>NC_051069.1:41769189-42969189 GCF_004664715.2 Peromyscus leucopus | reverse complement strand
TCTTGTGAATTTATACTAGCCTTAGTTATATCAAACCATATTGAAATACAAAAATTTTAAATATTAATTTTCCTGATTCATAGACATGATATCTTCCCATCTATTTGTATCTTCTTGAGAATATTTTCTTGATGTGCAGAACTTCAAATACACAGATCTTTTATCTCCCCATTAACTTTATTCCTAAGCGCTTCATTCTTCCTGGCTATCATAAATGGATTTAATCTCTTGATTGATAGCTTGCATAGCCAGTTGTTACTTATTTTGTGTGTTAGTCTTGTGTTCTGAAACTGTAATATATTCCTTTATCCTGGCAGTTATTCGTGGAATCTGTAGGTTTTCTATAGACACAATGAGGACATCACCAAATCATGACAATTCAATCTTTTTCTTTTCCTATTTGGAGATGTTTTATCTTCTCCTTGTATAATTGCTCTGGCAAGAATCCCTAACACTATGCCAAGTAAGAGTGGTAAGCAGGGTATCTTATTGTTTTCCAGCTCCCAGAGGAAAGACTGAATTTTTGACCATGGAAAGTAATGTTATCTGTGGCTTTCTCATCTATGGTCTCAATTATGATGTTCTACATTACCCTATATCTAGTTAGCTGGGAGTATTTTCATACAATGATGTTAAATTTTGTAAAATATTTTTTTCTCATGTAATCAGTGGTCATTTCAGGGCTATACAAAATAGCCACATTGGGATATATCTGTGTTCATGAACAAATGAGGGAATAAAGAAATTGTGGTATGAAATATTATTCAGTCTTAAAAATGGATGAAATTCTGTTATTTGTGACAGAGAGACCCACAGAACAATATGTTAAGCCACATAAGCCAGGCAGAGAAGAACAAGTAGCACATGGCCTCACTTATGTGTGTTATCCAGAACGATTGAGCTCACAGAAGCAGAAGGGAGAACAGTGGTTAAAGAGGTGGGAAAGAGGAGGAGTGGGGAGATGGTTGTGAAAAGAGGGGAGGAATATGTTAATGTTTTCCTTAATTTTGAGTTCTATTACACAGCATGATGAATACAGCTAATAATAGAGTACTGTAAATTTCAAAATTCCTAAGAGTAAATTTCAAACAATCTCATAACAAAAAAAAAAAAATGTTAAGTATATAAAGTGATGGATATGCTAACTAGCTTGATTTAATTATTCCACATTGTATTCATAAATCATAACATCACTTTGTATCACATAAATTCATACAATTACAAATTGTCAATTTACAACAATTAAAAAAAAAAAAAAAAAGCCAGCAAGCAAGAGGTGCAGGGAGGTGGAAAAGATGCTCCATGGGGAAGAGGTGGTACTGACGAAACTGTCAGTCTGTCTGGGGCTGAGCTGAGCACGCAGTCTATCACTGTGGCTGCCATCCTACATTAGGAGCTCCAATCTAGAGGATGCTGGACTGGAGGCAGGAGTCTGGAAGGCAAAGGACTCTAAGCCCAATGCAGGGAGGTATCTTCCAGCTTCTACTTAGCATAAATTTCAGCTAAGCTTTCAAAGCTTGTACTACTTCCCCACATTCCGCATTTGAACAACTTTCAGAAATGTGGAGGGTTAACTAACACAGCTCCTACCCTTCCATGTTCAATTATTGTGCTAGGTCTTCGGCAGACAGAAAGGCAGGCCTCGTTCCCCATGTATCCCCATGTGT
Source organism: Peromyscus leucopus (assembly GCF_004664715.2). NCBI lineage: Eukaryota > Metazoa > Chordata > Mammalia > Rodentia > Cricetidae > Peromyscus > Peromyscus leucopus. Next base: position 42,967,522 of record NC_051069.1, on the reverse strand, counting down.
CAGGTCAGCTGTGTTGAGGGATCCTCATCTGAATCTTCACACTATAAAGCTAACTCCTTGGTAAGAGCCAGTCTCTAGGATGAGAAGAAATTCAGGTTTATTGAGTCATGGGACTAAGACACGTGACTAAGCCAAGACTGAAGAGTTGGCTGACTGTAATATAGCCACATCATCTATCATCTTCTCAAGCATGAAAACAGATCCTTTCAAGAGCCAAGGGAATGGGTGATCATGTAGACTCAGAGAGCAGCTGGCTAGAGGGTCATGAGCAAGTCATTTCACTTTCTCTAGATCTCACTGCTGTTATTTGCAAATGGCAAAGAAAGAAAGAAGGAAGGGAGGGAGGGAGAGAGGAAGGAAGGAAGAAAGGAAGGAAGGAAGGAAGGAAGGAAGGAAAGAAGGAAGGAAGGAAAGAAGGAAAGAAGAAAGGAAGGAAGGAAGAAAGGAAGGGGAAAGGAAGGAAAGAAAAATTTGGACTTGAGGATTTTAAGGTTATCAGGGGAACTAATAAAGAATAAATTAAATGGTGTGTGTGTGTGTGTGTGTGTGTGTACGTACACCGTAGATGGGTTGTGAATTTATTTGCTTCTCAACTTCGTTTTCTTTTTGTAAATAGGCCCCCTTTTAATAAATACTCTATGGTAGAAACAAACACTATGTTGGAGCCAGCCAGGCTGTGCCTCTGTCCTGGTTTGGCCACATGTCTTGAGCTGACAGTTTAATAAGCATGACTTCATTCTTCTTGTTGACAGACTGAGAAGGATGTTATATCCATTGCACAAGATCATCAGGAGCATCAGAGGCAGCTCATGGGAAACACACTCAAGAGATTCAACAGCCCCAGGTAAACGAGAGTCATTATCATCAGCAGATAGAGTCGGCTGCTAGGCCCTAGGGATGTGTCCCAGGAAGAGAGTTTTGCTCTTGGGCATGGCTGTGAAAACATATTATATAGAAATTCTCTGAATAGCAAAAATAAGACAGAGCCATCTGCCATAGGACGAATACTTTCCTCCAAACTGTTAGTGTCCTGCAAAGATGTCATTGTGGGCAATATTCTGAGAGGAAAGATCTTGTCAAACAAGTTGGAGGAAATCTTGGATTCAGTAGATGAAGTGCTAACTGTTCTGAATCCTGATTCCATTATGTGCATCATGGATAAACAAACAGTATGTTTCCCTAGACATTGGAAACCTGCATCGTTCTCCTTAAACAAGTGTCTTTTCTCCTCAAAATCATCAGTGCTTCTCGGAACACAACTGTGGAAACGTCAGTGTGTATGGTAGACATGTATCTTATTTATCCATCCATATGTCTAGGGTGAAAACACCCAAGTATCCATACATGCAAGGCCTTCTTTGCCTCAGATAATCTCCAAGGAGTATCCCAAAGCTACGGTAGCTTTGTTACTTGAGTTCTAAGCAAAAGCTCCAGTTCTAGGAGCCCCAGAGAACTAGGCCTGACCACCTATACCAAATACCAATGAAAAAATGAGGAAATTTAATCAATGTGACTACAACAGGAAGAGTGATAGATTAGCCAATGACTCCAAGTCTACCTTCAAGATTCTGATTTGAGTGTTAGGTTTAAACAGAGAGAGAAGTATGGCAGGATGTAGCAGGTATGCTTAGTTAGTCAGTGCAAGGTAAAAAGGGGCCAAGGAAAACACCCTGACTTGACCCCAGGACCAGGTCTTGAAATCCCACCAATCCCTGAATTTGCCCCAGAGTCAGGCTGCAGAACCCCACCAGTCCCTAAGCACAAGATCCCACCAACCCCTGAGCATAGAATCCCACCAACCCCTGAGCATAGAATCCCACCAAACCCTGAGCATAGAATCCCACCAACCCCTGAGCATAGAATCCCGTCAATCCCTGAGGTCCCTGAGCTTGAAACCTGAGCCAATCCCTGAGCTTGCCCCAGAACCAGACCACAAAAATCCACTAATCCCAAGCCACCCTGGAAAGCTCCATCCCTCCTTCAGCAAATCCTAATGAAACGTACCACTACAACCTGCCAGGAGGCAGGTTAGAAGTCAATCCCTATCTAGGATGTCCCCCTGGGGTATTGTAATCCCATTCGGGGTTGCTCTTTGGGAACTCCCCTAACCTTAAGGGGATGAGCGTCATCAGTTTAATGGATTTCATCTGCATGGGCCCCAGCCTGGTCCCAGACTTGCCTACACTTCTCTGGGAGAAGATTGTTTGTGAGAATTCTATAAACAACATAGAGGGTATGGTGTAAGATTGGGATTGGATACCCAACTGGTTTTCATAAAGCAAGGCCTTATACATGATAATTGAGGACTCTGCTTTAATGCCACATTCCCAGCCTTGACTGGGTGGGCATCCTGTCGCTAAGGAGGGAGAAAAGGAAACCAGAAAGGCTAGACAAGGAGAGGAGGGACTACTGGTTGAGGCTGATAAGGGGGACGTTAAACTAGTGTGATAGAAAATAGTGGAGGGATCATCTGGTTTGGGCTTCATAGCTAGGAGTTGTTTCCTCCTTGGTTGGTTTATCCTAAAATGACATCACACCACATGGTTCCTTTAAAATTACCTAAGTATAGATTTTTAACTATCAACCCCAGTGTTACAGATTTTTCAGATTTATAAACTTACCCAATATGCTTACAGGTCTTGAAGTAAGATTTATACCTTAGCAAAAGTTTTGGAGAGTTAGAATAAAACCAAGAGCATATGGGAGAAGTAGCCATCGTTCCCACTGAGAATAGTCTGTCCTTTTATTCTGTTTTGTTCTCCCTTCTCTGTCACACAGCAGGTGGCTCGCCAGGTATGGGACAGAGATTTTGGAAGAAACCTTTAAAACAAGCATACTTAGGTCTAGAGGAGGGGGAGTCACACCCCAACTCCAGAGCCAGCTTCTAACTGAAGTGGGACAGCATCAAACAAGAGTTCAATGCCACTCATACCTAAAGGACACCTGGATTCCTTAGCTTTTCAGGGTGGCATGGGGTTGGTGGATTTTTATGATCTGATTCTGGGGCAATCTCAGTGATTGGTTGCATTTCCAGCTCAGGGACCTCAGGGGTTGGTGGGATTCTGCAGTCTGACTCTGGGGCAACCTCAGGGATTGGTGGGATTTCAAGCCCTGGTCCTGAGGTCAAGACAAGGTCAGGGTGTTTTTCCTTGGTGCTTTTTACCCTACACTCCCTCCTTTTTGTTTACTAATAAACAATAGAGAGTTGGAAAGGGGACAACATTATCATTAGACTACTTCCTGTTGATTGGGGACATTGAGGCCCTTGGGCAATCCTGATCTTCATCATCAGGGTGTAACTGCAGGCATCTTTCTCTGTACCTAGGGAACAGTAATCCTGTAATAGTAACTGATTAAAAGTCTGGTTAGAAATCTTTTGGATCTGTTGTTGAAGAAATCTAGACAAGAAGTTTATAAGACATGGTTCAACTAGTAAGATTAAGAAAAGGAGGAGAGGGCTTAAGAAGGGTAGCATCCAGTTCCATATTGGACTATTAATGATCCACTGGCCAGAGGCATCAAGATTTTCCTTACGTTTTTGAAGATCCTCTGAGATTGTTGGATCTTATCTTTACTATACCTGATTTGTTAACATAGAAACAACATTTCTCCCCCAGGAAGAAACAAAACCACCTCTCTTTGCTGTTAGTAAGCCTAATCCTCACCAATTTTGAAATACTAGAGCAGACAGTGAGTCTATTCAGCCCTAGAGGGTTCCGATGGTCTGACCTTTGAAGATCCTGGGTGAACTGCAAGGAAAGCTGAAGGTAACCAGCTAAGGAGGTAGTCAGTCCTGCCACTCTGGTGGTGACACCAGTGGTTATGTCCAGGCTGCTAGAAGGGGTATGACCTGAATTGCTGGTTTCTCATGCTGTGCTACTATAAACCAAGTGACAGGCATTGGCAAGGATTCTTCACCAGGTACCACCCCTAGCTTTGGAAAAAAGAATGCCAGGGTACAAGTCTCAGACCACCTAGTGGGTAGGCAGTGGTATACTTGCGTGGCATAGAGAATAGAGGCACGGTGAATGTTTTGACATAGGGCCTGTGTGGTAGAACTAAGGGTTATGGTATTATTTCAGTCTGTGGAATCCAGGGTGCCCACAAAGTGTGTTCCTGGGGAGTTAAACTACTCTATGATACCGAAGAGAGATATGGGGGAGAGATTCAGGAGTGGTAGTGATAGTTAGCTCAGAGCAATTAACAATTGCCAAGGTAGGAGAATCCAGTAAGACAATGGGTGAGGCCACAAATGGTGGTTGTGAGTTTGACCTAGGAGGGACACACAACCAGCATTGTTCAAATTGTCAGGCAAACTGTTATTCAATAGCTGATACACAGAGGTTAAAGTCTGAAACAAGAGATGGTATAACAGGAATGAGGGATCAATATTATTAAAAGGGGTGCTGTTGGGGATGTAAGGACCTTTGAGGAGCTTTGAATCACTTCTTCTACCGTGTGTATACCTAGGGGTTGAGAGAGTGGAATATGTACCCTCTGTATTTTAAACATGCCTGGAGGGTGGCTATGAGGAATGCTATAGTAAAGTTTACTAATGACCCCTGTCTCCCATTTGGGATTCCAGGGGCCCTTAATTAGGATAAAAGATCACCCATTCTACAAAGGTAGGACACCTTCCTGAATATACATTATGTCTCCTATAAGACCACTAAGGGCCCCCCACTTCTGGCCAACATCGACAATAATCTCCAGTTTGATCATAGAGAAAGCAAGCATAGTGGACAGGTGTTTTAGAAGTTGATTTAGGTGTCACAGGGTAAGTATCTCCTTTTGGCAACCTGTTGGTGAGCAGTCTCCAGATCCTACCATGCAAGTAGTCTGGTTGAACCATTAAATATAGGTTTAAAGGTTTTTATTTATTTATTTATTTATTTATTTATTTATTTATTTATTTTTTGTTTTTCGAGACAGGGTTTCTCTGTGTAGCTTTGCGTCTTTCCTGGAACTCACTTGGTAGCCCAGACTGGCCTTGAACTCACAGAGATCTGCCTAGCTCTGCCTCCTGAGTGCTGGGATTAAAGGCGTGTGCCCCCAACCGCCTGGCAAATATAGGTTTAACAATATCATAGAAGGGAAAGAAATCTGAAACATTTTCCATCCCCCTAAATCACTTTCTTATAGCTTCAGAACTTTCATTGACACAACACTTTTTTAGACCCTCAGAACTTAGGTTACCCTCAGTGCTTACTTAAGCTTGCACATTCTCAGACCTTTACAACACTTTCTTGGACTCTTATTGCAACTGGGCTGAATTTTCACCAATAGCCTCTCCTGGGCTCTCTTTAGGAATCTCAGTCCTTCCACACAGTGCCACATCTTAGTTGCTTTTATGACCTCTTCATGTCATTTTAAAACTAATACCACCTAAAAGATTCTACTATTACAAAGTTCAGCTGCCAGCATGAGGTACCTTCCTGTATGAGTACATGGAGGCACAGATTTAATAACTTATTAAACAAGTATCATTTTTAAATTCTGCCATAAACCCCTGTATTATGATTTTTGTTTTCAGGACAGGAATTGTCACACAAAAACAGAGAAAACAGGTGTAAGTGGTAAGCCCCAGGGAAGGAGAGATGGATGGGGAAGCCTTTGACAGCGTGATAGAGAGCAAGTTTCTTGGCCCTTTTTACCTATAGTCAGGCTTGGTCGAAGTGTGGTCCTGTCCATCATTGTCCAGGTCTGGTCCTGCACAGCAGTCTCATCAGAGGCTTTTGTCCCTGTCATCACTGGGGAGGAGTGGTTTGGCTCCCACGAGAGGACTACTCATGGTGCAGCCTGGTCATCACAGACAGTCCTCCTCATCTGAAGCATGATCTGCCTGTGGGGCTCACTGCTGCTTGACAATAGTTTTGGGACCTTGTACAAGGATGTTTATTAGTTAATCCCATTGTTCTTAAAATCCAAAATATCTTAAGGAATTCTCCTAATTTTTTGAAAAGTGTCTGATTCGAAATCACCCCAGCCTTGTATCTTTCTGACCATCATCCCTCCTTCATATTCCATGTTATTTCCAGGCTTCCTCATAGCTAGGAAACTATTGTTCTGTACTTGAGCATTGCTGTTGTCCTCCTCACCCACCACAGTACTGCTCCTTTCCTATATTTTCCCTTTTCTAGAACTCTCTACTATCTGGAGAGTTAGATGCATGGCAGCCTTGGATGTCAGGGTAGACAAACCAGATTTTTGCATTCAACCCTGCTTTGGGCTAGTTCTTTTGCCTGCAGGCTAACTCATCAAGTTAAATATTTGCTTCATGATGTCTGTCATCTGTCAAAAATAACTAAGAAGGAGGGAATAGGGGGAGCTCATAGGAAAAGGAGTCGAAGGGCTGATTTTAAAATAAATTGCCAATTTTTCTTATTTCAGGAAATAAATGTTGAAATAAAGATCAGAAAAAGAAGTGAGTGACTCCAGTAGGCAGCCCAGGATCAAGGGGGAGGGAAGAAAGGAGAACAGGGTGGCCAAAGATTTCCAGGTGTGGAAGTAGGAAATCCAAGAAGAAATCTGCATAATAGACATTCCATCAAGAAGACATCAACCTCCTGATTTACAATGGTCACTGTTGTGGGACATTTGTACACTATGAGAAGGTGTATTGCTGTGATTGGTGTAATTAAAAGCTGAGTAGCCAATAGGTAGGCAGGAAGTATAGGCCAGACTTCTGGGAAAAGAGCAAGGAAATAAGAAGAGATAATCAAGGCAAGAGAGAGATGCAGAACTAGTCAGACACACAGAGGGGGATATAGGTAAAAGCCACGTGGTAGAACATAGATTAACAAAAAATTATGGGTTAATTTAAGTTATAAGAGCTAGTTAAAAACAAGCCTAAGCTATAGGCCATGCTTTAATAATAATAAGTCTCTCTCTCTCTCTTTCTCTCTCTCTCTCTCTCTCTCTCTCTCTCTCTCTCTCTCTCTCTCTCTAATTTGGGAGCTGGTTGGTGGGACAGAGAAAATCTAATTACAGGTCACTCTACATTAGACAAAGTCAGGTCAGGCAAAACCTTGAGTCCTGCACAGTGCATGCCCTCTGCCTAAAATGTACTCTCTCAGGTGGTGACAGAGGTACCAGAAAGTCTTGTCTTACCCTGACTGAACTTTTAATCTTTGAGACTATTGGTTTTGAGAGGCAACAAAATCCAACAAGATCTGTAAGTAGTGGGCCAGGCACTCCACTCAGTACTTCTGTGTGTACTATGGAATCAGTCAAAACCCAAGCACTGATGATTCTACTTGAGTTTTGCAATGACTCTGTGAGGCACACAGTGCAGACTTTTGGCCTCCTTTCACATCCAGGGAAACTGAGATTTAGAAAGCTCACATCTGTTTACAAAGCCAACAGTGACTTTGCTCTTTGCCTTAAGTATGATCAACAGCACATAGGGAAGTGTCAGCTTGTGCCTGGAAAGGTGATGTGTGCTGTGGTTTAGGAAAGCATCTCATGTCACTTCCTGAAAAGGCAGATGGGTCATTCAGGTGACCTCCCTTTGATAGTAACTGAATGAGCCAATTTACATCTCTCAAAAGCATCAGAAAGATCTTTCTAGTAGGATACTAGACCCTAAATGGAATGAAATATAAGCAGCAGCTTGCCCCAGACCTGTGGGCACTCACTGAGCCAGAAACTTTTCATCTTGTTTGGCAAGCCCAAAGGCCAAGAGAACAGGAATCAAAGCCCAGGACTGCACTGAAGTGGGAAGTGTAATAGGAAAGCCTCTCGTAGTAACTGAAGAGCCCCGGATGCCGAAGGCCCGGATGAGAAGAAGCACCAAGATGAACATCCCTTTCAAGAAATTGGCTTATGGTTTGGATGACCTGGGCTGTAAAGGAAAGGAGAAGGCATAATTTAGTTTGAAGTGGTTCTAAGTAGCAACCCTCCCAGGCAACCTGCAGAAACAAATACAATCCCATTGAAAGGAAGGCTATTACTTTCATCAGAGAAATGAAATTTATTTTTTTAATACAATGATCTTCACAAAGGAAAAAAAATAGGCCCATGAAAATCATGATACCAAGAGTAAGAAAAGCAAGTTACACATGTCCACTAAGCTATCACTATTAAAGAAATAAATGACTAAAAAATCATAATGGAAAAAAATTACAAAGACTAGCATGTTGGCAGAAACACTGAAAATAGGATGCTTAGAACTAAAGACATGCATGCTATTATTATCTTTTCAGCTTACTGTTACTGTATGTGGGTTCATCGGCATGCACATGCTATGGTTTGCAGGCAGAGAGTAGATGACAGCAATGTGGATCACTTTTCTCCTCCTTTTACTTTATGTGGGTTCAAGATCACCAGCTAGGGTCGTTAGGTTGTGTGCGAGAGCTTTACCCACTCAGCCATCTCCTGAGCTCCAGTAAATGTTAAATAAAAGTAAATATGTATAATGTGTTTAAATAAAATATAAGACACAGGCATAATGTATATAAGTATGCACCACATTGATATAAATTAATAGATAGTTTAAATGCACACCAATGGAAAGGTTTAAGGAGACATATCAGTTGGCTGAGCCACAAGTAAGACATATTTCAAGCAAAATAAAGTAACAAAGAGAAGGAAGACACAGATTCATAAGGGCGAGAAGCCTGGAAGTGGTAAGACTATTTCTTACTTAGTAAGCAGCCCCAGAGGAGAGCAGAAAGGAAGAAGGATCAGAAGACAATATAGTAAGAGATCAATGCTCAGAATTTCCTAGAAGCAATAAAATAAATCAATCTATGGATTTAGGAACACTAACAAATTTGAAACAAAATAAAAAAGCAAAGGCATATTTAACTAGGTATGGCATAGAACACACACACACACACCTATATATACATACGTACGTACGTACGTACGTACATACATACATACATACATACATACATACATAGTATACATAGATCAAAAAGCCAAAACCAGAGGAAAAAAATCTGGAAAGCAACATGGATAATGGTGTGTGTGTGTGTGTGTGTGTGTGTGTGTGTGTGTGTGTGTGTGTGTAAGTAACTTTAAAGAAAGCCAACTTCAAATTCACAGCTGTCTCACCAACAAAAGAAAAAATAGTCAGAAGGCCCTTATTAAGCTGGAAGGGAGAACTTAAAGCAACATTCTATACCCACGAAAAGGGTTTTTCATAATCGAGGCAAACTATGGCATTTTCATCAAGTGACACTGGAGAAAATAAGCTGCCAGTAGAGGTCCAGCAGTGGAATGCCTGCAGAAGGAATTTTGGGGAAAAGAAAATAATATCAAATGGAAGTCTGAGGAGGTTCAAAGAGAAATGAAGACCTAGGAGTGTGATGAAGATGCACAAAATGATGCCTAAATACCTGTTGCCAGCAATAACAATGACCTTGACATTGAGACTAGTTAGAGTAAAATACTCTGGACACCAGTCTGTCTGGTCCTGTCTGCAGCCTCCTCCTGCATCACTTCATGGCCACATGTTACTTTCAGGAATAAATACTGCACTTGCCTCTGCAGCTTCTCTTATGTCATGGGTCTATATGGTCTCAGGGACCACTTTGACCATTCACAAGAAGGTCAAGACCCAAATGAGACTACCAGGCAGTCCTGAAAATGGAAATTAGTTCCCCAAACGTGCTGTCTGCCTCTGATCCTGCTGGATAGCACAGTCAAGGAACAGCCTGTTGCCCTAGAGCCAAGCAAAAGTCAAGAGAGTTTACTATGTGAATGGCCACCCCAGCAAAAACTGTCTTCCCAGAAGCCCCTTCTTCAACTGGCAACTGGTTCAAATGTACACACACACACACACACACACACACACACACACACACACACACACTAAAAGACATAATCACACTCATAACCAACACACTCCCATATGCATACTTGAAACACACACTCATACAGCAAACACCCATTCCCTCACACACAACGCATACACTCACTTTTATACATTTACATACTTTCAGGCATGGCACTCCTACACACAAAGCTCTTACACACTTGCACAATTCACACACAGAGTTTTCTAGCCCTGAACCAAGGGCTGCCCTTAGAGTTTGAATGAAATAGGGTGTTCTTTCATGAAGCCTATTGGGAACATAGAACTGGTCCAATAGGCCTGTGGAGAAAGCATGGAGAAAATCCAAATGTTTCCAGTGTTATCTGAGATGTGCAAGTACACACACACACACACACACACACACACACACACACACACACACACACACCACCCAGCACACAGAATGATAGACACGGTGTGCAGGAATTTCCAACACAGAGGCCAAAGGACAGAGCAGCTACTGAACCTATGAGGAAGGTTGTGAAGGTGTGGGAAATATCTCCCTTCTGATTCCTGAAAGGGATGACATTCTCCTTGGAAAGGAGGAGCCTGACCATCACCCTCTCCTTTCCATAGCCATCAGCTGAAACAAAGATACTCCTGGATGGTGTGATTGACAGAGCTACAAAGAGAAAACCTGCATAGCAACAGCCATGCTGGAAGTCTCCACACTAGTGGCTGCCAGTGCCCTTCCTGGCATCTATACTGCACCAAATTTACTGTATTTAACTGAAATTGCTTGATTTGAACCTGAAACCTGGTGGAGTACTGAGGGCTACCTGCTTGACAGGCTGGCAATTCGAGAGGTAAAGACATCTCCAGACCTGGGCTTTGAGGTCTTTTTGCACAATTGCCTTTTGAAGAAAAAGCAACCAAACTTGTGATTTTCATGGCAGTTGAGAAGAGAACTGGGATCCTTGGCTAGAATAGGGGCAGACTGGACTACCCTCCCCATTGAAAGCAAGAGAAGCAGTGTCGCTGCCCAGGCGGCCTCCTGCTGCTCACATGAAAGGCCATTTTAAATAACAGTCATGTATTAAAGCAAGGGGAAAGAAAGGAAGAAAAAAAAAATAAAAACCTCAAGGGCTATAGCACTGCCACAGTTTTAAATTATAGTGTAGGAGGATAAAAATAAAAGAGAGAGAGAGGAAGACAGAGCAAGGGAAAAAAATTGCCATTGTTTTATGAAGCAGATGGGAAAGTTCAGGGGATCAGAAAAAGACTATTATTATCTCAACTCTACAGTGACAAGCCAGCAGAAGGATGCACCGTTTTCTCCCATCTCTCCCTGAGAATGGGACACTAGCAGAATTTATTTTGAATGCAGCTTAAGGGCAGGAGTTCTGAGCAGCCAGGGTAGAATGAAAGAGCCAGTGGCATGTGTATTTTGAGATCACCTTCCCGGCATTTCTCCATCCCCCCTGGTGTTTAGGTGCTTTGGGCTGTGACCACCGAGTGCTGTGTTGTGCCTTCTCTAGGGTCCGGACAGAGAGGAAAGGGGTTTGGAGAATTTCAAGGGTTAATGGCTAGAAGTAACTGTTTCCCCGGGGTTAATGTTTCTAAATTCAAGGTTAAGGGGACAGAGATGGTAAAGCTTAATGAGGTGGCGAGTGTCTACTGAATTTTCACATCCAATAATTTGAAGGATCAGATAAAAGTGAAAGAGAGAGGGAGGGTCAGTACCATGGCTCAGCAGGTGTAGGGCACAGCCAGGCCTGATGGCCCCATATTTGATCCTTGGGACACAAAGGACAGGAGGAGGACACAGACTAACAGCAAATTGTTTTCTGACCCAGACACTAGCACTATGGGACACATGTGCCTGCGCATATACACATGGTAAGTAAATAAGAGACGAGAAAGAGGGAGAGAAGATGAGAGATTCAGAGAGAAAGAGTGGGAAGAAAGCCAGAAATACAGAGAGGGCAGAACTTGCAAATCTGTAACTAAAAGGCACTTACTTTTTAAATTCAGGACACTCCAGAGTCCACTGCTCTTGGAGGTCTCTGCCATATTTGCTCCCTGTATCTTTCCTTCTGCATCTCCAGAATCTCTTAGTGGGAAGCTTTAAGCAGCCCATCATTATATCAATTTTAGGATTCATTTATTCATGTAACAAACATTTATTGTAGAAAAGAAACATCCACTGAAGACTTGGGGACCCACATTTACTGAGCACTAAGTGTTCTTCTGTGTTGTGCTTTTCTTTTCACTGACTTCTTACTAACTCCTTTTAAGGAAATCATTCCCATTTTAGAGATGAGAAAAGCAAGATTAAGGTTGGTTCTAGGCTTCACGATTTGAACGCAGCTAAGTGTCAGTGTTAGGCCTGGAATTCAAATGGGTCCAGCATGCCACCTGGGTGCTGAATTGAGGTGTGTTCCATGTGAAATTCTCAGAGAGTCAAGGAGGAAGACATGTGCTTTGGAATCTGCAAATATGTTCCAGGTAAGCTTCTCAAAGTAAGGACCACCCAACTGCATCTGATGGGGGTTGTGGTGGTAGAGGGTAGCCTGAGGTTTGGAGAGTGGGGGAAGATGGTCTGTTGGTTTGATTGACATGTCTCCTATGAGTCTCAGGCATTTGAATACTTGCTCCCCTATTGGTGGCTATTGGGGAATGATAAGGAGGCATGGCCTTTCTGGAGAATATATGTCACTGGAGGCAACTTTGAGGTTCCAAAAGACTCCCATTCCCCATGTGTTCTTTCTCTGTCTTCTTCCTGCTTGCATTGAGAGACATGAGCTCTGAACTGGTCCTGACACATGTCTTCATTCTACCATCAAGGAATTTAACGCTCAGGGACTGTACACCCAATTAAATGCTTTCTTTTATGAGTTGTGTTGGCCATGACTTTTTAATCACAGCAACAGAGAAGTAACAAATACAGATAGAATGGCATCTCAGCAGAGGAAAGACCATGTGGGAGTGGCACGGATGTGTAGCATTTGCTTGGGGGCCTTTAGTACAGTGGGGCAAAGACAGACTGATGTTTGAGGCTAGAGTAGGGCAGCAGGGCAAATGAAGGGGCTCCCGTGTGTCCTGTGAGAATGCAGGCTTGGTCCCCAAGAACCTGATGGTAACTGAAGTGAGCAGGGATGAAAATGGTATGAGGAAAGACAAAGTACAGAATGAGCCATCCAGCATCCTGGAGCATCACTGCTCATGTTCAGGATGGATCGTTAGCATGGGGAATCTTTGACCACCTTGTCATCTAGACCCAGCTCCTTCTGTCCTTCTCTCACTCTACTACTTCCCTCTACTCAGCAAGTGTATATTTCAGAGTTACAAAATTCTCTTAATATTACCCAAAGCGAAACAATCAGAAACCACAAAGAGGAAGTTGTATATCAGCAGCAGTGCATGGGGTGCAAGGCTCCAATTCAGAATAGGGGTGTTTCCTTCTGTCTCCACCAAGGCTTCTGCCTTGTGACCTTGGAGTAGCCTCTTAATTCATTGCTTCACTGTGTCTCTTGAACATAAGGAGGGAAATTCCCTTGGCTGTCCCACTGGGCTATTGTGAACTTCCACTGCAAGCAGTCAAAAGATGCACGTAGACTTGGCTTTACCTACGATAACTGTGGGTATGCACTCAGATGCACACATAAACACATGCATTCATTCCTGGGGCTGGAAAAGTTCGACTGGGTTGGTGGTTCATCTGGCTGACTTAGCACTTTGGCTCCAAGAAAACAAAATTGGTGTCTTTAAGGAATCTTGGGAAGGGTACAACCACATTCCTTCACAATTGCTAACAACCTCTAGGTGGCTGTGCACCTGGGGCACCAAGACTCCTTTGCCCTACTCTTTCCCATTTGTCTTATTCTTCTGCAGCTTGGGGTCAATTTCACATTAAACCCTTCCAGGTCAGGGAGTGGGGACACCGGGTCCTAGGGAGGATTTGGGAGGAAAGGGTCCAGTGAGCCGCAGAGTCCTCCCTGTCTTCTGCCTCTAGTGCTTTAGCTCCTCTGGCTGTTCCTGTCACTCCACAGAGCACTAAGAGGTCTTGGCTGTGAAACTGACCAAGGTTCACAAATTCTAAGATGGAAGAGATAACGGATTTGGTGAGAAGAGATAGTGTCCTGCGAGCACAGGCAGTGAGTTGCTACTGGCAGGTGAATGCCCATGGGTGGCCGGCAACAGCAAACAGCATTTGTTCTTTGGACAGAGTCCCTATGCCACTTCAGCCCTGCAGGAGGCCTGGAGGACATCCCACAGAAACTCTTCCAGCTGTTTCTGCTCCCAGTCTGCCTGACCCACAGCACCGTGCTCACCTCACCATGTTAGTGATGTGTCTAAAAAGGTCCTGTGCATAGAATGCTCCGCCTCACCTGCCTTTTCTAATGCTGACAACCTTGTGCTCTCCTGGGCAGACTCTCTCCTTTGCAAGCGGCCTCCAGCCCTCTTCACTGCTATTCAGGTTTTCTGCTTCTCCTCACTTGAATGTCTGGGTCCCTTCCCCGTCTTGTACAGGTACCTCCCATTGGCTCATAGTACTCTGTTCTGGTATTCCTGTATGCTCTGAAACCTTTGGAGCATGCTTCCTCTCCTCTCAAATAGCTGCTGGAGGCAGCCACAGACTACAGCCTTCTGGCTAGAAAGCTTCTCAGTAAATATCACACCCAGACTCCAGAACACCTCTGTCCCCTGCCAGGTCTGGGAGGGGCCGTGAGTTTTTTTTTTTTTTTTTTTTTTTTTTAACCTAATCCAGCAGCCATTGCTTCAATGCACTTAATATTCACGACAGATAGAACATTTCACGGCGAATTGGATGCACATTCAACTGGAAATGAAAATTTTATGACTGTTCTCACTCGGAGCCACAGATTACACCAGCTGAGAAAACACGGGCACAAACGTACAACCTGTGAACTGTAAAGTATATTAATAATGAAACCACAGCCTGGGAAATGAAGCCTTTATTCTGTTTATATTCTGCTCCATTAATAGAAGGCACTTCAGCTAGCTCCGCCCCATTAGCCAGCAATCTGTGCAGTGAGCAAGCTTGGCTAGGCAAACCAGGGCTGGGGCTACTGGGGGCAACCTCTCAGCCAACGACACTCGGGTTGCAGAGCTCCAAGTGGGTCAGCTTTCTCCAAGTGGCAGCCAGGGATCTGTGCACCCAGAGTATATGTACGACTTTCATGCACATGTAGATCTGCATGGTTCTAATCAAAGGACCATGTTTCCTCATCGCTACAGTAAAATTGAAAAGAGAAAAGGGAAAGTCACAACTCCATGCAGAAACTGAAACTGATCACCAAGGAGCAGCAACATATAATGAAGTATTGAGAAGTTCTTAAAGTGAGATACTGTACTGACACCCCTAAATCACCTGAGGTACACTTTAAACTATGCAGATTTCTGTACCCCATCTTAGAAATAATTAATTGGGTTTGGGGATTTAGCTCAGTGGTAGAGTGCTTGCCTAGCAAGTGCAAGGCACTGGGTTCAGTCCTCAGCTCCAGAAAAAAAAAAAAAAAGAAAGAAAGAAAAGAAAAGAAAGAAATAATTAATCAACCTATTGCATTATTTGACTACACGTGGTTCCAGCTTTATAAAACTCTAGATGCAATAATGCCATCACTCTTCCAGGTGAACCCAGCCCCCCTCCACCTCCCAGCTACCCAAACAGCAAGAAAAGCCTACAGGCAGAAGCATAGCACCTAAATTCTTCCAGACAGAGTTTATGCTGCTGAGACCTGGAACTAGGCTATGCATACATATGCAGGGCCTGGGTAACCAAGTGACTCAGCATCCCTTTCCCCTCAGCATCTGATCACCATTGGCAGGTTCTTTGGGGACACTTGCTGTAGGTGTATCCAGGAGCTCTGAGCTCAGCACGGCAGAGAACCAATCTCCCTCCCTGTCAGCTCAAGCCTGGCATGATTTACAGATCTGCAGTGTAATTAGTGACAACTGGAAAGAAGTCAAGAATCTGATCAGCCTGCCATGGGAGTGCATGAGATGGGCTGGCAGATGGCAGAGTCAAAATTGAACCTGGAGATCCTTCAATGCAGGAGGATCTGAACTCTTGCTGTGTGTCTGCCTCTGCTATGGTCCTGGAAAGGCACTGGGCACAGGGCAGGGATGAGGGGTCTATGTATAGTTAAGCCAGTGTGTAACTTTCCTCTGACTACTGGCAAGAACAACTCCCATTCTCCTGACCCCACAGGCTTTTTGGCTCCATGAGTGGCCCAGGACTGGGCAAAAATTGGGCAGATGGTCAGTCCTGGGCAGTGATCAACACACTGCCCTCAGGGGATGAGATACTTTGAAAGGATACTTCACTCTGCTGTCTGCTTAGACACAGGAAGCCAATAAAAGGAACAATGTAACCCAGGGCCTATGCTGCCATTTCAGTCAGCAGTGGAGTGGCAGTGGTTCTCTAAGACTATGATGGAGCTGAGAATCCCCATCACCTAGTGACGTCATAGCCATCACACTATCTTTTTTTGTTTTTTTTTTTTTTTTGGTTTTTTGAGAAAGAGTTTCTCTGTGTAGCTTTGTGCCTTTCCTAGAACTCACTTGGTAGCCCAGGCTGGCCTCAAAATCACAGAAATCCGCCTGGCTCTGCCTCCCGAGTGCTGGGATTAAAGTCATGCGCCACCACCGCCCGGCTGCCATCACACTATCTTTGAGCTTCACCATAATTATATGAGTGTGTGTGCCATCACACTATCTTAAGAAAACACACACTCATATAATCGTGGTGATGCTCATATAAATAAACATATTGTACTGTAGTTAAAAAAGTCATCTGTATGGCATATAATGTATAGCACTTGATAATGGCCATAAAGTTTTGCATCACTGGCCTATATATCTACCATAATATAGTTTCCACATTGTCTCAGAGTGCTGTAACTTATATAAAGTATCCTGCAGACACTGTACTACTATGGTGGCCACAGCTTCTGGGTACTTCTGCTTACCACATGTCTTGTTTACATTCAGGCCATATGGAATCATTGGCCTAGACCATCTAGTTGTCATAAATACCTCTGTGACATTCAGACGGTGACAATGCAGGTCTCAGACTCAACCCTGGGGTTAAGCAGCTTGCAGCTATAACTACCTCATTCTCTAGCCCCGGATACCACAGAAGCCTAGGGCCACGAAATTCTCCTCACTTCTGCTACTCCTCTTGGAGACTGAGTCAGGGGACCACATGCTCAAGGAAAGTTAGTTGCTCTACAGTGATTTGGCTATTCGGGTCAGGCCAGCCACATGAATTTTGAGAAGCACAGAAGCACTCACTGGCACGCAGAGTCATGATAGCCCTCAAACCCCTCTAATGATGCCACCTACTGTACATATTGGATAAATGTTTTTTGACTGACCTTTATCTTTTTTTTATTTTAATTCTCATTATTCATGAACATAAAATCTCAGGTAATCCAAGATCTCACTGGCTTCTCATCAAGCTTTTTATGAAAGCCCTCCTCTTCTCGTAAGTTCTGCCCCTTTATATACAAAGAAATGGGAACACAGAGAAGGGAAGTGGTGTGTCCATCAAAATTTGAAGCTGGTACTACTAGATACAGAACGAGCACTTTCACACTTGAACTAAGAATCCTGTAGCTGCTTCTGAAAATTTCAGGCCACAGACTTTGTTTTTCTGGAACCAGCCTCTATGTATACAGTCCCAGTGCTGAAAGACGTCCTTTGTATGAGATGTTCCACCAGCGATCGGACCTGCAACTGGTGTTGCAGAATGTCACCATTTATGCAAAGCACATCATGGAAGCCAATAGGAGCCGGAGCCTGATTCCCTGTAGCTGAAACAACCTGATGTTGACAGAATTGGGACGCATTTCCAAGCTCAAAATTCTATAATAATACCTCAAGGGAGTCATTGGCAAAGTTTGGCCAAAGTATAATTAGTTTGCTCAGCTATTAGAGGCTGATAAAAGGTTTTAATTTGTGGAGTGATCTCACGAATCTCACCGATTTTGTAGCTGCTTTAGCTTCCTTTAAAACCGAGTGACTGCTCAGGATGACTGCCACAGTCAAAGCCAGCCAGCCCAGGAGGAGCCAGACTGCTGGCATCGAGGGAAGAGAAAGGGAAAGGGATTTCTTGGCTCTTCCCCTGATGCGGATGAAGGAAAGAAAGGCAAGAGAGATGCACAAGAGATAGCCTTTTTGTTGCTATTATTTCCTTTCTCCTTCTTGCACTCTGCTCTCCTTTGTGCTAAGCAGAACTGCTTGGAAATGTAGCATTTGTCTTTAGAAATTGCAAAGTGTGGGGAATTCACTCAGGACAATCCTTTATTTCCAGAGAAGCCAAAAGGAGACCTCAGTCATTCTGTTCTCTGTGCTTTAATTGTTAAGATGCAGTTTCCTCCAGGAGTGCTTACAGGAGGATAATAATGCAAGAAGGGAGGCTCCACTTGCAGAGGGTGCCAAGGACAGGAAGGAGACAAATGGTTGATTTGGGGCTAAGGACAGAGACACCTGCTGATGGGCCTGAATTCTTCCATTTAGCTGAGAGACAAACAAACAAGATAAAAGTAACCAAGGAGATGGTATCAAACTACCACAATCTATTGTGCAGCTCCGCGGTGCATTTGTGTGAAGCCTGGGATTGCATCTGATAGCATAATACAGATTTTACCAAGAGCAATTTGCCTCTGAGGAGACAAACACTACACACACACTACACATACACACAAGCACACGCATGCGCGAGCACACACACACACACACACACACACACACACACGGAGAACAAGAGAATGAGAGAGAGAGAGGCAGAGAGAGAGAGAGTGAGAGAGAGAGAGTGAGAGAGAGAGAAGGCTAGTTTACATTTTCTTCCCCAATGCTGCTTCGTATCAGTGGGTTTTACTGTGTATGGGCAATTGGGTTTGATGAATGTGTTGGAAATCAGGGAGCAAGGTGGGGGTGGTAGCAGTGCATCCAAGCACGCTGATGGATATCAGGCTCATGTAAAACATATGCAAAGTAACTGCATCTTCATGATGGCTCTTAAGTAAGGCCTCAACGGCTGCCATCAATATAGATGATATTAAGAGTGGGAAATGACCCATCAGCTTCATTTTAAAGAGATATGTGTGCAGATCTTTGCAAGAGGTGAAGATTCATGGAGACAACCAGTTACCAAAAAGGAGGGACATTTGACTTTATAACTTTGTGTAATTTTGATTGTTTGTCCCTACTAAACAATGAAAATATCCCACTAGTTAATTTGGCTCATGAAACTAGATGTCACAGGATTGTATTGCTAAGAGGGGAGGGGACTATGTATTATTACATTTAATCACATTGCCCTGTATCCAACACATGCTAACAATTCCATAAAAATGGTTTACTGGCACCAGAATACTAGTCACATGGTTGATTATCAACTAAATACATATTTGAGTGTCAAAAGGTAAACATATTCCCTATAAATGTAAATATGAACATAAATGTAAATATGTACATATTATTCTTGTTTGAATTTTCTGTAAGACATCTCTTTCCTCTCTGTCTCTGTCTCTCAAGATTTGTTTATTTTTATTTTATGTGCATGGGTGTTCGTCTGCATCTATGACTGGGCATCATGTTCATAGAGTAACCACAGAGTCCAAAAGGAGGGTATGGATCCTATGGAACTAGAGTGGTAGACAGCTGTGAGCTGTTGTATGAGTACTGGAAACTAAACCTTGGGCCTCTGCAACAAATGCTATTAGTCTCTTAGTCATCTCCCCAGATCCATAAGGCAAATCTCTTAAGACACTAATAGAGACACATTTGATTCTCTGACCCCTAGGCTTCTGAATCCGGTTTACCTTTTTGGTGGCTAGTGTACCTTTTATTGATAGCTTTCACTGGAATGTTTTCTTCTCTATCTAATGTCACCTCAATATCACTTAAGTTACTTTCTTCATTATGATCTTCTTTTGGTTGCTTGAACATTTCCAGTGGTAGGCCTTCTTCAAAAAAAAAAAAAAGTGGCATTTTTCTCTCCACAAAATAGAGTCTCTGCTCTAGGAAGGTAGACATAGAGTTTCATCCAAACTGGAAACAAAACTATACTTTCTGAAATGCATAACCATTACTGAGTTGGAATAGTCACATTGCAATTATTTAGTTTTGACATTGGGAATTCAAAGAGCTGGACTTGCAGTTGTAATGGAGACTATGCACAAAGACCATTATAATCATCATTTCAAAATTATATCCGGTTTATACTACCAGCTTTTTGCTTTACTCTGCTCTTCCTTTTGTTGATAATTTAAGAAAAATAATTAAAAAGTGGCCTCTATAAAGAAAACTCCTTTTTATGGTTTGAGGAAAAAGACAACTAGAATATACCAAATGATAGACATGCTCACCTTTCCTCTTAAAAGATGAAATTCCCAAAGTTAGGGACCATGTCTCATTCATCCTTACTCTTCTATCTACTTCTCTAGCTTCATTTGAACTTATTAGATGTTAAAGAAATGCTGTGAGTGGATGAAAAAATTAATTAAGAAAGGCATAATGTTTCAAACCATATATGTATGATATATATGCATATATATATATAATATTACATATACAGAAGAGTTTGGTAAGTAATATGAATTTAAAGTAGTGTTGTCCATTAAAATTATAATTAAATTTAAAAAGGGAAATCATTATTATTATCCTAGCTCTATAATGAATAAAACATATACAATATATTCCATACAGATGCTCTGAGATTGGTTTCAAGGTAAACACAATAGAAGGCTTTAATAGGAAAGATGTGCAGGAAAGACACTCCAGACTTGCACTGTCTGCCAGTTCCTGCTGCTGCTGGATCACCCATTACATGATAAAGTCTCTCTTCCCACTAATTTGTCTTTTCTCTAAAACAAAATGGCAGTGTTTGGGAAAATTGATGGAAGGAGAAACTGAGATAAACTCCTGCTACTTGGTTTTAAGAAGGAAGCCTGAAGTTATCCAGGGATTAGTCATGTCCATTTCAAGCCTATGGTTATCTGTATTAGAATATTGCTTGGGTTTCATATTACTTGAGCTATGTAGTAAGAAAGCAAGCAAGAACAGAAAATATGGAATTCCAAAGACTTGTTAGTGGAAAAAAGTAGACTATTCCTTACAGAAGATTAGATTGTATTCCATGTGTCCAAAGTTGTATTCAAGCCCTTCTGGATTTTTCTTGACTCATAACAGAAACAAAATTTCTTGGGATGCTTCTCATGAATGAGAATGAAGGGTGGCGCATGCCTTTAATCCCAGCACTCGGGAGGCAGAGCCAGGTGGATCTCTGTGAGTTCTAGGAAAGGTGCAAAACTACACAGAGAAACCCTGTCTCAAATGCTCTCTTGTATATCTAAGACTTCCTTTTTAGGAAATTTGCCTGCCTTATCCATTCTAGCATCTGCATGGAAGTAGCCATCATTGATGAAGCAAAAGCAACCTGCTCCTCTTTGTTAGAAATGGGCACTGTGTTACTACTTTTGATACTCTTCTTTCTTTGAGCATGCTTTTGAACAAGCCAGTTCAGGCAACTTATTAGAAAGGTCGCAATCTGTTAAAATAGACAGTTCTCCTTTGCTCTGGGAGTGAGTCAAACATGATCCATGAAGTACATTGCTAATCTCTCCAGGGAGATGACTGGTAATGCAGACATCCCATCCAAGACATGCTGAATTGGAAGGTACATTTTCACAACATCCAGGTGAACAAGATCTGGGTAGTTTGTGTGCACATTAAAGCTTAAGGAGCAGGATGGACATGCTAAGGGGTGCTCTCTGCAGAAAGTCCTTTCATCTTTCATTTGGTCTCCAGGTGTCTTTCCAGATACACTTTCCTAAAGCTATGAGCTCAGTTCCTGTATTCAGGGTTCTGTGTGCCTGCTCAGCAAATGGAGATGGTTCTGCCTTTTTGGATACTCTCTTACCTTTTATTTCCAAAAACAATCTCATTGTCGATCTGTCTCTTGTCTTTCCTTACCTCTGTGTGATTGGAAGATGACAGACAGATAAGCTCAGAGTGCTACTGAGTCTGGAAAGGGGGGGGGCACATGAGTTATAGCCAAACCTTCACATAACTTTTCCATCTTCCCAGGGGTTTTTGACCCAAGGAGTAGAAGATAATCATTCTCCATCCCTCCTTCCTGAGAAGTGCCCAATTCTCTAGCCCTTGCACATACCCATGGGCACTGACTTGCTCTCCCTCACCCTTTCCTCTGCCTGTCCCCATCCAACAGGCTCTTCCCAAAGACACCTTTCATCTTCACCCATTAAGTGTGCATCAAAAAGAGTGGGAAGTTCACAGGTTAACAGTGATGTAGTGGAGTCTGCTGCAGCCAAATTAATGCTGGCCACCATATAGTTTCCCTCATTAAACAATGCCCACCAAGATCTCGTCTGCTGTAAAACAATTGGTCTCTGAAGCCCAGTATTCATCTTCCAGGGTTGCTGGGAGATAATAAATGGGTAATATTCCAGTGATAATGGTAATGGAGTCACGGCTCAGAGCTAATATTATGGCAAAGTAGTAATTATTTCAACAGTAAACAAGGGGATGGTTGAGCTGCTGACAGAATTCCAGCCTATTGAAATGGTTCAGTTAATTTGCTTGGAGCCCAGGCCTGGGACTGGCGGCAAGAGCCGGATCAAGTTTCCACCCTTGGCTCTAGTGCTCAGGATCTCTTCCTGGCCTCTGGTTTCCTATGGCTATGAAACAGCAGAAATCCCACAAGTTTCCTCAGGCCTGGCTTCTGATTGATGGGGAGGGACAAGGATGGTGGCTTCAGGCTTCAGCCTGAAGATTCTGTCTGTCTCCTTCCCTGAGGAGCCTCAGACTGGGCCACTGAGTCTAAGTGGGCTTTTGTGAAGAAGTAAGAACTGAAGTTTTTCAAGACTGGCTTCTCAAAAAAAAAAAAAAAAAAAGCCTCCATTTTTATAGAATCTGTGGTCAATGGCAGACAGCAATGAGCCAGTTCTCGGGAAAATGCTTTGGTGATTTGAGATTCTGGAGATAGTGTGAACTCTGATAAAAAAAATTTGGGCCTCAGAAAAAGTTCCTAAGAATTAGAAAGAAAATGATAAGACCTGATCAAACTATAGGATTTGCAAAGAGTCCCTTATGATTATGACCTTTCAGCTCACCTTGTCACTGGCCAAGGAAGGGGAACCCTACAGCAAAAAGCAAAATTTTGTCTACAGGAACACCTTGTCATTTCTTCATACGATATACCTGTTTCCAGTCATTTGTTGCTAAGTAGATAGCAATGTGTCCCCAACAGAAGCCTACAGTAAAATTTCTATGATTCTGTGCATGAACTGGCAATGACTGGTCTCAACCAAATACCCTCATCAGGATTTTATGTGAGGTCTCATCAGGATTTTATATGAGGTTCCAAGTTCAGCTATACTGAACTTGAGATCCCTGCCAAGGCTTCCTGTCTCAAAATGCAAAGGCTGGATATAGATACAAGACTCTAACTCTTCATCTTTCTCCTGGAATTTCATGTAGTCTGTACATATGGGAACCTCAGTATCACTGATTTTCACATGCTGGCCAAGGCCCCCCTAGTGAGTGTTCTGCAAATGATAAGCTGCTGGGCTTTTATAGGCTGCCTTGGATATCACCCAGTCCCTCCATCACTAAAGCCAGTCCATAGTTCACAGAAGTGAGGAGAGACTGCAGGTGATGGAAGGGGTCTCAAAAGGTGCACTTCTCTTTTTTAACACCAGCACAGCTTGAAATCCCACAGCTAATTCTCTGTGTTTTCACAGCACCATCATGGAGCCTTTCTTCAGCTTTGATTGAGAATGCTTCTATTGCTCTGTCCACATCAGAATTTATTCAAGAATATATGTCTCTCCCCATTATTTTGTCACCATAACACTGGTAATAAGCATCACTGCTATTAATTAAGTGCTCCCTTATGTCTGTAACTGAAAATTACAAAGAATAATTATGCAGTCCAACTTTTAAAGATATATGTGGCTCCCAGCTGACAAACAAATAAGAAAGGAGACAAACGCTAAATTCTAAGCTCCGAACACAGGATACTCTGATTCCACAGATCTTTCTAAAGTGCCACCCTCCTTCTAAATAGAATTAATTCCTATAGACACCATAAGGGAGATTGAAAAATAGCTACACATTATTATTATGAGACTTTGGCTTCAGTGTTCTTATCTGTAGAATGGAGATTATAATGATGCTTATCTCATTATCAAGATTAAATGTGTTCCTAGTTGTAGAACACTTTGCACAGAGTTGGCAGAGGATAAATCTTCAACAAAAGTTAGTTAATGGTGCTTTTTAATAACTCCACTGAGCACAAAATCTCTTTCCAAGCATAGGTTTTATTTTTGTAAACAGCCATTTGGATTAAAGTCTCATGAATTAGATGAGTGTGATAAAATTATAGTACATACGTGTCAAAAACTTTGATGGCTGAGTTTTTAAAGCGGTTCCAAGGCATTTCCAATTGATGCATTTCAGGAAAGTTCTTAGTAATGGTAGCATCATTGACCCCCAGGTGGTGGCTAAGTAGTTCTGATACTTGTCAAAAATACCATATTGCTTAGATGGGCATTTGTGCAAGGGAGAATACTCATTAACTGCAAAATTTCCCAGGGGATTCACTTTTTAAAAACCCTAATGCTGGGATAACAATCAAACCTGTATAGAATTTTATGAAACTATCATGGAAATCTATTCAACATTAGACTGTCAGGTGGCAATTCTTCTAGTGAGGATGGTCCCTGAGTCCCACAGTGGGTCATCATACAGTACTTTAGCTAACTGGGAAAAAGCCCAAAGGATTCTTTTAGGATATGTAAGTTTTTAAGTGGTGCATAAAGGGAGAGAGAAATGAAAGGCAATTCTATCCTGATAGTTCTTCTCCTACCTCAGTGTAACCAGAGCACTAAATTCTTGGTGCTTGTTAATTCTAAAATGTTATCCCTTTTCAATTCAGCATAGCTATGCCCTAAGAGGAAGAAAAGTCTAGAGGCTAGACTGGGTTACTACACACACACACACACACACACACACACACACACACACACACCTGTGTGATTGAAATGGTGGCTTAAGAAGGTGGTGCAGAGAGGATGATTTATTCAGTAAAAGAAATGGTGTAGTTTATTTTCAGATCTGGGTTTTGATCCAAAAGTTATCTTGTTGATAACAAAGGTGGGTGTGTTATGACTATGACTGCTGCTGAGGAACCTTAGAATAATAAGGATTTTGTAAATCACAGAGAAGGAGAACCCTGAATGAATAAATGCAGGTTTTCCTGAAAGCTAACCGTAGCCTAAAATATCATCCATTTTCTGGTAGGTCACCAAAAGCTTGGGCTTCCTGAACTCAATGGCTATTTTCTTCCAGTCACATTTCTTTGGAATTTAAAAGTGAAATCTCTTTCTAACAGTTAAGTTCATAACTATAAGATAGTAGTACGTATATATGTTTGAAAAGTAGAACATTATAAAGAAACTTACAGTTAGCATCTATATCTCCAACAGTTAACAATAGTCACTAATTCTTTCTTTATGTAAAGTTCAAAACTCATTTTTGAAAGTGAATGACAAGACAGCAAAGTCACTCTCAATAGAAACCTCTATGCCATACTTCTTCCCTCATCTTGGTGAAACTGTTATTAGTCTCATGTGTAAGTATCTTTGAAACATGAAATCATAATGATGGCATTCTGAAGGACTATTCATATGGTCAATGAGAATTTTACAAAATGCACTAAATTAGGTAGAGCTCATTTGACCATGATCTTCTGGTAAACTTGAGATCTGCCCTGTCCGCTTGAAAAATAAGCTTAGTTCTACAGCTGTATTTCAGGCTGAAATAGTGAGGAAGACAGAAAAAGTGAGTAGGTGTTCAGTTTGGATCCAGAAGCTGTAAAATGTCTGCAATTGTCCATTATGGCCAGACCAATAGTTCTCAACCTGTGGGTCCAGATCCCTTTGGGGATCAAAGGACCCTTCCACAGGGGTCAAATATTAGATATCATGCATGTCAGATATTTACATTATGATTCATAACAGTAGCGAAATTACAGTTATGAAGTAGCAATGAAAATAATTTTATGGTTGGGGTCATGAAGAACTGTATTAAAGTGTTGAAACATTTAGGAAGGTTGAGAACCACCAGGCTGTCTGGTGCTGATTAATGCCAAGTGCTCCTTCTGGGAAGATGGTGCCCACTGGGAAGGCTATTAGGAAAAGCAGGCTTATCCAAGTTACCACAGAAAGCTATAGAAAAACAAACAAACTAAACAGCAGCACCTGCTAGCCACAGCGTTGCTGAGATGTGCCAATGTAGCTAGCAGGAAGCATTTTCATCAAAAGCAAGAGTCTCTAATGAAGAGATAAGACCTTCCATGCAAGAGGAGCTCAGTTATTACAAGGATACTTTGTTTAAAAGTGAGTTCCCCATTGTAGGCTTTCTCTGGTCTCCCCTCAGGCTATGCACTCTCTTCCCAATTCATCACCAAAGTCATAAAACAGGGGTGGGGGGTTGGCGTTGGGGGCGCACCAGAGGCAGCTTGATCTTGGACTCCTAGCTTCCAGGACCACGAGGCAGGTAAACTTCCTTTTATGAAGCACGGTGGCGGGGGGGGGGGGGGAGTGTTCCCCCACAGCAAGAGAAAACAGACTAAAACAATATCCAAACAAACTCCCCCATGGGTAGAAGGAGAATCAACAGACTGGTATCTGACCACAAGATAGAGACCCAGGGGAACACTGCTTTTGTTATGCTCTGGGAAAATGACCCTTCAAACCAAAGTGGGTAGAAGAGTGAATAGTTGGACTATCAGTGTGGAACTCAACCAGGGCCTAGGCACTGTGTGCCTTGTTAGAACAGAGGTCAACAAGGAAAAACAGCTGCTGGGCACAGGAAGCCCTCTGTGGGCTGGGGAGTAGCTCTTGGCTCTCTGCAGTGGCGTGTGTCACTCTTGGAAGGACAGAAACGCTCAGAGGTTTGGAATGTGCCTGAGAACCACAAGGACTTCACAGAGTGCTGAGAAGAGAATTCGAATCCAAGGGGATTTTTTTTAGTGACAGCACCAGGACTTCTAGCAGTCAGTCTTCACATGTTACAAGAGTTGGCAAACCTCTCCAAAAGATCAGAGGAGAGAGACTTTAGGTTTGGGAGTCATGTGACCTCAGCACTGAGAGAATGCTGATATGGTAAGACAGAAGCATTCATAAATAAATGGATGTGATTGGCTGGGTTCCAGGACTGCTAACTTATGGACACTAACCTTCAAGTTTCAAACTATGCTTTAATTATTTTCAGCCATTTAAAAATGCAAACTCCACTCAATGCTCCTGAGATCTCCAAGAAATTACAAGATCAGATTTAGCCTAACTCAAAGTGTCTGTCAATCACTAGCATCACAGAATGAGGCAACAGGAGCCAGCACTGGCTTTGAATCATTCAGAGGCCAGAGCTGTCAGGATGGGGAACCACAGCAACATCAGTGCCCCCTTGCCCTGCGATTTCTCTCCTGATGTGTCTTGCACTATTGGGTCTTATTCTTCTGCTCTTTTTAAATGAGTTTCAGATTCAACTCACCTCACTCCCTGGAACTTCATTCTCTGAAGCATTCGGGAGATGCTTAGGTGAACTTTCAAATTAATTGCACTGTATAAATAAATGTAAGACTTAACAAAAGATAATGAGGACAAATGATAATTGCTGTTGTTATAACAACGGCCATAAACACTGGTTATATTATTTGCTTTTTGAGTTTGTGTTACAAAAATGCAAAAATGTCTTTGTCTTGGAAGACTGCTTGGTAGCAAGATCACACCTCTACTCTCAGCCTCCTTGACTTTCTTGGCATTGCCCCAGAGCCCATGCATGATTAATGCAGAACCTTTAATAAAGGACAATGTGCCTACTGTCTTTGTGTTTACAAAGCACCTGCAATGTTCTGTTACTATTCTGCCTATTCTCATCCTATTTTACAGATGAGCTAACAGAGGTCCAGAAGGTTAATTGGTTTGCTAGGGGTCATCCACTGAGTAATTGGCAGATCGGAGTCCAACCAAGTGTTCTGACCAAAGTGATCGTCACGCCCTAGGATCCCTTGCCCCAGTTAGAATGTGAGAGCTTGGATGTTAAGTTAAAGGTTGAACTGGGATCTTGGGTTAAAGGTTTTTCTTTCCCAGTGGGGAAGCTAGGTAACCAGGCTGCATGAGTGACTGGGGACACACTTCCTGTTCTGTTTGTGGGCCTCATCCCAGTCTTGTAACGAAGTCCCAGACAACTGGTTGCCAGTTTCCTAACACACACTTTTTGTTTTCCTGACTCCTTTCCTTTCTTTTCCATAATGTCTCCCAACATGGTGTACATCATCAGATGGTGAAATGACTTACACACTCACTCAGGAAACTTGGCAAGCACTGCCCGTCTTTTATTTGCACAGTGGGAAGTTTATAGTCAGTATGAATTGTAACAGCTCTGCAGGGCTGACTTCTCAGCGCTCCTCAGCTGTAGAGCTCTCTGAGGCAAGACATGGCTTGAGAGACACGACACAGCAGGAACCTTCTGATTCCCCTTTGCATCTAAGTCGGTTCTTGAAAGCCACACTGCTGTGAACCTCCTGGCTCACTCCTTGCCTTTCTCACTAGCAGCCAGGGCTTCCAAGGAGGCTGGCAGCAATGCTGGGCCTTCTCCCACTGGGAGCCCTATGGCCTCACCTATTAGCTAGGCAAAGGAGACTAACATGCAAGGAGGCATCCTCGGAGCTTGTGGTGAAGTATCAGATGATTGCAGCAGCAATGTCTTATTACCAAGGCCTGTGGACAGCACCTGCCCTGCTTCTTCATCACGTGGTTGTTTTTGTTTTGTTAGTAGGGCAGGAGAAGCACCTTGTTGGACCCTCTATTCTAATAAAGTGCTAGTCTAGATTACAGCTAAATGCACATAATGTAGTGTAGGATGTTCTTTATCTAGAAACAAGAACATCTTATCTTAGTACTGTACCACTGCACCTCAGATAGGGTCCTTTGGAACAGGAATATGATTGTGTTTATTTCTCTTTTAGTTTGTCAGAATGTGATCAAAGTATTGCTTTTGGATATATTTCAATTACTTTCTTCAACCTTAATCAGACTGCCTTTTCTACCAAAATTAGAGGCAGCTGGTTGTGAATTTATCATCTTACCAGTGAAAGGAAGGATGTTAACAGACAAGCGGGCATTTGTTACTTTAATGAATGCACTTTCAGTATAGACTGGCTATACCAGAGAAGTTATGGGTCTGACTCTAGGGAAGCAGGGATTCAGGGGATGGCTCACATGAATTGGTAGACCTATCAAGAAGTCCACTAACAATATTAACCAAATTCTGCATTAGATAAAACTCTGTACCATGGGAAACACATTCAAGATGGACACTCATATCTTAACTTGCCTTTTAAGCCATTTTATTCATTGTTAGGAACAGTAATTCATATTTATAATTAAGATGAAATATTGTCAAGGATAGGCAATTACAAATTCTACCATTATTACTACTGCAATAACTGCAAATTCCACTATTCACTCTGTGCATCATCTTTGCCGTCCCTATTATGTTGGCATTTACTGAGGATTTACTTTGTACCAGACGCAGGGTATATGTTACATGCAATGCTTACAGCAATGCCATAATGTGCATTCTGCCATGGGCCGAACTCTTGATAAGATGACTAGATGGCAAAGGCTGGTGGAGAGTGGCAGAGAGTCTACAGTGATACTGTTTAAGAAATGGTGTAATCAGAATTCATGTCGTGAAGCTCACTGCATCATGGACCGGTGAAGCTCTGAGTTCAGTCTACATTCATTTAAGAAAGATGTTCATGTCTATAGACAGATTCAAGTGGCTAGAGCTCCATCCCAGCTCTGTTTTATCCCTGCTTACTAACTTTGGCAAAGCATTTAACATTCCCATGTCTCATTTTCCTTATTTTTCTGTTTGCCTCTCCTATGGTGTTTCTAGAGATCAGATGTGCTGATATAAGTAGAGTGCTGGCATCAAACAAAACCAGAAGAAGTCTTTGTTAGTACCAGCTTTTTCACATTGCCATTGACATCACTGTCTTCCCCCACTCAACATATCGCCTGCAGCCTCCTTGAGCTCAAGTAGAAGACTGAACTCTTAGAGCCAAGCTTCCTTGACATTACGCTGCATCATAACAGGCTGACTTCTGAGGAACTCCATTGTGTTTTTCCTTTCCTTGAAATGAGCAGAGACACAGGTTCATTAGCAACCTCTGCCGCTGCCATTTGTCCTCGCAGATTCCTGCCTTGCGCCAAGTATGGCAGCTTGTGAAGACAAGGGGGGTAGAATGCAGGCTGCTCCTCTCCTGTTCTAAGGTGAAGGTGGACACGTGAATAGGGGGTTCTACAAACTGAATAAGGGGAACTGAAAAGGACAAATGGCTAATGGAATGGCATCCTGAGACCTCCCCCCCCCAATCTATTCCTTCTCTCTTTGACAGAAGTGACTGATGGCACCTATGGCAGCTTTTCCACTTCAGCACAGATGTTTCCTCTGGTTTGGACATGATCATAAACAGACAAATCAGAGACTCTGGGGTCACACTTAGGAGACATTCATGATATCAGACCTTTTAACGTTCTTTCCTGGAGGGTCAGAGGCTCAGACTCACGAGACTTTGAGTACTCAAGAGACCTTCATGAGGTTCCGATCCTACCCAGGAGTCCAGTAAGAGGTAATTCATTGTCTGGGGTTGGAACTTTTTGGAGATGTAGCGATACACTTGATAGACACCCAGGGGGCCGGGTGGTAGTGGCGCATGCCTTTAATACCAGCACTTGGGAGACAGAGCCAGGAGGATCACTGTGAGTTCAAGACCAGCCTGGTCTACAGAGTGAGATCCAGGACAGGTACGGTACCAAAGGTACACAGAGAAACCCTGTCTTGAAAACAAAACAAAACAACAACAACAACAACAAAAATAGTCACCCAGGGGCTTTTCCAGTGCTATATGTGACTAGCTCATGTTCCTTATATAACCCCAGTGAACTCATTGGTTCAACAAGCTGGACTTGGATGGGAATATTTTCTGTGGTTTGTCTTATCAAGATGAGTAGATGTTTATTTATTTTCCTTTCCCCAGAGCATCACACAATATCCATGTCTTTCTTCAGAGTCAGATTTTGGGCCACATAATTTGGTGTGGTATGTGTGGTGGTATTGTGTTCCCCAAAATATTGTGTACCATAATAAACTTATCTGGGGTCAGAGAACAGAAAAGCCACTAGATATTTAGGATAGGCAGTGGTAACACACGCTTTTAATCCTAGCATTCCAGAGGCAGAAATCCATCTGTTCAAGGATACAGCCAAGCATGGTGACTCATGCTTTTAATCCCAGAAAGCGAGCCTTTAATCCCAGGGAGTGATGGTAGAAAGCAGAAAGGTATATAAGGCGTGAGGAACAGGAACTAGAAGCATTTGGCCTGGTTAAGCATTTGGCAGGTTAAGCTTTTAGGCTTTGAGCAGCACAGTTCAGCTGAAAGCCATTCCGATATGAGGACACAGAGGCTTCCAGTCTGAGGAAACAAGATCAGCTGAGAAGTTGGCCAGGTGAGGTTAGCTGTGGCTTATTCTGTCTCTCTGATCTTCCAGAGTTCACCCCAATAACTGGCCTCAGGTTTTAATAAGACTCTTTAAGATTCATGATACAAGTATGCAGTGAGGCATACACGTTACCCTCCATTCTGAATCTGTGTGTAGTTATAAACTTGGGTTTAATATAACATATTTCAGAAGCCAGTTTTCTTTGTGAAGCTACCATCTTCCCAAGTTTGATCTCCACTACAAAATAAGTACAACTCTATTACAGTCATATTAACTTAGATAGTTGTTAGAAGTTAAAATGAAAATATTTTAAAACCTAAAAGTTAGGTACGGTGTGTCTATATCATCCCCTCCCAGAACACTCAAGAAACACTGTGTGTGGGAAAAAGAGTAGAAAAATTGTGAAAACAGAGGTCAGGGTCATTGGGGTGAAACAACCTCTTCTGGGTATAACAGGATCATTGCACTCAAGAACTCATCACAGCTAGGAATGTACCTGCATAAGATGAAGCCAGTCAATACTCCAGTGTGAATGGAGGCTCATGCAAGCTGCTGCCCTTAGCTGAGGAGCTGTTAACTGTTGATGGCTTTTCTTTAGGAATCTGGCTTGTTGAGGACTATTTCTTTACATTGTGTGAGCAATATGTCACTATGATTGGTTTAATAAAAAGCTAACTGGCCAATAGCTAGGCAGGATTTGCAGGCATGGAGAACGCTGGGAAGAAGAACGGAGGAGTCAGTGGGAGACATGGAGGAAGCAGGTAGGAGATGAGGTAACAACCCATAAGTCACACAGCAACATGTAAATTAATAGAAATGGGTTGATTTAAGTTATAAGAGCTAGTAAGAAGCAAGCCTAAGCTGTAGGCCAAGCTTTCATAATTCATAAAATGTCTCTGTATGGGCATTTGGAAGCCAGCAGGCAGGACAGAAAAGTCTGCCTACAGTGCCCACTGGTAGAGTGACCATGCTCAAGTAGCTGGCCCCATGTCCATATGCATATGGGCAGTACTAATCAGATTCAGTAGATTATTGAAAAATAAAAGGGGACATTGTGTGGGGAGGGGCCCTGGGAAGAGTTGGAGAGGAGGAATAAGAGATAAATATGATCAAAATACATTATATAGCTGTATGCAATTCTCAAAGAATAAATTTAAAACATTGCATTTTAAAAAGTGACGTAACATGTAAAGTGTGGGGGTTTTAGATACAGTAGTGATCTAATGACAACTGCTTTAACATCTGGGTTAGCCTACTTTGATGCCTGCTGCTGATGTTTAAGCAGGACAAAGTGTGGACTTAGCTCAGGCCTGAGAATCATATTGTTTGCTTGAGTCTTGGTCTTGTCACAACATGTAATGGTGTGAACTGTGGAGCAAGTTATGCAAGTGAGCTTTTATGTAACAGTCTCTTCATCTGAAGAAGGACAGCAACAACACTGACCTCACAAGATTGTTGACAAACTTAGAAAGAGAACACATTTAAATGCTTAGAACAATGCCCAGAACATGCTCAACCTGCAACAAAAATATTTGAACTTATAATACTGATAAAGGGGCAATGGAGGAGACAATATAAATGATGACAGAGTGATGAATCCGCTTTCAGTCCTCTCCCTTTCTTTCTCTATTTTTCTCCCCCTATCCCTCCTACTTTATTTTTCACTTTTTTATAATGTCTCACACTGTAGCCCGTGCTGGCCTTGAACTCATGACATAACTTCTTCAATATCTTAGGTGCAGGGATTACAAGCATGAGCCATCATGTCTACCTTCAGACTTCTCTTTTATGCAGAGGGAAGATTGAACCATTTTAGCAGCTGCTGTTTTTCAAATGACACCCAGTTGTCTCTCAAGGCACAGAACTGCTAGCTCCCTGCTTGACAATTCAGGCATGCCAAATGATCCCAGGACCCCTACTGCCATTCGCATGATGACAATGAAGTAGAGCTCCCATCAAAGAGTTCTTATAGCCATGACAACATGTGCAACTCTACTCTACTGAGGATGTCATTTCCATGACAACACCTGAATGACCCAAATCGAGAGGCCTAGGGAAGTGCCAGAAAGAGAAGATGTGTCAACACGGAGGAATTCAGCCATACAAGGGCAGAGCAGGGCAGTCAGTGGATCCACTCAGCAGCAGAGCTAAAGCAAGCAAAATGATGTCTAAAAATACGCTCATGTGAAGCTCACCAAGGTGTTCTGAGCTCCGAAGAGCTGTGGGTCCTAGAAGGATATATGCAAAAAGATGGAGCCAAACTTCCCAGTCTTTGTGCCTTACACAACCCATTCTACTCACCTAGGGTGCTTCTATTTTCAAGAGAAGAATGGTTGTTGGGTAATATTGACAATGTCAGTAGGATCGTTAAGGCTTTGAGAAAACCTTTTTGCATGGAGAATCAGAAAGTTACCTCCAAACTAGAAGTCGGTATCTATGGTGTAGCAATAGGAGTTTCTTCTGAGTTGGTCAGATGCCATCATTCTCTGTATGCAGAGATTATCTACCTCATTCTGGGCAGACTTAGCCATCCAGGCATGTGGTACCAAGACAGTAGGGATGTTTGTAGAACTCCCAGGTCATAATGTACAGAGCTGAAATATTTACCCTAAATCCTAATCTCTCTGACCAAAGCAGGATTTGGACCATGTTTGTCCATACTATTGTATATTTGCTTGGGCCTTCTCTTAAGCCTCCCATTTTCCAAACTAGGGGTCTCAGGCAGGAGGATATCCAGTCTTGGCTCCAAAGGGAGATTTTGACTTAAAACAAGTAAACAAAAATCAAGAAGACTTCACATATATAGTCATCTGTGGACAAGAACAGATAGCTTCCCAAGGTTGGCTCTGGCTTTGATGAAAGATGGATTGGATATCCCTGCTCCATGTGAACATATGATTGGGCAGGGGGTGTTAATGGGTGGAAACTTTGAAAACTTATTCCCTGGTCCCAAAGGATATTGGGACATGAACAGAAATCTAGCCATGTCCCTTTGCCTCTTTCCAAAAGTCATTTCACACTTCAACTGGCATTTCAGGCAGTGCTAACAGCTATCCATCCCTGGTGATCCTCACTGGAGTTGGCAGCACACACTCTCATATCTAAAGGACCTAGTTGCAGAGACAGCCTGTTGCATTTGTAACAGAGTAACTTTACCTATAGATTCCAAGATCCCCTAAGGTCTCCTTGGGTGTTGCTTCATTGGTGACCAAACATACTCTATGTTCCATAAATAAAGGTCAAAAGTTTTAATTCACCTGAAAAGGAGAGAAGCTGAGGAAGAAGCCACATAATTACACAGAATGATGACCAGAAAGCATCCAGGGATTCCAGATGCCAGACTAGAATCTGGAAAAAGATTCTTGACCTCACAGTCCCTTCCAGCTCCTGAGGTATATTATAAAAGACTTCCAACTAAACTTCACCTCACCTCCTTCAGTCCATTTTTTGCCTTTCAAATCACTGACAATTTCCCAAGTTTCATTTGTATTAATTAATTAATTAATCTCACATATTTGTTTATTTTAAGTTCTTGGGAATTTTATACCTGAGTACTGTACTTGTACCTCTAGGGTCTTGTGAGATGGCTGTTGCTTGGATCAGAACCACTCTTTCCATGACTCCAGTCTGAATTTTGCCAATTCTGTTTTCATTTCAATCAACTCGAAGCAGTGCTTGTATCATTCATCATCTCTCCTTCTAGGAAGCCTTCTTCATTTGGCTTGCACATTTCTCACCCATGTTTCCTGTCACTTCCTCTCAGTAGTCTTTGCTGGAGGCCCCTCTCCTTTCCCTGGTACCGAAATACTGGAATGCAGCTTGTTGGGGTCAGCACACAGGTCCCCTGTGTCAACTCTGCCTCCAAATACAATTGCCGTATTTATGAGTACAGTCTGCCACCTGGCATCCCCTGGTTGTTTCCTAGTCATTATTCTGGGTAATTATGTAGCTTCTCTTTTAGTGTTGCCCCTTTTGAGATGAAATAAAAATTAGCCAAGCTTGGCTTTTACTTATTGAATGTCTAGTTGTTGTTGCTTTTTGTTGTTGTTGTTTTGTTTTTGTTTTTTGTTTGTTTATACCATGCCCAGGTATAAGGCACATATTCAATTAGTGCATCTATTTATGTATCTAAAGCACTAAACTATATATTTACTAGCCACTATTGGCACAGGTTACACATCTGTGCCACTCTTAATCTCTACCTCTTTCTCACAACTCCCGAGCCATCAGTGGTCTTCAGCTTTGGTTTTAGAACATAGTCAAAATTAAAACAGTCTCACCATTTTCAATCCTACCATTATTATCCACACTATCATTTCTAAGCTCCTCTAATTAAAGTCTACCATTTCTCTCTGTGAACATTCTTGCTCTCCATGTATACCAAACACAACCCTGACTCAAAACTTGGCAGTCCCTAAAACCTCCGTGTAGAGCAGTGGTTTTCAGCCTTCCTGAAATATTTCTAGGTTATGATTTATAATGTAAATATTTGATATACAGGAAAACTAATATGTGAACCCTATGGGTTGCAACCCATAGTGGGTTGAGAACCACTAGTCTAGAAGAACAAAGTTTATATTTCCATAATGACCCACTTCATGGGATACTGTAGGCCTTTCTTGTGTTCTGTCTTTCAATGCTCTAATGAAGGTTCCAGAACTAATCCGTCTTACTCGTTTTGGTTATATTTTTCTCCTTGCACTTGCTTTTCTGACACAATGTGTCTGACACATTTTTTTTAAATTGGCTAGTGTCTCTTCCTTTATTCTATAGCCCCTAAGAGACAAGGCTGTGCTCACTGCTCAGTCTGTAGCATCTAGATACTCAATACCTGAAGGATACATTCAACTGCCTCTCTCTGTGTGGCATATCATTTCTGTTCAATCTAATAAGTACCTCTTCTCTACAAACATAAGACTCAAGTTGTTATAGTCCTAAAAAAAAAAGAAAAAAAGAGTAGCCAAGGGTATGGAGAGCTGGATCAGCAACTGAGAAATCAAACGCATTTGCTTTTCCAGCAGAGGACCTGAGTTTAGCTCCTAGTACCTATATTGGGTATTTCACAACCATCTGTAACTCCAGCTACAGGAGATCTCACACCCTGGTCCCCATAGGTACCTGTGTACACATAGTGTACACACCAAGAATATACACACATTCACATAAATAAAATGTTTAAAAATATTTTTAATGTGAGCTAAATCATAGCATCAAAGGGTTAAAAAAAAGCCAGACAAGAGCCTACCTAGGGCCACATAGAATAAATCTGAACAGAACCCCAAGCCTCTCAAACAGGCAACAAGAAGGCTAAACCAAAACTTTAGGGAGGCCTTTGCACCTAAGCCCCCACCTTACCCTACTCATATTTAACCCATGGCTAGTTTCTAGCAGTTCTCTTACATGTCTTTAAAAACTTACCTCAACTCTCCATTCGGGCTGTTTCATGACCTTGAACTTCAAATGACTTCTCTAAAGGGCAATCTTGCTGGTCAACAAGAAGACTTTAACCTACCTAATGCTACCATCCTACTTTCAGGCCCTTCTAGTGGATATAGGGCTAGGTTGAAATCAATAGGGTGGAGTTCATAAGTCTTCCATGGGGGTTCCTACTACTATATGCAACACAGCTCATCTCTGACTGAAACATGTAGCACTTAAGTCCCCCATCCCCACAATCATCAATGCCCAGCAGCCCCTTCACTGCCATAAAGCTGACACCTTTACTCCTGACTAGGCTCACACTTCTAACTTTCGGCCATCTTCTGTGTTGCCCCAAAGAATACCCACTATCTAAGTTAAATGCTCAGCTACACACTCTGCCTCCAGACATTCCCTGCTACCTTCATGCTGAACTTGACTATTTGTGAGATCTCTCTCTTCTATGTAGTTTTATCAAGAAATGCCTGGGTTGTTCGTTTTGGCATCCAGAGCCTGGGATTATTGCCTTTCTCACTCCATAAGATGGCTTGAAGGCCTTCCTTCTTCACCTCTCATGGTCACCTGTTCTGTTAGAACTCTTGCTCTCCAGGCATGTCACCTCCACTCTTCTTCTCACTCTCCCATGATACATTGAAGGTGCTGACACTGGGTCATAGTCATACTTCCTGCAGTGCTCCCTTTGGTGACTTACCTGATACCTGCACTTCCAGTTATTTCCTCAGTTTCTCTGTGGGCCTTCTCCATTGTCTAAGCTGTAATGACCCTTGTCATTAGCTCACACTTGCCATTCTCTCTAATCCAATAACAACGCTATGAGAGCTTGACCTGTGACCCAAAGTATGTGTGTTTCCAGTTTGCTTGCATAGATATCACTTTTGCCTATAGATTAATCTACAACACACATTTACTCTGTTCTCTTCTTTGCTAAACTGTCATTTATTTAATATGAATATAATTTCAACATCAAGCCAAGCATTGATGCATATGGTGAGATGCCAGGAAAAAAACATTCTCTTTGTCCTCAATAAGCCTGGGGAAGGGCAGTATTAAACAAGCCCTCTATAGTCACATGAATTTCTGACCATGATTAATCCCATCAGTATAGGCACTCGTTGTTGCTGTTTCAGAAGTGAAGCTGCTATAGCTACCAAAGTCTTTCCCAATTCAACTTTTTAAAGGAGTAGCTCTTTAAAGATGCCATCCCATCCCATCCTACCGTAAGTCTATCACACCAACATGTAGATGATTTCTTTGTGTCTCATCATAACAGTTTTGCAGCAATTAAGACATGCTACATTTTAAGGATGACCTATCTGAGGTTCCTTCTATATCTTGCCTACTAGCCTAGAAGGTGAATGAGGCCTTGGCTATGACCTGATTTGTCTACTCGTACATCCCCAGTGTTAAGAGAGAGCTTGCTTTTCGCACAGTAGGAATGTTTTTAATATATAAATTCTCACTATGTGGCATGAGCTGTTATGTTATTCACTATGGGGCTCAGTCTGGCATGAACTCTTATTTTTCCTCTCTTAGCTTCCCAGGTTCTGGACTATAGAAATGTGCCATTATGCTGAACTCAATAAGAAATTCTTGAATGGGTAGGTTAATTAATTAACATTATTTCACCAAAGATTTCCCTAGAGGCAACATAGACACTACCTTCTGTAATTAATTTTTTCCTTAGAATGGTGTATTATGTGGTAAATAAATAAATTGAGGAGAAAGCCCTTTGTCTCTCTCATGCAGGTCAATGGCCAAATATTTATAACCAAGGTTACTCTAGAGAGATATTCAAGAAAGCGACATGAAGTGACAAAGAATTCAAAGGGGAGCATGGGCCTCCTGGGCTGCAGGGGAACCATCAATCCAAAGTTGTTCTTTTCAACCCTGGGTCAAAAAAAGAGGAAAGCAGTTTACAGAGAAGATCCAATCACTGTTGTGGGGAACTAGAGGGGTAAGATGATCCATCTTGGATAAGGAAGAGTGTGTGTGCCAGGCTCAGGACTGCAGGGCAGTAGACAGGCTATGCTTGCAGTAAGATCTATGGAACCCATATAACCATGCCAAGAGGCTGGAGCCCCTACAACAGGAGCCAAATTGCTATTCTTCTCAGTTCCTTCTGCCTGTTCTGGTTCTGGTAAAAAAATAAATAAATAAAATAAAATAAAATAAAGCATTTTCTACTACTAGGAAGATGAAGTATGCCAAAACCCACAAGACACATAGTGAAGCGGAATGAAGTCAGATAATGAAAAACACACCCTGAAATCTGGCAATTTCTTTTCATATCTAAAGCTGTTAAAGTGTAAAACAACCTAATAATAACAATCAAAGCAGAAGGCATACCGTTGTGGGAGTAAATGATAGTATTTAACATAAGGGAAAAATAAATCAAGTCAGCGTGCGGCCCCATCAATCCTGTGAATCAGGGCCGTCTGGGTTTATGTATGGGGAGGCAGGCTAGGATGGCATAAGACACACACAAGCAGACTCAGCTAGAGAAGAGCGGAGGGAGGCCACAGCTGCATGTTCAGGGCTCTGTCCTTTGCTCAGAGATGTTAATACCATTTAAAAGAGTCTGAGGTCCTATGAGAGGGATGGGAATGGCCCAGGATTATTGAGCCTGAGCATCTGGATCCATCTGGGTACAGTGAGGGGAAAAAGTAAATTTGTAGGTAGGCAGAAAGACTACCAAATTTGATTTGATTTGAATGTTGCCTTAGCTATATAATTATTTCTAAAGCCTAAATCCCCGTGTTTGGTTCTAAAATAAAAGGGATGCCTATGGTAGTAGCTATGAGAATTTGGTAGTGACAGCTGTGTCAAGTGAATAACAGGCACACCACAGCAGTAGCTCTCACACCTGAGCAGGCTTCACAATTGCCCAGAGAGTATGGAAACCCAGCCCCTTAGGCACATCCTCAGAGCACTGATTCAGTAGGTCTGGAATATGGACAGGGCACAACTGGCTTTAGCAGTTGTCCAGGATCTATTATGAGAACCAGCCCCTTAGTCCAATGTCTGTATTCTGGATACTCACTGCCTTGAATTGAATCTAACCAATATGGGGCTGCCGACCTTGTCCCACTGGTTTGACCTTCATAAGCCTCATTTAAATGAGAAAAGATAATATGCTTTCTTTTAGTGGAGTAGGCTAATAATAAAACCTGTCTCTCACTGTTGTCGTGAAGAACAGACACCTTGTGTAAATGGTTAGAAGCAAGCCTAGCACATTTTTAAGCATCCGCAAACTGCTAGTGGTTGTTATTATTGAATGATGAAAAGTCTGTATGTTATGTAGACTCTAGGAAAAAAATGTAGTCATTGGAGGTCAAGAAAAGATTCAGGATCCCCTAACTGGCCCTCCATGATCCATGAGAGATGCAATCCAAGATCACAAGACCATGCCTGTAGCCATGGACTGCTTTGGATCCTATGTTATATAGGCTTCTTCCTTATACACACATATCTATGACCAAGTTTAATTTATAAATTAGGCAGAACGAGAGACTCAAATGATAACAACGTAGAACCACTTTAACAGCATACTGTAACAAAATCAATAAGAGAGCAACCAACCCCTTGATCAAAGCATCTTACTGTGCTGTGCTCAACCTCACCCAGCAGTGATGTAGAGTGATGTGTGATGGGATAAAGTGATGTGGTGATACAGAAGCGGTCAGGTTAAGGTAACTGACCATCTTCCTTGTACATAAGAACAGTGATACCACAATAGTTGATCTTGCAACCAGAGGGCCACTGAGCGACTAACAGGTGGGGAGTGTATACATGGCTATGCTTGACAAAGAAAAGATTAATGTCTCAGGCAGAACAAGTCTAGATGGCATGAGGCTTTGTTATACTACTCAGAATGATAGACAGCTTAAACTTACACCTGCTTATTTCTGGAATTTTTCATTAATATTTTCAAACCACAGTTGACTTCAGATAAGCCAAACCACAGAAAGGGAGGGTACTGATTATGGAGGAGTACTGCACAAAGTCAGCCCTGTACACGTGAAGGCCTAATGAAAAGGGCATTGTGATTGCCAGCACTTGGCAAATCCCAGCCATCATCTCCTAAGCCTCTATTGGTCTAATGAGACCCTTTTCATGGCCCAACTGGTGCTGATTATCATGTGAGTCTGCTCAGAAGTGGTCCTCCTGCCTGTAGGGGTCTCCATCTAAACTAGACTTCTCATCTTACTGAGCCATGCTGATTGGCATCTGTGGGAAAGATGATTCAATCTCCTTGCTTTTGTTTCTTTATTTGTTCCATTAAAAAACAGTTCTGCTTGGTAACGGTCACTAAGCACCAGCATAAATAGCCAAAGACTCAGGAGAGGGTGGGGGAGTGCGCTGTTAGTGGTGTCTGAATTCAGCAGACATCTGATTCTACAACATTTTTCAAGGGTTTTTAAATAATTGGGCAAAACCACAAACAGTGCCTGTGGTGTGCACTCCTGCCCTTGGTTTCTAGACTGAGGCATGATTGCATATGTTCTCAATTCAGGCACATTGAACTCATTAATTTCTCCACTAGTCTTTTTATGATTTTTCTCCTCTTTGAAGTAGAAGGTTGCACAGACAAGATTGCTTTAAATCCAGACTATAAATATTAAACTTACAAAAACCCTTATTGACAGTGGCAAACTTTACCCTAACCGTGTCTGTCTGGCTATAAATTTATAGTTAAACAGAATTATGGAGTTAAAGAGTAATCTATAAATGTCTCCCTCTATTTTTTCTTCCTTGGTTTTCATGCCTGTGTTCAAATCATTTGATGAATGAGTTTCTGGATCACTTTCCCCTATATGTATGGGAGGTGGTGCCACAGTTTGGTATTCGTCACAGTATATGACCCTCTCTGTGCATCAGAACCAATACTGTATATTCCACAGTGCTTTGAACAAGTCTTCTCTAATGATACATCTTTTTCTTCTCTGACCATCATTGACTCCTGTAATATCTGTTTCAATAGCAAATTCCTCATCCTTCTGGAGTAGCTACTTAGGGTATCATGGGAATTTTATACAAAGGATCTATGTTTATTGGCAAGTGATGAAGCATGAAGGAGATGCCAATTAATTACTTTTAAATAGTATCCATTTTGGCAACTGAATAATTTCACATTTTAGAGAAGGAATTTGAATGACATCCCCTTATGTTGTCCTGTGAGTGAAAGTACTGAAGAAGGGGCTATCCGAGGACATAGAAGCTAACCATGGGGTATTTGTCATATTATATGTTGGCCAATTATGGAGCATTGATGATATTATGTGTTTGGTAACCGTGGGGCATTGATGATAGTATGTGTTGTGGTAGAGACAGGTGTTTTGCATTGGTAAACCTGTCCCAACCATGCTGGCAGTGTATTGTTATCTCTATGTCCCAGAGGAAGAGTCTTAAGACTTAATGTTGGGGGTACAAATCAAGGTGGAGGACAGAACCTTTTCTTAGATGTTTCTCTAGTTGACTTGGAAGTCCTGATATGGTTATCACTCAAAAAACAATGAGAAGGTGGTAGAGATGCAGCTAAGTGGTAGCAGTCCAGTATGCATGAGTTCTAAGTTCTAACCTTGATAATGGGGAAAAAAAAAGCCCTACAACCATGGAGATAAGGGAACATTTCCAATATTCGGGGCCCATGAGACAGCCCAGGATGTAAACAGAGATTGCCACCAAGCTTGACAACCTGATATGAGACCCACGTAGTCAAAAAAGTTGCTCTTTGACCTCTACATGTGTTCAATGGCACGCACACACAACACACACACACACACACACACACACACACACACACTCTCTCTCTCTCACTCACACACACACACAATGACATAATAATAAAAGAATTTAAATTATACAAATAAATGAGGCTCTGGTGTCTTCAGTCACTGAGATTTGATTTTTGGTTTAAATTATATATAAAAAAAGGTTTATTATTGGTGAAATTATTATGGCTATTCCACGTAGTTAAAAGGAAGATTTATTTAGTAGGTAACTTATAAAACAGGGAAAGGTAGGTTGTGGGGTCTGGGGAAGGTGTATCGAAGTCCAGCGGTGTTCTCTAGAGCTCTGCTCGATGGCCCATCCAGATCTCGGGTCTCCTGGCGCCTCCCTTGGCCCCGCCTTGTAGGCATGACAGTTGTCGAAGCCTCAGTGGGGGTTGGAATTTCCAGATCAAAGCTAGAATGGCTACTCACTGCAGTTTATTTTTATTTTTGCTTTTGTTTGAGACAGAGTTTCACTTTATAAATATCCCTAGCTAACTCAGTATGTGCTCTAAGCTTGCTTCAACATTGTGGTGATCTTCCTGTTTCTGCCTCGCATATTTCTGGGGTTGTAGCCATGTACATTCATGCCAGATGGTATTGCCAGCACCATATACTCCCTCACCCCACCATCTCTTGCAGTGCTGCTGGGGCAGGAGTTGGAGATAAAACAAAAGGACATAAGTAGGCAAGGACTGCTGTGGGACTCCATGACCTCTTGGATAACTTTTTGGGTGACTGGAGAAAATCCATCATCCCTGATTGGAAAAGTGTGAAACTGCTCAAGGATCCCAAAGAAAGGGAGCGCTCTGACTCGGGAGTGTCGTCGGAGGCTTTCAAACTGGTATCTTGATCTTGAAGCAAGAATAGGACTTTTGAGTAAAAGGGTGATGTAAGGAGAGAAGAAGGCATGGGACATAGAGAGGACTTCCTGTACGTGCTGGCTTGTCGATGTTGCTGGTTTGACAGTGCTGTATATACTAATGGGGAGGGTCCAGCTCATGAAAACTTTATGTACCATTCCAAGAAACAGGAATTAATGGAGAAAAGAAATAGAGCTTCAGACATGGTAGCCAGTGCCCAGCATGGCCCAGCCAGGGAGAAGTAAGTGACAACTTTCTCTAGCTGGATCTGCCCAGTTGTGGCAACTGTCTCAAACAGCTCACTCCTTCTTTTATAGAAATGAATTCATCTTCTATAGCCAAAGCCTCAGAGAAGGGGAAGATACCCCAGACAATGCCTCCATCCATATCAGAAGAGCCTACTGTAGAATGCACAAGGCACAGTGTACTTCACACTTGCCCTCAGGAAGCAGATACATGGGATAGATGCCCAGGGCACCTGCATACCCATTTGGGGGACAAAGTCACAAACAAAGCCTCCTTCTTCTAATTACTTCCCTAGATTCTGATTTTCCACGAGAAGACAGGCAGAAGGCTGGCAGCTCTCAGCAGATCCCCCAGGCAGGGAGCTGTCCTGACAAGTAACAAGAAGACTAAACACCAATTCTTTCCTTCTTTCCCCAGTCCTTCTTTCTCAGAGACTTGGGTTACTTTATGGCTTTTTGGTACAGCTATGCCTGGAAGGCTAATCACTAAATATCCCTGCTTTGGCCACTACAGGAACGATTTACAGGGTGCATGGATTAATAACAAGTCAACTCAACCAAAAAGAGCCTCCAAGAGTAGCCAGAAGCGTAGTATAGAGTCATCTTCCGCTATCTCTCGCACTCATGCTGGGTGGGTGCCATGTCCGAGGAAGGTGAAACCTTTAGCTCGCTCCCTCAGCTCCTCTCTGCTGGGAACTTTTTCGTTTGCCATCCTAATGATCCCCATGCCACACAGGCCCTGATGCTGGTGCTGACAGGGTGCTCATTAGTGCCAGGGTGCTGCAGTCAGCCGATGGCATGCCAGAGCTCCACTCCTGACACTTTTTCACAGAGCTGTCACAGAGTCATAGAGCCTGCCAGCTCTGGTTGAACTCAAGCTGTGATACCTCCAGTGCCAATTAATGCGTCAGTCAGTGTCCTGCTCGGCTGGGGAGAAGGCCTTGTCAGTGCTAACAAATGGGAAACCAGGCGAGCCAGTGGTCCAGAAAGGGGAGAAGGGGTGTGCCTCAGGATGCTGGCAAGGATAA
Source organism: Peromyscus leucopus (assembly GCF_004664715.2). Lineage (NCBI taxonomy): Eukaryota > Metazoa > Chordata > Mammalia > Rodentia > Cricetidae > Peromyscus > Peromyscus leucopus. The sequence goes on along the minus strand of NC_051069.1, from coordinate 42,922,784 downwards.
GAACCCATGCTAAGGGTCGCTTTGCCCTCACCAGCTTGTAGACTTTAAAATATTTCAGAAACAAAGGCTACCGCTTGCCCACTAGGGTTTCTAGAGCACAGAAAGTAAGATCTGACTGCAAGGAAAGGCTGTTGACCCGGATGCAGAAGTCATGTATAGGTATCCACTATATGTTGCAATAAGAGGTTTTCTTTATTTGAAACTCACTGGACACACATCTGCTCTCACTCTACCCTAATATCTTTATGCACCCCTGAGACAAAGGTTGACCTTCCTGTCTACTTCTATTTATACATCAAGAATGAGGAAATGGGGAATGGGAAAGGCAGGAGGGAGGGATGGATTTAAAATAATAATTTTCTTTCACCCACTAATTAACTGCTTTTGTTTTGCTCAGTCTGAGAGGACCAGCACATTTTCATATATATATATTCTCCACTATCCTCCTTTTCTACTTTAGGAAACAGTACTTGGAAGCCACATATAAGAGGGTTGAAAGCCGATTGTCCCAGAAGGGCAAGATGAAGAATATGTTCCAAAAACATACATCTCAGCCGAGTGGTGGGCACCAAAGACACATGTGCATCAGAAATCCCAACACCAAAGCCACTATGTGCCTTCTTGAGTTCTGTGAAAATGAACTTGAAGAGCAGCCTCTCCTTTCAGCCTAAGTTGGACCCCCACCACCACCACAGCTGGTTCCTTGTAGGGGCTTCAGGAAGGCTTGGGAGAGCCTGGGAAGGCTAGTGAAAATGTCCTGGAGCTTCCACAAGGGTTCTGTCTGAGCACAATGGAGGAGAATTCTCAAGAGTAAGCCTGGGGCATTGTATTGGGAGAGGAGGCATGCATCTTTGGAGCGATGGCAAACAACAGCACTATACACCAAGCCAACAGTATGCTCTGAGTGGTATCTAGGTCCGAGGCAGTGTGCATTCAGTAAGAATGAAAAAAAAAAAAAAAGTGAGACACCGACCCCTGATCTCCAAGAACTTTTGAAAACAGGCATGATACACATGAACCGGGTATGGGACATCTCTGCTCTGTGGACTTTCTCAGTGACTCTTCCTTTGTCTTAGGTTCCTTGGGTGTCTTAGATGAGGATGTAACTAACCACCCAAGAGTTTTAGTGGAAGAAAGGTGGTAAAAGTAGGTGCCCATGGAAGACTCTCATCAGATGCTCAATGGTTCTTGGTTCCAAAGGTGTAAATTGTCCACAGATTCCTAATTGGACTCACATCTTTACCAGAGCTTACAATAGGCTGCCAGGAATATGACCGTGTAGGAGTCCAAGCTATTTCTCTAAAGCTCAGACACCTCAATGAAATCTGGTGCCAGGGTTATGAGAACACATTTCTGTGAAGAACGGGGCCTACTTTGGATATTTTCTGGATGTATTGAAAGAGAACCTATTTCTGGATACTCAGAGAAAACTCAGGGATAAGACAGTTTTAAAGCACATTCTTTCAGGCCTACGTAAGACAAAGGACAAACACAGACTCCTGAGCAGGAAGCATCCTTGAAGGTGATCTTGGTTTGCCTGATGCTACAGGTGCCCAGACAGACCCTCATGAGGACTTTGACCTGGGCTTTCATGGAGTTAGCTGCAGCTCTTTTGGGGGAGGTCCTAAAATGGGAACAATTCCTCCTGAAAAGATCAGGGCCCATGCAAGTATAGACAGAAAGTGTACATCCCCAAAATGTGTGCAGAGTAAGGACAGATATCTAGAAAACTGTGCACCTATTCCTTGAATTCTAGGAGTGGTAAGTCATGAGGAGGAAATAGAAAAGGCATGACACCATAAATAACATAGGAAAAGCTACTTTGCACAAAGAATGAGCGGGCCAAAAGGCAGCTTGGGAGGCCCTATATTCCTCTCCATCCTGCCTGTGGGCATCTGGCATTTCCTCTACCTGACGAATGGCGTGGACAGGCCTTTTGACCCTTTTATCTACCAGACATCCACTCCTATATCAACATGCAGGGGCCTTCCTAAAAGAACTGTCCACATTTCTGTGTTCCCTTTCCACACAGAAGATGGCCATGGCTGGAAGTCCTTGTTCTACAGAGATTATGAGATTATTGTGAGTTGCACTGGATGACTTCTGATAAACAAAACTCGGCATTTTCAAAACTGCACAAAACCAGCAGTTCAGTCTAGAATGAAGTCATCAGATTGCCCCAAGTGCCTGGATCAGCTATTCTTTGGGGAGAGTTTCACATCTATGTAAAAATGATTTGACTGAGACATGATCTGTCTTCACCACTGGGACAGAAGATGACAACTGCTCACTGCCTTTGGAGACTCAGCAAAGGTGTGAATCATTCTCTCAGGAGCCCCAAGCCTGTCCTAGTTTATTTAAACTAAGCACTTTCTTGGAAACATTTAGTGGGTACAGATGAAGGCCTGACTGCTAAGGGTCTCCAGCTTCAGCTCAGATTTGGCTGCAGCTCAATGACATCTCTGATCTCCAAAGACTCATCACCGGGAAAACTGGTCCCCAGTGGGTCTCGAGGTGATTAGCTACAGCTTGGCATATCTCATCAGTCTGAAAGTGGGACGGCTAATCTGGGCCCCAGATCTGGACGAAGCCGTTCATCTAAATTACTCTAATCTGCAGGTAGATTCTGATCAGCCTGCTCCTCTCCCCTTGATCTATCTTCTGTTTCCATAGCAGCTAAAACCTCAGGAAAGTGGCAGCATCTGGCCCCGGCTCAGGTGAAAATCTCCTAGGGAAGTGAATTAACTTCACAGCTACAAAAGGAGGAACAAAGAACCCCCAAAATACAGCAGAACCAGCATCAAATAAAAGTAGAAGAGGAAGAGAGGGGTAGAGAGAAGGAGAGAAGGGGGAGAATAAAATGAAATCATGGCAGAAATACTTAAAGAGATAGTGAGTAAAATGGGAGAACCAAAAAGTGTAGGGGAGATGAAAGCATAACAGGATTGGACAGCAAAAGCTATCTGGAGGAGAAAGGGCAGAAAACATCAATGCAATGAAAAAAGAGCTGACCAGCCAGGGATGGGACTGAGAAGGGGCATCAAACTAGAGACAGAGCCTCTTGGAATAGGTAAAGGAAGTCTAGCCCAGGTGATAAATGTTCTGCAGTCTTGAAAGGCAGACTGGCCCAGCATCTCATAGCACTGGGGACTTGGTGACATTAAGCTGTGATGAATGGGTTATGTAGACTTGAAAAGCCTACACATTTAGGTATCCCCACCTTTGCAAGTGTCTCAGGTCCATTTTCTATCACTAATGATCTCACACACAGCTGAGGTCTCCTTCCAGACTTGAGCCAGTCCACACAGAAGGCCATTTCAAAAGGAGAGACTGACCAAAATGCAAAACGTCCTCCCTCACCTCTTTCTTCACAGGGATAGCATCAGGAATGATGGCCAAACAGCTCCCTGGAGTTCAGGACAAATACAACTGAACATGTTGCAACTCTGAGATCATCTGTCATGGTACACTGTCACAGCTTGAGAGGAAATTCCATATATGAAGCTGTTACAGTCCAACACTGATTTTTTTTTTTTTTTTAAATGTGAGTATGAAGGCACTAGCACATTTAGGAATAGAGTACTTATGTTCCAATGAAGTACCTGGGAACAGGCAGTCCTTAGTTACTGGGGCCTTCTGGGGATGCCCTTTTGAAAACAGCTCATCTGTCTGGCCTAGTGGTGATGGCCCTTCTGGGGACAGCCTATATCCAACAATGAACTACTGGGTTGATATATAAGGTCAGCACCATGATCTTAGGAGAAGACAAAATAGAAGGACTATTGTACTTCAGAAGTGTGACACAGACATCTGAAATGTTTCCATGGACCACATCATAGCTCATCATCTCCTCCCACCCAAACTTGCCTCCTTCCCTTTTCCTCTACAGACGATAATCCCAAGAGCACCCCAAATAACTTGCCTTCCCATCACTCTCCTCAGAGTCTGCTCTGGAGGTACACAGCCTGCAATAAGCAGAAGGCCTTTACCAGGGTGCCTTTGGGATCCTTAACCTTGCCCTACCTAGTGAGATACAAGCTGTCATCAGTTCACACATATGCGTGAATATTCATGTGCATAAATTCATATGTAATTACAGACATCACCCAGTGATCAGCAACAGATCTGAGGACTTCTTTCAATGCTAGTATTTCAATGTTAGTATTTCTTTTTTGTTGTTTGTTTGTTTTTGTTTTTAATAAGCCACTTTTTATTTATTATGTACACAGTGTTCTGTCTGAATGTGTCCCTGCAGGCCAGAAGAGGGTGCCAGATCTCATTACAGATGGCTGTGAGCTATCATGTGGTTGCTGGGAATTGAACTCAGGACCTCTGGAAAGGTGGCCAGTGCTCTTAACCTCTGAGCCATCTCTCCAGCCCTAAGTATTTCTTAACTAAACTCCTTGTCATTAATCAATGTATACCACTCCGTTTTCTCAACCAGTACTTGTTACTCAGTCATCTGTCTCATGAGGATATAAGTTCACAAGAACAGAAATTTGTTAGTTTGGGGTTTTTTGCTAATTTCCCCAGTGCCTAAAATAGCCTGGATGATTGCATTTTCTACAAATATTTGGGAGTGAATGAAGAGATATTATGTTTCTTGTTAACAAATAAAAGCTATCTTAATGATAAGTGACATCTTGTCAAATTCTAAAGGTTCAAAGCACAAGTCACCCAATTTGGTCTTCAGAACATCTGAACATTTTGGCAACATACAGTTTGCAATTCAGCCACATGTTATGTTGTTATATTTGTTATTTAGGAAATATCCAAAGGGGGGAGAAAAAACAAAACAAAACAGCAAAACCACAAAAACAGCTAATGACCAGATTTTTGGCAACGCTGAGGAAGCACCGAGAGGGAAATTTCTTGTTAGGAATATGGCATTTAGAGCTCTCATCTGTCATTATGGGTTTGTATTTCCTATCTCTTCAAATACCAGCTGGACAATGTCACCAACACAGCACTTCAATCATCACTCTCAATGGGACAAGTTCACACAGAATATCTTCACCACTATTTCACTCAGACTCTAGCAGAATTCATCTCAATGAGATTGCAAACACATACCAAGGTACACCTTCTGAGATTGTCACAGCTATGGCCACTGTGCACAGAACAATCGCATCTACAGAGTCATGAGTTGAATTCAGACTACCAAAATCTTAGATCCCTTTGGACTCAGTAGCCAGTACCACAACCTCCCATCCATGTCAAACAAGATTCCTCTCATCTCTCTTGAGCTGCTGCTCTTACCTTTGGGAGAAATATGTCTCCAGGTTACTGTAGGCTCCGGTCTACCTGTGGCTATGCAAGTGAGGCTGATGTTGTTCCCTCATTGATGGAGATATCTGAAGAAATCTCTACAATTTTGGGAGATACTGTGGAGACAAAACAGATAGAAGGAACATAAAAATCCTGCTGACAAAAATCTCTTTGTTGTCTTAAAGTAGAAGCTGACAGAAGAGCCCAAAGATGGAAACATAAGGACTACACTTGTAAAGGATGAAAAATCAGAAGAATTACCTTAAACATGAAAAAAAAAAAAACCTTACCTTGGATTTAGCTTCCAAATTAAACACAAATACAAAGTCCAGAGGGAGATCAACTACTCTGTAATACTGCAGTATCTTTCCCAACTACCTTTTATCTCCACTTACACCACTCTATCACAGACACACCTCTAACACAGGTCCATGAGTCACTCTCATTGAGTTCAGAGGTGGCTTTATGTAATACAATTCTTAACATAGCCCATATCTACATAAATAGCTTGGATTCTCCCTGTTGCCTACCTGACATAACCAGGTTCTCTAGGCCACCATGGGAGGACATTCAGAACTGAGCATCAACTAACATCCCCAGGCATCTCTAGTGGCCCCCACAGCCACTCACCCTTGCTTTGTTCCCAACACATCATGCCCTTTCTGGGCTTCACAGAGGATCTATATTCTTCCTTATATCCTTTATAGATAATCTTTTAAGGCCAAGGTCATTTTTATTTCCTTTACCTGTCCCCCTTAACAACGCATATCAAGTTTTTCTTCTTCACCTGTGTTTCCAGAACATACTAGACACAGATGGTTGGGCACTCATATCAGTGAGCTATGCTCACTTGACCCCTCTCCTGAAAAGAAGGGGAGTATTCCCTCAAATGCCTAAAGTTGGGGAGACTCTTGCTTCCTTGGCTTCTCTATTGGAGCCTGGCTTCCCTTTAAGGCTGTGTGCTGCTGTGCTCTTCCCACTGCATTTTCCAGGAGAAGCTCCCTGCAGCCTGGTCAAGCACTGGCTTACGTACCCTATCGCATGCTGGATCCTGCGACAGAAGCTCATTCTTGCTATACATCTGAACCCACTTCTGCACTCTTGGCTTTACCATAGACAACATGATACTGGATTCTCCATGTGACCCCTCATTTGTCTAATCTGTCAAATGGTCTGGACTTTAAGAAGATGAAGTGACAGTGTTACTTATTGAGCCCCTAAAGTCTAATCATACATAGAATCATCCCACTGCATTATACCTCTTTGCTTGGAGTCACTCATTCACTCATCTATGCATTTTCGGATGGGCTGAGCCTGAACCATATCTTCCTCATATAAAGGTATCCACAGTAGAAGTCCAACAAGTATTTCTAGCATCCATACTCCTGCTGGACACTTTCCTCTGGGAAAGGAATATGATGGAGGCATCTCCTCCCAGCCTTCTTCCTTGTTCTCCCTTCTCTATCATCTTCTCCCATTCATGTCCCACACCCCACCCATGTAGTAAACTCATGGCTCCCAAGATTGTGCTGTGTTTTATCCCTTTATCTTCTATACTTGCAGCTGCTGTGTGTGCTCAGTTGCTTTTCTCAGATGGTACCCCAACTGGATGAGTTTCCATCCCTTCTATTTCCATGTAAGGTCTTAAAGAAGAGCTTTTTTCATCATTTAAGTTTATGTTTTCATGCTCAAAATATCTTCTATACAGTAAGCAATATCAATCATTATTAGACTTAAATCTACATTGAATTTCAGGTAAAAAGGCTGTGTGTGTGTGTGTGTGTGTGTGTGTGTGTGTGTGTGTGTGTGTGTCCCCATTCCTGTACATTAAACTAGAAATAAAGGATAAATAAGACAGAAATAAAGCAGTGGGATGGGAGACTCATTGCTCCACAGTTTAGGTTGTTTAAGATCTAACATTAGAATTTGCAGTTGATCATTAAAAGCCAGAGTGTGCCAGTCATGATAGAAGGGCAATAGATGTGGTAACTGGGTGTTTGATTTGCACACTCCTTGACATAGACATTTCTAAATTCTCTTAGTTCTACAGTTCGACAGAACTCTTGAAGATGTAAAAACTTTGATGTATTTTACTCACAGAACCTTAACTACAGCATTTCCTTCTGGTGAACTCTTGGCCCAGCACATCAGCCTGGTCCCTGCCCCTGCCCAGCTTTGGCACTCATGCATCCCCGCTTGCTTCTTGGAACACAGACTGCCTGCAGAGTGTCTATGCTGGCCTTGCAGACATTGCTTAAATGGTGCAGGTAAGTAATTTATTGATCTGTAAAGCACTCTGAGATTCTCTGCAAGGGATTATGTCACGCCAATGCCACGCAATAAAATAAAAAAAAAATGATGGACTTTGTGAACACAGGGTGATTTAGGGGTTGTAGTTGGAAGTGTACGTAAAGTACATTTTAAGTGGAAATCAGGCTGGGTAATGAATTATTCTTGCTTTGGAAGGCTGACTGGGAGTTCATTTTCCTGGCTTCCTACATGATAGCTAATCTGCTAATCATACACTGGAGAACAATGGACAGTCCCCAAGTGGCATGGAAGGTGGAGTGGGCCAGAGCTGTCAGCACAGTAAGTATATTAAATGAGACAATCACACCTCTTGCTTGGAAGAATCATCTAGAATCGTCTCCTCCCCCACCCCTATCATTTATACCTGGAAGGTATCCAACTCATGAAGGAGATATTGGAGAAGTGCTTGCCACCTCCCCTAGCCAGCCTACCAGCAGAGCTTGAAGGAGGCACACTGCCCTGGATGGATCCAAAGGAGCTTGGTATGAGGCTCAGGTGACAACAGGCACGACCACAGTGATGAGAGCTGAATCAACGCATGCAGATGTTCTGCAGTGGAAAGTATCGCTTTCTAGGTGGCAACTTATAGCACACTGTCGTCTTTGAGATTAAATTAGAGGTTCAGTGCACTCCTTGACATGAGGCCTTGAGTTCTAGCCTCAGCACCTCCCTGAAAAAATTAAATTGAGCTGGCAAGGAAACACTATGATTTTAGCTAATTCCTGCTCATAAGAAAGACTTGGGAAAGTAAGAGATAGGTTCTCTGTATTTCAGTTTCCATGGATACTTTCTGTATCTCACTTCCCTTAATGCAGGCTGTTAGAGACATACCAGGATTGCTTTGTTTGCTTGTACTTATTCATTCACCCATTCATTCATTCTCTTGTCAATATTCATGAGTCATTCTCCATATGCCAGCATTGTGCTAAGCACTAAGAACATAAAGTCCTTGTCCCTAAGGATAATGTAATCTAAAAATATAAAACAGACAGATGAATCCAACCTTTAATGTATTGTGACATAGAAGGATTCATCAAATGCTATGGGAGCACAGAAGTCAGATGCCTAAGCTTGACTGTAAGTGGGTGTTGCATGACCCTTTGGGCACATGTGACAGCTATATTAAATTTTAGGGGCTGAGTAAAAGTTTATCAAGTCTGGGATAGAGATGAGGTGAAGATTGTTAAGCAAAAAAAATGTGGCATAAGAAAAGCACCATTAGTGAGATTATTTTTGTGCCTATATAAAATCAAGTACTATCGGAAGTGATTCTTCATTAGCAGCTGTGCCAAAAGGCACAACGTGCTTGTGAATATATACTCTATACACAATTGGGCATTAGGTATTTTATGGCATACGAATTATACCAGTCTTGTTAGCTCTTCATGTACTTTCAATTTGTTTGTGGGAAACAATGCATTAAAAACATTCTATTGAGTTGGAGGATGAAGCAAAATGTACCAGAAAAATGTGTGTGATTGTGAAATGAAGGATGCATGTGATAAGTGCTGTGAGCTAGAAGGAGGGATGACCACAGTGAATGGGAGTGTCAGAGATGATTTTACCCCACATTAGCATCTGCTTTGGATAGCAACAAACAAGAAAGAATCATGCCTGAGACAAAAGTGAGGATGTACTACAGGGACCAGAAATACACTCGTATGGATGAGTTAGTAAAAAAGTCCATGAGGTACATGAACATACAACATCTACCAGCAGAAGGCAGTGTCCCATAGGGCTCCAGATCCTGGGCCTCCTGGGCCACCATCCTCATCTACAAAGGGGAACCAGTAAGTCTGTGGATTCTGGCACATGTGAGGTTCTTCTGGGACTGAAGAACCAACTGCTGAAATGACCTGAGAGCAGTTCCTGGAAATATGAGGCATTCGATAAGTGAGTTTATCTGCTGCACACGGTTGGCAAACTTCTATGCAGTGTCAAAACAGAATAGACAGTCAATAGATGTCATAAGAATCAATGAAAAGGGGATACAAGATCAATGAGGTACCAGGGAGCCAGATTGCAGAGCAGCCTGGAGGGTTAGGTCTTAGACTGTTAATTTCAATAGGCTACAGCAAGTATTTGATTTAAAAAAATAGAATGGCATAATTTTAAAATTTTATTTTAGGAAGAAGAATCTGTTAACCATGTGTCAGAATGGAACTGGGATAAATTGGAATTATAGAAATCTATCTACATGAGTGATATTCAAAGCCTGGATTGAACTGTTAGCTCTGCAGAGAGAAGGAAAGGAGTGGATTGGAGAGCAATGCCAAGGAGCACACATGGAACATAATGATAGCCTGGAAAGGAGGAGGGGCCCCAGAGAAGCAATTGGCTTTGCAGAGAACTTTAACTAGAGTCATTCTGATTAAAATATGCTGATGGGAAAGATGCTGGGGACAACCAGGCAGAAGCATCCTGTTACCAGTTGGAGTCACATGACCAAAGGGGCCAAGAGCACAACTGAAAAGTAAACTGGGGAGAGCTGAGAACAAGTGCCACAAATCACATCTGCTGAACCTCAACGGTGCCTCACAAAGGAATGCCATTTTCTTTACACATGTGTACTTGATGACTGATGGCATTTGAGGTCTGAATCTAAAATATACTAATTATATAAACAGAAAGACTAAGAAATATTTGGGATATATTTAGGAAGAAAAACAGAAGTTGGGTGAACCATATTCAGAGGATAAAATTCCACATTCAATACATTTTATTAAGGTTTCATCTGGCTATTACTGAATTCTAATTCAAATATGTAAATAATTAAATAAGGTAATTATTAAAACAGTATTCTGAGGAACTTTCCTATTCCTAGTTTAGCTTACAGTGCCCAGGTGTTGAGTTTTAATAATTATGTCATTAATAAATAGCAATTTGCTGTTTTTAGCACACAGTAGATATCCTATTAAATCCAAATTAAGATGCTTTATTAAGCACTGTGCAGTCCTGTGGGGCTGAGAATGCACATAAATGCCTGGACCAGGTACTTCCCAGGATGCATGCAGAGCTATGCCTCCCAGATGGCTTCCATTGCTGCCAGAGGCACTTCTTTTTGCTCACTAGTGAAGGTCTAGTATGCCCCAAACTACTCTGGACAGTGTTCAAGGCTGGAACTTCTTTTTTTTTTTTTTTTCTGTGTCCTAGGGACTTCTGACTTCCCAGTGTTAAAAGACCAAATCCAGGGTACCAGGTACCTTTTTGGCATATAGACTTCACAGAGACACTCAGGCCATGATAATAGCCTGATGCGAAGTGTGCAGTGTCGATGAGGAAGCTATTAAGGATGCAGCCACTGTATGCCAGGCAAACCCTACTGAAAAGCTGCTTTGCTCAGGAATGGTTCAACCTGTGTGGCAAGATATGGGACTATGTTTCCCCAATCTAGACAGAAACGGTGATGAGTCAGCCAAGAACATGCAGAAAACCTTTTTAGCCTAGAAGTCCCTCCATGAAATGCACCCTACTTCTCTCCTAGCCTCACACCAGGCACCCTCTCTGCTTCCTCCTCTAGTCCTAAAGTACATTCAACCCTTCCTGATTCAAAGGTCCCTCCAAGATTTCCCATTCTCCTTCACATAGCTTTTTTGCCTTAGCCTTTATATCTTGATTCCTCAAAGTCTTCCTTGGCCATCTTTTCTAAGAAAGAGTTTCCGCTTTGGATTAATTGTTCCGTGATTATTGTCTCTCCATTTACTTTGTGGTATTATTTACAATCATCATGATAATTTTGAAGTGTTTCCTATGACACAAGGCTTTTAGCATTGACATCAATAAACCCCAGGTAAATGGGAACTCCTTATTCACCTGATTATGAGATAAAAATGAAGATAGGGGTGGGGTCTAGGAAATTATTCAAGGACATACAACTGAAATTTGCAGTGTGGTGTGTGAGTTCTATTAAGGAATCTTATGGCTAAAAAAGTCCTTGGAATTGCAAGTACATACATGAAAAAATATTTAAAAAATAAACACACATCTATGTTTTATGAACATTGGCTGCTTGTGAAACCCTGTTGTGCATTAGACACTTTGCAGGGAGTAAGTTTACTGAAAATATTTGAAGAATCCTATGAGGAATTTATATTATTATTATTATTATTATTCACAGATGAAGGAAGAGTTAGGGGTAATGTAGTCATTTGTTCAAGGGCAAACTGCCAATCAGGGATCACAATAGAGCATATCTGCAAGCTATGGGTGATGCCCACTGCTTGCTCTTCTCAGAGGTCAGTCTTGTATGCTGCAGGCTCCAACCCTACATTCCTAGGGTTTTGCTAAAAATATTTGCCCCACATCCCCATCCATCCAGCTGCTAATGACAGAACTATGGGCAATGGCTATTTCTTTCATCTGAACACTTCCATCATTTGCTACATCTCATTCCTTTCTTTCATAGTTCCATGGCAACATTTGTGTGTCCATCAGGAACTTAGCTGCAGGAGCCCTTCTCAGTACCATGTATATGGTGTTATTCTCTACCCAAGAGTGCATGGAAGGCTCCACTAACACATTTTTCTTCTAATTATCCACATCTGCATGCATTTTTGAAATCTCCTGCTTATTCCATCCTGAGCACATCTTGTTCTCCTTCCTCTCATTCATCTTCCTTCAGTGTGAGCTGAACCAGAGATGTGGCCCTCAGGGACAATTCTGAAGCAGCCACTATGACTGCTGACTCCTGCATGCACACAGGGCCACTGGACTGTGTTCTACCTGGTGACAGAGAAGTCAGCAGAAAAGTCCACCTGTCTTAAGTCCACGAATAATAGACGTTCTTATTAGGTCTATTGTGATTGAAAACACAAGTCAGCCATTTGCTTGCTCTGTTCTCCCACTCTCTTCTAATTTTTTCCTGTCTTTCTTTCTTTCTTTTTTTTTTTTTTTTATAATATCTGCATGCTCCAAAGCACATTTACAGAGCTGTGGGGTCTGTGGTATTATTTAAAAAGAAAAACTCTTAAGATTTATATCAAAAAACCAAGTATTGAGCTGAGATCTTCAAATTACTAGTGATATAAATGTACATAAATCATTCCACTCACTGATTGCATTAATTATATTAATATCCTTCTTAACCCATGCTTTATGGGTCAGAGAAAAATGTGGAAATACCGCTTTTTAAACATAAAACATTATTCAAGTATGACTCAGTGGTATTACTAATACTCATGTATCCCTAGAGGCCAATATGAAGAGAAATGCAAGCTTTCTACACAAGGGAATTTGCCTGATTTAAAAGACAAGGTGGGGTGGTTACCATGCCTGTGTCCCTGTCAACTGTTGCTAGCTGGTACTTCAGAGGTAACAATGGCCCTGAGGTCACAGTGACTGAAGGGTGAGGACTCAATCCCAGCCTCAGATAGGTACAGGCTTACTCTCCTGCCAGCAAGGAGACAGTGGCTGCTGCTGTTTCTAGGGAATGAAGCCAGACTGGATGTTCAGAATCCCAGAAAAGGGTCTGAAAATGGGAAAGCTCTGTAATGATACAACCTCGGGCAATGGTTATTTCTTTCATCAGAACAATTTTGTCATTTGTTACATCTCATTCTTCTGCTCTCAGCTTCTCCATATTAGAACCAAGGAAAAATCCTGAAGCCCTGGGAGAAAATCTGGTGATTTAGTCAGGATTAGTTATAAACCAGCGTTTCTAAAGTTTGGAATGTGGGCATTTCAGGATCAACTGAAATGTGGAAGGAAGTCTTTATAAGCTCTGCTCTCTCACCCAGTTTAATCATTCCTGATGGAGACATAGAAGAATAAAGTAAACACGATGCATTCATCATGCCATGCTTCCCTGCTTCTGGGTATATTAGTGTAAATTGAATTTCACAGCCCCTACCTGTAACCATAAGTGCTCCATTATAGTGGGCACCAACTAAGAAATTGCTAAGAAGTATCTCCTCATCAGCTGCTTCATGGAGGAACACAAGAGAAAGATTGCTAATCATGACACAGCCTGCCACCCAGACACCCACTGTCTGGGTCCCAGTTTCTAGAACAAATGGTACAGAGTTAGAATTGAGGGGCTTTCTTGACTTACACCACCATCCTGATATGGACCAGCTCCTTAGTTTCTAATTCATCAAAGGGAAGAAAGATGGAATGGGACACCAAGAGTCACTGAAGAACAGAAACAAGAGGCCCTGGAGAGCATCTGGCAGGGTGTTCATCGTGGCTGCTTCTTTGGAGATCCTCCTTGTAATACCTTGGACATTGCCCTCCCCGTGCATGGAAATAACCGAAACTACCCAGTTAAACAGATAAGCCAAATCCATCATGACATAGACAGTCAGACACTTGCAGTCTCTAACCCGGTATCTCTGAGAACCAATAGCCAAGTTTCCAAGCCAGAAAGCCTCCAAAATTAAAATGTGCCTAACCTTAAGAGGGAATCAATTAACCTGATTCACTCCACAGTTTTACAGGGAAAAGGGCAACAAAAAACAATAAGAAGAAATGCTATGGCTTTCTTATTATTTCTCATGGAAGAATGCTATTATTTGTTGATCACCTAATAAGGACTATATTCTTGCTGTGTATTTTCCATTTAATGCAGAACACTTACAGAGCTTGTGAAATTCCGCTGAAGGAGGAATGAAGTGACCAATGTCAGAGCCCAGCCCTTCCAAAAGGATTTGGGGGATCAAAGCATGTAGGTATAATTGAAAAGTACTTATTGGGCTGCTAATCACTCTACCAATGAATGCTATTGTGAGTGAGATAGCGTGGATTTCTATCAATCAGTGGTAAACAGCTTAACTGCTATATAAACCAACCCTCGATTGCTGAGCAGGCCTTCCTTACCCTGCACAGCTACATCTTCTGACTAATCCAATGGCTTCTCAGCATCCAGCTCAGAAATGGGGGCAGGCAACAATGTCTCTGGTGTCCCAGCTACTAAATTCTCCTGCAGTTCTCCACCGCCACAGTCCTCCTGCAGCCACTGAAACCCCACTGCAGGGCCCATTCAAGATTTTTCTGGACTCTCTTGGCCTCTGACATCTTGCTGGGGTCCCTTTCTCGAAAGCAAGAAGGCATTTGTAATTATTGAAAAGACGTAGACCAATTTAGATAGGCCACACTGTGATAATGGCCACTTTTACCATACCCCAGACACATCTTTACAGGGGGTTTCTATACAAACCCTAAATGACTGACCTAGGACTTAGATAGGAAAAGTTCCTATTGGGCTCCCTGGATTCTGCAGACTCAGCCTTGGTGCCTCCAGCCACAGCTGTGGCGGGTGGGGGAAGGACAGAGTTTTGTTCCTTAGACTGCAGTTCCTGTGGTCACTACCTTTTCCTAATTCAGGAGGATTTTGCTAGCTCTTGCTTCTGTTCAGAAAGTCTCTTCAAGCAGAGAACTGTCTTTCCACTGCACAAGTCTGTGCTATCACCGCTCCCCAGGATCAAGCGTGTATTTCTCTATGTTGATGTAAGCAATGTGAACACATCTGTGAGGATGCATGTATAGGCTAGCACACTCTCGTGGCTGTGATTCTCTCCACTCATTCTTTTCCTGCTCTCAAAAAACGTACCTAAGTGCCAAGCATTTCTCTCTCTCTCACACTACCCTGTTAGGGTCAGATGGAGGCCAACCAAGTGAAAATGGAGGCCATGTCCTCAGGTGGTCCCTTCTCAGCACTGAAGAAGTTGGTGTCTGTGCTGTCAATCAGCTGCCTGCCACCTCTACACCTCCACGCTCAGCTGCCTTCCTGGTGTCATTTGCACTTTAATTCCTAATTGCCTAACAGCACTGGTAGTTAGGCACTCAACCATGGCTATAAATCTGCGAGCCGTGGGAATTATGTTGCCAGCACTAGGAAGGTCCCGTGAACTCCTGACTGGCTGTACCCGACTGCAGGAGGCTGTGAATGATTTCAAAAACATTCCTATTTCCCTTCTAGTGCCTGCAAGGTCAAGTTAGACAGAGAGGAGACTGCCTTGGGGAGAGCTTCTGCCTTCCTCCAGCAGCAGAGTAGTGATAAGGCTTGTGCCCGAATGGAAACTCACGTTGTTTTCACGCTCCTGTGTCAGCGGTCTCTGGGACTATCTTAGGCAAGTGAAGACACGGCTCATTATCTGACCTTGACTCTCAGAGCCCCGGATGAATTCCCACTGCAGTCCAAGGTTACTTGGCAACTGTTTTTCAACAGATTTTGTGTTCTGAGTCCTTATTGCCACTAAATCCGTCATAAAGGTTATGATGGGAGAAGAGATCACAATGAAGCCTCTCCCCTTTAGCATGGGAGGTGAAGATGCCTGCCTGTTTGTGCTGAGCTCCAAGTTCTCAGTGAGAGCAGTAGCTCTGTGAATCCCCTGTGAAATGTCACAGTGCTGGAGCAGGAGAGGGGGGTGCAGCCTGGGAAAGAAAAAGTTTCAACATGACTTCTTGTTAATACAAAGGTTGTCAAACACATCACCTAGAAATACTGAATGTCTTTATTAGATTCTTTTATCTCCCCCCGAGATTGGAAGGACGCACCAGTTGCTTCTCGGTGGAGATGTCATCATCCAGAAACTAATTAAAGGCTACGCAGGAAGCTGGGGCACTCACACTCTGGAGAACAAAATGCATTAGCAAGCAGAGTAAAAAAAATTACAAGTGAACTTTATATCGAAAAGGGCAAGTTGGGAATTTGACAATAACTCTTCTTTCTCCCTCACCAGCTCACAGCAGGTGAAAGTGGGCCCATCAGGATGTCAATGAATCTTGATGCAGGGCCATCTGCTCCCTAGCATCACTCAGGAAAGGATTTCTCCTATCTGGGTACCAAGGGCTGAGGACCAAATGACCGCTTGCTATGGGAAATGCAATCAAGTAGGTTTCAGGCCAGACTCTGTCCCTATGATTGAGATATGCAGAAGATGTCTGTGTCTGAACAACATTCATTTACCTGTGCAGGTTAAAGAGGCTGGCCACTCAATCCAAAGTATGTAGGAGTATAGAAAAGACAGACTGAAGCAGATATTGTACCTCATGCCAACAAAAACTCAAAACCTATGCCCCTGTTGCCTTTAATTATGGAGTAGGCCACACCCATGTGTCCTTGAATATTGCTAATCTACTGCTTCATGGTCACCAAAGATCTCTGCAGGTGCATGACCTTCCCCTTTAGTATTCCCTCTGCTCATGTTTTATGTTCTTTCGTGTCTCCTTATTCACAGAGTCCAGACACTAAAACTTAATAATCTATCTCTGTCACTCAAGGACCATTACCACTTCCCACTAATTAATTCCATGGCTACCCTCGACCATGATGTTTGAGACATTCCTTGATTCATGCCTTGGTTTGTGAAGCTTCGTCTGTCTTACAGGCGCTTCCTGGTTAGTTCCGTCTTCTGAAACATTGTTCATCTTCTGAACACACCTTGGCTTCCACTAGCCTCTTAATAATTGTTGGCTGGATGACTGACAGTGAATGGGTGAACAAAGTCAAAAGCCTAAAGGTTTGCTGCTCACTCTGAGAAAAGTTTAGAGCCTTTGCTTTGGCACAGCGAGTTACCCCTGCTTGTCCTGCTTATCTTTCTACTCTCATCTCAACTGATTTTTGACCAATGAAGGTACATGAGCTAACATGCATTAAGAGTCATCTACAGAGAAGGGGATCTGGAGCACCAGGGTACCCAAGAGCTCAGTAACATTTTGACAGCAGTTAGCCTGAGTCTAATCTTGGATGTGGGTCCACTGTTCACCCATCTACCACCCAATACATACACACCATACACATCAACACAATTTTTGTAGTGGTAAAATACATATCACATATGTATCAGCTTCAGTGTTCTTAAATCTAAAGTCCAATAGCATTAAATACATTTATAAAACCGTATGTGTTTGAAATAGTCATTTAACTACACAATGTTTTGTCTCCAACACATGTTGCATAATATCCTACGAGAGGGGGATTATGATGAGTGATTTAGGTAGCTCATGGGGTGCCCAGCACTTGCTAAGGGATCAAACTCATGAATCCATATACAAATGCAGTTGTTGTACCTGTTCCAGTTGGAACTGTTCCAACTAGAATTACATCGGCCAATGTCTGTAGAACTAAATTCCAGGTGCCACAGCTTCTCCAGGCTAAAGCTAATTCTTTGTCTCTGTTATTATTAAATCATCATTTGCCCCTGACTTCCCTTTTCTTCCATAGCTGTGTATTGTCACCCCATTTTAGTCTCTTGTCTTACTGGCCCCTTCTCAGTTCTTTGCTCGGAGGTGGAGAGCTACATTTCCTGACGATGGGCTGCCTCACTAACTGCTATCAGATCTTCCTGGATTCGGAGTTCACAGCTCTCTGTACGCTGCATACTCATCTAGGAAATCCTGGCATCCACACATTTTAGCTACATGGAGATGGAACTCAGTTTTTTCCCTCCATAAAAATGATGGTATAATAATGGCCCTTCCTGCATGGCTTTCCTAGAGATTTAATGTGTTCACATGCATAAAGAGCTCAGAACAATACTGAGCTCAATAATGTGTGCTCAATAAAGCCAATGCTTTTACAGTGTCCCAAATAGAATTCTGGATTCTTCCTCTCCCTACTCCAAAACCTCTTCCTCTCCTCACATGCCCCTTCTTAATTAATCACACAGTTGCCAAGCTAATCTCTTTGAACAAAGAAACAGGAGTTGCCCTTAATTTCCCTCATTCCCTCGCTTTCCATGTCCAACTATTAAATCTTGTTCACTTTATTTCAAAAAATAACCCTTACCCTCCCTAAATCTCATTCTCTTCTCTCTTGAGATAATTTTCAGCCCTCTGCTTATCCAAGTCTGCTTTATGCTATGTTATTTCTTTTCTGGTCTTCCTCTTCCCTTTTACATAGACATTCCTTTCTCTACAATACAGAGTGATTTTAAAACACCCAAACCAGGGGTTATCAACCCACTGGGGTCACATATCAGATATTGTGCATATCAGATATTTACATTACTATTCCTAACAGCAGCAAAATTACAGTTATAAGATAACAATGAAATAATTTTATGGTTGGGGGGTCACCACTGTAGTAGAATATTTTAAGGTGTGTTACCTTTGTTTATGTTGCATTTGTTTAACTCTGTGAAGCTGTGTTACTGTGCCTGTGTAACACACCTGATGGTCTAATAAAGAACTGGCCAATAGCAAGGCAGGAGAAAAGACGGGTGGAGTTGGAAGGCAGAGAGAATACATAGGAGGAGAAATCTGGGAGTAAAAGAGATGGAGGAGTGAAAGGGAAAGAACCGGGGAGGGGGAGGACATCAGGGCCCAGCCGCCCAGCCACATAACCAGCAAGCCACAGAGTAAGAGTAAGAATTACAGAAGAGAATGGGAAAATCCTGGATGCAAAAGGTAGCTGGAATGAGTTAAGACAAGGCAAGCTGGCTAGAAACTAAGCCAAGCTAAGGCCGGGCATTCGTAAGTAATATAGTAAGACTCCGTGGGTACAAAAAAACAACACACCATAACATGAGGAATTGCATTAAAGGCTTGCAGCATTAGGGAGGTTGAGAACCACTGAATTCTAAGCCAAGTCTCTCTCTCTCTCTCTCTCTCTCTCTCTCTCTCTCTCTCTCTCTCTCTCTCTCTCACACACACACACACACACACACACACACACACACACAGAGCACTCTATCATCTCTCTTTATAACCCTCCAATAGGATCTGACTGCACTGAGCACAGAATTCAAAGTTCATAGCTATGTCTCCAAAACGCCACCCAGCTGGCTTGGGTGGAGTTGCTGCTATGTCATGGGCTATTTTTCACACCACTCTCCGATCTGTTCTCCATTCCTTGTAGATGCCAAGTGTGTGTGTGTGTGTGTGTGTGTGTGTGTGTGTGTGTGTGTGTGTTTAATATGGCTTTATAATTTCTGTTTCATCTCTTCCCCCAAAAATCTTCACCCAGAGTATCTATAGGGCTAGTAGTTTACTATTTGATCTCACTTCCTGCCCATCTTTTTAAAGCAGCCCTACCCCACCCCAGTGCCCCCGCTTCTAGCTGTGTATGACACATATTTCAACCTGAACGTCTCACTCATTTGTTGAGTGTTCATTATTTCTATCTCTTCATTGGGTTTTTCTCCTCCAACAGTGCCGAGGATTGAACCTGTGGCCTTGCTCACACCAAGGAAGAAATTTCACTGCATTAGAATGTGTTCTCTAAGACTTATTGGGACAGGAAATGGAAAACATGCTCATCATGGAGACCTTACTATCTCAGTTTGATTTCCAGAATCCTGAGTACTGCTGCTGACCTCCATTGATGCACCATGGCATGGGTATACCTATCTTCACATGTGCACGTTATAAACAAATACACACAGTATGAATAAATCAATAAACTTGAAAAAGTTGTACCCATCAGGAGCATGAAACTTCACTTTGTACCCACTCTATCCAAGCCATTTACAGTGGTAACCAGTTCACAATAGGAACTTCATACATTCAACCACCTCTAGCCAGAAGTTATTTGTATATATTTTTTAAATTATTATCAGAAGTCCTTTCTTTAAACCACTTTGCTGAGACTTAACATAACCATAACATGTTGTAGTAACCATTGTATAGCAAACATCCTTCTAAGGAGGCTTGAGACGGTAGGACCTGAATATGTTTCTCTCTGGTTGTGTTTTACCTTGATGATCCAGCAGTAAATAGAGTTCCACCATTACTGTCCATCTGCACACTGGGACCAAGTCATGCTCATTATCTTTCCTGTGGTTCCATGGGAGGCGAGACATATTCAAGATAAAGATTTCCATAGATCAATTACTAACAACTGGAATTACTGAGATTGCTTCTACATACAACCCCAAACCTGCACATGTGTGTGTGTGGGGGTGTATAGGTGTTGTGTTATATGTGTGTTTATGTGTGTGTTATATGTATGTATATGTATATAGTGTTTGTGGTGCATGTGTGGTTATGATATGTGTATATGTGGGATGTGTATGTGTGTGATATATGTGTGTGTGGTGTGTGTATGTGTTTATTGTGTCTGTGTGTGTGGTATATATGTGTGTATGTGGGGGTGTGTTGTGTTATATGTGTGCATGTGTGGGTTATATGTGTGTTTATGTGTGTTATATGTATGTATATGTGTATATGTAGTATCTGTGGTGTGTATAAGTGGTTATGATGTGTATGTATGTGGAGTGTGTGTTATATGTGTGTGTATGGTGTAAGTATGTGTATGTGTGTATTGTGTGTGTATATGTGTGTGTCTATACATTTAAAATGAATATGTTTATAAAGAGGGCAGGGCAGCCTTACTTCCCACTGAAGAATCTGCCACTTGTTGTGAAGCTCCAGAAAATGTTAACTTGCTTTGGAAAGTCCAAGTTCAGTTTCTTCTAAAGTAATAGGACATCAAAGTTAAAACAATGGCTTATGGGCTGCTCTCCTTTTTCCAAGAAGGCTGTGTTGAGTAACACGGAAAAGCTAAACAAAATCCCTATCACTGGGCAATAAATTAAAAGTAGGTCTGTGCTGCTGAAGATAAATCAGCAACTTTAACATCCCTCCCCTGAGCTGGGCATCTTCAAGGAACATAGGACAGGTGTCTCCAAGCTGAAGTATTGGTTAAAAAGCTGTCCTTTAAATTACATTTGGGCTATTTCTTTTCTGGCTGGCTGTATATTTTTGTGATCTATCTGGAGGCTTAAAAAGACGCACAGCAAAATAAATCTCAGTTCCATTAAGCACACACTATGGACTTGCATATTTGTTCTTATCTTTGGTCTGTCTTCCTGTCCATCATCCCCCCCACTGCCCCACCCCTTCCCAATGCTATCAAACATCAGCACCAGAAAATGTTTACAATTACTCCTGACACTGATACTAATCGAATTCCCTGTAATTGCGATTCATCATCATGTGGCTTCCTCTCTGTTTTATGAAGCTCTAGTGTTCACATCTCAGATATCTTGTAACTCCAGATATAAACTCAGCCCGTTTCTCTCTAGAGTCAAAATGGTTGGCAGTGGAGTAGGCTCTGGTCTACATCCCAGTCAGAGAATCAGGGTCAGTGGAGAGAGCCAAGGGGGCACTGCCACAGTCTAGATTAGATCAGCACAAGTGAATGCACTTGCCTTCATTTTAAGTCCAGCCCAAGCCCCTGCTGAGCTAAATCAATATTTAATAATTGTGAGATACGGCTATGTGGATGTGGGGGGGGTCTCCATTTGCCCCTCACTGGGAACTGTTAGCAGCAACACTGCACATACAGCATCTCATAAGGCCCGGTGCTGGCTCCTTTGGCAATTCCTATTTTTATCAACACTACCATTCACTTCCAAAATGCATAATAAAGATAATAAGCTAAATCCCAGAAGAGATCTGCCTGGACCAAAGCAGCTAGGGAGGAGCAAGAGTTCATTACAGCCTACAGTAGAATTTTCCTTTGTGCAGGTGTGGACGGGGAAAGGGCAGTACAACTAGGGGATGGAGCAAGATCATTTCTGAAAGTCATTATAAAGAACTCAAAGGGGCGTGGCTTTAGGGGAGAAAAGACATGGGTCTCTGCTGCCCTCGGCTCTTTGGTGCCCTTCATGTCATTCTGAACCAACATCTTTCCTCGGAGCTTCAGCTCCCTCATCTGCAAGAGGAGTTTGGGTTAGCTGGAAGTTCCTCCACTTCAGCACTCTTGACATTTTGATCTAGATGACTCTTCGTTGAAGTAAGGGAATCCTGTTCATTGTAGGAAATTTTGCAGTGCTGACACCAGTAGACACCATTAGCATGCCCCACACAAGCTCCCTGTGTGACACACACTTGGAACAGTCAGCATCCAGATGCTGCCGATTGTATCCAGGACTTGTATTCCAGTGAACCACTGGGCCAGCTCACTATGAAAACATCTCCTGAGCTCTTTATATTCTTCTCATCTTCCTTCTTTGGAGATTTGCATAGACGTCGATCATTTAGAAGTTTCTCCTACATGCCATTCTTAGGAGTTCACTTTCAAAACCAAGTTGGACCTTGCCTTGCCCTGAACGGCTTTTTTCCTTAGGCTTAAATAAGGTAGAGGCACTGTGTCTGTTATGACACTGCTTGGTACATGACCCCATCATAGCTTTTCAGTCTGGACTCTAGAGGCAGATGTGAGGCCACAGCACTTCCTGCTTTGATGACTGCCCCCAAGTGGCTGGAGACACCCTGAGCTCTCCTAACAGCCTTTGTACTTCATCCATATCAGCTGAGCTCCATCTCACTGCCCCCTTCTGCAGGCCACCAACACTGCAGGGTTACTAGCTACTGAATGGCTCATTACCAGGGGCAAATCCATCAGAGCAGAGCCTCAGTCCCAGCACTGTAATGAATCCTTCAATTGGCTAGGAATGAATGCATTAATCTGGGGCTATTAGAGCCTTTTATCAGGCTGCCTAAAATATACTGCCTTCCTAAAGCATATTGAGCAGGCGTTTCACCCTAAAGGGATATGTGGGAGGGAACACTATATTGGCACTAACTAAAACAGAACAGCTAAGACAAATATCACATATGGGGGAAGGGGAAGGGCGTGCAAGCCCAAAATAAAGAGGAAAAGCCATATCATCTGAGAAACTTCCTTTAGGGGGAAGAAGAAAAGAAAGAAAGAAAAGAAAGACAAAGGGTCCTCAGTGTTGCAGACTTCCTGAATAGCTACATGGTGGATAGAGAGAGGCCCTGGAGCAGGGCAGGCCTTGTTCCATCATCATATGAACATGGTCAGATGGCACATAGTGGAGCCTGGTGCTTAGTGTTGTGAGTCCATGGTTTTGTAGACCTAAAGGAAAGGCAGTGTGCGCATTTACATACCGATTGTGATCCCAGAGGCATCCCGTTAGGAGCAAGGCAGACTGTCTGGTAACAGGCAGTGCTAGACCTCCACCAGGGGGGCCTGAGCAATAGAGTTGTTGGCACACACTGGGCTAAGGGCAAGACTGCAAGAGAAATAGCCCACGGGGGACAGTTTGAGGCCACAGCTTTGATGATTGAGGGCTTATTTGCTTATAAAATAGGAGTTATTACAATTGCCTTGCTTTATCTTGTGTTTGTGAAAGCCAAATATAATAATTCATGTGGATGTGTTCTCATACCAATAAAGAAATGGCTGCAATGCTGGAGCATGAATGCCAGAATATTTCAGGCCCCGAATAAATAAATAAAAGGGCAAGCTGTTCAGTGCACTAGCCACATGATGAGCATATCATGTCTCTATCTGTTCCTGCTCCATCATGAATTTCAGTGGCCTGTGAGGTCCTCGGGGACTAGGGACAGCAGTCAAACCCAAAAGAACAGGCCACACCGGAGACCTGAGTATGCATGGTATTCCTTCTAGAGTGCTGTGGGCTCTGGGAAATGAACAAGCTGGCTTATTCAGGATGGGTTGGTTCTTGACTGATTCTTCTAACTTTGGCCACATCATTTCCTGATTGTATTTTTATCACATTCTCCCTAGCCTTTATGACCCACATGGACAGATCGTCATCATGAGGTGGAGTCAGATAACTTTCAGACCCTTCCCTCCTTCAGGAAGCCCCAGGGATCAAGAAGCCTCCAGAAGGGCTCAGTGTTTGAGTTTTGGTCACCAGAGACTCCCATTGCTGTGTCTTTTTGTCTTTCTTTAGTAAATCTGGAATTAAGAGGGCTTCCCCAAAGCCTGGGGTTTATAGATTTCAATCATCCTCTTAACCTCTGAGAGCAGAACACATTAGACTTGACTTCATTTTCCCTCTAATCTCTCATTTCTAGGGGAAAGAGAGATGATTAGGCAAGAGTGGCAGTTATTCTTGAAGGGGATGGATCAAAGCCAATGCAGCTGTTGGCTTTTGGGGACCTTGACCTGTTGTTTGCCTTAGCACAAAGCAGGGCAGCAGAAGAAAGGTTAAGCCCCCAAAGCACGTGACAGTCCCTGAAGCCTCCAAGCCCTGCAGCTTCCTTTTCACTCCATCCTGGGCATTCTCCCAGCTCTCATGAAAACTATGTTTTACAGGATAAACTTCCCAACTTTTTCCATGCCAAGGATCTAGAGTCTATTTTTATACTTGTGACTAACAGATGATTTTTAATGACAGTATTTTTAACTTAATAATAGAGAATTATTTAAAATTATGTATGTTGAAACATATCAGCATCTCTGGGAATGGAAACAGCCTACCTGTCCATCAGCTGATGAATAGATAGTGAAAATGTGGTATGTATACCAGTGGAATATTACTCAGATGCAAAAAAAATCCATAAAATTATCAAATTTGCGGGTAAATGGACAGAGCTGGAAATAATTGTACTGAATGAGGTAACCCAGGCCTGAAGAAAAATGTTACATGTTTTCAAACTTTGGATATATGTGTTTAAATTGGGGTACCCACAGAAGCCAGGAGTAGATAATAAGTATATAGTTCGTACCAGCCACAGGAGTTAGATTTTAAGGGAGAGTTGATAGAACATGGTTAATATGAAGGGGGATAAGTGAACAGGAAAGGTCAATTGGGATGAAAGATGAGAGGGCAGGACAGGAGAAGAAATATGGGGAGGGACCACTAACATTAAAAACCTCTGAAAATGCCATATGGGAACTTAATATTATAGAAGCTTCCTAAACACACACACACACACACACACACACACACACACACACACACACACACACATGGTTACTCTATAGTGGGGGTATAATGCCTCTTCCTGATACCATAGACCATAAGATAAAAAGCCCAGTGCCAGATATAGGTTATATCTTATCAAGTATTTGGTGGATTGTTCTCATAGACCATGCACCCATCCTACCCCCACCAAAAACAAAAAACAAACAACACTATAGGCTAGTGTTATTGCTCTTGTTTACCCTCCACAATGGAAAGGCCACCACATATCTGAGACACAGGATGTAGAAAAATTCAAGCTGATAGGAACCAGGAAGCCTCATCCCTACTGGTTAACTTTTAGACTATAATAGGTTTTATTGATGCTACAAAGGAGAAAGATCATCAATATTGATACTCAGCTATGAACACCACAAGTTACAATAATGACTGGACTAGCAAGATCTGCTCACTGAATCAGCACTCATCCAATCAGCTTCTGCTCCATGTTCCTGCTTTGACTTTTGCCCTGACTGTCCTCAGTTATGGAGTGTGACCTGAGAGTTATAAGAGAAATGCCCACCAACCCAGGTTGTTGTCTGTTGATCACAGCAATAGAAATCATAATTGAAATAAACAAAAGATATGATAAAGCTTAGAGGCGAAGGCCTGCAACAAAACTGTGTGCTGGATATGATGGGGGAATTGCACACATGAACTCACAGGGCCTGGGACTTTATGCAAAAGGCTTGGATAAGATCAAGCCAACCAAAATCTCCGCATGGGCAGAGAAGGGGCTCATGAAGCCTCACCCCTAGCTGAGAGGCTATTTGCAGTTGATAGCTTCTGGGGAATATGTGAAGTTTTCTTTGTGACAGGGCCCCTGAAAACCTACCCATGTTCCAGCAGGTGGTCCTACCGAACATACTAACAGCATGAAGTGAATTTAGTGGGTTTCAAAGTTAAAAACAGAGCACATGAAACTGATAGAGAAAAGTGGTGGAGGGAATAGTGGGTAGATTTGATCATACATTATATTCATGTCTGAAACTCTCGATTTAAAAGTTTTATGTAGCAAAGTTAGCAACATTTAAGATTTGTTTTGGAATATATTATTTTGAACAAGTTGTGTAGTTACTGGGAGAAGAAGAAAACAACAGTGATGTAACACAGTCATATGCAGAAAGATCATCAGAAGGCATCCAGCTCTGGTTTAGGACATCATTTCCTACAGAGAAGTGCTAGAAGGAGCCTTTGTTTGCATTACGAACAGAGGGATTATTCCAGAATATGAATGGAAGAAAAATTTCCCTCTTGAGAATGAAGAGAGTAGAGGAGAGATTATTGCAGGGGATATAAAAGCTTTGGTGCATATTGCCAAAATAAATGTATACATGCTGTGGGATGTTCTGTATGTTAAATGTGTTGCTCTGATTGGTTAATAAATAAAAAAACCGATTGGCCAGTAGCCAGGCAGGAAGTATAGGCAGGACAAGCAGAGAAGAAAATTCTGGGAAGTGGAAGGCAGAGAGACAGCGCCAGCCGCCGCCATGACAAGCAACATGTAAAAGATACCAATAAGCCACAAGCCATGTGGCAACTTAGAGACTA
Organism: Peromyscus leucopus; assembly: GCF_004664715.2. Lineage (NCBI taxonomy): Eukaryota > Metazoa > Chordata > Mammalia > Rodentia > Cricetidae > Peromyscus > Peromyscus leucopus. The sequence goes on along the minus strand of NC_051069.1, from coordinate 42,896,031 downwards.
ATAGAAATGGGTTAATTTAAGATATAAGAATTAGATAACAAGAAGCCTGCTGTGGCCATAGAGTTTATAAGCAATATAAGTCTCTGTGTGTTTACTTGGTTAGGTCTGAGCAACTGTGAGACTGGTGGGTGAAAGAGATTTGTCCTGACCGTGGGCCAGACAGGACTGGAAAACTCTAGCTACATATACACACGTCTGATGTATGGGACAGACATGCCCATATACACAAAGCTGTACATGCAAACACCTACATGCATACTGCACGAGTGAGTGAAAGCAGGGTAGGAAAAGCATCTAACTTTGAGCCTGCAAAGCCTCCCAACACTGAAAGCTTAGGGTTTGAGGGTTTTGATTTTTGTTTGTTTGTCTTCTTTTCTGTTAAGTTTTTCTGTCTCAGTAGCACTGGGCAGATATGATTCTTTTTTGGAGGAACTGGGAGAATAATAGATCAGATCCCATCACATGTCTGTCACTATATATATAAACAATCCCAGGAGAAGAATCTGCTGTGACACTGTGCAACAACAACCTGAATCAACCGAAATTAGGAGACACAAAAGTCGAGATGCAGCCAAAGGTCCCATCCCTCCCCACCAGTTTCATAAAAGTATTGCTTCCTATACTGCAGGTCTGCCCTGAGGATGCTGCATCATAGGATGGCAAAAATGTGGTCCCTTAACAATGCTGCATTAACCTCATTCAAGGTTAGCTGCCTGGGAGGAAATCTTTCTGCCAGGAAACTTTGTATAGCTTGTTCTTCATGGACTTCATTTGATGGAGTTACAAATAACACAAACATGTTTTCAGAAGAAAATAACCCTGAAATTTTAAGCGGTGGATACTTTGGTCTTTCCTTCCAGGTATGAGCAACTGAAGGAGACGGCTGTTTCTGAGGAGATCAGAGAGCTCTACTTGCCGCACTGCCAGGAACAAAAAGGATTGTAGTGGAGGACACTGTGGGAAAAGAACTTGTACCCTTTTGCCTCAAGCAGCTCTGCCTGTAGCCAACCTGGCTGGTTTATGCAGGGCTACATAGAGAGGCCACACAGGATGAAGCAGGCTCCTTCCAATATGGGTCTGGAACTCAGAAAGTACAAATGCCCACCACACCTGTGCAACAAGGCCCAGAGCTGTGAGAGGGGTAATCTTTGGAATTAACCACTGATGCTCTGGATCATTTGAATCCACAAGCCTCACCCCAAAGGGTGGGGTGGGTGGGGGTGGGAAGACAATTGGCATGGAGACTAATGTTTTGTATAGGTAGATGAAGATTATGAGCAGGGAGAGCTGCACAAAACCTTTCCTGTGGTGTGGTTATAGACTGAGTGTATATCTCGCAACCCAAAGATTCATGTGCTGGAGGTTCTGGTCCCCAGCATAGCCTTGTTCAAGTGGAGAAACCCATAAGATGTGATGCCTAGTGGAAGGTTATTAATTTATAGGGATCACCCTTAGAAATTATTGATCCTGTCCCACGGGAGTGAGTTATTTCTCCTTAGTGTGGATTGTTATAATATGAGGATCTCCCATGTACTTAGCTCCTTCTGCACACAGCCTGGTGCCTTTCTACTTCTCCACCTAATTGTAGAACAGTAAGGGAGTCATTGCTGGAACACCAGGGCTGTGATGTGTTAACTCTCTAGGCCAGAATTACAAGCCAAGTAAACTTCTTTATGTTATAAAGTACCAAACCTCAGGCACTTTGTTATAGTAACTGGCATTATTCTGATAGACTCTGTAAACACAGTCTTCTCAGGGGAGGTTCAAAAAAACAAACAAAAAAAAACCCCAAAAAACAAAAAAAAAAAAAAGAAAAGAAAAGAAAAAAGAAAGAAGAAAAAAAAGAAGGCAAAATATTTTAAATTCTTAAATTCTTACCCATAGAGAGATGCTTAGGCTAAATTACACAGTGGTTGTATGTAGCATTATCATAAAGCTCATAAATAGTTGCTGTGACTTGGGGAGATCGAAGGGTGCCATACATCTGGGGAGATGGGCTGGGGCTTGGGTTGCTCTGCACACGGAGAGCTTGGTGAAAGCCTTCAGAGAAGTGAACCAAGTAATCTGCCTTACTATTTATTTATCAGATGATGCTTTATAATTTCAAAGAACCCAATAACTCCTTTGCTTCCAAATCAGGGGCTGGAACAGGAGAAGTCTGTAGCGTTAGTTTCCCAGCCCTCATCTCAGGATCTCTATTTTCTGTGAGAATTTTCTCAGTGGCATGAGAATTATTACTTTCTGAAACCAATTGGTTTTCTGTCTTCTCAGTTCTCATTAAATACCGTGGTTTTATTGGTGCCTGTGTTTTCAAATATAATGAAGACAGTGACAGACTGATTAAAGTCTTGGGACTTCGTTTGAGTTGTTGTCTAAAGTTTCCATGACTTCTTCAGTCTGGAGAAATACACTTGTCCTGGTGTTGGCAAGGAACACGAGTATTTCCAGGTGACACCCATGTTCTCAAAGGAAGTGATATGTGTTTGAGAGTATTTTGTGAGGATGTGCACAGTCCTCTGGCTCTTCTTTATGATGATTGCAAATTTGGCTCCTGAGTCTCATAACTGCAATGCCCACTAATCTAGTGTATTTCTACTGGAATGAAAATCCCTTCAGAAAAATGAACTGCATCTTCCTGGTATTTGGTTAAAGTTCCTAACAAAGTGTTCGTGCCAAGCACAAACTGGAAATACTCAAAGAAGGGCAGTAGGTGTCAAGGCCCTTAACACTGTGTCTGTGGATGCCACTGCTGAATATGGCCAGCAGGACATAATAAATCATGCAAGCTTGTTCTCCAGACTTCTGAGGCCCTGCAGAGTCTTCACTGATACATGTAGTGTTGCAGTGGTTTTTGAATAACTGTTCCCTGAGCACTTACTGCATGCCAGGCCTTTGGGACAGAGTTGAAAATCTATAGAACCAACAGCTTAAAGTATGTCATCAGAGTACAAGTCAAAAGTATATACAATAAATCCTATCTAGCTCTATGTGAGGTGTATGATGTGGGATAGTGTATGGGAATGTGCTAGGGAGGAAATTTTCAAGAAAGCTCCCCTGGTTTGAGGTCTTAGAGGAACTGAGGAAGTACCCAAGCAGGGAAAGAGAGTATTGAAGGAAGCAGAAACACTGTCTATGAAAACAGAAGCAAAGATTCAGAAATGCTGGGTAACAAGTTAGTCTGTATCCCTCTGGTGGGTGGTAGAATGGTTAGATTCAGGACTCCACTTTGAAATAGTTTATATGCTTTACTAAGGATGGAGTGGCTATCAAAGAATTCTGGGCAGATTTGTGTTTAGAAAGTGAACATGGGTAACTGTATAATGATATATTTTAAGAGTACTAATTAGGAATAATTACCACTGTGTATCATCACTCTATCTTCACCACTTTACCTACTAAAATCCAAGTCTTCAGTTTGGATGCTGCTTTATTGGGTGGTTCATTTCTGAGTATAAAGGAGCCTACTGCTATAAGCTACCCTCATGGTATCATAGCTATTACTACATGCCATCAAAAGAAGTTGAATGGCTGCCCAAAGTCATACAGCTTGTAAACGGTAGTAGTCTCAGCACAGATAGTCTGACCCTGGAGGCCATATCCTTAGCCAGCATGGCTTGAGAGTGTAAACGCCCTCCTTGCAAATGACAGAAATACTCAAAGAAAGAGGGCCAAGAGAAAGGAAGTTAAAGGACAGTTGGTAGATGGAATTGCAAGCCTCAAATAACATCAGCAAAATACATGTGAAACTAGAAGTAAAATGGAAACTTTCAGAGAAATCTGAGGTTCCTGACTTGGTGGATGTGATGATTGGCAGCATTTATCAAGATGAAAAATATTCATTTTGAGAAGAGAAAAATTTTACTCACACAATATTTAGTGGGCATCTGCCACTGTGTTACATTGCTACCCAGAATTTCAACCTGATTCCAACATTTATAAATACCTGGATCATGGGAGTCCACACTAAAACCTGTTAAAGATCAAATAAGTGACCCTTCTGAAGTTGAGTAGCCTGGCTGTTACATGCCACCTCCTCTTTTTTGATTGGATGTTTTCATCAAGGAACTGACTCAAGGTGGTGATATGAAAAGGCAGGATCATTAGAATTAATCACTATTAGGAGGTTCAGTATTTAGAAGTATCTTAAAGCCAGAATAGGCATTAAGAACCCAAAATTCTAGGGTATCAACAAGAGGGCCACTGCTGAGTTATGGTGGCCTCAGTGTCCTTGTAGCAAGACACTCTGAATTGTGATATTTTTCTCATTCCTTAATCAATCCTCTGTTGATTCCACAAGTTCTACAATACACTTTCAGTCAATGCTTTTTTTGTTACATCAACTTCAATCAACCCCTGCTCACGGAAGCCAAGAACTCATTTAGATGCAGATGTTAACTGCATCATTTATAAACTGTTAACTCATTCAGTTCATATGTTACATGTAGAGCTCAAATTGTCTCCAAGATATACCAGCAAAGATGTTCAGTTGACACTCGTAGAAGAAAAGACAACATATATGGATGGCTGTACAAATCCCTGCCATCATGCCAAACCAAGGGCTGAGTTGCACCACTTGCAGAAACACAAAGAAATGGTGTTTATGCTTCACACAGAGCTCAGGGGACATGACTATGAATGACTTATAAAGAAGAGTAAAGGACATAAGTAGCAAGATCTAAGATATAGCAGTCAGTACAGTGCAGAGCTATAAGAGAGCAGTTTCAGATTTCAGACTCTGGGAGAATTATCAGGACAGTAAATGTTAAGCAACAAAGACACTAATTTCATAGGGAGACTAGAAAAGGCCCCCTAGAGCTGAGAAATAACCATGTCCTTAGCACAGTAGCTTGCCTTACATTACCAGCTTATTCTGAGAGCCTTCCATTGAAGGGTAGACTTGATTTAGAATGAGAGGTGATTGTCATTATTTGAGTCATAAGGAACCAAATCCACTGTGTCTTCCCTCACCTCGTGAAGGAGCCCATGATGGCCTGAGGTTGTCAACACAGAAAATTTTAGAAAAGCAGGGAAGAAAAACCTTACTAGACTTTAGTTGTCATCTTGTAAAGATGAGTGGAGTGGAGGCGGTGGGCTGAGCTCCTAATTTCGGTGGCCATAAGTGTATTTGATTTTTTGATGCTGTCATGTTCGTTTTTGTCTGGTGTCAAGGAGCTAACCCAGGGCCTTGTGCATGTTAGCCCTTTCTGTTTGTGGAATTGAAACACAGCTTCTAAGGACACAAAGGTTAAAGATGTCTGACTCTAAGAAGATTTGGGGGTGGGGTGTTTTTGTTTTTACATCTGAACCTGTGAATTTGTAAGCTTGAAACCCCTGGAAGCCTAGAGGTCACTGTGAGAAACTGCTCAGATGTATGACATTTTTACCCTCCGTTCTTTATGTTAAGAACTGAGATGTCTCCCTTCCCCTGGCCTATTTTCCTTGTTTCTTTGAAGTTGTCTGCTTTACTTCCTGGCTAATCTCTGCCTTTAATAATAATCCATCACTGTTTAGTAGCTCCTTTAAAAGTCATGTTTGACTTAACATGACTGTCAGTTTCTCTCTGCCTTCTGTATGCCCTCACTAATCATCTTCTACATCTCTCCCTGGGATTATTTCATCATTTTTAAGGATGTTCTTCTTCTCTTTTATCTTTTCACAAATTATGTAATAATTTATTAGACTGTGAACGTGTGATAGAAATTAAATGTGCAGCCCCACATTGAGTAAATCACCTTTCTCTCCAAAGACAGCCAATCCCTTCTGAGTGTTCCAAAGCCATGGGCTCATGGAGCTTTGGGGTATTCCAGGAAGGTGCTATATTTTACAAGGTATTTCTGAACACATATAGACAAAAGCATTGCCACTATTATAACTCTGTATGAAATGAGGAAACTGAGGCAATGGAAGATTAAAATGTTTCCAACAGCCAAGTATTAAAACAGGTAGACTGTTGGTGGTCCTTGCACCTTAATTCATTTTGATGTGTGACCGCTCAATCAAGAAAGTGTCCTCTTATTTTGCATCCTGGTCACCCAGTTCCATCCATTATCACCAGGAACTGTTTGTTCACCTCTGTGACTTCTCTATGGTGTGACAAGGATATAGTTAGGTGGGCCTCGCTGCTCCTATATGACAATAGCAGAGAATGCTACTTCCATCTCTTCCCATATCACCTTCCAAAATGACTTTGAGTGATCTTTGCAGAAATGCAAATCTCATCAGCTTATAAAACTTTAAAGTATTCATTTTCATCTGTTTTACAAGCGTGAAAAACCTTTTGTGGGATGCATAAAAGAAGGCCCTTCAGGATTGGCCCATTTGCATCTTGCCAATCTTTCCTTTCATTATAATGTATTCAAATGCACCCTCTTAGTTTCTTGTGTCTGCCTCTATCACATACACACCTGTTTCTGCCTACCCACCATTATCTTTCAGCCTTTCTTAACCATAAACTGGATTAAGATCTTAGTGTTATCCCCCTTTCCCTAAATTTTCTTTTCCATATACAGTCTGCTTCCCTGGATTGATGAACTATCAGTGTTTTTATGTGGCTACATTTTCTTAGCCCTTCATCTAGACTCCAATCTGGAGGACTTCTCCAGCTTCACTCTACCTTGAACCAGTTCGTGTTTGATGTATCTTTTCTTTCTAGCAGCTTACTGCAGAGTTCTTTATATTTATTATAGGAAATGACCTTTTTGAAAACTCTTTGGCAACAGCAATTTCTTTTTGTCTCTAAGTATCTAAACAGTGGAAAATGCCTGAAACATACTCAGTCCCCAATAATGAATAAAAGGTAAATAAAATTAAGTTAAAGGGTGAGTTTAGATTGCTTCGTTAATGTAATTATTTAAAATGGATAATTGAAACACCACATTTTCCTTTGCTTCGAATCCATTGATTCAGTTACATTGAAAACTAAATTCTCATAACCTACATTTACACTTAATATCTCAAAATCACTTTAGTTCTGAATAGAAATATGTCTCCCTTCGGTGGTTTGCATCTACACCAAAGCAATTTTCACTCTCCTCAGTTTAATTTTTACTTTTCCCATTATTATTTCAGGTGGACAAATGAATAAGGAGTATTCCCTTCCCACAACCAAACTTTAAGATAAGCAAGTGGTCCATAAAGGTTTAAAAAACACAGACTGGAGAGACAGCTGTGTGGGCAAAGCACTGACTGTGCAGGCCTAACGAAGGACCTCGGTTCACACCTCCAAATTCCATGTGAGGCTGGATGTGATAGTAAACATCTGTAACCCCAGTGCTCCTGTGGTGAGATGGAGGGCAGAAGCTAGAGAATTACTGGAAGAGCATGGTTCAGCTAGCCTGCCATATATAGCGATGAGGAACAAGAGACCCAACACAAACGAGGACAAGTACCAACACCTAAGGTTGTTTTCTGACCTTTGTTCATGCTCCTTAGTACATGTATACCTACATTCTCACATAAAGAGTGCACACACACACACACACACACACACACACACACACATGCACACACGTGCACATATACATGCAAAGGGGGGAGCAAGCCCCAAACATATACAGCAAAAAAACCCTATATATGTACACACACACACACACACACACACACACACACACACACACAACGCATACACACATAACATACACATTTATAAAGCACAAGTCACCAACTGTCCAGGTCGCAATCAATATAAGGTTTAAAATATATACAAAAAGCTGTCCACTAAATGTTGTAATTAAATTTCATCATTTTCCCAACACATCTGGGAATATTTCAAAGAAAACACAAATTTGAAGAGTAAGCCAATAAAATAAGGTGCAATATCAGAGAGAATGCTTCACATAGTGACCATGAATGTCAACACAGATTTCAATGTTAATCTGTACATTCCTTCCTGGGCTTCCTGACAGATAGTCACAGAGTAGTTACTCTTTTTTCATACAATGTTTAGTTCAGTAAGAAGAAAGATGTTGTAGCTTAACCCAATAATGAAAGGAACACAAATGTGTATGTAGTATTCAAAGTTACTCATTTTATTTCAAGCAAACAATAATCATAAGACCCTCTAAACTGTGTATTTACCTGTGTGACCTAAGGTAAAGGACAAGACCCTGACAGCTGGAGTTTTTCTAGCAGTAAGAAGATTTGGTTAACAAGCTACAGTTGGTAGAACCACAGAGGTTAGGTATAGAGCAATGGTTCTCAACCTTCCTAGTGCTGCGACCCTTTAATACTGTTCTTCTTCTTGTGGTGACCCCAATCCATAAAACTATTTTCATTGCTACTTAATAACTGTAATTTTGCTACTGCTATGAATAGTAATACATATATCTGTGTTTTCCAATGGTTTTAGGTAACCCTTGTGAAAGGGTAGCTCAACACCCTAGGGGTCACCACCGACAGGTTGAGAACCACTGGTATAGAGTAAAGGACTGGATGACACAAGTAGATAGATATCCTTAGGAAAGGGAAATAGAATATATAGTTAAAAATGGGTAGGGGACTAGAATGGAATGATGAAATGAGGGGAGAGAGGGGAGGAGAGATCAGTGAAGGAATACAGAGACAGCTAAAATTAAGGGCTATTTAAGTGGTAGTATAGAAACCTAATACAGTAGAAACTTTCTAAAATATATACATATATGAAGGTGATCTAAGTGGAATCACCAAATAATGAGGGAGACGGAGTTCCAACTGACAATCTCTTGTCACCAAACAAAGTTTCCAATACCAAGACTGTGTTACATAACATTGATATGTTGGTCAAGGGTCCCATGGGAAGCCCTAAGCAGCTCAGACTGTTGCCAAGACTGTAGGCTGCTCTCCATAAACTGATGGCAAGGCCTCCTTCCTGAAGACAACACCCACACAACTCATTGAATGTGGAGAAGTTGAGTTGGTGTTAAAGCATCTTTGTTACAGGAAGGTATTCTACAAGCTACCAAAAGAGAAATATAACATCAAGCCAGACACAATCCCTTTGATCTGCAATGGTGTCCTCCCTACAAGATACACTTGAGCAGTGGTGGCACCAAGATTGTGGGAGTGGCCAGCCAATATCAGATTTGATTTAAGATCTACTCTATGAGATGAAATCCATACCCAACACTTCTTAGGAGACTAAGAACCAGGACTAGACAGCTCAGGGACCTAGAGTAAAATCAAATACTACTGTTCTAAAAAAAATGAAACAAACAAACTTATCAATAAAATGACACTTAATGACATTCTGTTATAGTCATAGACCAGTACCTTGCTCAGCCATCATCAGAGAAGCTTTCTCCTGAAGCAATGGAAAGAAATACCAAGACTGAAGGCCAGACATTGAAGAGAGTGAAAGACTTTCGAACACTCAACCCTAAACAAGATGTCCTAACAAATCCCTCTCCTAGGGGCTCAGGCAATCCCTCTGAAGGGAAAGTGGAAAGAGTGTAAGAGTCAAAGGGGATGGAGAACACACACACACACACACACACACACACACACACACACACAACACACACAAAAAACCAACAAGGCTTCTAAATTTACATGATCCAAGTTTATAGGATCTCACAGAGACTAAAACAATATGCACCAGGTCCTCTGCATATATATTATGGCTTACAGTTTAGAGTCTTTATTGGATTCCTGAGTGTGTGAACCAGTGGGTCTCTGATTCTTATGCCTTTGCTTGCACTGTTTTCCTTATGTTTATTGGTCTTGTCCAACGTCAATGTTTTAACCTTTGTTTTATCTTAATATATTTTATTTTATTATTGTCCCTTTGAAGACTGTTTGTTTTCTAATGAGAGACAAAAAGTGGTTGATCTGGATTGGAGGGGAGGTAGGGAGGAACTGGGAAGAGGAAATGGAGAGGAAACTGCAATCAGGATATATTATATAAGAAAAAATTCTATTTTCAATAAAAGGTAAAAATAAACAAACAAATGAAAAAGAAGGCATGGATAAGCTGGGTGTTAGTGAAAACCTCTATTAGCTTGTTCCTGTGTTTTTCCGCTTGTGCTTGCATCCCCTCAGCCAGTTCAGGTGGACTTAGTGAACGAAGTTTCCACAGAAGCCCCCAACTCTTTGGCTGTGTGTGTGAGGAGAAATGAGTTGCTGTGGAATTTAATAATCAGTGAGCACAAACTAAGCAAGCAGAGAGTGCCTTGGATTAAAAATGTCTCCATTCAAAAGTTTTGACCTGTTGCCTTGAGCACTTGGGAATTAAGTAAAGGGTTTTCCAGCCTGAATAAGTCTATTAGTCCCAGCCAGATGGCAAGCAGAGATCCCAACACTACAATATTCTACCCCATCCCCACTGGGGCTTCGTAGCTTTCAACAGAAATTTTTTCATTGGCTTTAGGCATTTCATTAGCCAGTTTGGTTCACTACTCAGGTGTGTGAAATTGCTGAACTCACCCATAGTTTCGTTGCAGGTATTGTGAGGGATGGCATTCCTAAGAAGATACTTGTTAGGAAAAAATCCCAATGCTTTCTGAAATGTTCTGTATTTTATCTGACTCTTTGTGTGCATGTGTGTGAAATAATCACTTTATTTTTAGAAACAAAAACGACAGCACTGATAATAGTAATACATTATAAAGTCATTCAACCCTGTCCCTTGTTCCATTTTGTAGCAACCTAAGTGCAAAACAATGTATTCATATTCTGGTGCCTGTCAGCTGGAATTGTTAAAGCCATTAAATTGGATCATGCTGTGGTCACCGGTTTGGAGTGCTAGTGCTGAGCTGTAGTATTCACTTGCATAAGGCCAACAGAATCAGAATGAACTGTGTTCTGTCCATGGTGCTGAAAGCAAATAGTCTCCCAGCGGATTTGGTACTGAACAAGGCAACCTCTTATGTTGAATCATGCATGTATTGTAATGTCTCTAATAAATCAATTACTTTTTGGCAGTAAAATGTCACAGCATTTAAAATTCTGATAATCACCTCCACTTTTCAGAGCTTTAGACTGGTGTAACCCACACAGTCTAGCATTCTCCTGGATACATGGAGAAGGTTAAGTAACAAAGAAACAATGAAACATTCTGGCATGCCTGCCCCACTAGGATTCAGAGAGGCTAAAATCCAGTTCTACTTTCAGAACTGTGAAAACATAGATAGAGTTCCACATGCCAAACATAACTTGGGAGGACACATACCTTTGGTGCCCTATTCAGAAATTTATAGAAAAAAAATCCCTCAAATATTTATTATTTGCTAAACAGCAGCACATTCTTGATGTCTTTTCTGCTACATGTGTAACCCAGTTTTACACCCTTCAAATGACAAGATGTGACAGTATCTTCTACCCCTTAAGTTGCAAAAGGGAAAGAAAGTGCCTTCAACTTAAAAGTGTTTCATCTCCTATAGAGATGAAAACTCTTTCTGAAACAGATTTTTTCTGCCTTTTTACTCTTGAAAATTGCTTCTATATCTGTAACTGACCAAAAAGCTACAAACACATCTCTTTAAAATGCCTACTTTGTTATCAGCCAAACTTCTACAAATAGCCCTTCCTGCAGTTCTGCCCCTGAGCACCTCTCCCTCAAGCATGAGGAACTGCACATGTTTTCCAAGGACAAATGAATAATTAAGTTCTTTGCACACCACAAAGGTTATTTTCTGCATATAATCACATGTAAGTGGAGGGAAAATTGAAATGTGTGTTGATCAAACAAAATCTTTTCATGGGTTTATTCAATGAGCCTGTCTTTATGTGTGAAGCATATGTTGAGGGCCAAAATAGATGATGATGATGATGGTGATGATGATGATGATAAAGAAATAAATAGACAAACAAAAATTCTAGTTCCTATGCTAAATGATATCAAGAAAGGCAAGGGAGTGGGCCTGAGGTAGATAAAGTGTTGTGAAGAATTTTAAATTCTTGACACAATAAAAGGATCCAGGCTTCCTTCCAAGGAATAGGGGTCAGGTGGTGGAAGAATAACTTTTCAAATCTATGTTTAATTTCAATCTTATAAAGGTAGAATGTTGATTTTTATTGAGGGTGAAAGATGCACAGAATGAGAGAATCAGTCTCAAATATAGGCACTAATGATTCCTGAGAACTCAGTCTGGGTTCAAGTGTCCATGCAGGAAGGAAGGGAAGCTGCTGCTCACCTGATGGCTAGACTGCAGTCTATTTGATTCTTCCACAAAGTTACCTCAGTTTATCAGATATGTGGCCCTTCTCCTTATACAGATGATCTGGGGTAAAAAATAGAAGCAAGTGCATAGACTATGGCAGCTGGCAGGCAAGCACTGACAACGATGGGGAGTCATAGTGAAGGTGAGAAGAGAGCACACAACTTACACACACACACACACACACACACACACACTCCATACACAACTTTATCACACAGCCTCCACACACACACAGCCTCCACACACACCCTCCACACACACCCTCCATACACAACCTTAACACACACACAGCCTCCACACAACCTCCCCACATGCCCTCCACACACTCCCTTAACACACATCATCCACACACTCCCTTAACACACATCATCCACACACCCCCTTAACATACACCCTCCACACACCCCCTCCATAAACCCCCGAACACACACCCTACACACACACACACACACACACACACACACACACACACACACACACATTCTTAAGACACACCCTACACACACCATACACACACTCCCTTCACATACCCTACACACACAGACTCACGGAGAACTTGGTATATCTGCAATTTAAAATATCATATGTACACATTGTGCACTAAATCATTCTCTAGTACTAGAGCTGGGCACCTTTACTAACCACTTTATTTGCAAAGCAGCAACTGCCCACATTCCAATGCTTAGTGTTGCTGAACTCCCTCCAACATGCTGCAGGGGAAAAATGAAGGTCCTTGGTCTCCTGGTTCAGAAGAGCCACATCAGATAAACGTGAAGTTTTGTTATCCAGAAATATTCATCCAAGAAGAGGAAAGAATTTGATTATCATGAATTCTGCTCCATACTCCTCTTCCTGCCTGACAATAACCTTCCTCTCCAGAGCAACAATAATCTGAACACAAACAGACATGAAGCTTTTCAAAAAGTAATGAACTCTGAGGCATCAGAGCCAAGGCGATCATGGTTTAAATGCACGACTCCAGCAGCCCAGAGAGGCCATCAATTATACAACCCAGCCGTCCAGGAAGAAAAAATAATATTTCAAAGAGTCATTGCCAGAAAGAGAAAGAAAATGAAGAAAATGCCATAGAAATCAAACCATTCAGAGCATTTTGTTCCAAGAGGGTGCCTGAGCAAAGATGAGTAGCTAAATCCTGCCAAAGGCAGTTGTCTTAACACAGAGAGGAAAGGAGGGACGGAGTGTACTTTAGTCCATGAAGTCACTCTTCAGCATCATTTTCTGTTACCCCAGAGCATGTAAACCACTATATAGCTAATTGAACAATCCCTTTGCAAACATTTTTAAGAGCCTAAAAACAACATATCACCAGAGTATCCAGGCTTATTAGTATACAAAACCAGTTCACATTTAGTTTAATTTTTTTCTTACAACAAGTCTTTGAAGCATGGAGAGGGACATTACTATTTCTAGTTTGCAGATAGAATTGAGGCAAAGAAAAAAAAAATGACTCTCTCAAGGTCATTCATCCACTAAGCATCCTAGTGATGCTGATGGCACAGAATCCAGGACACCATCAATAATCCTTTTATTAAGAAAATAAGAGTTTCAAATAATGATTTTTGAGACTCAATAACTGTCATTAAGTCATAAATTTGATCTTTTAGCATCCAGTTAGGGGCTCACTCCTCTTGGGGGAAGGTACTCTGTTAGTGGGAACATGGGATTAAACAGGTTTACAAGACATAGTTTCAATCTGACAGTAGGATGCAACTTTTTGCCCAAAGCATTGTTTTAAGCAAATGAAGAGAGGGAAGGCAAGTCCAAGGTCAAACAGAAAATGTTAAACTGTGTTGATTATAATTTAATAAGCTCTTTTTTTTTTCTCAGAGAGGGCAAGGTAGGGGAAAAACCAGAAATCCGACATTTGAAGGTCTGTGCAACTACCTCCTCTAGATTAAAACATTCCTTACTGGAGGAAAGGGGGCCTCATGAGACTCAGGTAGTATACAACCTCACAAGTCCTAGAGGGCTGAATCTCACAGGATTCATTAGTGCTTTCCCCAAGAGTAGCAGCAAAGGATTGCCAGGGAGAGAAGAGAAGGCAGAGGTGCCTGGACCCGGCTCACTACCCTATGGAACTGATTGCAAGCAGAGAGCTCCTGAGTCAGAGCTTCCCTGAGTCTTCACTGATGCTGGAGTGGGCTTCTTGGGGATGCAATAGTCTTTGAGTTGCTCATGTTCCTGGAAGTGACTCCAATAAATCCACTGGTTGCTAATTGAACTTTGGTAGAACCATTACTTTGGCCTATCATTGGTGCCTTATATGGGGTGAACTGATATGTTTGTCTTGTCTCCCAGGAAAATCTCATAAGCACAGGTTGCAGTGTCTTGCTTTCTCCCCTACTGGGTTATGAGTCATATTATACTCTTAGTCTTGGTTTTGTCACTCAGACAGAGGAACTGGTAATACCTGCCCTGCTTCATATTCATACTGGTTGTAATAATGGACATTTTATAAAATAAAATACATAGGAACATTAAAGATGTAATAATTTAATTAAAATAATTATCCTTTACGTAAGTAAAGGGTCATCTGGTGGAAAGGAGGAAATGTCTAGTCTACTGCACATCTGGTAAACTGAGCAAATAGCAAGAGTAGCAGTTCCTGGTGCTTAGGTGTATGGGCATGCAGCTTGGATGTTTGAAAACACAAAGGTGACAAGTGGAAGCTGTTAAAAGCAAAGCATCCAGGGCCAGTCAGAAGAGCAGTTCAAAGCCCTTTTTTGTAAACTCATGAATGGTCATAGATAGATTGCTTAACCTTTCTCGGATCCATTCCTTAGTCATGTAAAGGGAGTGGAAAGGAGGTTCAACTCATAGGCTTCTTTTGGAATCTAGAAATATATGCAGAGGGTATAGCCAGCGCCAGAAAAATATACAGAGCAACTGTAATGATTTGTATTACTCAATACTCGGTGCACAGAGAGCTGGAAGCAAACAGTGTTATTTCCCTCTCTTCTGGATGTCTAGCATCAGACACTAACTGACCTCATGGGGGGCCGGGGAGCTTAACTAAAGAATTATGGTGAAGGTCCTGTGTGATGTGTAGACACCAAGAGTTAGTGGATGGCATGTGGGTTGCCTGGGTTTTTGTAGTAGTCCTTCAGTATTACAATTGATCTTGCCTGGTTTCCTCTTACATTGATCTGCTCAGAATGCTCCTGACACAAATGCAATTTTCTGTGGCCAGCAATCAAATTCACCAATCGCACATGGTAAAAGCGATCGAAACGAAGGGCAGAAGTTGTGCTATTTCCAGCACAAATGATCAGTTCCTGAGTTTCTGACAGCATCAAATGGAAAAATCAAAATAACTTGAGACAGAAATAGCCTGAAGACCCTGGGTCCTCAACCCATTTGCAATATTCCTATGTGACCTGGAGTCATCCACTCTGCACAAATGAGAAATTACCTACCTTGTAAGGCTGTGTGCTGGGAGAATTGGGATTTGGCGTGGAACATGTCTGGCCTTTATAATAATTGTTTCTGCTTTTAATTATTGACATTTCAATAGATTTTAATAGTCTCCTTCCATAGGCCAAAGCATTTCAAGTTAGAGTTCTCTCTAGCCACTAAACACACTTTTCCTAAGTCATGTGTCTTGGAAAGAATTGCATGTGTTGAAACTATTTCTGACTGTGTTCATCAAATGATCTCATTGGTCTTAAGCAGATGTAGAATGAGTGAAGGCAATGAGAACTAAGAGGAGGCAGAGAAGGTATGAACAGTTCATCTTGGTTTTCACACTCACAATATGAGAAATATCTCCTCATTAACTATGCCAATTGCTAATTCCTTATCAGCTTTTTGAGTTGTTAGAAGTCAAAATTCCATCAACAACACCATATATTGTATGCTATTTACCTTCACTCCAATACTAACTGATTGTACCATGGGCAGTCACCAAGCTCAACAATGACAACATGACTTGTTTTCATAATTTGGGATTGAAGCATCAAAACCAAGATATATTGGCTGTGACCTAACATGCTGTCTATAAGCATCAAGGCAAGTCAAGGCCACATGGGACAGGGTATTAGTTGGAAACAGAAACTAATGTGAGAGTCATGGGATCATGAAAAGCTCATCCTTCTGTACTTTTCTTATGCAAAAGAAACACAATAAAGATACCTCTCAGTCCCAGAGACACAGAGGACTGATGAAGGCAATCCCCTCCTATAGGGATCAGCTCTTCTTAGATTTGCTCCCACAGTGTCTGCCCCACTGTTCCCACAATGGATCTGCAACCATTTTAGTGGGTTCTTGAAACTCAAAAGGATGAATATTTAGTCATGACAAAGATGGGCAGAAAGAAAAGGTGAAGAACCGGCAATGAGGATGTGGGAAATGGAATACTGTGTGTTAGTTAGGGCAGTTGAGAGAATTGAATAGTTATCTCTCTAAAATTTATGTGTGGAAGCCCTAGTTCCCAAGGAATGCAGAGATGAGTCTTAGGGGGAGCTGATTAGGTTCTAAAGCAAAGCCTTCATCTTTATGACTAGTGCTCTTGTAAGGGAAGCATGGGGGAAACTCCTGACCACGGTTACAATGTGTGGTTATAACTAGAAAGACACCATCTGCAAAAGCCTTTGCTGGACAATCCTGAAGACCTAAATTTAGTCCCTGGCACCCAGGGCTTCAGGTGAAAAGAGACTCTTGAAAGTTGTCCTCTGACTGTTACATACCATGACATACCCATGACTGTAAATACACACACACACACACACACACACACACACACTCACACTCACACTCACACTCACAAACAAATAAATAAACAAATACATATTTTAATAAGCCCTAATAAGACATTGCATGAGCTGATCACTTGATCAGCCTCCAGAACTGTAAATAATGCAATTTATGTTGTTTATAAGCCATCAGTTTATTTGGACTGATATAGCGGCTTACTCAGAAGACAAGAGATTGGGCACTAAGACAGGCAGGGGTGACAGAATGAAAATCATCATGCCCATGCTTGCTTGAGCCTGCTGAATTCTGTTCTTTGGGAGAAAGTCAGTTAACACCTGAAGAAAGAAGGAAAGGCACTGGATTATGGGACCAAAGGAAAGATGAAGAATTAGGAATCCCTCCAACAGCAAATATATATTAAGAAACATAACATCTGGTGGACTCAAAAGAGTTGCATCTTTTAAGTAAAGGGATACTTGTAACACAATGAGCAAGTACAATGCAGACCTGAGTGAGGCTTGACCCATTTAGCCAGAAGGAAGTCTTAAAAAACATAATAGACATCTTCAAATATGTGATCTCCATCATGAGGTCAGAGCCATTTCACTCATTTTTTTTCTATTCCCAACACTCTCAATAATGCTTGAAGTATGAAAGGTCTTTAGCAAATGCTTGTTAAATTGAATATAAAAAATGTGAACTACTTTCAAATGTTGAATGTTTCAGTTCATTTTAATCCCTTTACAATCAACCCATGAATCCTTATTCTCAGGCTATACATGAGAAAGCTGAAAGATGAAATATTAGGCTAAAACATCCAACTAACAATATTTCATTATGATTACTTACAACTTGTGGGCATTTACACCGGTAGACATAGACAGAATTCAGTTTTCCATTTCTGCTATGGGGTTTTAGAAGAGCCAAAAGGCAGACACCATGATGAAATAAGTTTCTCTTTCTTTTTCTCTCTCTGTATCTCTGTCTCCGCCCCCCTCTCTCTCTCTCTGTGTGTACCGTGAAGGAGTTCTAAAGGAAGCTAGATCTGTTCATTTCCCCCTCCTAGACTGTGAATGGGAAGAAGAATCTGCCCACTCATCTACTATTGTAGAGATGATTGGAGTTTCAAAAATAGAACTATGATGGATATAACCAGAAATTCACATAATATACAAAAGCCACCTCTTCTGTTGGGGGCTATGGATATTGGTCATATATGACATGGTAATGACCATAAAGAGACTTGTTCACCCTGACCACATCACCTCTTCCATAGATTCCCTAAGAACCATTGCTCAGTTGAGCTCAGTTGAGCTGTGAGGGCTCATTTACTCCTTAGCCTATGGCTTTAGCGAGTGACTGACCTGAGCTGGCTGGCTGCTCATGCTCTGTATCCCAGAGCAAAGGAAACCAAAGAGCTTGCCCTTTTCCTCATCAATGGTCCTGCCATATCACTATATTTCTGAAGATGCCTCTACACACTTAAGAGAGATTCAGGGTAAACTGGGTTTTGTTTTGTTTGTTTGTTTGTTTGTTTGTTTTGTCCAGCAGAACATCTGCCACAGCTTTCTGTAGACACTCAATGACTACCAATGCCCTAACCTGCCAGAGCAGCTCCACAGATATTTGCCCCCACTTTTTTCCTCCTGTTTTCAGCCCGTGTAGGAAACATAGCCCTTTCTGCTTTCTATCTTCAGAACAGTCTCTTCTACCTAGTTACAGGCTGATGGGAGTGCTGGGCTGGGAAGCGACAGCACTACTAGGAAGACAATCCCAGCGGTCACCCTGGCTATTCAGGCTATGGGATATCTGACGCTCACGGAAAGAGTTATAAAAAATGACTCAAGGCTCCATTTTATACGAGATGGCCATAGGTGACCACTCAACCACGGGTGCTTCAGGAGAAGATAGAAGAAGAGAAAATAAAAAATCAAGTACGAAAAGGAACAAAATCATCTAAGAGTTGCATGGTAGTACATGTGTGTAATCATGACACTATGGAGTCTATGGTAAGAGGGGTAAGAGTTCTACACCAGTCTCAGCCATATAGGAGATTCTTGTCATAGTTATTAATTAATTAATTAATAAAAATATTTTCAGAATATAATTTTCAATCCTAGTGATAATAAGGACCAAAATAAAAGGGGGATGTGAATCAACAATCTCTGGAGACCCATGATCCCCAATCCTAAAATCAATCCAGTATGCCATTTACTTTCTCTGGTTGGAGGTGTGAATCTCAAAGACCTCCTGCGCACAGCCTCTGAATCCTAATGACAGGCTGCTGTGCCTGGGACAGGCTTAGAGTGAGCTCTGCTTCCCACAGATGCAGTTCCTTCTGCAGCAAGATACTTCTCCACTCAGGGCCCCACCCTTTCCTGCAAGCAAGTTTCTCTCAGGCCCTGAGTTGACTTAAAGATTATTCAGGGGAACTAGCCTCAAAAATCAGTTCCAAAAGCAAGAGAGAGAGAGAGAGAGAGAGAGAGAGAGAGAGAGAGAGAGAGAGAGAGAGAGCGCACCAGATTAAAGTATCAGCACAGAATTTATGCTCTGGACTTAAGGTTTAATAATGCAACAGAAAATCAATATTTAATAAAGCAAATGATGGAGAAAAACACTGCCCGGGAGATGAGGCTGCTGCACTGTTTTCAAACGTCTCAGTCCCAGAGGAGGGCGAGTTGGCAGGATGGATGGGAGACCAGGCTGACAAGAGAATCTGGCATGCAGACAATCGTAGGTCCCATTGATTCCTATTCTGTTATCTCGTGGGTTTGCTGGCCACTTTTATTATAGGGCTGACATGGAATTACAATGAAAGTGATGGGAGATGTTCAATAGACCAGGGGCCAATGGACCAGGCCAGCCTTCAATTAACAGCTCTGGATTGTCATGATCTATGCAGGAGAGCCATCAAAGTTCACACTCTATTTGGAGAAATGAAAGGCAGAGGATGGACCTCAAATTGGAGCTTTATAGATATATTCCAGAGAGGCAACCTCTGATGAGGAATGTCAGGCTACTTTGTGATGCGAAGAGGTGGTGCAGTAGAGTGCATCTATTCAGTACACACAGCATCTCCAGCAGGGCTTTGCACTAATAAGGATGCAAACTGCCACTCACTAATGGATCTTGAGTGGACTGTGTCTAGGAATTCAAAGTGACTTGGGTCCTCTGTTTCCTATGTGCAGTGCAGAGCACTTATGAACTCCGGGAAAAGTGAATGCCATTACAGTGCTCTGTTCACAGCATCCTTTGTAGTGACTTGAGTATGTCTGGTTAGTCATTTTTTAGTTGGAAGTTATCCTTTCTCATGGGAGCAAACCACAATTCATCCCGTCTACTTCTCTTGTCCAGATAGCAGGGTCATAGTTCATTTCAGAGTTTTAGTTAGCTTCTAGGAAGCATAGTTGTCAGATGGCCAACCACCACTACCTGGCCAAGAGAGATTTGGTTCTTAACTGCCTTCCACCAGCTTCTGGGGGTGCTAAGTATTGAAACTCTGCATGGAGGTTATGTCCATCATATCATAATCCCTTCAATTATGTAGTCTCCCCTCCTTCTCAGGCTCCTTCTGTAGAGACAACCGAAGTCAATATGTTGTTTATAACATCAGAAGCCTCAGGCAAGGTATGTGACAGCCCAGCTGCTGCCTGAATGGGAATGAACTCATTTGAAATGGGCAGATTGGTGACTCCCATTTGTTTTCTAAGAAACAGAATAGAGAGAGCAGAGTGCACCGATTCTCATTAAGGAGGAGAAATCGTCAGAAATCCTCAATGCAACTGTACATTGTGAAGACAGTAAGTGCTCAGAGTCAGAAAAGTCAAGAAGAAGAGAACAGAAGAAACGAAGAAACATTTAAATGGGAGGAAAGGAAAATTGCCTGTGTTACTCGTTGCTGTTCATGAAGTAACATAACCTGTGTAGAGCAAGCACTTAATTTTTAGTGAATGAATGAAGAGAATAGAGTGAACTCAAAGACCAGGATAGGGCAGGAGGGAAGGGAGTATGTAGGAGATCAGGAGATGAATCAGAAAGTAAATATGCCATGAAGAAAGATGAAGCCCAGGAGGCGGAGTGCAACTGCATAAATCGGGCATGTACCAAGAATAATCCAGCTTAAACACCAGTTCACCACATAAACATTGCTCCTGTTATGGAAATTCTGCTAATAGAAGACAGTGGTCCCCTCACATCCCTTACTCCTGAAGAGTTGTCTGTGTGGTAGCAAGAACTATTCTGAAAGTAGAGTTGATGCCAGAAATGAGGTCAGCTCATGGTGGCCCTTATCTTCACCCTTTCTTTGGGCCTCACATGATATCAAGACTCTGACAGAAGTTTTCTGATTAAGCCCTGTGGGTTAAAATTCTGAGGTGTACAGGGCCAAGCAAACTGATCAAGTCATATCGAGGATAATAGAGATTTCTCCCTGGGACTAGGAGACAGAGAAGCCCTAGTTAAGCAAGACATGGGGAAAGAGGGAGTGTTAATGCAGAACTGACATTACAGTTCCAGCAAAGGGGATTCAGAACCTCAAGGACTCAAAACAGTTAAAGAAAGTGGGTCATGTTGTCGAAAACACAAGGTGGGGACCTTTTTGCTAAAGAAGCCTAGTAGGGGCAGTCAGGAGAAATGCAACAAGACTGTCCACACTGCACTCAGAAGGAGAAAACAGCAAAGGCTGAAGGAAGGCTGATATAGGGGCTCTAGGTGTCTAGGTGAACATTCTCAGTGTCGGGAGTAATTGATATATTCACTCAATAGCTCAGAGGCTGCTATCAGAGCAGCTGTAATAATAATTTTATTTATAAAATTCTCACTGCTTCCAAGGTGCTCAGGGCACTGTACAATAGCACTAAATAAATTAAATTAAAGCATGAAATATTATGAAAATGCAATGAAATCAACATCAGCGAGGAGACAGGGAAGCCCAAAAAGAAATAACAGGAAAATGACTCCTCTCTGCAGGAAGCAGCATGGAGTGGGAGGGGAGAATGTTTAAGGAAAGCAGAAAAAGTGAAGCTTCCTAAGAAGCCCACAGATTCGCTGTTGAGGGTCTTTTCACAGGAGATAAGGGTTCTAATGGCATCTTCCACTGGGATGAAGTGGAGGAAGACTCTAAACTCTCTACATGTCAGTTTCCTCATCTCCAAAGTATAGATATTATGATGGTAACTACTGTTGACGATCATGATACACCGAGTGAAGCATATACCTGCACATAGTAAAGACCCAACCATGGCACTGTTTATCGTTGCTGTGACCACTGGGCAAAGGAGGAGTGGAGGGAGGCAGAGTAGAGGGGAGCCGGTAAAATGGGACCAGTGCATGATCAAGGCAGCAACAGGGAAGCCAGGAATAGAAACTGCATGTCTCCTCTGGAAGGGAACAAAATAAATACACAATGGAGTATTCAACCACAAAGAAGAAAGAAAGAACGCCGTTTGCAGAAAAATGGATGCAATTGAGGGGCATCACATTAAGCAAAATAAGCCAGACACAAAAGGATAAATATCACATTTTCTCTTATTTGTGGATTCTAAATTTTATATAGCTGTATAACAGTGTGTATATGGCAGGAAAGCAGCCCAATGGTAAGGGGAGGAAAGAATTTAGGAGGGTGAATATGGCCAAATACATTTGAAAGAAATAGTCTTTATGAAACACTGCACTGTATATAATGAATACATGCCAATAAAATAAATAAAAGAAGATAGCAGATAAAACTTAAAAGACAACTTTTAATTCTCTTTGCAGGCATTGAGTATAAAGTTTTAACACTCTTTTTCTTTCTTTCTTTTTCTTTTTTTTTTTTTTTTTTTTTTGGTTTTTTGAGACAGGGTTTCTCTGTGTAGCTTTGTGCCTTTCCTGGGTCTCGCTCTGTAGACCAGGCTGGCCTCGAACTCACAAAGATCCGCCTGGCTCTGCCTCCCGAGTGCTGGGATTAAAGGCATGCACCACCACCACCTAGCCAGTTTTAACACTCTTTGAGAATGCTGACCAGAGCAAGAGGAATGGCTGGATGGTGTGGAAGGTAGGGTAACACTATTTGTTTGGTTTTGGACACACTGTGAAATTTTCAGGAGATAATTCTATCTGGTGCTTATGTAACTTTCTAGTATTGGGTAGTGAGATGTTGCTTTTGTGCATGAAACCATCATAGATGAAGCTGAGAGGGATTGGCTGGGTCACTGGATATCACAGATCATGTACAAAGAAGACATCAATCACATGTGGAGGCCAATGGGTGAGGGAGGTGAAGTGGAGAACTAAATCACATAATAAGAATCATCTAGGAGGAAGGGAGACATTAGTGGAGAGTAGTTGCTAATAAGGCAGGTAAGGGTGTGTGTGTGTGTGTGTGTGTGTGTGTGTGTGTGTGTGTGTGTGTGTACACATGCGTATACATGTGCAGATGCCCTCACAGGTAGATGCCTATGGAGGCAAGTGGCCAAAACTGGGTATCTTTCTTGATCATCAGAAGGATATTTTTTGAGACAAAGTCTCTTGTTGAACCTATAACACCCAGTTTTAGCTATGTTGGCTGACCCAAGGGCCTCCAAGATCAACCTGTCTCCACCCCCCGCCACCCCAGCCTACCCAGTGCTGGGCTTACACACATAGACATGTGTTGCCATGACTGACTTTCACATGTGTACTAGGATCTAAAGTCAGCTCCTCAGGTTAGCACGGCAAACATTTATCCCATTGAGATGTCTCATTAGCCCCACCTTCCTCTCCAAATTGAATGAAAAGCAATTTTTTGTTATTGTTTGTATTTTGCTTTAAAAAATACTTCCTATCAAGAATCTACCCATAGACCAAGATCACCAGCACTGACACTGTCTTGACATGTACTTCGTGGTAAAACTCAGAAGGAGCTGGGACAGTAGAACACAGAATGCCCAGCTTCTGATACAATGATAGTGTGGTGGGGCAATCTAGTTGTAAATGCTCGTTCTGCTTCAGAGAAACTGATGGCCCGATACATTCCCACTTTTAAATGATCACTGAGGTCCCAAGGCTAGGTCAGTTTGCTCAGGGAACATTTTAATAAGCACATGTCATTTCGAGTGAGTTTGTAGGATAATAAAGAAACACAGTCTTTGCTTATGTTATGCTTTTGAAAATGCAAAGTTCACATTACTGATGGTTGCCACCCGAGCTCATAAGGAATTGTGGTGAGACTGATACTTCAAGGATGAACATTTCCCTATACTAAGGGGTATGGGGAGTGCCACAAGCTGGGGTGGATTCTAGCCCCTTTGTGTGATGTCAGCTCATACCATCACCCTCACCAAACCCACCTAGCAAGACTTGTCATTATCCTCATTTTTTAGATGAAAGAATCCAAGGCACAAAACCTGGTAGAGGTATTCTTCTAACACAGCTGGGTCTCCCACCACGAATGCCATCTTATCTTCTCTCGCACACATAAAGGAAGATACATCCTGAGCCAGGGGTGAGGGAAAGAACCCTAAGGAGAGCCAGGAGACTGGTGTCTAGTTGTCATATCCCTCTTAATCAGAGGTGTGACCTTGGATTAAAAACAAGCTAACCTTATATGTCTAATTAATGTTTCTCCATCTGTTGTGATAGAACAGTAGTTTTCAACATGAGTGAACAAAGAAGCACCAGAGTTTTAAAAAAAAATTAATGATGCTCTGGCCTTATCTCCAATGTTAAATCAAAACCCCTGAAGAGGGCCTCAATACTGCTGATTAGACAGTAGCTTGCATAACTAAGATCCCTGGCAAGGGATCATCTTGGTGGCTTCTACACTGATTTGAGCCCATAACCATGCTTGCAAAGCCCATACCTAATTGTGATCCAGTTCTCTGAGTCCTACTAACTCCAGCCTTTGCTCATGATAAGAAGCTAACAGCTCAGTTGGGCTGTGCTGCACAGAGTGTGATAGCCTGGATTCTGGTTCTTTTCTGCCTCTTTCTCCCATGTAGAAAAGGTGAGGTGGCTGGCTCCCTAGCTTCCAACTTAAGGGTAAGGAGACCATCTGTTGCATAGGGTTAGTCTGAGCATCAAATGTGATCCCATGCAGAAAGAGCTTTATAAAGGTCCTGCCTGCTACACAATCAGAATTGGATAAGCCAGAGTTATAAAAACTGTTATCACTGGGTGGAAATATGCCTTCTGATACATCCGCCTAATAGTTTTGTGAGATGAGATGCTATACTTACAGTCCCCTATTCCTAGATCAGCTAAAGAACTGAATCACTTTGCCACAGGGGACACCAGCCTGAGGCAGAAGAGGCTTCGTGAATAGTGGGGCCAGCAGATCCCTATACTCAGCCCACTGTGGCTGCTGCACTGCTCAGGAAATCCATCCTTGACATATTTGCCCATGGCCAGGGCATAGGACAGTGTCCAGGTTAAGCAGAATAATACCTTAGTCTTTCTTTCCCAGCCCAAGGTGGGCCCCTTCTATGGCTTCCGCATTCATACTGTGTAAGTATCACATGTATGTCACACCCACGGTCTGCTGTAAATTACTTCCAGTTGATAAATAAATGGAAACCACCTGAGACAAACACATATACCCCCCCATGAGCACATGCACGCACACACACACACACACACACACACACACACACACACACACAAACACATTCTGAAAGAGCAATGTACACAGATCCCAGCATTCGAGTCTCAACAAAGAAACCTTAAACACACCAACTTCCCGCCTTTCACTGTGCAAGGAGGGAATTTCATCTGGGGCTGGATGGGGCTCCCCAGGGGAAATGATATACTGTGAGTGAAACTGCGGCTCAGTTTCAGGATGTGCTTATTAAGTGAGATGAAAAAATAGAAATGATGGTGCACCCCATCATCCGGTCCTCCTCTCTACGGCAGTGAGAGCTTGGAGTAGCGGTGGAAAGGCCGAGAAGCTGTTTGCAGGGAGAAGCAGCCTAGGACTGTGGTGATGACATCGACGGGCTGCAGCTGGGCACTGGAAAGGTAACACAGGTGACTAGTGAGAAGCAAGGGGCTCCAAGGGGAGGGGTGGAAGGGAGGGAAGGAGAGAAAGTAAAGACGAAAAGGAGAAGGGAATTCGGAGTCATTTGAGAGCGGAACAAGAGAGGACAGAGTACCAAGGGTGGGACTTGCAACTGAAGAGTGTGAAAGAGTATCGGGCAGGTAAGGGAAGAGAGGCTCGGACAAGAGTTCATCTGGAAGAGTGAGGTAAAACGCGGAAAAAGAGTAAAGGAGGAGATAAAAAGCAAAGGTGTAGAACACAGCAGTTAACATGAAATTCTCATTAGACCAAACGCAAGCAGCCCATGGCAGGAAGGAACTCCCCCTATCCACCAACTGTGGGCTTCTAGATGGGGTGCTCATTGGAACAAGATGGGGAGTCAATCTCTGTGGGGATGGAGCTTCAGCACTGCCTCCCTGCCAGGAAAAGGCAGGACCCAGGGACCTCTAACATGGAGGGAGGCTCTCTCTTTGCCCTGCTTCTGGTCCCTCTCCACAAAACAGAAACCATGAGAAGTCCTGACCAGGGGCCGCTCTCATCCCCTTCCATTGTCTTTTGACCTGAATGCAACTCCCAAGTCCACAGCTTGGTCCCCAAAAGCTCTTATCCTTTGGCTTGTACTCATCACTAGGGTCTTATACGGCATCCTCTTCACCTTCTGAGCACTGATGGGGGAGTACTTCTGCTACCAGTGAGTCACATTCCCATTTGTCACTATCCCTGTGCACACACTGACAGTGTCTGAGGATGCTGTTTTCATTATGTCCCAGTCTGACTTCATTCAATCCTGAGCTCTGCTCATCTTACTTTTGGAAGTGTCCTGGGGTCCAGATGCTCTCAGGGCACTACCAGGGGCTCAGTTCTTTGGCCCAACTCCTTCCATGTTACAGCGAGCTATGTACTTGGCCACCCTGTATTATTTCTTTGGAGTAGGTATGGTGTTCATGTTCTACCCTTTGCTATTGTGCTGTGGGATTCCTCAAAGCAGCTCAGCCAATCTTTGCTGAATGACTGGCTGAAGGGTGGAAGAAATTTGTGCTGTAAATGCTTCTTCAATCAAGGCCTGACCTAAAACCCGAGGCGGGAGTTTCTCTGTGTGTGGTGATGGGAAGTGATGACTCTGCCTTAGTTTACCTGCTATGGCTGAGTGTCAGTCCTGCTCCTAGCTGCTGTGAATGGCTCTCCTCAACAGGTCTATATACAATAGCTGTCACCCGTGAGCTAAGCCTATCCTAAGCAACAGAAAACTCACCTGTTATGTGAGCTGAAGCAAAAGATAGAGAAACAGCCCAGTATACGCCTTTACTGGCACCAAACAGGCTGAAGGCTATTCTGCACACAGCATGACTGGAAGTGACCCCCTGTGTATTTTAGTAAACAGCAACCAAGGGCAAAAGCCAACTAACCCTTGGGAGGCAATCTGAAAGTGAAACAGGCTGATTTGGAGCAAGCCTGTGCTGACCCCCTCGGCTCTTCACACCTCTTCTGCTTCCTGTGTTTTCATTTGAATGGCAGCATAGCAGGTTGGGCGGAAGGAAACCACACTATAATTAGAACCCTAGAACATGCCACTCACTTGATTTGACACAGAACCCACTAATGAGTAAGATCACAGTTTCATGTAAGAAACATGCCCAGTTTGACCTGCAGCTGCCTCTGGCCCTCAGTTTGCCTTCTACGGCCAATTTTTACGCCTCTGGTCCAGACCTGGGAGTTTCAAAACTGTCACAAATTTGTCTCTCAATGAGACTTCAGGTCTAGTAGGTCTATTGAGAAGGCTATACCCTTCCCGAGCCCCATTAGGAAATTCCTCCGTGGATTCCCTGCAGGCAGTGGAATTAGGAGGTCAGAGGCCCTTTGTTAGGGGCTTGGCATTCTATGCCTTTCCCTTCTACCTGCCAAGCACCTCCTAGCTGGTCCTTCCTGTGCTCTATTCTATCTGCCTGTTTGATTATGGACTTGATCCTCTCTTCACACGCACAGCTCGTCTTCTCTTGCTGACATGAGTTCATCTCTCTAATCCAAAGGCTATTTTCTGAGAATTCTGAACTGAGAGTGAAGCTGGCACAGACTTTTTTCTTCATTTGTAAACTGATAAACTTGAAGCTTCTGCAAAGTTAAAACAATGAATTCCATTTACTTTCGGCCTTAAACCACACAAGGAGGGCATGAGTCATTGGAGAAAGATTATTCTGAGAAACTGAAAGCATGAGACTGTGGATGATCCTGGTTCTTCCTGTGTACACATCCTCTTCTTCCATGCATGCCCTAACCCTCTTTGTAAACCCTCTGAAAGCTGTATGTTGAGTCCCTACATGGAAGAGAATATGGCTCCAGATCAGGGATCCAATAACAGGTCATTGACTAGTCATGTTCTGTGTTCTCATTCTCTTACTCTTCCTGCCAAAAACTTCCTTTCTAGCCTGCTCATCCTGTGTTTAGATACCAAAGTTCTTTCTGAAACAACACATGCAATGTCCCTGCTGTGTTCCCTATTCCCAGTGTTCAGTGAAATCCCACTTCTAAGGAGGCTGAACCAGGCTTCTCTGCCATCTAAGCCACGAGTACTCCCTAGAGCTCCTGCTTCCCTTTCAGCTATCATGTCTCTGCTTGGTCTCTTGAACTTGCCCTGTTGTGTATGCTGTTCCTTCAGTCTGGGATCCTGGCTCTCTGCCGAACTTTGATAAGAAAATCCATCCTGCCAAATTCAGCTTAAATGTCATGTATTCTGAAAATGGTGGTGTGTGTGGGGGGAACAAATCGTCTAGATGGAAGTGACAGAAGACTTCCTGCCCCTCACACCTGAGCAAATAAAGAGAATGAAGGCTGAAACAAAAATGTCCCTGTAATGGCGGCTGGTGTCTGTTTTCATCCACACATTCAATTAATGAATATCTATTGTCCCAGGCCTTACTCTAGACATGTGTAAGGGAAAGGTAAACAAAACAGCCAGTCACCATCCTCATGGAAAAATGTGATCTGGTTGGGGTGAAGTAGGCTACACCCCTTTATAATATACTTTATACCTATAGATGTGTCATCAGGAAAAAATGCTATCAAACAAGAAAGTGCTATGGAGAGATGAGATGAGTGGTAGGGAACTGGCTTCACACAGATAGTCAAGCAGACTGCTCCCCTACGGTGACTTCTAGCAAAGAGCTAAAGAAGAGAGGCACACTCGGGAGCTGGGGACAAGCCAGAGTTACGTGAAGGAGCTGTAGAGACACGTTAGGAACACTAACAGCAGGCAGAGCCATGTGAAGCAACAGTAAGGTCTTGGTTCCTACCCTACGTGCACCTGCAAGCAAAGGCTGAGGCAGTCTGTCAAGATCCACTGTGCCTGAGTGTGGAGAACAAATGTTGTCAGAATTACACTGACGAGGAGACTGGTCAGGCAGGGGAGGGGAGAGATTCACACAGTGATGATGGTCGCCTGTCACATGAAGAAAGTCAGGGCTGAAGAGAAAGAGGGGGATTCTGGGAAAATTCCAAATTTCAGCAGCTCTAACAAGATCTGTTTAAGAATGAGAAAGAATGAAAGAATGAAAAAGTGACATGGATGTTCAAGGCCCCACAATGACCTGCTAAAGAATGCAGTTACAGCTTTTGGAAGATGAAGGCTATAGGAAGAGCAGGTTAGAGGTGAGGGTGCAGAGACTGATTAGAACCAAAGAGATTTATTGGATACATTCTGAGTTTAAAATGCTATTGAGATAAATAATGAAAATTAAGCTTAAATATGGTGTTCTCTCCCAACTAACGAGAGAATACCTCAAGGATCTTCAACTGCATTTCCACATGCCTAGATCATCCTCTTATGAAACTCTTATTCTGCTGAGAAGTTCCTCTCTGCTCTATGGTATCATCTAGAATCCCCAGGTTAGTCACTTAAATAGCATCAAGTATATTCTTATCCTAAAATTGTAGTAATTTCATCAATTTCTTAGATATCTCAAAGACAAGGAAATGACACTATCACTGCATCTACAGGATAGGGTGGATTTCCAAGGACATAACTTTTAAACAGAGACTCAGTCATTCCTTGGTGCTCTCAGGGTATTGGTTTTTGGATCCTCTGAGGATATCAAAATCTAGAGGTATGTGAGTAGCTTCCATTATATAGTACAGTATTTGCATGTAACTTAGGCACATCTTCCCATTTACTTCAAATCATCCCTAGCATTATACCCAACATAATCCAAAAGCTATGTACGTAGTTATTATACCTTATTGTTTAGAAAGTTATTACAAGAACAAAAGCCTGAACATGTTCACTACAAATATGATTTTTTTTTCCCAAAGAAAGAGGCTTCAAAGAATAGTAATTTACTTTCTCCTGTGATCTCTGAGTCAGTTATTGGAGAGTGGCCTGGCTGGACAGTTCTACCTCAGAGTTTCTCACAGGGACTCAAGCCAGTGACATCCGAGACTGTTCTCCTCCGAGGGCTGAGCTGGGTCAGAGACTAGCTCGTGGCTGTAAATTCATGCTGGCTCTTGGAGGGAAGCCTGGGTGTCTTTCCACATACACTTCTCCCTATGGCTACTTGAACGTCCTTGCCACAGAGTGGCTCAGTGGATCAGAGGCTGAAAACTTTCTGTGAAGAGCCAAAGAGCCACTATTGTGAACACTGCTGGCCATGTCAAGCCTCTGGGACATACGCTCTTTATTTAATTGTAATTCAAACACAAAATTTGTAAGCACTAGCTTACAAATCATGGTAATAGAGGCTATGGGCTGGGTTCAACTCATGGGTCCTAATTGGTTGATCCCTGCCCTAAAACCTGGCTTCTTAAACTGTAGGTCATAAATCCATATGTGGTCATGTAATTAAGCTTTGTGTAAAAAAAAAAAAAATGGTAACAGTAAAAGGTTTATGAGCTGTCAAAACCCAAAAGTTTAAGAATCTGAGCTGCTTCCTGCAGATCATGCTATGGCATGCATCCTCACTGCAGCCTTGATTTTGAACATATGTGAGCAGCTGGCATTGTGCATGCCTTTTTTGTGGTCAAAAGACAAACTGATGCCTGGAACACCTGGGCTCAGTTTTGTAATGTTGTGTGTTACACAATGCAGTTTTTGCTGTACACCCAAAGTTATCTGCAGTTATAGAAACATTAATTATGGAAAAGAGAATTCATATTTTTCTACCCTCAATCCTTAGCATGTTAAGTGCCAGATTCATGTATCTTTTTAACTGTATTGTGTTAGAATATTTCATTTTTTTTAAAAAAAATGCTGTTTCAATTCACATACAAGTCTTCAGAACTCAATAAATATTGAAAAAATGAAAGCAATTATCTGACAAATTACTAAGTGATGTGTAAGAAAAAGGAAATCAGGATTGTATTAGACTTTTGATAACAAAATATGAAGGGAGGCAACTACAAGAGAAATTATTTAAAAAAAACAAGTATATACAGCAACAGTGTATATCAAAATAATCCTAAAGATGCATGAACTTGAGATAGATTACAGACAGGAGTCTGGCTGAGGAATCCACAAAACAGGGGCCCTCCTGAATTTTGGGTTTCCTTGTTTTGATTGGGGACAGTGTATTTTTATTTTTGAAACAGGGTACCATTATGTAGCCTAGGCTAGACTAAAACTCAAAGCTATTCTCCACCCTAAATCTTCCAAGTGCTAGGATTATAGGCATATATTACCATGCCTGGCCTGTAAATAAAATTTTCTTGAGATATTGCCATATTCATTGAAAATAAGAAATAAAAAATTGCTATTTGAATTGCTTGCTCACTTTAATTTTGTCAGAAATTATTAAATCAATTATAGTTGTGTTTAGGACTGAATTTCTAAATTTTAAAGTGACCTTTAAACACACCTATCATTTCATAGTGTGTATATATGTGATGTGATGTTCTTGGCCTTGAAAATTAAAAATTCAAAATATTGATCAACTCTGAATGATATTGAAGAAACTCTGTTCCCGCAGTATTAAATATCTAGCCTGGATTTAATTCTTTATGTAAAAGTAAATAACTACATCCATGTCATTAGTATATAATCTTGCTTTTGTCTTTAATAATTGATGAAATGAAATATACCAAAGAATTGTTTTAAAATAAGATTCTTTGTGGTTTATTGTCAGTTAACGATTTATATGTATACCTAGTCCAGATAGATACACATATACTTGAGTTCATATAATACTTTCTCCAGCAGAAGGGGTCATGACTGGAAAAAGTTTAGGAAGTCCTGGCTTACAGCAAGCAATCACCCCAAAGATGAATCTTACTACAGCAGCTGCATTCCAGTAGATCTGGAGTACTAGCATTCATTCTTAATTCCTACCCACAACAACGAGGGAACAATTGTTTCAGAAGCAGTGTATTAATTTCATGCTGCTACTGTAACAAATTTACACAAACCTCACAGCTTTAAACAAACAGAAATTCCTTTTTTTCTCACTCCTGGAGGCCAGAATCCATTAGGCCTTTCTCTGAGCTGAAAACAAGGATCAGATTATAATCTAGAGGCTCAGAGGAAAGTCTGTTCCAGGATTCTTCAAGTTTCTGGTGACTGATGACATTCCCTGGCTTGTGGCATTATCACCCCCATCTTCAAGGACAAAGCTGTCAAATCTCTGTTCCCATATTCCCATTATTTTCTCTGTGTTTGTCTCTGGTGATATCACTGCCTCCTCCTCATATGTATGTGTGATTATATTTAGGACCCATGATAATCTCCCTAACTTAAACTCTTCATTTAATCACATCTGCAAAGATGCAACCATTCGGGAAATATTCATGGGTCTTGGGACTAGAAACTGTTCTTTGCTTGGCCATTCTTCAGCCTACTACAGCAAAACTGAACAGTGAGCAGTGAATCACGTTGTTTAATTATTTTTTAAAAAGAAATTTTTTAACTCCATTCATTACTCAACAAATAGTCCCTGCACTCCCATTAAGCTGGAGGCACTGGGAATGCA
The DNA here is from genome assembly GCF_004664715.2 of Peromyscus leucopus. NCBI lineage: Eukaryota > Metazoa > Chordata > Mammalia > Rodentia > Cricetidae > Peromyscus > Peromyscus leucopus. The sequence continues at coordinate 42,863,245 of NC_051069.1, read as the reverse complement.
ACAGAAAGCAGACATGTCTCCTGCCCTCAGGAAAGCAGACATATCACACTTATTACACAATCTGTGCTAAGACCATGAAGGACAGCAAGGCTTGAGGTATTAGGTGAGGTGGGAGCAGCAGACAGCTCTGGAAAACCTCCCTCTGTGGAAGCTCATGTTTGAAAGCTAAAATAGCAACTAGCAAGAGAATTCAGGTAGACGGGGGGGGGGGGTTTACAAGGTGTTGGTGGTCAGAAAGAGGCATGCAACATGAGCCAAAAGTGGGGGTCACAGAAACCAGACTCCAAGCTCTCCTGGACTTAGCTGTCCTTGAGGTAACATCTTGTTTGAAAAGATCACTTTGGTCACATGAGTAGTTGTGCTGAAGTGGGGGGGGATAAAGGAAACAGGATGGCTGTGGATAGAAGGTTAGTTTATTTTTGCTCTAGCCATCTAGAGAGGAAATATGAGATCACCCATTGCTGAAGATTTCTATTTGTTTGGACGTCTAGGAGAGCAGATATCTTGCCCCTAACCTTGGAGACCACTAGTCTTTCAGTTTCACATCCCCATGAATGGTCCTGCCTGGGCCGGTATCCTCTTACCCTGTAAGTGTTACACCATCCCAACCCTATTTCTACATCCTGTTCACAGACTACTGTGAACAATCTGTGGAGATGCTCCAACCCTCTTATGGGTATTTTACATATAAGTGAAAGTGAGAAATACTAAAACTTCTTGATCTTTCTTTCTCAGGGTGGGAAGATAGAAAGGACTTGGCAAGGCTGTACCCTCAGAGTAAGGGACATTGGCACAAGTGTACTCTCTTTGAATCCCAGGTTTTAGGAGAATAAGGCTACTATAGCATCTACTCAAACAGGTGAGAAGGAAGGCTTGGTGGTGACATCACTGAGGGACAGCACAAGAGAGGGCAGAATGGAGATAACTGGGATAGAATCCTGGTTGCTTCTCAGGAACACGGAGAGCTCCGTGTGTTACAAACACAGAGGACTGGATCTGTTCAAAGGATACAGGCTAGCACAGACAAGCCTGCATGCCTAGTAAATGATTACCAACTGCATGGCATTGGCATACAATCACATGCCACTTTCTTGCATCTAATAGGCACCATTCTGCAAATCAGATTATAAGATGTATCAAAACATTTTTATAAAGTATCTAATTGAGAACAATTTAAATAAATAGGTCATTTTTTCCAGGTAATTATTATAAAAATTCAGACTGGAACCCAAAACTCTTAAATCCTGAAATCTACTTCTTTCCACTAAGCTATTAAATCCACAGTGGAGCCATCGCTGGGTTCATTGTGCAGACTCCCAATTAATCACAGTGGAAAGCTCTACTCGCCAAGTGAAAATCCTCTAGTTTGAATTCTTAATCCCCCACCAGCTGAGTTTACCACAAAGACATGAATATATAATTGAGACATAAAGAAAACATGCCACCAAATTAAATTGTCCTAATTTTAAATCAATAAATTCCTTTTCAAATAACATGAAATGAAGATAAAAAGAAAAATGTGGGGCCACAGCAACTTCAGAAGTATTGTACTTCTTTCTTAGCTGAACTCCAGCAGACACCAGCTAGATTTCCCACCAATGTTCGATGTTGCTGGTCATAAATGATGTTCATTGGGAATGTCATTCCTATGGCATATTCCACGTTCAGACTTCTAGAAGTCTAAATTAGTTTGGAGACATGTGAAACGGCAAGCCTTCTCCTCATCTGCACATGAGATCTCAGGCAAGAGGAGAAGGTGGCTTCTGGTGTCCTTTGCATCTATCCTTGAGCTGTAACCCATCCTCTCAGGTACACTATCACAATGACATGCCAAGCCCAATGTTATGTACTCCTCTTTGAGTGTATAAAGAACTACTCCTTGACTACACCGTGACACATTCATCACTGTTGTGACTGCAGGTGTAAGCAAAGCATGCTTCCTGCAACAGATGTGGTGGTAGACAGGTCTTGGCAATCTGTCTCCTCTGTGTATTAGGCACTACACAAGGGGCCCAGAACCAGCGGGGATTGGATGCATCCTTTCCTTCTGAAACGTCTCCCTTCCTCTCAAGGCTTATTAACCAAGGTGCTTGTCATGTTTGATTCCACTGATAGCTTTGTGGATACTGTCCACTGTCAAATCCATTTAATGTACATTGCCTTGAGGAACAGAAATGGCACTCTTGCCTGTATATCAAGAAAAACCAAGTCTGGGGAGAAAAACTACACATCGCCACCCATTCAACAGGGAAGTGTAGCCAACTTTCTGGCCCTTCTCTGTGACACATAAGTGCCACTACTCTTCTTCCCTTATGGTTCCTGCCTGGGACAACATGTCTTCCCCAGAGCACCTAAGAAGTCCCACTCACAACTGAGAAACTCTTTGTGAAACGCAGCCTTCGATGCTGTCTAATTATTAGGGAGCTGTGTTTACTCTGTTTCGGTGATTCATCAGCTCTATAGCCCACAAACACACTAATCTCTGCTCTAACAAGATAGTGGTTTGTTGGTAATGTGGTCCCTTCTACTTCAATGTCAGGGATTCTGTGATCTTTGTGTTCTGAGCACCTGCTGTTGAATGGGACTGAATAGCGTTCCCTGATAATCTTCACTTCAACAGTAGATAGGCAGAGAGCCTTCTACAGTGATGTCTTCCAAGGCCAAAAGACTGAGAATTTTTAGTTTTCAAAGGAAGGCAACAGTGGCCTGAATATAAGTCACAAGGCAAACTGCACACCAGTCTTTCTGAGCAGGCAAGAGTCACCATGGGTCACTCAGGGCACTGAGATCAATAATGCTGTCTTTGATATCACTCTCTGCAAACCATTGTGTGTATATCCTGCAGCCTCCAACTCCACAAACCTTTAGGGATATGACAGTGAGGACATAGTCTAGATTAGATATGCACGGCTTTCCCAGGAAGCCTCCAAAAGACCCCATACAATCTTTAATTAAGAATATCTGAAAGGCATGATCAGGAAGGGGCTTTAAAAAAAAGAATCTCTGCCTCACAATTAGTTTGAATAAAGCAATAACTCCAATCTGCAAATGAGAGGCCACATAAGGTTTATTTCAACAATGCTGATATTTAAGATCTGAATTTATTCTCCCCAAAAATAAAATGACAACCTTTCTACTTGGAAGCTGAATAAAGAATAAAGATACAGGGGAAAAACTTGCCAATTTCTTCACTCCATGGTGAAACTAAGACAGCTTGGAAGCTGTTTCGATTCCCTAGGGAAAGCCACCTCCGGGAAATGATGTTCCTGGCTGCTTACAGAATTTCACTAGGGAGCCCTAACTGCTCACCTGAAGGAGTTCTGCTGACTCCCTGAAGTTCTAGGAAGTAGCCATGGTCACCTGGATCTCTGTTCCCTTAGAGCCATATGTGAAGTAAAGGGTTTTTCAGAGGAGCCCTGACTACTATTGTGACCAGAGAGATGATGCTAAGTTTTCCAAACTGCTTAGAAAACATAAGGGATGTTGCTTGACCCCTAAAACCATATCCACAGAACAGAAATGACTTTAATGAAGCCAGTGTGACTCACCCTCCTTGACTTATGGAACAGGTATGCTTATAGTGGTTTTCCTGGGATGTGAGCATTGGCCTAGCCCTTCTGGCAAGTGATGCCCCTGTGGTGTCTGTAAGGCCTCCCAGAAATTAAAAACCTCACGAGGTAGAGTGAGATGCTTCATCGGCATGCTACCTACATTTTGCTGATCAATTGCAAGGAGAATGTCTTACTTCCTCGCCATTTTTCACAGTGCTTTGAGGAATACTTCAATTTCATAGTAGAATTTAATTCCCATAGCTTTTCAAAGTTCTGCTAAATTTAAATGCAGAGCCTTATGATCAGAGAAAATGTACGTTTTCACATATTTCTTGAAGGAAGCAGAAAGAGAGTGTCCCAGTGTTCTCCACTATCTATCACTTGGGGCCACTGAAACCTAGACATGAACATAAAGTTCTCCTGTGTGAGCTGAATCCTTTCTTTTGGGGACTGGTTGGTGCTGTTGACCTCCACTGTGGACTCAGCCAGGTGTAGTTAGAATGGAAACTGGTCATAAGATCTTCCCAGTGCTCCAGGAGCCTTGTAATATGAGGAGGAGATGGTACCTCTTACTGTGTGTGGAGCGACAGAAATCTTTGCTTCAAAGTAAGAATCAGATCATATCATTCCCTTTGATATTCTGTGCTTCAAATTTTCTTTTACTGTGACAAACCTATAAAAAGTCATTGATGCATAGGTATCTAGAAATTCAAAGTTATTGTTCCTATTCTCTTAATCACAGTAACGAGTTTTGCTTGACAAGGTCAATTAATTATTCAAGATTGTAACACACACACACACACACACACACACACACACACACACACACTTGGGCTGGCAAGAAGAGAGGATTAGGAACCTGGAGACAATAAAAGGTAAATGAAGGGTTGGAATGGTCACAGTTGAATTGTTTATGCCACTAACTGGCTGCAGATCTCACAGCCCAGTCTCCTCCCCTTGAAATTCCATGAACACAGGAACTGGGTCCCTTACTGTACAGTAGACATCAGTGGTTCCCTCCTGCACTAGAGTTTCAGAGCTGCTTGACTCCAAAGGCAGGTAATTAACTATGAGACAATAGCAGGGATTTTCAGATTAACTCTGCCTAGAGAGAAAGAGGAAAACTCATTTGCACCAAACAAAAGGGACAGGGTGCGATTAGATGCTCTAATGACAATGGAGAGACCTAGATAGGGCTTGAAAAACTGATAAAGAGGCCCAAAGCCTTTTTTCTTATTATGAAAGGAATATCCTTGTTTTTCCAAGTTCTGCTTTCTACTCTTCTCTATCATGCAAATGTTTTTCTAGATGAGATTAAAGTCCCAAGGGTACTTGGTCAAGGCTGAGAAGTCCTCCTCCATGCTTGGGTGAGGAAGGGCATTCACCTCTGTGATCTCAGCAGCATGGCTTGATAGTATAAACACTTACAGGATTGGGAGACAAAGGGCTCCTTAGATGTCTTCTCTAGTTGCCTGCAACTTGGCAAAGGACCTAGTGGTAGCCAGTATTTTATTTACTCTGTCTTCTGAGGTCCCACGTCTTCCATGAGACCAACCAAGACAGGAGGATGGCCATTTTGATGCATACAAAACTCATTTGGCAGCAAAATCGAGAGCTGAAATATGCAGCTAGATTTCAGAAGTAGACACTTACTAATTGTACCCATGAAGATGAAATCTAGAGGTCAAAAGGATAGACGTGTTTTTTATAAGATTTATTTTATTTTTAATTATGTGTATGTGTGTGTTTGGTTGTATGTGCCTATAAGTGTAAGGGCCTGCAAAAGCCAGAGGAGGACATTGAATCCTCTGGAACTGGTGTTACAGATGGTTGTAAGCCACCTAACATAGATGCTTAGAACCAAATTTGGGTCTTCTACAAGAGCCATCACTCAATGCTCAGCCGCCCCCATCCCCCATTCCATCCGAAAGACAGTATTCTAGCTGCCTAACTGGTTATGCAAATCATTGAGTGGCACTTCTTACTCTCCACATTCTGGATGGCATCTTCCTTTCATTCATCTTTGGACTCTTCTTCTCTGTCCTAGCTAAGAAAAGAACCCCAGTTTTTTATCCCTCAACTTTTGTTTTTAAAGGAATGCCATCTCTTCTTTCCATCTTCTCTCCAAAATTTGTTTCCATCCCATTCTAGCCCTTCATGGCGGGAAACATCCTCACCATACCAGTAACCACTGGTAGCACTGTCCAGTAATGTTCTCTGTGATGAGAGCTCAGGTCCGTGCTCTTTGTCTACATCATCTACTGTGTTAGAAAACATGGTTCCTAGGACTGACGAAGTGTTAGTTTTATTTCTGCTGTTTTAAATTGTCACTCTAGTGAGTCACTAGTTAACACAGTCTCTGCTTTGTCCATCCCTTCCTGATACATTCCCTTCTACTTGCCTTCAATGCAAGTCCAAAGCTTTCCTTCTCTCACAGATGATTTTCCCATCCTTGCCAAAGAGACTTGGCCCATATAATTGTCTGGGCCTTGTCTGAAGCCTGGATCCTTCTCTTTCACCAGCTGCTCCCTCCAAGTTCCTGACTGAACAATTTCTAAGCACCTTTCTTCTCTTCCTCAGGCTGGCCACGCCCCACCCTGTGGCTGAGTTCAGTGCCTCCACATCTTCCTTGGATTCCCACTGATCGGCCAATGGGTCTCGCCATGAACCATTCCTCTCACTGGGACTCACAATGGCCCTGTGTGACAGCTGCTCCTCCAACTCCTCTTCTGCCTGTCATCTGCAATGTGTGAGGGCTATAAATGCCAACCCAGCCCAAACTGAACACAGTCCACATTGGAGGCACCTGACCAGTCCTGTTCTAGAAACCATGCTTCCCTATCATCATGAGGAGATGAAAAGAGTTTAGGAGAATTTATGAAATCACAAAGTCATCTATAAAACAAAATAAAAATTAAACTAATGGAGTAGAGATTCAGGCAGCAGCATCCATACTCACATGGATTCTTGGGGATGAATTGAAAAAAAATGACACACCATTCTATCTTTCCACACAAAAGTAAATTGGGTCTTCAAGGGCAACACTGTGTTCTTCCTTTTGTACTAAGTTCCAAGCCAGGGGAACATCCTACTAGAAATATTTGTTGGAGACTAATTATTGCAGAAAGGAATGAATGAGTTCATGTCTGCCTCTTGGGCAAATGAAGTTATGGTGTCATGACTATGTTTAAGAGGCAACCATTTTGAATTGCAACTGTAAAGAAAGATCTAATGTAGAGAACTAAAGGACTGGGTAGCATATTTGACAGTCATGATATTACAAATAATCTTGGACTTCAGACAGATTGCAAGAGGTGATGGCAGTGTCATTCCCCCCACCTCTTCGTGTGCACACGTGTGCGCGCACACACATATGATGCTGGCTGTATAGATACAAGTCCATGTGGGCACAATACTGGGTCTGTTCTTTGTTGTTACTGATGTTTGCATTTCTGTTTTTCAATGATCACAATGCTATTTGGAGAACTCAATGTGCCTGACTTGCATTCCAGCAGTGTTTGGTTGAAAAGCAACTTAAATCCAGACCGTCAGCTTCTGCTAAGGGAATTAGGGTCTCTGTTCAGTATAATAAATGATCCCAAGACAAATATATTTCTTTTTTTAATCCTGCATGGTAGTATATCCTCTTTCCAATACAGAGTCTGGCTCTATTTAGTTTGTCTGATTGCTTTGAAGAACAAGACAGGTTGACTCTGGAAAAACTATGGTCCTCTATTCATTAACGTGTCAATAATACTCAGCCCAGGCATATTGACAGCGGATTAGCTTGGGCTGAGTCTGTGTACAAGACCAATGCCTTCTTTAACCCAGCTTGTTTCCAGATCAATACACCCATCAGCATTCGAAAATTAGCCCAAGATGAGATTCCAATACTCGAGATGGTGTGTCATGGGAAGAGGGCACCTAGCCAAGTCACAGATGTAAACACCTGGCTATGGATTAAACATTTTCCATTAGTTTGGACGTGAGTGAGGATGGATGTAGACTGTATCCCCTCCCTTCCTCCTGTTGCCCCACCTCCAAAGCATTCAATCTTCTTTCTTGGAGCTCATGTAAGATCTTTGTACTATAATTCCAGATATTTCCTCCAGCAAGCATTCATTAAATGCCCAATGTATACAAACCAATCTACTATTTAGGGCAGGAACATACAGTTGTGTGCAAGGAGATGTAGAAGAAAAAACATTGACTAAAACCTGGCTTCTTGTTTTCTAAGAGGTCTTAGAATTGTCCCTTTCATTCCCTTTCTCATTCCATGATGGTGCCACTTCCTGCAGCAAGCCTCTGGTCAAAGCTCCTACCTTTTCTGGTCATTGAAAGACATTCTGCCCAAGGAAGTACTTTAGAGGTACTGCCTAGTAAAGATCAAGGATGGCTTCCCTGGAGCATTCACCAAACTTCCCTACAGAACTGGGACTCTTATCTTTTATTTTGTCTACCTATGTACTAGGAAAATCTATTGTATTCCGAGAATGTATACACGCTCAAACAAAAATCTCACATAGCAGTACCTAGGCTGCTATTTATAATGCACTCAAACACCAGCTATGCAATTCTATTTTAAAATGCTATTTGCACAAAGTTCTTGAAAAAAAAACTCATTTATATAACCAATAAAAGAAAGAAAACATAATTTCCTTTGGTTAAAAAAACAATAAGTGAAAGTTATAAAACCTGACGTGACCATATTCTGCCATAGCCTGATAGCTTTCGGGGTATGGCTGCCATCACCACTGACTAAGCTGTACCCAAGTGTCCCCATATCCTAACTGCTCTCTTCTCATGGCTGCTCACGCTACCCTGCTTCTCCCAGTTCTGATTCATGACCCTGATTTGCTTTCTTCACCTTTCACTGAGACTACCCCTCACTCTTCCAATTTGTCCTTCTCATCCCTCCTCATTTTTTCTCTCTCAGCAGTTACCCGGGTCTTCACCTTACTCTCATGCATACTGTCAGGAAAGCCGGCTGCAAGAAGGACTTCATGGCCCTGCCTGACACTTGCCATCTCACTGGTAAAGAGAGCCAGGGACCAAGATGGGGGCTGTGGAGAGGGAACTCCAACCTAGAATTTCACTTCCCTGGATTTTCAGTTCTGAGAGAACAAACAAGTATGTAACCTACTGTAAAACATGACTAAATGTTTAAAAATATCAGTAGTATTTAAAAAAAAATCAAAGGGAACATTCAATAGCACAGTGACTAACAGGTAAATACTCCTCCATGGGCCAAGCTTCCTAGTAAATGCTTTAGTTCATCTGTGTGTAAAATGTAATCCCAACCCCACTCCTCACATTCACCCCATTTCACACAAGAGGCCCCTGGGGGGGCAGCAATACTTGTTTTAGGTCTTTCCATCAAAAAGCAGATAATGTGACTCAAAACTGTTGTTCAATAACTAAGAATCCATCTATTTGTTAAGTGTAGTTTGCTGCCCATGGGCCAGTCTGATTTTGAGGCGTGTAAATGACAGCTCCATGATGTGAGAAACAGAGAGAGTAGAACCTACAGAAATACCACAAGACCCACCCAAACACCAGCAACCCCCACCAAGAAAACTGTGTGCCTAACAAAGTGCAAACAAGAAGAGCAGAGAACAGCCAAGCAGGGACCCTGAATCCAGTCTTATAGCAGAGACACGGGGAGATAATCCTGGTTGGATGAGGAAAGAAGAAAGTACAGTACGTGTGTGTGTGTGTGTGTGTGTGTGTGTGTGTGTGTGTGTGTGTGTGGTGGTTGAGATAAGTTCCTGGGGTGAGGTAAGATCACTGCTGCCTGGCTCTGCTGTCACTGAAGGCTGGTCTAGGGCATGGCACATATACTGCAACAGAAGAACATTACAATTCTGGTCTTAAAATAAAGCAAACTTGTAGTTGGATGCAACATTTTGAAAATGTTAAAAGGAGGAAAAGCAATAATTAGAAGATAATTTTGTACAAAAAATATTATTGGAATACAAGAAAAATTAGTTCAACTCAGCAAGCAAATTATTGTAACGTTTAGTGTCTAGCTGCAAGATGATGACCAGAAAAGTGTGCTTGCTGGGGAGAAGAGCAAGGATCATCTTGGTTTTGGATCATGGAAAAAACAGTAAACATTGACATTCCCAGCCATCCATTTAGGCCTCCCAGCCAAGCCCCACTCACCTTGTACAATGAGGTGGACCCTGGAAGTCTTAGGGTGGTTGTCTGTCTGTACTGAACAGGTATAAGGGCCCTCGTCATACACATCCACATTCTGGATCTCAATGCTGTACTGGGTCTGGGTGTTACTCAGGAGGACCACACGAGGATCTAGGCACCACTTGTCATTTCCAGCATAGAGGATGGTACTGCGGTTTAGCCAAGCCACCCGGGTGACTCGGTTGTCAATTGTACACCTGCAAGACAAAGCCAGACAGATAAGTGAAAGGACCAGAGAGAAAACAGAGGCTGTTAGAGTCAGGCTAGCATACCTCCTCATGCCTTATTTCCCCCCTTCATATCTAGTTGGCAGACATGCATTTCCTGTTTGTTTTGCTATGGGTAGAACGTTCCAGAACTCACCAGTAGGGCACTTGTAGGATTGTGGCTTTAGAATATCCGATTATCCTAACTTTCTAGATTGTGAGGAGTTTAGTTCCTCTAAAGACACAGGGGGAAATGACCATTTCAAATAACCTCTGAGAGCAAACCCAAGGCATCTTGCATACTCAGAATGTGTAGAATGTCAGAATACGACTGGCCCTCCTAGCTCAGCTCTAGGATCCCCGTGATATGGACAGTGATAATCCCCATTGTCACTGTCTGGGTATTTGGGATGTGCTAAGCTGTTCAATACTTGCAACAGCCCTGTGGGGTGTATTTTATTGGAAAAAGAATTCAGGCACAAGGATGCTAAATGCTTTTCCAATTCACAGTTAATATGTGCTGGCTCAGAAACCGAGCTTTAACTACAAACCATCCTTCCACTCATCTCAATATAGCAAATTCTAACAGAAGGCTTCTGAAGTCAAAACTAAATACGGACCACCACTATTGCTATTTATCTTCATTATACCCAGGGCAGAAATGTTCAATTATTGCTAGACTAAAGACAGTTTCTAAAATCTCAAAACTGTTTTGCACATATAAAAATAGATTCCCTTTCTTTTTATTTCTGCATCTGGAGTCCTCAAGTTGTGGAAGCTTCCTTTTCTTTTCTGTACTTTGAAACCTCCCAGTAACTCTTGCCAAGTCTCCATCAGATCTATCTGTCTGTATTCATTTCCCTCTCTTGTTACACCAAGTATGTCCTGTGGCCTAAGGCTAAATTCACAAACACAGTGTCCTGCTCCTTACATTACAATGCTGGGAATGGCTGTGTTGCATGGTCTGTATAATGATGCCTCAAATGTCTGCACTCTTTTCATGTATAAAGTACTGTCACATTCACACTGTCTCATTAGGTTCCTGCAACAAATCTTGGAGGAAGATGCTCAAATCCGTTTCCTGTTCCGAAGACCGGGGCTTCAGAGTTCCAACTCACCTAGGTCTTATGCAGTGAAAGAGAAAGTGCTGAAGACAGCCCCGCCCCCCTTGAATATCTCATTCCTAGCACTGGGTGTGCCTCACAGTGTGCAAAGGTGACCTTTTCAGTGGGAAGGTATCATGGTTTACTTTGATTGCCAACTTCACTGGCTTCAGAAATTCTTGGAAACTAATAAAGCATATACACAGGGTTATCTCTGAGAAGAGTAGGGGGAAAAGGGAAAGATCTGCTAAGAATTTGGGGGTCACCATCTCAAGGGATGCCACAGAGACATCCTCTTTCTCTGATTCTTGTTGCTATGACATGAACTGCTCTGCTCCGGCCTCCTACCTCACCAAATATGATGGACTTGCACCTGTGAAACCATGAACTACAATAAACCTTGCCTTCTACAAGTTGTTTCACTCAGGTATTTTTCCACAGTGTCAGAAAGCCAACCCGAAATGTCTTTGTGTCTGTTGAATCCTCAAAGTGGTCGGTTACCATTAAAAGAAAAAGGGGGGAAAAAAAAAGAGCCAAGTGCTGCCAATGAGCCCCTACACTTCCTGCTTCCTGACAACCACTGTACGTCACTCAGGCACAGGTGGACATTTTGCTGAGAGTGAGTGCTTATGGGGAAATCTGCCCAATCAGAAGGGTCCAGCAGGTTTGCAGCACTTAGGGGATTTTCTGGCAATGCTGGAGAAATAGAGGGTGTGATGTTGACATATGGCATGAAAGTGATAGAAGACCCAACTAGGGAGATGCCAGGATACTAGCTCAAAGCATGGGCATGTGCCACTTACATCAGAATCACATGTGTAGCATGAACCTTAAAAGGTTTTATTAATAAAATCAAACCCAGGCCAGGTATTGGGGTGAATGCTGGAAGGTCAGAGAAGCACAACAAGCCACAGCTACCTCACCTCGCCAGTTCCTCAGCTGGTCCTGTTTCCTCAGACTGGAAGCCTCGAGTCCTCATCAGAATGAATCTCAGCTGAACTGCTGCTAGAAGCCTGAAAGCTTAACCAGCCAAATGCTTAACCAGGCCAAATGCTTCTAGTTTCTGATCCTCATGCCTTATATACCTTTCTGCTTTCTGCCCCACTCCCTGGGATTAAAGGCTCACTTTCTGGGATTAAAGGTGAGTGTCACAGGCCTGGCTGTTTCCAATGTGGCCTTGAACTCACAAAGATACAGAGGGATTTCTGCCTTGTGAATGCTAGGATTAAAGGTGTGAGTGCCACCATTTTCTAGACTAAGTATCTAGTGGCTTTTCTGTTCTCTGAACCCACATGAGTTTATTAGGGTACACAATATTTTGGGGAACACAATACCACCACACACATGAAAGGTTGGTAAGCTCCACCATTCCTTATATTACTGATTCAGTCTTTGAGAACCCAGAAGCATCAAGTTATAACAAGAACTCAGCTGAATCAAATATAGACTGGAGTTGGAAAGTTACTGATATAGAACAGTGCATCCAGGACCATCTATATAATTTATGGAGCCTGAGGCCAAATGAAAACATCAAGACCTCTGTCAGTGAGAAGGTCCAGATGGCAAGAGTGGAGCGCCAAACCAAATGTGGGTTTGCAAATCAATAGTCATGAAGCCAGCTCTACTGCTCCTCAAACTTGTAAACTGTGAGGGGAGGTTGCTGAAAAATAGGTTCTGATCTGGTACACCAGAGGTAGGGTCTGAGACTGCGCTCTCTCTCTCTCTCTCTCTCTCTCTCTCTCTCTCGCTCTCTCTCATTTCTATATGTATCCTAGGCTACCAATTTTAAACTCAGTCCTTCTGCTTCAACCTCCAGAGTACTAGGATCACAGGCCTGTTTCATCATGCCTGATTTAAGGTTCTGTTTCACCTAGGCATTCACCTAGAACCCTGGGCCATTCTTTGGGGTGATTTTATTTGGATGTGAATTGTATTAGTGTTTGGGAAGCTGTGAGACTACACCTCACTGCTAACATGTGGCAGGCAAGCAAGCAGCTTTTACATCACAAACAGCATCACCATCACCTGGGAGCTTGTTAGAAGTGCAAAATCCAAAGCCCAACATCAGAAGCAGTGAATCAGAAACTGCATTTTAATAAGCTCTCCAGGTAACTTGATTGCACAGTGATGCTTAGACTGGTCTAGACAATATTCCAAGCCTCCATTTTGGCTTCAAGGAAAACTTCCAGAACACACTGAGAGTGTCCAAGACAGAGTGAGAGATCCTTGACAAAGGAAACTCCGGATGGTGCTCCCTTTCTTTCAAATCTCACAGAACAATGGTCTTCATCTTGGGCTTCATTGACTAAAACCTGGCTCTGAAATCACAACTGCTTTGAAAACCCGAAGTACAACTCATTCCACAGCTCATTTTACTAGAAACAACTTTTACAGTAATAACTTTAAGGGAAAACCCTGTTCTCAATGTTGCTTGGGTTCAAGCAGGTTACCAGAAACTTACATTCATGGCCAATGCTTGCTGAACACATATCTCTGCTTGCTAAGTATTGTGCAAGCCTATTCCATGAACTATTAGCATCTCAAAAACTTGGCTACATTGATTTGTTGTTGCTAACCGACAGATCAAGTTAGCCGAGCCTAAAAAACATCTATATAAGGAAATCACAGTGATATTAACATTTTGTTTTACTTTTCACCTTCGATGTTCTCTAATGTCCTTACAAGACCTCAAACATATTTAAACCCCAGGTTTTCAGACTCAGTTTTCATCAGAATAACTGGCTGATAGCACGCCACAGGGATAGCTGGGTGGTTCTGGGTGGGGGACTGAGATACTGCAATTTGTTGTAACCCCAAGGGTGCCCATAGTGGAGGGTGATGGCCTGGAGACCACACTGTGAGGACCACTAATTCAGAGATCTGGTTTCTGCTGAAATGAGAACAACAGAGTGGATGGGGTTAGGAAATGACTCTTGTCAGAAACAATTTTCCATTACTTTGCCGGAGAAAACTTTCTTGTAACCAACGTGTACTGGGAAGCCAGAAGCAGATGCTTAGTGACTTTTTCTCCCAGTAGCTGAAATTAAAGCAGATAGCAGTTAAATGCCCATGGTGCAGGAAATGCTGACCAACAGACCCTGAGCCATGGGCACAGTTGTTGACACCCACTGCTCAGGCTTCTCACAGCCTTCAGGGATACCACAGGGACTCAATTTTCAGAGGTAGTACCAAATGGATGTCCTGGGCTACCCATAGAGGTCTAATTATTGAATACGGACTGAAGGAGAAGCCTTCTCATCACACTACATCACTTTACAGGGCCCAGGGTGGTTCCTCAGCAAACAAGCTAACACTCCAAATGCAGCCAATTTCCAGCACAGTTATGGAGTCCCTATGATACACTACACTGAAAAGTTGGCATAGTTTCAGCTGCGGTTTTGGGCACATCCAAGGTCATGTTGAGATGTCCAAACTGTCACTGCTGTGTATCAGTCTTGCTGAGTCTCCGTGGAATTAACACAGGCGTCTGCAGAGATGGATCACAAAGGTAACTCGCCAGCCAACTCCTGTCACCTGCTCATACCTGCCCCCATCTATCTGTCTCATTTATCCAGTCTCTATAACAATGCAGAGGAGACATTTCTTCCAGGAAAAAAAAAGTGAAACAGATAATTGCTCCTCAGCCAGAGTGAGTGCTCAGTTGGTGGGGAGAGGCAGACATTAGGGTAGGAAATTTGGCCAACAGTCCCCTCTTTATAGACATGCCATGCCTCCAAAGAGTTCTACATAGTTATTCCTGAAGCACACCACTATTTCACCTTCCTTAGGAAGACATTAAAGATAGGATTCAATGAGAGTGAATAAGGTTTTAAACTTATCCTTCCCTGACAAACCAAGCAAGGGAAGCTGGAGCTGGACTCTCGTTAGAGAGCAGGAAACAGTCAGAGGCCAGCAGGACAGAGAAAGGAGAGAGGCGGTAGATGGAAAGCGTGGGGTGGGTGTTCGGCACACCAGGAATGTGTCATGAAGAGAACAAGAGCTAGAAACTGCTCCCATAGGGCAGGTCTCCAAGGCAACAGCTCAAAGGATGCCCTTGCTGGAAGCAGCAGTGCCAGGAGAGGGTTCCAGTTCTTCTTTCTTTGTTACTTCCTTTTTAGCTCATCTGCCTATGTCTGACTACACCGTGGAAATAGAAAGGAGGCACCTGGACACTTGGTTGGAACATCTGGACTGACCAGGTCATGGCCCTTCCTATACCTTACCTCAGTTCCAATTTCTTCCCATTTTCCTTGCAAGAATCCCTCTGATAGCCGGATAGTACCCACTGTCTTGGATCAAACCACTTTCTATATAAGAGCTCTGTAGGCTCTGTAGTCTCTCTCTCTGTCTCTCTGTTTCTCTCCCTCTCCTCTCTCTCCCTCTCCTCTCTCTCTCTCTCTCTCTCTCTCTCTCTCTCTCTCTCTCTCTCTCTCTCTCTCTCTCTCTCCTTCTCAAGCTCCAACCAATGAATAAACTTCTCTCTACAACCTTCTGTCCATGAATTTCATTCTTTGAATTTGTAAGAGTCTGAAAGCCACTGGCTAGGGGTGGCTTTGGTGGCCAAGATCAGAGAAAGGCTCTACAGTTCTCACAGACACACTCACATTCCTGTGTCATCATATCTCCCAGTATCTAGAGATATACCAGCCTCCCACTTCAACATCCTCCCTCCTGTTTTGATTTGGGTATGAAACAGACCCCAGGAGACTTTTGTGTTACAGCCTTGGGTCCCAGCTGGTAGATCCAGCCCCAAAGATGTTTGGAACATGGGGTCTCTGTCCCTTGTGGTTTCCTGGCTACCATGAGGTGAGCAACTCGGTTTTCTGTACCCTTCAGCTATGATGGTCTACCTCATCACAGTCTAGAAACAACCCATCTGCCATCCATGGACTAGAACCTCTAAAACTGTGAGCCAAAGTAAGTCCTTTCTTCCCTGAGTTATTTCCAGGGGTATTTGACACAAGGACACATTTAACACACTGCCCAAAGTGACTCTCATACCAAGATAGAACAACCCCCTTTGTGTGTTCATACCCAAGGCCTTTAGAGGGATGTCTACAACTCGCTACTCTATCTCTAACGTGCCCTGACAGACAGGCAGCCTGAGGGCTCGACCACCAGCTCAAAACACATCCGAGCCTTTGGTATTTGGGTGTATGGCTTTCTGTCATCACTACATCAGCTCTCCCTTCTGCATGAGACCCTCATTGACATCCCATAGCCTGGCCTTGCCAACATCCTGGAAGAATCCTGACAGAGGAAGAAGGGCCAGAGAGACATCCAGTTGCCTTTTTTTTTTTTTTTAAAAAAAAAAAAAAAAAAAAAAAAACTAGGCCAGTGTCCTCTTTATGTGCATATGTAACTCTCTGTGTTATGAACATTCTTCCTGTGGAGAGTACACAGAGTCATCTAAGGGTCTATCCTTTGAGACTGCCCTGCACATATGAACGGCCAGAGCATCATCTATGGTGATGGAAAGCCTCACGTGCAGTTGGCCAGAAAAGGATACAGCCGTAGGAGAACAAACTCAACCACAAACCTCTAGGACACAGGGTGAGGCAGAGAATGCTTCCAAATTTGTAATTGTCTGCAGCTGCATTTACTGCCCCAAAGAAGATTTAAAGTCCCCCGATGTCTTCAACAACGAGCAGTAATTGTGTTTTGGTAGAGAGGAGAAGTACAAAGTGGTGAAGCAAGCCCAGAACACACGTCTCAGAAACCAAACTACATAAGTGTGAACTTGGGTGGCCTCACACTGCTTTTGGAATCAGGATGAGAAAAGAGAAAGATAAGAACTTGAAAACTGAAAGAAAATTAGGTTAAAGGGGTCTGTTTGGAGCCTCCTAAAGACAGGCAGAGTGTTGAAAAAAAAGAGAAGGATGATTGAAGAAAGGAGAGAAAAGCCATGCCTGGCCTCTTGTGATAGCACTTGCCTGAGGATCTGACGGCAATAATGGATCCAGACAGTGTGCAATCCACCAGCTCCTCCTATCAAATGGCCCTTTAACTGCTATTGAAAGGCGGCACGCTTGAGACCACAGCAAAAAAAGGTGCCTCTGTCCTTCACAGCACCTGGTCACAACTGTCCCTTATCACACAGAAATGCTTCAGGCACCTCCAAGTTGGGCTCCCCTCACTTTTTGCACATGCTCTACCCACCTCAAACTTCACAGCAACTATCGCAACTTGGGTGGCCTGAGATACCTTCACTCAGACCCAGGGCATTGGAGCCCTTGTGTGAGCCTTCCATACCTGCTTCTCTGAGGAAGTGTTTTCCAGGGAAAATCAGGCAACAAAGGTACCATGTCTCATTGCTGATCCAATGGAAATTCAGAGGCCAGAGGACACCTCAGATCTCTAGAGTAAGAGACATCCCCAGTAGTGACCTGGCTTATTTTGAACCTCCTAGTTAACTTTTAGAATCTACATTCATGTTCTTATTTACAAATTTGAGTTGGACCTTGCAGACAAAATTTCCAGTTCTCCTCAGTTCAAACTGGCCTTCCTTCTCCCAAGCAGTACTGGTTTGACTTTAAATAACAAAAGCAGCATACAAATGACATCCTCCCTCACTGTGAAGATAATGACCAGGCTGGCCATGCCTCAGTGGAAACAAAGGCCATGCTTGTGATGGAGAAGAAAAGGCAGTGGAGGAGGACAACCAAACCAAAGCAGCTGGACACATAGCATGCTGTGCCTGTGGCTCCATGCTGCCAGGACACAGCTGTGGTTGTGGGAGGGATGGGAAGAGGAAGGGCACATGGCAAAAGTCTGGCCACTGGAGTGAAAGTGTCTCCTTTCTGCCTCAAAGGTCTCAGAGTTACTTCACAGATTGTGTTTAAGTCATCTGTGGTGAAAATAACTTTTCTCCTCCACAGAGTCAAGAAGAGATCCATGCATAGAAAAGTGTCTCTCTGAATACCAGAGAGACCCTAGCAGGACTCCTCTATGTTCTATTACATGGACACCTCCCTCATCCAAGCTCTGTATGTTTCTTATATCCTTAATATAATTGTAAATTCTTGAAAGGCAACACCTAGGCCTTATTTCCTTGTGTGTAGAGTCCAAGGTACACACCAAGCATCTGCCTACTGATTATTTGAATGGTGCCCCCCCCCCCATTGTTTACAAATTTCAAGAGGAAAAGGATGTGAGGACTATGGCCACTAAAGGTCTGAGTGAATATAAGAAGGATTTATAAGAATAAATACATGACATGCAGTGGTGGCACACACCTTTAATCCCAGCACTTGAGAGGCTGTGAGTTTGAGGCCAGCCTGGTCTATAGAGCAAGGTAAGGGACAGGCACCAAAACTATACAGAGAAACTGTCTCGAAGAACAAAACAAAACAAAGCAAAACAAAAGAATAAATACACTGTGTGTCTCTAAGAACCCATATCTGCAAACATGATTGTATATGCCACCATCCATACTTCCTCATAAGCTCAAAGGAGGCAGTCTCCTGCTCCTCACTAATGCCTTGGGGACAAAGCAGGAAGACTTTTCTTTGTGGACTTCCAGCAAGGCTGTCCACAAGCACATCTACCCACCTGTCCTTTCTATCTAAATCAAATAAATCAGCACTGCTACAAAAAACTCAGTGGAGTTTGGTGGGCAATTACTTTTCTAAAATGAATAGCACAGCATTTTGATTCGTACTGGTAACAAAAACTCAATATCAATCCCAATCCCAAAGGAAGCATGGGATAACTCCATAGGTCACATGATATTTTAAGTTACAAATCCCATAAGTCATTCTTTATTCATCCATGGTCTATCTACGTATAAAGAAAGATTTCATAGTTGGTATTAGATGATGTGGGCAATGTGAGGGTGTCTCCACCATGGCAAAGTGTAAGGGTCTTGGCAGGAATGAAGACAACACAGACATCTTGGGCGTCTCTCCTTGGCTATCAGACTATTGAAACAATGAGTCCCATTGGAACTGGAATTTCCCCAGGGGTCTCATGTTGGGAGAAGGAAAATGATGGACTTCTGGTACAAGTCACACAGCGAGCTCATTTTCCAGAATAAGACTTCATACACTTCTGACAGCATATCAGAACTCATTGCAAGGAAAGACTAGACAAGAGTGAGGGGCAGGATTATATCTTGACCATGACTTTATTTGTGCATTCTTTAATTTTTTTTTAATTTTATGTACATGGATGTTCTGCTTGGATGCATGTCTGTGAATCACATCTGTTGCTGGTGCCTATGGAGGTCAGAAGAGGACTTTGGATCTCTTAGAACTAGAGTTGTAAGCCACCATGTGGGAACTGAGAATCAACCTACCCTCAGTTCACCAGAAGAGCAGTTGGTGCTCTTAACCACTGGACCATACCTGTTAAACATAAACTTCATGTCTGAATCTCACAGATGGACTGGGGAGGACAGCATAGGCTCTTGTTCCTCTTCCCCATGTGGCCACATTGACTAAGTCACCATTGCCTGATTCTCACTGTTACTATCTTTTGAATCAGGCTCTTGAAGGATGGGCTCTTAGGACTGCCAAGGTCCACAACCTCCTTTATTCCCTGGGTATCAAAGCCAAACAACATAAAAAATTTTCCTTTCTATTCACTTCTTTATTGTATTCAAAATAGGCCAAACATGGAGAACAGCCATTCCTAAGGGGCACAGTCTAAATGCACTCATATTCATCACATTCATGGAAAATATGCCTTGAACTCAACTTGTCATTTGACTTTGGCTCAACTGGGTGAGACCTGGGAAGCTCCACTCCACCCTCTCTGATGGTTTATTTAGACAGTACTTGTATAGAGAAGATACATCTCGGAGGGTGTTTCCAGAAGAAAACAAGAGGAGGATCAATGGACTAAGGAGGTCAGATCCTTGCTCATCAATTTGAAATAGTATCATCCAACCCACCAAGGACCTTAATGGAATAAAAAATAAAAGAAAGGCAAGACTTTCTCTCTGTTTGAGCTAAAATATTCATCTCCTCATGCTCTGGAAAAACTTTCTCTTCAGGTTATCAGGTCTTTGGCTTGTATTGAAACTTAGAGTAGAGTTGTAAAATAATGCCTATAATCGCTAAACAAGTAACACATAGGCAGATGATGACAGACAGATGAATCCCATTGGCTCTGTTTCTCTGAAGAACATTGACTGCCAGATACACCCAATCCACATGTTTCAGGCATGGAATGTATTGTGTGCAATGGTCTACCTCTTCCCTGGTTGTCTGAACACTGTACACAGTAGACTTTGGTGACTTGAGGTTTTATGTAGAATGCCCCTTCCATACTGACTTTTATGAAAATTCTTATCCCTTGGTCTTCCTAGGCCAAGTTTAGAGATTATTTCTTATTCCAATACTTTTTTATTTTCAAGGCTTTTTTTGTCCTCTGAGTACTCTTCAAACATACTTCATTGTGTTGTGTATTACAGGCAATATGTTCATGGTTCATCCTTTTGTGTTATATGCAGCTCTGGGAAGACAGAAAACACATTCAGATTGAACATCTCTAATCTGAAAATATGAAATCCAGAATGCCCTAGAATTTGAAACTTTGTGGGTGCCAACTTGATGCCACAGTGGAAAATTCCATACTATAAAATGTTCTCTCATAAAAAAAAAATATTTGGATTACATAAAGTCACTTTCAGGGTACAGGGCATATGTGAAACATTAATGAATTTTGAATTTAGATTTGGGTGCCATCCTAAGACATCTAGTTGTGTATATTGCTAATATTCCAAAATCTAAACAAATCTGAAATACATCTGGTCCTAAGCATTCTAGTTTAGGGATGCTCAACTACTATTTGCTTATCTAGTCTACTCCTTGACACTCTCCCACCCCAAAATGACCTCTGGTAGTAATATCAGAGCAACTTAAATCTTGGTGAGTGTTCAGATGGCTATGAAGATGGAGGCTTGTTATAATAGTGGTTTAGGCAGGGATGGATATGAACAGGCACAAGGGTGTGAGAATAAGTCCTCTAGGATCTGAGAGTAAAGTACATAGAACAGAAAGCTTTGACAGGAGAGATGGAATGCAGTCAGTGAGTCTGCACACAGTTATGTCTGTGTGCCCCTGGACGCCACAGTGCACTGACTGGTGTTATCACATCAAGGGGTGCCTTTGCCCTCCAGCATCCAGCTGTTTTGTTAAGCCAATATGAAGCCATGGACGAAGACAGCAGAGGAAAGGAAAGAGATCAAGTGCCAGAGGCTACGCTCCTCTTTCAAAAACCACAGCCGGTGCCAGAGACTCTTTCTACGTAGCAAGGCTCACTTCCTGGAGGGAACTAGGGACTTCTTCCCCTGTCCCTCCCATTTCCAGTGTCCTGGCTGTCCTTTGTTATTTACCAATGCCATGGCAGCACCTTTGTAAAAACCACTCTAATAAACTCTCCTCAAGTAAGGCAATTTGAGCATATCATTTCTTGCCTATGGAATCTCTGATCACTGTAGGTAGAGTGATTCTGCCCAGAGAAAGACTCTCACTGCATCCCGAGGCCAGAAAGTGGCCAAAGTACCTACACAAAGCATACTGCCCAGACTAGCTCAGAGTGTCGGCAAGTTGTCTTTTTTTCTCCAGTGGACAGACAGCCCAAGGAATCAAGAAGGGAGCTGGGCAAAAGAAAGTTTCAGGAAACAATTCCATCCATAGTCTTGCCTTTGTGTTTAACTCTTTCATCCTGTTCTCACTAACTGGTCTGTGTAAAGCTGCTACCTGAGATGAGATTTCTTCATGTCTCTTTATCTGCCAACAAGTCATGTCCAGCTTGACAGAGCACCTAGTGGAAAAACTGTAGCAAATGCAGTCCTAAGTGGACACTTGCTACAATTACATTGGGCACAAAAAGAATTGATTTGGTGAGTAGGATGTATGTATGGGCTACACCAGCATATTATATATACTATATATTGGGAAAGGGGCTGGAAATGGCCGGCTTCCCCCTTGTCTGGCTTGGTGTGACTATAAGAGCTGCATCTGCTTGGCGGCCTTGCACATATCTATCAGTCTGGGATGAAGCCAGCCTGTATGTTACTTCTGATCCTATCCCTGGGGCTAATCTCATCTCCAGCACCCATTGCAAAGTATTTTCAGCCCTCCCCTAGGTATGTGTCTTGCTTCTGCTACCCATCTATCAATCACTTTGCAGTAATGTGAATATTTAGGTCTTGAACACCTCTGAGTGGGGATAAGCACAAAGCTTAGGAGACAAACCACAGTTGAGGCTAAGTGCTGCCCATACCATGTGCATGTATGACCTTGTGCATACATGATTGTACATATTATGGCCCTCTTTGGGGCGAGAAAGGGGAAAGAAGAAAGCAACCCGACTTGCATCCGAATGAAAAGCAGTCTGTGGGCTATGTCAACCTTATCAACAGGAAGGCAGGAGAGGCTCAGAGCTGCTCAGGGGACTCCCATGTTGGAGGGCAGTGAGGAGAGGGGGGGTTGTCTCTGTTTTCTCACTAAGTGACCTTGGCCACACACCATTTCACCTCCTGGCGGTGCCACTGTGTCTAAGTGATTGCCTGGGCTGGGGTGGAAGTGAGAGACAGCTGGAAAGTAGGCAAGCATCCTCCCTGGAGAGCAGTTGTCTAGTTACAAAGCCCCCTTCCTGCCATCCGAGTCGGAGAGACAGAGAAAGCAGGAGGCAGAACCAGCAAGAAGATGCAGCCTCAGTGGCTGGAAGCTTGTCCTTTTCCATCTATGACATGTAGAGCCTCTTTTTTTCCTGTGGTTTTTGAGGAGGAAGGGAGAACTCCCTGGGGTATAGAAAATGAGCACTCCTAAGGACTAGGAAATACAGGAATTACTAAGTGCAGAAAGCTCATTGGCTCTCTCTAGATAGTTAATTAAGGTGATGCAGTCCCCACAGGAGGAGCAGATGTCTCTAGGAAGATTAAATCTCCCGGTGGGAAGATGATGCTCTTGCTTAGCCTGCTCACTCCGTGTACCTGGGGAGCCATCACTGGTGCCCACGTTCTGTTGGATCTCCTCACTGGCCCTGGGTCAGCTGCTTCTTTGAACAGGTCCTTCAGCCAATTTGTTGTTAATGATGGGAAAAAGAACTCCAGCTTCTTCACTTCTCTTGCTTCTCTACCAGCAGCTGACTGTATTGGGGGGTCACAGTGAGAATCTTGGGGGCACAGGGAGACAGGAAACAGCAGACATGCTAAGCCAGCTCTGCTCTATCTGTATTATGTACAAGGACCGTGGGAAGATGTAAAAGTAACTCTCTTGACCCAGATGGAAAGGCCCAGAAGAATCTCAGAAGTGTTTTAACCCAAGGGAAAAATGTGTCTCAATTGCTAACCAAAGGTGTATGGCTAGAAGAAATCAGTCCTCTGCCTTTGATGACTCAGGTCTTCAGGGGAAAGATCTCAGAACTCAGTCAGGAGGAACTCAGGGCTCAGGTGGGCAGGGGAGGAGTGTGGACCACCTCAGGACTGTGATACATAGAGCAGCAGGCCAGGACGTGAAGAGAGGAAGCCAAGTCTGGTGTCTGATCTTAGATCTCCTGTGCTGTGCTGCCTACCAGCACAAGACCTGGCAGTGGTGTATGTTCAGCCTGGCTCTGTCGGGTCCCTTTAATCATCTCTTTGTGGCTTCCCAAGCTCCTGTGCTTCTGGTTCTACCCAGCAATTCCTGTTTCTATGTTCTAAGGCCCACCTTGAGGCTACAGACCTCTGTTCACACTTTCACACAGAACTAGGGTTTGCATCCTCCAGGCAGCTATCAGCAGGCTGCCTGTGGGGGACAGAAACTGCCTTAGCCATCTTCTAGGTCTCTGCCCGAGGCAGAGCTGGCACTTGGCTTCTGCCTTGCCCTGCCTCCTTGCTTCTGCTCTCTCTCCTAGGATGGTTTTCCTCATGTGTCTAGTCCTTACTTTAAAGGCTGCTTCTGGAGAATCAGCACAAAGACAGCCCTATCTGTAATTCTCATCCCTGCTTCCCAACTGGTAGAACCCGTAAGATGAGAGAATGAGACTGTTTAAGGTTGCATAGGAAAGTGAGTGGAAGGGAAAGGTGGGTTACTCTGTGGCCAGCTGCTGGGAGTAGGGGCAGATCAGGCAGTCCCTGCTTCTGCAGAAGGCACAGTAGCTACATAAATCCTGAAGCCAAGAGCAGTGGGCAGAGAGACGCAAACACAGCCAGCCTTCAGTTCTATAGAAGAATACTTGGTGGGAGACCCATGTGTGTGAAAATGTGCCTAGGCACGCAGAGAGCACTCCCTGAGAGACAAAGGTGCCTAATGCTATATATGTGGCTGCAAGATAAAGGGTCAGGTGTCTGGTCTGACAAAAATGGGCTATGTGATGCACAGAGCTAGAATGTGCAGAAACAAAGATCAAAGCCAGCTCTTATAAGCCTCTTTGTGCCACACTGTGGAGTATGTTCTAGGCTATAGTGTGAGCTGCTATCCCAAGGGCCTCAGGAGGCTGAATGGCAGAAATCATATTTGGAGATGATAAAGTAGCAGGCAGGAGAGAGGATGAGGAGGGTAGGGAAATCAGATACTGTCCAGCTACAGTGGGAATACCGAGCTTTGTACTTCTTAAGGATGGTATTTCTTCTTCTCAAATATGCTGCACTAACTCTTATCATCAGAGAACTGTCTACATAAATGTTCTCTTATAGCCTCACAGGATGAAGTTAAACAAGGCTGGCCAATGGGTTACGTGGAAGGGGTATTTGTGGCTCACAGGATCCCTACGTGTTCTTCAGGCCACTTAATAGCCTTTCTATTCACAATGGCATGGATAAACTGAGGTGTATTTGAAAAAAGTTTACTTATCCACTTATTTGTCTGTGTGTTCATTGAGTACTTACTATGTGACTGACATCATTGTGCTAAGCAGTTAAAGATTCATTACACAGGCAAAACGATATAGACACAGGCACATTCTCTTCCTGCAGAAGAGGAGAGGCCACAGTCCAGCCATGAAGAAGTGTGATACATTTCATGACGGGAGACGATGAGTGCTGTGCACAAAATACACAGGTGTGGAGGAAATAATCCCTAATCTGACGAGTCAGGGAAAGACTTGTAGAAGTGGCATTTATGTGAAAATTCTGCAAGCTGGGCATGTTCAGGAATATGGGAGGACAACTACCAGCAAGAAGCCTGGGGTCAAGTTTATGCAGCTATTTTTGTTTTGGAGACAAGGCTGCTTAGCTGTTTACATTCAAATGAGTATCTGCTTCTCTTGACTTCTTAACCCCAAATACAGTAGTAGTGTTTTGTGCCTGGTGAGATGACTCAGCGGGTGAAGGCACCGGCCACCAGGCATGACAGCCTAAGTCCGATCCCAGGACCCACATGGTAGAGGAGAGAACTGACTCTAGCAAGTTATCCTCTGACCTCCATACACATGCCAGGGGGTGTGCACACCTGCACACACACACTTACACTCATATGAAATAAACACACAATAAAACGAAATGGTGTTTGTGTGGCTGATGGGTTTAGGAATAGGTTAAGCAGTGAATACCCTGTGAGCTTGACAACACACTGGGCGTTACTCAGATTTTAACAAGGTCTCTACCATCTGGAAACTCCTGCATATTCACATACTTCATCCGATATCACCTCAGTACCCACATTCACATTCCAGAGGAAGAGGCAGCCGTCAGCCTGATTTCCATGAAGCGATGATATCCAAACTCTTGTTTCAATATCTAATCTCCTGAGATAAGCATGCTTCTTTTCTTGACTCAGTTTCCGCATGTATCAGTGTGGAAAATATAGTCTGCCCCACCCTGTTCTGGTTGTAGTGGTCAGAATGCATGCTGAAGGGAGATGATAAAGGCTTGTTTGAGAACAGGGAGGGGTTAATGTTTGCAAACCTGTGTGGAAACACACTTGTCCCCTGTCTCAAGTCTTATTTTCCAAGCAGCCAAATACATGCCCACATCGCCATGCTCAACATTACACATTTATTTATTGTGCTTCTATGCCTGCGGAGATGTGGTGCTCACTCTTCAGAACAAAACATATTCCTTACTCTCTGTATTTTTGGAGCTCATGATACAGAGAAGATAACAGCCACTTAAATGAGAGGAAGCAGGGGGCCTGCATAGGCAATTGGATGATAAACACCAGATGGATATGGAAAGAAACAAGCCCAGTTTTAACCCTCTGTGCACAGGCACAATCCAATCAAAGGCAGGAAGTTCCGAACAGAGGGCTATTTTCTTTCCCTGAGCCCAGCATCCCTCCCCTCCAGTTCAGGGCAAAGAGAGGCCATAACAGAGGCAAGGGGGAGCTAGTGAGTGAACAGTCATGGAATCTCAGCTCAGAAAGCAGTCCTTGGGGTCAGTGCTCTCTCTCTGGCATTCCTTCTACAGCAGTTTCATCCAAACAACATTGGTCAATTAAATACTCAAGTCCTTTACAGAAACTCCTGGTGGCTTTGCCCTTGATCCCTGTTGACTCGTCTCTGTAGGAAGGGATTCCAGTTGGGATATGGGAGTGTTAGTTCTTTCTCTTCACCATTCATCACTAATCATGAATCTTTCACAGTAAGCTCAAGTTGGTCCCAGGCAGTGTGCAAACTGAATAGGCCACCTTCTGTAGTGAGGGCAGGATAGGGCTCACTCCCACCTCATCTAGCTAGACAGACAGCTGTCAGATGCATTATCCTCTCTTACATGGTCTCTTGTCTCCAGCTCAAGCTTCAGCAGTCCACCATCTCTTGCTCTCCTGGAGGTCTGTGAAGGATGTTTCTAGACAATCTGTCCAAGCCTCACTTGTTCAAACCCCACAATGGCTCACACTGCTATGGGGATGCCATTCAAACAATTCAGAGAAATCCATCAGGGTGTGAGATCTGAGATACTACTCATGCCTCCAATCCCTTTTCCCTTCAGTCTCTGAATGACAGCCATAATCTGTTATGTGTTTACAGATTCCCAAGAATAGCCTGCTTGTGACTTATCAGCCATGTTCTTAATTCATTTCATGTTCTGTACTCACCACCATCTAGCCACCTCTCCACTTTCCTCCATCACAGGGATCCCTTCAGTCTCACCTTGCACCTTGTTACGTAGCCTCAGCATCACCTTCAGCAAGCCATATGGAAACTGTGAAGGCACAGCTAATGTACTTGCTCTGCCTGTCTTTTGTAACCTACCATATACCTACTATGCTTCCCATCACTATTTGTTCATGGACATCTCCAGTCGATCAATAGTGGTTGCTTGAAGTGAAGGGACACTGCAGCATGTGTCTATCCTAAACCAGGTGTCTTGAGACAATAGCCAGCCTCATACACAGCACAAATCCTGGACATTCTCCAATCCTTCTCCATGGTTACTCATGCTTGCTGCCAGGATCCTAACATGCTCGAATCTATACCACATGTGAGTCACACTCTTAGAAGTCACAAAGTCATGTTTTATGCTCTTTAAAAAAAAAGCCTACAGAAGAAGAAAGGATGCTGCAGATAATTCATGAGAGTGTTTTTGTTAACTAACCAGAAAAACAACACCTCAAACTGTCTTTGTGCCTGACAGCATTCAAAGCTCTTCCAGCTTTAATTAGTAGCTCATGGATTCACCCAAACAAAGCTGGGGGCAGAGGTACATCTCAAATCCTTGATCTGAGATTGAAAATGTGTTAGTGTGGGCAAGTCATTTGTCCCGCTGGGCCTCGGCTACTCTTTTTTTTATGTTTTATTTTTTACAAAACCAGGATGATGTCCAAAGTCCCAGCTGGGTAGGTCCGACCATGCCCGAGCTCCCACCTTGCTTTCCAGGGATCCATGCAGATGCTGCTAGCTATTCAGATTTGATGCCTATGTCCCATTCTCTGATAAGAAGGTATGTCTGTAACTCTTAACCATTCCAGTCTCTGCCCATGTGAGCAGAGAGAGCCAGAGTGGAAGAAGTTAGGAAAGAGATGTGGAGAAAAAGTGCAGAATTGGGAAATGGGGTGCCAACTGATGACATGAACAAATAATACATGGCTTCACCCCTTATGCAGATTCTCTGGGAGGGGAATGCAAGAGAAAGCATTTCATTTCACTCCCATAAAGCAGAGAAGAATAACACAATATTAATTAGAATATAAAAGCATGTGGTAAAATTGGTATCATGGTGGCTTCTTTAATGTTCTCACTGTGGGAACTCCAAAGTCAGGATGAGAAGGTGGTACATTTTCCTTCCTCCTCCTTGGGAGAGATCTTCAATTCTTGTCTGTTTTCTGAACTTACATGGCCAAGGTGATATTGCTTAGCATCTCTCTAATAAATCTAATGGATCTTACTTTCAAGACTTACTTCATTACCTCTCAATCCACTTAATCAACTACCTTCTAGATGCAAATGGTTGATTCTGTCTTTCCAGATGATTTCCCCTCACACTCCTTTCTCACTATTTAGAAAATGCATTCCAAGACCCCTATTGGGTGCCTAAAGTTGCATAACCCTAAACCTTATCTTTATTGAGATTTCGCCTGCTATACATATATACGTGCACACATACTGCGATCAGTTTAACTATTGAATTAGGCACAGTAGTAGATTAATAACAGAGGAGCTGGGTATAGCAGCACATGTCTATTCTCAGTATTCATGAGTCTGAGACAGAAGAATCACTGTAAATTCAAAGCTAGAATAGACTACAGAGAAAGATACCATCTCAAAAAACTCATAATAGCATAAAATAATTATAATATATTATAATAAAAGTCCTATGTATGTGGTCTGTCACTGCTGAAATATATTGCACTCTCTGCTCGACAAAGGGACAGTTCAATGAGTCACCTAGATGGTGTAGAAGTTCATCACGCTATTCAGAACAATACACAATCTCAAACTTACGAATTGTTTACCTCTGGAATTTTCATTTAATATTGTGGATTGTGATGAATTACAGGTACCTGAAATTCTGCACAGTGAACCATCAGATAAGTGAGACTGGTCACTTTTGTGGACATTAGAGTGGACTCCTGCTACCTTCCAAGGATATACAGAACAAAGGGATTTCACCTATACCCTGAGTCCTAACAGCTTTCAGAACGGCATTTCTCTCACTAAGAATAAGATCATCAAAGCCTGTTGATATAGTCCATGATCAGCAGACTAACCAAAGAGGAAGGAACTGACAACAGAGCTACCTAAGTAAACAGATTATTCTTATGAAGAAACCAGAATCAAATAGAACTTAGTTCAGGAAAGGGAAAGGAAGGCAGAAAACGAGATGGGTTTGTGGAGATGCCAACCCACATAAGTGTCCTTATCATTGAAGTCATGTACATCTCATGCCTCCTGCATTCTAGAATCCTCTTTCTTGTCTTCCTACCACAGGCACATACATGAGTTCCAATTTTAAATGGCCGGTGGATGGAGCCAATGATTTGTTGTGTATGCTTGAAGAGAATTCACAACACTAGCAACCAAACACTAGCAACTTCCATGTCCTAACAAGTGTTTCCACAGTCAGGAAGCACCACAGACAGAGAGTCTGAGATTAATCAGACATTCAAGTTGCTTCCTGATCAGAGTGTGGACCCCATTGTGTTCTTAAAAGTTCTATCTTATCATATGTTTCATCTGTCTGGAAAAGATAATTAGAACCGCCAAGGCTAAGAAGTCGGGTCAGTTTCTGATACAAAAACTCACTTGGGAGCAACCAGCCTGGATCAGCATGAAGGATTTGTTGCCTGGCTTTTTGTCACCTTGCCCAGGATAAAGCAGGTATTCTAGATCAATACGTGTGTAAGATGTTGGAAAACTGTCCCTTAAGTTGGTCCTAAAGTTGTCATTAGCGACTCAACAGTAACAATGCCTCTATAACCAGAAGCACTGCATTGCACTGTGCTTCCATGAACAATGGTAAAGTTGCTCACTTCTTGTATCCCTTCTGCTGAGTGCCTTGTCAGGAATCTATGGCCCAATAATGCCCTCATGCCCATGGGAGCTGTCTTTGTAAACTAAACCTTGCCAGAAACATTTTGTTTAAGGAAATCTTCATATGATGACCTTCTGGGTCCAATAACATCAACTGTCCCCAAGGAAAAGTTCCCACACTGTCCCCAGTGATTTCTCCCCTTGCCAAACGTCTATACCTGCATATTTCCTACCAAATGTCAGTAGTTACTTAACTCCTAGCCCACAACTATAAACACTGGAAGAATCTTGGTGATCGCTATCCTAACTGAAGGAAAAGTGCATCTATGCAGCCTGGAGGCAGGTCACAGTATGCAACAGACTGCCCCTACAGAAGCCACTTCCGAATCCTGCTTTCAGAAATCCCTGTGCAGTTTCTCAAACCTTACTGATAGAGTAGGCAGGAGTGGAAACAGCTGAGTGGTAGCATTATGTATGCACATTCAAAAGACATTTATTATCTGAAAGACACTGTTTAGAAATTGTGTTTCTACTTAATTTGTGATAAATGATTAGTAAACTTGTTTGTCAATGTAATAAAAAAAAAAACCACTGCAACTCAGAGAGCATTCTCAATTAGATTCACATAGCTTATTATCTGGGAAAAATAAAAAGCAACCCACTCTCACTGGAGGACCAGGTATACTGCTTGCCTGCATGCTTCCTTCCCTTCTCCTCTCCACTCAGCCCCCTGCCCTGCACAATCTATCCCAGACAGACTTCCTCTGCCAAAGCAAACTGGTAATCATAAGGTGGAGGATGGATGGACAAATAGAGAGATATCTTTTGTCCACAAGTGCTGGGAATGAGTATAACTATGTTGAGGATCATTCCCCATACTGCCCCTCTACTCAGTCTCTTGGACAGGAAAGGCTAGATCTAAGACCAGAGCTAGCCTCTGGAACTTGAGGATTATAAACTCAGACATCACTCAGTCTCCTGGCATGACATCTTTTCTCCTATTAATAGCAACTTCTTCCATTCTGCTTATCCCAGAAAATGGAATGAATGAGGCTTGGCTCCAAGTATGAGAGAGAATAAAACCCAGGATACCAATAAATTGGAGTACAGAGTGGCAGACACTGTAATCCGCTGGAATGCCTCTCTGGCTCAAGGAAAAGCACCTCTTTGGGGAACCAGCAAAGGAAATCAATGCCCATAAAAGCATCCAGAGCACAAGCAACAGCAGAAAAAATAGATACTGTTGACCAGGACATGCGGCAGATTGCAGGTTGTAAAACAAAATAGAAAGTCATTAAAGAGGTGGGCAAAGGGCACAGTTGCACGATGCAGATGTCGCTGGGGACCTGTGTTAGGGGGCTCAGGACTTCTCATTAGCCAGGAGGTCAGTATTGCCTGTATGACTCTGGGGTCCCACATGGTTGATCCCTGCACAGCAGCATGGAGGTGAGAAGCGATTACTCATTCAGTAGGTCCACTTGGTAGCACATTCAGAACAGCTTATTGGGTTATTAATACATCACAAGCATATTGAGCTGTATTCATTTAGGGTTCGGGTTGCTTTAACCAACGACTGTTCTGGGAAGCCTGCCAGGATATGTATTTCTGGAAGGAGTTCTCTATCCTACCTCATTCAGCACCTTTCAATCCACCAGAGGGCAGAGTCAACCCATGAGACCCAGGCTTAGGAACCTTGTGGGGTCCTTAGCAGTAGGGAGGCTTTCTTTAGGAAGGGACCAGGAAAAACAAAGCCATGAACAAATTCTTCATCTTGGACTGGAAGTGGGAAAAAAGTTCCCAAACCTCTTGGGACAAAAGGCTGACAATAACTCCAGAAAAGGAACAAGGTAAAATGCTGCTGATGTGCTGTGCCTCAGTTTCCCAACATGTGAGAGAACAGATGCTTGAATCTTTTCAGGGTACCTTCATTCAGGCTGCCTTTTACAGAGCATAAAGAACACCTCTTACCACACAAAAAGGGACAGCTGGCAGAGCCAGGCTCTAAGGACACAGTCAGCAAAGTAGAAGGCATCATCTGGAGGCTTTTCCTGAGCTTCACACTTCTCTCTCCCTCTGACCCTCTGCAGGCGTCTACCTCATGCGTTCCCATTCCTGCCCTCCCTCGCCTTTCCTCTTCTACCATCTTTGCTACCTTCCTCATCTCCTCTTTTCTTGGAAAAAATAAAAGAAAACCCCAAAATAACTCCTGGGGGAAAGTGACAGCAGCTGCACGGCCCTCCCCCTGCTCCCACCGTGGAAGGTAGCTGCAACTTCCTGGCACACCGCCCGCCGTGGTGTGAGCTTCGATTTCCAGTCCATTGCCTGTGTGCCACAACAGCTCAGCCTTCGTTTATCAGAGAGAAGAGGCTTATAGGAGAAAAAGCAAGAAGAAACACCTCCCCACCTCATAACAAATAACTGGCATCAGCATCTGTCATCACTCTCAGTGAGTATCACATGCCAATCACATTACCTCACCATTAAGAACTAACTCCACAGCTGGGCTAAACAGAAATCACATTATCCTAATATTGTTCAATGTTCTTATACCAGCCTATGTGACACTAAATCTGCCAGGCCCTTCTTTTGGGAGGAAAGGAATGGATTCAGAATCATCTTGATCTTGATTTGTTTGTTTGTTTGTTTGTTTGTTTTCTCCCATCCCAGATCCTGGCTTAGTCTTAGTCTCTGTTACCCCACATTGCATAAGAATGTGTGCTGGGGCTCTAGGTGCTTACAGAAAGTGAAGATACAGCTTTCCTGGGTTATGTCCCTTCCTCTGCAACAGCTGGCACAGTCAGGACACAGTCCATCTTCTCTCTTCCGTACATTTCTCTTTCTTCCTTTCTCTCTCTGTCTCTCCCTCTCTCTAACACACGCTGGAGCACTATAGTGTCTTCTGCTTCCCTGTACATACCGTGGATTTCATTTATTCTAGGTTTCTTGGCCATCATAGAAGATATTCCTCACTAATTTATTCACTGAATCAGCCTCACCAAAGATTTTTGGGGTGTATGTGCTTACTGTGTGTCAACCAATGTGCCAAAGAAATAGAAAGATGAATAGGGCAGATAAGATGTGTTCTCTAAGTAGTGCTTTCTGATTTGGAGCATGCATCACACATATTTATGAGCCTTTATAAATGTTTGTGTTTTACAAATACCTTTCCCTTAATGTTTGAAATGTTTTTCTGATGAACAAGGCTGAGAGACATTCTTCTGAGTGGCTGGTGAGATTTAGGTAGAAGTGGGGTGATCTAGAGGTGTAACAAACTGGGGCATATGGGTAAGGTGCTTCCATGCAGGACCTTTGGGGTCACCCTCAGGAATATAGAAGATAGCACCAAGGTTCAGAGGTTTCAGAGTGCAGCACTGTGCCTGGATCTGTGAGTTGGAGACCATTACTCGTCATTGAGGAAAGACTAAGAAGTAGCAGCTGCTCTCACAGGACCACCCAGGAGCTCATGCCTGTCAGAGCTGTGAGGCCCAGGAAGGGCCAGACACTGAGAAGTGGACCCTAGGGCACCGAGTGGAACTTAAGGCCCGAGGGTTATTAACAGAAAGAAATGAGTTTAGTAAAATAATACTAATGAGTAACATTTAATGGTGATCAACATGCACAAGGCATCATGCTAAGCCCTTTACACACATTATTTTACTTGCTCCATATAACTATTCTCTGTGGTAGTTACCAAAAATATCTCTACTTTGTATGCAAAGAAATTAAAGTATAATAAATTGCCTAAGGTCACACAGTTACTAAATTTCAGTGTAGGGCCTCAACTTTCGGCATCTTTCTCTGGATATCCATCTTCCACAGCGTGGGGTTCTGCACCTGCTGGTCTGCCTGGCTTGGGAGCTGGGCCAGCGGGGGTCCGGGCCAAAAGAATGTGATTAAGGAAGGGTTTTTGAATGGAAGACTTTAACTCTCAGTCATGAAATGAGATGTGAATATGCTAGAGACTCTGGCTGAGTCTCATATGCTGGTCTTGATTGTCCACCTAAGTTGTCTGCACCTTCAGGACAGGATGATTGCTGTCGTGACACAGATGGAGTTCCTGGCAGCTGGGCTCCTGCACATCCTCAGACCCTTGTTGAACGCTTGTCAAATGTGCACAGGGCTTTGTTGATGGGGGACTAGAAGACCAACAGCTTCCTACTTCTTCCCAAGGAATAATGACTCTAGGTCCCATGCACACCAGGTCCTCTGCTGTCCTGCCCTCTAATGGCTCCAGCCACCTTTCTCTATGTCTCCATAAAACAGAACCCACAGATATCCTATCATATACACATCTAGGTATTATTGAGTCTCCTAATAAGACTTCTAGGACATGTCTAGGCTCTTTGAAAATTAAGATAGCAGAAACATCTCTGTATCTATGTGAGAAATATATGAAATGAACCCCAACATCCCTCTTGTATGTACCTGTTCCTGCCAGACCACCCTCTGTGCCCTTCGTGTCCCTCTCTGTCCTTGCTATGGACAGTACATTTTATATGAAGCTGTAAAATTTGATGACAGCTCTCCTTTCCTGTCATGTGGCCCTCATGCTGATCCCTCGGTGATATACAGCACTGACCCTCTGGCAGCCAAGCAGCCTCATTACAAATGAGAAAAAAAGAGAGGCAGAAGACACACAGGGAGGGCTGGGGACCAAGGAAGAGTGGTACCAACAGGAGAGTGTACAGAGAGAAGGGAGAAGAAAGGAAAGCAGCCTAAAATGCTCAGGTAGGGGAAATTGGGACAGGCCTTCTCAGTCACTTTTTGACTGCCCAATAGATAGATGAAATTCTCTCTCTCTCTCTCTCTCTCTCTCTCTCTCTCTTCTCTCTCTCTCTCTCTGTGTGTGTGTGTCTTTTCTCTTTCTCTGTCAGTGTACGTATGTGTGTGTGCCTCACAAAATAACAGGAACTTGATTCTCCGTAGAGAGGTGTACACTCTTAACCTACAGACACTGTATGTCCAGCAAAATAGAAGCAGCTGCTAAGGGGCTCATGAAACTGAGTAGGGAGAGACAGGTCATGTATCAATGCTTCTTAGGGAGAGCTAATGTGGGAGGTCTACATCCCTGTGAGTTTCCCAGACTCCCTTTCTTCTCTGAGGCTGTGGGACTTCTATCTCAAATCTGATTTTTTGAGACCCAAGGGGCAAATGCGGTGCTCCTAGGGGACGGGATCCAGCACAGCTACAGGGCAAGGGACTCCCTGCTTAGACAAGGCAGGTGCATTGCCAGGTTTTCTTAACAAACTCGTGAAGTCTGATGTGTAGCATGGGCGGAACCTTGGCTCCCAAGAAAATCCTGTTGATTTCACTTTAACTGCCTCAGGGGAGGCTGATTTACTGACTCTAGAGTTACCTAAACTAGGAAGGGATGTTGGAAGAGCACCTACAGACACACCATAGTGGGAGAACCCACATATGCCTTTCCCAGCATCTCTACACCGGGCTGTGCCCGTTCTTGGCTTCTTTTACTGCCTATCACATTCTTGCTCCTGTCTCCAGCAGGAATTAACTTGACTACTAGTGTGCTGAGTTCATGAGTTCAGCATCTTGACAGGGTCCTGAGTTCCCAAGATGCACGTTTCCCAGAGACAGGCAATCAACATCTGTAGCATCTGTTCTGAGTGCAGGTCTGTGCCAAGTGCACAGCTCAGAGCACGGTGCTTCTCCAAAACACGGCTCAACACCAACAGCACTTTACCTACATTTCAAATTAATAGGCAGTTTAGGTGTTCCCCTTTCAGCTTCCTGTATAGAGGCAGAGGCTGCAATGAATGCCAGCCCATGGTGTCTAGGTTATTAGATATGCCTGCAGAATGCAAGTAATTTGTGCTTCTGCTTTGTGCAATTGGCACTAATGGCACATGCATAAAACGGAGCCATCTTCCAAAACACACGTCAAAGGAATGTATTTACCAGGCACAAAGGCTAGGAGCAGAAGAATTGAACTCTAATGATAACATGTTTGCAGAAAAGCGATGCACTTAAGTTATTATGTATGAAAACTATTGGCAAAATTGTCAGTCTAGGCTCATTAGAGAGAAAGAGGCGGGAGATGAACACAGAAGGGGTGGTCTGCTGGTTGGAATTGAGGGACAGAGTGCTGTATGAGAACATAGATTACCAGAGGGAATGGAAAATAAAATGAGAATTAAGGCTTGTGAGGCAGAATTTAAGAGAGAAATAGGAGATTTTATAGGTCAAAGAGAGGTGTGCAAGAACAGAGCTGGGAACAGGATCCTGTAATGGATCGGCTTTTCACTTATATTTTCTGTACTCCATAGTCCTCTTACTTAAATAAATGGAGTCTGGGCATTTTCCACTAAGTTCTTCCTTCCTGCATTTCATCATGCCTCTGTTGACCCCAGCCATCTTGTACATGACTCATTTTTTTTTTCAGAATTCCATGTTAGCCGCCAGTATCTACTGTTGCTACAACTTTATGCATTCAGATTTATATTTTACTCTTTATGCTTGAACTTTGATGTGGGCTTGCATTTAATCTGAGCAGAAAATTAACACTATGACCCTGATTTTATATTCAAAGCAAATGAGGTCCTGGGAAGAAGGGCGTATGGAGGTCATTGCACAAGACAAGCTTAGTGATGAAGATGAATTGCACATCCTCAGGCTTATTCGGGGAGACGCTTCTCCCTCCCTAGCTCTACAATGGGAATCAACCCCCAGCCTGTTCTACCTTCCTTCTTCGAATGCTGGAAGCTTTGGAGAGAGTTAGCTCAGAAGGCAGTCAAGGTGACCACTGGACAGATGTGAAAGCAGCCAAAGACATCGATGATACCAGATCGTCAGAAAGCAATGAGGACTGTGCATGCACATAGATACATGCTACCTGTACCTCCATCCAGTCTCTTTAGCTGGAACACAACTTGCAATAACCCATTCTAATGCCACCAAGGGGTGGCTTTGGGATTAAAGATAGACATAAAGTGAAGGAAGAGCCTTCCCTTGAGGCCAGTCAAGGAAAGGGTGCTGAGTTCATTTCAGCTGTTATTGGCATACTTTTCTCTGGGGAGCCTCCAGGTCAAGATGCCTATTAATCCCTGCAAAGCCCAACGCAGGTAGGCAAATATTATTTCCACCTATTCCCAGCTGAGAAAAGAAAAAAAGCAGTCAACACAGGTGCTTTATCCACTATTGTATAGATGCTGTGTCTTCAAGAATCACGAGGGGAAAACTGTCGCTCATTCTCTCCACAGATTAATTACAAGTTTCAGCATTGCAGGGAGTCTTGTCCCTTTCTTGCCCATGGAAATGACTCTGTGTAGGTGTTTCCCCCAAGCCTGGGGCTAGACCTAGAAAAGGAATTAAATGGCACTGATCAGTCCTCAGACCACTGATCCCAGGGCCCTGACCGCAGTGGGTTACATTGGTTTCCTCCCCTCTCCTCATCCCCTCTCTCACCCTCTTTATCTCCATCAGCTCCTCATGTCCATCACTACCCAGGGAGAGGAGAAGCATTCTGCCATTCCTTCAAGAAAACATTTTGGTCTCATAGACTGATAAAGTCCCATTTGAAGATGCCATTAGTTCTTGTCAGTTTTAACACCAGAGTAATTGGCATGTACACACACACACACACACACACACACACACACACACACACACACACACAAAGGCAACATAACAACATAAACAGAAGAAGAGACAAAGACAGTTTTTCTTATTGTCGATTTGGTTTTGGTTCTTTTTACTTTTTATCATTTGCTGAGCTGTAAAACCAAACTGTGATGGGGAGAGAATCAGAGGGGCTCATTTTGTACTACAACAGCAAATTTACTGATTCATCTCATATTCTTCTCAAACCTCTTATTAACTCCCCGACTCCACAGTTCCTATGGGGGAATCTCCTATGGAAGCCTATACATTCTTATTTACACAGCGCTTATAAAACCACAGGGCCTGATGAGCCAATGGTCTGGCAGCCATGCCCTGAGACTCTATTCTCCAACATGAGCACTGTTATGGCAGCATCACTTTGCCCCTTGAAACTTTACCTGGCAGGGTCTGCACATGGCCAAGTAATCTCAATTCTCTAAAATCTCTGTCCATCTGTGGCCTTGGTGCAGAAGGTCCCCAAGCCCATCAGAGATGACTCCATGGTGGATTGGTGGGCTACATGGGACCAGAGGCCTGCCAGCTCACTCCCACTGGGCCTGAAAATCCCGTTTCCACTCAGGATGGCAAAGGCAAACAATTTAATGCATTAACCTCTACTGACTCCTCACCCAGCTGCTTTCCATCTTGATGGAAGGGTAAGGAGGTTAATTATTCCCAGGCTCCTCTTCAGACTTCACAGACCATATCATCGCTGCTAGCAGGGGCGGAGGCTGATCTGGCTGAACCTAGGCTTTGGAGAGGATGGTGGTAATGAAGTTGGCTGCTGTTACCCCTAGAGCTGTTCCTGTGCCAGGCTTTGATACTTGAAAGGGTCAGTCACGAGGTCAACGATGGCTGTCCCCATTCTCAGATAAGACCACAAGAAGGAATGGTCTCCACCTTGATCAGTATGACCACCATACCAATGCATCCCTCACCAATGAGTGGAGAATGAGTGTCTTCTCTCTGCAGATACAGCTTTGAGGAGAGACCCACAAAGCTGTAGCCCTTGGGAGCCACACCTCCTGGAATTACCTCAGATTCAGTCAAAACTGAAGGATAGCAGCTCATGCCTACAAGAGCAACTCTGTTCAGGTAGCAGAGAAAATGAGCCACCTATGGAAGGGGGTGCTTCCTTTCATCCACTGCCAGTTGGAGAATGAGGCTGAGGAAGAATGAGGCAGGCTGGGCAGAGAGGAGTTTCTTCCTACTATATACCATCACTGCTCCTCCCCCTCCAGCTCCTTCACCCCCTTGAGGACATCATCCTTAAAATATATTTCATTTCACAGCTGCATTATGGTACCACAAAATCCTGGGAATCCAATTTAAGAACAGATTACCTCCTCACTTACTTCATTTGAAGCAATTACATGTTAATTTTCATTGAAACCAGCCTAATGCATACCAATCTGATGCTGCAATCTCATTTGAATACTTAAGGGAACATCTACTGGGTTTGGGGCTCCAGAGATTTATATTTAAAGGGCCACTTCATCATTATGTTCCTTGGTGGGCTCTCTTCTCTTCCTGGTTTCCTCCCTGAAGCCCTTTGGGTCGGGAGCTTTACCATGGTGAAATAAGAGCTAATAAGTGTGTTCCACAACTGCACAGAGCTATAGTTAGTGAGGAAGCTCGTGTTCCAGGGCTTGTGTCTTTTCTCTGCCTTTTGTGTTGGTGGGTTATTGTGATAAAAACACCTCGCCACCTCCACCTTAATTTGTCTGCCTTACAAAGTCAAGATGCCTTCTCTACCATCTGCACAGGGGAGATGCAATGCCAAATCCCCCTTTCCTCAGCCGCCATGTATGCACAACCCCCTCACATTGTTGATTGCTGCATATGGCATTCCCAGCCATTCACCTAAGGAGGAAATAGTTTCTAGAACAGCCCTGTGCATTGATCTGAGCCACTGGTAATTAATAATACTTGAGGACTTTACACTGAGCTGCTCTTTCAGTTCCACAATACACAGGTTTAAACAACAACAATGGAAGCTTATCTGCTCAGTTTATGAAATTAAAATAAGAAACTTGTCTGAAGCTGCAATTTAGAGCAATTGTGAAGCTATAAGGGACTGTGAACCTATTGTGAAGGTGCTATATAAATGTATTTTATATTATATTATAATTAATCTATGATAATGTAGAGGAAGGCAGATGGTAGTACAAGACTGATTTAATTTAGACAGCCCAGAGTTGTTGGCACGGATGTTGAGGGTCACGGTCAGGCAAGGTACTGGAGAGATGTCTATTATTGTTGTCTAGATTTAGCTTGAAATACAACGGGTATTTGGGATATTTACTGTTCTGTACAATGCTTGTGATTGATCCCTCCCCCAGTCACCTCTGTTCTCATGGAGCTTATACAACCAAGGAGACATAAGACACAAATCCATCAGATAATAAGTGTAGTGCAGAACAAGAAGGCAATGCAAGGATTGGGAAACTGTGTGGTGGTCCTAGCTCCCTGTTTACTACTACTGTATCATACTAGCGAGCAGACTTGAACCCTTTGCCTTTTCTGCCCGAGAGGAGCCAATGTACCTAGAGGTACATTTTGATAACATCATTTACGCAAGTAAAGGTCATTCCTGACCTAACAGGGTATTTCCAAGCCCCTCACCAGATCACAGCCCACTATGCTTTAGAATAGGGATTTGTCACTCTTTAATTGGCAGAAGCTTAGCTTAGAGCAGATATGAGTGCCTATGACATGGCCAGTGAGTTCAGTAAGGAGAGTCACACAGACGAGGGTACATGACCATGTTCAGGGACCCCAGGCTTGATGATGGTCGCTCTTTGCTCATGTTTTCAATCTCAACCAACAGAAAACAGAAAAACAGTGATACTGCCTTCCCTTTTAGATAGCTTGTTAAATACATTTTGTTTTCATGCTGCAAAATTGAAATGCTATTTGCATTGCCAGAGGGTTAACTGGACTCCTAGAACAAAACTGCAATACAAAAAAGCAATCACTTTAAATGACCACTCCTGCTCTCTAACAGGAGTTCTTCAAGATCTCTGGCGGTCTGTGACTTTGATGGAGCTGGCGAGACTGTCTTGCTCCACAGATGCCAGGTAACAGCCTCGCCTTCTGAAGAGGAATCCTTATAAGCCCCCTGCTTCATCTACTTGGACACTTATTCTCTCTCTCTCATAAGTCTTACCTCATATGTTCACATTGTTTTAATTCTCTGTGCTACTTTCCATATCAACAAATGAGGATGGAACCAGGGAAAATGGCCCTTTGTCAAGCTGGAGAGTCTCCCCTCCCTTTCTCTTAGACACGAGTGTTATCTGCATAGTGAGGGTTTTCCCTATGGCTCTAGTCCTGACCACTTAGTCTCTGCACTGAAGCCTGAGATTCATCTTAAGGCCTCTGAGCTGCAGATATGTGTGGATAGGAAAGTATGAGAACTGGCTGTTGTTCAGTATCTCAGTCACTCCATCATCTTCCAATGATGTCCAGCCCATGCTGTTGCAAGTGCAACCAACTTTGTCTATTGATGGAACTAGAGTGATCTTCTGATCCAAGCACTTGTCCAGGGAAATCAGGAGTTGGGATGGATAATAGATACTCAGAAAGAGACTGGAGGAGAACATCCTCAAGCTAAATTTAGAACATGCTGTAGCTCTCAAAGACTGGATAAGGGAGTCTCTTACCAGAAAGATTAGCGTGTATAAAAGGTATTTTCAGAGGACCTGGCTTGTTTGCACTCGGCCCCATTAAAGAAAGTGTCTTCACAGAGCTGAGGTGGTAAAGGCTATGAGCTCACTCAGGACACTCACGCAGCATTCAGGACAACCTGCTCTCTGAGACCCTACAAGGTTTGAGTGCTAATCAATTAAGACAGAGGAATGCAGCACCATCATTTTATTAATGATGTCAATATTGGACAAGGGCAAGTGGCCCAAGAAATACTATGCCATGGTTTTGTCAGCACATCCAGGGCCCAGCAGTGGTTCCTCAAGCTCCTGGCATGTCATACAGTGACTGAAAGGGGGAAAAGGGTCCTTTGTCCAGACAGGAGTCTGTTCTTAAACAAAGAGCTATCCCTGTTCAAAAATGCCATCTGCTTCTGTGTTCTTGGTAGGAAAATGTTACTTATACCTCGCCTTACTTTTTTTCCCCCTACACAGTATCATTTTTCTTTCCTTTTTTTTCTTTTAACCTTATTGAGGCATAATTGGCAAATAGAAATTATATATATTTAGCATGTACAACATGATGTTTTGATATATGTATACATTGTGAAATGATCACTACAATCAAGCTAATTAGGATGTCCATCACCTTACCTACTTACCATTTTCTTTGTGGTGAGAATTTAAGTTCTACTCTGAGCAAATTGCAGCAAGTCTTTGCAAATACAATACAGCTTTGTTAGTCATCTCCACCATGCTGTGTGTTAGATCTCCAGAATTATTTTTTTGTAGCTGCAACTTTAGTGCACAAGAAACTTCTACCCATAAAAGATAGAATCTCTGATCTGGGTGGAGACCTAGCATTTTAATTGAGCCAGTCATTCACTTGGCCAAGAGACCACCTCTAGGAAGATGGGCTCACCTTAAGCCACACTAAAGAGATAGCCAGGATAATCAGCCCTTTTTAAAAAAATACTGTACTTGCCTTCCCAGAATCTCTACCATTAGTGCTGTGGTTTGAGGCCACAGCCATGTGGCATGGCAAGTCTGCCTATTTTCTATATTACTCAGGAAAGTGTAACTTCTTCTTTTCTTCTATCTCTTTTCTAAGGATGCTTTCCTCACCTTTGTGGGCATCCTTGCTTTTCTTCCAATGCTTCCTCCGCCATGGGGCTGCTGGTTAATCCTGTGTCCAATCTCTGTGCCAGCTTGAGCAGCATGGCTTTCTTCCTTTCCTTCCCATTCTCTGGACAGGTGTGGAGATGGACAGCTTGCTGCCTGGGACTTTTTCCATTTAAAACTCTAAAAAAATTGTCCTTGAGCTCCCATTTGAGTCCATTCTTAAATTATTTTATTAATGAGACTAAGAACCCAAAAGGGACCTCAATTTCCCTTGTATCAAAACTTTATACTCAGGGACTAACATCTTCCCATTATTCTTCCTCCTCCAGGTCCTGAAATCAACATTCTGTTCTCTTCTTCTATGCATTTGACTATTTTAGATTCGGCACTTAAGTGCATTGGTCTCTCTGTATCTCGATTACTTCACTTAGCAAAATGCCCTCTGAGTTCTTCCACATTCTCACAAATGGCTACTAGTGGAGCCATCCTATCTACCTTTACCCACAGGAAACTAAATCACTATCTCATGTAGGTACTTGCATCATTATGTTCCTTGTATGAAATGCATAATAACATGAAACTCATAATAACCAAGATATAGATTTGCTCATTATCAAGAGATAACTGGAGACAGTACGTGATATATATATATATATATATTATATATATATATATATATATATATATATATTACAGACAAGGCACATGACAAAAGGACAGGGGAGCCTGTGGGTAGGGAAAATGGCTCAGTGGGTAAAGGCACATAAAATGAAGACTGATGATCTGAGTTACATTCCTGGGACTGAAGTGACTAAAGGAGAGAAAAGACTCCCTCCAGTTGCCCATGTATATGTTCATTGGTGTGCATGTGGGTATGCACACAGATACGCTCGCACATACTTATATATGCAACCAAATACTATTCAGCTTTGAACAAGAATGTATCCTACACTTCTTTTATGTACAGGATAGTATAACTCAAGGTTGCAAGTGCTGGTGTTGACAACCATTTCGTAAATAAATGCATCAGAAGACACTCTAGACATTTCACGAAATTTTTGTCAGTTAGGAGCTGTCTATAATTACTATATAACCTTGATCAACTCAAGCGCATCTTTGGACCTTGTTTTCTTCATATTGTGTGTAGCTGAAATCACATCTTGCTTCTCTTGGTGGTGGCTGGCAGAATCTCCTAGTAAGTAAGTAAGTAAGTAAGCTTCCAGTAAGTAGCCTGGAAAACCATGCCCACATTCCCAAAAAGTGGATTATGGATATTTGTCTTCATTTAGGTTGTTGG
This sequence comes from Peromyscus leucopus, assembly GCF_004664715.2. Lineage (NCBI taxonomy): Eukaryota > Metazoa > Chordata > Mammalia > Rodentia > Cricetidae > Peromyscus > Peromyscus leucopus. The sequence continues at coordinate 42,819,661 of NC_051069.1, read as the reverse complement.
TTATAAATTGTTACTGGTCATAGTCAATCTCTTTCTAAAAGAAGAAAGGGGGATGATATAGAAATATAGGATACTGATATGATAGGATAAAAGGGTAGATTATTGAATCTACTTTTAAAGAGCTAGTCAGTTTTAATAAGTCTGAGGTAATGGCCAAGCAATTATAAATAATATTAAGGCTCTGAGTAATTATTTTATAAGTGGCTGCAGCTCCGTTTGGTCAGGCAGGACCCGAGAAACTTTCAGGCTACAATACTGAGTAAGTTAAACTTGATCATCTCCTAGGTCCTCCATACCCAAAGTAAAATATTCTACTTCAGGGTTGAACTCCCAATATCCTTCCCTTCCCAAAAAATTGTGAATGTGGTACATGAAAGTGCAGAGTAATCCTCCTGCAGCAGATGGGAACAAATACAGAGACCCACAGCCTCTCAGAGAATAAGACACCTTGGAACACTCAGCCACAAACAGGCTGTTTCCATCAAATCCTATCCCTCAGAGTTCAGGGAACCTTGCTGAAGAGGAGGGGGAAAAAGTGTAGGAGCCAGAGGGGATGAAGAACATTAGGAGAACAATCCTCTAAATCAACTGAGCAGAGCTCATATGGACTCAGAGACTGAGGCAGCATGCACAGGGCCTGCATAGGTCTGCACCAGGTCCTCTGTGTATATGCTATCATATTATCACTTCCAGGTTAGTGTTTTTATGAGATTCCTGAGTGCTCCAATGAGTGGGTCTCTGACTCTTGTGTCTTCTCTTGGTCTCTTTTCCTTCTGTTGGTTTGTCTTGTCCAACTTCTGTGTGATAGTTTCTGTTTTTATCATAGTATATTTTATTTTATTATTATCCCTTAGAAGCCTGTTTGTGTTCTAATGAAAGACAAATAAAAAAGAGTGGATCTGGATGGGAGGGGAGGAACTGGGAGGAGTAGAGGAAAAGGGAATAATCGGGATATATTATATGAGAAAAGAGTCTATTTTCAATACAAAGGGATAAAAAGAGCAGAGGAAATGGTCAGGGATTAGGATAGTGGGGTTGCCTGTAAGGGAGGACGGTTGAAGGCAGTGAGGCAAGATGGTGCTTCATTTCTTTTGTTTGTAGTGAGTGTTCAGTGCGAGGTCCTGCATACACTAAGTAAACACTCTAACCCAGAGCCTCAGGCACAGTTAGAACACACTTTTGATGAACATGAAGGCATTACTTCAGGAAACCATCTTTAAGTATTGTGATCATTAAACACAATCTAGTGTTGGTGACCAGAACAAGGAATGGAACCAAGCATCTTGCACTGCCCTCTCCTGGTGGAGCAGTAAAGGACATGTAGGAAGCTGGTTTGGTAGTGGGGCCCGGCTGGTCCTGGCACATAGAATGCTTTTGTTGGGGGCTCAGTGCGTTCAAAGCACTCCCCAGCTTTCTCCATAGAAAGCCAGCTGACTTGACACATGCCATGTACAACACTTGTTCTTTATTTTAAACATATTTTTAGATGTCATGTTGAAAGCAGGATAAGACCTTTTCAATAACATTCCGTATTTACACTTCTTTTATTTTTTTTAAACAAAAGCTTGTGTCTGAATAGAAGCTCATCTTCAAAGGATGCCTTTTGAAGAATCTATAGGACAGATAAAAATGTGTTGATGAAGAAATAAGTTCAACTGTGCAGTATGAAAAAGAATCCTTCCTCAAGATCAGGAAGAATAACATGAAAAGAGACAGGAAGACTGGGGGCTGCAGGAAAGGCCACATCGGTGGGTACAGAGTCCTCAGAACTCAGCTGTCATTGGTGGCAATGAAGGCTTGGGCCTGATGCTCATTTCAGATTCCTCTTCTGATTTTTTTTTTTTTTTTTGCCAGTTTTTCAGTCATCCTTGGTTTGACAATGAATCCAAAGGACCTCATGGGATCCTTCAAAGTAGGTATTCCTATACTATGGAAGGTCCCTGCTAAGATGGCTTTGGGGGCCATATTTGCTACCTTCAATCACTTTAGTTGTCAGTTAGCTTCATTGACATCTCAAGATATTCTGGAGTGTGGATACCATGTCCTGCCCCCACCCCCACCCCTCTCCTGAATACCACATCCCAGCCAATAGCAGAGCACCTGCATGGAAGCTGAGGATGTTGAGGATGCAGGTGTGAGTCAGAGGCCAGTGCTTCAGAGCCATGTCTCTGCATCCCTCTACTGCAACCCACTCCTGCTTGGATCAACTGGGTACCAAGAGTAGGAGGAGCCATGGAGGGAAAATATGTACCTTGTGCACATGGGCTAGCATTCAGATGGAAAGAATTTGGGTCATGATATTGAGTTAGGATAGCTTCACTCCTTGTGATCTCTGGATGAAAATGCTATTTAAATGCAAATCACAGAGGCATTTATTACAACCATGGCAATGATTCCAAAGTTATTTAAAAACCAAGTCTCTGTGTGAATATCTTACGAACACCCAGGTGAAGTACTTCACTGAGGTTGGGCCTGGGCTGCATGGACAAAGTACAAAACAAAACAAGAGAGCTAGTGGGCAGGCAAGATGGTTACATACTCAGTGGGTTAAAAGCACTTGCCACCAGGACTGATAACCTGAGTTACATCCCTGGGACTCACATGGTTGAAGGAGAGAACAGATTCCTTCCAATTCTCCTCTGACCTCCATGCATACACGCATTCACATACACATAGTAAATGAAGGTCAAAACATGTTTTGCTTTTTGTCTTTATAACAAAAGAGAGCCAGTCCTGAATTTGGTTGAAGCAATCTGGCAGTTTGCATGATGGAGCAGAGGGATGTGTGAGTATGTGTCTGTGTGTGTCTGTGTGTGTGTGTGTGTTGTGTGTGTGTGTGTGTGTGTGTGTGTGTGTCTGTGTGTGTATATGGGGTGGGGGTGATGAGCAATAACTAGGAGGGTTGCTGTGGAGAACAGCTTCCAAGGTCTCACCAGGGTAACCTCTACTTATGTCTAAAGTCATAAGAGATGGCCCAACAGGCCCAGTGGGAAGTCACAGTCTGCCAAGGCCATTCTGGCCATAACAAGACCCAGCCCCCCACCCCAGCTATTTCCCCAACTGTGACCAAGGAGGATTATCCCTGCAGTCTTGAAAATGAAAAAACAGGGCTACTTGTATTTCATCTGGAGGGACACTGAACAGAAACACGGAGTGGTGTTTGCAACCGCCTCCCTGAAACCAGGGGAATCTTACCATGTAATATGTATGTATATGGAAAGGAAGAGTTGGGAAATTGCTTATTAAGTCAGCATAGATGTTCAGGTTCAAATCTCGCCCTCTGAGAGTCCAGAGACCTATGACCAGAAAGCAGGGCATTGACTCTGATGGAATGGTGGATCTTAGTCTGTCTCCGTGTTGCCTATACAGTCCCCAGCAGCAAATGTGCCCTCAGCAGAGAGCTGTGGACTCCACCAGCCTTGTCCCATTTTGGGACTGAAGCATCATTTTCTCTCAATTCAGAGAAACACATAAGGTATTCTAAGAAGTTCCATTATTTACTAAGTGAATGATTCTGAAATGCCTTTCTTTTTATTTCTTCTTTCTTTCCCTTTTTTTTTTTTTTTCTGCTAAAAGGTTAGCCATACCCTCCTACATAACATGTCTTCAAGATGTTACATTCAGCTAAGTGTAGGGACACTAGTTTCTTTCACTTGTCTATCAATGCTGTATAATGGATCAGACAAATGACGCAAGATTGCTTCATCTATGGTCTGTTTAACATGCATCGAGCTGCATAGCTGTGCCTGAGCCTGCGTCAGTCACCAGTGAGACTACACAACATAAAGAAGGCTATGTACTGCTAGATGAGAAATAAGGGCAGGAGAAAGCAGTTCTGCTCTCTCTTAGAACAATCAAGGCTACAAACATAAAAGGGATCTTGTGACCTTTTGTTGTGCTGTATAGTAGCTATTTATAATCTGAGTCATCTGTAGTCTCCATTGAGCAAGGCAAAGCTTCCCTCATCCCTTGCCAAAATGCCTATATTAGTATCAAACCAGTTCCTTTCTGCCTCAAGCACAAACCACTGAAAGCCTTTCCAGCAAATATAAACTTGTGGTAATGTGTCTTTATTACTAATCATGATTACAGAGACAGTTTCCAATCCCATGGTGGTGGTGAGTGGCTGGCTGGAAACTATCTATTATTCTATTTCACAGACTGAAGAATTTAGATAGGACAGATTTAGGAGAATAAATCTGAAACCTGGTGCTTCATTTTTTTCTCAGCTGACTTTGGTGTTTGAAGCATCTATGAGTCTTTTCAGAAGGTCAGTTTATTAAGCGTGCACTGATCTAAAACAATCCCATTTTACACATGGGAGCCCATGAGCTGCTAGTTTGCTCAGGACTGCAGAACTCTACAGCACTGGGGACCAAAATGGACGATCCTGTGTAAGCAGACCTGCAGGCTTGGGAACGTCTTATCATATGCGTTATTAATGACTTCATTTCCATCAGGGATAAATGTATTTGTTTTATTTTTACTATTTTCACTATTGTGTGTGTATGTGTAGTGTGTGTGAAGGTGGGCATGTGTACAGGTGTGTATGTGGACATCAGACGACAATTTCCAGGTGCCAGCTCTCTCCTTCCACAATAGGATGTGAGAATCAAAGCTGGGTCATCATGCTTACAGGGCAAGCAGCTTTACTTGCTGAGCTGTTTTGCTGGCCTGAACTTTAAACCACTGTTTCACTTCCCTTATAACAGTAAAGAAAAATTCAACCTTACAGATTTCCTTTTCAAGAAGATGAGAGGAGAATCTATTCTATGTGAGTGGCTATGCTCAAGAAATAACAGTTTGTTCATTCATAAATTGAAAGTGTATCTAGAAATGAAGGTATGCACTAATTTGATTTTCAAATAAGAAATAAAAAATACCAAATTCATTATATTAGATTATTTCTTGCTATAAAATTTTAAGCAAACGTGAATATGAGCAAAGACATTTGCAGCAAAGGCGTCTAGCTAAAAAGGGGGAAACAAAGGCCCATGCCACCACCGTATGTGGACTAAGAATAAACTGAGCACATGCATACTTGTGGTCATACTGCAGCCATCTGCTGGCAATGCAGCTCTCCAGAGACACAAGTGTCCTTGGCAGAGATGAGTCAGGCAGAGCCCTGAAAGGATGTTAATTACTAAGTTTACCGGTGCTAGGAACACCACACTTGTGGCGACAGGAGCAGACGCCTCATTTTCCCAGCCTGTGTTCACACACACTGGCTTAGTACTGAGTTGGTGCCAGCTGTGGTGCAAGGCACAAAGCTGCAGCACTCGGGACATGGAGCCCTCCTTTCTGGAACTGACATGCTAGTCAGAACCACTGAGAAAGGTTATGAAGTTGTTTTAGGGAGGCAGAGCATTCTGACGACAACACACAGGGCAGTGCACTGGAGAAGGGAGATGGTTAATACAGGGCCTATGTGGGGGATGGGTCTCTGTAGAAGCACATTTTCAGGAGAAAACATTTGTCTTGGTATCTAATAGGTAACCAGGAGGCATCTAAAGGAAGCCATGAGTCCTTCAGACACCAACATTCAAGGATGTCCTAGGGAAGCAAGACAAAAGAAAAAAAAAATGAGGAGAATGGTAAGTCCCAGAAACTTAGAAAACTAGGCATAATGAGGTTCTGTTCTAGACTGTTCTAGACTACTGCATAGAAAGCTGTTGTTAGTTCATCTGGAAACAAAACAAAACAGCCTTTTTACTTGAACCATATTCTGCATGGGTACATCTAGGAAGACAGGGGACTATCAATGGGTATCTAATCATTGTGAGTACTTAGCTATGTGCCCTGTGACAAGACTCCAACTGGAAATCAGAAGAGGACATCGACTAGACAATAGTCTGTGGTCTCAGTGCCTCGTCCTTTATCTTTTCATCAGCAGGACCAGGGAAGGGCTCTGTATTCAGACTACAGAGGCTAATATGGTACCTGATAAATAAACACTAGATGTATTGATGAATGCCTACATTGTTGGGAACATTCTATATACTTTTTAGATTTTAAAATTTCAGTCTTTCTAGATTGAAAGGAGAACTCAGGGAGCTACACAGCCCTTACACAAACTTGCAATAAACTAGCAGAGACACAGACTTCCTAACTGTGTTACATATGTCGATGGGTAAACGGTCACAGTTACCATTCACTGCACTCCAACAGACCTGACAGCCTGTCTCAGTGAATCATTAGAAGAGAAGAACATTGGAGGAGTGGCCTGCCCATTCTGGGAAATCCCTTCCTGTGGATGCCTGAGATTTGCCATGAAGATCCACTCGGTTCTGGACTTTTAACATTTCAAACAAACTCAGCTCTGAGCATGAGTTTGCTTAAACTCTCCACAGACAGCTTATAGGTGGGTGTGGGCACAGACAGATGGGATGCCGCAGAGAGGAAGCTGTGTAAATGCCAAGTGGCCAGGGCTATGGCCAACCTGGAAGCCTTCCGGCGGGTACTTCTGTTTACTAACCTCCTGTCTTGGCAGTGCCTTTGGCTTGGTCACGTGGCTGCTCCACACGGAGCTGCTTAATTGCCACCAGTGGATAATCTGACCCTTTGAATCCAGATGGCTCAAATCTCCCTGTCATGGACATTGATACCCCTTTCCTGGGTAAAGTGGCTGCCTATTACTTGGAAATGGTCCCCTTTAGGTGAACCCAGCTGATAACTACTACTATGGAGAAGCAAGGTAAATGCCACACCAAAAGAAAAGGGAAGAGAAGGTGGGAAAAAGGGTACATGGTAGACAACTGCTACCCTGCCCCTCACATTTCTATAATCTGCATGTGTTTATTTATAACTCAACATTCAAACTGGTAGCTGAAAGCTTTCAAGTGAAAATGTAGGTCAAAAAATATTATGTGGGATAATGGCAATTGTTTCAGCTTCAGGGAACAAGTAAGTGACTGAACCTTGTTATTTCACTGACTTCTATAGACCAACACCCACCCACTTGGCCACAGAACACATGGTCGCGGTTTAGCTTCCAATGGCTAACTGAGAGTTTCCTTTGCAGAGAAGGGGCTGGGTTTAGAGCAGGGACTTGGAAGGTTGGCAAGGATGGTTCGGATGCTCTACCCCCACCCGTCTTTAAGGCAGACACAGGTATTGTGGAGAACACCCTGGAATTCTTCATCTGGAAAGCAACCTCAGGGTAAGGAGAGATGGGTAGAGTGAGAGCTGCCCCAAGCCAAGGTGCCCCAGCACGAAGCAATCAGTTCAGTGCTTTGGGGTCTGTACATCAAAGCTGTGCAGTGACAGAGACCTGCTGTGTCAGCCAGCCAACCAGATAAAACTGCCTGGACCCCAACCTGGAGGGGTCAGCGCATGATAATTAGGAACAATTAGCCATGTGTCTGCTGCCCCAGCACCCAGGTTTTATCCGTGAAGCTCGGGATTGCAGGCTCTCCACGACTACTCTTCTTCTTTTCCCCCTTTCCACTCCTGTTTCTTAAAGTAGACGTCTATTCACTCCTCCTTCCCGTCTCTCTTTCCTCTTCCTGGTGCTCCTCACACTCTCTGCTCTTCCCTCTCCATTGATTTCTCTTTTCGTGTCTCCCCTAATAGATAAATTTTAATAGCTTTCTTTTCTGCACTAATACAAATGGGCTCTTGGTCTAACCATATGTATTAAGTTAATAAGCACACATTTATTTATCCCAAACTTACCAGTGCTTCCCCCTGGGAATTTTCTGCGTTCAGAGTCTCTATTCATCCTCACTAAGTGGGCACAGCCTCGGGAAGGAGCCCTGGATCCTCGGTTAGACTCCTGGGCACATGTTTCCTCAGCTGGGCTTCCTTAGAGGCCAGGGTTAGGAGTAAGTGGGTAGAGATTGGGGCAAGGGAGAGGAAGAAGACACAGTCAAAGTGACCCCACCTTGCTCCCTGGGGACTTCCAGGCCACTCTTTTGATGCAGCCTCTTCTGAGATCATCCTTTAAAGGACTTAATGATTTTATAATCATTGCTGTTTTGCAAAATGTTCATGTAAGAAAAATAGAATACAAGCCCAGAAAGATAGAGAAATGGGAGGAAGAAAGGAAGAGAAAGGGGGAGGAAAGGAAGGACAGTGATGGATAGGGGGACTTAGCTGCCCCATAATCTCCTTACTCAGAAATGACGACTGTAAATATTGTAGCAAATATCCCCACACTGTTTATGTATACATGGGTATTACATGCAAATATGACATGGAGTTGTATTACAGTTAGACTATTTGAAGATGAAAGATGTCCTGGACCAGGAATCTCCCAGTAAGAAGGACATTTGCAGAGCCAGCAAGGAAAAGGAATGGACAGTTAATAACCTCCTGCTTCTGGCCAGGCCACTGCGTTTATATCTCCTCAACCTCACACCAACCCAGAGGAACTTGTATAGCGCAAATTGTTAGAGGGTCTTATTAATAAAAACAAACCTGGAGCAAGGTATTGGGGTGAACACTGAAAGATCAAAGAGGCAGAACAAGCCACAGCTACCTCACCTTGCCAATTCCTCAGCTGATTTTGTTTCCTCAGAATGGATGCCTCTCAGCTGAACTGTGCTGCTCAAAAGCCTAAAAGCTTAACCAGCCTAGTTCCTGGTTTCCACGCCTTATATACCTTTCTGCTTTCTGCCATCACTTCCTGGGATTAAAGGCTCTTGTTACCATGCCTGGCTGTTTCCAGTGTGGCCTTGAACTCACAGAGATCCAGGTGGATCTCTGCCTCTGGAATGCTAGGATTAAAGGCATGTGTGCCACCATTTTCTGGCCTCTATATCTAGTGGCTGTTCTGTTCTCTGACCCCAGATAAGTTTATCAGGGGGCACAATATTTTGGAAAACACAACATCACCACAAACTTGAGAACAGAGGAAATGAAATCTTAGGAACCGCGGGCATCTCTTGACCAGATTCACAGGCAGGCAGTGGCACGTTCAAGACATGGGTCTAGGGACAATATGATGACTGACTTCCCTTTCAGACACTTGTAAATGCTGAGGAAATCTCTGGAATGGAAGGCAGATATGGGCTAGTAGACATTGCCTTCATTTTTCACCACCAGCCATATATAACTAAATTAGAGAGAATAAAAAAAAAAAAACATAATCTGAAGATGACTTAACAGTTGAAAAGTTAATCAGACTAACTGACTATAGGAAAGTGAGAGGGCATTTTCATATGCCTGAATGTATCTAAGTTCCTGAGCCCAAGGCTGAGTCTGTAGTGATGCTCTCCACAGCAACAAAATGCCTGAGATTAGAAATGCTAGCACACACGCAAAGGCAGAAGGGGCCATGCAACTAAGAATCACATGGCTTCTCTGAGCTTTACTTGAAGCCACAGTGGACCCCCAAACCTGTGCAGGGGCCGGATTCCAATCTGGCCGAGAAGCTGTGCCAACTGCTTTCAGTCTGTCAAACTCATCTTCTCTAAGCTTGGAGAGAGGCTGAGTGAGGAGGTTCTGCTGTGCCTGCCATGCCTGTGTGCATCAAGGGAGTCACCTCCAGGAACATCTGCTGCAGCCTATGTTCAACACTAGGCAGGATAGGGATCAGATGAAGGCAGGCCCTGGCACACTCTGCTCTTCACTGGGGCCAATTTGCATTGTAGATGCCACAGGCTCCCTGGGGCCAAGGAATGCAAAGCCTTTACAGTCCAATTTGGCTCTGCTGTGCTCAGTTCTGAAGGAGAGTTGCACTTAGTTGAATGGTCTGACACGGCACATGATATGTGCAAGCACCTGGAAGTTTGAGAGAGGCTGTGTTCCAGGATGTGTGGAGACAGGCTCCACACTGCCCACAGCCCTGGGACCGGAGGCTGTCACCAACACAGCAGGGCAGCCATGCCAGTGCTGGCTCAGGGGGCACATCCAGAAGTGCTTAGCATTTTCCCGACTTAGGAAATGTCCTTCAAGAAAGTTTTGCTGACAATTTGATCTTACTACTAAATGAGGCAGAATAAATTCCATTAGGAAGACCAATATGAAAGCTACACTGTGCAAGTTGCAAAACTCCTCTGCAACGTGGAACGTAACCAAACTGTCACATTCGAGTTCTTTAAGGAAAAGATTGTGTCTGAGACCACTTCTTGGTTGATAATAAAGTAGCCAAAGCTTGCTGCTTCATGAAGAAGGAATATGTATTTAGCTTATGGATACAGAAGCTGAAAGTCTAAGATTAAGCAGCTCTAGGTGTTCTGCCTGACGCAGACTCCTCCCAGGGTGCTTCTCAAATAGTGGAGAAGGCAGAAACCTCCGTGTGCAGGAGAGGCCGAGTGTGCAGGAGAGGCCAGGTGTAGTACAGCCACACTTTATAACAATCCACTCTCAAGAGAACTAATCTCATCTAAGAGCAGCACCCCAATGGCCTAATTACCTTCCATCAGGCTCCACCTCTTGAGGGTTCTACCATTTCTCAGCAGCACTACAGTGGACAGAGCTTCTGAAATGTGGCCCTTTGTGAAGCACACTTTAAACAGAACGGACACCTTGCTAGTTCTGCACTTGAAGGAACATTTGCCCACCTCCTCTGCTCACTGGGAGAGGAAGTGAGATGCAACCTATATCAAAAGCTCAGAAAAAAGAATTCTTCCTACAACAGATGCTCTCGGAGCTAATTCTTGAAAGGATGAGTAAGAGAAATCAAGAAGAAAAGGAATGGAAAGAATTAGAGGTTTAAACACACACACACACACACACACACACACACACACACACACACTGCACAAATCCTATATGGTCTTATAATAAACACCCAGAGCCAGATATTGGGGTAAATGCTGAAAGATCAGAGAAACAAATGAACAAGCCACAGTCACTTCTCACCTCACCAACTCCATGAATCAAATCCTCTGATTGTATGCCCCTGAGTTCTCAGTCGAAAAAGCCTTTAGTTCCTGTCTCCTCACATCTTATATGCATTTCTCTGCCTAGCCATTTCACTTTCTTCCTAGTGCTGGAATTAATGGTGTGTGTGCTTCCCAAATACTGGTAGCAAAGGCATGAGATCTCAAGTGCTGGGATTAAAGGCATGTGATTCTCAAGTACTGGGGTTAAAGGTGTGTGCCACCACTGCCTGGCTCTGTTTCCTCCTAGACTGAATTAATCTCATATAGTGCAGGATAGCTTTGAACTCACAGAGATTCAGACAGACCTCTGCCTCCCAAGTGCTAGGATTAAAGGTGTGTGCCACCACTGCGTAGCCTCTGTGTTTAATCTAGTGGCTGGCTCTGTCCTCTGATCCTCTGGCAAGCTTTATTTGATACACAATATATCACCACACACATACATTCGCATAACACATACTCAGATACATACACACAACTCTTATACTCATGTACTGTCATACTCAAACACATCCATACATTCTCTCTCTCTCTCTCTCTCTCTCTCTCTCTCTCTCTCTCTCTCTCCCTGCTGGGGGATGTCTTTCTGTATGCTGTGAATATGTGTTGTCCCCATTGGTTAATAAATGAACAGCTTTGGCCTATGGCAAGGCAGCTTATAGGCAGGTGGGAAATCCAGGACAGAGACAGGAAAAGGAGAGGCACAGGCAGAGAGGAGATGCCAGCTGCCTCCAGGAGAAGCAAAATGTGAAAGTACCTACTGGTAAGCCACAGCCACGTGGCAACTTATAGATTAATAGAAATGATTTAAGTTATAGGAGCTAGCTAGCAAGAAGCCTGAGTCATTAGGGCATACAGTAAGATAAGTCTCTGTGTGTTTACTTTTCTGAGTGGCAGATGGGCAGGACACAGGAAAACTTCTGACTACCCCCCCCCTCTCTCTCTCTCTCTCTCACACACACACACACACACACACACACACACACACACACACACAAGGGGGTGCAGTACAGATGATAACTAAAGGAAACAACAGGCAACCATCTTCTTGGAGTGCTAAACACAAGAACAGAATGCCAAGAAATGGGGCTGAGAACCAGGAAAGAGGGGTTGAATCAGAGACTGTCATGTGCTATGTCAAGCAGCTTAGACACAAACATTCATTATGCATTTTACATAATCTTTCCTGTTAATGTGTTCAGTATTCAAGGATGGAAGGTTAGGCTTAACAAGACAGGATCTGGGGCAGTTGAGACAGTAATTCATTGCCATAGTTAAGGCAAGAGATAGTGAGGAATGCTATTATATCCCTGGCGATAGAGACACAGATAAGGCGAAAAGTGGCAGCATCAGACTGGCAGAATGTGGTGAGAAGAAGCAAAGTTTTAGGCTTCTACTCAGTGCTATATAGAATTGATTGAGTCACAACCATGTATAGTCCAAAGTGTACAGCTCTGTGTTCCTCGGTCTATGCTATTCCATACTATGCCTGATCACACTAAATGGGGATATTACTTTATTGGACAGGTGTTCCCTGAACACAGGCTCCATTGTAGCTTTTTTACTCATTGTAGCTTTACCCAGAGGAGAGACAGTGGTCATCTCTGCAGAACAAAGGAGCAGAAGGCTGCTGGTACCAAGGCATCAGGTCATAGGGCAGCAGAGCAGAGGAGAGTGATGTCACCCTGAGTTTTCTTTTGTCTGAGTGAGCAATCTCTCCATGGTGGAACACCACTGTCAAGATCAATATTGAAATAAAAGGGTGGGGAGGGCCAGAGAGAAAGAAAACAGCAACTCAAGTCCATAGAGGTAGAAGGCTGATCAATGGCCTCAGGAACAATCCATACTAATTATGGTGATAAAAAGCTGTCAGTCAATAGCCTGGATATTAAATTTAGTGGGTTGGAGACAACAGGTCTGCTTTCATTTCCCCCACCATTTTATTTATTGAAACACTCAGATACAAATGAGCATTGAGTGCTGAGATTACATTATTGTTTCACCTGCTTTGAACTACAAATGCTTTGATAACTGGATTGAGAAAGCTGTCACACTCCCCTCTATAGTTTCTATGCAGAAGTCTACCTTCACCATTCAGACAGAATTCCATTTGGTAAAGTCTGACAGTGATATTCACCATTGACTCACAGCTGATAGCTCACCTTACACATCTCATCACAGTTCAGTGGTGTGTGTGTGTATGTGTGTGTGTATGGGGAGTGCTCAGAGAAAAGAAAGACGATGCCTTTAGCAATGAGAGGACACAAACAACACAGCTATCCTCAAACAGCATTGAGACAGCAGCTCATGGTCGAAAGCTGTGGCTCTGTGAAGGCAGTCCCTGGAGACTCTTTGTGGCCAAATGCCTAGCGCAGAAGGGAAGGAGGCAATGGGTGTCTAAGAAGTTAATAAGGAAGGCTCGCTCCCACCACCACTAACGGTGCCAGATACAGTAATTCAATCATCCCGGAAGCAGCTGCTGGTGGCACAGCTCACTGGGGGCTTGCATATGCTAACTGAACCTTCGACTGTCTGGGTCTGTACTCCCCTCCGACTTGATTATTCTTCTGCCAGGGACAGATCCCGTGGATGCTAGCTAACCAGCCTCCAAATCAATCTCCACTCAGAAAAACAACACGGAGCGCATATTTTATCAACCATGCCGATCAATCTTGCACAAGGTACTAAACAAACTCTGTTAGGCCATAGATTGCTTCCAGGAGTGACAGCGAGGAAGCAAGTGGGTGTGGTTATTAACCAGGTGGCTTTCAATGAAAAACTCCTTTTAGTGCCCTAAAACTCTGCCAGCACAGGCAGTAGAAAGAAAAAGCTATCTTCCTTGGAATCTAAGGATTTGTAGTTATCATGTCTATAAAAAAAGACTGGCTTTAATGTTGGTGAGTGCCAACAGGAGGAGTTGGTCCACTTTTGGGGAAAATGGAAAAGAATTATATAGAGGATTAGGTAGGCCGTGTGGGGCACTTGGCTACTTTGGTATGGGAATGTAGGGCAGGTGCAGAGAGCCCATTTGTCACCAACATTTCCCCTACGAAAAAGCAAATGCCTGATTCTTTCCAGAAATTATTTGTGTCATGGTATGTTGCATGGATTCTAGGTCCAATTATCCTGAGAATAGCAAGGTGCCCTGGGAGTCTTGTTCCTCAGGCCTGGCTGGATTTAATGTTGGAGACAATGCACAGGGCTGTTGAGGGAGAGTCCACAGAGTTGACTCATGTGCATTTAAGAAGAATGTCTACTGATAACAGCAAACCACTCCACCATTCAGTCCTGAATTTCAAAACCAAGGACTTGCTGGAGAATGCTGCTAGGCTATCTCCCCATTATGTGCTTGTAGGAGGCTGTGGAACTAACAATTTAATCAGCAATTTAAAAAAATTAAGTAAGATAGATAAGAAAATATCCACATATGCTGATCATCAGTAAAATAAATTATTTTATGACATGAAAAGATTTGGGCACCACTGGCGTAGAAGCACTTTAGACCCTATTCCCTGTGCCACGGTGTGTGGTTTTATTCTTCCGAACCTCAGCACACAGCCTCTAGCAAGCCGCCAGCCAGTCCCCTCCATTCCGACTCCCCCCCCGAAACTTCCAGGCTCCCCACTCTGGTCAGGAGAGTTGGTTCTTTCTATCTTCCATTTACAATTTGATTCTGTCATGTTGCTACAATTTCAGTTTCGATAACACGAAGTTAATTAAGACATGATCTCTAAGAAACAGGTGGTCACAGGAAGATAAGCACAGAATCTTCCAGCTGTAAACAGTGAAGGCCCCTGACCAGCATCAGGGGAGCTGCTGCTGTTACAAAGAAGACATTGCTATCATCCCCAATCAAACATGAACGTAATGTTCACGTGAATATTGAACAGAGTCCGTGCACAGCTAACCAGCCTCCAAATCAATGAGCCAGGCTGATCAAAACAAGCCAGGCTGTTGTTGAGGAAGGAATCTGTATGTGGGTTGACACAGTCCCTTCTGCTCAAGAGTGTCTGGCCAAGGAGACACAGAGACCAAAATCTAGGATCTTTTACCTGTCAATCTATGAGCACTTGTTGAAGATGTTGCTCTTTGGGAAATTTGAATGAAAATGCTGTAGACTCACCAACGTTTGCACTTGAGGGTCCCTATTTGCCCACAGGACTGGAAGTCTAGTTCCTCTAATTCCTTAGAAGGCTATGAGACCAGGTCTGCCTGGAATTGTAATTAAATATTGAGAAGTCAGAGTGAAAGCAAAGGACTGAGCATCTGGAAAGAGCTACAGTCAGGCCCATTTGAGATGTGTTGCCTAGGACACTGTCTCAGGAGTACCAACATGTGAGTAGGTAATAACTATAGATCCAAAAGGAATTTGTCAGTACTCGCTTCCAAAATTCAGGTAGGTGGTCCTTTCCCAACAGATGCAGACATGGGAAGGGTCAGAATTCTTAAGTGAATGATGGGGTTGCATCATCAAAGGTTTGTCACATGCCAGTCTCCACAGGAATGGAGTACCTTCCTGCACTGGAGACACTGTCAGCTTTTGTGTCCCAATTTTGTGGAGAGCAAGCTCATTGCATAAAGCACAGCCTGTTCTTCCCCAGACAACATCCTACTGCTTCAAGCTTTGATTTACCTGAAGCAGGCATCATCATTAGTAATTATCAGTAAGCCACCAATAAAACTACTGATGTTTTCAGTTACTCAATTTAAGTCAGTCATCACCTCACAGTTAAAGACTGTCCTAGCTATTTTAACTTCTCCAATCATGCCACCTTTCTAGTGGGCTGATTGGATATTAATAATAGCAAATTTTATAATAAGGCACTTTCCACATCCTTGTTTGCATTAATTGGACAGAAACAAATTGGTAGAGGGGGAAAAATCCTAGTTTATCATAGAATCTGTGTTTCTGTGTAGAGGTCAAAATGGTTTAGAAGGCCCATCCATCTCCTCCCTTCCTTCCCTTCTCCCCTGTTTTTCCCTTTGACACAAAGTCTTATTACATAGACCAGGCTGGCCTCAAATTTGTGATCTTACTGCCTCAGTATGCTCAGGGCTGAGAACATAGGCCTATTCTACCTCATCTACCACAAGTTATCACATCCTCAGCTGGAGGGATGCTTTCATCAGTTCCCCCAAACAAAGCAGGCAAGTTTTTAAAGAAAACAAATTTATGTTATGCATTCAGTCTTACATTTGGGTGAATGATATAAAGTTTCCACTTCTTTGCAAAGCTGTATTCACAGACATTCTTCAATGTGAAACCTTCCCAGACTGACCTGACCTGAGTACCATGTAAGTATTTTCCATAGAGTGTGTCTCAACTGTTCATTCAAAGAAAGGGTGCAATAATGTGGGTACTATCAAGGAAATCCAGGCATATTGAGTCCTGGAAAAGATATAAGTCATTTCTTTACTGTTTCTGATGTTTTAGAACACAGCCCATTGTACTAGAAGATCACTCTAGTCACCAATGCAAGGTGGCATGAGTGTTACTAAGAGCCTGGCTGATAGGGGGTCAATGTCCAATTGCAGCCTACTTTGGATCAGAGGTCTCCTCAGACTCCAAATGCCATTCAGACAGGTCAACTTATTAAAATCAGGCTTCCAAATTGCGGTCTTGGGAGGAAAGCCCCAGGCAATGAATAATATGACTAGCAAGATACAGGCTCATCACTCTTTCCAGATGCTTAGGCCACTTCTAAACAGACGCATGTGTCTTGGGCAGTCCTTCTACTACCACATCCTAAGAAGTGCAGCTTTATAAGAACCTTGGCTTTGTAGATCTACTTGGAGTTAAAGCCCAGAAAAAAGTGGGGCTGCTTACTTACTACCTGAAGCAAAGTCATGGAGCTGGGTTGTGACCCCTGTCCACAATCATAGGAAGGGAAGCTACCACTTTATGCCTACCACGAGTCAGAGATCAACATACCTGAGATCCCAGGACTTAAATCAAGCAGGGCCTGGTAGAAAGCCAGTCCTTGCCACTCTATCATCTGTTCTGTAATTCTAGAGGCAGATTATGCATAAACCTAGGGTGTTAGGCTTTATGTGACTGTGTGCACATACATGTATGCATATACATATGTGAGTGTGGACGCACTTTCACCATGGCATGCCTGCAGAAGTCAGCCTTGGTTGTTGGTCCTCACCTTCTACCTTGTTGGAGATAGGGTCTCTTTGCTGTTTTCTGCTGAGTACACTAGAGTAGCTGGTGGGCAAGCATCACAAAGAGCCTCCTGTCCTGCCCTCCATCTCTTGATGGGCACGCTGGACCCAGCTTTATGTGAACTCTGGGAATTCAAACTCAGGATTTCATTTGCTTGGCAAGTGCTTTACATGCTGAGCCACTTTCCTAGGAGAATTCAGTTTAATCATGGTTGTAGGGGGTTTAGACTACCACAGTGGGGAGTGTGTATGTATGCTTGTATATGTGTGTGTGTTTGTGTGTGTGTGTGTGTGTGTGTGTGTGTGTGCACATATGTGTGCAAATCTCAATCAAGTGGCCAAGAAGAAGAAAGCATGTCTTCTCTAGCTGCCATTCTCCTTTTCTCCTTTTATCTCCTGGACCCCTAGCCTACAAGTAGGATGCCATCAACATTTAGGATTTTTTTTCTTTTCCCTTTAGTCTTTTCTGTGAATGCCCTCACAGATACACCCAGAAGAGTGATTTCTTAATCACCTAGGTACTTCTCAGTCTAATCAGGTTGACAATGAAGATTAACCACCACACCCAGCAATATGGAGCTAGAGTTGTTAAGGAACTAAACTAACCGTGGAGGTCAGGTGAAGCGGCATGTTCATGGGAAGATGGACACAGCAGAACACAGCCAGTGAAGTCTACAGAGTGTCACTCCTCAGAGCCTGTTCATCCTGTTTCCAAAGTCTCATCCCCCACACCCTCCACAATACTCTCTTCTCTGTCACCCTATAGCTCCCATGGTGAGCTGGACTTTCCAAAATCTGCATGGTGATTAATGGTATAGTAAATGTCAGCTCCCTTCCTGGCAGGCCCTTGCACAAGGCAGCAGGCAGATGAAGAGTGAGGAGACAGTGGAGAAAGAAATCAGTGCTTCTGTTAACTGTGCAGAGCCCGTCACTCATTGATGGGTCAGTAATTAATAGCTCCAGAGTGGTGGGCAAAAGACTGCAGAAGTGTGCCTTGTGAACAGGCCCTGGAGGGCGGGGGAAGTCGCATTGCTTGTAAGGTCATTAAGAGAATATTATAAGTAATATTCCATGACTCTCTCATTAAATACTAAGTGAGTCATTCAATCTTGGGGTTCTATTTCTATTCCCCTTCTAAATGCAACTTTAATGATTTAAAATCCCTTCAACCCAATTACAGCCCTGGATTCTGATTAGGAACTCTTGCCCATTGTGAGCGGGAACCATTATCCAGAAGCCTATAGCAAAATTAGCACCTAGAGAGGTAGTGCTGGGAAATAAATCCTTCCCTGACATTTCAAGACCGATTCCCGGCCAATTACAACACACTCTGTTACTCTGGTAATGTATAACTGAGTTGCTTCTTGCAATCAAAGGTTGCTGGTCAAAAAGATAGGAAAAAAATCATTTAAGGCAAAAATAAGCCTAGGAGGTATAGAAGCCAGTCAGGGACAGCAGCCTTGAGGTGAGGAAGGGTCTGTCAGGCAGAATCTGTCACTGGTGCTTGATCAATTTGTCAGGGAGGACCTGTGGTAGATTAAGGGGACTGACATGGCAATCGGGGACTAGGAGGTTACGTCAGCTTCCTCCTCTGTATAGTGGCATACTGTACATGTTATGGTAGTAGTAAGTGCCGTGACTGGGAACAGCATTCCTAAGGCTAAGACAAAAGGAGAGTCTTTGGGACTCATGGTCCAATGTGATATCTTGCTCAGTAGAAAAGGCTGGGCGGATGAGCTTTCTCCATGCAGCTTTTTTTTGTTTGTTTGTTGTTGTTTTTGTTTGTTGTTGTTTTTGTTGTTGTTTTTAAACAATCCAAGTTAGTGGGATTTCTCCACTTTTTAACGTATGGACTCTAAGACTGCCCCAAGTGTTGAAAGCAGCCACTATGATATTTGTGAATGACACATGTCAATCAATCCAGGGTTAAGAACCAGTCTATTGGCTTCTCTCAGACATGGGATGCTAGGAATGGAGTCCTCAGCTTTCCAAATGCCAATGTACATTACTGAAGTGGAAACAGGGGTGGAGGGACAAGCCACCCTCTTTGTCACCGGTGCCCTTTTGTGTTATTGTCTTTGTATTCTCAGGTCATTTGCCAATCATGATGACTTCCATCTCAGTTCAGGGATTGCAGGCCTGTTTCTTTGCCTTTGTGCTTGAGGCACCCCGCTTTGAGCCTAGTGCTTAAACATTAGGGGGGCAGTGGAAGCACAGAGGAAGGAGGCCAGTCGTCAGAGCCATAGGAAAGACACGCTATAGGACTGTTCAGGAAGGCAGCTAAAACCTTCCTGTGTGGTTCCTGATGTTGCACCGGCCCATCCTGACACAAGCCCCACCTGTCTTCTCTCCTACTCATGATGTGAGAGGAAGACAAGGAAAGGCAGGAAGAAGCTGAGGAGCGAGCAGCAGATGGAGCTTTCTGGATTCCCAGGCTTGTATGCAGCCCTACCCCACCCACTGAAATCCTACACACAGCATCCATAGTGATGCCACTAGGGCTAGAAGAGAGAATTGAAGGTGCACACTCCACTGCTGAGGTCTCCCCTTTCTTCTGAAACTCCCCTAGCTCGCCTTCAGAATGTCTCCATCTCTGATTCCCTCCCTCTGCTATTAATCTGAGGAAGCTGTCATTACAAAGACTCCCTAATTACTAAAAGCTGATAGTTGCCTCCTTGTTGAGCCCTATTATAACAAATGCCATGAATAAACATCCCAGTTTCCCCTGGCCCAGCAGTGTATACATGCACACACACAGACACAGTCTTCTGCAGCATACTGGGGCTGTCTCATCACTCTAACCTCCTTGACTTTTCTCTTCTTTAGCTCCCGTTGTTTCCATGGAAACCACAAAAATAATAATAATCATCATAATAAAAGGGGAAGAAATGCCTGCTGTTCTTCTATTGAAAGGGGCTTCTATTTACCAACACCTACAGTCCAGTGTCCTCAATGGACTGCTAAATTCTAGGCACATAATTCTCCTCACTCTCATCTAGCCTCATCCTTAACATACATGACACTCAAATTCATTCTTTGGATCTTTCTAAAGGGGGAGACAAAGGCTTTTGAGGGTTGAAACTCTTGACAATAGAATATATGCTAGGAAGAGTATCCAGGGATAGCACACATCATGAGAACACCCGGTGTTTCCTGCATGGTATCAGCAGGTCAGTCATGGCAGCTCCTAGCTCTCTGAGCCTAGAAAAGCATGATTAACCAGGAAGAGAGCAATGCACAGAACTGGACATCTCGCCCGACAATTCATCTCTTTCTATCCAGCCAGCCAGTCAACCGACATGAGGCATGGAGCAGGGTGGGGTATTGACCATGGTTTGATAGTCTATCCTAATCCAGGAGCAGTTCTAGTTAATGATACAAAACTGTGAACCACTGTCACTGTCCTCATGGACCATACCATTTTTGATAATACAGATAAATAAAAAGGCAAGGTAGAGTGGGGATCAGATCAATCACAATGACTTTTCACAGGAAAGACTTTCATCATATCTGTTGTCTCAAAGAAGTTGCTAGGAAGGAGGAACTTCAGGATTCAATGCGACGTCTAAATGGAGAGTACATATGTGAATGTGTGTGTTTCAGTGGTGTGTGTGTGTGTGTGTGTGTGTAAAGGAAAGGTGTCCTAGACTAGCTGATGCTGAAGGTTTGCTGTGAAGCCAGGGGACAGGTACTTTAGGTAGAGGAGAGGGAGAGTGCTGGGCCCAGTGTCTGTTGGATGATCTGGTGAACTGGATGGTCTGGTAGAAGAATTAGCTGCCAAGATGAACCTAACTCATGTGTGCTTCCTCATGAACCATGTTCTGTGGTCTCAGACGTCATCACTGTGGCAAAACACTCAATAAGAAGCAACTTAAGGTAGAGATGGTTTGTTTTGGATATGAGGACAGAGTCTACAGTAGTAAGGAATGCATGGGGCAGAGAAAACAGGCTCCCAGCTGTGACAGAGAAACTTGCTCATATTTCAGCAAATTAGGAAGTAGAAATATGGAGATGCAGAGTTCTCAGAGGCTTTCCTCCTATCTCATTTATTCAATCTAAGACACCAATTCAAGTGATGACTCCAGCAATATTTAGGGTATGTATTTTCTGCTCAGCTAATCCTCTCTGGAAGCACCCTTGTACACATATGCCAAGGTGTACCTCCTTAATTCCAGAGATGTTTCTTAATCCAATCATGACATTACTAAAATAGACCTTCTTGTGAGTGTCCTGGGTCAAGGAACCAGCATATGCTAAGCTCTAGAAAAGGGGAAAGTCACAGGAGGAAAAAGGAATGTGTTCAACATTGCCAGAGTGGAATGTGGGTCATGAGCAGCATGCTGGAAGGGATAGGGTAGGTAAATAGTTGAAGGTAACCATGGTAAAAATGGGATACCAAAAGATTGAAGGTTTAACATCCCCTAATCCAAGTTAAGTGTATAGGCTGTTGTCCCAACAAAATAGGAAACCCAATGAAAAGCTATAAAGAGGAAAAAACAGAGTCATGTTTCTATTTGAAAGGTTTGGCTGCGGCATAGAGAATGATTTGGGTTTGGAAAGCCCAGGGTACAAGCTGGTGTAACAATGTCTGGGAGCTGATTGTGGCTATGAAGTGAGACATAGAAACTAGGCAACAACTCAAGAAAAACATTTCAAATACAAAAAATATATTAAAGCTATTTAATTGCTGAAGAGAAACAGTAGGTATCCAGATAGTGTAGGTATCTGAAAGCAAAGAAAAAAGACAAAATTGGCCTTCTAGAGATAGTTCACCAGAAGAGGTCAACAGTAAAACCAGCTTCAGGAAAAAGAACAACTGTTAAGGAGAGATTTCAGCTCACAGCTGTGATGGTAGGACATCATAAGAGCATTGTGTTTAATGGTGGCAACATGTCAAGATTCCACATTAATTCATTTACTTGGCCAATATTCCTACAAATATTTTTAAAAATCTAGAACCTAGGGCCATGCCAAAAGTACACTAGCACTCTATCAGTGAATGGCAGAGTTTTAAAACATGGTCACACATAAGCTGCTCAGGCTGGCCTTGAGCTCACTCTGTAGCCAAGCAGGCCTTGAATCTTTTTGTATCAGCCTCTCAAGCAGCTGAATTATATGCGTGCTAAACAGAAAAATACTTGCAAGGCTGTGGTGACTCATGCCTTTAGTCCCAGCATTCAGGAGGCAGAGGCAGGCAGATTTCTGAGTTCGAGGCCAGCCTTGTCTACAGAGTGAGTTCCAGGTCAGCTAGGGCTGCACAGATAAACCCTGTCTTAGAAAAAAAAAAAACCAACAAGAAAAAACTTTACTGAAAATCTATTAAAATATAAATTTATGTAGAATATATAAAATATTCACAAACCTTATAGTAGTAAAGTCAAATAAAAATAAATTTAAAAATAACAAAAAAAATGACGTGCTATAAATGAGACAGATACCTATAAAATGTACATATATTAGTAAAAGCCTGCTTGAGAAAAATCTTCAAGCCAAGATCTAAAATGGATTTGTGTGACCAAAAAAGAGTAATTTATAGTAAGACAAATTCTATGGAGTAAAATAGAAAAGCAGGAATACAGGGTTTAAGCAGAATTAAGAGGATGAAATAGCACCACTCTGAAAAATGGGAAATAGCAACTTGGTAACTGACTTGCCGGTCTTGTATTTCTAAGTTAGGTCAGAGGTTATAGATTCATGGAGGAGCCACTAAGAAGTACAAGTTTCCTTCAGCAGCAACTAGTGTAAGCTATCAAGATAAGACTTTTTTTCTGGGTTGCATTTTACCCAAAAAATATGATCAAGGGCAGTGGGGTAAGGAGGTCAGGATGTTTATGATGGTGGATGAAGCCATGGGTTTCTTTCTCCAGGCTGGGTGATGGAGAGGAGAATAAAGAAAGGACAAAGCTCCTGGGTTGGGGGAAGGGATGGTGCTGGAGAACACTTAAGGTCTCGTGTGTTAAATGAAGAAAGAACTGATTATATAGACCTGGAAGCACAAAAGCAGAGGGTAGCTGATTTAGTGAGTAAGTAGTCTGGGGACATTGGGGATGGTTCCAAGACTCTTAGGGTGACTGGGATAGAACACTGGCTGGGAAGAGAAGTAAGGCTCATTGTACAGAAGAAGATGGCAGGCTGAGAGGACAGAGGGTCGGATGGGTCACTACCCAGGTGAGCA
This sequence comes from Peromyscus leucopus, assembly GCF_004664715.2. Lineage (NCBI taxonomy): Eukaryota > Metazoa > Chordata > Mammalia > Rodentia > Cricetidae > Peromyscus > Peromyscus leucopus. Next base: position 42,796,492 of record NC_051069.1, on the reverse strand, counting down.
ACAGGTCTGAGCAGATGGGGAGACTGTAACAACATGATGACATCTTCTGTGGTTCAGCTCTACTGAGGGTGGCACGTACAACCCTGTCTTTGCTAGAAGGCAGTTGTGATGGGCAAAGAGGGTATAGCATATAGATAGAGCTTAGGTGATTTTCATGCTGTGTGCCAGCACTGTACCACTGCACACAATTCTGAAGGCTGATTTGGAAAACATTTCAGGCACATGTTCCTATAGCTAAGACTACACAGGACTTTGTAGGAGGTTGTAGCCAGTAACCACCAAGACTTGAATTGGGAGCCAGGCAGTTGGTTTTTATTAATAGCCAGTCGAGAGGTGGTCGTTGTGATAGACTCCTCTACTTGTAGCTATCAGTGGACTGTAAAAGGAGGGTCTCAAGTTCAAGCCTGCCTGGGCTGCACAGTGAATTCAAGGCTATCTAGGCAACTTGGAAAAACTGTCACAGACAAAACAAAGTTGGAAGTGACAGAGCTCAGTAGTGGAATCCTTACCTACATAGTCCAATGCTGTAATCCTTACCTATATAGATCAATGAGAAAATCCTTATCTGTGAGGCTCAATGGTGTGATAATCCTGTGTCTGCCAGTGGTTGAAACCTTGCATATGAAGTTCAGTGGTAGAATCCCCATCTATGTGGTTCAATGGTGGAATCCTCACCTATGTGGCTCAGTGGTGGAATCCTTACCTATGTGGCTCAGTGGTGGGATCCTCACCTACGTGACTCAATCAATGGTGGAATCCTTGCCTATGTGGCTCAATGGTAGAATCCTTACCTAGCACACACAGGCCCCAAATTCCATCCCCTGTACAGAAAAAAAAGAAAAACTAATTGAATGAGGAATGTTGATTTACTGACTCCCTGGTGTGTGTGTGTGTGTGTGTGTGTGTGTGTGTGTGTGTGTGTGTGTGTGTACATGTGGACACACGTGCTTTATATATATGGGTTTCCAATGTTATATTGCCATTTCAAAACGATGCCTTTTCCTGTATTGATTGGAAACCCCATTGAGCTGAAAAGCCTAGGTTTAGCCCTACCTTCTGGAATATTCTTGTTAACACTAAGCTCTCCTTTCAGTGACTTATACACCATTTAAAGCCCATACCAAACCATTTAGCATCTACTTATATATTCTTTATCAGGCATATATGATTTCCTTTCCATGAATCTTCTCCTTCTATGACATCAAACAGCCCTTGGTCTTGGGCAGAAGACTGAGAGATATGCCTTCAAGGTTTATATTGTTCCTTTATCTGGCATCGGGCTTGGCATGTGTCAGGAGCACAGGTGCTGTCACTTAATCAATTCTCCTCATTTCCTCTCACCATAAACTGCCCAACCATTAGATGTCCATGCAAGCACTCAGAAAAATATCCTGTGAAACAAGTACATTTCACAGTTTTCTGAGATTAAAATCGGAGCTAATGGCTGTTAGCAAGAGAAGAAAGTTCCGTGGAGATGCATTTGAAAAGCTCTGAGGTTAAGCAGCACAAACCTGCTGGGACTGCCCAGCTCACAGACTGAATAGGTCAGTGAAGCTTAAAAGGCTCCACGGAGCCCATTGGGAATATGGAGATGAAATTCAGGTAGAAGAAGGTAAGTGGACAGATGGCGAGCATCACCAGTGGGCCTGACACTCACCCCTGGGTCCAGGAATTTTAGAACACTGTCCAGCAGCAGGCAGAGCTGCCCATTGGCCTGAAGGATAGGAACTTGCCTTTGTTCAGCAGAGCTGTCCACTCTTGGCTGCTGGGCATTGTATACAAGTGCTCAAACCCAGCTATGATCTTTTTGGCATGGGGTTTTGGTATCAGGATAAGCCTGTCTGCTCTTTGAAAAGCAATCCAGCTGAGTGGGCCATGTGGGCACAGCTGGTAGATGCCTTCTGCAGTGACTGCACATTTAGTCACTTGGCAAATTAAAAGATGTCCCATGCAGGCTGGAAGCTTGCTCTCAGTTGCTTGCCCAATGGGAGAGCAAAGGCCATTGATTTTCTTCAGCATGCTTTCATGATGAAACTTACCTGAGCCTCACAATGGCTCTTCAGGAAGAGGCTCTGAAGGCTTAGAATTTGGGAGCTAAGAATTTAAATAATACATGAACAGGATGGCATAAAACTCTTCCTTTTTGACCATTTCTGCACTTAACATCAAAAAAACACTATGGAAAGTGCATTTCTCCCATTCAATCCATACTACTTTTTGTTAACATGAGAAAGTATGGATTTCCAAAATAATAATAAAACTGCAGAAATATAAAAAATGGAAGACTGCCTTACACAATTTGTGTAAGATTTTACATTAGCTGGCATTCATCGCAGGTTAATGAAAAGCTCTCATGTGGCTGGCCAAAAGTAGATGGGATACCTGGCCATGTTAATAGGAACATAAAGTAGAAAATGGAAGACAATGTGCTTCACATTCATTACACCTCATCTAAAACAGTCTAGGACTTCACACTCAGTTTTAATGTGTCAGGAAAATGTAACCAGGACAGCAAAGGTCAGGAAACAGGCCTAGGAGGAGTTTGTAATTAATCTTGGGAAAGAGAAGACATCCATGACTGCTTTCAAGTTTTTGAAGATCTATCATTTTTAAAAAGAGGTAGGAAAAAAGAACTATTTAAGAACTAGTAGGCATAATTTACAAAATAGGGGGAAAGTCTATTTTTATAATTATAGTGAATGCTACATCACTAGGCAGTGACTTCTTCTTCTTGACAATAATAACAATTACCAGCAGCAGCAGCAGCAAGCAATTGGGAGTGACATCAACTGGAAACACAATCTAGGGAGTATTAAAGACATTCTTCACTCATAAGCTAGGGTTTATAAACAATGGTTGTAGGATTCAAACGCAGGCCCACTGATTGTGTAGCATAAACTCCTGCCCATGTGTTTTATTACCCACACATCTAACTTATGGTTCTGATGTGGATTAAAATGAAGATGCACACATAGAGCCCAGGAGAGCCAGTGATGGCACAGCCAATGTCCATGAGTCCTGTCTATTGTCACTGCCGTCTCTGGAAAGCAGAACTGGCCAGCATTTAATGCTAAGGTTTTCTGGTTAAGTGTGTGCGTCTGAGTCACATTTGGTTTCTTCTCTGGGCTGCCTCTTAAGACCTCACTCCCTGCATTGGGCCCCTGTGATGTGGGTAGACTGACTCTCATACAAGGGTCAAGTGCCCCTCTGCAAAGCCAGCTCTGATACCCTTGAGGTCTATATTTAATCCTAAAGTTGGACTTTTCTTTATTTAAATCCCATTCAGAATTGGCACAATTCCATTTGCTGATTCAAAAAAGGGAAAGAGGTTTTGAAAAGGCTTATAACAAAGGCTCATAAGCCTTCCAGATCAAACAGCTCTTAAAGAACAACATTTTGATGAGTTAAGTGTAAAAGAACCAGAAACATACGGATTAAATTCCCCTTGAAATTTGAATGCATTTAAAAATTAAAGGGAAAAGCACTTGGCAGAATGCACTGGGGTCCTCTGTTGAATCTCAAACATTTAGGAAAACGGCTTGAGACATTGGACCAAATGAAGCCACTTTCTATCTGGCTTCCATTAACTGCTGCTGGTATTTTTACCCCCACATCTCTTAGGAGACTATTTCAGATCCCCAGCTCCTATTCCTTTCTTTTCGCTTAATAGCTAATTGCTAATTAGCAAGATATTTGTGTGCTGGGAGAAGCAGTTCATTTTCTAAAAAGGCGGAGACTACAGCTCAGGTCATCCGGTGGCTCTCACCAGATACTCAGTGGTAAGCATATGGCGGCAGTGGCCTGTGAAGCTCTGTAGGGGCTAAGGCCCCTGCTACCTGTCCCATGTTAAATGCTGAGGATGGGATTGACGCACCAATGGGTATGTCTGGTTCTGGGGACCTGGGCTAGCATCACCAGACAACATAACACTGTTTTTAGAGTTCTCAAGGACCAGAGTCTACATGGGCAGGGCAACAACAGAGACTAAAGTGGAATTGTTAAGTAAACAAAATATATTTGGCTTGTGTGGATGGACCAGGGTTGGTGATATAAGTGAGAGGTGGGTATACAGTGATTCCCTCACATGTGGCAAGAAAATAGGGCTTCAGCCACTGTTATTTATTCTCTATTCATTATTTTTTAGTGATGGTTTGATCATGTGCTCACTCTATCTTAGAATAGGGAATTAATCAACATTAACAAATACTGTCAATGAGTCTGTATAATAGTGAGTGATGGCTGAGAGTTGCCTTTTGCTGTGGTTATAGTTTTATTTTCTATGATCTGTTTTCATGTGAGCAGTAAACTTAGATAAGGCTTTTATATAAGTGCAGAGTTCTGACTTGGGAACAATAGACCCAGGCTTAACTACTTGTCTTGGTCACTTTTTAGCCAGATGGGGCTATGGAAAGCAGATGGTCTCTTAGAATCTCCATGTCCATGGTAAAAGAAGAGTTCTACCATCTTTGAAGTTTCGGTTAGGTATGGTGGGCTGCCAGCACATATCCCATCCAGCAACCCAAGCAAACTTCCTGGCTCATGAAAGAAAGTATCAGCAAATTGACAACTGCTGTGGCTTCCCTTCTACTGATCCCATTCTGTGGTATGGTTTTCAAAAGATCTCCAAACTTTTCCTGGAACCTTCCTCTAGCAAAGGGGCACAGATGTACATTTTAGGCCATTACTGTGAATCAGAGAGAGGGCTGACAGTGAAAAAGCTTCATTACCTAAGTCTATCACTGGGCAGAATAATAGGGCATATACAGCATCTATTGGCAGCATAGAATTCTGTCTTCATGGTCTTTTCCTGAAGGGCTTGACTAGTTCACCCTGTGGATTCGTATGAATTATCAAGTCCAAAAAAATTGGCTGATGACAATGACTAAAATTTTAGTAGTGCAGGGCTACAGTGTGGATAATGAACACTGGCATTGCATGGCTTCCACCAGGCTTTCTATTGGCATGCAGTACTGGGCATGTGGTGACAATAATCTTGATTTCTTTCTCCAGCCTTGGCACTCTTAGAGGTCAGCAAATCCAGTGACTGGCCCAAATCCCACTTATTCATTGTTTCAGTAAGTGGGTATGTGTGGGGGGGTCCCAGCCATAATATTTGAGTGCAGTTCATTTGCTGCTGCATCCCTGCTTCCAAGGCAGAGTAACACTGATTCACCAGTGCACTACATCCTAAAATAGTTACTACTTGTTCCTTTACAGAAAAAATTTTGTGGACCAATAGTCCGCTAGAATCCAGCAAAAGTCACAGATAAAGATAAGACATATTTAGTAAGCAGGGCAGTTGCTGAGAACATGGTACAGCTGTTTCCATAACACACACTCATTAAGTCAGATTAATGCAGCTATTTAGCATGAAATGTATGAGGTAATCAATACTATTGTGTCTGTGGTTTCAAGAAAATAAATGATGAAAGTATGTCATTGATTACATACCTACCAACACTATCAATATTTACCTTACTTCAGGTAAATGCCAGCAAGATAAAGGTTACCTCTTGCATGAGAAGAATTAGATTTTTGGCCAATTCTCAATCATTCTGAGACAGATTAATAAGAGCATTGCTGAGCATTTCCCCCTCCTGATTTCTGCCTGTAGGCTGTTACACTTTTGCTTGAGACTTCCGAGAAGGGTAGGAAGGAGAGAGAGGAAAGAGCTGTGCTTTAATCTAGGCGCTTATAAACCGTTCTCAAAAAAGGCAATGTGCTAAAATAAAATTCTTTACAGAAAATGAATAAACACCTTATTTTTAGATTTCTGAGTAGATTGCAATTATCTTTCTTCCATGGGCTAATAATAGCTCAGAAAATCCAGTGTGGTTTGGAGGTGGCGAGAGCTCTGTTGGTCCCAAGATCATCAGAAATGTTGTTCTACTTAGAAGTGTAACTCATGCCTAAAGCCTCAGTAAAAGCTAGCTTTTGTGGCTACCTTAAGAGATGCAAAAATCAACCTGGAGCTCCATCTTGGAAGGGAGTTCTGGAGGAAACCTATGTGGAACTTCTAATGTTAAGCTGCTGAAATTACTGCTCTGTTTTGCTTTTATAAAAATGTTTCCACACTTTCATATTTCCTTTTAAAATTTTTACCTTATTGTGGCAAGAATGCAATCTCAGATCTACACATTGAATGAAACTGTAAGCCTACAGTGTCTCTAATAGGCACAATGCTGTACAGCGAATGTCCAGACTTACTTATTTTGTGTGATGAAACTTGATGCTTGCTGAACTGGCTGTTCTTGGCCCTCCCCTGCCTCTGACAATCATTATGCTAATGTTATATTCCATAAATCCCCCAGTTTACACCATGTTGGAGTTAAATATCCAGTGCTAGCCCTTCTGTGACTGGCTTATTTTATTCACTTAGTTAAATGTTATCAGGATTCTTGAATGGAACCACCCAGAATGGAATAGCTTCCTTTTTAAGGGGTGAATAATATTTCTTTATATGTATATACTTCATTTTCTTTATCCACTCATGCATTGACCCATGTTTATATCATTTCCACATCCAGGCCATAGTGAATTAAAGTAGTATGTTTGAACTAGAAATATGCATTACCATATTTATGTAAATGATCTCTACCTTTCTACTTCTTCCAGATTTATACATTTATTGGCAAATTAACAAGCACCTTATTACAAGAGCACTTGAAATCACCCAAGTATATATTTTTTCCTTGGACCCATACAAAAGACTAAGGAAAGCTATTTTCCATGGATTATTGTCTCTGAACTTAATCCTGGCTGGAGGTATAAAAGGATTCTGATGGAGGATCTGTGTTTCCTCATAAGCTCTGACTTCTGGGGCAGAGCCTGCCTAGCCTCCACAGGACAATGGTAATACCTTGAGAGATTGGTACAGCTAGTGCCCTTGTAAGTAAGGCCTGTGGTCCTCACCGCCAACCTATCTATAGGTTAGTTAGTCAAGGGTTCCTCTCCCACAGCCCCTGGCTTCAAACAGTCTGCCAAGTTCACTCTAAAACAAAATGTCACCTTCGTCTGTGCACTGTTTCCCAAACAAGCCATTATCCAGTGGCCTATTCCAACTTCGTTGAGGGAGATCCTGTGCCGGGAGATAAATCTTTCTGTGACATTTCAAGACTCATCCTCAGCCAATTAGAACTGCCACTGTGACAGTGGCTTGATGGCACACATTTCAACCAGCTTCTCCTCCAAATCTCATCCTTTAGTGGCCCTGCAGTGCCTTCTGCAGGCTAAGTCCAGACAGGGAAACAGGGATGGCCAGAAAACACAAGGAACTCAAGAAAGTAAAGTTGGGGGAAAGGGCTGATATGAGAACCTTTGCACAGAAGGCTGGCTCTCAGCCACTACACTTCCTGTGGCCTCTAAATGCAACTTTAGGCCACGCAGGCCACACAGGCCACACGGCTACTACTGAGGAGATGAGATGCTGGTGCTTTATTTGAAAACAGAGTTGATTTTACTGCTGAACTTAGAAAGTTTCACTACGGGGTTGGGCTTGTAGTTTGTGAGGATGGCTTCAAGTCATGCCATACTGAATCCGTTTCTATATTAAGTAAGAGCTCCTGTACTCCTCAGTTAGCTTGCTGGAGAAAAGGGGAAGTCATAGCGCCCTTTTATGGTAAGTCATGGCTTACCATTTATGGAGGGTCAAGTACTTTGCACACTTATGGACACTGCTATAATGCAGATATAATATAATCAGTAAGACCCACATGAGGTCAGCATGACTTCCTTCAGTCACAGGACATGTCCTAAAATAAACAAGCATCCCATTTCCATAGCTGAAAAATTGAGACACTGAGAAGGTAATGCTCATAGTCCAGGTCTCCAAAAGAAAACAAAACAAAATCTCTTCCTTTCCTTCATAAGTAGAGGAATCCTCACTGTCGCTCATTGTATTATTACAGAGACTATTGACTTTGGAATCCCTTAGCCTAGAGCCCTGTAAAATTTTATCCTCTGATGCCAAAGACACTCCAGTGACCTTCCAGACATGGTAAAGCCAGCTATGGGCTTGGGAACTTCAGGCTGTATACAGGCCAGACTCAGAAGTCAGACTCATTTTTCAGGAAAGACACCATCTTCGGATCAGATATGACCACGGAGTAACTTGCAGCAAGTATTTGTCTGAAGCATGTTCTCTCTTATGAGTTCCCAAGAGAAAACCCTTGATCCTTCTCTGCAGTAAAACACAAAGTCTCATCCCCATGACACACACGCTCTGTGGCGATAAGCAACTGCAACTTTGAAAGGATGCATTAGAGACCATAGAACTGGCTGTGAGTCTCTTCTGGAGAGGTGGCAGGGGGATCTGGGTACACAGCATGCTCATTGAACTAGGCCTCCTGTCTTCCGTAAAACTAAAAATAAGGATGATAAAAAGAAAGATTTCTCTGAGTCTGAAAGGAAGTTCTGACATTACCAGAATGGCATCTCTCCAGAAAGCCTGTTCATTCCTTCCCATTCACATCTTTGCTTAGGATTTCTCTGAAAAAAAAAAAATAGCTAAAGGGAATGATGCCTTCCCTATGGTTCACAACAATAAGATCACCCAAGCTAACATCCACTCCCTCAAAACTTGGTTAGTTAATTACTCACCATCCAAAACACCAAAGCAACAATCAGTGTCATATGTGTTTGAGGACTCTCATTGTTCTAAGAGACTCCTAATTATATGTTTCCTCTTGTCTCTATCCCTTACCCCTCCCCACTTCCCTACGGGAGATGGAGTAACACAATCAAAGAGGATTCTAAGGAGGCTTGTCATATCCTGGGGTTTACAAGACATGGCATTCAAAAGGCAGTGATGTTAATATTGTTTTACAGTATGCTGACTTGCTTAGGGGTTGAGAGCCATCTGTGAGCATTAACTCTTTCTACGGCAGGGGAAAGAAGGGGGTTGGCTCATTCATGCAGGCATAATGCCTGCCTTACCTCTCAGGCTCTCCAGCCCTCAAGTTATGTCAAGCTAGTTTCTCTTCTTCTCCCTCCCTCCCTCCTTCCCTCTCTCCTTCCTAACTCCTTTCCTTCCTTCCTTCCTCATGAGAAACATACTTTAGTTGGTTTTGATGGGTTAGAAACCTAGTGATTATGTCCCTAGCCAATCCCTAGTTAAACCATTATCAGAATAATCCTGAATTCTTCAAGAGTTGAGTTTAGCATATGCAAGTAGCTGATGATTTTGATCACAGATTTTACTGTGCTTATAATCCAGGACTCTTAATTTAGGTGTGTTGCTACTGATGCAGGCTGTCTTAGTTAGGTTTCTGTTGCTGTGTTGAAATACCATGACCAAAAGAAACTTGGGGAAGAAAAGGTTTATTTGGATTACAAATCCTGAATTACAGTCCACTGAGGCAAACAGGAGCTGATACAGAAGACATGGGGGAGTGCTGCTTACTGGCTTACTCCTTATAGCATGCTCAACCTATTTTCCTATAGCATCCAAAACCACCTGCCCAGAAGTAGCCCCATCCACAATGGGATGGCCACCCAGATCAATCACTATTAAGAAAATGCCCTACATGCTGGCCTACAGTCAGATCTTATGAAGGCATTTTCTCAAGTGAGATTCCCTCCTTTTAGATAGCTCTAGCTGTGTCCAGTTGACATAAAACTAGTCAGGATAGAGGCCTTGCATGCCATGAAAATTAGGTTGTATTTCAATGTGTGTCAAATTTTAAAACAGCAATTATTTTGTGAATGTAACAAAAGGTATGGACTCTAATTCTAGAAAATGAATGTTATTTTTATGATTCTTTTTCTCCCCATTCTCTCATACACACAGTCACATACATATTTGTAGGAGATTTTTGGACTCTATGAAGATGACTTAGCCTCAGGTTAGGAGAGCTCACTTTATTAAAAAGTTTAACTTCAATGTGGCTTCAGGCAGCATCATAAACTAGGGATATCACCATGGCCGTTGATGGTAACATGGGACAGGGACATCAACATGGCTTCCAGAGATAGCACAGATCATGGATGTCAACCTGGCCTCCAGAAGCAGCACAGGCATCCAAATGGGCCTAGGGCATCAACATGGCCTGGGGAAGTGTTGAACTGAATATTAAGCAGGGACTGGGAGCCTTTTTACACATATGTAGAAAAAGCCAGAATACTGTTCTTAGAATACTCAGAGAGGAAATTCTTCTGACATGTGCAGAATTTTCATAGGAACATACTATTAACATCTGCTGTGAGAAAGTTTCTGCTATGTATGCCAGGAAAGCTGCACTCATGAAATCTCAACAATATGCCATGTAAACTGGATCTTTACAATGACAATACCAGTTGACATGCCAATGTGCATAGGGGAAATATAGTAAGGTCGCAACCTTACAGGCACTTAATGGCTGCTGAGAGAAGAATCAATCTCCTCCAGCTACAGGCCCCTTGATAGGTTATTCAATCTTAAGTGGTCATCCTGAAACAAGTATGTACAATCAACATTAACTGGAATCAACAACTGGTATGTATATATACATATGTGTATATATTTATGTGTATAATATATGAAACAATAATAATTAAGGAAAGGGTCATAAATTTGAGAGGGGCTAGAGTACACAGGAAAAGTTGGAAGGGGAAGGAGAAGTGGATACAATGTAAATTCAGTAGTCATGCATAAAATTCTCAAAATCAATTACAAAATTTAAATGAAAAAGGCTCTTATGATTATATAGGATCAGAAAACTTACCTGCATTATGACCTACAGTTGGTAGAAAGAAAAACATGTAAGCATGAATATGCATATTTATTTAACAGAGGAGATTTTCAAGCAATGCATTAAAGGTTTAGCCTAGGTTTTGCATCCTACTTATAGAAAACGTGAGAGGAGAAAAATAAATCGAAGAACTGTTAAGTAAAAATGACCTTGCCTTTGATGATTTGGGAAATGTTCTGTCTATGTAAGTTGTGAAATATGCTAAAATTAGGATACTCGGTTGTTAACAAATGTGCCCTGGAGAAAAGACCAATAGTGAAGCTAAGCAAATGTGTGCTAGTGATGAAGATATTGAGTGCAGGAGTCAGAAACAGAGATGCGATTACCCAAGAATGGTCTATAGGGATCCCATCTGTCCAGTAGTATGAGTTCCTATGACATACATGGGGGACACAGAAAGTTTTGAGAATGTAATGTCAATAGAAAACATGGCCAGCATGGCTGAAAAAGATGAACATGTCACAAAATTGAATAGGGCAGTTGGACTCACAAGTTCTACTGAAGGAACCAGGCTGACCAAACTGCTAAGTTGTAAATGTACTCTGTTATTCAAAGAAAGAAAGAAAGAGAGAGAGAGAGAGAGAGAGAGAGAGAGAGAGAGAAGAAGAGAGAAGAAAGAAAGAAAAGAAAAGAAAAGAAAAGAAAAGAAAAGAAAAGAAAAGAAAAGAAAAGAAAAGAAAAGAAAAGAAAAAGGAACAGTGATTCTGTGTGTGTTCAGTGTTGAGCCCAGAAGCCAAACTGTACCAAAAGGCTGAATGGTTGTGGAAGAAGGTAGGAAACTGAGCCACAGATTATCATTCCCACACATTTCAGATGAAATGGAAATTTCCTTGTGGAATCTTGAACATCCTTAGAACTCCTGCCCTTTTCTTCTTTGTTTCTCTTTGTTATAAAAGGAGCATTTATATAGTTTGTTTATGCACACCATGTTTCAGAAGAAGGTAAAGTATATTCTAGTTTCAAAGGCTTCCAGATGGAAGGCAACCTTGCCTCCATGTGGCTTACACCCAGAGTATTACCCAATATCTTAAGTAGATGATGAAACACGGGACTTTGGGTATATATGTGTAAATGAGATTTTAAACATGAGTTGATGTCATAAGAGGCTATGACCTGGGGGATCTTGGGATGGAATGAATGTATTTTTCATGACAAACATATATGAATCAATGGTAGTCAAAGGTTTGGGAAACTGTAGCAAGCTGAAAAAGATGTGCTTCAGAATTATTTACATTCTAATCCCCCAAATCTATATATTCCTTTTATGGGTGTCTTTATAAGTGTGCTTAATGAACAATCTTGAGATGAAGAGCCAATTTTGGATCACCCCAGTGATCTCCAAGTACAAGCACACATAATATGAAAGGAAGATAGTAGTGGATTGGAATACATATGAAAGCCAATGTGGGATGAGTGGAGGGGAGATAGTAAATGGTGGGCTTAAGGAGTGAAATGATGCAGTCATGGGCGAAGAATACTAGAATCTTCCAGAAGCAGGAAGAGATGGTGAAACAATTCTCTAGTGAAGCTCCTGAAAGAGCAGGGGCCAACTCATGCCTTGCTTTAGGTTATTAAGTTGATTTTGGACTTCTAGACAAATGGGAAGTATATTCTCTTGCTTTAAGCAATTAAGTTCATGATAAACATTACAATAGCTTCAGTAAAACCACATAGATCACACAGGAAAGTGAAAAAGGTACCCATCTATTTCCTTAATATGATATGAATTAACCACTAGAAGGATGCTGATGACTACTCAGGTGTCTCTAATACAAGGATGCCAACCATAAAGGCAGATGAAAAGGCCTTAGAACCTTTCTATGGAAGTAGAAAACAGGATTCCCAAGGAGAGGAAGATGTGGGAGAAGCAGTCATGAAATTAGCATATTTTGAGATGTGTTCAAATGGAGAAACCCTTAGATTTCATAGTGAAAAAAAAAAAAAAAGAGAGAAAGAAAGAAAGAAAGAAAGAAAGAAAGAAAGAAAGAAAGAAAGAAAGAAAGAAAGAAATGACTAAAGAAGCATCACCAATGACCAATGATTAAACACAAGTGTATAAGTAAGGAGGCACTCATTGAGTTGCATTTCAAAGTGTTTCAGACTGTGGTTCCTACAAGATGTGGAGAACTATAAAATCATTGAGTACAATGGGTCTAGTCTCCCTCTCCTCTTCCCCCTCCCCAAACCTGCCAATGCCAGGCAGGCAGAGGCAAAGAAAGGCAGCCTATCAGAAACTTAAAACACAGATGCTAGCAGTTGGTACCTGCTCTCGGGTAATTTCTTCACTTTCTGAGTTCAGTGTAAAGAATGAAGATAAGACTTGTGACATTTTCATAAGCATCTGCCATACGCCTAGACAGTTAATAATAACAGTAAGTTAGGATGTGAGAAAAGTCAGGATTACAACCTAGTATTTCTCCTCTTTAATTCTTCCACTAGGAGGCTAGAAAAATTAGGTCCCATACAGAATATTAAAGTCTTGAATGACATTTCAGGGGTTTTGGAATCTATGGGATACTTATAAAATATGGTACAACATAATTTTATGTTCTGGACAAGATCATTATCTGGTGTTGAAAAGATTTAAAAGGTCACAAATGAGTCAGAGGGAAGCCAGTGTTAAATCTGCTGGAGCAGATTCCAGGAACAAAATGTCGAGGCCCTGTTTAAGGAGAGTACAAGATGCACTTTTCAACAATTGAGGCCACCTAGCTTGAGACCATGTTTGAGGAAGCAGAAAAGTAGCCTGCCACATGTGATTACTCCTTGGTAGGGGAAATCACGTGAGTATGGTGAAGAGTTGAGAGGCTTCTTTATGCACAGCTACTCGAGAAAGGGCATCTGAGTTTTTGCATCTCTTCTAAGGGAGCTGTTCATAAAATGTCATAGTGTTTGATGGCTGGCAAAGTACTTCCATGCATTTGTTTGCATAGCCTGCCTTTCACGATTCCTAACAATCCTAATGGCCAGCTGCATAAGTTTTTCCAAGGGTCAGATCTCCTGTATTCTTGTACACAGATAGGTCAGGGGAGCATGCATTCCCCAGCCTTTTCCTCTGAGAGCACTTTTAACAAAGTTTGCAGTGCTCCAAGTTTAGCAAAATGCACATACTTGCAAGTATGGGAATGAACCTATAACTACCTTGCCCCATAACTCACTCAGCTACTTAGCAGAGATGCAGAATGGTGTGCAATGAATCATGTTCTGAGAAACCCAAGAAAATACTATGTTTTATAGAACATTCACCTACTTGAAATAGTTATGATGGTGTGCCTTTTAACTCAAGGTGGTGGTCACTTAAGCTTCCCTCCTATGGGAAATACATCTGTTAAGCTTGAAAGAATCAAAAGAAAGAGCACCATGGCTCAAGGATACAGATCTGCTGGCCTTCTTGCCTGCTCCTCTAGCTATTTTCAGGTTTGTTCTCTGCACTGTGTGATCAAGGGATTTGGTGAGGCTCATTCTAAATCGTCCAGAAATCCATGGCTTTCAATCCTTTCTTTTAAAGAAGTTGCCATGTTGTTGGAGGCCTCACCATTAACTCTTCATTCTTGGCAGTCACTCTGAACTTGGCTTTACTCAGATATATGTGTTGTTTTCTTTTGTGTACTTCTACATAACTTAACTACAATTTAGCAATAACACACACACACACACACACACACACATGCACGCATGCACGCATGCACGCACGCACGCACACGCACACACGCATGCACAGAAGTGAGCTTCACAAGACTTCAGTTAGGAAGATAAGTTTATTTCAACCCAAGGTTCAAATATAGAAAGAGGAGTCTCAAGAGGTGATTTGTCCAGGGGCTTCTTCATCCTAGTCCATCAAGAGAAGACACTCTGGAAGAGCCAGTGCCTTTCCAGCACCCCTCCTTTCTCTCAAGTTTCCTATAAACATACTTTGCAATCTTTCCAAGGCTTCTCCTTAACAGATTTTGCACCCCTACTGCCATAGACTTGTGTACCCTCAAAATACATACATTTAAATTTGATTCTTTATATGAGCATATTTTGAGGTGGGGCCTCTGTTGCATGGTTAAGTCATGAAGATGGCGTCTTCCTAGAGGCTCCCAAGGACAGGACAGAGCTCTCTCTTTCCTCCAAAAATGTGAAGTTGTGGGGGGAAAGGAAACAAGTCTTCAGCAGACATGGAACCTGCCAGAACTTTGACCTTGAATTTTCCAGGCTCCAGAACTCATATTGATGAATAAATACATGTTGTGTGAACCAGTTTGTAGCATTCTGTTAGGTAGTAACCTGAAAAAACTAAGACAGCTACCCTTCTCCTTTCTCCTAAGCCTGAAGCTTTCCTATGGAAGCTCAGTCTATTCTGCCCAGCATCCACTTCCAGATACACACAAGACATCAAGAGCTTCTGCCTTCTGTTTCTTTGTATAATCCATGGAGTTTTTCCTATTCAATAAAAGACTTCATTTCTATTGACTTGTAAAGACCACACACTTCAAGTGCCGCCAAAACAAATCAATGTCTCATGAGCCAAATAAATCCTTTTAACTACTCCAAAGAACTAGTGAGTGTGAAATCCTGATGTCTGTATTTTGGTCAGGGCTTGTAGGTTCTATATAACCCACAGCATAGCTGCCACACTAAGATGTCCAGCAGAATGCATCTGACCATACTGCACCTACTCTTTGGAGGGAGAAGTCTTTGTGGAGGACCTACTTGCCACAGTACTCCCATTCTGCTCCACTCTGCATTTCACCCAACATTTTAGGCTTTTCAGTCATAGTCCAGAGCAATCTGTTAAGGAAAGTTACCCTGAAAAATTCAGATTCGGTAAACATTCAGGAATAGAATGTTAAAGCAGTTAGTGTTAAGGAGTCTGGGGCATTTTCACTTGGCTATGAAGAACTGGCTGGGTTGGCACCTGCCAGATCTATTTTTGGCTCTGGTTGGCATGGTTAGCTCCTGACTCTCCCAAGCTGGAACATATAAAAACAAACATACATTGATTATCATGTAACACTGCCTCTCTCATATACTGCTAGAATATCTTGAGGCAGATTTATGCTTACTGACCTCAGGGTAATTTTTTTTTTTTGCACCTGGGTGGTAAATTACTTCCAGGTGAGGCAAAGCCAGATGGCCCAAACTTTCCTGGAGTTGATTAAAATGATTGTACCTGCTTCAGAAATCTACCAATCAAATACCGCAGTTGCATTTACCATGGTAACGTCTCAGCCAGTGGCTTCTGCACTGTTAATAGAAGATGTTGAATCTACCAATTAAAACCAGCAAATGATACCCCCTATCTGATACACATGCACTCACATCACTTCATCCTAAGTGCTTTCACAGAGCCAGCTGCTGCTGAACAAAAAGAAAATTGAAAAAAAAAAAAAGCATTTCTTTTAAAAGTGGAGCTCCTGCTTGGTGACATATAGAATAATAACACAGGTTTCGAATACCCCTGGCACAATCTACCACCACATAAATGCAGAAGATGCTTGAACTCCGTAATTGCCTGGCATCTCATGGGACATTTCTCTGCACTTGGCAAAGATGCCCAAGAACAGGGGTGGAGGACAATTTTCACATCCATGTGATATCAAATGTCTCCTAAGTCAGCTATATGAATTCCACACTCTGTTTCTATCAGATGCTATTAGATAGCCATGAGTCTCCAGTTTCTGGTTTATAATTCAATACAATTCAATTTATTCCTGTTCAATTCAATTCGGTTCAATCTAACTCAGTTTAATTCAACACATTCATTAGCCACATATTCTATTAGCTATAGGCTGATATGAAAATTAGTTGAACACAACCCTTCCTCACGAAGGGCCTAAAATAATTTATCAGCAAGGGTTTGATGGACCTGTACAATTGCAACAGGAAGGACACGAAGCATCCCTGAGTGTAACAGCCAAGGTGCTGAGGAAGACACACAGATGACATGAATACATTGGCCATTCTGTTAAAGAGTACACAGAGAGTATGCCAAGGGTGAACAAAATTTCCAGCTAATGTTGCAAATAGGGTGAGTATTTTAAAAGGCAAAAGAAAGGGAATTTTTAAAAAAATCACAAAACAGTCCCACAGCACAGCCCTGTCTTCAATGCAGCATGAACAGTAAAGACAAATTGAAAGCCAGCATCATTCCAGTGCACATTCACAAATTCCATCTCAAAATCACTCAGATCTTCAGTATTTTTTCAACATAGCTGAATGTTTGCCTTTGCAGATGCTCAACACAAACATCCGCATTTAGACCAATAAAAATAGCAGTCATTTGCAGTTATGACCATTAACACCATGTGTAGAAACGCAGAAATCAAAAAAGACTAATCGCACCATGTGAAGCAGGAAATACACCAATTTCTAATTTTTTCTGCATCTTCAGGTCTAGAACTGCTCAGAAACAAAACGCCAACAGTCCACAGTTGCAGAGATGGCATGTTCCTCAGGAAATTCAATAAACTTCATCATTTCTGGGGTTTGAACTTAAGTCTTTGGTGTCCACCAATAACTTGTGATACAGTAGGGTGTTCCCTGTGTTGCTGCAAATGTCTCCTTTCCCTTTACATGGCTTAGTAATGATGCAAAGCTATCTGCCTGATGTCAGAAGAGGACAAGGGGTCAAATATTTCTTTTCCTCCCCTTGCTTGAGTGCTGCTCACTGTGGACATGACCTTCATCCTAAGCACATTGAACTTTGAGATTCAGGAAGTTCTTCCTCTGAGGAAAATTTGCTTAAAGAAGGTTAGAGTTCCTATCAATATCTCCTCTGTGTTTGCTTAGGTCATCCAACCTGAATGTATCAGGTAAACTGAGTCCCTCACAGTTCCACTCTCCAATTTCTTAACCAGTAGGAAGCTTGCAACAAGGTACTTAGGTCTAAGACAATGACTACTGGAACAAACAGAGAGCTACATTTACAGGATATGGTGTAACTTCTGGAAGAAGTTTAACAACCAAAGATGATTCTTGGGAAAATCAGCAAGCCTGAGTATAAACTTCTGAAAGCAGCTCTGTCTACTCCCCCACCAGGGCCAGGCTCAGAAGCTCTGTCTACTGCCCTACCAGGGCCAGCCTCAGAAGAAGGGACAGTCCCTTTCTGTATCCACACTCCTAGAGCTATGGGCAGCAGCGCTCCTGTCAAGTCCTTGGATGATTATAGAGATCTGAAAGACCAGGGGCTCTGCCTTGGAGAAACTGTTGCACCCTCCTCATAATGCTGCAGGAGCATTCCTGGGAACTCAAGGCAGAACGGAAATGTGTGGGGTTGCAGAAGTTCAGGTCTGACTGAAGCAGCGACTGAGGATTCTTTACATGCTACCCTAAGGAAGTAAACCAGACACTGAGACTATGGTAATGTTCTTCATGGACTCTGAAATGGCTTCCTGTGGGGACTAGTCATAGGCACCTGCACTGGAGTGCATTAGATGCTGTGGTGTGGACATTAATTGGGTTTAAGAAACAAAATTCAGATGAGCAAATTACAGGACTAGAAACTATAATATACAAACCCTAGTTTGATTAGTGCAGACAAGGTGCTGCGACACTCATTTGATGACTCTGGCATCAATTTCTCCATTTCAAGCATGAGTATATATCCTGGTTAGCCTTAATTGTCAAACTGACACTGTCTTAACTGGGGGATTGCCTAGATCAGGTCCATTCCTGGGCATTTTTCTATGAGGGACTGTCTTGATTATTATTTGATGGAGGAGAGCCCATCCCACTGTGGGTAGCATCATTCCTCAGAAAGGTGGGCCTGAGTTGTATAAAATGCTTACTAAACATGAGGTATGTAATAGTCAGTAATCCTCACTGGTTCTGCCTCAAGTTCCTGCTCTGACTTCTCTCAGTATTAGATTCAGACCCTGAAGTATGAGCCAAATAAATCCTTTCCTCCCCAAGTTACTTTTGGAGAAAATGTTTATCACAGCTCCTGAGTGAAACCAGAACTGTATGTAAAATAACGCACCCATGATTCCTGGGGCCTTTTCCTTCTAAGTCTGAGCTGTTCTCTATGCTAAGGAAGGGCTGATGCTTAGTAACTGTAAAAGGGTTCCAGGGCTTTGTAGCTGCTATATTTTTCTGGAATCTAATGCTGAGTTCTAATGGCAGCCCTGCAAGTAGAGATGGAGAATCAAAGGATCCTATGTGGTCAGGCAGATGGACTGTATGACCTATCATCTGATGTATCAGACAAGCTCAGTTCCACACAGAGGCAAGAACCAGACAAGGACCCATAACAACCAGGAGGAATGTCAGAGGTTAAAGACTGCCCTCAGTGCACACTAACTATAAAGAAGAAGTAAAGAAATGGAAGTGGGATGTTTAATTTTTGTTGTTGTTAAGCTAGAATGGGCAATTTTAAAACTTTGGCCCTCCAGGACAGAGTCCTAATGAATTCCTACTGCTGTTATCACCATTGCTATTCTTACTCCATTTCACATTCTCAGAACATCTGTCACAGCAATTGTGAATAATATTAGCTTACTGGCATCTACTGTGGGGCAGGCCTGCCCTGTGCAGCCCTGCCTCCTTCAAGTGAAAGGTACAGGTTTTGAAAATATGATGTGCATATGACAGGGTACCAAGGAGGTGATTTAGGCCCTGCCTATACCACTTGGTTTCCTGAGCCCCGTGGGTTATCCCATTTCAGAATCAGGGAAGAAGGTGACAGCTGACAACTTGAGTTATATGGGAGACTATAGGACACTCTTTGTCTGAACCTCCTGTCTCAGTGTTGCATAGAAAAGGAGAGAAAACTGTCCCAGCAATGAAAATTGGAAAAAATCGTTGGAGAACATGATGAGGCAGAGAGATGTCACTGCAGCAAGTGTAGGTGACTAAAGGTAAAAGGGAGTCTAGAAAAGTGGAGAACCAATTTGGCATTGGGCATCTAGCTGCAGTAGAGGCACACAGCCAGACTAAATCTCTATGTCAGCAAGACATACTGTGTCCTACAGATGGCCAGGAGGATGACTGAGTCCAGTATGAAGGGCAGAGCTCACCAGGAGACAGGATTGCAGAGAGTCCAACATGGTGGCGGGTACCTGTAATCCCGGCACTTGGGCAACTAAGACAGAAAAAAAGTCTATGAATCAAGGCCAGGATGGGCTGTTCAGTGAGTACCAGACAAGCATGGGGTTATAAAATGAGTCTGTGTCTCAAAAAGACAAGAAAATATGAATCACCTCCTTCAGGCCAAGTGTATTCCTTTCCTGTTAGGAGCCCCAAAGGAAGCACATTCTATCACCAGCTCCTGCAACCTACCCCTTCATCAGAGCGCACAAAAAAGCAGCTGAGCAGGCTTTCAGGATTACAATGGTGCATTCAGATATGAATCACCCTGAATTTCCCATACACCAACTCCATGAAAAGCAAATGAAGGAGCAACGTAAACAACCTCAACAGACTGAATAGTCAGAGCTGACAGAACTAGGAGAAGAAGGGCAAGAAGAATCAGACAGAAGAAGACATTAGAAGTAACTTTCACATCTAAAAGAATTGAAGCTTAGTGTACTCACACACAACAGCCAGCGTTATTTAAATAAACGGAGTCAGGGCACAATTAGAGACCTTGGGAATGAAAAACCACTACATACTGTCCTAAGTGATGTGCCAAATGACTCCAGGGTTTGAGAAAGGGAGAGAAAGTGAAATAAGGAAACAGGAACAGTGAGGGGAGTCCAGTGATCCAGAGACTTTGGGTAAGAAGTGGAGAAAGAAACCTGGGATACCATGATAGCCCATGATAAAATTCAACTGAAGAGTGATCTTCTGGCAATGCCTGGCTGCCTTGTAAAAAGTCAGTATTAGGGTGCCCTCCAGAGCAAATCCAGAGGACCATGAAGTCATAGGCCACCCAAGGAGAGAAGAGGGGATAATGACATGTCTAGAGAAAGCCAAGCAGGTAGTGGCGGGTTTCATTTGGGCCCAACTGAAGAAATGGTAAGCATATATTTTTCCAAGAACATTGTTCTAAAACCTTCGAAAGGGTGTTAGTAAAACAATCCTTGAAAGTATAAATACACAGTTTAGGCTATCTGACAAAGAACAAGGAAGTCACGTAAGAGATTCTGGCAGTACCAGGCAACATTGCTAAGAATACATCTAAGAACAGAAAGAAAGATTTATAGCTACATTCCTAGAAACCTAAGCCTGGTGGAACTCCAAATACACCATATATTTTAGACTTCATCCTTTACAATATTTATTGCATTGTCTATTTTCTTTATTTTTTTCTTCTTTTCTGTAGTTGAGCACACAGCCAGACAGCCGAAGCATAAGCACCACACTGAGACTCTCTGCTCTTTCCTGCATCCTGATGGTGCCCATCTTCCAGATGATTGTGTCAGGTTTATGAAAGCTATGCGTCTCATAGTTGCTACCTGAACCTTCATTTTTCCATGGGGGTAGGTAGAATGTACCAAAATACCCAAATAATCCTACAAATATTGTTGCACTAACAGAGCAGGTCGTGCTCCTGGAACCAAGTGGGCGGCTGGTTGGCAACGTCATTGTTGGATGATAGCTCATTCATCAGCGTAGCATGCATGTACATACTTGGCATTGGCCCAGTGGTCTTCCTCTAGTGTACTAGACGGCATGGGGGCCACAGACGAGGTAAGCACATAAGGCAGAGGGTCATGTGAGTATATGTGAGATGTAAATAGTGAGACCACGGTCTTGGCAAATGAAGAAATGACAAAATCTACTGATTAAATCTCTGCCTTCCTGCCCCTTCCCCCATTTCTCCTTTTCTTCTCTCCTAACCCCTCCATCTCTCCTTACATTCATACACGCATTTATTCATCTTACATGCTTAGGGCTCTCTACCCTGTTTCCTGATAGGTTTTACCTCTTGGTGGGGGAAGCACAGGTGTCGGATGATGGCGCAGCTGACTGTATCAGTGGTTAGGTGTTTAGGCGGTGGTATCTCGCTGCCAACAAAAACCTTTCACTGAGCATTCATCAGTGCAGAAAAGCTGAGCAGCGCAGTTGGGGACAAAGCAGGGAGGGGGGTAGGGACCCAGGATTGTGAGCCAGGGCCACTCTCATAGCCGTTCACACCCACTGCCTCTACATTTTCCAGTTGCCACTTTGAGACAAGAGTGTGTTCAGAATTTAGTTCTTGCTGAATAAAAATAAACATTTCTGATTTGTAATTTTATAAGAGGATGAGACTATATTTCTCTCCCCACTGCAAAAATGAATATTGATAAGTCAAGGTCTCTTCATCATGGTTTCTCCTTGCCGCTCCTCTCACCTCTTTTTCTGGAAACCTAGCTACTTTTGTCCTGAGGAAACGCAGAAGACAGACTGTGGCCTTTCAGAAAAGTAATGAGGACCAGCATTTATTGTGCATTTTCTATGTGTTGAGTCCCGCATCATAAGCTAAAACAGATCATCTGTGGTCTGAATTCATAGCTGTCCCTCCATCTGTCACTGGGTCTCATCCTGATACACTCATCCTAAACCGAGGATTCTGTAAGGTGGAAGTGTGCTCACCACACCTAATCTATTACATCATAGTTCATGCACTGTTCAGGACGCTTGTCTATTTCTTGGCAAAATCATCAAATCATCAAACACAAAGCTTATGCTATAATAAAGTGTGGACCATCTCATATACGCACATAAACAAGCTTCTTATAATCTTGGTGGCATGGGAGAACACAAGGCACAACATTCAAAACTGTCAGCAATATTCATTGCTATGGCAATCCCAGTGGCCACTGTCCATCATCATGTGTGACTCCTCCTCAGAGTCAAAGAAAAAGGTTCAAATTCAAAATTTTAAAACTAGTTTCAATTGTAGAGTTTAAAAATCAGAATGTCAAGGTGTGTTGTGTTGTGTTGGGCACTGTCAGTACAGGCCTATCAAAGACAGATAATGAAGAGTCTATGTAGACAATGAAGCAAAAACTCAAAAATGTTAAGTAAATGATCAGGTCCTCAACTCCTAAAACATAGGAGACTCAAGTACACGCACAGATACATATGCACATACATGAACACACACACACACACACACACACACACACACACACACACACACACATCCTTCTTCACTATGTACTTTGAAATACATGTTTACTTTCCTACCCTGCTGGCCTGTGGTCCCAGGCTGCAGCTGGCTATTCCAATGCTGTGGTGCTAGGTGCCAAAAAGCTGTTTGCTTCCACTCTAATAAACATGTTTCTATTCAGTTGTGAGATGGTGTGTTTGTTTATCTAGCAGGCTTCTGCTATGTGAGTCTGGCCAGATCCTATGTTAACCCTCCGAAGACAAGACTCTCTCAGCTCAGGCTCTGCCCAGGAGTCTGGGCTGCACTTCAGTCAGTGAGTCCTAGACGAGGTGGTAGCTTTGAGAGGAGAAAAACCTAAGTGAGTGGGTGAAGGGCATAAATGGAACAGCTGCTTCATTATCCTAAGACAAATTTAGAGCCAATAAAAGGTGTTCAAGTGAGAAGACTAAAGAATGAAGATTGACAGTCAAAGAAACAGCCACGTTGGGTTTGGCCTCAGCACCAGGCCCCCCCCCCCTTCTGCAATATGGAGTCAATTAATTCCAAAGCACAGCAAGGAACTCAGACCCCCTGTGACTCAATTCCCTGAGACACTACTAGCTCTTCTTGATCACACCCCGGCATGGTGCTGCTTGTCCTGTCTCTGGTGGCTTACACTTAGTAGCTCATTTAACCTTCGTGTCAATGTTATATGTGGGACATATTTAGTTCCATTTTATAGAGCAAGAAACTGAGGCACAGAGATGGGATTGACCTGACCAATAGAACACATCTAGTAAGTGACTGACTGGTATATGAGCTCAGGGAGTTAACCTCAATATTACACAGGTTTCTGACCAAAAGCAGATGTGAGGCAGATGTGTGCAGGTACGGTCAGCCAGTTAATGGAAATTTCCATTTAACTTCTAGACAACTTAGTGAGAAAAATGTTGTGCAGTGGCCAAGTATCCAGGTCCTACACTTGGTCTCTTTCTGCTGTGTGGCCTTGAGTGAGTTTCAGAGTCTCTTAGAGCCTTTGTGTAGAAAATATACTGCAAGACAAGGAAGGAACTAAGTAAAACCACAGACTGAGGGACTGGAGCCCAGCCATCTGCAGCTAGTGTCACCTAAAGTCTTACTGTTTGTTAATGGCCATCAATGAGTATGCAGTGGCCTTGATACAAACTTTCAAAAGATGGAGGAAAAATCTAACCCAAGCAAAAATAAACATAGGAGACATATTCATTTGTTATGGATTCCAACTATGAAAAAATAAAATAAAACCATCATTACAGTTGCACTACCAGTAGAAGGCTGATGTTTAAATAGCAAGTGTAGTGACGTCCCTGAAGAAGCATTTCTCAGGCCTGGGCAGAGCACCATAATGTTACTATCAGATTTGTTAGGGTCAGAGAGTAGACCTTGCCAGCCTAACAAGCTGGACTCTTCCACCATTCCCTAATATTCCAATTAAAGAGACAAGTTACAACCAAAAGCAGAGAGAGGAGGTTTATTCATTTTGGCCACATTGGATAAAAGAAAACATAAAGGGGTCCAATGATCCCCAATCCATCTTCAGAGTCCCAACATGAAGTTTAGGTTTAAATAGATGGCAACGGCGGGAGAGATGGGTCGGTGGGTGGAGCTCTTGCCATGCAAGCATAAACTTGCATAAAAACTAGATGCAGTAGCACACATCTGTAATACTATGCTATGCACACATCTATGCACACATCTATGCACACATCTGGAATTCTAGTGCTCCTGTGTGGTGATGAGAGGTAGAGACAGAATTCCAGAAGCTTGGGAGCTGACTGGCCTTCCATACACAATAGCAAATAATAGACCTTGTCTCAGACAATATGGAGAGCAAGAATTGATATGCAGAGCCGGCTCCTGTTTCCATACACAGAACATATCATACACATACCTGCACATACATGCACAGGGGCACACATAGATATAATAACTAACTAACAAATAAACAATTAAGAGATATGCACAGCTAAGAAATTCTGGTTGAGGTGTAGTCTCTTGCCCATTATTGCTTTTTAATTCCCAACAGTGGTCTGACAAACAGTCAGAACAGTGAGAAATTTGTTCCAGAAAGATAAATTCCTCCTCTGCTTAGTAAAAGTTTCATCCTTTTCCTTCTCCCAGAGTGAGATTTCTAGGGAAATTTCAACTTATTTGGAAGACCATTGTTTCAGTGGTCTGTTAGTCAAAAGGAGGGGCATAAATGACTCTTGCCAGGAAGGTTATAATAATGCACACCCTGCCACCTCAGAGTTGTAGGAATGTAGTGTCAGAAGTCAGCGGCAGCCCAGCTCACATCTGTGGCAGCTCCTCCCCAGTGAGCACTCTACTAAGACATCACCTGTGAGTCCCCAGCTAACAGACTGCCCAGTGTCACCTGGGTAAGTAAGTTTCCATCAAAACGGGTACACACCCTGTACCCACCCCCTTCCCTGCCACCTGCCTGGGAACAAAGGGCCTATTTACAGGCTTGTGCTGTGGAATCGCTCTCATCCCCATAAAGATGTAAGAGACTCCCACTTCTGCCAGGTGAGCTGCCCTGATTTTCTCTCTTCAGGGCCCTCCCTGCCATGCTGTCTATTTCTGGGACTTGAAGTCTCCTCAGAGTCCCCTGCCATGTTGTTGACTATCTGTCTGTGTGTGGGATGAGTAATTCTTTTAATAAATTCCACATTCTTAACAGTCTTTCTCAGTGACCTTCTTAACCCCCATTGAGACCTTTCACCAGCCCCTTAAGCATCCCTGTGTTGGGCTCACCGAATGTCCCATCAATACCAACACAAATGCTTGGGCTAGCTTTAGGAAGACCACTGGTAATATATGAAGAAATTCATTTTTCCCCACTCAAGATAGCTTTGACAATGCTTTACATACTAAGTTAATGAATCAGTGTCTATTGGCCCTTCTCTTCTTCCTCCAGGGTCTAGATTGAATATCGACATTAGCGCTGTTTTCTGGCCACCAGTACACCCAAGAAGATGCTGACACTCCTCTAACTCATTGCAAACTAACTGTGTCTGCATCCATTCACTTCTCCATAAAGTGGAAATGATCAGGGTCACATTTCCATCTTAAAGGAATCTTTTCAGTAGAAATGACATAATAAATGCAAAGTTGCACACAGCTCTTCAGAGAGAGACGGGTCTCACATCAAAGTGTATTGAAAACTGTCTATTTTCAGAGACTAGCATTCCAAATCGAATCATCTGTGTCCATCCAGTAAAAGTGTAGACAAATGGCTTTGGAACTAAATCTAGCTTTGTTTAAAGGAGAAATAGGGAAGACTATAAGGTACTGACCTGCTGTCTTCTGTGAAGTGCACATCTATGTATCAAATCCCAGGCCTTTGGTACAGTAGGAGGCAGAGGCCTTGCAGAAACTCTGTTTTGTGCTGGGTTTTTTGTTTGTTTGTTTGTTTGTTTGTTTGTCTTTAGCTTTTGTCTAGTTTCCTGTTGGATAACTACTGCATTCACCACTGTAAATAGACCCTCAATGCAGTGCAGCTTCTTTTGTGGGGAGTTGGCAGCTGATGCTGCGAAGGAATCCATCAATTAAGGTCATCAACACAAGGAAAAGAAAGAACACATATTAAGTGCCTTCTGTTTCAGGAAACACCTGGGTAGCCTTAGAGACAACAGATCCTCCATTTGAGCATTTGAAGTACGTACTTAGGTAAGTTTGCAAGAACTGTAATTGACAGGTTGAGTAGTGGAAGTGGAGAGAGTAGTTCACCTTCATACCTCATATTATTCAGTCCACTTCTCAGTACTCCCCACACCCAATACACAGAGAGGAGGGAGGGGGAGGGTAAGAGGGAGGGAAGGAGGGAGGGAGGGAAGGTGGAAGGCAGTGGAGGATAAGATGAGAGAGGATAGGGAAGGAAGAGGGGAGGGGAGAGGAGAGGAGGGGAGGGAAGGGGAGGGGAGGGAAGGGAAGAGGAGGGGAGAGGAGTTAGTTCTTAGTCACAGGGAAACAACACCTACTGACTTGGTCCATGAATCTGCAACCCATTCCTGTCACAGTCAGAGAGCATTTAGTGAACATCTAGAAGAACCAGTTTTGGTGAGTAGGTGCTATTTGCTATTTGACCTTGGTCATGGCAGTGTAAGAAGAGGAGCTGTAAGAATTGGCAAGAATCCCATGCCTGAAATATCCTTCATCTGTTTGTGACCTGACAAGTCCACAGCATCATTTCCATGATTTGCACCATATACTGAGATCAGGTCCTGCAGTCACAAATGTTTTGGGTCAAACCATATCTCCCCTCTCTTCAGGTAGTTAACTCTTGTTATCTCGTATGTTTTCCCTGGTAACTTCAAGGACAATGACAGTCATGCCTTCACAAGACTCCTGCAAACCTTCATCATGCTTGCCCAGTGTTCAGATGTTCACTATTCCTGTTACGGCTGGAACATCATTGCAGCTGCCTCTTGACCCAATGCAGTGCAAATGTCACTGGACTCTGGAACATGCACAGATACCAAAGCCTGCATTAGGATGACTTTGCTGTTGTTTAGCTCTTGCTTTAGGTCTATGTTAGACGTCAGAGGAGAAACTATAAGAAAGAAACCACTGAGTCTTCCTTTTGCTTTTGAAGTGCTTTGAAATTCCTAATACAGTTGAGAAATATGCATTTGTGAAACATTAGTAAGGCATTTAAATGAGGACTTACACATGCACGGTGAGCCTGGAAAATATGACTGGGTCCGGAATATATGAGCATGAAGAGAAATAATTATTTCAGCTATACTGTCTGTCTCATAGATAGAAAAAGGGAGGAGGAGGGATCCTCCAAATCAAATAACATTTCCTTCAAATATGAACTTGGAGTGAATAGGAGGAGAGTGACTTTTCCATTTGGTGCCTTAATTCCTGTCCGTCAGGCTTCCTGCTGATTCCAGCCTGGAGATGTGATTATCTATCACTCTTCTGGAATGAACAGGACCAGGTGCATCCCTGAGCATCTCTGCTCTCTTCCTCGCCTGCACTGTGATAAGCATGGCAGAGCTGGGGGCCGTTGACAAGATTCACGTTTTCAACTGATAAAGTGCCATTTACACACACAGAAGGCAGTGGTGGGCTGTGGTGCTCAAATATTACACTCTAAGGGGAAATAGACCAGGGCTCTCAAACCTGGGGGGAATGATGGTGTTTCCCTCCCACCCCCTTGTTTTTAAAGAAAGTGGGGGGAGAGAAAGAAAAGGGGGAAAGAGGGCCAGTTCCACCTGCCATATTCATCAGTTCTCATGGTTAAAACTGTGGCACCCCAGCTTCACATATGAAAAATTAACAGTAAATCTGGTTTCATGAATGTTCTTTCTCCAGATATGTGTCTATTGGGGATTTAAGAAAAAAATTCCTAAATCAATTGGATACAGAGGTCAATATTTTTATTTTCTTTAATTTGAATTACCTATAAAAAACTGAGTTATTTATTTCACATTTTAAAGGTGAAAATTTTCCCCTCCAGATTTATTCAATTCTTTCGATTCTAACACATATCTGGCCTGGGAGACCTGGGAGACAAGCCCTAGGGCAACCTGTACAATCATCCAATGATGCCCTGGCTGCTGCAGGTCCATTATTCCACTGTGTCCCTAGCACTGAATCCAATCTTCAGGGATCACGGTGTGCTAAGCACCAGCATTGATGAGTTCCCCAGAATCATTCCTGAAATAGACTTCACACTTGAGGAAGCTGTGCACAGCCTTGCTCCCCACCTCCAACATCAGAGCTGAGAGGAGGAGAGAGCAGTGGAGAGAGGCTTGGGCAAATGAATAAAACTATGCATTCTTTTTATTTCCCGACCATTGTGACCAAGACAGTTGGAGGTTAAGTTACCTGGCCTAAGCTACAGGGCTAGGATTCAAACTGGCATATAGCCGACTCCAGAGGGAAAACTCTTAAGCAGGAAGCAAGATGTCTCTCTTGATCAAAGCCAGCTGTCTGGCCAGCCAGCTGGCACCAAGACATCCTTCCCACCCCCTGACACCGAGAAAGGCTCAGAGGTCATCAAGACCTATTTATGGAGTTCCTGCTACAAGGCAGGCATAGTTATGCAAAAGAGGGGGAAAAAAAGAAACACAGGCTGTATACTGCATCCCAGGGGAGGCGACACACAAAAAGATGAAAAGGAAAACACCAGAAGCAGGTGAACAAAGCCAGAAGAGAAGAGCCACTGGACAGCCCCACCAGTTCCTCTGTCTTGTTATGGAGCCAGTGCCCCTGCAGCCGCCGCCTCACTGGTGTCTGTGTGCCTGGATGCGTCTGCCTCAGTACCTTTCCCTCAGGAGCAGATCTACATGATGATCATTTTGTCCGCCCGCCCCTCTCCCCCCACCCCATGCTTCTAGACGCCACCACTTAAGCTCTGTCTCCATGCACACTCTCATAGTGCACACATTTCTTCCGTAGCACAGATATCGGCAATTACTTGTGTAGTGATGTGCTTATGCCCACCTCCTCCCCTCCTTGTACTAAGGACCGCAATGGTGGGGCCATTTCTCTCTTGCTTCAACTGTGAGCACAATGCTGCTAGCAGACAAACACACCATCACTAGATGTCTCTCCCCCAGAAGGCACCTTGCCCAGCAGTTTTCCTTGTTTCTATGCTACCTGCCTATTTTAAGACTCTTCACAGCTCTGAAATCCCTGCAGGAGTAGGCTTGTCTGCAATGGCTGAAAGGATCAACTGTGGAAAGAACGTTGTTTCTCCAAGAGGACTGCAGCTGGAGTTCTGACAAAGATCGGGGTTCTGATAACTCGCATTCATGGACGAAAACAGGTTGTAGATATGCGTTTTACTCTTCCTTCCCATTTGGCTTACTTGGGCCATGGATCCCTACCTGCTGGCTTGTCACAAATGTCATAGAGAATTGCTAGAAAGAGATGAACAAGCCCCTTCACCCTATCATGTTACCTACTCTACTGCTCTGCCAGTCACCCACTGTATCACGTGGTCAGGGTCCTCTGTTAGGTAAATTCTTGAGAGCCGATTCCCAATTAATTTTTAGGATAGTCCAGCTCAGCAACTCAGAGGAAAAAAAATCAGTTTGCAGGTTGGAAAGAGGTGCCTTGTCTTTCAGAATTCTCTAGTGATGATGTCAGAGATCCCTGCAGGTCAACTGTCCAAGGGTCACAAGTAAAGGTACTCTAAGAAGTAGGGTGTCACAAGAAGGTAGTGCCTTCCCCAGCAGTTGGAAGATGTGTCTGAGGCAAAGGCACCTGTGTTTGCTTTCCTAACTGAGCTAACCTGAATCACATGTCCTTCCTCAAAGTGCCTCTTTCTGCCCAGGAATTTTCTACACTGCCTTCCAGACTGAGCAGAGCATTGGCCCCCGTCTCCAGATGAGTCATATGCCACCAGACACACCATCAGGACAGAAGTAAAACCTACATCAGGCAGAGGTGATGGAAGCAATAAACATCTCCAATAGTGCTGATAACCATGGAGGTCACAGCCAAGGGCATGTTCCGCACATTTCTTCGAGACACTCTTGGGATGTTAGAAAGGATGTCAGTTGGGGAGCTAATCTGCTGTTGCAGGCAGTGTGGTTGCCTGTCTCCAATCTGCTTTCCCATTTCCATTCCCATCCCAAGCCAGCCTTTGTCTACCGTGACCTGAACAAGAGCACTCTGCTAACCCTGTCAGATATAACCAGCTCCAACAGTGCCCCATTCATTCTCTCTTCACCTTGGAAATGCCCTGTGCACACAGAGGTGAGTACCATGGTCTTCATGTCTGGGTCATCTGATGATGACTTTCTCTAGGGGTCACTTAGAACAGGAAGATGATATAGATGCATCTTTAGACCCAGATTTTCTTCCTTTTTGCAGCTGTGTCAGAGATGTTGTTTGCTCTTTGGCAGTAAGTATCTGGAGCAGATGGCCTTCAAGTCAAAAGGCTAGATCTCTCTCCAATTATATTTTTCTTCAATTCAATTTCCTTTGACCTGGTCATTTCTGAAAGACCAAACATCCTCTTAACATTCTTTCTTCTGAGCTCACAATGAACAGCAAACTAAAAACAAAAGTCTTGAATAGCAGTGTGAAAGGTCTCCTTTGGAGGCATCAACCTTAACCAACCATGGGACAAGGGCTGATTCTTTAAATGCCTCTCAACTTAGGAGGTATGAGCAAGAAGGGATCATAGCCATTATGTATTTTAGCATTCACCCAAAATGAGTGGGCTTGGATTCCATAGATATTCCAAGTTTTGTGTATCATTGTTGGTGCTGGTGTTTGCTTTGTTTATTTTGAAGATGTCAAGATGTTAACACTGTGCTCAAAACAGCTTCTTAGATTCCCCAACTCATGAATCCTGAATCACTGTAGTTGCTATTTGGACCCAACTATTTACAGATGTCAGTAAAGTCATTCTGACATTCACACTACTTTCTCATACAAAGCCTTCAAAGAACTCTGGAATCAGAACAGGGAATGAAGAGTTGTGCACTCCAAAAGAAAGAATGGGTCTGCTCATTTTCTGTCTCCAAACACAAACAAGCAAAAAATAAATAAATAAATAAATAAATAAATAAATAAATAAATAAATAAATAAAGACTCTCTTCTGGTCCCACAATCATTCCTAGAAATCAACATTGCCCTCTGGGTACTAAAAAGTGGCCCAGCAATGTCTCATCACAGAGTATAGGAGTGTTCCAGTGCTGTGCACTCATGGAGAGCTTTACAAAGTACAAGAGATACTTCGATCTTCTTTCTTTTCTGATACTCTTAAATATTGTATTGGAGCAAGAAGGAAAGGAAAGAGGCTGAGGATGTTTGTATAACAGTCATTGCTGTTCAACAATGTATACCTTCAGCCATGGGATGTGATAGTACATACCAAGAGTACCAGTATTCAAGAATTGGAGACAAGATGCCCACTTAGCATATAAGCATATACCTGCAGGGACACAGAAATGTCAAGACTAATAGGTATAAAGATGAATGTTATTCTGAGTTATCACAGGAAATTGAAGGATTGGGGCTATAAGGGCAATTTTGCTCCAAATCTGAGACATCACAGTGATTGTTGATCAAATCTGACCTTAGCGGGCAGTGATACACAGGTCAGGCATGCAATACCATCATAAGGATCATCACTGGTCAAGACAAAAAGCTCTCTTGTCTATGGCTCAGAACAGTTAAAGGGAGAATGAGGCTCACAGGAAGGAAGCCTGTGGAAGATACATTTAACAGAACTTGCACATTGTCTGTCACAATCATTGAGGCCATGAACATGACTGGAACCTAGGGAGATGTCTCAGTCAGTAATGTGACTGCTGCACAAGAGTGAGAACCTGAGCTCAGATTGCCAGCATCCATGTAAAAAGCCAGGTGCTCACATGTAAAAGGAAAACATGGCAGCAGAGGTCTATAATGCTGTGAAAGGAGGGCAGTGGCAAGTAAATCCCCAGAACTCAGTCATCGGCCGATTTAGATGAATTGATAAGTTCCAGGTTCATTGAGAATTTGTCTCAAAAAGTAAGGTAAAGTGATTGAGGAAGACAGCTGCTGTTGACCTCTGGCCTGTACACATGCATGTACACACCCATACGACAATATCCACAAATCATGCCTGTACACAGGAGCACACAAAACAAGGATGGTCCCCAGGAAAGCCAGAGTAAATGGGTTCTCAAAGACATTGTTCATTTGTACAATAGGAATTTGATTTTACAATATCTAAATATGTTTTCTTCCAAGGTGAATAATGGGAATTGAGAACAAGCATTTAAAGGGAAACAATCTTATCTATGGTAGAACCATAGCTGAACCATTTCAGAGACAAAAATTTGCAAAAGATATTTGGGAGTCATTACCGGGCTGGCCTGAAAACCTTGTTTAAAATTTGACCTCGGCTTTAAAAGATTGTTCAGTTAATGGATAAGGTTCCGTGTCTGAGTCTTCTTCAAAGATTTCCCTGACAGTGACTAGTATCCATGTCAGATCCCAGGCTGGAAGAACACAGAAAACAGGACATAGGTGAAGGAAGTTACAGCCAAACCTAGTAACACATGTACACTTGGATTCTACTACCAGATCTGTTACGTACTCACCACAGCCATGGGTGGTCAATAATATCTGAGTACAGAATTCCATAGGTAAAACTGTTATGAGCCTATTAACAACCTAACATTACTACTGCATTTAAACAAAAATGATCCTTGTGTCATATCTAATGGAGTAAATACTCAGTGTGACTGAAAAATGGGCAATTGATAGTCACCTGATGGGTATGTGAGTAGAAAAATCTAGTGCTCAGCAGTCTGGGACATTTTTTGTCATTGATGTTTTTATTTTTTCATACCATAACCCCCTCCCCTTTCTCTAAAGATAGTGTCTTATCCTTTCTACATGCTGGTGAGGAAGACCCGGAGAACACAGGGGAGTGCCATCTGGGAATGATCTATTATCCATACTCAGCATGTTCCTGGAAACCTGTTGTCCCCAAGAGAACAGGTGAAAGCCCGGAACTGTCAGAAAGTGGGGAAAGCATTCTGCTGAATATTTTATTAATGGTATTAAGATTTCTTTGCATCAGTCATTAATCATTAGGTCATATGAAAGGCTTATGTTTATTCAGAGAGAATAATAACTCACCACACTAAGGGCTGTGATTTCTCACTGGCCAATAGAAATACTAGGTTGCTATACAAAAGAATGGTCTTTGCTTTGTCTTTTGTTTGTTTGGTTTTGGTTTTTGGTTTGTTTTGTTTCTTTACTTATGTATTTCAACCTCGGCCTGTTAGTTGATTTAACTCTTATTGAATGCCTTTGATGGAAACAAATACAATTTCATCTCTCCTGTGGCAAGCTCCCAGCGACAGCAATAATGATAAAATCGCAAGAACCATCACCATTTGTTGACCACTGGCTGAGCACCAGTCCTGTGTTAAGCACTTTGTACTCATTATCTCAATCGTCTTATTTATTTCTCATCACCACCCTACGAAGTATACACTAGTGTGATCCCCATTTGGTAGAAATTGAATTCTGAATTTGAGTAACTCTCCCAAGGTTAAGCAGTGAGGACCGGTCTAGTCTAGAAAAAAAAAAAAAAAAAAAAAAAAAAAAAAAAAAGATAAACTGCTTCCCAGATAAAAATTCCATTTTAGATTCTTAACTTCATATAAGCAACCATATTTCTATACACAACCTGTATGAGCCAGGACAGCAGTGGCCGCTCATCTTTTATTTCCTGTTCTCAATTCTGATGGATTTCTATAGATAGTAGAACCATGGAGGGAGCTAAGGAAAAAAGAATGAAAAAAAAAAAAAACCCACAATTTACAATGCTCACCAGTTACTAGGGCAGTCAGCTGATTAACCAAAAGCTCTGAACTCGGCTGAAGCTACACTATAGACCCATGCTGAGGACCTGGCTTGAAGAAAGCCTCATCTGCACTCACAACAATCGCAGTACTCAAATGTGGGAGTGAGGTCTACTCTACATCTTTGTTGTTGAACTGTATTTGGGAATTGGAAGGAGAGTCACAGAGAAGATTGCCAAGTAATCATCAACACTGGGTATCTGGAAAATAAGTATTCATATAGAATACTGTAATAGTATGCTTGCAAAATGTAGTTAAATGTACAAAAATAGCCCCAAACAATAACCCCAGGTACTATTTTAATAATTAGCACCTATTAATTGTACAAAATAACAAATTTCATTAAGATTTTTGATCATTTATTTTTTACTATTTTTAATCTGTGGACAAATTAATTGGTTTCATGATAGCATTATAACAGGTGCATATTACTATATTTTACTTATTTTTGGCCCCCAACTACCCTCTTGTAATGGTTTATTTTCATTGTCAACTTAAAGAGATCTAGAATCAACTTAAAGGCAGCCTCTAGCCGTGCCTGTCTTGATTAGATTAAATGGGGTAGAAGGATCCATCCACTATGGATGGTACCATTCCCTGGGCTAGGATCCCAGACTGCATTTAAAAATATGAGAGAGAGAGAGACAGAGAGAGAGAGAGAGAGAGAGAGAAGAGAGACAGAGAGACAGAGAGAGACAGAGAGAGAGACAGAGAGACAGAGAGAGAGAGAGAGAGAGAGGTGAGAAGGGAGGTAAGGAGGGAGGGAGAGAGTGAGAGCAAGAGAGAGGGAGACAGAGTACCCAGGTGGCATGCAAGTACTTTTGTTCTGTTTCCTAACTGTGGACACAGTGTGCTGTGACTGGCTCCCTCAGGCTTCCACTGCCATGAGTTTCTAACCACGATGAACATACCCTGGAACTGTAAGCTAAAATAAGCCCCTTCTCCTTTAAGTTGCTCTAGATAAGGTATTTTATCACAGCAACGGAAAAG
Source organism: Peromyscus leucopus (assembly GCF_004664715.2). NCBI lineage: Eukaryota > Metazoa > Chordata > Mammalia > Rodentia > Cricetidae > Peromyscus > Peromyscus leucopus. Next base: position 42,761,404 of record NC_051069.1, on the reverse strand, counting down.
TAACTGAGACACCTCCCACTACCACTTCCTGCTCCCATTGGTTCACTTCCTCCATTAGGATAGATTTCGTATATTGGAACACACATATATTAAAATCTGGATGACACATGGGAGAAAAGTGTGACATTGTATCTCTTTCTCAGTACCCTTTTTTGTTCCTTTCAACCCTTTGACTTTACTCTCACATCACCCACAAACTTCCATGTCCTGTTTATCTGTATGTTTAAGTCTGGATTCCATATATGAGAGAAAACATGTAATATTTGTCTTCCTGTGTCTGCCTGGTTTATTTTAATATAATGATCTCCACTCCTCTCCACTTTTCTGCTGATGTCATAATTTCATTTTTCATGGCTGAATAAAACTCTATTTTATAGATGCATGTATGTGCCTGTGTTAGTATGAGTTTGTGTGTCTATGTATAGATAAATAGATAGGTGGATGGATGGATAGATGGATAGATAGACAGACAGATAGACAGATGATAGATAGATAGATAGATAGATAGATAGATAGATAGATAGATAGATGATAGATATAGATACATAGATAAACTGATCATACTTTATTGATTTATCTGTTGACAGGCAGCAAAATAAGTTTGTATCTTGGCTGTTATGACTAGTTCTGAAGTAAACATAGATGTGAAAATATTTCCGTGACATATTCCTTCAGGTATAATCCAGAAGTGGTAAAACTGGATCAAATGGTAGTTCTATTTTTACTTTATTTTCAGGAACATCCAGTCTGATTTCCATAGAGGTGGAATTTACATCCCTGCCAGCAACACATGTGTGTCCTTCTTTCCCTACAGCACTTGCTGTTTGCTTTCTTGATGATACACATTTTGATTAAGGGGAGATGGAATATCAGTGTAGGAGTGTCTTAGTTTTATCTTCATTTCTTGTTTTGAGACAGGGTCTCATTTTGCAGCTGAGGCTGGCCTAAATTTACTATGTATTACTTCAGGATGGCCTTGAATGCACAGCACTACTCTCCTGAGCCTTCCAAGAACTGAGACTGCCGCCATGAGCCATGGAGTTTGCGTTCAGATCTCCTGATAGATAAGGATATTGAACAGTTTTCATGTATTCTTGGCAATTTTATTCTTCCTTTTTATTTATGATACATGATGGCATGCCAGAGCACCTGCAGTCTGCATGTAAGAGAAAACATGCAATGTTTGGTGAGACAACAGTAACCCCATACTTCCCCTGTATCAAACATATTAGGATGCTAGTATTGTTAGGTTTCCAATATATCTATGTGGGGAGGTCAGTACTAAGTCACATGCTTGAACTTACTAGAAGCAGTGGCTGAAGGACATAATGGGTAACTATTTTTCAATCCTATAGAAAATATAAATGATCCCAAGTTCTTTTTCCTTTGAGCAAAGCAACTAACTAGAATCTGTATGGGTTGGAGAAAGAATAGTTCAATTAAAACTTAAAGCTGAGCTCAGGTCCTCAGGAGCCATGTCAGAGTCTGGGTTGATAGAAACTGAAACAAGGCAGTGACAACAGCATGAGGCCATGTCTCAGTTAGGGTTTCTGTTGCTGTGAAGAGACACCATGACCATGGCAACTCTTATAAAGGAAAACATGTGATTGGGGCTGGCTTAGACTTCAGAGGTTTGGTTCATTACTGTCATGGTGGGAAGTGTGATGGCACTCAGGCAGACATGGTGCTGGAGAAGGAGCTGAGAGTTCTTCATCTGGATCCACAGGCAGCAGGAAGACAGAGAGACACTGGGCATGGCTTGAGCATTTGAAACCCCGAAGCCTGCCCCAATGACAAACTTTCTCCAAGGCCATACTGACTCCAGCAAGGTCTCCCCCGTAGCAGTACCACTCCTTATGAGCCTCCAGGGGCCATTTTCATTCAGACCACCACAGGCTGAGTGCAGGGTTCCTCAGTGACTACAAAAGGACCATTCAACCACTTCAAGATCCTGGGTAATGTTCCGGGATCCCCAAATTCTGCTTTCTGTCTCAGCATCCCCAGAGCTGGCCTTCCTCTAGCACTCTCCACTTCATCTTTTTCCTCTTCATAGTTCCACTTACATGGCAGCAGCATAAGTCAAAACTATGTGAATAAGCTCAGTGAATTAAAAATTGCTTAAGAATATGTATTCTGGCCAGGCAGCGGTGGTGGCACATGCCTTGAATCCCAGCACTCGGGAGGCAGAGCCAGGTGAATCTCTGTGAGTTTGAGGCCAACCTGGTCTACAGACTACAGAGCAAGATCCAGGACAGGTACCAAAACTACATGGAGAAAAACCTGTTTAGAAAAATTAAAAAAAAAAAAAGGGATATGTATTCTGAGCATCAGCTGTATGTTAGGCAGAATCCTAGGTCCTAGGGTTATAATGTTAATTAGAATGCCATGGCTCTTATCCCTATAAATATTTGGTACCATAGGGATGATATGATATGTCTAATGTGAAGGTGGATATGATATCAATAGTTAATGAACTGAAATATTGTAGGGTGTGAGTACATGTCAGCTGACCTAACTTTGTCTTGATTCCTTCTTCAATGCACCATACACACACACACACACACACACACACACACACACACACACACACACATTTTTCTGGAGCAGACCTACACATTTTCCTTGCTGACACTACTGCCTCCAGGGCCTAATGTTCAGCCTGCAGAACGTAACATATCCTGTGATGTATAATCTATCTCTGCCTTATGTTGTAGAAGTATACTATGATACATTTCAAGGGACTTTTTTAAAGCAGGGTCCATCTCAATTTTGTGCTCCAGCTCTAAACTTAAACATTCTTGTTTATGAAGAGACTCTACTTTCTTCTCTTGGGTATGGACAATGGATGTGCCTGACCACGAGGGCTAGCAGCCTTTGCTCTGTCTCCAATATATTGAAAGTATCCACTGAGAAGAAAAACTGATGCTCTGGGACAGAGACAAGGTCAATGGTGTTCACAGTTCACATCAGCTTTATTAACGGAGTGTAGGGGAGGATGTCAAATTGTCCTTTGCCCGCAGAAAGCAACACAAAGCCATACATCTGGAGTCCCTACAGAGATATGATTCGCTATCACAAAGTTTTAAGCTTCCCTTGGGTCTTTTTCCTTTTTTGTGTGAAAGAGACCATATTTGTTCTGGTGTGCAGGCCGTGTCTCTCTCACACAGAACAATGAGGAGAGACATGCTATTTGGCTTCTAAGGTCAAAGCAAAGCACTCTACCTTTGACTCAACTTGATTCTGCATTCTTATGTAGAGTAAAATGTGTAGCTGTTACACCTGCCATTTAAGTTATGAGAGTGAATCACACTGTGAATGATTTATTACTGCTGCCAGCAGTGACCTGAACATGGTCCATGGGGAGCTGGGGGTTGATGAGAACAGGGGAATCCTGGACCTTGTTCTTCAGCTGAGAAGCTACATGACAGCTCAGCACAACTAGCAACAAATACCGCGGCACTGCTTTATAGGTCAATCCACTGATATATGTGATTGACTTGATCTTGTCAACGTGGTACTATCCCCATTTCACCGATAAAAATGTAAAGGCCTCAGGGTGGGTCAGTACCGTATCCAAAGTCAAGCTGTTAGTTGGTGAAAGAGCCAGAACTTGCCTCAGGTCTTCTGGTTCTGAATCCCCTAGGCCACAGCAGGAGGGATTCCGGAGCAGTGGGCATGCTTGCCTCTGATGCAGACACCAGGCATGCTCCTACTGCTGCAGTGTTTCCAAGGAACGGCAAGACTCTTAAATCTTGGGTATGCAAGTGGCTGCACATCCATATCCACTGAGAGACAGAAACGCATCTCAGGGAATTATAGTTTAATAATCTCACAACTCAGCACATTAGTAATGACCAGAGACAAAAATAAAACCCATGAATGTCTAGGCATGTCTAAGGTTATTCTGCATGCATTAGTGCAAGCATAGGGACTTTACTCTCATCATGTCAGAAAGGGTCTATCCTTCATTTCCACATTCCTCTTCTGCCACACCTGCTCTGCAGTTTGCTCCCATCCCTTTGCTTACACATTTAAAAAGTTCAAAACCAGAGACACAGAAAGCTGTTTTCCCTGAACAAACCACCTCTTCATTTCTTTCTCTGTCTCTGTCTCTGTCTCTCTCTGTCTCTCTGTCTATCTCTCTCTCTTTCACACACACACAACACACACACACACACACGCACACGCATGCATGTACACACAATTCACATGATGGAAAAAATAAGAGAAATACAGGCTGCTGTGTGTTTCACAGAGAAAAACTCCAATCTAAGCCAAAGCAGTGTGTGTGTGTGTGTGTGTGTGTGTGTGTGTGTGTGTGTGGGGGGGTTGCATTCTTCTTAAATGCTGGGTATGGAAGACTATAAGTAGCTTAATTTTATTAACAGAAGGAAACACTGTCATTTACTAGAGACCTACTATGTGACTACCACACACAAACTAGTTTAATATTGGAACAGCCACAGTGTGAGCCATTCACTTTTATAAACCAACAAGGAAACTAAATGCATGTATGATATTATTATAGTCACACAGTGGTGAGGTAAAATCCATATCTGACAATAAAGCAAGTCACATATGTCTACTTCCCTCTCTCAGGATCCGGACAGGGTTAGGTCATCCATTCACAGAAACAATTCTTCTCATTGAGATTGAAAAAGAGTTGATCATGGGGGAATTGTGATTCTCAAATTGTAATGTCTACAGTTTAAAGTGTTCCTTTCCTTCCTACTTGTCCAACAGTCTGAGTGTGTGGTATCAGAACAAGTCAGTATAAGATGTTGGCAGAGAGCCTTGGTTGAAAGGAACAACGCATAGAGCTTGGGGCCAATTGGTGTCATCAAAATTTCCAACATTTTGTGTGCAGGTGCTATTCCTGATCTTAGGCTAATACCACCTTGTCTTAATTGAGGTTTCTATTTCTGTAATAAAACCCTATGACCAAAGCAACTTGGGGAGGGTTTATTTCAGCTTACAAGTCTCAGATCATACTCTTATATCTAAGAGAAGTCAGGGCAGGAACTCAAAATAGGAACTTGGAAACAAGAACTGAAACAGAAGCCATGGAAGATGATTGCTTCCTGGCTTGTTCCTCATGGCTTGCTCAGCATCTTTCTTACAGCACTGAGAACCACCAGCCTAGGGTTACCATAGTCCTCAGTAAGCTGAGCCCTTCTATATCAATTGCTAATCAAGAAAAATCACAGGTATGCACAGAGGCCAGTCCAGTGAGGTTATTTTATACACTGAGGTTCCTTCTTCCCAAATGACTATAGCTTTTGTCAAATTAACATAAAACTAGATAGTACACTCAAAATATTCCAAACACAGTGAAGAACATCATAGGATATTATACTAAAAAATGTCCCAACTGGGACCCTTTATTGTTTGTTTGTTTTGTTTTTTGTTTTTTTTTTTCGTACATGCAACTCATAAGCTAACCACTCCTGTGAGTTGTTTCAGAAGTGCTTAGCCTCTGGCCATTGAAGGCAGCCTGCTTATCAAATTCTCTAGTTCTGTTGGTTCAAGAAAAACCTGTAAGTAAGCATCATATTTAAAGTCCTACAGGATGCCCCTGCTTCCTACTCAATATTCCTTTCGTATTGTTTATTAAGATAGTTATTTTTATGTTTTGCCTGTCTGAGTATGCTGTACATATATGTGTGCATGCTCACATATGTAGGTGCACATGTGTGCCTATGCATGTGGAAGCCAGAGGTTGACATCAGTTACCTTTTGTGATCACACTTCACCTTACATACTGTGGCAGGGCCTCTCACTTAAATCCATAGCTCACTAATTGGGCTAGTTTAGGTAGCCAACTTGTTTCAGGGATTTCCCTTACTGGTATCCACACTTTATCTCCCTCTCCCATGTATCTCTGCTTCCATTGTTTCAAGCATCCATTGAGACTCAAGATCCCCAGGCCTATTAGTTCTGTTTGCTCCCTCAGATTTCATTTTTTCTGGTAGCATCTGCTGAGGATTTGCTGATGTGTTTCCTGTTCCAAGATCTTTCCATTGCCACATGTATAGGAATCTGTGACAAAAACTCAGGAGACCATCCTAGTATAAGCCACGGACTACAGTCCCCATCAACACCAATGGATGAAGGACACTGCTCTCAAGGAGCTCATTGGTGGGTGTGGAGCCACACACCAAAGGACCCTAAGTCGAATGCACAGAATATCAGAAGGCCATGGCGGCTCTGAAAGAAAGGGAAGTCTCTACAAGGTAGGGCGCCATGGCAGCCACAGACTATTGATGACAAACCAGGCAATGTGCTAACAATATACATAAAACACCACTCAGTCCTCACAAGAGCCCTGGGGGTGGGGGGAGGGAGTCCAGAATCACTCCCACTTTACAACTGAGTAAACTACACTCAGAGAGTTTAAGTGACGTGCCCACCTTAAGCCAGGCTGCAAATGGCCCTGCTTCAAAAGACCATGCAGGTCTTAGAACTCCAACAATCGCCAAGTCAGAGACCATTCTCCCCAATACACTCCCTCCCTCTTCCACTTGGAGAATCTTCACTGTGTATTCAACAGGAGCCAGAGTCCACCATGCCAGAAACAAGGTCGGTCAAGGAATTCATGAGCTTAGCACACAGAATCAAAGAAGATGGATCGATTGAATTAAGCCTCTGCTTCCAGTGAACACAAATCCCAGTTGCCTTCAGCCTTCTGTGTTTCAAACAGAAACATGGAATTACTTATGCTAGCCATGAGTTCAAAGACACCAAGAAATCAAGAAGAGCAGCCCAAGGCACACGTGAAAAGTATTCCCACAGACAGAAGGCACAACTCTACCCGTGTGTATGCACACATATACAATAATATTTTGTTTGCAAATCTGCCTATTTACATAGTTAATTTGGGATCTGTTTGCAAACACAAATTAGTTTGGTACAATTACTTTGTGCATGGACATGGAGTTAGCTGCTTCAGCAGCTTAACAGCATCAAAAGAGACTGCACAGCAGCATATGGCTATCTATATATAATCACAGTATTACCTGCACACATTAGTTACATAGACGTTACATTATAATTAGTACTATTCTTAAGTCATTGAAAAGGGGGAAAAGGTATTCTAAATAAATCAGCAAGGTGTTTGATTGGGACAGTATGACAATGAGTCACAGCATTTCATCGACTGAAATGTAACATGCAGCTACCATCTTTCTACCCCACCCCCATATTAGGGGGAAAGTTCTCAGATAACAACATTGAATATTATCGTTCTGTAATCTCATGTTTCCCTGCCTTCAAGACATGTTGCTGCTTTTTCTGAGTCTCCTCTGCAGCTCAAGAAGTCATCAGGATCAGGATCCATCCCTAGTGCATGAGCTGGCCTTTTGGAGCCCACTACCTATGGTGGGACACCTTGCACAGCCTTGATGCAGGGAGGCAGAGCTCAGACCTGCCTCAGCTGAATGTGCAGGGCTCTGCTGACTCCCCATGGGAAGCCATACCTTATTGGAGGAGGGAATGGGGGATGGCTTTCCCAGATTAGTGGGGAGGAAGAAGAGAGGTTGGTATGTAAAATGAATAAAAAAAAATACTTTAAAAAAAAAAAGAAGTCATCAGTGGCATCACACTGGAAAGGCCATAGTAACAGTTTGGTGACAACTTTCCAGAAAAGAAAAAGAAGGAGACTCTGTATCATGCCACTTATTGATCTTAGTGGTAAACTCAAGATCAGGACACTGTCTCTGGTTTGAAATCCAGTGCTGATTCCCATACCCTCTGGCACCATGATGTGGCTGTTATTTTCTTAGCTGCAACAAACATCTCAATCAGTCCATTGTTTTCTAAGATTAAGAATTAATTCATAATGAGAGTCTCAGAGGGTGAATGGGAGCTCTACAACCTAATCCATTCATAACCAATAAAAACAAACTCTCCTAAGTTGTTGAGTAAAGAGAAGCTAGTATTCAAATGTCTTCACATGGTTTTAAGGATTCATGCAATTAAAAGTATGCTGCCTCCGGAGGATGTAATTCACTTAAGTTCATTAGGGTGAATTGAGCCAGGCTGTGTCACATGAGCTCCAGACATACCATTTGCTGGCTGCCACTGGAAGGTGTACTGAGCCTTCTCTTGATTCCTCCATGATACTGAATTACACACTTAAATGCTTTCCTCTCCTTTTTCATTATAAAAAAGGATTTTTCTTCCAACAGTCACTGTGTTAACACAAGCTTCAAATTACAACCGGCAGTGACATCATCTTAGGGCTGATATTGCCACTGTAGCTCTGGGTAGGATGGGTCAGAATATTCCTTACACCCAATTTCCCCCATGCTGCCAAGTGCAATATTGTCTCCATCCTCTTTTATGGAGAAAATGTGAACTTGGAGCCTAGGGGAGGGAAGCCACAGGATGCTGTTATTATCACCAGGCCAATTGAGGAGAACAAATAGCATCACAGCATAATCAGCATCTTATCCCAAATCGTTCTGTCCTTCCTCCCCAGTACACCATTTAACACTCTATGCAGAAGAAACTAAACATTCTTTGTAGCATAAGATGGGAAACAGACCACAGAAGAACAGGATAAGAGATCGCTGGTGTCCATCAGGAACAAATGACCATGTAATAACTCTGTAATTACATGGTAACTAGAACTGATTGAGCCTGTAAATTATATCCTTGTCACCCCGGGTAATGATGCAGCTCTATCTCCCATCTACAGAGAGCCGCGGCACATGCCCACAGCCACGGAGAGATAAGGGAATTCGGGGCTGTTAAAGCAGATTTGCTGCTGCTGATAGGTGGCAAAGAGACAGGCTGAAATCTGGGCTTTAATGATCTTCCAGTTGAGGCATTACTGTCTCACCAGCCATAGCGAGACATCCATTACCCAGCCGGCACCCATCATCCTTTTAGAGCGATTGATTAAGACTCCCCAAATTAGAGGTGGAAGGAATAGGATTGGGAACATGTGCACACAAAAACGTACACATGCCTGTGGACTCTCTCTCACACATACACACACACACACACACACACACACACACACACACACACACACGCACACACACACCACAACAGCCAATTTACACTCCCTGAAACATTTAATTTGCAAACCTCTGAAATATCACTATTGTGGCATTTCACCAAATATTTTAATACTAGGAAGAATATTGTCGATTTCTGTGCAACATCCTCTCTGGGACCATTATGCAGAGGCATTAAGAAATTCTGCGTGGTAGATCATTCGGCAAATATTGTTTGACAGCCGACTGCGCATACAGCGTTCTTTTAGGTGTTAGTGGAAACAAAGAGGCATAGCACTCAATTCTCTCCCTCAAGGATATGAGTCCACTTACATAGATAATATAAATACATAAAGTGCTGAATTGTAATGCTACAAGGCAGTATATAATTAACTGCCAAATGACTAGTATGGATAATGAGAGACACAGAGTAGAAAGGAACTCACTTTACTGTGGGGTAATTGTAAATATAAAATCTTACAGATGAACACGAACTTGGACAAGAGCCCAACTATCAGTCTCATTTAAGCTCGATTAAGAAGGGACACTTCAAATTTCTCTCTGTTGACAGGCCTCTCACTTTCCCCAAAGCAAACAACAACCAGCAACAACTAAATAAACAAAATATTCAACAATACAAACTGTGGGAAGAAAAGTATCAGAAATATGAACATTGGGCTGGAGAGATGGCTCACTAGTTAAAAGCACCGGCTGCTCATCTAAAGGACCAGGGTTCAATTCTCAGCACCTGCATGGCCACTCACAACTGTCAAGATGGATCCAGTGTGAGGCAGGGATCCATTGCGTCAAGCATGCATGTGGTACATATACCTGTGCATGCAGGCAAAAAGGCAAAACACCCACACACATAAAATAAATTCTTACTTAAAAAAAAAGAAATATGAACATAAGTATAAAATTGCCTGTAGCCAAGAGATCAGGCAAGCAGAAATGTGTTAATGGTGGCTGTATTCTTCAGTACAGGAACAGAGGCAGATTAACTGTCCGAAGTTTTATGAATATTAGTCAATCAACATGGGGATTTAGTAAGGAGACCAAAGTCAGAAAAACAGCATAATCATCAACTTAAGAAACTAATAACTAGGCAAGATGGTGGTGGTGTATGCCTTTAATCCCAGCACACGGGAGGCAGAGCCAGGCAGATCTCTGTGAGTTCAAGGCCAGCCTGGTCTACAGAGTGAGAACCAAGACAGGCACCAAAACTACACAGAGAAACCCTGTCTCGGGAGAGAGAGAGAGAGAGAGAGAGAGAGAGAGAGAGAGAGAGAGAGAGAGAGAGAGAGAGAATAATAAATAAATAAACAAACAAATAAATAAATAAATAAATAAATAGAAGATATAACCACAAACATCCAGCTAGGGTGAATTAGGTTGGTTGACAAGCCAGTGGGGATGAATGGGTTCATTTCTCCCAGACAATACAGAGGTCTGCTCTCTGGATTCTTTGCAAACCTTTAGGTGTTGTTTAAAACAGGTTAGTGCTGCTGTACTGCTAACTGCCAAGGGTTAACTAAAAGGGGTCCAGAGTGGATAGAAAACCATTTTCCATCATTCATGGTCCATTTGAGCAAGCTCCTTAACCCTAGCTTTCTAGTCACAGATCCCCCAACATTTCACCAGTATGTTCTTGTTGATGCATGATGTGCACAGCCCTTCCCTGGTATATGCCCATAAGTTAGTCATGATGAATTTCAGGATCCTCGTGGGGCCTAGTTGTACCACAAACTTAGGTGAGGTTGTCCAGGAGAAGCAGGTCTTACTGGCTGGTCTCTGTACAAGAAAGAAGAAAAGCATGGTGCCATATCCTCTGCATTTATCCAAGGAAGCTCTATAAACATATGAGCCTTATGCCCAAATCAGGATAGAACTAGACATTTCCAGACCTTTAAACATTTGTAAGGTAACAGGGACATTTTTTGTTCTTTTGTAATAAATTAGTGCTTTGTGGTGATATTTTATTTGTGCTGAAATGTGACTTTATTTGTATGTTAATAAATAAAGTTTGCCTGGAGATCAGAGGTCATAGCTATAACAGCAGTAGCCCACACCCTTAATCTGATCACATGGCAGGCAGAGTCTCTGTGTGGTCAAGAACACAGCCAAAATGGTGACATAAGCCTTTAGTCCCAGTACCAACCATAGAGACCTGGAGGTCTGTATAGACAGGCAGTGATGAGGAAGTCATGTGGCTGGGCTTAGAGCCAATGAGAAGGCAGAACAGGAAGGCAATAAAGGTGCAGGTTAGACAGGAAGAAGCTCTCTTGGGAAGCTATGGCAAGGTGGTGAGCTAAGGTTAGTTGACGTCTATTGCTTTGATCTCTACGGCTTATACCTCTGTATTTGGCTCTGTGTTTCTTATTTAATAAGACTGTTTAGAAATTGGTCTACATTGTTTTCCAAAGGAAAATACTTTTGCATTAATACAATTACCAGAATTTGAATAAAGTCAATAAGAGACATTTTGATAATGCCTCAAAAAGTGTCCAATTTAACAAGGGACTCTATGTATGATATATATCTATGGGGCATTGGCTCCTTACCAGAAAAAGGAAAAGAATAAGTGCATGACCCTTAAAAGCCTTTCTGGACCTAGTTTCAATAACCTAGACGGGCTGTAATGCCTAGTTCTTCAAAAGCTAGTAAAGAGCCATTGAATCCTCAGTCTCAAGTTGCAGAGAAAGATTAAGCACCTTCAGTATTAACTAACAAGTACTTGGACAAAACCCAGTAATTCGAGCTGCTATTGCTGGCTCATAAACATTTTCTTTCTGGAAGGGCCAAGCAATATCTGAGAGACTGTCCTGTGACTAGTTTGGCTGTTCTTCAGAGGCCTTTGTTTGCCTTTGAATGCCAGATTTGCCCTTAACCTTGATCTCTAATGTAATCTACCCATATAACATTGGACTCACATGCATTGTGCATTCCTACAAGAAGGTACCTGACAGAAACAACCTAATGGAGGGGAGATTTAGTTCCCTTGTGGTTTCTGAGGGTTTTAGTCCATGGGGAGGCAAAGGCATGGCACAGCAGCTGAGTGGGGTAGGAGGAGAGTCTATAGGAAAGGCTGTTCCCATGGCAGTGGTCTCGGAAGCAATGAACCAGGGATTGGACTTAAACCTTTACAAGCATCACTCTGGTGATCTACATCCTCTAATAAAGCCATGCCTCCCATGTCCCCAGAACCTGCACAAACTGTGCCGCCAGCTGCAGAACAACCATTCAAAGCATGAACCTGTGAGAGACATTTCAGATCCAAAATGTAACAGTAATAGAGCTGGAGGAAACCACAAACTGCTTACAACACTTCAGCCTTCCATTGATGTCAGGAAACAGCTCCCCTTTGCTGCTCAAATCACAATGGGGCTGACAGACAGGACTCTCTACACCTGCACTTTTTATTTTATTTACAGGGGCCACAAGATCGATATTTGCTCCCCTGGAAATAAAGCTTTCTGCTTTGCATTGGAATTTATTTTCAATTGCTGTTGGAAACCATTATCACACGATAATGTTCATTCACCACTTATGTTATCTCTTCAGCTAGGCAGATTGCCAGGTATTCGACTGTCTGACACCAAGTCCATTTGGTGCATGACAAAAATAAAGCCTTGCATTGCCTGGAAATAACAGGAGACATACTTATCACCCAGCCATGGATGACTGTGATCCTCTGGAATTGTCAGAACTCATGTAAATCACCCCGTGCTGCAGTCATGGGTACACCCTCACTATCTGTGTACAAGAAGTGGAAAGAAAATGCTTTCAAATGGATCAAGCTTACTACAAGTTGCAGAGGTAAAGTCACAGAGGTAGAAGACTATTATGGGCCTGTGACTATCTTTGGCTTGTGTTTTACTTAAGTTGGAGTCACTGATCACATGACACTGCTGTGGTGTTTAAAAGTGTTGACTGAAATCCTCCTTGGTACCAGAGTAAGTACTTGAGAGTCACTGGAAAATAGCTAGATCTGTGTGAGAGAAGTTTAATTTAGACAGGTAGATTAAAAAAGTACAAGGTAAACACTTTGGGACACATGTACAAAATGGTGTTGGCACAAGTAATAAAACACTGTATCCTGGTTTTAAATCCAGGGATGGCTTCTTAGCTGAAGTACTATTTGAATCAGATGTCTTAACTAGTCTGTGAATATAAATGCAGGTCACAAAGCTGTGGAGAACAACTGGCTGAAAGCAAGTCAGCTCAGTGGTGAGCCTGTGTTGAGGTGGGGACTTAGTGAACATCACAGTTATAATTAGGTAAGAAGTAGACATCCAGGGTTAAAGGCTAAGCCTACACCTTTCCAGTCATGAGGGGATAGCCATTTCAGATATGCTGATTTCAGAGAAGTAGTCAGAGAAATGGGGCCTCAATTAAAATCAAGAGGGTCAGGGGCAGAAACAGTGAAGCAGACAAGAGTGAAAGCCTAGAAAATGGAAGAGGTTTACTCTGAGAATGATTCATTTTGGTCATGGAGGAAACCAATGTTCATGGAGTCAGTACTCGCCAGGACGAAGAGTCCATGCAAGGAGACAAGTTGGCAACAGTCGGGAGCATTGACACTAAGGCAGGTGACAAGATAACACTGGGAGAAAAAAAACATAATGGAAGGTGTCACCACACAGTTGGTGGTGAACAGGGTGAGTGAGGCAGTAAAATCAATACCTAGCTGTGCACTTGGGAACTCTGTGTGTTGGTGAATACCTGTACCCAGAGTCTGGGAGGCTATGGCAAGATAATCACATGTTTCGTGTAAACCTGGGCTACAGAGTTAAGTTACAGGTGGGATACATAATGAGACCCTATCTCACAAAACCAAGATGGGAGGTGGAGTTCAGGGTTAAAATAAATGTACTTATTGAACACGTGTAAGGTCCTAGGTTTATGAAAGAGGGTGGGGAAGGGGGCCAGGAGAGTGAATGAGGCAGAGATGAAAAGTTTGTTGTTTGGAAATATTGATCAACACGGTTTTAATAAATGTAACAGTTAGAATGTATCCATTTGGTTAAGGGATGCATGGACGTGAAAAGGTGAGGTGTTCTTCAAAAATGTCAATCAAGGATAAAAGCAGAAGTGGACAAACAGAAAGATGAAACCAGGGACACTGGAGCATCCTAGGTTTTAGAGGACAATAGGATTGGAGACTCCCACACGGAAAAGATTAGAGGACATAGCCTAAACAATTGTAATTTCCAACACCAAATACAAGTACGTGTTGGAATCTGTTAGAATTCCTCTGTAAGTCTACCTCAGTCTGCTCTTTTCTGGGTGGTGGTGTGTATTGTCCACTTGCTTCCTAGGATCTCCATCTGAAATCAGAGCTATATGAGCAGAAGATAACTCGGGCCAGATATTGCCCAGTTTTCCCAACTGGCTATCTCAGGTGTTTAACCAAAGCCTGGGGGAGATTCTCCTTGATCCCTCTTTGTATCTCATCCCCAACACCCAATCTCCCAAGCAGTCTTGGAAGCTTCACCTATCAAACAGACCCAGAGGATTTTTACCTCACAGTTACACCTATATACTGAAGTCTCAGCCATTGCTCATCTACAATGTGGCGATCTATGCTCTCTCTATTAGTGTATTGCTCCCAACATAACACTTCCCATATGCCCAGAATTATTCTTTTATAGACACAAGTCAGAACAAACTGTTTCTTTTCTCAGTACTATATAAGGACATCTTGTTTTTTACTTTAACTTCTTTATTGATTCTTTGGGAGTTTCACATCATGCACCCCAATTGCATTCACCTCCTGGTCCCCCCATATCCTCCTCTCACCTTTACAGTGCCCCACTCCAAAGGAAAAATAAACAAAGCAAGCAAACAAACAAACCAAAAGAAAAAATGAAAAAAAAAATCCTTTTAGATTTTCTTTTCCTGCCTCTCTAATACCTCCTTATTCATCCTGATGTCATTGAGAGCCACAGTGTATCACGTAGTATAAGTACCCTTTTGTCCCATCAACTTTACTAGCAAATGTTCATTGCAATGAGTCACTGGTCTGGTTCAAGGCCTCTGGTTTCTGGGACACCAGCATTACTGGCTCCTCACTGAAACTCCTCTCAGATATCCTGCTGCTGCCCTGAGTGGTGGATATACTGTGGGTATCATTCCACAGGAACAGTCCCTTCATGAGCTCCAGCAGGTCCTAGATGGGGCAGATGCTACAGGGGGCCAACCCAAGTCCTGGCTGTGGGACTGGGTGGTAGCTGAGCTGGTCAGTCCAGGCCATGGGGCAGAGTCCGTTTCCCTACGCCCATGCCCTCACGGTCGGTTCACTTTCACCTGTGGTGAGGGGCAAGGACAGCTTTCCCTGGGCCAGTGAAGGGTGGGGTCAACTCAGCATGGCCCTCTGATTTCATCTCTCATGGTTCCTATGGGGCCCTGGGGTGATATGGGCCACAGACATCAACACTGACCCCAGATACAGCTGGACCACAGACCCAGACATGGCCCTCAGAAGCAGCTTGGGCCAGGACTACATCCTGGCTCTGGGTAGAAGCACTGGCCATTCAGGTCAGGATGATGCTGGTGTCTGCATGATCAGCAGACATCACCAAGGCCTCAGGTTGTGGCCCCAAGCCTGGCTGGGCTTCTATGTGACCTTTGGTGACAATATGGGACTCAGACTTCAACACAGACCCCAGCCACAGTATGACTACCTTTTATTTTCCCAGCCTCCCTTAAAAACCTCTTCTTCCCCTTTTCATGGCTTTCTTTTGCATTTCAACCCCCACACATACATAAAACACATATATAAATATTAGAATTTAAGCTTTGCCTATGAGAGAAGATGTGCTATTTGTCTGTCTGAGTCTGGTTTATTTTGCTATGTATGATGGTTTCCAGTTTTATCTTTTTCCCCACAAATGTCTTTCTTGACTTGCTTTTACATAAAGCAGAAAAGCCAGGCTTTTCCTTAGAGGAGGACATAGCAGTCAGGCCCCCCTCCCATGTGTACACAGAGCTCTGGTCCGTGTGTGTAGTTGTGTGTGTGGCGAAGCTCTGGTCGCTAGTGTAGTTTTGTTTATGCCTTTCTGGGATTCCCCTTCTCATGTCTGCATGGGGCTTGTCCTTGTGACCTACTTTGGCCACTGGCTGCTTGCAGAGGAGTGTGCTCAGGCTGGAGGCATGCCATACTATGTCACCAGGCTCTCTGGTTTCCTTGGGAAGCACAGCTCACCTCTTTAGACAGGTGGGTGTCATTTCTTTAGCCTCAAATCCAGCATAAAACTACATAGACTGCCCTGAGCCCAGGATACAGATACAAGCCACAGGAATCTCCGCCAATCTATAAATTGAGAACCATGAAAAAAATTGCTAGTTTGTGTACGTATAAGAGATTTTAAATTCGGCATTACTGTGGCCAATAGCTGGCTAATTGGTTCAATGAACTAACTTCCTGCTGTCGCTTGGCTCCTAGCATCTTTTTCTTTCATCTCCCTCTCTCTCCCACACCATATCTGCCTCTTACCTTTCCTGCTGTCTATCATAGTCCTAACACAGGGCCTTCGCATATTCAGCTTTCTCTTGAGAATACAATATCCAAGTGGCCTCTTTCCTCATCTCCTTCCCATCACCTCAGCATGGGTACCTTCCAGGAACACCTCTTCCTGAGAGCCTCATTATTTGCTCTGCCTGGGATTATTTCTTGTACAGTATATGTTGTATGTTTATTTATATACAGATACATTTATTTAATTACAAATTACCTAATAATCTACAGTTTCATACAAGTATATATAAATAATTTGTTAAACATGGTTTATTTTCTACCCTGTATGCCAGAACTCAACTTGTGTGTGTACAGTCTGATTAGTAATTAAATAAACAATACTTCAGGTTCAGCTCCCTTGTCCCATAATAAGACATTTTATAATGATATGTGTAACATGATAGTGGGAGATTTTACTTTTTAGTAAATGGAGGGTGGGTGAGAGTAGCTAGGTGGTAAGGAGGGCTGGGAAAGGAAAAGCTTAGGGAGATGGGGGGGGCATGTATTGGTATAAATGGTGTCCTAGGTTCCTCCAAAGCCCTTGAGAACGGCTCCTCCTGGGGACACAGTCACTTGTGACTGATGTGTACAATTATGACCAGAGTAACAAAAATAAGATAAATGATATTTTCTATGCCTTGCTCAATAAGACAGAGCAATAATATATTTTAGGGGAAAAAAAAGAAGCCTATCATAAAGGATTGTAATGTTTTCAGATCAATTTAAAGGATGATAGCTCCTTGATATGACAAACCCACTCATGTGGAACACTGTGGGTGCTTTATAAATAAGACCTTCCTATACAAACACGAGGACTTGTAATGAATTTGCTGATTATTCTTTCCCCATGAATAATATGCAGAATTGATTTTATGCCCATGTTTCTCTCTGGTCACTTTCTCCCTCCTTTGCATGGTTTTCTTATTTTTTTTTGTCTTTAAAACATCTGTTAAAACACATATTTGTAGCTATCAGTCAATGGTGGCTCTGCCTTCCATTTCTTTACCACTAAAAGCCCATATGGCTCTCTTTCTGCTGATGGAAAACATGAATTAAATTTCTTAAGCAAAAGTCATCAGAACATCCAACTTTTTGTTTTCAGTCTGGCATCCTAAGAACCTTTGTAAAACCAGAAAAAAATAGAGCAAACTGAGTCTCTAGTTGTTCTTGGAGTCCTCAGAATAAAACTAGGGGCAACCATTGGACCAAAGAACAAGAGCTCAGCAGCCAAATTGGTACAAGCCTAGAGAGACTAAGAGGCATGGGTAAACCACCAGAGCCTCAGCATGTCCAAGTGTGAGAAGCATGGACTCCAGAAGGACCCAACCTTGGGAGGCCCTGGCTTGCCCAAGTTTTACCTCCATGAGCCTTACTAGATTTGTAGTTTCTTATAATTAAGATTAGAAAACATTTCCCACATATTTCCAGCAAGAGGAGGCAACAGTGGCCAATTGGAAACATGTCTGGAGTATTCTGTTCTTACTGAGGCCTAGCCCAAAAGAGAAATCATTTTACTAGAACCTAGGACCTGGGGAAAGAGAAATCCCCAACTCCAGTCGCCTGCTGTGGCCTTTGCACTCACTTGAGAGAGCAGAAGATACACGCACACAAACTGAGTCATACTTATGAAGGTCACACTCAAAGGACATATGCCCAGTAAAATACAGAGCCTGGCAGCATGGGGCCTTGCATGGCAATAATGGTGTGTGTGTGTGTGTGTGTGTGTGTGTGTGTGTGTGTGTGTGTGTGTTAAAGAGAATTGTGCAACTCAGATACTTGTATGACATAAAAAGTGGATAACATGAAAGGAGAGGAGAATCCAAGCAGAGGACAGAAAGCTGGATGCGCTGAAGGAAAGCTGGGGACCTAAAGCACTGGAACAGAGAACACCATGATGAATGGACAGATATGGCTAGTGACCCACATGAAAACCTGCAAAACTATTGGGAGAAGCTTCCTAAACCTAAATCTACAGAGGACAAAGGAATCAAGCACTCTACATCTGTGTATGGTTCAACTACAGCTGGGTGGATCCAGGCAGATTGTAGTTGAAACATAGAGTGCCCTATCTTATGACCAGGAAATTCAAGTCAGACCCAACACAAACAATGGTTCTTTAGTTGCTAACCTCTACCTTAAAGCTGTCTATTTATTCCATTTGTTTCTACCCTGCCTCTTCCAAAATGATTCCCTAATCCCCAGTGGCATTTTCTTCTCGAGAAAGGAAAAAAAAAGCTAGAAACAATTGCCTTCCCAAGGCCCCTCCCCCTAATCAAAACCCAAGCTAAACCCAAACAACACAAAGCCACAGCAAAAATAATTGCCTTCTTCTCAACACCAATTGCTGTTGATAATATCTGTGAATTGTCAGCATTGGAACCTGGTAACACTCCCCAACGCACAAGAGGATTTTCCTCTGCACAGTTAGTACCATGTGAAAGCAGATGACAAAGCTCTTGCAGATAAAAGCCAACAGAATTGGTTTTTTCTTTCTCAAAAAAAAAAAAAAAAAAAGGTTCTGATGAATATACAAGAAAGAACAAGATGACCTCCATATGTGTGCATTCCTTTCACCTAAAGAATTTTGGTGACATGAGCTGACAGTGTCCTCATAGTCAGGGATGTCTCAAAGAAGGGGCTCCGGAATGGTGTCCATATGTGACCATTTGTGCTCCTGATGAATGACACTTTCCTTGGAGGTAGATAGCCATGGGCATTTAACAGCTGCTGAGCAAGACTCCTGAGTACTGCGGGGCAAGATACTAACCCGAAGGACACTCCAAGCTCTCTCTGCAAAGGCAATGTATCAGAAGTAGCAATCTTATTGATATTAGCAATAATTATAATAATTATGAGCATGTACATGGCACTTTTGTGTCTGCAAATGCTCTGCATTCATCCTAATGATTGCCATTTGTACAGTACTTCGTATTTCCCAAACACTCTGTCATTAATTAGATAATGGCAGCAACATCTGTGGACAAGGGCCTTAGTTTTCCCTCTTACAAGCACAAGATGGAGGGAAAGCAATTGCCTTGCCCCGGGCCTGGGCCCTGTGATCAGTCAGTGACAGAATCACTATTCCATTTTCAAGTGCCCCAGTGTCTATTTTGTCTGCACTTTGTATGCAAAGCTGGGTGACTGCTTCTAACTGAAAGGAAAGTGCCTAGAGCATGAAAACCCATCACTTCCACAGCCACTGAGTGATTATTAAGTACCACTGGCACCATAAGAAGTCTGTTTTCATGGAGAACTTCAGGGGTGCAAGGTATTTCCCAAAAATCACTATCTCAAAATTCAAGATTCTCATTCTTGGTTCAGGTCACACCCCTGATTCAATCAGACTGGTCTGGGGGTGAACTTGGCCTCTTAGGTGATGTAAATGGGAATCCACAGGAGTGAGAATAGGTGCTCCAGACAGTGGCTTTCAACATTCAGGAGTATCAAAGGGCTTTTCAAAGACTGTGTGCCCCTACCCTAAAGATTTCCCACCTTATTTTTGAGATGGGGTCTTCTTCTGCTGCCCAGGTTGGACTCAAACTTAAAATCCTCTCACCCCAGCCTCCAGCATGCTGAGATTCTGTGTGTGTCACAACAGTTAGCAATCTAAGGTATTATATGTACAGATAGAAAAACTGCCAAATTGTTTCAATTTTAATTGCAAAAAGCCCTTCAAGGGTAGTTGTAGCTGTCAATAACTGGATAGATGGATATTAGCTTCTGTATTCAGCAGAATACAGAATGGTCAAGCCTTGGCCCCACAGACTTCTACTCTCCAGTGCATCTGATAGCATTGGAATGGCTGCTTGAAAGGGCAGTAGAGAAAGAGATAGATTTTGTTCAGCTCAGCTGTAATGGCCTTTCCAGCCTTCCATGCTATCATATGGCTTAGCCTCCCAGCCTCACTCCTCCTTTCCTATGTGGCTAAATGGTACAGATGCCAAGGAAATCCTACCATGGGTAAGCAGCTAATAGAAAGGCCCCCTGTATGTCTATTTAACCTGCTGCAGAGGGGAAAGGGAACAAGAATGTGTACCATTGCCTTGAGTCATGTTCTAGCTTCATTTTTATTTCTGTGGTTAACACACACACACACACACACACACACACACACACACACACACACACAAAAAACCAAAAGCAATCTGAGCTGGAAATAGAAGGGTTTATTTCATCTTACACTTCTAGGTAAGAGCTCCTCACTGAGGGAAGTCATGGCAGGAACTCAAAGCAGGAATCCGAGCAGAAGCCATGGAGGAAGGCTGATTACTATCTTGCCTTCCAGCTACCTGGTGCTCAGTTTTCTTATATAGCCTAGACACACCTGCCTAGGGATACAGTATCATACATCAATTATCAATCAAGAAAATGTCCCCCACACATGCCCAAACACCAGTGTGATCTAAGTTACACTTCATCTGAGCTTCTCTCTTCCCAGATGATCCTAGTTTGTGTCAAAAACTAATAAAACTAAGCAGGATAGCGATCAAGAAGTCAGGAGGGAGTTACTCATTTCTACAAAAAGTCTAGCCCATCCTAACATGCGTGAAGCTCCATATACCTTTTAGTTCTGTGTTCCTAACCATCTGGAAAGATGGACTAAATTTGGTAAGCAGGTGAGGAAGAAGCCCAGGGCATATTTAAAAGGCACTGACAGCCACATGTCACAGAGGTCAAGAAGGAGACAACTGTGGAAGACCCTAAAATATACCCATGCTGGCTTGAGAGTATATATTATATAGGGAAAGGTGTAGCCCTGTGGTTAGCTAAACCAACCTTTCAAGAACAGCTTGTCAGGAACAGAGTGGCCAAAACTGACCATGGGTGTGTCCATAGTGACACAGCCTGAAGCTCTGAGTGATATGCAGAGGTAAAAGATTAGAAAACAAAACAAAACTTAAAAGAAAAACAACAACAACAACAAAAAACCACATGCTGTCTCCCTCTCCTTCTACTCCAGCTCTCCCCAACCAACAAGGCTGTTCCCTCCAGGGAGAGCCTAAGCATTGCAGAGGCATTCTTGATGAACAGACCCCAGGAGTCTGGAGACCCACCATCAGCTAGAGAATGAATGAGACATGGTTCAGAAACAGTTCAGATAGAGAGCCGTTCAGATGCCTGTCCCTTGACCAGCCAGTCTTCAGCCAAGATATCACCTTGCCTGGGCTTCTGTCCTTCTCACAGGCTCAGCTGTGACCAGAGGACCCAATTCCACAGCTGCTCAGCTGCATGCTGTGCCTGCTTCCCAGCTGTAATGCCATATTACTCGTGCTTGTTTGCCATCGGCTTTAATTAAGAGAGCTTTAATTTCCCAGCATTATCTTGGCTCCTCCTTCCCAAGCACTCACATCAAGAGATGCAGTTGTTTTCCACCCAGGCTCAACTCGGGCATATGCCCAGTAACATTGTTGGAAACACTCTCGAGTGCTTCATAGGACAGAGAACGCTGAGGAGCCCAGGTCTGTGGTGGGGGTGGGTAAGACTGCTGCTCTTAGGGATCCTGATGAAAGCAAACTCTTCCTTTGGCAGAGCCACATTCCCCTTTTAGTCTCCACAGTGTTTCTTTCTTTTTTTTTCCTCAACAGTCTTCCCATGAGCTTCATGTGGAGCCAGCCTAAGGAACTCAAACTTGATTCCAATCTGATTATCCAACATGGCCCTATCAGCTGAGACAGCAGCATTTATCACATTAATAGGAAAGATGGAAGAAAACTGGGATCCCATCCAACAGGAGCACTTTTATCACATGTTGCACTGTCTTACAAATCCAATTATCACCAGCTGAAGGTCTTAACAGCCCTTGGATTGCAGCATTCGAATCTTAAAGGAACATGATGCACATTTTCTAAGATTCCTTCCACTGTTCCTTGTTCTAGGCACTTACAGACATTCAACCCACAGGACAACTTCAGAGCTAATGCTGTCGATGAAATACTTGTCTTGAGTTTAACCAGTGAGTTCAAGAGAAATTTAGACTGAGGACACCATTTGTCTTAGTTAGGAATTTTATTGCTGCAATGAAATACCATGGCCAAAGTAACTTGGGGAAAAAAAGGTTTATTCAGCTTAAACTTCCATATTGCTGTTCACCACCAAAGGAAATCAGGACAGGAACTCAAGCAGGGCAGGAACCTGGAGGCAGGAGTTTATGCAGAGGCCACAGATGGGTGCTGCTTACTGGCATGCTCAGCCTGCTTTCTTATAGAACCCAGGACCACCCGCTCTGGAGTGGCACCACATGCAATGGGCTGGACCTTCCTCCATCAATAACTAATTAAGAAAATGCCTTACAGCTGGATCTTATGGGAGCATTTTCTCAATTAAGGTTCTATTCATTCAGATGACTCTAGTTTGTGTGTCAAGTTGACATAAGACTAGACAGCATAGTACTTGAACATTGGGCTCAACAATTTGGGCTGAAATGTATTATACGGTGAGAACACAAGCCTGGGAAGGCTTGTAGGTAAGATCAGGTGACTGACAAAGTAGGGCAGTATTTTTTGTAATGCCACACAGTTCTTCAAGTTTACTCACAAATTTAGAAGCTGCTACCAGATACCCTGTGACTTAGAGGAAGCATTCCCCAAAGCTATGAGTATAAATGTCTGAGAAACATGCTAAATAAAACCCACTAGCATCTGCTGTAGCCAGGAAAAGAGATCAGCAAATATATGCACAAAAAGACTCAAGATAAAGTTGATCAAAAGTGACAGCTAACCATTGTGGAAGCATAACCACCGAGCAAGGGTGGAAAATGACCCAAGAGTGAGATATCTGTGTAGAATTCTGAGTTCCAGGGAAGAACTAGTGACTCTAGCCAGCCTAACTTCATCATTGTGAAGCCTTTTCCATGGTAAGCCAGACCCTGAAGAACAGCAAACTCTAGGCCTTAGTCTGGGAGAATGAATCACTTGATTTGGAATATTGGGTGATGTCCTGCCTTGGAGCATTGTTAGCAGGAATGAGGGCTGCAAAGACTACCAGGTAGGTCCAGTGACTGCTTGGAATGCTGTTCAGGACATCTATGGTCAATGAGGGACTCAAGTCAGGCCTATAACTTTCATTGACTCAAAGGTTATAAATTGGAACAGGAAGGAGTGAAAGACACCAACAGAAAGTAAGTGAAAGACAGACCCTAAAGTGAATTACATTTCTAGTGGACTCCCTACCCAAATACAAATCTACTAGAAGTATGTCTGTAGGTGTTTGGGTATAAACTCTGTTTAATCATTGGCTAAGAGCTCAAAATAGAGACCAAAGAGCAAGCTACAAGAAGCTAGGCATTTTAACTAATGTTAACACATTGACTATCTGTGACTATAATATAGCACATTAAATATTTGCTTAAAATATTACAATGAAGCAGGAGATTGTAACCCCTATTCATTGTACAAATGGGCACTAAGAACTCTTGGACTGTTCCAAGATGTTGGCTATAGCACTCAAAACTTCAAAACGTTTCTTTTGAATACATTTAAAGAACTATGGCAACCTACGTTTCAAAGCAAGGAAGCATACATCAACAATAAATCCATACACACGGAGTATCAAGGATACAGAAATTATATTTTTCAAAATAAACCAAATGCAAATTCTAGAGACGAGAAGTAAAAGAAAACACAATTTTTACTAAGGACTCAACAGCTTGTTTGAGATGACAGATGAGAAGGGTCCATGGACTTAAAAATCATGAGAAATTACCCAATGGGGAAAAAAAGGATAAAATATGAAAGAAAGATGAAGAGAGCTTTACCACATAAAATAATGGAACAGGTAAGGAGAAGATATACTTACAGAGAGGGACAGAGCTCACATGCAAAGCAATGGAGGCAAAATATTACCAAAAAACATGTGTTTACATAGCTAAGAAGTTCTACAGATCCAAACTGCCACAAGTATTAAAAAGATCCACACCACAGTCAGACACTTGAACTCAAAGCCAAAGAGACACAGATGACAACTGTCCCAGGAAAGTTATAGGGGATGTGCTTGATCACATGTCTTTCAACCTGCAATAACAGGGGCCAAGGAACGAGGGTGACATATGGAAATACCGAGGGAGTAACAAGACTATTGTGTAACAGAATTTCCCTTCAAGTGTGGAGGTAAAACGCAGCCCTCCCCAGACAATGCATTGCTGCTTGAAGTCTCTTGCAAATAAATTCGATCAGGAAGACAGGACAGCCAGATGCTGACCGGAATTCAAAGGAAGAAAAGAAAAGCACAAGAAAAGGCAACGTGCAGGTTCACATAAAACTCTTTCAAGGAGTCTCTCCTTCTTATCATGTCACCTTGAAACAAAATTCTATGAGCTACAGTTAAACTATTGCATCCCTGCATTTATCATCTATACAGATGCACTGCATCTGAAAGAAATAGAATAAAAAAAGAAATGGCAAAGGTATACTGGAAACATTCTTTACATTTCACCAGAATTTTGTTGATGTTGGTAATTAAATCAGTTTTGAGAGGCTAAAATAAGCAAGTATAATCACTAGACAGATTAATAAAATAATATATCAAACATATAAGTAAAATGTCACTATAAGAATTGGAACGGGGACTGGAGAGATGGCTCAGCCATTAAGAGCAGTAACTGTTCTATCAGAGGGTTGGAATTTAGATCCATCCAAGCAGTTACATCAAGCAGCTCACGCACATTTGTAACACCAGCTCTCAAAGATTCAATGCCCCCTTCTGGCCAGCATGACACCTCTGCACTCACACCCCCTTTACACATACATACACACACACACACACACACACACACACACACACACACACACCAAAAATATCAAAACCTAAAATAGAAATCCAATCATGAAATGAGAAGCTGTTAATATGTATAAAATAAACACCACAATTAAGAGAAAATTTTTCAGACTGTAAAATTAAGTGAATTTCCATTATAAATTATAAAACATAAAGAATATTATAATAACGGAAATCATGTAAACTCACATTTTTAAATTACAATTAAATTACAAATCATACAGAAAACTAGAATCCTCAGATTATTTTTAGAAATTAAGGATTATGACTATTAATGACATATGTGTCAAAAAATAAACAGAAAAAAAATACACATTTAGATGAATAGAAACTAAACCTCAATTAATCAGAATATATGGGATTCAGCAAAAAGATGTGCACAAGGATCATGTATAGTTGTAATGATAATGAGTTGAGGAAAATAATGAAATAGAATGAGATAATATAGAAAGTCAAGTGAGTTGAATGCATTCTTAGAAGATCAACAAAGTTAACGAATATTTCATTAGAGTAACTGAGAGGAGGAGAAGGAAATTGTCGGAGTTGGACAGAAGTGGAAACATTTTCAGAATATAAATGGTCTGGGTAGAAAGCTTATTAACAACTTATGCCAACAAATTAGACAATTTGGACAAAAGGGACAAGTTACACAAATGAAAGAAATTACTGAAACTGACATAGGAAGAAGTACAACATCTGAATAAAATAGAACCCAGTATTTACATTCATCATTAATCATTGACAGGTAAAGCCAGATCAACGAGGCTTCATAAAACTTTGTCAAACAGAAAAACATGAAGCATAAATGCTGAATGATTTCCTTCACCGTGTATTGGTGTGGCTTATTCTAAGGGTTCAATATTACCAGTTATGAAGACCAGACAAAGAAAGTGTGAGGAAAATAAGGTACATATTAATATCCTTCATGAACATAGATACAGCATACTTTAATAAAATATTAATAAATAGAACCTAGGAATATGTAAGGAGTTTTATACACCAATGCTCAGGGGGACATATCACAGATGGGTAGCTTAATTCAGTGTCTGAGAATGAACCAAATATGACTTAAAATAGAATGAAAACAAAGATGCAAGTCCATTTTAATATAAAGGAAAGCATTTGCCAAAGTTTCACACCCATTCATTATCAAAATCCCCAAGCAGGAGGATTCAAATCAGCCTCAACTTTACAAACATTAGGTATAAAAGAACCCTTAGTTACCATCCTAGAACAATGTTCTAGCTGGATGTTTTCTCTCTGGGAGTAGAATGCTCACTGTTGACACTTACATTCAGCATGAAGTTAGAGGTTCTATCCTTTGCAACAACAACAAGAATGGATAGAGAAAGGAAGCCAAAATATAGCTGAAAACAGTAGGACACAGGAAAAATAAAAAAGATGACATTAGACAGAAAGGGGAGAAACAAAATTTTATTTCAGCCAATACAAGCCTGAGTAATGAAAATCCCCAGATGATTACAATTAACCCAGTTCAACAAGGATTCAGGAAACAGCATCAGCACACAAAAGGCAACGATAAACCAACATCCCTGAAACTGTGCTAACAATTCCATTCACAAAAGCATCAAAAAGAATTAAATACTTAATAATAAATGTCTACACTGAAATCTATATAACAGTGTGGAGTGAAATTAAAACGTGTCTAAATAAATGGAGAGGCATTCCATGTTCATGGATCTGAAGCCTCAGTATTGTCAAGATGGCAGTTTCCTCCAAATTGATCTATAAATTAAAATGAGATCTCCATTAAAATCTCAGCAGGGTGGTATAAATTGACAATCTGTTGCTAAACTACTTATGAAAATGCAAAGGATGTAGAAAAGCCAAAACAATTTCAGAAAAGATTAATGTCAGGTGACAATACTACCTGACTTCAGACCTTCCATAAGGTTATAGCGATGAGGAATGAGCATGTACAACGACAGGCATTTAGATCAGTCGAACAGAACCAGTTTTCTAGCTAGACTTCCCATTCACAGGAACAAATGAAGAGCCATCATTCCCACTGAAGGCCAACTGAGTTTTCACAGACATCCCAAGGACAAAGCTTGTTTCAAAGCAGGGGTCTAGAGAAGGTGAATTTCCACATGGGTAAAAAAGACCATAGATCTCCATCTCAAAATAAATCAACAGGTCTATGTGTAGGCACTAACGTGAGGCTGCTTCTAGGAGAAGGAATGCCTTCATGTTCCTCATTGGGTAAAATTTTCTTAGGTTAAAAAAAAAAGACTTTAATAAAAACGTGATAAATTTGGCTTCATCAAATTTGAAAACTTTTTGACTCAAAATCATCAAGACAATGAAAAGACATGCCACATACTGGAGAAAATACTTGTAAATCATGTGTCTAATAAAAGCCTTGTACCAAGAAAATATAAATAATTCTTACAACTGGAAAACAAGCAATTCAATTATGAAACTGACAAAAGTGTTGAACAGACTCCTCAAGCACAGAGATATATGAATAATAATAAGCATGAAGAAAGGCACTCAATGTCATTAGTTAGTACGGAACTGCAAAAGGAAGTCACAAGAAGATAACCTTTGCATACTCACCGAAAGGCTTCAATCCAAACTACCAACCCTAGCAAGTGTTGGCAAGGACTTAGAGAAAGCAGGCTACTTGTCAGAGGCTGGAGGAAAGGTTAACTGTTGCAGTCATTTTGGGAAAACGGTTGGCAGGTTTTATCAAAGTTATGAGTAAATTTACATATGACCCAGGAAGTCTACTCCTAGGATCATTCACAAAATAAATGAAAATCTGAATTTTCATACAGATATGTTTATAGCAGTATTGCTCATAATATCCCAAATATGAAAACTATTTATATATCTATCAACTATTAAATTAGGCCAGGTGGTGGTGGTGCACACCTTTTATCCCAGCACTCAGGAGGCAGAACCAGGCATATCTCTGTGAGTTTGAGGCCAGCCTGGGCTACCAAGTGATTTCCAGGAAAGGCTCAAAGCTACACAGAGAAACCCTGTCTCAAAAAAACAAAAATAAATAAAAAACTATTAAATTAATTTTAAAGATGTTACATCTGTGTAATAGAGTTCTATTGTGCAGTGAAAAGATCAAATTATGCATGCATACTAACATATGGATGAAACTTAAAAGCATGATGAAAAAATTCACATGCAAAACTTGTACATTGTACAATTACAATTAAAATCAGATTTCTGAAAAGGAAAGTTTATAGACAGAGAAGCAGATTTGTGGTTGCCTAAATCTGAGAGGACAAATGGAGATTAGATAGGCTCCAGGAAATTTTCTGGAGTGATGATCATGTTTCCAAATGTAGAGTGTTGATAGTTACTCAACTATATGAGTTTACTTTTTAAAGAGAAAAATCACCTAATTATATGCTTCAAGTGGATAAGTGTTGAGGTATATAAATTATTTGCCAAATCATTAAAAAATGAAAGTAAGCTGAATGAAGCCTTCAGTTGATTATCTTGGGTAATGGGGTAAACATTCATGTATACCCCATTGTTCTCCCAGTGGGGCCATGAAGTTCTCCCTGATTAGGACTAACCTCATTACCATCTTTCTGTGTCCCACTGATTCCTTAATAGAATTCCTTGTTCTCAAAATCCCCTACTAGCCAAATGTGTCTCTGACTATTACATTGAAGGATGGTCAATGATAGGCATGGCTATCTCACCTCCCACCTCTAAACAGTTCCAGGTAGACAGCCCTTTCTATGCAATGATCAGCCTGTCACCATCAGTGACAGCCTGCACCCAATAGCTAGCTCAGAGACCCATCTCAGTCCTCACTCCATAGACCCTGCTTCCTAATCCTTCTTTCAGGCTCCCTACTGGCATTCTCCATGAGTTTCTCTGGCCTCTCTGGTACAATCTCTTAAAACGATTTGTTAGATAAACTTGACTGATTTTGACCTTAAAAGTTTTATGTACCTTTCTGTGTCGAATTGTATACTGACTTTATGTCCCTCTTTTGTAAAACACCTCTCTTTTTTTGCCAGTGTCCCCAACATTAGTTAACAATGTGACCTCTACCCTTGAGCTCCCTAGGTCAATTACTGTCTGAATCACTAATTACATGTTTCATAAGCCTCCCAAATACAATAATCCCCACATTAAACTCTAATGTGTGTTCTCCACTTGTTTCCAAAACAGGAGTCTGAGAGCCTTTTGCAGTCCTCTCTCCTGTCCCCATCCAAGACCACAGAAAAGCCCTAACCCAATACTTCCAAGTGCCTGCTCTGCCTTCCTTCCTTCCCACCGCTTCTGGTTTCAACTTATGACTGTGTCACTTTGGTATTCTAACACAGACACTTCAAGTCCTCCCTTTGAATGGATGAGTGAATCACTCAAGCAAAAGATGAAAAAGAAAAAAAGAAATGTAGTGTTCTAAGCAAATGTGCTGTCGGTTTAAGAAATCTGGACCTCCACTGGTGTCAACCTTGTGGAAGCCCTTGTTAGTACTCATTAGAGAGGAAAGAATGCTTAGATATGCTCCGTGCCTTTTCTCTGTGTATATGCTTTCATCTTCAGAATTCCATCTCACCCTGTATATAGAGCACTTCATTATTTCAGATGATGCTTATTAAAAGTTTTCAGTAATCTGGAGATGGGCTGGGCTTAGGTCCATTTTTGCATTTATGAAAAAAGTGTTGATTAATTACAGTGGGAATGACAAGACAGCTACTTGACAACATATTGTTAGCCATTAATTAACTTAGCTTTATGTTCTTGAAAGTAATAAAATTGCATTTCTTTTAAAAGGTTTTATAATTAGTCTGAACCACACAATTTAGCACTTAATTATATACTGTCTTCTATTATTTTTTTAATTCCCTTTTTCTTCCTTCCTCTCCCACTCCTTTCTTTCTGACCTCATCTCCCACAGCTGTGTAGAGGGACCATGCCATGCATTCTCTGTTGCAGTCATTCTTAAAGGATACAAATGAATTAAAAGGCCTAAATTCTGCCTTCAGGGAGCTTCCTATGAAGGAAGAAGCTGGAATTGGCTCATCATTGACTATATTACATGGGTGAAAGTAATTAACTGCATTCCTGGGTTGGGGATGAATCTAAGATGCTGAGAGAATTCACAGGAAAGTCATTGCTTCCAAACTGATGGGGGGATATGGACTTGAGGACAAAGAAGGACACATTTAGAGATCCAGAAGGTACATTGACTGGAGCTGAGCAAGCAGAAAGACAGGAGGAGGAGGAGGTGTGATACAAATTAAAGTCGCCTGGTGTGTACTAGAAATACCATAAGCTCTGGAATCAGCCCCTCTACCACTCATAGTGACCTTAGCCAACTTAATAACAGGTAGAATTGTTGAAGTTTAGCTCTTACACCTTTAATTCATACACTATAGTGTCTAATTCATGGAACTGGTATGGTAACCAATGGGGATAATACTCGTAAAGTTCAGACACATAGTAGGTATCAAAATGTTAATCAAAGTGAATGTGCTCCTTTGTTCCAAGATAAAATAAGTATGTTAGATATAAATAGCTTCCCTGGAGAAATCAGACAACAAAGTTTTAGCTGCCACTCATCCAGTTCGGGGTGTGCTCATTGGCTTAATGTTCCTCTGCAGTCAGCTGATTTGTGCTTCTTAGCAGAGACACAGGACTCCTTGCTTGTTATAGAATTTTGTCTATGTTGTGCTCTGATGTTTGTTTGGTTCAAAAGGCAGGGTTCATATCCAGCTGGCCAGAATGGATCATGGAGTTCCCTGGGGGACTTTGGTCAAGAGAAAGAAAGGCCTTCAGACGAGGATGAGGTGGGGCCAAGGGGTAGTGCAGCCTTTGCAAGCAGGGAAATGAATGGTGGTAGTGTGTGTTGCAGTCGCTTGTGATTATCTCAGGTTTGTATCTTTAATATTTATCCCTGAGTTTTATTTTATAACACACAGCAAAAGAAATTGCAGTACTTTCTCCCTGGAGCTCTGCAAGTCTTCAGATGATTTTGAAGACAGAATAAAGTTCTAAACACCACTTATTTGTACTTCAAGATAAATGTAGGGAGAAATGCAGCAACCATTATCAGGGGGTTGCCCCATCTTACTTTTGTCTTTTTGAACCACATTGTATCATTGTAGAGTTTGCACTAAACGTGATTTTATTCAGATCCTCAATAACATATTTATGAGACCAATTTTACAGATCAATAATGTAAGAAAAGGTTTCAGACTTTCTGAGAATTATGACAAAGCACATATCCAAACCACTAAGCTCCAGAGAGTTTGCATTGTGAGGTCTATAAATATCAGGTAACTTCCTACTATATACTTAAGACCAAAGAAGTCTAGTGATCATACACATGGACAAGTCACTGAGATCAGTGGGAGTCTAAGAGTCTTGTTCAAGAGCTGTGCATACAATCATATCATCTACAAACAAACAACTGATATTTGGCACTTCTTAAGAGAGATGGCATGCAAGTATTCATTTAAAAGCTATACCATTTGATAAGTAAACATAAGGGAAGGAAAATTGTTCTAGAAAGATACCGACAACTTCCTCAAATAGGGAAAATGCAAAAGACCTATTCATGGTAACTAGTCAAAACATCCAGTAGCCATGAAGAATATTTCAACTGGGAATTCAGTGGAATATACATCCCTTCAAGTAGAAATGTGTCACTTAATAAAGAAGCTTAAATGCTGGGATAAAACAGGAATGTCCACTGGAGAGAAAATCACTCATTTTGCTCAAGTAGAGCATTACATGTAATCAAGAAATACTTCCAGCACAAAGAAAGGCATCAGAGTGCAGAACATGGACCAGAGATACTGGTGAGGATGCTCCTATATTGAACAAGTGAGTCAGGATACACAGTGGAGAACAGTCAGAAACCCTGAAGAGAGCTGGCCTATAGAAAGATCCACCATCCCTATAACTCAGCATCTAGAATCTGACCTGGACCAGCTCATCCCACAGTCAGGCTCTCAAACCTCATTTTCTTCTGACTCAATGGAACCAATGGGAATTAGCATTTGGGCTGCAGCTGCGTCTCGATTTTATGTTCTCCATGTTATATGGGGGAAAGAAGTCATTTGTGAAATATTTAGATCCAAATAGACAGTAAGTAAAAAGAGAATTGTTGGAGTCAAAAGCTGATTGGATGAATTGGAACAGCCCTGGTGAGAAACAACATTTGGATTGTCTGAAACTCCTAGAATGAGCTACATTAACCCCCACTGTCTAGTCTCTGGCTTTAGACATTAGTCTATCCCCCTCCTTCACTTCTGCCATGCAAAAACAGTCAGCTCAGCACCCACACAGCTATAGGACCCACGAGGTCAGCAGTGAACACCAGAAGGTTCCCTATGTATCAAAACACACTTTCTCTTCTCCATTGTCCTGTCCCTCTGAGAATCGACGTCACAATCACCTCCCAACAAAACTGAAAAGGCAAACACACCGATGACAGATTTTTTTAATCACAAATGTAATAACCCATCATGTCTCATGAAAAAGAAAGAGGGCAACAGGGAGGCAATTTGGTCCAGGAGTTTAATAAAAGCATGCTTTCCTCAGAAGGAATCTCATAATGCCATCTTCCAAGTGCAGAGTGCTAAACAGAGCTCAGGCAGGCATTGAGCCAGATTTGGAGCTCTAAAGATGTCACTGGGTGCTTGTGTTCTGTTCTCATGTGGCCTGCTCATCAGGAGAGCAGAGCCACAGGAGACTGAGCACAGCATCTGTACTGCACAGAGGTCTCTTTCCATGTCTTTCTCTGCAGTGATATTTAGTTCTCTTCCTGCCTACAAGCTTTCTCTTAGCCACAAGCTTGTTTTCCATCAGCACATGCATATGCATGACACAGACCTCTAAGGGATTTGCTGGTCCAATCCCAAGCTGTAACTGTGTTTAAAGACAGCCAGGTATACAATGAGGAGTAGGTCAGTGAAAGTTGAGGGAAACTGGGACACTTCCCTGGGTGGCAAGAATTAACTTCCAGGACTCTTGCAGGCACAAGCGGTCTCAGGGAACACACTGTGTGTTTAAAAAACGCTTGACAAAAGCAAGCTTCCAATTGAAGCTTTTCCTAACAAAAGACAGGGGGACTTCCACCAGAGGTAAAGCTTCCAGGCTGACAGGCAGAGGGAGGGCTGGGCAATAAGTCAGCGGGATGCAGAGGGAGTGGAGGATACCTTCCCTACTGCGTTGATTTGGTGTCTGTGAGCCTTTCTTTCAGGATGTGGATGTCTGCCTTGATGCCCTGCTGGTGAATTCTCTCCAGTTATAAAACATTTTGTTACCTTCATTCGCTCTTAATTAAAATGAAAAGAAAACTCCTAGGGTTCCGACAACAGGAAAAAATACAGGAAGAAAGAAAAGGAAAGGAAAACAAGAAAGAAAGGTAGAGCTGTTTGAATTGTTGGAAGCAAAGGGTTAGGTTAGTGTTATCTGACTTGGCTAGGAAGAAAGGATAGAAAAATGAATGCACTGAAATGGTTTTAATCTTTCTGAGCAGTGTGGATTCTGGGAAATAATTTCAGGGGGACATTGGAAGCATTTGTAATGGGAGAAGAAAGAGAATGGTTTCTTACTCTCAGTATTCACATCTGGCTAGCAGCACCCTCCTGCAGACTCTCTGGGTTGCTAGATGGCTCATTCTCTCAACAATTATCTACCAAAGGCCACTGTGGACTCAAGATTACTCACACAGTAGCAGTCAGGATGCTAAGAAAAAAATAAAGTCAACAATATTGATAGTTTTAATTTTCGGAGCTCTACCTGAGGTCAGCTGTGATATTAGGTCCTTGACATTCTGGTTCTCACATTCACCGTGCAAGGAGGGATCATGATCTTCAGCATATTGGTGCAAAGCAAAGGCTCTAAAAGACTAAAATTCTTGTAGTAAGTTTACTAAGTACAACCTCTGCCTGAATTGATATATTCACTAAAGGGGTAAGGCTGAATCTCCCATCTGTCTAAGGGTAAGGGCTTTTCACTCTTTTGAGACTCCCTGTTGGAAGCAAAGGAAAATGAAGCAAATTTGATTTTCTAGTCCTTTACTTCATGTGTGCATTCTTCATTGAATGCCTCAAGAGAAGTGTGCATATACTCCTCTTGACTTCCTCTTGGTATTAGTCAGCCTATTCTAAAATCTAAGCTTGTTCAATTCAATGTTTGCTTTTCTTTTCTCCATATCCTCGGCCTTCTATAAAATGAGCCCTGTCCAAGTTATTCCCACAATCTATTTTGTAGCACCGTGTTCAAGTTGCAGACTTAAAAAAATGGGGAATGGGGGGGGGCTCTGGAGAGATGACTCTGAAGTTAAGTTTTCCAGAGGACCCAGGTTCAGTACTCAATACACATGGTGGCTAACCACCATTCCAGTTCCATAGGATCCAATGCTTTCTTCTGGCTTCTGCTGGCAAGGTATACAAATGGTGCAACAGACATACATACATACAGGTGAAAACACTCATAAATATAAAATACAAATAAAGAAATCTTTTTAAAAAAATCAGTGTGTGTGTGTGTGTGTGTGTGTGTGTGTGTGTGTGTGTTTAGGAAGACAGGTGTATGTAGTTGTGCATGTGTGGGCATGGGTATGGAGGATGGAGTACAACCTGGGGTGTTAGTCCTCAAGTACTAACCACATTTTATGAGACAGTGTTTCTCACTGGCCTGAAGCTTGCCAAGTATGCTAGGGTGGCTGGCCGGTGAGCTCAGGGATCACTTGTCTCTGCATCCCCAGCACGGGGAGGGAATTATTCACACATTCCACCATACCTGGCATTTTTAACAAGGGTTCTGGGGGATCAAAAAACAGATCTTTATGCTTATAAATCAAGCACTTACAGACTGAGTTATCTCCCCAGCCCCACACTGCAACATATTTAAGGTAAAAATTCTTATTCCATTGATTCCT
This sequence comes from Peromyscus leucopus, assembly GCF_004664715.2. NCBI lineage: Eukaryota > Metazoa > Chordata > Mammalia > Rodentia > Cricetidae > Peromyscus > Peromyscus leucopus. The sequence goes on along the minus strand of NC_051069.1, from coordinate 42,726,213 downwards.
TCACTCAGTGCCATTACTACATCAAGTTATATATTTTAGCTCACCTAGGATGGAAATTTAGCTCTGCCAGACTCTGTATTTGATGCCATGCATTATGATTTGCCCTGGATTCATAAAGATCTGTTACACACACACACACACAAAAAAATACCCACGAAGTTTACAAAACCAATGCAAATCAGGTAGATGATTACCCATTCCCAAAGAACTTCACCATAGACATCCTTAAATAGCAAGCTTCTCCGCTGCCGTTATAATTTGACTTGATTCTTCCCCGGGGGATGCACCTTTTGCATAAATAAAGCAAAGCAGAGAGTAACAAAGGGAGCCCCAGAAATGTCAACCTGGAAACCTACATTGCCAGCCTGTTGATGGAGCATCCAGGTGTGGACAGGCCCTACACGGAAGGGTGTTTTATACGCTCTGTTTCTCCTAGTGATCCTATGTTGGTGGTGGGTTGCCAGTAGTATCTAAGTTCCCAAGTGGTCCTGGGATGAATGACCATTTCTCCTTAACTGCTCTTCCCCTGAACTCTTCTGCAGGTTCAGCTTCAAAAAGAAGAAAAAAAATTTTTTTAAATGTAAAAAGAGAACCACAGTTCAGAGCTAGGCTTCAACTGTTGCTCATCCTTTCTGACTTAGACCCAGGGTAGTCCGAGGAGTCTGCATCTACAACTCCTGATAAAGTAGGCACAGTCTTCCAGTATTGTCATAACTCTGAAGAGTCTCATACAGAAATAAAAACCTTAGACCAGCCCAACAAGACACACATGTCATTTCTACTTGCTTGTCACTGACTAGATCTAGTCACACAGCACAACCCCTTTCTCCATAATGCTAGAAGTACAGTTCCTTTAAAGATTCCCCAAGTAGTCACTAAGCAGCAGCAGTGACTCCTTCAAGCCTACAGTGGTGCTGAGGCTATCCATAAGCAGAGAACAGAAAGTGTCAGACCCTAGAACTCCAGGGAACATACATCATGGGACTTCTGGGTGACCTGACCTGTATTGGTTTTTTGGAGGTTCCTAGATACATCCCTGACACCAGCCAATAAGTGCTTCTTTCCCTTTTGAAAATGACTGCAGAGTTCTCCTCAATTTGTAATCCGCAGTGGCCAAACCAGCCTTGTGGGATGCTGCTTCCGGGGCCATCACCAAGGAGGAGAATTGGACAAAGTATACCTTGTTAAAGTTTCTACTCTCAAAAAGATGCCTTTGTCCTGTGATGGTCTGTGAAAGCACCTTTCATCTATTTCAAAGGGAAGCTGTCTTCTCACCTTCTCTTGGCTTTGCTTGTTGTGGGACTGTTTCCTATTTTAGATAGTTGAAACATTTTTCTCCTTCCTTGGTTTCTCCCCCTAGATTTTTCCACACAGAGCAGAGGACAAGCAGCAGCACACACACACACACACACACACACACACACACACACACACACACACCAAGCTGTCTGTGTTAAGTCAATGGCTTGCTCTCTATCCTCAAGTTTTCTCACCATTTTGGTTTGAGGGAAGCAGGTGTCAGGTCACCTTGGGTGAAGGAGTCAGTTTCAAGCTGTGGAAAGATTGTGCAGCAGATTTTGTCAACTCCTCCACATCCTAACACTGAGCACCCTTATTAAAAAAGGTGTCAAGAGACATCAGCCAAGTGAAGGAGGCACCCAAGAGAAAGGAATGCCTAATCAGAGGAAGCGAAGGGAAGGGGGTTTATTCCTGATATTACGATAATGGGGACAGATCTCACCCATCTGCAGCACTGTTTATGGGGGAGAGCACTAATAAGTAAAATACACAGTTATGGTTAAAATCTGCAGTTCTTTCATCAACATGTGTTTGAACGTTGTTTTGTGATGCTCTAAGAAACAAGCAGTGTTCACCCGAGTCAGAAAGGTAGCTTGTAAATCTAGGTGTGCTCATAGTGTATGCTAAGGGATTTGCTGCAGGCACATGCAAGTGAATTAGGAAATTTGGAGGACTGAGAACTGGCTATCTCCGCCCTCTTTCACACAGAAAAAGAAAGACAAGGGAAAGGAAGGCAGCACCAATACCACAGTGAACATGAACTTTTAAAAGCACAGAAGAGAAACTTCCTCTGAATCCCTCCTAAGTGTCAGGGATAGTATGCACGATTACCACATTTAATATGCACGACAAATCCAAGACAGAACTTCCACAAATTCCTTCCTTCCCAAGGTCATTGATCCACCCACAACTCCTCCACAACTTAACAAGATGGCTCTTATCTGGCCAGCTCCGAATTAGGCACGATAGCACCCAGGGAAGAGCTGTGTTAGAAGATAGTGGCAGTAGAAGGAGGAAACTGGGAACATCTGCTTAAGGTTTCCCAGGCACTTCTTGTCCAACAGAAGATTCAAGCTCAGGTCTTTGACACTCTAAATCCAAGTTATCCACATGTGGCAAGATGTTAGAGTTAGCTAATGGAATCCCATCTGCAGATGTGCAGACTCAGACTCTACAGGTCTAGGGTCTGGAAACAAACAAACAACTCCCTTGCTATCCCTAATCTAATGATCAGCCCAGCCCAAACTATTGCACAGTGTCATCCACAGCCCTAATAATGTCCCTATACTAATCTCTACCCATCAGCAATAGATTTTCACTGCAAATTCAAAAGAACGTTTAAGTCTCCTCGTCCTCACCATCTCATTGTCATTCTGAGTAGGGAGGTGAAGCAGTAGTGAGTTCTGTGTGTGGGCTTGCACATCTATCACCCATTGTAAATGTGACTATTAAAACTGTCTGTGTTTCAGGCCTTAAACACCTCACCGTGCTGCTCAGCAGAGGACAAGCCATAATGTCATTACTTAAAAGTTCCCAAGGAGAGCAGTTCTTTTAATCTTACCATCCACAGCTATGTGAAAGCTGAATCAATACTCAAGGTAGCAGGAACTTCTCAGACTTGGAATGATTGTGATCCCACCCCAGATACACCAACTGACCTTTCTGCTGATGCAATGTGATTGTGTACCTCCCTGTCCCCTCAACTCTGTGGGTATGTATATCTTTGTCTTTGTATGTGTGTGTGTGTGTGTGTGTGTGTGTGTGTGTGTGTGTGTGTGTATGTGAAATCCTTACACTCAAATTATAAGACCCCTGTTAACCTACGACAGAGGATACTAATCAAGAGAAACCAGGGAAGTGGAACATAGATATGAGATATCAGTGATTAGATGAGGGAATTAACTAGATAAGGGAGAGAGGCCTTCCAAGGAGGAACTGTAGGAACATGAACTTACACAGGGCTTTGAATACAGGGAAGTAACTGAAGCTAAAACCACTTTTAGCTTTTACTTAGTAAAAGAAATACAAGTTTAAAGATATTAAAAGAATGGATTGGATATTAAAAGAATGGATTGGAAGATTTACATGTATTTTTGATATACATGTAGACTTTTTTCCTTCAAACTAGAAAATAGAAGTTGTGGTATAAAGTAACAGCACAATCAGTCATGTGCTGTTAACACTATCTACTCCAGTCAATCACTCCCTGCCCCATTTAATACACACACACACACACACACACACACACACACACACACACACACACACACTTTCTTGTTTTTTCCTTCCCCTCCCCTGAATTCTCCTTGGTATAAACATTCTAAATTATTTATATCTAGATTGAAGGCATCTTTTGGAGTAACTGGGACTAGGGTAATCAAAATATAATTGTGCTATAGATATGCTAATACATTATGCTAATATTTGATTAAGGAGACTAGGAGACCTACAGAATGATGCTACAGCAAGCTTTGGGCCATCCAGGGGCAAAAAGAAAAGAAAAATAAAAGACTTCAGAAAAAGGTTACAGGAGGATCTTGAGCTGATTAAGACACTGGCTGGGTGAGAAATAAATTCCGAACAAGAAGCATCTCTGTCAATAGTTCTGGAAGTGGTAAGGCCAGGAAAAATAAACCTTAGCTCAGGGATTTCTCGGTGCAGACTCCAAGGAAGCAATTAAGGTAGGTTTCAGGCCCTCTGAGAAGACTCAAGCAAGGGTACAGGCATGGTCTGATGTGGAGACAGACTGACTAGGAAAAGCCTTTTGGTCTTAAGTGACCAATGTAACTTAACACCAGCTCCTCAGTGTATGGTCCTGAGGCGAGACGCATCAGCTGTACCTGTGAACACATGGTCCTACTAGTGTACCTCCCTCTCCCCCTTAACTCTGTGTGTACGAACCTGTGTTTGTGCTTTGTCTCTTTGTGTGTGTGAAATCATTCTACCCAGGTTATAAGAGCTCTGTTAACCTATGACAGAGAATATTAACCAGGAGAAACTATGGAACTGGAACATGGAATCAAACCCCAAGGGGTTAGGGTCAAGAGAACTGCATTTGACAAGGTCCCCCAGAAGAGCCGGATGCCCACAAAGTGAAAATCTTTGGCAAAGCAGCAGTTAGGCTCAGGATGAGGTTAGAGCAAAGTGGAAATGTTGGCATTGCTGACTTCAGAGGGCCGGGTCTACACAGAGCTATGGCAGGGTTTTCAGTCATTTGGTAATGTGGTATTCCTTCACCTACACTCTACTCTCACTGGAACCTTCCTAAGGCCATCTTCCAGCACTGAGACTCAATCAGGAACTTTGATAGCCTAAGCCAGGAGAGGTCTTCAAAGATCAAGCTTCTCTCTAAAGGGAAGCAGCAGCTCCTGCCGTTGATGAGTTAATGATGGCAGGTAACACTGCCGAAGCCTTACTATGGACGGGCGCTCGTCCTGTCTAAAATTCACTGCATCTTCAACATTAGGAGCTCGTCCCCTGTATTTTCTGTATTTTCCAAGATGAGTTCACTGCAGCACAGAATTAAACATTCATCCGAGATCATGGAGCAAGCAGGGAGAACTTGGATCCAAAGCCAAGCAACCTGATGCTGTAGGATTTAAATGATGGTCAGAGATTCCTGGGGAGAGAAATGGATCAGAAACATGGACAGTAAGAGAAAAAGACAGAAACAAAACAAAACAACCTGTAGATACTAACATTTGAAAGTTTTGCAGGTAAAGGCCAGAACACGCTCTTTTTGAAAAATGAATATAATTTTGCTTTTTTTTTTTTTTTAAATCTCTCTGCAGAGCGTGATTACATTCTTAGAAAGACTTGATCTCAAAGGGTAGTCCTGGATCACCGCTACTCAAAGGTTTTCTGTCCCATCCCACCTTGTCCCTCTGACATCCTCCTCATAGCTCACTTAAAAGCACCTGCTGTACCCCAATTCCTATTAAAAGAAATGATAGAAGACATGGGGAACAAACCAGTAACCCCAACACTCAGGAGGCAGAGGCAGGTGGATCCCTATAAATTCAAGGCCAGCCTGGTCTACAGAGAGTGTTTTAGACCAGCCAGGGCTACAAAGTAAGACCATATTTCAACAGCAATAATTTTCAATATAAGAAAAATTACTAAATTTGACAGTTTTTATATAACAAAGCTGACACAAAGATCCATAATGGAAGTTTGACCAATGTCATGTCACTTCCCTACCAAAAAATCTTCAGTGAACATGAGACAATATGCTTGACCTCTGAAAACCCTCAGGCATTTGCTGACATTGTCCCAACAATGATGGACATCCTCAGTCAGCTCTCTACCACCCCCAGTGGGTCTCACTTATTCACTGTCTTCTACTGTATTTGGGTTTTTCATGCGGCTGTACTTTGATTCTGATCTTCCTGTCCATCTAGACTCCACCCTTCTGTATGTCACCCATTCTTTCAGGTCTAATTTAAATACACGCCCTTGATTAAGCCTTCTTTTCTCATCCATGTCCATGTAATTACTCCTCTGCTTCCATAACCATTTGTCCTTAATACCATTTGATCACCACTCATGTATGGTTTCACCACTGACGGTTACAGTACTAACCACTTGTGGGTGTGTTCTGTGCATGGTTGTGTTATGTTTACATGTATTACTGGAGTTTAGTATGCATGCCCTATATCTGTAACAAAGGTTCCAAGTCTGAGAAAGTTGAGGTGAGATGCATGTTTGTGTACTGTCAGCATTGATTCCGTACACAGTGCACTGCTTTGTATGTAGTAGTCTTTGCACTCGCTCATACTCACTAAGCTAAAGAGATGGAGTGCCTCACACTCCCACAGAAGCATATGTGATCCTGCAGTTTGTCTTTAGCAATCTAAGCTCAGTTTTATTTATTGCAATAGCTCTGTCTCCCGATCTGACCCATAATCTCCTCTCCATTCTCTTGTCTGCTCAGGATGCTCCTGCCCATGCTTCCTCAGCAGATAACCAGGAGTGCCACACAGCTCTCAAGCTGCCCTTTGTTTCTGCAAGTTTCCTGTGTTGCTTGCTCGGCATGAAATGCACTTTGCTCATTCTTTAGAAAACTCCAGATAAGATAAAAAAAAAAAAAAAAAAAAAAAAAAAAAAAAAAAAAAAAAAAAAAAACACTTGCAGAAAGTCATTTCTTACCCATCCTTCCTATTGCTATTATGTCGCCTCCCCCCACACACAATGTTTAGTAAGCAATTGATTATATTTTTTTCTGCCCTATTTGTTTATGAATTCTGAGAGGACAGCAACTGTTTCTTATTTATCTCCATGTCCCCAGGCACCAGCGTGGTACTCAGCTCAGAGTCTAAGCTCAGTGCATTGAATGAGAGCATAAACGAATGAATAATGAAATAGAGAGGAAAGACCAAATCAGACTTTTATAAATTTGTGAAGGAACCTATCATTAGCCCAGTGGAGAATGTGATAAAATTATGCCACACAATAGGATATGGAGGCATGTTAATATGAAAAATGCACTTGTACACATTTACCCCAAACACTTTCCATATTTAAGTCATATCCTCTGCAATTCATTTGCAATAGTGAAATCCACTGGGGGAAAATGGTTTATGGTAAATAAACTGGAGGAACCTCCACAGGAAGTATAGCATAGGAATAAATAAAGGAAGAAGAGCACCAGATATGAAGATGGCAGCAGGGGCTGGAAGCCAAAGATAGGACATCCTTCCTGGCCTAAGAATGCCCTCCCTCCAGGATTGACAAACAGGCATCAGATCTGTACCTGGCTTTTGAGACAAAACAATGGGCTCTGCCCACAAGCCAGAATTTTAAAGAAAAACACAGTGAAACCAAGTGAGACTACCCCAGGACACGCCCATAGAGAGCTGGCTCCACCCCATCCTGGATAGCATTGCATTGATGGTATTTCTGAGGCTGAATGGGCCTTAGTACTCACCCACTGGACTCACAGCTGAATGCCCAAAGCTGCCTGGGATCTTGGTCTCCTTGATGCCTTAAGGGAGTTTGATCAAGCCCGGTGGAAAGTAAAAGCTACATATTAGAAATCACCAGCATGCAGAATGGTGGTGGGGTGGGGGGAGGGGGCGATGACAGAGACCGAAATCAAGCATGAAAAAGGAAAGGGAAATATAGCTGGAGACATAGAAAGCCTGTCAAATCTCACCAAACCGCAACAAAAGCATGGGAGAGATAGTTTCTCTTTAATGAATGCTTTGATCAGCCACAGTTGATATAATAATTATATAAAACTAGAACAAGACAGAAATAAGATGTGTGTTTTTTTTTTTCCTCATGTAGCCTGTAACCTCTGCAACTGGTTCATATATTTAAGAAAAGAATAAAGCCCTTCAGCACAGAAGCACACCTCGGGAGAACATGTTTTCTCTTCTGACTTACACAGGAAATTCTCAGCAAAGCCTGCATCCCTTATCCTTCTTACCCTAGGAAGGCTGCTCTGCCAGCCAGGACTCTGAAAGGGAACTAATGGGGATGGAATCTTCCTCACCTGCATCTTGCCCTTAATTCTCAGGCTAACACTACTATTGAATCCACAGTCTGGATGCAGACTGTGTGTTCCCTCTCCACCACAGCCTTTCTCCTTCCTCATCTGTACTTCGCTGGTTGAGTAGTAAGACACCCAGTGCTTCTGGAAGTATCGGCTTGGCTAGTCTCCAGAAGAGGAGGAGAAAGCATCATTCTTTTTTAGAATGATACTCCCACAAGCACGTGCTCTTTAGAAATAGTAGGCGAGAGAGGTGGTTACCATGGGAACAGAGGCAGACACACAAATAGGAGCCACACATTTCTCCCGAGGGAGCACCAGCAGGGACTCTTCCTCACTCCCATCACCACCAGAGCCCCTTTTGAAAGCTCTCTTCCCTGAATAGGAAGAGAGGCCAATGTGGGGGAAAGACAGCCTTGCTCCAAAATCCCAGGTGACAGCTGATGAGTCTGACTGAGCCACAGGCTGTTCCTGAGGTCATCAGTGGGTGCAGCCTGAGTCTGAGTCTGGACAGAGGAGAAAGGAAAAAAATGGCTGCTTCTGCAATCATCGTCTGGGGACTTCTCCAGACTGTGGGTACACACACTTGAGCCATAAGCTCAAGAAATGCTAATACAATCCCCTATGGTGCTCACGCTCAGGCAGAAGGGTAAGAAATGAGAAGAAATCAGAGAATGACAAACCCACCAATCACATTGATTCCATAAAGTCCTTCATAGGGGGAACACTGGATATATCAGGAGGACCACAGGAAGAATGGGGAGGAAGAAACCGACAGGGCATATGAAATGGTCTCCGGGCACCTCCTGAAAGAAAGTAGAGGCTGTACCTAGCAGGACACTGAAGTCAGGCTGAGGGAGTCTGAGACTGACTCTACCATGTCCAGATTTAAAAATAAATAGATAAATCTGGTTTTAAAACTCAGGTTTATAGTAATAAAACACCAAACAGTTGTTTGGCAAAATTCATATAAACAACTGGTTGATTAAACAGCATTCAGGCTGCAAGGAAGGCTTCAGGAAGAGATGATGGGCAGGTTTGTCAGGTTGGCTCAAGCATAGCCTTGCCTGGGTAGTGGGACCCAGAGGCCACAGGGATGCCGCAGAACTGGAAGCCTTCCCCTGCCACATGCTGGATGCTGATTTATGGGGACTGGAACAATTTGTCTAAAGCTGTAATTTTAACTACCTCCGTACTGAGCAGCCAATCAGTGGGCTTGCTGCACGCAGCTTTTACGAGTCCCCATAAAAGCAGCAAAATGAAAACTCAGGGGCCCTTAAAATATACTCCAAGGGTTTCTGCAGTGCAATTGGAGGCTTTTATGACTCCTGTCAGGACTTTTATGACCCCGTAAAACCAGGCAGCAGCCTGGCCTGAGATGAAAAGTGGCCCCACTGTCTTAAAGTCTAAATGGTCTGTACATTTACAAGGCCTCCAGGAAAGATGGGGGAACACTGCCAGGACCAGGGGGTTGCCTAGAGTGAAGGCAGGTTGTGGGGCAGAAGAACTGAGAACTGGGAAAAGGAGTGGCTGGAGCAGGGGAGGAGGAAAAGCTGAGCATGCGCTCTTCAGTCTGTCAGAGCCCAGGCTCCCAAATTCTCCTCCCATTTGCCACCACACAGGAGTAACAAGAGGGACCAGAGCCAGGCAAGAGGCACTGTCATTGGGAAGAAAGAAACTGAAGCTGCCAGTTTACCATTTCAAGGGCATTTGCCCAGTATTATGATACCTGCATTGTTGGAAGGAGAGGGGTATGTTAGCCTAGAAACACTGCTCAGAGCACACTGTAAATGTTCTCCGGAGTTGAGAGAGACTAGCTCCATCAGGGTAATGAGAGCCTTCCACAGGACTAGAGCCTGCCCTGTGCCCAAAGACATAAGACTGCCTACCAAACTTAGGCAGGAAGTCTTATCACAGACTCCTTTTGTGTCATTGAGACGGTGACAGTGTGGTTCTGGGCCTCAGAGCGTTGCTATCATCCAAGCTTGCTGGACAGGCACAGTGTGCTACACAAAACCCCGAGAACCTGCCTCCCTTCTACGGTGCACACAAGCAGAGGGCTTAGAGCACACAAGCAGAGTCACATGGTGTGACTCTTATCGTGAGGTATAAGCTTTTGCCCAGGGAAGGGCACGGGGCTGTGAGAACCACAGAAAATAGACACCCCAGCAATGCTACTCTGGGTCTCAGGTCCTGCCCCACAGAACCTACAAAGGGAGGAAAGGTGATGGAAATCCCACTTCAAATCTCAGAGAAGATGAAAAAATAATAATAACAAACCCCCAAAAACAGAGTGGGGGTGTGTGAGATGCCACGGTAGAGCTGGGAGGTAGATGTTTTACAGGCAGAGCACAGAGACTCAGAAAAAGCTGTGAGAAAGCGGTCCATGTCCCTCAAGTGTGATTGCTGGTTGGGGCTCAGAGTCATCCTGGTTGAGAGAAAAGACAAGAAAGTAAGTGATTCGTTTGGAAGAGTCACCATGCAGGCTCCTTGTACAGCAGTGGTGTCCTCCATCTGAGAGGCTGTATTTGACAGAGTAAGAAAAAGACTGCGGCAGAGCCCAGGCACTGGAGTCCAGATAGAGTGTAACACATAATCAGAGAGTCATGTTGACCTCGGGGCGGCAGGAGAGACACTGACCCAGCCTTTATTCCTCTTCCATCATGCATGCTAGCAGGAGCCTTGAGGGTTGGCAATGCAGGTTCGAAGATGACGAGGCCCAGCCGTAAATCCCAAGACACCATTATGTACACTGAGCCAGTCCTTAATCTTTGTGAGCCTCTTTTCCTCATCTGTAAAGTGGAGATAAAATATTTGCCTCATATGGTTGCTCTAAGGATTAAGAGCGATAAGTTGTGTAAGGCCGGATTTGAGCTGCGTCTTAGGAGACGGACAGGAGTTTGTCAGTGCCCACAGTGAGGGGCTGAACTTTCAAACAGAGGAAATGACAGTAGCAGCAGACATAAACCAATAATCAAATTTTAGCTGCCATCCCTACAGCAAGAGGGGCCTGTAGGGAGAGAGTGTGTCCATTTCTTAAATTGTACATTGAAAAATTATAGTTGTACATATTTATGGGGTATAAAGGGATATTGTAATTTTCATACAGTGTGAAATGGTTAGATCAAGCCATTCGACCCAATCCATCACTGCAAACATCTGACATTGTCTATGACAAGAACACTCAAGGTTGGCCCTCCCAGTGGCATTGAGACTTGCAGAGCCGGTCTGTGGGCTCTGCTCACGCATGCTGTCAGCCTATCAGAAACCATCAGATTTACTCCTCCTAACTGAGCCGGTTGTGTGTGTGTGTGTGTGTGTGTGTGTGTGTGTGTGTGTGTGTGTGTGTGTAAAACCTTGCATGTTGCTCCTCAAACCGATGCTCCATTTTCCCCCAGTTTTGAAACAAAGTCTTTAACTGGCCTGGAACCCTCTTACTCAGCTGGACTGGCTGGCCAGTGGATCCCAGAGATCCACTTGTTCCTCTGCACTGGGATGACAAGCAGATGTCACTATGCCTGATTTTTATTAATTTGGGTTCAAGGGGACAGAATTCTGGTTTTCAGACTTGCAAGGCAAGTGCTTTACCAACCAAGCTATCCTCCAGCCCTGTCCCCTTTTCCTATCATCTCCTCTGTCCTCTCCAACCTCTGATATCCACATTCCACTCTCTCCCTCTATGAATCCATTTACCGCATCTCTCTTTATAAATGAGATCATGCAATACTTGTTTTCCTGTTTTCATTTGGCAAAATGTTCTCCAATTCTATCTACACTGTGGAAAATGACAGGATTTCTTGCTTTTGTAGGGCTGTGTAGTTACCACATTCTCTTTATCCATCCTTCCTGAGATGAACACTTAGGATGACTCCATGACTTGGCTATTGAGAATAGTGTTTCTGTAACCACAGCCATCGCTTCAACATGCTGATTTCAGATCTTCGGAAAGGCATACCCAGAAGTGGAGTTCTGCTTTTAGTTTGTTAAGGAACCTCTGTAGTGACTTCACTAATACATACTCCCATCAACACTTCTCTACCTGGGAATCCCTAAGCATCAATTCCCTTACTAGACAAGTGTGTCAGAACTATATTGTAGCAGGTGTAGTGAGGTGGCCATCGGGGAAGAGTAGAGTGTCTTCTTTTTCTTCTTGACTCTTACCCTAACCACCCAGTCTCACAACATTCAGAATCCTCTTAAAACACACATTGAATGAGTCATTATCTTTAAAACTCTTCAGGCACTTGCTCTAGCTCACAAGTCCCCCTTCCCTGGGGCAGCCCTCCAAGCTCTGTAGATTGCTGTCTGCTGAGCACCAGTCTGGGTTTGCTTTAGTCTCTACCCCTCTGCTCCCTTGCTCCCAGATCAAATTCCCATTCACCAGCATTTTCACAGGGGCAATGCTCATCTCTCCAACTCTGTTGGGCTCACTCCTCATGCACTTGTTATCACTGTGAGCAAAGCCTCCTCTAAAAGGGCTCGGTGACTTGGTAGTACCAAGTTGACACCCAGATCCACCAACCACTTCATTCAGATATATACTCGATTCTCAATTTATTCACACTAGAATAGAAGGCCAATGACCACAGAGAGCCATGGTCCTAGAACCTGGCCCCTTATCTGGAGGATAATACACAAAGAATAAAATTTGTTAAATTACTAAATAGACAAGTCTAGAATGGAAAGGATTCTGAATATGTTGCATGAGCCATTGAGTGTTTAGTCATCCATGCTTACCATGGAGCTAACAGTGATTGAAGCAGGACATTGGCTTAAATGAAGTAAAAAGAGCAATATGGCCAGGCTATAGGGATGCTTTATGGGACTAGAGATCTGTGTTTGGAAGCATGGTTGGTTTCAATCATGCAGGTGAGAAGAGGAGATGGTCTGGACTTCACAGTGAATGTCTAAATGCCACACAAAAGCCATTCAAAAGTAAACACAGCAGAAAACAGGAAATAAGGATAAGACACCCTACACAGCTTCAAGGCATCTATCCAAGTACCTGGTGGCTAGATGGGTTTATGAGTTTAATATTAAATACTCAAGTGTGAATGTAGACACAGAATCCAGTTTGGGACTTCTTAAATATAAAATCTGTGAGAGTGACATACAAAAGCCAGTATCCAACAGGCAGCTGAGAAACAGAACTTGGTTCCAGAAAAGGCTAGAAACATAAATCGATGAGTTAGAGGCCTCACACTAAAACCATTGAAATGGGACAAATAGTCCTTGGTGCTTGTCTGAGAGCCAGAAGAGGCTAGCAGGCTCACAATCAAATCCTGAAAGATGTGAGCAGTTTTAAAAAAAATTGGGACCTAGGGACCAGAGTTGCTTTCCTTGACAAATTCCTGTCACACACAGCTGACATTAGATGTCCCCTGTCATTAAGTACTTCCTGATGCTATCACTTTTTGCAGCAATGTAGATCAACTGCTTATTTGTTTAGATGGTTAGGTATCATGCCTGTGGGATCCTCTTCTACTCTGTTTACTCTTCTGTCACAGAGTATCCCTTTCTCCCAGAATTCTACATCAGCCTCCTTTACCTAGTAGAAGCATGTTCCAAGCCTCTGGGTGGGTTCCTAAGACTTCAGATTGTATTGAAACCCACAAATGCTATGCTTTTATTTATATATTCACATCCATGATAAGCTTTAACTTTTAAGTTAAGAACAAGAGATTGATGACAATTATTAATAATGAGCTAGAAACATGATAGCTAACAATATAGTCCTTGTCTGACCATGAAATTTTGAGCTTGTACAAATCATGTACAGTGTCAGAATTCACAGAATGCTTCCTTGACCAATGCAGAATGAAGTTTATCACCAAGGTGAGGAGCTAAGATGGATATGAATGATAATTAAGAATAAAACTTTTCTCCTCGAGGTCACCACTGACTTCTAACTAACCAAATCCAGTAGATGGAATTGACACTGGCATTTCAAGCTACCAGCTAACGTTGTCTCTCTCACTCTTCCTAACCTTTGGGGGCACAAGCCTCCTTTTGTTAATGTTGATTATATCTTTCTTTATTACCTTCTCTTTTCTAAACGTTTCTCTTCCCTTGCATTTTTTATGTCTCCAAAATTTGTAGATTGTTATTGTCTCAGTTGTATCTACCATAGGAAATCTGTGTATGTGCATGTGCACATACATACATGTCTTTAATATCATTTGTAAACAATTATTACAAAAGTGTTAGCATTAGCTCAGGACTTCCATATATACAACTTCTGGGATTTGCACATTGGAGACCCAGTAGGCATTTCAAAACCAAGATGTCAAACTTCAGCTCATCATCTCCTACCACAAAGCCCTATTCCCCTCTACCAGCTAATTACCTCATTATACAAACCAAAGAGATGGAGGCTGTTCCAGGTGCCTTGCTTGTCCCCCACCGCAACAGACAACAAACCGCGTGTTCTACCTTCTAGTTACTGCTGCTCTTTATTTGTATTACTCAGGTCTCAAAGTGCAGTTTTGATCCTTCCTGAAGGGATGTTATAGACTCCTGGAAGTCATTCCACTCAATGGCTTTCATTTCCAAACTCTATCGCAGTGGGCACAGCATCCCACACTTCTAACCTGTGCCATATCCTTTTCACACATGAGGGACACTTCTTCAAGACAGAAATCCAACTCCATACAATGTTTTCCCACATATGTAGGCACAGGAAATCATCTATTACACTTTAAAAATCAGGTTTCCAGATCCTATCCCAAATGTACTCACGAGAATACTTGATGGGCTAACTCTAGAAATATGGTGGGTATGTTTTCAAACTTCTAGAATTTCTTGTGATACATGTAGCTGGCACTGAAGCCGTGTTCATAATAGGTATTTCCTGTAAAAGTGTCATCTCTTCTCTGGGAATTCCTAGTGCAAGCACTTCTCTTCAGTCTCCTGACCACAGAAGTACTCATGCAGCATACCCCATTGCTAGCCATTGTTCAAGTAGTCCATGTGTAGGCATCTAGGCCCAAGATCCACAAATATAGCTCCTTTCATAGAGAACTTGTAAGGGGAATACAAAGAACTGTCTTTCCAGATGGCTACATGACTCTTATCTACTCTACTCTACTCTACTTTGTGGATTGAAGAGGTACAGTAAGCAATTCCATATATTGAGAACAGAAGCCAGGAAAGGAAGAACCAAACCGACCCTCTGGAGCTATCCTTGTCCTTGGTTTTGATTTGTTTGTTTTGCAGCTCTGGGACTGAGCCCAGTGATGCACACATGATGAGCAGACTCTCTATCATTGGGCTATATTGCCAGCCCGACTATTCTTGAAACCTTGCGTTTGCGGTCCAGGAAATCATTGCATGTTTTTAAGGAAGGTCTATTCTTGCCTGAGATATGTTGAATGGTTTGCATGGAGGCATCCAAAACCAAGCAATGTAGTGGGTAGCCATTCCAGCTTGGATCTGGAAGTTCCAACCCCCATTGAGACTCTGGCAACTGTCACGCCTATGAGGTGGGGCCAGGGGAGGCACCTGGAGACCCAAGAGCTGGATGGGCCAGCGCTCTCTCTGTGTGCTCTCTCTGTGCTGGGACGCTGAACGGTGAAGGTGGACTGTGCAGAGTTCCGGAGAACACCGCTGGATTGCGATACACCTTCCCCAGACCCTGCGACCTACCTTTCACTTAATTTGTGAGTTACACCATTAAATAAATATCCTTTTAACTACGTGGAGTGGCCAAAATAATTTCTCCAATAAAGCAGAATAATAAGCAGTAGATAAACACACAGTGAATGTCTCCCCTCTAACTTTTCTACTACTGTCTGCAACATTTTTATCCTACTGCACGCCACACACTTCCCTTGCACTTCATGGCTTGTCCTGCCCACTTGTCCCTGGCCCCAGCTGTTTCTTGCCCTATCTTTTTCTTTACATACTTTAGCAGGTACAGCTTCCTCTTTGTGCTAGCTTCCTCATCCCTGAAGACTCGTTTCAACTTTTACTTCCCTTGAGCCCTTCCCAGGTCTTTAGAGTAGAAATGCATTCTCCCCTGGGTTTTAAAGAAGCTTGTGTTGAGAACTGGTGTGGCTTTTGTCACGCGGCCCTGAAACTGCTGCTTGCTTTTTGTATTCCCCCGTGAACCTCAAGAGCTATTCTTTTAGTGTCTTTGCTTCTCTATCATTTGACTTCGAGGTAAACATAGAAGGTCCTCATCAATGTTTGTGATATGAAAGACTGAACTAATCAACCAATTAATCAACCACCTGTTAATTACTAATTAATCAGAAGCCATAACAGGAAGGAAATGACAGAAAGATGACTGTCTATAGCTTATGATGATTCAGCCTTTGACTTGCAAAGAAAAGCCACTTGTCATGGGACCGCTGTTGTTAACTCCACAGTGCAGCAGGTGGATGGCTGTTATGCTTCTTTTATTTTTTTCCCAATACAAAGAAAAGAAAGAAGGTCATGGGGGAAGCCTCTTACCGATCCGGCTGAAAGAGACTCTGCTCAATATTGCCTAGCATATCTCCTCAGCAGGAGATCCTCAGAGCCGGAAAGGTGCTGTATCTTCTTTATGGTGCGCACTACTACCATTAAATGTACAGCAAACATCAAGCAAGCTATATGAGTCATCCAGCCCACTTAGTGTATAGTATTGCCTTTCCTTTAGCTCAAGTCAATATTCTTATCCAGATTATGGAGTGTGTACATCACAGTTACAGGGCAATCTATCAGGGAACTGGGTTCCCAGCCCACTCAGTCATTCACTGATTAAGATTCAAATTGACAGAGTCTTTCTCCTCCCCCAGTCTCCCTCTCTCTTTTCAGTAGAGCAAGAACGTGGAAAATAGTTTATAAGCTCAGTCCCTGGCTCACAGGAGATGAAAATGTGATCCTTTGCTAGCTCAGACAAAATCCTCCATGCTACATTAGGCTTGATAGCAAATTTTGTACTTGCAAGCTTTTATCAAAACTATATGTGAAATCTTAATAATGCAGGAAGGTGGATAAAGTCTCTCCTCTGTTCAGGTTTACATCAACAGAAACAGGACTAATTCCTGATTTGAAACTCAGCACTTTCAGCAGGATCCACAGTAGCATTTGTAAAGTCCTGAAAAAGATGGGAGAAACCTGGGCAGGCACACACACACACACACACACACACACACACACACACACACACACCTAAATCTTAATGATTATATTCATGAACAGCAAGAACTGCCTTAAATTTTCAATATCAGCCAACGTAAAGAGCATAAAATAGGGGCTGGAAAGATGACTCGGTTGGTCAAGTGCTTTACCTTGCAGCATGAGAATGCAAGATTGATCACCAACATCTGTGTTTTTTAAAAAAGGAAGCTGTTTGTGATAACATATACCTATAACCTCGGTGATGTGAAAGCAGACACAGGAGGATCCCCGGGCTTGCTGGCAAGATAGTCTAATGAATCCATGAGCTCTAGAACCAGTGAGAAATCCTGTGTCAAAAAGTCAGATGAGGGCTTGAAATACATGTCAGTGGCAGAAAGCCTGCCTAGCATGCATGAAACTATAGGTTCAAATCTCCAGACTCCCAAAATAAAGCAAAACAAAGCAAGGTGGAGAGTTGATAAGGAAAGACACCCAACAACACTCTCTGAACTCTACCTGCACACACATGTGAAATCACTTATGCACACATGTGCAAACCCACTTACAGGCACACACACACACACACACACACACACACACACACACACACAGAGAGAGAGAGAGAGAGAGAGAGAGAGAGAGAGAGAGAGAGAGAGAGAGAGAGAGAGAACATGTTCATATACACACAAAGGATATAAACAAAAATATAAAGCTAGAGGCTTTCCATTGTCCATGCAGTGCTCTGGCCTCATATAGACACACACGTAGTCCAGGACAAGGAAAGTATCAGATTTGTATGTAAGTTAAGAAGAAAGATAGGCCTGGTAGTGGCGCACGCCTTTAATCCCAGCAGTCTGGAGACAGAGGCAGGCAGATCTCTATGAGTTCGAGGTCAGCTTGGTCTACATAGTGAGTCCCAGGAAAGGTGCCAAAACTACATAGAGAAACCCTGTCTCGAAAAACCAAAAAATAATAAACAAACAAACAAATAAATAAATAAAGCAAGCAAGAGGAAAGTTTTACTTTCTGTTCAAATCTACAGTTTTCTCTTCACTGGCTATGAGACTTGGAATTTAAAAAAAAAATATTTTAGCTTTATGTTTTCTTGTTTTCAAAATGCAATGAATAAAATCCATTCTGTTAAACTTACTGGTTGCTTTTGAGGATGAAAATCAATAAGATTGATTCATCTACTCCAGCTTCCAGCATTCCAGCTACACACAATAACACTATGGGGTGTATTGTTTTGTTGTTCCAAATATTTTCTGCCTCTCTTCAGAAAAGGATTATAGTACTCAGTGTACTGACATCAGTTTTGGTCATCTGACTTGCCGTGGCCAACACAAAAAGGAACGGAAATCTCACGTGTTACTATAAAATGGAAGCTTTTAGAGCAGTTATGTGGGTCTGTTATTCTTTTCTTTCTGGGACAAGACTCTGTGTTTTAACCCTAACCTTTCCATCAAGCTTCAGCCCAGAAATTAAATAAATAGAAGTTTGTATGTGTCTGTACATAGGTGAACATGCATGAGATAAGCATATAACCCATGTCTGTCATCAGGCATTAAGATGTTGAAAGTAGTTGTTGTTGTAGCAAAATGTAGCCAAAGCTGAAATTCTGAATCAACTTCAATTTTCACTTAAGCATCCCTCAAGGTTAACTGATCCAGCGTCCTTGGAAAATATACCCACCCCAAAAATAGTTGCTAGACTCTTAATACAATAGGCCTTTTCTCATCCTGTATGTTAAATAAATGATTATTTTAACAACTTACTTTGTGCCATATATAACTATCTTCATGATATCACAATGTAATTTGATTCTATAATAAAGAAGACAAATAATTTGAAATAATTTGGTAGGTACAAACCAATAAGTAAAATGCTTTGAAGTTTTTAAGAAAAATCAATATCATACATATAAAACATGTTTCATAAAATAAATGTATATTAGTTGGCACTAATTTACCCAATTAGTGTATTTTTGTGAAGTTGCCTTTAGGGGTAAAAAAATTAGGCTCAGGGTTGTTTGAGCATATAACATTTGGAAGGCCTTAATATTTTAAAAGGGAGCCATCAGCGGTGTATTCAGAAGCAATATATACCAAGAGTTGATTATACACCCAGAAACTTTTCTGTGTCAATCTTTTTTTTTTTTTTTTTCTGAGACAGGGTTTCTCTGTGTAGCTTTGCGTTGCCTTTCCTGGAACTCACTTGGTAGTCCAGGCTGGCCTCGAACTCACAGAGATCCACCTGGCTCTGCCTTCTGAGTGCTGGGATTAAAGGCGTGCACCACCACTGCCCGGTTCTTGTGTCAATCTTTTAAAGATTATTATTTATGCGTACATGTGTGTCTGTGTCTAAATATGCACTCCTGTGTGCAGGCTTCAGTAGTGCCAGAAGAGGGCATCAGATACCCTGAAAATGAAATTGTAAGTGGTTATGAGCCACTGACATGGGTGCTAGAATTTGAACTCTGGTTGTCTGCAAGAGCAGCATGCACTCTTAACCATCAAGTCATCTAGATATCCATTCTCACTACTATATCAATGAAGTCAAATGTTTTCTAAAAATGCAGAAGATTCCAGACCCCTTGCAGATCCAGATAGATGATGTCACTTTCTGCTTCAGTTGGTGCTAATATAGCTTAGTATACCTGTTTACCAAATCTAGAAGTAACAAGCACATTACTATATAGGCTTAACATAAAGAAATAAAATGGTAATATTTGGAGTACTATATTCTAGTCATTTAAACCATAGTTCTACAGAGAACTCCTCTGACTCGATGCCTACTTGTCATAGACCTTTATTTTTTATAATCTCAGCAGCCTTCCTTTCTTGGCCAGTGATCAATTCATCAGGCCCAGAGAACTGTCAAAATGATGGCACTGCCCATGCAGCTACACATATCAATTTCTCTAGAGAACTCCTGCTTTAACTGGATGTGGCAACGTTCATTTCCTTCACTTGGAGAAAAACCTCATCTCAGCCAAAAGAGGTGATGACAAAACCCATAAGCCCGCCCTGCCATGCCTACACCAGTCATTCACAAGGAATGCTGTACAAAGACATTCCGTCACTGCCAATCAGTGTGCTAACAGGTCACCACGAACAGCTTCATTGTTACTTACAAGTCCAGTTTCAACCCAGAGAGACTCCAATGCAGTATCGCCAAGGTACTCTACTACAGTCATGGAAGAAGATCATCTGTTCCCTAGGGAATGGTTGTAGAGCAAAACAGCCCCAGGCAAAGAGCGAGTTGGAAATTCAGTCCACAGAAAAGCTAATATTTATTAGATAAAAACTTCAAGTGGAGTACAAATGCTGTGCCGTGAATAGTTTTGTACCCCAAAAGTCATATAATGAAACAAGTCACCAATATGCCGGTTTCAGTAAATGTGTTTTGGGGGTGAAAGCATGGGGATTAGGTCCTGAACATAGAGCTTTCATCACTAGGATTAATATCCCTATGTAAGATGCCCCCAGAAAACTGAGTCATCCTTTCTACTATGTACAAGAAGCCTCGATAGGAAATAGTAGGTCCTTAACCAGACTCCAAATTAGCCAAGACCTTGATGATAACTTGCCAGGCCTCCCGATTTTCAGATGTAATTATTTGCTATTTACACAGTCTAGTCTATAGTATTCTGTTACAGCAGCCTGTACGGATTAAGACAACAAATGTGGCCTCAGGGGCAGACATCTACGTGAGTCATCTCTGTTTCCAGTGTGTATCCCACTCATACTTCCTCCAAAAAATGACTAATTGTCAACTGAATGACTGTCCAAGTGAATGGCACAACATATCTGAACACAGTGATTTGCTTTCAGCCATTCCTTATAATACCAACCAACCCAATGGTTTGACAGAAGGCTAAATTTTATGAGTCTAGTTGCTTGAAATGACAAACATTTGAATAGTAGTAAATTTCTCCTCCTGTTTGTAGCCACCATACAAGGCCTGCCAGACACAGTACATTTCTTCCATCGAGCTATCATGCATCTTCTCTGGCTCTCTGGGTCTCCAGGAACGTTCCACACCATGTCAAGAGCAAAGATTTCCAAGGTCTGTTCTGTAACCGGTTTGTGTTTTGTGAAGTCATTTCAATGGGAGAGAATCAAATGAAAATAAAGGACAGGATGTGAGAGAGTAGAAAAAATACTAGTTTTACACGTAGTAAACATTCCAGTCTGCATGTACAGGTGGCTTGCATGCACAGATGTACATGTGTATATGCTTGTCTATCCTGTTATAATTAAAATATGGTTATTTATGTGAGTGGATATAAAATATTTGAAAATTATTAGTATAGATTTTTTTTTTAAAAAGCTAGGCAGACCTGATAAATACTTGTCTCTCACTTGTTACCTATTCAACTTTGAACAAATGACTCTACCATTTAAAGTATTGGGTTTTTTATCTGTAAAACCAAATTATATGGGTGAAAATTTCAATGAAACAATGTAAAAATAATGTTTATTTGGAATAGGAAATCTCTACAAAATATTTCTCCTTTCCTCTTTTATCTTTTTGGTTAGCATAAAGATATCTTAGAATAACATAACTTTCACTATCTCCTATTTATATTGGTATCCATCAGATTTCCCCTACTAGGAATTAGACTCCTTAAGAACAAGGAAGAAAAATCAGTTCCTCCATCACTGAATGCTTATTGGAATCCTTTTGTAACCAGTGGGAATAAATCTTTCAGCAGCAGCAATGAATAACCCTGGGCCTCATGAAGCTTACATTCCAGATGAAGAGGGCCAATAAAAGCAAATGAGCCAGGACCAAGAGCTGAAGTGTTTAGGAAAATATTAACATGTGGATGTGTAAGACGAAGTGTTGGGTGGAGAGAACTGTGACTTTATGCAGAAAGCTTAGAAGTGTCCCTCTGGTACAGTTACGTACAAATGTGCCCCACATATTTGGTAACATGATAAGTAAATGCTTAATAAATTAACATATGTAAAATGAATGGGGGAGGCAAGTAGCCTTTATAATTAAGTGCTGAAGTGGAATAGAACAGGCCCTTTTAATTCTTTCAGTATCTGCAAAGTGACTTGAGATGGGGGCCAGGGAAGCCAGGGATCTAGCTTTTGTGGAAGGCGTGCTTAAAATCAGGTTTGTTGAAACAGGCTGTAAAATCCAGAACAGTCAATGACTGTCGTCTAATCTCTGCAGTGCTGTTTCATGTTAATTGCCAGTACAGATATGTCCCCAGAGGCTGCATCTTTAGTGGCCAAAGAACCTGTCAAGGTTGATGTTTCAACTTTGAAACAGCTTCCAATAGACCAGATGGAGTTCTTTGGAAAAACAGTGGAGGTTCCCTAAGAGATATTTCCAATTCAAAGAAAAAGCAGACTGACAGAGATACAGCAGAGCTCAGTCCAAAACAGGGTGAGATTTCAAAGGTCTCTAGTTCAGAGGGCTGTGAATACTGATGTCCTTTATTCTGAGTTTACTAAGTGCATACTGGGTACTCTGGGGCTATCTAGATTGGAGAGAGGAATAAGATAATAAATATTTATCAGATGCACAGGCCTTTTCTATTTCTGATGATGCTGGTTCCCAACAAACACATTCTAAGTTGAAAACACCATAACTGAAATGAATTTCATATATCGAACCTGTCAAATACCATCACTTAATATGGCCTGTGTTAAGCATGCTCCCAATATTATAGCAGCATGTAGTTGCTCAAAACCATTTAATATAAACCCTATTATTCAAAAAAGTGCTGAGTGTTGTGTAACTTATTAAATATTGTATTTAAAATAAAATCATAGATGGTTGTACAGTAAATTTTTACAGTACAAAGTATGAAACTCTTGAGTGTGTCCATCATAAATCAAGAACTCTGTTCTTGTCCCAATGGCGTCTTATGGAATCACGCAATCCCAAGACAACATTAGTGAGAAGTATATAAAAAATGACCACTCAGTATTCACTAACACTTGCTTTATCTTCTTAGCTACCTTACTGGCTGCAATTGTCCAAACCATCTTGCCATTACATGTCACTTGATAAGAATTCTACCCAATGAAACCAGTGTCAAAGTCACATACACAACCTCATAAGCTTGACCCTTCCATGACTCCTGCATCTACTGCTTGGCACTTTCTGTTTCCCCTGCAAGATGCTGCTCCTGGCGACCTTGGACAACTCATGTGGAAGGTGGGGGCCCATCCTGGAGATGCCATCTCTGGATGAGCCCTGAGGCAGAGGCGGGTACCACTGACAACCATAGCGGCACACTGAAGTGACTCGGGGGAATGATGGATATCATCCTATTGCTTACCACAAAGATTTGGGGATTTATTTGTTATGCCAACTACTGTTACTCTAATTTTTAATTAGTGTCATGAATAGGTGACTGGCATGATTAAACCAAAAATATGTTGTTTGGAAGTGACTAAAATGGATTAGAAAGATGGAGATCCCTGCTATAAAATAGGAAAATATTTGGTAAAAATGTCACTACAAAGAAAAGTAAGTAAGTGTCTACTGAACCTGTAGCTCTAGAAGGAATGGACAGAGTGGCACAATGATTGACTATTCCTCTGTTTACACTAGTTGTTGCAAGAAATAAATGAGCTCAAAGAATATGTTTAACGTTCCAAGGAAATGAGAAAGAAAAAAAAAATCCAACAATCTGAGGCCTCCCAGATAGGAAAAGCTAGCTGAGTCAAGGCTTCAAACATCATAAAAATGGCAAAGGACAGGTCTAAGCAGAAAGCACCATTAATAATTCTCAGTTGGACAAAAAACTCACCTTTGGGGAAGTTATAAAATCATGGCCATTAACTTCCTTACCAAGACCTTTCCTTGGCATGGCCTTAGTGTTGCCATACTGAGAGTTGTGAGAGCATAAAATGGAAGGAACAATTAAATCTAAAAGCTGAGCTACTATATCTTTGGTTTTCTACACAAGGCAAATGATGCTTGTGCAGTGTTTGAAAGACTTTGTAGCCAAAGAAATAACAAATTTACTTTCAAAGAGTCAATGACTTTGAATCAAAGGCTACACACTCTAACTTGAAAAAGCAAACAAAATGATTTATTTAGCCCCAAGGGGGATTTGGTCAACAACAACCATTCCAGATATGTCCACTGAAGATACTGAACCAAGAACTTTGCAATGGATGAAGCTAGCCAGCCATGAAGAGTATGAGACCGAGACTTTTTCTAACTGACAGGGCAAATACATCACCATCAACAGAAACTAGTAACCTTCCTAGCTCTCCTCTGTCCCTAATTAAATGTTTATGATAATAGGTATATGTTGTGGAATGTTGTTTTAACTAGGCAAAGATGTTTTACATTTGTTTATAGTGCAGAATATCACCTTAACAGTGTAAGGATATGTTACTTTTGCTTGTGCTGCATTTGTTTAATTATGCAAAGATGTGTTGCATTTGTTTCACCTTGCTTGCCTAGGGCAATTGATTGGTCTAATAAAATGCCAGTAGCTAGGCAGGAGAGGGATAAGTAAGGCTAGTGGGCAGAGAGAATAAATAGGGGGAGGAAAGAATGAGGGAGGTGTTGGGGAACAGAAGGCAGTCAGCGCCAGCCAGTCAGACATGAGAAGCAGCAAAAGTAAGATATACATAATGAAAGAAAAGTAAAATGTCTCAAGGCAAAATGTAGATAAAGAGAAACAGATTAATTTAAAAGAGCTAGGCAGAAATGAGCCTAAGCTAGGCCCAACACTCATAACTAATAAGAAGTCTGCGTGACATGATTTGGGAGCTGGTTGGTGGCCCAAAAGAAAGCCTGGTGCAAGCATACACTGCTAGCCCACTTTAAAATACAAGGAAAGAAAGGGGGGCATCTGTATATCACTTTTTCATGAGAAGTCACAGCTAGTCATGACAAATAGCTGAGTAATCTTGAACTTGGAGCAGGATGTAATAGTTGGAATGGACATTCAGTTTTTTGCCTTTGGGGGCTACCTTGGTGTTATACACATATGAAGAAGGGTACAAAGGCATGCTTTAACTGTGAGTACTAAACAAATGCCAAAATAAACCCCTAATTTCTTCATGTCATTAGGCTAGATTCCTTTACCAGGCAGTGTGTCAGGTCAATAGAGTAACTATGTTTTGACCAAAAGATTATGAAAAACTTATTATCTGCTGTTGTGACCTTAAAAGTCTTCCATGTGTGCTCTCTTATGATCTTTCTTCTTCTCCTGGCTAAAAACTAATGTTCAGAGACCCATAGATGCCAACTGTCTAAGATGGAAATGGAAACACATTTCTTAGTCTGGGTCAATGAGTGACTATGTGGAAGGGGAAAAGAACTATAGCTCTTGCATTGATGAGCAAGACATGAGCATGTTCATTTAGAAGAATCTTTGTCCTTTAGAAAATGCAATGTTATGCACTCCTTAATTTTAATTGACATACTCTCGGTGGCTTACACAAATGAAGGAAGTGTTAAACCTATGCCCCCCACCAATCGCAATATCCCATTATTCCATACCATCATCCACCATTGAGAAGCAGAACCACTGTGTCAAGATAAATTGACCAATCTTTTTCTATTTTTAGATATTGGGTACAGGTTTCCTTTCAGGTAGTATGGCTGCAAATGTGTTTATCAGTAGCTAAAGAAACAGTCTGGACCTAGTAGGGAAAATCCAAATTTGAGTGTGGTCTGCAAGCGAATGAGAAGCCACCCTCTTCTTCACCTGCCGATTCCAGAGGGATTCTTTAGGTAAATGGAAATCATAAGCCATTTGATCCTGAAAGTTTTGCTGCAGAAAGGCAAGATTGGGTCCTTTCTTTGTGTTAAATCTTGCCTTGATTAAATTGGCTCTTTCTTTTAGTGAGTTTCCAAAGTGCTGAGTTACTAACAAGAAAAGATTCTAATAAGGTCCTAGATTTTAAAGCCATAGGCAACACAGCCTGGGCCCTTTATGTTGCATAATGAATAAAAGAACTCAAATCACTGCTTTTGGAAACCATCTATCTAAGAATTATAATAATCTCCCTTTATTCCACCCTCCTTTACTTTCATTTCATATGTTCCCAATGTCACTTGCTCCAAGGGACATGTATTAGAGGAATAGAAACCCTGCTTTTCACAGGAGATGGCCCTGGCTGGAAGGCACCTCTCTCCCCAGCTGCTCCTTCAGTTGGAGAGTCTGTCAGTCAGTCTCACTGTCCCCAGCCTAGCCGCTGCTCCTCCAGCACTGTGACGTAGCTCCTTTCCGTTCTCTGGCCTCTCTTAGCCTCACTTTCCCCGCCCCCTGCCCCCTTTTTTCCTCTGTACTCACTTTCTCTGATTTCTCTTGATCACAGGAACAAGAAAACACCATGGCAGGGAGGGTCACAGATTATTCTCTAATCAGGACAAGTTCCAGTGTACAGAACAAACAGAAAGAAGCTACACCACCCCTGCTTGGTGACAGCATTCACTGTCTCAAAAATGTCACCAGTCAGTCCATTTGTCATAGACTTCTCTTCCCCTTAGGCTGATGGGCAGTCTAGAGCATAATTTCAAGATGCAGGATAGATTTTGTTTGTTTTGGTTTTCATACTTTTTTTTTTTCTGGGACCCTGGGCATATGGGATGATGTGCATTAAAGTAGGCCAGTTTTCAAACCTATTCTAGCACTAAAACTTGGAAGAGCCCAACCAGGAAGAAAAGTACAAGATGATATGTGTCCCTGCACATCCTCTCTTGCCAGACACAGAGCATGGGTGCTTGGGAACACAGAACAAGTGAAACATTTCCAGAAAAGTGTTTTATTTTGAGTGGGGAACAGCTTCCTGCCGATGAGTCACCCCTTCAGCTGAAGAAGAAGTGCCTGCGGAGACCATCCAGACCACTCCACCCAGTGATTGGAGTGGGAGAGAGAGGGGTGACTCCTGGGAACATTGTGCTGCCACACACTGAACCAGACAGCTACAAGGTCATACGGAGCCACGCTGGAGGCTTTTAGATGGAAAAAGTATGGCCTTCTTAAGCCAGAGGCAAGCTGGACATGGTATCAGAACTCTAATTCTTCCTTCTCTTGTCCTCACCAGGCAGCCCTCTCAGATTCACAGTGAAAAAGAAATTGAGTATTAGGAAGTCATTCAAATTATTCAGTATTGGTCCATCTTTGGAAGTGGGGACTGGCAGGCTCTCACTATGTGCAGCCTTGGCTGGCCTAGAGCTCACTATGTAGACCAGACTACATAAAGCTCAAACTCATAAAGCTCCTCCCGCCTCTGCCTCCTGAGTGCTGACATGGAAGGTGCACACCACCACATCTGACTGACCCATCTTACTCTTAAGGTTTAAACTATAATTGCCAAATTTCTTCTCTTATCTTTTTATCAAAACAGATAAATCCCAAGAAGGATTGATGAAGTTGTTCAAGGATGAAGTAATTGAATCATAATACATACCAAACACACAGTCAGGCCTAGAACTACTACATCTACTTGAAGTAATGCCTGGAAGGTATGACTGCATACAGGACACCTACCGCAAATGATGGGAAGCTGGCGGGAACCCCACCACATAGACTTGCACGGACGATCTGCAGTTACCCCTCCCTCCACTTTGTCCTCATGTCTCTTCAAGGCTTGCTCTTATTTCTGTTAAAGAGGATTCATTTTGGATTTTACTTATCTATCTTCTTTCCTACCAGCAGACAGACTGTCTCAAGAACCTCTTCAAGTCAGGAAGTAGTGGTGCACTCCTTTAATCCCAGCATTCAGAAGGCAGAGGCAGGTGAATCTCTATGAGTTTGAAGCCAGCCTGGACTACAGAACTAGTTCCAGGATAGCCAGGGCTACACAGGAAAACCCTGTCTCAAAAACAAACAAACAAGAAAGATCCTCTTCAAACCCCTTTCTGTTAATACTCCCAGAGCACAGAAAGCTGTTTCATAACACTGCATAAGCACAATAGATGTTGGCAAAGTAGATCTGTAAATTAACAAGGTAGTTTCCCATTGTTTTCTGAAAGGGTGCTGAAACTTCAATCTATTTTTATAGACAGCATTGAAAAATTGTGGTACTTAACTATTTGCTTTTAAAATTTGCTTTTTTAACCACATAATTAAATCATCACAAAACTATTTTGGGGGACTTACACCATGAGAGAGAATTCAATTTCGTTTTCTCTCTTGATATTTTTCATTTTCAATTCAGTGTTTGCCAAATAGACATTGGTTATATCTAGCAGGACCAATGCAATAATAACATCTAGCATGAGTGCACTTGCCTATAAAATTCAACATCTTTGAGGTTCTTTGGGAGATAATAAATCAGCCTTATTCTAGATATCCTATATATGAGTTTTCTGAAAGTTTACCTACTTTTTCAGGTCTGACCATCAATCTAGGGAAATGATCAATTCCCATTTCAGAGATGTATGAAGAGAAGCAAGTCAAACACAAATATTTTATAATACTTGGACTTTTCTTTTGACATCCATTGCTTATGATCTATGCTCTTCTTTAGTTATTTTTAAAATGTAAGGCATGTTAGTTCAAATTAGTAAATGCCATGGTTAATCTTAATTGTCAGCTTGGTTGGATTGAGAAATGCCTGAGATGTAAGTGAAGTACACTGCTGAGCTTTCTTCTGTAGTGGTGTTTCCCTCTACAGTCACATTATGAAGGCCCCGGTTTGACTTATTGATGGATTCATATGAAGGTAGTATCACAGAGAGGATGTGAGTGATAGGAGGTAAGTTCTCGATAGAGGATTTGGGTTAATGGGGGATCATGTTTGGAGATTTTCACTAGCCCTCTCCTGTTCTCCCCTCTCTCTGCTTCTTAGAAACATGGGTGAACACCTTTCCTGCCACATAATCCTGTTACCACAGTGCTCTGCTCAAGCACATGGGGCCACATTGCCATGAACTGAGTCCTTTGAAACTATGAGCCAAAATAAGTCCTTCTCTCAGATATTTCTGTCAGGCATTTGGCCACCGTGATAAGAAATGTAAGTGATGAAACAAATGATTGTTTTGCATCTAAACGGGCTAATTAAAACATGACTCAGTTTACCCAGTAGCAATAATGCTATAACCCATCTTTCTGCCACCTCTTGTCTCTCTGTTAATTAATATGTACAAAAAGCACTGAGTTCCTTGGCCCTACATATTCACAAAGGGCTATTATAAGTAATTGTCTTTTAGTAATTAGATGTCACCAGGTCCATTATCATATCTACAGACATGGGAATACTTGAGCCATAATGTTAGAGTTTAAAGCATCGTCAAATGTGGATGTCAAACGTCGTTCAATGTCATGTCCTCTTCTGGGCAAGGAAAATAACATCTTAATGCTGCCTTCTGGGTAATTTTTAGTTAATAATAAGGCCAGCGAGTCTCAAACAGCTTCAAACAATAACTCCTTATTGGATTACTAGACAATGAATTAATGGTCACAAAGAGATTTACCAATCACAACTTAATTAATTACAGGCAAATGAGAGAGCTGTGTAACTTCCTCAACATCATCTCCATAACACACATGGGCTATATATCACCTTGGCCAGAGGTCCCCTTAATTTCCAAATGCCAAACATCAAAACACCTTAAATAATCAGAGAGGGCTCTAATAAAACCTACATCTTTAAAACTTGCCAAGTTTCTCTGTTAAGTGCTGAGAATGCCATTAAACAGGAATTTTAAGTCTCAATCTACAATCTAAATTTTGAAACTGATGGATCCAATAAGTAGATTTTCCATGGATTGCTTCAAGAAGCAAACCAGGTGTGGGAGGGTGAATCGTACTATACACAGGCCCTTTGTCTTGACCTAAGGTCTAAACTCTGGATCTGATGGATCCAATAAATGGATGTTATATAGACTGCCTAGGGAAGCAGACTGGTTGTGGAAGGATGAATCATATTGTACTTTACCTGGTTGCACTTGACTTTCTGGGTTTCAATGTATAGTGTTAACAAATAGCACCTATTTGTGCTCTGAGGGTAGGCATGTTGAATACTAAAAAGAGATTGCATCTGAAAAATCTCTTAGCTTCACAAAGTCAACAGACCTTTGCATGTTTCCTAAATATGTTCCCAACCATGCCACCCCCATAGCATGTAATCTATAAGCTTCATCAGCATTAACAAGCCCACACCAAAAGGAGGAATAAGACCCAGAGAAAATGTGTGCTATGCAACAGCGTGTCAGGGGCCTTCTTTGTCACAGTTAATATGTGCCCCAATTAAAGGGTTCCCAGGTCATACACACTCAGGCATGCATGTGGGAACTAGGTCAAACATATGTTACCACATTTGAACCTCAAGGATTTTTCACAGACTTCAATGTGCTAATGTGTACCACAATTCTCCAAGCTCTGATTACATAAACAGCATCCAAAAGACACATATTGATAAAACATGAATACTTCTAGTTTGAAAAGTAATGCCAGGAAAAAAATGGACTCTGGTCTTATTGCATGGAGCCCTGCCATCCTCCTGTGGTGGCCCAGAAATGCAGGGAGCAGGACAAGAAGCACAAATCTTATTAGCTAGAGAAGGTCTGGTGGATTTTCTTCCTTCTGATTTTATTAGCTTTCATTCCTTGCTGATGGATAATACTTTTTCCAGAAGAACAGATTCTCTGACCCATACAATTTGAAACCCACCATACTATATGTTTTAATGTTCCCTCTTTTTTCCTAACCTTTCACAAGGCTAATAGTTTGAAGATAAATAAGGATAAAATATTGATATCATTACCTTCCCTGTGATCTCTAGATTCCTTTTCTGACAGTTTGGGTGCAGGTTTTCTGGCCTATGATATTGTTCCATCCATTTTCAATTCTCTCCTACTATTCAGCAGACTGAGATACACCCTTATTACTAAAGTAATCTTTTCACCTCACCAAATAAATCATGTGTGTCCTAACACTTAACATTCTAAAGGTTAAATCTCAGTTCACTCAACATCCCCTGCCCAAAGTCTCTCCTGCTGGCCATGGAGCCTCCTTCTGACTATAGAGAACCCCTGAGGAGATCTTCTTCCTGGAGAGTCTTTCTGAGCACCATTCTTTTTCTCTTTAGTTCCTGACTTGTTTTTCTCCATAAATTATTTGGGGTTATACTTGCATGTCAGAGGCCACCTATGGAGAGAGTCTCTGTACTACACTATCAATGGTTCCCTATAAATGGAAATGTGTTTCTCTCTCTCTCTCTCTCTCTCTCTCTCTCTCTCTCTCTCTCTCTCTCTCTCTCTTTCTCTCTCACTCTCCCTAAAAGCCACTGCCAGTGTATTCTATTACTAAAGTTCTTTTTTCATTGGCTGTCAGATTTTTATAGTAACTAGTAAAAAATAAATAAATAACACAAATCTGTCCCTTTGCCTTTAACAATCTTAGCCTTCACCAGATATGGTTAAGTAAGCATTCAATCATGCCGTGCAAGTATAGTGTGCAAGCAGCTATATACACTGGGGGTGAGGGCTAGTAAATTACTCAATGGGCTGCCAAGACCTTCAAATCAACCCTTTGTTTCCATGAGGGGAGAGAAGCAGTTACTCTTGGATGCTGTAAATTTGGCTGCCTAGGGATGCAGAAGCGGCATGCACCTGAGCAATTGGTAGAGCCCAGCCTGAGGAAAGAGCCATTTGGCATGGGTGGGACAGCCCTTGCATAACACACACCAGCTCATTGTTCTCACAATAGGAAGAGCAGATGCTCTTGGGAAATTTGGCAGTACAACACATGGAGAGAATGAAGTTCAGCACTGAAGGCTTATGATAGGAAACTGTTAAGCTTAACTGTTTTTGTTTAGTGTTCTTTCCATTCCATTAAAAATGCAGCAAATGATGCTGCCATTTCCCAATTGTACCAAGTGGCAGCAGGGTGTGGGGGCAGAGGGCAATCCATGTACTTCTGAAGAGATGGGTTCTGGAGGCTCAGCATGTGATAAGCCAGATATATTTGATTTCCAATATGCATGTATGCAGAGAAAGCTTCCAATGGATGGTGCTGACATTTATCTTCAGTATCTGGGACTGGTGGGGTTGGTCACCCCTGTGCTCGAGAGTGAAAGTAAATGTCAGAAAAGATTAGTGGCCATATACTACCCACACACGTGGGCATTTTTCACTCTCTGTGTATTCTTCATGCTGCTCTTCATTTAGGAAACAGTTGTGAGAAATTAGATGTACCTGTGCCCCAGAGGGAGTGAAATTATGGAAATGTGTGTTGTGTTATCAGCAGGGATTTTCACTGGGATTATTTTCAGCACAAAATACTGCTTACCGGTTTGCTTTATTCTGCCTAGTGGAAACAGGGACATAGGAATACTTTGTATTCTGGGACTATGTTCCTCATCTACAGGTCTGAGAAATCCGGAGAGCATTTTGGACTTTTAGTATTTATGCTGTCACTTGGATCCATTCACTAAGGAATGTTAGCACTGAACTGAGACCTGGAGGGGAGGGGTGGAAGACTTGGCTTGGAAATGCTCATCTAAGTTATCTTTATGTTAACCGCAGAGGTAAAAATGGCAATGGGAGGGGGGAGAAGGGTGAAGGAGCACAGGAACATGCTATTCTTGTGTCTGTAGAATATCCGTCCTGTAAAATGAACTGCCTACCCTGGCAACTAGGAGCCCAGACAAGCAGAACAGGGTCAACCAGAAAGCCCGACTCCCATCCTAGGCACTCCCAGCACCCACCCACACAACTGCAGCTCTGTCCCATTAAACACTGTAGAAGCCACGCTAAACCATACTTAAGAATTTCACATTAAGGAGCCAGTGAGATAGCTCATTGCTGAAGAGAACTTGTTATTCTTCCAGAGGACCCAGCTTTGATTCCCATCATTCAGATGGCAGCTCACAGCAATCTGTTAACTCCAGTTCCAGGGGATCCAATGCCCTCTTCTGGCCTCCGAGGGCACCAGGCAAGCATGTGATACACAGACATATACATAGGCAAAACACTCAGACAAATAAAATAGTAAAATAAAAATTGAAACAAATCCAAAGTCAATTCAAACAGAACAAAACCAACAAAACAATCAATCAAACAAAAACCCTAGCAATCCAAAATCACCTCGCACAAGCAGAAAATGCATTCAAAGGCCATTTGCTTGTGAACTGAAGAGAATCAAAGCCCCACAGACCAAGCTGAAGGTACTTGGTACTTATCTTTTCTGTGTTAGAGGCACTCTGCTCTCTGGTAGGGCCGGGTTTTCTCAGTCATCTCATCCTGACTAAACCTCAGGACAAAACTCTCTATAGCAACTGACAGCGGGGAGTGGAGCGCCCCTCTTCTCCCAGTGACCATGCAGACTTGAAATTCCACTCCAAAAATCCACTCCTCCTACAACCTCTTCCTATCAAGTGGAAAAATCAGTAAGGTGGGCACTCTCGAATCCAACCCACATCTTCGCTCACAAGAGGAAGGACGTCAGAACACACCAAACACAGAATCACCCTTGACAAATTTACCCCTGTAGTGGCCTAACTAAGCATTTGTTCACTTCTTTCTCTTTGTGATGTATAAAGCTAGGTGTCCATGCACTTATCCTAAATTAAGACACTTACTTGGGTATCTTATATTACCTGAAGAAGTAAGAATCCAGCTTACAACCATGTGTGTGTGTTTGTATGTGTTTGTGTGTGTGTGGTATGGTAGGAGTAAGAAACACACCTGTTAGTGTTGTGTAATAGTTTGTTAATGTTCTGACAAACAAAGCTTGCCTGGAAAAGGAGGGTGGAACTAGCCACTAGTTAACCATAGAGATCAGGCAGTGGTGGCACACACCTTTAATCCTAGCACTTGGGAGGAGGAAGTAGGAAGATCAGGAGTTCAAGGCCACCATTGGCTACACAGATTAAACCTATCTAAAAGAGAAACAGAGCTGGGTGGCAGAGGTTCACTCCTTTAATCCCAGCACTAGGGAGGTGGAGACAGGAATATAAGGCAGGTGGAGACTGGATTTTGCCCACCCCCCATTTACTAAGAGATAAGAAGTCTCTAGGTGGTTGCTACTGTGCTTCTCTAGTCTTCCAGCTTTTACCCTAATATCTGACTCTGGGTTTTTAATTGTTAAGAGTAATTAGGATCATGGTTTATGTTAGTTGAGGGAGAACCGTGCCAGGACTTGGCAAAAAAAAAAAAAAAAAAAAAAAAAAAAAAAAAGGAACATGGGGTAAGGGAAGAATATACCATAAGCACACAGAACAGTTGTGATGCATTTCAACCATCTGCAGATTTAATCTGTTTTAGAGTGTCCTTCATTTTCCCACCTAAATTTGAAATGTCTTGCAGATCAGACTACAACAGCACTAGCTCTTCCTATGGAGGGTGAAGAATCCTGCAGGTTCCGTGTGTGACACTTGCCCTGCTAATGCTGTTTTACCTTGCTTTTGTGGGGAAACGTAGGTCTGCTTAGTGCAGCTCTTGTTTCAAATAAATACATTTACTAAGAAAAAAAAAAAGGATCTTGCAGGTCTTGGACACTTAGTATCTTGTTGGATTCCTACTTGATTCTCAAGAAGGGAGAGTGTTTTGTCAGATGAAAATGCTAAAAAGAATGATGTTTTAGTGATTGTCTCCCTTTCTTTCTTGTTGCTGTGATAGGACATCTAGACCAAGTCAGCTTCAGGAGAGGAAGATCTGTTTTAACTCACAGTTAAAGGTATAGTGGGTCGTGGAGAGGAAGTCAAGGCAGAAGGAATTGGAAACTGTTGGTCACACCACCTCCACGGTCAGAAGAGAGCAGTGGATGCATGCTCAGCTCATTTTCTGTTTTATGTAGACCAAGATCCTTTTTCAGGGAATGACCTCACCCACAATCAAGATGGGTCTTCCTGTATCAATTAACATAATCAAGTTAATACCCCACAGGCATGCCCAGAAGCCCATCTCCTGGTTGACTATAGAGCATATCAAAATGACATTTGGCATTATTAACCATCACTGATTTCATAGACTCACTGTTTAAATAATAAGTCACCAGTTGGTGGAACTGTTTGGGAAAGACTAGGAGGTGTGGCCTTGTTGGAGAAAGTGGGATTTGAACTTTTAAAAGCCCACACCATTCCCAGTTAGCTGCCATTTCCAGTTAGCTCTCTCTGCCTTGTGTGTTAAAACATGAGCTCTCAGCTACTGCTTCAAGGCCAGGCCAGCCTGCCTGCTGCCATGATGGCTGTGAACCCTCTGAAACTGTAAGTCTCCAAATACCCTTTCTACTTTAAGTTGACTTGGCATAGTGTCTTAGCAGAGCAATAGAAAAGTATCTAAAACACACACTTTTCGTGTGTACCTCTGAGATATTATACCATGCTCATGGAATAGCTAATTACCATGAGAATAAAAGGCAGTAATTCATATTAAAGCAACAAATGTAGTGCTGTCTCATGTTCTAGTTCCCCATGAGACAGATACCATGGGGCAGATAGCAAGATGACAAAGCATATCTGTCTTTAACATGTACCAGGATATAGGACACATAAATTTGGGGTAAATAATAAATTAAAGGACATATGATTTGACCATGACTCACTCATTTTTCTATTTATTCACACATCCAAACACATCATGAATACCTATATTATTCCTATTACTGAACACTGCAAGATCTAGAACACAGCACACTCACATTAACAAGGGATACCCATAGTGAGTTCCTTGGGGAAGGAGAAACACAGAGTCTTTCCTCAGATGGAGGAGCTTACCTCACTCTTACACTATGGAGTGGGAGCTGAGGAGGCAATGAGCATGTTTATAATAGAATTTTCAGAATTCTATTGTAAGTTGCTGCATTTTGTGTCCAACAGTCCCCTCTCTGCATCCTACTGAAAGGACAACTGAACCAGAAGTGTGATCACAGGTATGAAAGCTAAACTGGCTCCCTGATTCCCTTGATGTAATCATCCCTGGTGATATGATTATAGATGAGACCATAGAGGAAAAACACCCTGATCAGAGAGGACTCCGGCTTACTTGGAGTCCATTCTAACAAAGAAAGATGTTGCAGC
This sequence comes from Peromyscus leucopus, assembly GCF_004664715.2. Lineage (NCBI taxonomy): Eukaryota > Metazoa > Chordata > Mammalia > Rodentia > Cricetidae > Peromyscus > Peromyscus leucopus. The sequence goes on along the minus strand of NC_051069.1, from coordinate 42,690,354 downwards.
TCCTGGAGAATGAGTTGTGTTTGTAGTTAAGTAATTTTAAGTGCACGGTGTTTGTTTTGTTGTTATTACTAAGCTTGCTTATCCATTTAGCTGCCAGATCATTTGTCAGCTTGAATGTTTTCAGCAGAGTTGGATGCGCTCGGTGGTGTAGACCTCAGCAAAGGAGATGAATTCACAACAGGGAAGCTGACTAACAACTCACTGGAGAGGCACAAAAATCATCACACTTCCTTTCATTCAGAATTGTATGCGAGGTTGTGTTTCTGTGTTTTAGTACTTTAAAAAAGTACTAATAAAAGTCTTCACGGAAGGCCCCCCACACTGTGCCTGGTAATTTGCCTAGAAATGAAAGATGAACCAATATTGCAGCTCCTAGATGTTCCTGATCTAAAAGGAAAAGAGGAAAACAAATTAATAGTACTTTGCCCCAATGGATACATCTAGAACATATCTTCTGCATCTATGGCTCACGGAACATCACAGAAGAGGGGCAGAGAGATTGCAAGAGCCACAATAGCAGGAAGTCTGCTGTGAAACAGTCTCTCCTAGAAATGGCAGCATAAACAAGACCAGAACAATGGCAGTATCAACAGACAAGTTAATATGGGAAGGGAGAAAACTTCATGGGGTCTCACTCACCCTTAGACAAAGAACTTGAGCAACCACTGACTGCTCAGAGAATTAGCCTCCCCAGGGAACAAACCATCGTATTAGTCCAGTACAGAGTGCTCAGACATCCAACCACATATACACAATCAACAAAAATGGGCTCAGCATATGCAAAATACATATACACACATGTAACAATGATAAAGAAAAAGAGGCTACCAACTTAGAAGGTCTGGGAGAACTTGGAGAGAGGGTAGTTGGGAAGGCTGGAGGGAGGAGGAAGTGATGTAATTCTATTTCAATTTAAAACATTTTTTTAAATTTATTTTAAAAGAATCCTTTGGCTTGGGTTGTTTTCTAAGAATCATATGGTAGCCATGCAATCCAAATCACAGGGCAGCCTATTGGTGTAGGTGGACAGACCCAAGCAGAAACACAATTATAGGAAATAAGGTCAACAGGAATGGCTATCCTGCCAGGCAGTCCAGGTAGAAAAATCCAATGGTGTGGTGCAGACTCAGGGATAAGAAACAGGTGGAACAGATAAAAAAAGCTCAGAAAAAGGACTGTGTACATGTAGGAACCAAACCTGTTAAAATGACAGCCACAGCCACACAAAGCCATGGGAACTGACAGCTTAGTAGATGATCCTGGAAAACCAGCTTGCAGCCTGGGGGGTTGGGGGAGAACAAAGCCAGATACTCATTTTGTTACAGTAAGGTTATTTTGTATCATGTTGTCAAATTTCATCTTAATATCCTAAGCCAGGGAAAAGCAAAGTCATAAAAGTACAAATGAAATCCTGGGGGCTGGAGGGAGGCTCAGCGGTTTGGGGTGCGAAGAGTGCTTTCTGCTCCTGCAGACGACCAGAGCCTGGTTCTTAGTACCCATGTCTGACAGCTAACAGTAGCCTGTAACTCCAGCTTCAAAGGACCCAGTGACTTCTTCTGGCCTCCAAGGGAACCTTCACTTATTTACACACACACACACACACACACACACACACACACACACACACACACACAATTTCAAAAGATAATATGAAACATCCTGTTTTCACTGAAAAAAATACATGTATAACATACCTTCATATGCTGATGAGAACTGTACTATGGGGGATTTTACCATTGTGAAAATATCAGTATCATAGGGTCTGGTGACATATACAAGATGACTTTGACTTCCCTAGGCATCATGTAGTCACCAACATTTGTGCAATCTGTCATTTATCAAAATGTCATTATCTGGCGTGGAGTTTATTTGGTCAGACATTATTGTGAGTTTCTTATATATCTGGGCTCGTTTAATCCCAGTAAAGCTATATTAAAAGGGGAGGCTAATCCATCCATTTTTGAAAGAAAAAGCTGAACACCATCACCAAGGCCACAGACAGTGATAGAGCTCAGAGCTGAACCCTTAAAGTTAAGTTAAAGCTTTTCATTACTTTTATGTGGTGTCTGATGAAGAGCACCATTGGCAAGATCAATGTAATGAGCAATGATATAGATTCATACAATACTTTTCAAATTTTAATGCTGATAAGTAATTAACATATAGAATGTGTACCATGAATTCTTCTGTCCAAACACAAATGAAAAAGAGAAGGAGTGCAATAAAAGTCAAGGCAATGATTCAGCAATGGACAGAGGGAAAGGCCTGGGAAGCAAACATGCTCGTGAAGAGTTCACACACTCCCCAAAACCGGAGAGATGAAAACAGTATTAGGAATGAAGAATCACTTTACCCCATAAGTACAGATAAACGTATGTTGAGGTAGCTGCTCTTGTGCTCCACGGAGAATGCAGCCCTCTGAAGCCTGTTGAAAACAAGGTTGCAGCTTTTCATGTAGTGATGCACAGAACCTATTAACCAGCAGCATCAATAGTGGTTATGCTTCTCGGGGAAAGTTCACGGCAGTTTATGAAGGGTTGCTTGTCATGGAATTGTATGGGACAAAGGAAGCTGGAAAGAAATCCCCACTAAATCAAAGCAATGGATACATCAGTGGCAAATACATACAAGGTACCAACACATTTTATAAAGATGCATGCACATTTAATGAGATTTATGAAATACATTTGTATGAGGAACTGGAGAGCAAGGAGACTAGGAATAGAATTGAAGATGAAGGGGGCAACAAGACAGCACTTTCCAGGGATCGATGAGCCCTCGTCGGCAATGCTGGTCTTCGATGAGTGTGATTAACTCAGCCCTCAACCATGCTGCATGTGTAGAAAAATAATGAAGAATTATGAGGGAGATCAGGAATGGAGGATGAGGCAAAAGCCCAGGTACAAGAACGAGGATGTCAATCATGGTTAGACAAGAGCTGAGGGGAAATGTTACTGACATCCAAGGCCTATGGCAGTTTAAATAACGGCTGCTGCAGTCTGTGGGAAAGCAGAGCCAGGGACAGATGTGAGCCTGTAGATAGGAATCAGGTGGCCAAGCTAGAAGCATTATGTCTCCAGGAAAAAAAAAACCTGGTGGAATTAGGCTTGACACATGAGTGACAACTGACAGGCTACAAAACCAGAAGGTACATGTGACATTAGTTTATTTAGAACAGAAGTGGTTAGAGGCCCAGAGGAAATAAACTTCGTTGTAAGCCCCCTAACAAGCAGAGCACAGAAGCTAGACAGGAAGCACGCAATTGAAACTCAAGCCCCATACCAGCTGAACTGAAGTAAATGTTCAGAAACCAGGGTCGCAGGCTCTGCAAACACCACCACGATGCTTGACCTAGATCCAAAAGGGCAATTTGATTTGGTTGTGAAAATGTATAGGTGAGGTTTCTAAGTACATTATTTTCATCATCTTTATTACGAATTACTGTCTTCTGTGTAATAACATGAACATAGAAAGGAGAGAGAGCGAGAGCACCTCGCTTTGCAGTTAAGAGTAAAATTTTAGCAAGAGAGGAGTTTATCCTTTACAAAATGTATGGACTGTCCATAAATTAGGCATACTAAGAAGACTTCAAAGAGATCTGTCCAGTAGCTCAAGTGCTTCTATTCACATCATGTGTTACTAAAACCCAAACTATGAAACCCCGACACCTATTGGTGTTCTGCTCCACTGAAAAAGAGCACACACAGTCTTTGCTAAGCCTCCAAAACCCAAAGATTAAAGGACTCTGCTCTCCAATTTCAAGGGCAGAATAGCATTTGTCAGGAAGACATGGCTTTGAATGGTCACAGACATCAGACACATAGAATTCATGCTGCGTTCAGCTAACAGAACGGAGCATGTTGGGGGGTGGGGCAAGCTAAGCTAAGTGGTCTTAGGAGAATGTGGCCTATCTTCATCTCCCTCATAGAGCTCATCACCCCTCATGATGAGCAGACACCTGGGTGAACTTTCTAGTCTTCTGATTAAATAGCTCTACAAAGACTTCTGCCTTTGTTCCTGAAGCACCCCACCACCCAAATAGAAAATAGAATTAGCCCTCTTCTGTTTTTAATCTTGAATTGCACACTAATTGATGTTTAAGAGCCCTGCTGCTGTATTGTATTTGCCCAGTCATTAACTGTGTTTGATTACAGATGTTTCAGGTATAGCCAAAATGTCCCCTTGCCTGCTGACAAATGAATACGTCAGGTAGTTTTTAAACACCACTAGTCTCCAGGAGGCCCAAAGTACAACAACAAAGATAGTCAATCCATGGGAAAGAGTCAAAAGAGTCAGGAGGAGAATTAGGTGGGAGGCTGTGCTCAGTCGCTGAAAAGCCCTCTTTAAAAATGCCTTTTGGGGAAAATATGTAGGATTCATAAAAGTGAGGAAAAAAGGCTTATCATTCTGTTAGAGATTAAATATCTACCATGCTGTAAATGTGGGCTGGTTCCCAAGAGTTTGTGTGTTGGGAGCTTGGTTTTCAGTGTGACCATCTTAGAAGATGGTTTGGAACTCTTAATATATGTGCCAAGCTATTAGATGTAGCACAAATCTTAAAAGGTCTTACTAATAAAAACAAATCTAGAGCCAGGTACTGGGGTGAACTGGAAGATGAGAGAAGCAAAACCAGCCACAGCCACCTCACCTCGCCAGTTCCTCAGCTGATCCTGTTTCCTCAGACTGGAAGCCTCTGAGTCCTCATCCAGAATGAATCTCAGCTGAACTGTGCTGCTCAAAGCCTAAAAGCTTAAGCAGCTCTAGTTCCTGGTTTTCACGCCTTATATGCCTTTTTGCTTTCTGCCATCACTTACTGGGATTAAAGGTGTGAGTCGCCGTGCCTGGCTGTTTCCAGTGTGGCTTTGAACTCACAGAGATCCAGGCAGATCTCTGCCTCTAGAATGCTAGGATTAAAGGCATGTGTGACACCATTTTCTGGCCTTTATGTCTAGTGGCTGTTCTGTTCTCTGACCCCAGATAAGTTTATTAGGGTACACAATATTTTGGGGAACACAGTATCACAATTAGGTTACTGAAGGGTTGCTTTTTAAGGGAATCAATAAAGATTTTGTGAGGAATTGGCTATTTCTCATGAGAGAGTAATTATCATGTGTATGCCCAGCTACTCCTTAGTGTCTTCCATGGTTTCCTGTTTAGCTACATAATTTCTTCTCCAATATGCTCCCATCATGATGCCATCTCCCATAATATGATACAGTCACAAGGGTGACTTAGTGAGGCACACCATTCTCTAAAAGTAAGTTAAATGATTCTCTTTCCTTTATAGTGGACTCAGCTTTTTAGTACCTGTTATACCAGAAGACAGACTGATGCTGAAGTCTATCCACAAACCCAAAGCCCAAAGCCTACTCCATTCTTAATTCCACATACCAGGACAATCCAGCAAGACCCAAAGAGATAGCATAGAGTCAGGAAACACAAGCCATGAGGAGGTGGAAGGGATGACTCACAGATAAATATACAAGTGGGCCAGGCAGTGGTGGCGCACACCTTTAATCCCAGCACTAGAGATGATGAGGCAGGCAGATCTCTGTGAGTTCAAGGCCAGCCTGGTCCAAGGAGAGAGTTCCAAGACACCCAGGACTACAAAAAGAAACTGTTTCCAAAAAAAAGGAAAGAGAAAGAAAGGAAGGAAGACAGACAGACAGACACTGGGAAGCCATTTTTATTCATTCCCCTCTGGGAGTCCTAGAAGCTACGTGAGAAAGATTTTTTTTTGATAGTGTTATTTACCTGGCAATCTTCAGCCACATTGTTTTCAATAAACTGATTCAGAGGGTGGTATGGAGTGTGGAGGCTCCTGAACTCTCCAGTGACACATAGTGTGGCCTAGAGTATTCTGGACAGCAGGGTCCAGTATGTTGAGTAGCTTGGTCCCTGTGCTTCCCGCCCTCACATGCTGCAAAAAAGCAGTCCTCAGCTGTAAACTATTTCGACTCATGGTTCTATTTCTCTGTGCTTTTGGTCTACTTAAATGCTGGTTTCTTTAGCCCTAGCAAAAGGGGAGGGCAGGTCATTATTTTAATTAGTATCATTGAAGAGTCCACTGTGATAAAACCTAACAGCAATCTGAAACTACCCATTCAGTTGGCCAAATCCTAGTCCTTTGTGTTAAGGGCTACTCTTATTGTAAAACAGTGTCCTGACCTGACATGATTGGGACTACCGTCACCTCTCCAGCTAAGAACATCACCTGATGGTCACATCCACCTCTGCCTATGCCAGATCACTACCATCTTAAAGTCTTTACACACTTCTTGTTTTGTCTGGAATTCATTCCCTAGAAAAGTTCCTTCTTTCAAATTTTTGAAGACACTGTTCAAATGGCACCTTCATAGAGATTTATAATAAAATGGTCTCTGTATTTCTCATCTCACTTTTCTTCTGTTTTTCATTCACAAACACACACACTTCTGGCAACTGGACAATATATTCGCACATTAGCTGTACTGTCTGTCTCTGCTCATTGGCATGTAGGGCAAATGGATTTATCAGTTTGACAGATAGATCCTATGATGTTGATCAGTCAGCTGTCTACAGCAGGCACTCGATAAATACTGAATAAACAAATGGAGGAGTGAGAGTCTATTCCGCCCTTGTGACCTTGTCTCCATTGTTCTCTTCTACCTGGAATCTAGCTACAGTGATGTGTTCATCATCTTTTATGCCAAAAAACAAGGACCCTATGCTTTGGATTATGCTATTTAACTCAGCTTCCACTGCTCCCTCCTTCTGCTACCACACCCAGATAAATGACCTCTCCCCACAAGATTCATCTCAAGTGACTCTCTTCCACGCTTTCCCTCCCGCCTCTCTTCCTCCCACTTCAGGCTCTACATTTTCTTTCGGCCTACCAATATTTCAGCATCTTTGATGCAGCATTCACTAGGCTAGCCACTGAAGAGTTCAAATACCAGACATAGTCTCTGACTGTGATTAGTTCAGCCTACTAACATTTCCTCCAATGCTTCCCAGTGAATGAATCATTCTAAAACTTGACGTTCTGGGTCACAGTGAAAAAAACCAAGGTGTGGGGTTTTAAAAAAAAAGTCATTCTTTATTTTTAGCATGAAGATAAAAATTCCTACCATAGAGTGGCATTTCATAATTAATCTAAATGACATTTCAGAAGTAATTATATGCAACATAATATACACAGCAATACAAACCACAATACAGAAGTAAACTAAACACTGCCAAGATGTCCTGTTGGCAACCACTTGGCATCCAAGCATGGAAGTTTCTTTCTCTTCTCTCCAGGGCCTAGCACTGACCACATTTCTTTATTTTGTCCCTGGTTTTATCCTGCCTCGCTCTAGAATTTACTTAGTAATCTGCTTCCCATGAGATGCTGGGCTGCTTGAAGCCATCTCATTGTGTGCAGCTCACAGTTGTAGACTGCAGGTAGGGGTGCAGGGACATCTGGCTTTCCTTTCCTAGATGACCCCCATTTATTTTCCTCTCTTCTGCACGTGAGCCTGCCTGCCAGTACTCTTCCGGCTCCAACAAGCCCCTTTTTTCCATTGCCTTCTTCTGCATTCCTTCCCTTCTCTCTCCAGCAACAGCACACTACCTGCCATGCCCTCCCTCTCCTCCTTTCCCAGGTTGTGGTGCAATCATCTCCTCCCCCTTCCCAGTCATCACTCTCTGTCAGCCTCCTGTCCTCACAGCCCAGCCAGGGGAAGGTTTATTGATCTCCCTGTAATGCCCGAGTGCCTCTGAAGGTTAAGGTCAACAAGAGTAAAGCATCCTGCTGAACCACAAAACCTAACTCTGCTTCAGTAGGAGGGGCATCAATTATTCAGAGTTGTCAGACCATGGGGCACACTCATCCGGTGACAGTGGGTGGGAAAATGTGAATCACAAGGAAGAAAGGACAGAAAGACTGTCACACATAGGTGAACCCTCACAAACTAGGGATCCACCCTTGCTGCTGGGGCTGACAGTGATGACGGGATCAGCTATGGTCACAGGAAAAGTGATGCTGGATAGAATCTCATTTCAAAAAAAAAAAAAAAAGGTGGTCATCAAAAACATCATCAGCATGTAGAAGAATAATCTATGTTTGAGTCACTTTTATTTATCTTATTTCCTACAAGCCCACATACAGTTTCCCTTCATTTTTCTACTTTGTCCTGTGCTCTATCATGCTACAAAAACCAAAGGAAACTCAGATAATGAATGGTACAATTTGCTTGCTACTTCTCCTCCATCTTTACAGTTTCAAAGTCTTGTACCATCTCGACAACAGTCCTTCGGTTGATCAAATACAGGAAATAAAGAGCTGTGAGTCAGAAATCAGGTGGAAATCTTAACATTTAACTCATCCCAAAGAAATATGTTCCTGACTATTAGCGGCTCACACCAGTGCGGTGATTATCACCTGCCCCCTAGCTCCCCCTTGGGCCTTTGCACATGCAATTGCTTGTGCTCAATGCCCACTTTCCCCACCTTCAGTTTGTTGAAGACCCATTCACAGCTCAGAACTGTGTTTCTCCATCTTCTCCTGGGTCAAGCTTTCCCTGGGTGTGAATACTGACTCTATCATCCTCCCTTTCACTTTCCTGAACTGTCAACCTAGAAAGGTGAGCAGTGACAAGCAGGCGTGCACACACATCCCTTGAAAAGGCCTCCCTCGCTGTGGCTGCAGTACAAGCCTAAGTCTCATTGCTATGCCATCTGCACACGCTCAAGGCACAAATTGCATGACCCATGCCTCTCCCTGAGTGGACACATTCTACTTAGCAGCTATTTAATCAAAGGATGTTGTCAAGACAGAATCAGAGTTCTGTCTATGACTTCCCTGGTCCCTTTGGACAAGAATCCTTCTATCAAGGTTGGAGGAGAAATTCTACATGCGCTTTTGTGAATTTATAATAAGCAGGATCTTGTCATAAATGTTTCCAGGGAGAACATTTTGGAAGATAGAGCTAGTGTCTCCCTCTAGAACAGAAGACATGTTTTCTTTATTGTCACTCTAGTAATAATAATGATAATGTCTCACTCTCAGAAAATCACTGGGCAGGTTTCCATCCAATCTACTATAAAAGATTCAGGCTCCCTAAACTTGGAGTTCCTCAGTTATAAAGCAAATCCAAATCTTTGCTTTAGTGACTCTGTAGCACACCTATAGGTATGAGACCATGGGAGAGCTAATGTGAACTTAATATGTAAGCCACAATAATAGCATCCTTTGTGTGGAACACAGAGACATAAGAGTACTGTATCTTCTGCCAGCACCACCGTGAAAAGTGGCAGGTCATTCATTAGTTTGAAATTAGGGTAAATTCTCAAACCTTCCATGTTTCCTGACAGGTTCTACTTGATGATAAAGGGAGCAGTTTTCACAGGCTATATTACAGATAGATAATTTATCTGTGGGATTCCATAACAAATGTTATGCTCAGGCTGTGAGTCTATGCTTTAAGTAAGGATCTCTACTGTCCTACTAAAGTTTAGAGGCTGAACAGGAAAAGGTAGCATTGACGGGCAATATGGTTAGGAATTTCCAACCTGAAAAACAATTTTGAAGGCATTGGAGCTGCAAACTTGCAAAATTGGGTGATGATGTGGCTATAGCTGATAAACTCAGGAGCCCTGGAGGTGGAGTGACTTGTATAAATCATAAGCATATATAGCTCATATATATGTGTGTATATATATTGTGTGTATGTATATATATACATATATATGTATATATATGTGTGTGTTTATATGTACATGAATATATACATTGTCTTAGTCTGCTAGGTTTCCCTTGTAACAAATTACCTGGGCAGAGTAGCTTAAGCAAGTTAGTTCTAGAGACTGGAAGTTTCAAGAACAAAGTGCCTGTAGATCCAGCATCTGCTTTCTAATGGTTGTGTTCTTGCTGTTTCCTCCTTTATGGAAATAGAGGTAGGAGAAGCGTTCTTGTACATCTTCTTATAAAGACAATAATCTTGTTATGAAGGTTCTGTCCTTGTGACCCAATTACCTCTTAACAACCCCATCTTGAAGTACTATTTCTTTGGAGATGGATGTTTCAAAACTTACATCTTAGAAAGACAAAGATATGTAATCCATAGATGTTAGAAAGGTGCTTAAGTATGCCTTGCTTTTTGGCTTTTGTGCTACTTGCTCTCTTCATGCTTCCAAATCTCCCCACCCTTCAACTTTGACCTTCACTACTCTAAGGAGAAAGATGGTTGGGATGGGCATAGGGATAAGACCTTGGTACCAAGGAACAAAAGGCATACAACCATAAGCGTAAACAGAGAGGCTTAAGGAAGGAGAGGGCTTGAATTGCTATGGATACAGGCACAGAAGTGACCATAGCACTTTCTCTCATTGTGGATGAGCATCCGGATTCAGCTGTGATGTGATGTGACCCATGGGTTAGGCCCATTAAGCCAAGTCAATATAGTGTTGTTATTGCTTCTACAACAATAATAGGAACTGAAGTGCTGTGTGTCTGCACTTTTATACCCTGTAAGCGGAAAAGAGAATCCTCATGTTTAAGGAGAGCTGCAGGTACAGAACCACTTTGGGATACTTTGAGCCAGGAAGTAAGTTAGGAGCTAGCACTATTCTCCACTCTCTGATGTCTAAAATTCTCATCTACAGTATAGAGTTAGGACTCGTCATTTTGATGGTTCTTGAATACAGTTATTATCACATGTCTTCCAGCAGTAGTGACTGAGTCCTAAACCTTTTATAGGGTGTCATTGCCTACTTGACTACTTGTTAAGTTTCTTAGGATTGTGTAGATGTCATTATTCTTCCCAGTTTCCTCAGAGGGCAGGGGAAAAACTACATCTCTATTCTGTCATGACAGATCAGGCCTAGTCCTTTAGTGGACTTCAAATAACGAAGCTACTGCACTCATTTGCCAGTTAACTTTCAGTCAGCTCCCATTAAGTTGCACGGATATACTCAATCAACTTGTGGAATGTTCTCCACCTCTAAGACCCCAGACCCTAATGACCTATCTGAGATAAACATCTCTATGATTATAATTTTCTTGACTGAAACCTCTGACAATCAGTAGTAGCTTCTATGCAGAGGCATCTTGGGGATTTATACTTTTGTCTGCCAGGAATGGTGACCAGGTACATCTTTTTTGAGAAACAGCTTATTACCTTGATTTTTGCACACTTGTGGAAACCAAACACCAGGTTTCGAGAAGCTTTGAGATTCGCTAGTCTGAGTTAGGAATTTATCAATTCCTAATCGAAGATTGCTAAAGTAGGACCCAATGTCACCAAAATGGAAGAACCACCTCCTCATCCTTGTTTGTCATGGAAATTGCCTATTCCAGAACACAGTCTGTCTGTCTCACTATCATGTCGGGTTTACATTTTTTAAAAGGAAATAAATTATCTATCCCTCTGAGGAAACTTTTTCATCAAAGCAGTACATGGAACAAAGCTGCTAACTCACCACCACCATCACCACCACCACCCACCACCACCACCACCATCATCCCATACCCCCTTTCCACTCCTACCCTATTCACAGAGATTCCTCTAAATGTCCTTGCTTGTCATAATGGTATCCTCCAGTCTGCTGCAGCTGGTCAGCCTCAGCACCATCAGAACAGAACCAAAAATGAGCATGCTGTTAGGCTTTGTGGGTGGAACTCAAGGCCCTTCCCATAGTTCTGACAAAGTCTTTTCTTCACGAGTCTCACTGTACATGCAGTGACTTGTGGACAGCTGTTCATGGCCTCACTGTTTGGCCTTCCACTTGGAAAACTACAGACCACTATATTAGATAACCCTCAAAGGGGCCATGAATTGTGAAAATAAATCACAGCTGCTAATTACACTGACTGATGCCACATCTAGGATGTGCCATGAGACTCCACTGGGAGATTCAAGTTGAAGATGAAGTCTACAATAGCCAAACTAATGCCACTGATGTCTCCACTCACTGTGGTAGGAGATGTGGCAACCCCTCTGCTCTCCTAACAGTAAAGGACTATTTTATTTCAGACTTAGTGATTCCTATCAATAAGTTGACCTCTTTGTCTCACCATGGGAGGACACACTGAAAGGGTACTGGCCTGTCACTGTAGAAGGATAACCTCTGTCTGACATATGACCTGGTTAGGACTATTAATGCTGAATCTCTGCTGTGGACACTTTGTAGGGTACATGGGGCCCCTTACTTATTGAAACCAAACTGTTGTCTCCCTTGGAAGTCATTGGGACCCATAAGTTTTCTGAGTGCTTCTAATCCAGCTCTGTTGTGCCGTTCATCACAGACATTACTTTAAGGAAGGACTGACTAATCGTTTAGCTATCTGACAGACTCGCTTTCTGTCATGTCCCTTTTGCCCTCACTAAACCTTAGATCTGTCTTAGAAAAACCAAATCAGAAGACTTTCTGGGGCTGAGGAGATGGCTCAGTGGGTTAGGTGCTTAAGGCATGAGGACCCGAGTCAGAGTCCCAGGACCCAAGTAAAAGCTGGGCATGGTGACATGCACCTGTTACTCCGTGCTGGGAGGATAGACGCAGACCAATTCCTGAAGCTCATTAGCCAGCTGGTCTACACAATTTACTAAGCCGAAGGTTCAGTGAGAAATTCTGTGTAGAAAATTAAGGTGGAGACTGTTAGGAAAGGACACTGAAAGTTAACCTTTGTCTTCTACAAGCGTATAAATGAGTATGCACACCTAGACCCACAGCACACACAAAGGAGTTCTCACTGTTTGCCCTTTACCTTCCATGCACAAGCATCTAACTAAGGTACATGGTCCCAGAACATGACTATTCTATGAGATGGATTATCTCCTGTCTGGTACTTACTGAGTAAGAAAAAACAAAATAAAATGGTGTGTGTGTGTGTGTGTGTGTGTGTGTGTGTGTGTGTGTGTGCATGTGCATGCATGTGCATGCACAAGTGTACACACAAGCACACATGTGTGTACCATGTGCACATGTATGTGTGTGTAAAAGTTCTCAAAGGAAGCTCAGGATTTATTCTTGACTAGTCCTATGCATAACAACTCCTTTTTTCCTGCAGTGATCTTAGTTCAGCAAAGTAGGTCCACATAGGGCACAACCTGGACACAGGGCCGCCCAGAGCACTCACAAAATTGTTCGGTCATGTAGAGTCTCCTGGTGGCTTGACATGCCCTAGGTTGAAAGCAAATGGCTATGCTGTTGTTTGGCACATTGTCATCCAAGTCCCTCAAGAGTTACTGAAACAAGCCAAAGTGAGGAGAAATTGCATTTCTATAGGTTCTATAAAAATGCTCTTGACCCTCCTTCCACTGAGTCATCCGGATGAAAGGTCTAGGAACAAGTGAAAGATGATTGGAAAGGGTAAAATTAGAAGTGCCAGATGTAACACATCAGTTTTGTAGAAAAAAGCCAAACCTCAGGCACCTGAGCAGGAGCAAATAACACACAGGAGGCACATGCAGGAAGGCACATGACTAAGCTTGTGTCTTATCACCACCCCAGAAAACTTGGCCATGATGAAGCTACCCCAAACAAGCACCAATACCTTTATTTAGCTGACTGATGGGTCTGCTGACACTTCCTTGATGGCTCTGACAATTGGTTCATCCTGCCCATAAAACTACAGGAGCAGTTTATCAGGATGGCAGAGGATGATCTGGATAACCTTCAAATCAGAGCACCTCTCTAGACATTCCTAGTTGACTTCCCTACTCTCTTCACATGGTCAGGTCACGGTCACTGATTCATAGAACATGCATATGTCACTTAAATGGGGACGTGGATAAGCATTTGTCATTTGATGTCTTCAAAATGTTGGTTCCAGGACCTCCATGGATATCAAAATTGTTGGTCCTTACTTCTTATACTGAACAGTGTACTGTCTGCCTATAACCTAGATATATCTCTCTTACAGTTCAGATCAATTCTATGTGATTTAAAATGCCTAATATTAATGTTGCATAATTACACTGTAGTATTTAGATAATGAGAAAGAAAAACTCTGTACATGTTCAAATGGTTTATGAAACATTTTTGGTCTGTAGCTGGCTGAACTCATGAACCGAGAACCATCTAAATACAGTTAACCATCAGTAAGGATGGGCAGTCCTTCCGAAAGAGGTTAGATTTGGAACTATACTCAGTCATTCCAACTGCCATAGAAACCACAGCAATCATCCAGGACCTCACACTGAAGAAATAGTCAACCCAATATGCCAGATTAATGGAGGTATTACCTGGGGACCCAAAATTTGCAAACATTTTCCCACCCAGGAATACCTTGAGAGTATAATTCTTTTTTTCATAATATTTTTATTGATTATTTGGGAATTTCACATCATGAACCCCAAGCACACTCACCTCCCAGTCCTCCTATGTCTGCTCCCAAACTTTGTGACCTCCCCCTGAAAGAAAGAAAAAAAGAAAGAGGGGGAGAAGGAAGAGGAGGAGGAGGAGGAGGAGGAGGAGGAGGAGGAGAGAAGGGGGAGGGAGGAGGAGGAGGAGGAGGAGGAAGAGGAGGAGGAGGAGGAGAAGAAGAAGAAGAAGAAGAAGAAGAAGAAGAAGAAGAAGAAGAAGAAGAAGAAGAAGAAGAAGAAACAGGACTAACTTATTTTGCCCATATACTCACTCATTGGAGCATGATGAAACTCCTGTACCTCCTCTAGAAGCCATCAGTTATGGAGCAAAACACTTCAGCACCCTTATCACAATTTTTAAGAGTTCTCTTTGATGGCTTTCTGCATAGACTGTTACTTTTGTGGGGGAGAGGTTGTCACTGAAGCCTTCTATGTCCCTCTTTCTCAATTGTGAATCCTCAGAGACTGAAAATCTTAAGTGGAGGTCATGTGAAAAGTTGCCATACTTCTGAACACTTTATGACTTTTATGTTTGTTTTTTTTATTTATCATTATTAGCATGTATGATATGTGTGTGCACATGTCATGGCACACATGTAAAAGTAAAGGGGTATTTTTTGAGAATTGGTTCTCTGCTTCAACAATGAAATCTTGGAAACAAATTCAGGTAATCAGGCTTATTTGGTAGGTGTTTTTACCTGCTAAGCCATTTCAGTGCCTGACTTATGACTTTTCTACATTACAAGATGCTCAAAAAGAATTCTAAAGTGCTTTTGAAGCCTCAGCTTTACTCTGGAAGTAGTTGGGGTCAGCCTTAACTCACTGGCCAGGACAGAAGACTGAACTGCCTTGAAATACTATTTACATACCGACATCATGTCTGTTTCCATCAGTTCCTGCTGTGGTACCCACATTTATGTCTTGGGCAACTAGAAAGGTCAGTATAGAAACTTGAGGTTAATATTCTCCTTTCTTCCCTAAGTAGTCCCTGATCATTTGACTTTTGCTCATCTAGTCAGATCTGTTTCTCTAGGGGGCCAAAGCTGAAGTTAACACTGAAATAGCTTCAACCTGCAGCATGGAGGCCTGTTAAAAGTGACTTTATAATAAAATGTGGTCTGAGAGACACTAAATAGACTTGGTACCATCCTGCCAGATTAATCAGACCAGCTGATGATATAAGAAAACTTACCAGAAGGGAACAATCATTAAGTACTGACAGGAAGCAACCATTCCTTGTGAGTCTCTTATATTTTGCACCTCTTGCAAGCACAAGCACAGATTATATTTTCAAAGATATCTCCACAAGAAGAATTCCATTTGGGTGGTGGTGGCTGTGCACCTTTAAACCCAGCACTCAGGAGGCAGAGGCAAACAGATGTCTGTGAGTTCAAGGCCAGCCTAATCTATTATTGCTGGTTGTTTTGCTCTTTACTCTTTTGGGGGCCTGCCACCCAGCTCCCAAATAAACACATGGAGGCTTATTATTGCTTATAAATGCCTTGGCTTGGCTTGGTTCATTTCTAGTCAGCTTTTCTTAAATTATCCCATCTACCTTTTGTCTCTGGGCTTTTACCTTTTTCTATTTCTGTATATCTTCCTTTCTTTCTTACTCTGTTGCCAGCTGTATAGCAAGGAGGCTGGCCCCTTGCATCCTCCTCTCCTTTATCTCTTGCTCCTAGATCTCTCTTGCATCCTGATCCCTCTTTTTCTCCTTCTATTTATTCTCTCTGCCTGCCAACCCTGCCTATCCTTTCTCCTGCCTTGCTATTGGCCATTCAGCTCTTTATTAGACCAATCAGATGTTTAGACATGCAAAGTAACACAGCTTCACAGAGTTAAACAAATGAAACATAAAAGAATGCAACACATCATTGCATCATTAAAACAAATGTTCCTCAGCATAAACAAATGTAACACATCTCAAAATAATATTCCACAACAGTCTATAGAACAAGTTCCAGGACAGCCAGAACTATTACACAAAGAATTTTTTGTCTCAAAAAATCCAAGAAACAAAAAAAAACTCCTAAGACAGAGACAATTGGTTATTTAGAGGCAATGAATTGATTTTTCATATACAGTGCAATGAAGACAAAATGCCCCAAGACCAGGCAAAATGTTGGCAACCTTGTTGGCCTCCCATTATTAAACATGTAGGTTTGTGAAACTTGGGTTTACGCGATGTTTTGAAGATCAGTGGAGTATGCAGCATGAACTTGGGCCATAGATATCACATTTTTAAGACTTGGGGTAAAAACTTGAAGTTACTGTTGTTAGAAGTCCTCTGACTATGACCTCGGAGTCTCATGCCTCCTTCCAGCATCTCTTCAGTACCAGCAGCTGCCTTGATATCTTATACTATGTTTTGGAAAACTGTCCTCTAAATGCCTGTGTGTTCAAAGCTTAGCCTCTAGCATTGTGCTGTTCAGAGGCCGCAGAAACCTGAGGAGATAGGGAATAATGAGCTGCCTTTGGAGCATTGAGGCCAGCCGTTGGAGGAAATAGTGGGTCCCTTGCTCTTCCCTCTCTTTTCTTCTTGGCCATGAGATAAGCAGCTTTACAGCATCAGACCCTCATATCATGGTATGCCACCTCACCACAGGTCCAAAGCAATGAGGCCAACTGAGCACATAACTGTGACCCCAAACCATGAGCTCAGATAAACCCTTTCTCCATATAGATTACTTATCTTGAGCATTTCATTATAAATACACAAAGCGACAGCCTGTGAAGAACATAACATCTATGACCCTTCATGCTTCACATGAAACATGTAACAGCTTCAGTTTTTCTAAAAGACATTATTTCTGCTGGGATGTCAACTATAAATTTAACAGGGTGCCTACACTGAATGAGCACTGTCCATAGGCCAAAGCTCGGCCCACACAAGGAAGGCCATCCTGTCAACGTCCTCCTGCATCTGGCTTATGGACACAGTGAGTTGTCTAATCTGCAGAGAGTGAGCTTCAGATCAGAAGGTGCACCTGGAATCACCAGCATGCACCAGCACTTAATTCATCTTCGTCAGAGTTCTTTTCTTTCTGATATAGAAAATAAGTCAAGGAGAGGGAAGAGAGGAGTGTGGGCTTGTGCTTCCCTCAGATTAAAGTCATTGATTATGGGCTGACATCATGGGAGCTGTTGATACAATAAATTTTTGTTTTTTCCTAAATGATTTTCTCATTAAAGATTAGAGTTCTATGGGGAAAGTTGTAGCACTCAGTGTTAAATTATTAGCTCATATTTAATACCTGCAACTCCGGCTTACCTGCTCAGCATTCTTTGTGGCTACAGCATTTCACTCTCTCCCCTCACCACTCATGAGAGTCTGAAGTCCATCCCAAAGCATCATGATGAGAAAAAACCCCTACTTGGCCCATGCCACTCTCCTTATGGTGCTAAGGTGCCCAGGACACCTTCTGAGCTTTTATGCTCCATGTCTCTAAAGACTACTAAATTGGGTCGGATGTATGGGATTAAGCTCACCTCATAAAATTTGCTTGAGAAAATCTCAGATCCATTAATGCTTCATAAAAATTTTACAAGGTTTCTGCTAAAGGAAGGCAAACAAACAGAGGTGGTGTCGGCATCTAGGCGCTCCTTAAATCAAACATTCTCTCTTTCTAATGCATTTTTTTATGGCACCAATCAGAAAAGCAATCAAGCATGAAGCCTGCGGCTTCTTCTGCTTCCATTCCTAGAGCAAAATCTCTAGTATCTTTAAGCATTCTGCATGAGCCAAAATAGAAGCTTCTCTATTAATATTAATATACATCTATAGTATAAACACTCTCACACATATATCTAGATATATATACACATATATCCATATATCTATACCTATCAATCAATCCATCTCTAGGTAGATTAGAAAACTTCTATGATCCTCAAAATGCCCATGTTAAGATACTATTGCCCATCATACAGTTTGAGATCAGGAAACTAGGATAAGATGAAAAATCAATCTTCCTCATACCAAATCCAGGGTGGAAGGTGGTGGATAGAAAAATAGTGGCATGTAACACTGTTAGCAATTTAAATACACTAATATTTATTATCTTTATATTGTATTGTTCTTAGAGATAAATGATAATAAAATATATCACAGGTAACAACTGGACTCCAGGGTTTAAAGGTCATTGGTTTTGAGACATGCAAGGAGATAGTTTAGAATGATTGACAGCCCAGCTCCATCTACAGCATACTGTCCCCAAAGTCCGGAGCTATGGGATCCTGATACACTGTACCTAGACATCCCCTTGATAAATAGACCTGCTGAAGGGAGAACAGAACTCCTGGACCTTGTTTCCTAACATCATAAGGGACTGTCCTGCCAGCCCTTATTCCTCCAATTATGTGACTTCCTTTGAAAGCCTTTTCATAACAGACAAGTGACTAAAATATAGAAGCAATAACAACACTACCAAATATTGCTTAGATTTTTCTCTTTTATGTTCCATATATATTATAATTATCTGATCCTCAGAACAACCTTGTGAAGTAAAGCAACTGTAATGTCTTGGAAAGAAAACAAGATTTGCACTAAAATAAAAACTAGTGTTTAAATTCTAGCTTGGCCAGCTGCTAGTGTATATGACTTTAGACCTCTACAAACCTGTTTTTATATATGTAAATTAAAGATGATAGTCTCTATCTAACACATGAGTAACAGTGCTATGGTTTAATCTCTTAAATGTTACTACAAATCTAGTGTGCCTCAATGGGCTGGAGACCAGAAACTTGGTCCCAGCTGATGGTTCTGCATGGTCCCTGCCAATGGCACTACTGAGTCTCTTCTGGGAGGTACTAGTGCCTTTCCCAGACTGGGCCTACTGAGAGGCAGTGAGGTCACTGAGACGAAAGAGATCATGGAGGAGTATATGAAAGAGTTTGCAGGTTAAAAAAAGAAGAGGGATATGATGTCATTATATTACAATCTCCAGAAAAAAATATTTCTAAAAAATTGGATATGGAGACCCCAACCCCTTTGTCTGTCTCCTCTTCTCTCTGTGTACCCCAAAGTGAACAACTTATCTCTATTATCAGTGCTCCACCATAATGCTCGCTTCTCGGCAGACCCAAATGTGGCACAGAAAGCCAAGTCAAAATAAGTGTGACCTCCTTTTTGGTTGTTCATACCATACATTTTTGTCATAGCAGCAGAAGGCACACATCCAGGACATCACTTAGACACTTGTGGAATAAAGTGTGTCCACTCACACTTTTGTACAGTTAAGGAAAGTAACACTACAGAGCAAGCTTGTAGCACAGATTAGAATTCAATATGTCTCCCAAGCCTGATGCCTGAACATGTTCTTCCCATGACTCAAAGCTGCCCATCTTTGCTTTCAGCTGACAGTGTCACACACGGGTGAAGGCTGACCTTAGAAGGAAGGGAAAGGCTCTACATTCCTGCCTACTCTCTACCAATCAGCGCTGTGGCAACCATGTTCAAGAGAGCCCCACATTTGGAGGATAAAAAGAGGAAGCCAAAAAACATGAGTAAGACAATAATGTCCCAGAGATGAAAGGTTGGATTCCTTGGGTGGTGGCCCTGCACTGTGGCCCCCAACCCACATGCAAACAGACTGTGAGGCAATCTGAGCCCAGTTCAGTAGAAGCTGGAAGGCTGGGAGATTTCCAGAGGTTTCCCTGATTCCTAAGCACTCTGTGCTTACCACATCAGAAAAATCTGGCCACAGACTCACAACAATGAGAAAGTATTGTGGGTTGTCAGGGAATGCCTGCTGACATCATTTCTGTTGAGAAGCAATCAATCCAAACATGAGGCTCTGGTCCTTTTCCATTTCCTGTACTCCCACATGCCTGTTTAATGCGGATAGCTCTAATTATATCTTTAATAACTAAGACTCTGAAATGCTCCAGGTCATCGTGCTGCCTGAAATGTGCAGCACCTGTCATCTCCCTGATGCTCCTGTGTGAAAGAAGAAAGAAGCCACGGTCTAGAACGGGAGTGAAGTCAGTTCACAGCACTCACCACTCAGCCTGTCTGGTTCTGACCGGGTCTCCACAGTGCTGGCTAATGGAGGTCTGTGGCATTCGCAGAGACGTTTGTTCTAAAGAAAATCGATGGTAGACTCCCCGACACCAACATCAGACATCTGAGAGACACTGGCTTCCCCGCCTGGCCCTGGGAGTTCTTGAGCGTGTGGAGAAGGAAGTGCATTCACTCAAGGCCTTTGCCCCACAGGTTTTGTAAATAATTCAGGAAACAAGGAAGATCTATCTTAAGAACAGGCTGCAGGGGCTATCTTGCTCTGGAGTCTAAGACATCTCATCTAGTGCCCCTCTGGTCATTTTCTGCTATTATATTTTTAAAGCCAAACTACAGAATATTTTTAGGAAAAGTGTATTTTGGTATTAGTGAGATAAAACATGATGGTTTGCTGGTGGGGACAGCAGCCCCCAACCCCCCTATTATTAGCTCACCACTGGGATGGTGGGGAATGGAGGAATTGATGGGGTGAGGGAGAAGGTTTTTCTTAGCTCTTTGAGCTGGTAAACCTTCATAGTCAAATTGATTTGATTTTTTTAAAAAAAATGCCTAGGAGATGGTAAAGAACAGCTTTGATGTGTCTGCATGGGTGTTTCCAGCAAGGATTAAATCATGAGGCCAATGACCTAAGGCAGGAAAGAATGCTTTGATGGACCCATAATATGACAATGTGACTGGGAAGTGGTAAAGGGCAGGAGATGGGATCTACTGACTGAGGTAGCAGGTCCCTGAGGGGAGTGTCTTTGTCTTTGGGGGTGTATCTGGCTCTGGTTCTTTCCTACATTTCCTTTGCTTAACTTCCTCCTCACAGTTATATGAACTGCTCTGACACCACTGAACCTGTGGACCAAAATAAGCAATCCCTGTCCTTCATTTGTTCTCAGTTATTCTGGTCAGAGAGATGAGGAACACACATAGTATAGGATTCTCACACCACCAGTAGATTTCATAAGACATAGTGACATATTTAAAAGGAATTTATGCATTTTTTGTACCTTTGCAGTTCTTAAAAAACTATTGTCTAGACTAATTGTCCTCAGGACTTTCTCACTCTGGTCATCTATATGTCCCTCTTATATTTAAAATCCTTTTTGAGTGCATTTGAGAAGAATTTCTCCTCCCCGGTGCCTTTCTACGAAAAGGGGAGCCCTAAAAGTTGACAAACAGCTATTGTCCAGAACACAGCCAGGACCTAAGCATAAGCAATTGAGAAAAAATGCCAAGTAGCCAGTCAAGATGTGTGGAAAACCTCCAGCTCGGTACCATTCATCTCAATGCAATTTCAAACAACGGCATAGCATTTCCACCAATCAAGCTAGCAAACCTCAATAACATTATAATATTCAGCATGGATGAAAGGGTGATGTTGTCTAGAAATGAGCAGTGCACCTATGCAGAGGGCAATTTGACAGCAGGTGTCAAAAACCATTGGCCATTTGTATATGCTTAACTGTAATTCTACTGAAGGAATCTATCCTGTGGAAATAACCACAGTTGTGAATGAAGACATCACAAGACGAAGTTCATTCAGACAGTATTTACAAAAGCAAAACTATCAGCGACAGCTTCTCTCACCAAAGACTGGCAATCATTAATTATAGTGATAGCCCATCTATGAAGTAGAATACTTTGTAGCAAGGAAATAACACAAAAGGGGGGGGGGCCCGGCGCGGAGGGGTGGGATGATGGCTCAGTGAGTTATGTACTTAGTACAACACATATGAGAATCTGAGTTTGGATCCCTATCATGCACATAAAAGCTGAGTGCAGCAGCACATGTCTTTAACCCCAGTCCTAAAATGTCTAGACAGAACAGCAAGGTTCAGTGAGGTACCCTGACTCCAAAAATACAGTGGAGAGTGAAAGATGAAGACACACATCAACCTCAGACCTCCAAATCTGCATATGTGGATGAGCACATCATGCTGGTACTTGTATATACTACAGAGAGAGGGGTGGGCGAGAGAGAGAGACCACTTACACAACATTCAATGATAAGATGTTATACAATTTGTATGAAGACAAAAAGATTATATGTATTAATTACTGCAAGTAAAACGATAATTATGCATATAGATGTACAAAATAATAACTGACTTGTTAACAAGGAAGGACCGTGAATGGTGAATTACAAATAAATAGTTTCAACCTGTCTGGTTTTTGCTTACTACTGCATCCTAAGACTTTCAGCAGCAAACATGATTCATGGATTTTAAAAAGTGGCTTCATATATTTCATAAATGTTCATTTCATGCAGTCTGTAAAGGTTGACTGGGCATATACTTTATGCCAGGGAATATTTGGGGCCAAGTTAAACAAATGCACACACTCTCTGGGAGGTGTTGATGGAAAGGGAAGACCCTATGTGATCCTCCTGCTGCATGTGAGCCTGGAAGAGCCTGAGCCTCTGGCCATACCCAGTATAGCCTTAGCCTGCAGCTGCAGCCTCAGGCTGGGACATGAAGAAGATAAGCCACAATATGGGTCCACTGCCCCCCGGGACCTGGGTCACAGCAGCAGCTGGCCCTGTTTTTCACTAACACCTGCAAAGGCCACAGGGGCCTTCAACTATCTCTGGTGAGCAGAGCGTCCTGTTCTCCAGATGCCTGTGTTTAGTTCCTCAAACCACAGACCTGACTCCAAGAGCAGGCAAATGCCCAGAGCATTCTTTCGGGTGGCTATTTCGGGGTAATGGAGATCTTACCCTAGGTCAAACCTCTGGTGGAATCTAGCCCTGAAGAATAAGCTTAAAGAGGTTACTGCATGTACTGATTAGACTAATTTAGCTACAACTTTCTACATAGCGGTACTTGACTTTGCCTTCCTTACACACAGACTTAACATTATCAAAGACAGTTGCAGTTTGAGAGCACAAGAGCCACCTTCTCCATCTCTCCAGAGTGACTTAGGTCCTCAGCTGCCGTTATCCAGCCTGCTGTCTCTGCGTCACACCATTTGTTTCTAGTCCTTTCTTGTTCCTTTTCATCTTATCTTCTCTCCTCTTGGTTCATTAAGAGTTTTAACCCAAAATTAATTTCTTCTTTCTTACTCTACCCCCTCCTTTCCAGTTAAAAAGTACACTGGTCCTCTACGGAAGGTTGGGAAAGAGTGGCCATTTTGTTTTGTGTCCACTGCTAAGACTCAACTAGACTTAACCCCACTCAGGTCATCAATGCCTAAGAAAACAGACCAAACAAAGCCACGAACGCAAAGAAATTGCTCGCCGAGTGAAAGCTCTGACTTCTGCATTAGTGGGTATGAACTGCCTATTTTCCCAAAGAATATGGAAAATATGACTTCAGTACATTTCACTTTCTCACCCAGCCCCTAAGTAAACATGGTCTGCAAAGGTCTGGTCTCAGTACTAATTCTGTACACACACACACACACACACACACACACACACACACACACACACACACATTCATACCAGTAATCAGAAAGTTGGATCCCAATTTTATTCCTAAGGTATGTTTTGAAAAATCTTATAAAATTTAGGGGAAAAAATACAGCATGCCTCTATTTTTGAAATTCTTAGCACCTCCACTTTCCATTCCATTGGCAAAATCAAAAAATGTTGCCACGACAACAAACCACCCAGTCTTTCCCTGATAGCTGACAACCCACCTTCTTTCCCAAACCCTCTTCCTTTCTGGCAATAGGAGAACTGAGTTCAGTGCTTTCTGTCCAGGAGCCATAAATGATAGCTACATATTCATTTTTCAAGATTGACAAAACTGGCCCTTAACAAAGAAGTTGAGGTATGCCCCTAATGTCACGGTCTTTATATCTGCCTGATCATAACAGTGGCACGATAACTAAGTTGCTTCTGCCTTCTCTACTCTGGGGACTGAGTGTGGACAGGGCAGAAGCTGAAGTGAACGTGGATAAAGAGAAGCAGAGATCAGCAGCGCCAGCCACCATCAGTCATCACAAACTAAGGACCATGCTTGCTTCTTTAACTGGTTTAGTTCTTTACTCGCTCATTTATTTATTCAGAAATGGGGTCTTTCCAGGTAGTCTGAGTTAGTCTTGAATTCCCAGGCTGGCTTCCAATTCACCATCCTCCTGACTCAGGCTGAATAATTCTGAGATTAAAAGCCTGGGCCACCATACACAGCCCAGTTCCTTTCTAAAGCGAAACTCTTGTGAGAAGTATCTCTGCATGGGAAAGGTAAATAGCCTCCTTTTGGTGAACATTCAGTTTGTCGCCTTTGCTCCCTGCTAGTCATTAAGGGGAAGAAAGCGTATCCAAATATGTAGTCACTGCAGAGAGATATTCACAAACACACAAGAAAAACATGAGCCTCCACAGGAGTAACGGGAGAAAAAGGGTAATCATAAAACTAAAATGTCATGAATTTTGGTGCGTTGATTCAGTCAGTATTATTGGATATTACATATGCATGCAATATGTGCTTATGTGTTTACACATGAATGCACAAATAGATCTGTTACAGGTAGTTTGTAGAAAGTACACAGATAAACAATATAAAGTCTCTCACCTGAATGAATCCAAATCCTGGTAGCATTTGTAACTTAAGGCTGACAGCAGTTGAGTACTAGTAAAAGCCATGTTTAGGGTAAGTGCAAGGGGTGATCATCAGACAGTGTGGCCACTTAATTCTTTGAGGCAAGAAATGACATCAAATGTCCAAACAACTTCAAAGAGATACAGACATTTGGGATGTTTTTGAAGGATGCTCAGAGCTTTGGCTTATCAATAAGAAAGGTATCCATAAATAAAGGTCCCACACACAAGAAAGCAAGTGATAAGTTATTGTTGCACTTGTTATGAATGAGATCAGGGCGATGCTTTTGTACAGAGAGCTCTCATGGGTTATGTGGCATGGAATGTATATGGCAGAAATCTCATTATGACCTCTGAGGTTCAATGGTCTTGTCTTCTTTGCAGGTGGTGTGAGGAGTGCCTGGGCCTTTCTACCAATTTCCAGCATCACACTGTGCTTTGAGCCCGTCTTTGTTCCAGACAGGAAGGCCCCTTATTCACTGGACCAGGTTAATAGGGTGGAGAGGGAGCATCTGCTTCATAGAAGGCTGTCAAGTGAAGGCAGTAACACTGTCTCCAAACCAGCTTTTCATAGGCTCTTACTTAGTATTTAATTTGGCTGCAGTGTATGGAATTAGGCTAATGGCTGTTAAGTGGCTAAGGCACAAACATGGCCCATCTGCTGAGAAGGCTCTGGGCCATTGTCTATTTCAAAGGCTAAGGAAAAAGGATGAGCGAGACACACTGTTACACTGAGAGCTTCATCACAGGCCTCATTATGACCCCTCTGATCTTATTTCTTTAAATGTTACTGATTTTCATGGTTCCCTCTTAAAGAGTTAGAATCAGCTCCTCACTGCAGGACCATTACCAAAGTGGAGATAGCCTATCCTTATCTAAGCTGCTGGATGCATACCAGTAAGCAGCCCCATCAGCAGCACAATGATTTGGTGCACATCAAGAAACAACTATGAAGAGTAACAATGTTCCGGGTAATGTGGAGAATACAAGGAAGGAGAATACTCACCTAGGATGCACAATACCCTCCATTCAATTCCTAGAACTGTCAGAATTAAGAGAGAGAGAGAGAGAGAGAGAGAGAGAGAGAGAGAGAGAGAGAGAGAGAGAGTAAAACACAAGGAAAGATTCCTGACACTGTGTGATTGCGTCTTCGAGAGAAGGAAAGAGAGACACAGGCCTGAAGTATTCCAATATATTGTCCACCTTGTCCAAACTCAAAGAGAAATCTAAAGAGGACATGTCTGGGAAGATTATAGGGGAGTTCAGAGTCAATAATGCTTTCGGATTCTGGTTTTGGATAGAATAAAAGCTTATATTTATAGAGCACTCACTCTCTGTATGACAATGTACATATAGTATCTAAATTAACACTAGCAATATCCGGATACAAGCATGCTTTCATTCCTACTGGCTCAGGAGTAAACAGAGGTATAACTAGTGCTATACATTGACAAGGGTTTCATCAGCTTCTGTGTCCTCTTTAAATTTAGGGAAGATCAAGCTGGGAATGTAGCTTAGTGGTAGAGCCCTCGTCTAACAAGCACGAGGCTCTGGGTTCAAGTCTCAGCACTGTAAATAAATAAAGTAAGATAAATAAAAATAAAGATAGAGAAAACCTAAACAGGCAAAGAAGGTGAAGTGAAAGAAGGGGAGCACGTGGGCTTTTCAGCCCTGTGCAGAGATCAAGGGCATGATGGGAAGCAGGTGATGATGATGATTAGTTTGCTAGTTTGACTGCAGTATGTGGACACAGACATGGGAGCCAAGATGTGGGGGATAGCTGAAGTCATTATGCAAAATACTTAGAAAAATGGGCAAGGGAATGAGTCATTAAAGGGAAGGTTCTCATGCAATGGGAAAGGAAGAGGGTGCTCAGGCTATTCTTCTGAACATCCTGTCATGCTTGATACATAGGATGCAATAGAGATGAAGAATAGAGAGGGGAAAGCTCAAATGAGATGTCACAAGTGCACCGTAAGCAAGTGACACTGAAGCCAGACTTCTTAAAGGAGTCTGGCACTCATGGTCCATCATGGTGGCATTGTGTCAGATGACATGGGGAAGGGGAAACAAAGTAGGTCCCCCAATAAACACTCACTAACTAGCCTCAGGTTTGGGTAAAGAACTGTGCTATGTAGTGAGAAGAAGAAAAAAACAAATCAAGGACAGGCCCTTCATTTTTGTGGGTAAACACTCATGAGATTAAATATAGACAGCTTGTTAAGTTTGGGAAAGGGAGTAGTATGTAAGCTGCGGGGTCTTGAAAGGATGAAGGACCTGGTTTAGAGCAATGAGGGGATTGGGAAATGTCCAGCAGAGCTTGACACAACACTTGGAGCTCATCTAGGGCTTCCAAAACCGCACTCCATGTGTGCCATGCTAGTCTTCATGGGACCTGAACCTGCAAGGGAAAAAAGCTTTTGAGTGAGCTACTTTAACTACACTAGATATTGCTGGTGACTTGGAAGGATGGACTTCAGAGACTTCGGGAATGTGGGTCACAGTTCTAGGTGCAGGGGCTGTTCTCAGGGTAGACCTGATACCCAAACTCCCATTCCCCAGAGCTGCCGAAGCATGGGATGTCTTCAGTTGTGCTTGGAGTTTCATTATGCACATAGCCTAAAACACCACTGAGATGGCTTTCTGCCTTAGGAATTAAGGACAAAGATGCCAGTGCTGAGACTAAAGTCCGGGACATTGTGTTGTTCTGGATGCTGAGGACACAGCAGTGGATAAAATGGAGCTCCTGCCTCACAACAGAAATTCTAGCCAGAAATGATAGGCAATAAACAGACATGCAATAGGTGTATGAAATTATTCCAATGTTCACTGAAGCACTATCCATAACACCTAAGATATAGAAGTGACCTAAGTGTCCATTGATAGATGATCCATCAGAGAAAATCTGGCATCTACACACATCGCAATATTCACTTTTCTGAAAGGGAGAAATCCTGCCATCTGCAAGAGCATGGAAGAACCCTGAGGTTGTGATGCCAAGTGAATACGACAGTCACAGAAGGACAGATACTGCATGATGGCACTGACATGTGGCATCAAAAACAAGCAAACTCACAGAATCAAAGAGCAGAATGGGAGTTCCCAGGGGCAGGAGGGAGCAAAGCTGCTAATCATTGGGCAGAAAGTCCCAACTATACAATGTGAATATGTTCTGGAGCTTTGCCATAGCACATGGCATGCATAACAAACACTGCTGGATTGTTTGAAGAGGGACAGACTCCTCTAGGTATGATGACCACATTTAAACAAAGTTCCTAATGAAGTGAAACATACAGATAGGTTGGGTGAAAGTGAATGAAAAAACACTACACTGAGTCCTGTTGAAGCTCCACCCTCACCCAGCCCGATACCTAACTATATTGTAAGAAGCCATGGAGACAACTAAGGCAGACTGCGTAATGAGTACCAAGACTTTGAGACGAAAGAGTGGAACAAGAAGCAATTATTTTTCTTCCTCTGACAGTCATTTTCTTACAGGCAAAACAAGTTAACTATGGGACACCAAATTCTCCTTTGTCTACAGGTCTTCATCAACAAAGCAGGAGCATGCTTTAGGAAATGAAAATGCCAAGTATTCAAGTTCTTCAAGATATACCTTTGGGCATAATATTTGTTTTTTTGTTTTGGTTTGGTTTTTTTCATTTTGTTTTGTTTTTGTTTTTCGAGACAGGGTTTCTCTGTGTAGCTTTGCGCCTTTCCTGGAACTCACTTGGTAGCCCAGGCTGGCCTCGAACTCACAGAGATTTGCCTGCCTCTGCCTCCCAAGTGTTGGGATTAAAGGCGTACGCCACCACCGCCCGGCACCTTTGGGCATAATATTAATTAGGGTTAACTTTTATTACAATATCTTGCTCAGTATATAGCACATAAGAGTTTATGGCCAAAGATGTTATTGTATTCATCACTGTACATTCATTAATAATAAACTAACAATAATAAAATCAATAGAAATGAGAATAGTAGGGCCTAATGTTTTTTGAATGTTTATTTTGTAACAGTCAGTCTGGGCATGAATGCCTCCCTTGCAGGATATCATTTGATCTCACTACTAATCTAAGGAGGAAAAACTCAGACTTAAGTCATCTCAACTAGTCACACAAGGCACCAATACTCATACCCAAATGCAGCTCATACCGAAGTCACTCCTGGTCACTGTGCATCACTAGGAGTGTACCATGGGTCACTGATGGCTATCTATGCAAGAAAACAAAATGCTAGAGTGCTGAAACACGAAAATACTGACGCCCTTAACAAGACCAGACCTCACACAACTGTCTCACGCATGCTCTGTTCACACTAAAGCTTCTCAGCGACTTGTGTCATCGGCTCTTCTCACTCCATTCTTCCCTTCCTTTGTTTCTCCCTTTATCAGCAATTTTCAAGTGCGTCTATGCACCAGACTGTGTAAAGTTTGCTCTCAGTGAGGAGGGGCAGCCACAGTACAGGTGACAAGCCATACGAGTGGAAATCACTGGCCATGTTAATCAATACTGACCTCTCAAGCAAGAAAAACTCTTCACAGGGACCAAGCAGCACGCAGTTACCCCATAAGTAATGTACAACTTAGTGAGGATGGACAATAAAATAAAATTGGAAGGAAATCCAGGTAATCAATGTCAGATAACAAGAATGAAGAATGAGTATAGGAGGGCTCCTGTGTTTTCTTTTCTTTTCATTTTTTTTTTCAAATTGTACCTTTAAACCAACACCCTAAAACTCCAAAGAGAGAGCTTAATTGCTGGCCAGTTGTGTGGAATCCAGAGGCCCGAGAGTATCCAGTACCCATCAAGCCTGTTAAGGTTTGCATGTCCTGTGTGGAGTGAGGAAACACTGAGTGAATGTGTAAGAAGTGGGTGGAGTCCTGGCTTGAACCTGTGCTGTCAGCATGTGCACAGCCATATAAAGGACTCTGATGCCTCACACATGGGAATGTCAAAGCCTTTCCTGGGGTCAGGTTCAGAGAATTGGAAAAACCTTCCTCTGATCCAAATAAGAGTGTTTACTAACAATTGACCACTGTATGCAGAAATTGTCACCCACAGCTTCCTCTTCTGAGATGATTGAGCCTTAGATTACTTACCTAAGTAGACCTCCAGTGGAAATCAGCTGAACCTGCCTCCTTGTTCAGCACTATGTAATAACCCTACCTCCTCAATTCCACTGTATAAAATAAACATGTTGAGTTTCTGGGCAGCTGGTGCCCTCCCACCTGACCTTGGCTTTTCTGTCCACATGTCTGTGTGTCTGACATTTCTTCATGCCCTTGTCACTCCAGTCAATCCCTGAAGTCATGAAGAGTATGACAGTGTCCCCTCCAAAGTCATGTTGAAATATAATGGTCATTGTAATGGCATTAACAGGCAGCACCTCTAAGAGGTGCTTGGGTAAGAGGGTGCCATCCTCATGAATGGATTCATGCTCTTATCTCCAGAGCATGTTTTTGGCAGAAGCTGACTTTTCTAACTTGATCTGTTGTTAACTTGTTTATCTACCATGTCATGAGCGTATTTCAACACTGCACTCTTGAACTCCCCAGCCGTCATGGATCTGCTTTAAATAAATTTCTGCTGTATAAAATTATAGCCTATAGTATTCTAATATCATGAAAAGGGAGGTAGCTCAGTGGTAAAACACATGCTTAGCATCCTAGAGGCCCTTTGTTCAAACCCCAACACTGAAGAGTCAAGAGGGAAGGAGACCAGGAGGAAGGGAAGAAGACAAAGTCAGAACCACCACAACTTGCCTAGAAAGGCTGTGCTGCCAAGGAAATCTAAGAAACCTCTTTGGAGAGTGTTAAGTGTGCTGCAACTTTTATGTCAACTTGACACAAGTTAAAGTCACTAAAGAAGTACAGCCTCAATTGAGAAAATATCTTAGAAGCTTGGGCTGTAAGCAGGCCAGCGGGGCATTAGCTTCATTAATGATTGGTGTGGGAGGGTCTAGCCATTGTGGGTGGTAACACCTCTGGGCAGGAGGTCCTGGGTGCTATAAGAAAACAGGCTGAGCAAACCGTGAAGAGCAAGCCAGTAAACAGCACCCCTCCATGGCCTCTGCATCAGCTCCTATCTCCAGGTTCCTGTCCTTCAGTTCCTGCCCGCACTGCTTCTGATGATGAACCATGATATGGAACTGTGAGTGAAATAAACCCTTTCCTCCCCAAGTTGCCTTTGGTCATGATGTTTCATCACAGCAATGTAGCCCTAACTAAGGTACTAAGTGAACATCCACTACTCTTGAAGGAAAGAGTAAGTTTACAAGAAGCCAACAGAGAAAGATGGGTCACTAGGGCCCCAAAAGGGCATATGGTGGGAATGTGCCTATCTATTTCTATTATATCCCTACTATATGCTATGTCTCAGAAGTTAATTAGGGAAAATGTGTTGGTGTTGCAGTGCCTACAGAGGCCAGAAGAGGATATCAGATCCTGCAGACCTGGAATTCCCTCAGACACGTGGTTGTGAGTCGTGTGATGTCAGTGCTGGGAACTGAACTCCAGTCCTACACTCTAGTAACCACAAAGCTATCTCCCGCTCTCAAATTAAGGAAACTCTTGAAGGACAGTTAATGCAGGGAAGTATTTAAACCACTTTCAAGATACACATGTAACAAGCACTACAGTGGTTCATGAGACAAAAATGCTACAAGTAGTCCAGAATTGCCTGGGGGATAATTCTGGAATCAAAAGTCCAGAATTTGATCCATATACTACATCCAGTATTGTTTAGCAAAGGCAGTGTTCTAATTCACTTTCTGCTACTATGGTAAAGTGTTGACCAAAGCCAACTTGAGAAGGAATTGGTTTATTTCAGCTTGCAAGTTAGTTTCCATCATCGAGGAAACTCAATGCCAGAACTAAAGCAGAGGCCATGGAGGAGCATTAATTACTGGCTTGCTTTCCTTGACGTGTTCAGCTACACTTTATAGCCAAGGCCTACTTGCCTAAGAATTGAACCTCCCACAATGAGGTGGCCACTCCTAACTCAATCAAGGACATGGCAGGTCAAGAAAATGACCCACAGACATACTAATAGTCCAACCTGATAGAGACAATTCTTCAGTTCAATTCATCAGGTTGACAAGGACTAACCAGGGAAGATGGCATGGCCAACAGAAGTAGATACTGCTTAATACACTATGCTGAGACTGAGATTTTTAAAAATTACAAAAAAAAAAAAAAAAAAAAAAAACCCACAACTGAAGGACTTCCCCACCCCCCATGGTATAGGTGGATCAACAATTTCAAATAAAAATTAAATTAAAAAAAGAGCTGAGGAAATAATCCAGCCCAGGTGTGGTCTGTAATTCTGACACTTAGAAGGCTTATGTGAGGATGATGAGTTCAAAGCCATCCTGGGCTACACAGTGAGACACTGTTCTAAAGCCAAGAAAGAGAGAAAATCATTCATATTGTTCAGGATCTCAGGATGGGAAATACCTTTCTAAGCAAGAATACAGACACAAGAAATGCAAAGTAATTTAACTGCACAAAAATTAAATAATGTATGTAGAAAATACATATGACAAATGATAAGATTGCAAGAAAACTAGAGCGTAATTTAAAAGATGTATGGCAATGATTAATTTATTCCAACAGTTAGTGCACTCTTAAAAATAGATAAGAGAAGGATGAGGGGGAAAAACAGTTAAAAACTAAGCAAGATGAACAAAAAGATGAAGTAAAAATGAGCAACAAATATGAAAATATATTAACCTTCCAATTTAAAGAAAATATAAATTATACACCTGCTTACCCATCAATGTGACAAAAGTCCACTATTTAAAAAAAAATTATAAAACAATGAACTATTACCAAAAAAGAGCTCTGTTCATTACAGACTAGGTTATGTAGAAAATTCTATACAAATTCCTAAGATCGAACAACCCATTAGCCCTTTGTTATATGATTTTGTAATATTCTCCAGACTTTTGATTTATGTACTCCTGGTCTTCAGACACTCAAAGATGTGAGTTTGCTTTGAGAGACACTTGTATGTCTATGCCAAGGTGTTTGTTGAGGCCTGGTTAAAACAACAGAGGAAATGAAAATAATTTGTATGTGAATGTAGAGGGAACCAGTGAAATCAATTCTGGAGACTTAGAAAATAGAATATTACTCATCTAGGTAAAAGAAGTAAGTTTAATTTATACACACTGATGGCAGAGCATATTGCTGACATACTGTTTGTAAACAAAGGAAAGCCCAGATTGATACGTGGGACACATTTCATTTGTGTAAGATGTGTATTGTGTGTGCCACATATGGTTGGAAATGAATGTAAAAACACCTGCCAAACTGTGGGCTCCTCCAGAGAAGAAGAGAAAAATCTTTTCAATGAAATGGCTACTCCTAAATTAAAATGTCTCTAGATTTTATCAGAGGACACATTGTCAGGTTTTGGTTTTTTGTCTGTTTGTTTGTTTTCATTTCTTTGCTAAAAGAGCAAAATAAATTAGGAAATCTTATGTCTGACCCTTGAGGCAATTTATTTGACCAAGGTGTGATCTCCTTTTCAAAATAAGAGCTCCTGTATGGTGTTTGATGTCTTCTCACACGAATGCTTACAGGATTTGAAAAGGAGTTCTTTAAAAGGCCCATATGGCTGCCCCCACGCCAGTACACTTCCAGTGAGAGGTGCTGGAGCATTCACCAGTGTCCATCTCCCTGTTCCTGCTGTCTCCCATGAGTCCCACACTGTCCACAGACCTCCAGCGGGTCATCTCCCCATTCCTGCTGTCTCCCGTGAGTCGCACCCTGCCTGCACACCCCAGCTTCCCAGGTCTTCTAACAGTGTTTATCTACACAATTTACTTCCGATATCCCGATTCCCTGGGTTGCTTTCTTGTTCTCTTTCTGACCTGAGTCTGGTGACAGACTTCTGCATTCTGTCTCCCTCTTGTGTAACTAAGCCCAGTTCATTAGCTGTATACAAAGTGTAGAGTTATTCAGTCTCAGCCCACACACTGCTCAGGACTGTGCACAGAGTACAGCAGCCTTCTGCCCTGGAGACACTTAATAGGCAAGACTGCTTTATCACAGGGAGAGATTTGCCAGGTGCCATCCATTCCCTTTAACACTTGTGTCTCCTGGAGATTTCAGAACGGACTCATCACAGTGAGCAATTACTCCGGCATTCCAAGGGAGACTGGGAGACTGAATCTAGAGAGGCCCAAGAAGTTCAGGGAGGGGCCACCATACAGTTGGGGAACTCCACCACCCAGAGAATTAGCGAACAGGGTGTGCTATTTGTCTTTTCCTTTTGACAAACCCTGGCTGTCTGATGACTGCCTTTGGGGATTACTTCTCTAAGTGATTGTGGAAATATTGACAATTTAGGCGAAAATTTGAACACCTGGCTGGCCTTTTCATTTGGATATTCTACCTCTTACTGTTTTCAGTTTGTATATGTATGAGGGGCTCATTCTAGATCTCCCTTCATCTTCAGCTCAAATGGACCAGAATGCAGGAGGTGATAGCGAGACCAAAAAGCTGCCTTCAGCCATCCACAGTGGAAAAAGGGGTGTGTGTGTGTGTGTGTGTGTGTGTGTGTGTGTGTGTGTGCGTGTGCGCGCGCCCTTGGTCCTGAGGACTAAACTCGGGCCTTGCACATGCTAGCCACATGCTTTATCCATGAGTTATCTACTTCCAAGCCCAAATAAAAAAATTTCAAGTAAGTCTGCAGCCATATAAGCCTAAATATGAAGGAATCCCAGTGTTCAGGAGGCTCATCCCTATACTGCTTCAAACTTAACCTGTGAATGCACTGTTAAGCATTAGGTGTGCACATGTGTGTGGTGTGTGTGTATGCATGCATGTGAGTTTGTGATGATGGCAGATGCTAAGGAAATAAGAGTGTTTCATGCAAATAGTTAAAAATGAGCTATGCTATTTTGTGACCCACACATGGGAAACCTTTAAAAACACATATTGCTGTTTTCCTGGATTTGTGCTTGCTGAAGGAAGAAAATAAAACAAGAACAAAAACAATGAAATCCAACCACACACCAAAGGGACTGTGCTTAGTTCAAAACTCTAGGCATGAAGCCCAAATAGATCCGGGACCGGCTTTATCCTCACACAACAGGGAAGATGATAAAACGCATTTACTTAGTCTTGCATCACGAGAGCCAAATGATTCTAAACTGAACTAATCCTGTCTATCCCAGGAGCAGTGTTTTGGTTCTCTGCACTACATATGTCAAAATGGTGATGCTGTGGCATGATACATTTCCACAACACCCCTTCAAGTGTGATCAGGCATATACTCCAACACATAAATGCTCTGTATACATTTGCTTAAATAAATAATTCATGAAACTACAAATACCTATCCCCGAAGCAGCTTCCAACTCTTAAACACTCCAAGCATGCTCACCCTCATTTTAAACGGGAGGAGATGAAGTGCAGGCTGCAATTCAGATGGAGGGGAGGGGATGCCAATCCACCGAGACCTATTTCAAATTAGTGAGGAGTTAGCGACCGGATACCAACACAGCAGGCAGAATTTTATTTCAAGGGCAAAATGTGGAGTTTAAATAACGAGAGCATCCTGGTCCTGGTGTGGAAACAAATCTGAGCGAGGATGTGGATATCAAAACGGATGCTTTTTCCTGGGTCTCATGAATAGATGGAAGAACTGTCCTGTCACTTTCCTAAAACACGAAGGACCTCCAAACACAGCTCATTAGACACTCACCTCTACTCAACAAATCGAGCCTCCTGTGTCTAATGCAATATGAGTACCAGGATTAATAAACTACAGCACAGAACCCAACTACTGCAAATGGCTGTCTGGTGATTTCCTTTTAACCGCCAGAATTTTGCTCTGTGCTTAGTAATTCTGGATTTAAAGCATTTTCTAGCTTTTTTTTTTTCTAGGCAAATTATCTTCACACCAGCCAGTGGCATTTATCTACTACCAAAAGCCTATCAGTGTCACTGAGATCTCCTAAAATCGCTGGCTGCTTCCCAAGATCTCACAGTAAAAAGGAGGAAAAGTGTTTTCAAAAAAGTTTACGAGCGGGAAGAATATGATTTCCACCTACAAATAATGCCCAAATACAGCTTTCTAAACGTCCTCCAAAAAAGACTCTTTCTTAAGGAATATTGCTGTAACTGGTAATTTTTCCCCTTTTAGAAAAATTTGACTCAGAATTAGAATGTCTGCCAGGCCGAAAAGCAAGCAGCTCTAGCTGAGAGGGTAGGGCCATGATGAATTCCTATCCATGCTTCTGTGATCTGCATCTTGACGGGTAGGTAGCCTTCCTCTGCATGTTGGTGGTCTAATTCACTAAGACATTTCTAATGGTGGAAGTGCGTCTTGTGAGAAAGTTTTTTAAAAAGAAAGCTGCACTCCTTAAGTTCTTTGTCCAAGCTCTTCCCTGGGGAAGAGCTCTTCTATGCACACACAATAACCTGAGTTCAGGGGACCATGCACATGAACCTGTAATCCCAGCTGTGTGGGGAGCAGAAATAAGAGAACCAGTGGAGTCTGGTGGCCACCAGTCTAGCTCTAGGTTCAGTAAGAGGCCCTGACTCAAGAGATTACATCAGAAAACAATAGAGAAAAGCATTCAGTATCTTCTACTGGGGCAAAACATGCACAGATATGTGTGCATTTTCTTGCATGCCCACCTCACTACCACACACACACACACACACCACTACCACCACCTCTACCACCACCATTACCACACCACCAATAATAATAATAATAATAATAATAATAATAAAAATAATAATAAAAAAATAAAAGTCTTTGCTTATGGGAAGTGGGCAAAGTATTAGGAAATGGGGGGTGGAAAAGAGAAGGGGGTTCAAAGAACCAAGCAGGAAGAACAGGGAAGATCATTTCACAAGTGTCCTTCAGTGGTCTCTTTCATTTCACCTGTGAAGAGGGATCCATTAGTGTCCATCATACCGCTCTTACAGACATACACACTGGTATTTTCCATGTTCAGCCCCCAGAGTAGCATCATCAGTACAAGGCATCCAAAAATCCATACTCCCAAATTCACCAACTTCAGGACCATTTTGAGCACAGTCATGACACCACAAATGGAAAATTCTTCACTTGAGCACTTGTGATGTATCACAGGCAGATGTGGATATACCAAACCATGACTTCCAGGCTGTGTTTAAGGTTCATAGGAAGCAAATCACTACAGTGTTTAGAGTTCAGTACTCTGTCACCACCATCTCATAAAATGTATACAAACATTCCAAAGTGTTATTTGTCCACCAAACTGTGAATATTGTCCTGCTTTAACCCATAGTAAGAATGTTTTTCCAAGTACCCCTTGCAGCTAGATCAGTAGGTTGCAGTCCCTCTAGAGGCTGAACGACCCTTTCACAGGGATCACCTGTGACTATCCTGTGTATCAGATATTTACATCACATAAAAGTAGCAAAATTACAGTTATGAAGTAGCAACAAAAATAATTTTATGGTTGGGGGTCACCACAACATGAGGAACTGTATTAAAGAGTCGGTAGCATTAGGGAGGCTGAGAACCACTGAGCTAGGTGGAGACACGCAGCAGTTTTAGGCTCCATTTCCAAACAACACCCCTTCCCACAAAATAAAAATAAATAAATAAATAAAAATAAAAAATAAAATAAAACCAACCAAATCACCACCTCTCTCTCCTTGAAGCAAGGACTCCAATATAAATTCCACAATAGAAAAGCTCAGGTCCTTAAATCACCACCTGGAAGGAGCCACCCAGGAGAGCTATGCCTCCTGCGTAGATGTTGCATAAGGAAGAAATGAATGTGTATCGTGTTCCTTCACTAGGATTTGAAGGTTGTTTATTACAACAGCTGTTATAATTACGCCACTAATCCGTCCTCTGTTTTTGCATAGTGGCTCCTACCTGACCCTCCTCCACAATCCACTCGCTTTACAGTTAGTATTTTAAGCACCCATTTTCCCTCAAGATTATAGCTTTATTCACTTTACTCATTAAAAAAAAAAAAAAAAACTTACCTTTGAAAAAACTCTGGCATAAAATGGGCAATTAATAAATGTCTATTAAAGGGAGAGGAAGAAAAGGAAACAATGGAAGCAAATTTAAAAAAAGTTATACCACATGGGCTGTGCCCACAGATCTAAATATGTTCTTTAATATAGATTATTACACAACCAGCCCCTTCCTGCTGTCACAGAGTTACTTCAATTACAATGGAGGCAGGGTTAAGAGCTCAGGCCTCCACAATTAAGTATTCTCCTTGGGGAGTTGTTTTGATGACTCCAAATGACCCATAGCTGCTCCTGAATAACAAGGGCATGCACTGGTGGGCCTGTGTGAAGCATTTCATGGTTAGTCCCAGCCCCCCTGATTCCCTCACAGGATTATGGCAGTAGTCAAATAAAATCTGCCATTCATTGAACCTACTTTTTCTCTACAATGTAGAGGACCATGAGCCATTCCAGTCTCCAATAAAACAGAGATCAAAGACATTCTTCCTGTTCTTCCAGAAGATTCCTTCTCAATGTCAGAGGGACAGAGGCAGAGATAGAGAGAGATAAGCAAAGACAGTAGATGGAAAGGCTTTGTTACCTAGAAAGCACTATACAGCCAAAGGAACTGTGGTTAAATAACGCAGTCATGACCATATGGTTATACACAGCTAGAGAACAAGAAGCCAGGTCTGAATTCCCATCCCTTTGTCTCTTCGTTATTCTGGCATGCACCCAGAGAAGGTGGCTTCACAAGGATGACAGAAAAGGGAACAGTGTACTAGGGTACCAGAATCCAATTCTTAATAGCCACTGACAGGCAGCTACAGGTTAGCACATTTATTCTTTGGTTGCTTTTAGCAACTAAAGCCCCACAAGCACAAAATGAACAAATGACAGCCAGTGAGTGATGTCAGCTTGACAGATTATGAGTCATTGCCCATTTACCTTCAATCATTTGCCTGTGAATCATATGTATGAGAAGGTGTATGATGTGCTGGGCTACCGGAATGTCCACCTTTCTGCCTCACTTGAGCCCTTGCACAGACTCTGATCTCCCTGCCATGGACTTGTCCTCTAGTCACCAAATTAGACTGGATACAGTGGTACACCCTGGTAATCCCAGAGTTCAGGAAGCAGAATCAGGATGGTATGAGTTCAAATGCAGTGTGATACCTCGCCTCTAATTAGTTAAAGGGAATACAGATGGTGGTTTTGCTCATAAGCTGACTGTGGTATCCAAATAAGGTTGGTAAATTTAGTTAACTGATCATCATGCTTTGTGGATGTTGCCACATTAGGATAGTAAGCAAGATCATCAAGTCATCTCTAGTCTACAGTTACTTGCACCTTCCCTTCGATTTACACTGAATCGGAAAAAGGATATTCTCACCCTGGAAACGCCTACTGTGATCTAAGAGATAAAAAGAGGACCCATTCCTGAACATTGTGGAGTGATCATGCATAACAATCTGTCTGTCTACACAGGTTCTCTGGGTAGTGTTAGATGATTTCCCCTGCTAACAAACTTCATATGTATACTGTGCATGTCAGCTTGCGTGTGTGTATACTCTGCATCGTTTGGGGAACACGGGGGTCAAGAAAGTAAATACAGATTCCCTCTAGTAAACTTGAAAACGTTTATTTCTCAGTTTATACCAATTAATGTCTTTACTTCCTTTGACTCCAGGAAGCACTCTCCACCCCACTTCCTCAACCACGGGAGCCCTGGGAACACTGACCAAATGTCCTTGCTGTTACATTACTTTATGCCCTATTGGAACCAGCTACACATGCATTGTACATGAATGTTGCATTGGGTTTGGAGTAAAAATGAGCACTCTCCACCGGGGCAGTATCCACTAAGATTCTTAGGTTGGCAATAGTACATCGTAGTAGATCTCTGTGGAAATGTCCATCTGATACCTGGACACTCCACGGTGAGCCTGAAAACAATGAGGATGGTCTTCCTCTCTGGAGTTTAAAATAGATTATTTTTCTGTATTATTTTCCTTCTGGCTGAGCTCTGATTTCTGGAACAGTTATTCAAGTGGATGATTACATACAGATAAAAGTCTTAAGAATGGACCTGTGTGAGGTCCATGTCAATTAAATATATTACCCTCACACACCCACTGCCTATTTCAACCCTACCCTGCAAATGATGGGAGCTTTCTAATTACATCTTCTTTTCTCCTGTGCCATGTGCCATCACATCATGCAAAGAGATGACACAGAAACCCACTTTACTCCATGCTAACTTTAAAGAACAAGGAACAGGAGGCAGAGGACAGAAGCATCTACACATCCAAAGGATGCTGTTGCTCCCTTCAGTGACAGCACTGGGCTTGGACTGTGCCTCTCACCTCTTCTCTCCCACATCATAGTTGTACTATCTTTGCTAGAACTTTTTCATCTGTATGCAACCATGCTCTGGAAAGTGTGTATCTGAACATACACACATAGAGACGCACAAATACAGACACACACAGAGAATCTCTTTCTCTCTCTCTCTCTCTCTCACACACACCACACACACACACACACACACACACACACACACACACACACGAGAGAGAGACAGAGAGAGAGAGAGAGAGAGAGAGAGAAGACAGACAGATAGACAAAGACATACAGAGTTACTTTCCCCAGTTACCATCAGTTCTTTCTCTCTCTCTCTCTCTCTCTCTCTCTCTCTCTCTCTCTCTCTCTCTCTCTCTCTCTCTCTCTCAGTTCCTTTCTCTAATACTTCTCTAAAATCTTCATTTTCATGATCAACAAGGCTCATCAATCCAATCTCAGGGACATTACTATCTTCTGGGTTGTGACAGTAAGTTTCCAAGTTGATCCCTCTTTCCTGACCACATTTTCTCCTCACTTGGATCTACTCCCACAGACTGCTATTCCCTCCCGATCTTCCTACATATGCTCCGTGTTCTTTGCTGACTCCCACCTCTCCCCAACCTTCAAATACTGCAGATCTGCCAACCTCTAATACTGACCTTTCTCATTATTTACACATGATGTTGGTGATTTTATCCCACCTTAAGATTTTAAGGACAAATGGAAGCTTCTCTCTCATATTTATATCCACAGTTTCCCAAGAGAGCCTCTCTTGACTCAAGACCAACACCTAAACCTTCCCACACATAAGCTCCCAGGTTTCCTCATGGCCTCTTCCCAAGAGTTACAGTCCATCTAGCACACAGTCAAATGAGGGGAGTCATCCTTGCTTCTATCCATCCCCTCTTTGTCTTGCCCTTCTCCTGGGACCTATAGACTGTCCTTCGTACTCGCCTACTTCACATTACACTCAGAGCGGTAAGTTCTCACTGACACACACCTGGACAAGCTCTTCCTTTGCCATAAACTTCTAAAGCTCATATGGCACTGAGATGAAGCACAATCCTTTTACCCTGTGCAATATGGTCAGCAATAAACCCACCCCTCTCTGGCCTCTCTGACTTCATCTTGTCACAGTCTCATATTTGGCTCTGTGCTGGACTCCAACAGCTTCCTTTTCCTTTTCAAGCATGCTGAGGTGACAGCAGGCCACATCAGCTCTGTATTGCTTGTTCCTTAGAATTGTGCTCTTCCTTCAAAGCTTTAGGCAGAGCGGACTCCTGCACATCCCTCAGCAGGCTCCTGCATGCCCCTCAAGGCTAGGTTTCACTGTCCACATCTCTGTCAGCTGCCCAGGTGTTTCCTATCACATCACCTGTTCTTCATAGCCCTGTCATCCAAAGTCTTCCTTGTTGAATTATATTTCTCCACTTTTACCACTAAAATGCAACCTTCCATGAGAACAAAGGCTGTGCCTTGTTCAACTGTGTCCTCAAAACACTAAAGTCAATGCCTAACACATAGCAAGGACTAGATGGATAGTAGATATCTAAACAAAGGAACGTGTGATGAGTACCAGCTAAACTGATACAGTGTGTGCCTATTATTAACTTTTCCTAGTGAATATTATTTTCAGGCTTGGCCCAGTGATCCTGCACAAGTAGTCAAGTCAGAAGACTGCAAACTAACAGAATCTTGTCTCTTTTTGCCCTGCAATACTCCACTGACCATCCTCTACATGGTGTCTGTAACCCATGCCCTTAACACTGGAGTCATCTCTTTAAATAGCCACAGCACTAATTTCCACTAGCAATAAGAAATTGGGATTTATTTCCAGAGTTAGATCCAATGCTAAATTATCATGGGAGTTAGTGTAAGATCCATCCATGAGTACATCAAGTCTAGAACTAGAAAAATAGGACGAGACTTCATAATTCCAAAAGTCACTTTCATATGCAAACTTTTAGGTCATATATGAACAATTACACTGTGCAATCGCCTCTGCTCAGGAAAACATTTATAGCACCTCAGTGGCCATTGCCATGCTCAGAAGACATCTCCGCATTGCATGGCCTCTTCATACATCACACACCTGCTTAATAGCAATACCTGCCAGTGACCCGTTCATTATACAGAGGCCCAACCACACAGTCCCTGTGTAGCCATGCATTTTATCTCCCTGCCATATCTGTCTAATAGAACAAGAAATAATACACAGAATATTAAAAAAACATTAATAGCTAGAATAAATTATTAATTCAATTAAAGTATGAGTCCAATAATGATTCTTTTTCATTGCATTTATTAAAAGGAATAATTAATTGCTAAGTGGGTATTTAAAAAACACACAAACTGCTGACTCTACTCCTGAGTGAAACTGCAGACCTCGTTTCTGCAGGGACAACAGAGGGAATGCTGGAGGAACAATACTCCTCTTGCTTCCCATCCCTATGTCTGCACAGCTGAAAATGGAGGAGTTGAAAGACCGACTTTTCCTTCCAGAACTATTGTACAGGACTCCTGGGTGGAATTGAAACTTTTGTCCCACCACACGCTAGTCTTTGCTTCCTTGGGCATTTTGGGGAGGGCTATTCTCAGTCACGGCACTTGGAGTTATAATCAAGATAGAATCTGTCTTCAAGGGTGGGTACAAGATACCCACGAGTGCTTGGCACAGTGTCTGATAACCTGCCACACAACTCGTC
Source organism: Peromyscus leucopus (assembly GCF_004664715.2). Classification (NCBI taxonomy): domain Eukaryota; kingdom Metazoa; phylum Chordata; class Mammalia; order Rodentia; family Cricetidae; genus Peromyscus; species Peromyscus leucopus. The sequence goes on along the minus strand of NC_051069.1, from coordinate 42,647,450 downwards.
TCGCTTCTGTCAATATTGGAAAAAGTGTGTGTACTCTTGCCCTATCCTTTGAGACACCGGAGGAGACACATTTTTCCAGGGCAATGGCTGATCTTGAAACCACCTCTCTCCTGCCAGTAGTTTAATAACCACGCTCAGAATTGATTAGGAGACACTCAGGAAAGATTCAATGTTTGAGACAGATTAAAATAAGCAAAAAGGGCTGCGTAGATGGCTCAGCCATTAAAGGCACTTGCCACCAAGTCCGATAATCTGAACTCAAATCCTAGAACCCATTAGGTGGAAGGAAGAACAGACACACACATATGCACGCAAGAAAAGTTTAATTAAACGTACAGTATATAGTGGTATCTTAATGTTGGGGGGGGTGGAGTGTTATGTGCAAGAATGTAAGGTAGCAGATAGATTAATTTCAAGATGAATTAAAATTTAATCCTATATGCTCCAAAATTGTCGTTTTAATTTTAACCAACTTTGATGACAAACTGCTTGAAATATTGGCTCACTTGAATGTCTTGAGAGACTGAGCGTGTAATTTAATATACTTTAAAATGTTGAGGTCTCTGATTCATCATTCCAAACACTGATTTTTTGACATAGATATTCTTAGAAGATGATGGAATATGTACAAAACTGTTCTGTACACGCATACACCAAAACGCACACATGTGGTTGCCTTGATTCCTCCCTTTTTATCACTCCTAGTGATCACAGTACAAGAGCAGAATTGGGATGCTGGTAAACTTAACACAGATTTAACAGGAGAACAAAACACTAGTATTAATGATTGTGAGTTCCAGTAACTTATTTAAAAGTGATATTTGTCACTGTCTGCTTCCACCCATCCCCCTCCTTTGTTCTACACAACATAAGGCTTCCATCTGGGGCTGAGAGTCCTCTGCCATTTTTGCCTAAAATTCTGCAAGGAAGAAGACCAAAAAAAAAAAAAGGCAGTTGTAATTACAATATATTATTGTATGGGTAAGGTAATTAGGGCCACAGAACGTCTCTCTGGCCCTGGAAATAAATCAGAGCATTGCAGAGAGGAATGAAGGAAATAGGCAAGGGAATCTTTCTCCTTATCTCTTCTGGGCTTTCTCTCAACACACTCTCTTTTTTTTTCTCCTTTTGTCTGTGGTCAGCACACATGTGCAAACTCAGGAGATTCTCCGTCGCAAAATAATTCCTCTAGGGAATACTGGGCATGGGCCTGGACACAAACTGGTTCTTATGATATGTTTATGACTAGCAAACACAGGAAGTTTTAGCCTCAATCTTACAAGTGAAGTAGGAAATAGAAGGCTTCCTGAGTTGGTTTTAAGTAGGGAAAAGGGTGACTGTATTTTCTAAATCAATGTCCATCTTTGATTCAAAGTAGTAGCAAGCAAGGAATTATGTAAGCACATCTCAGAATGGACAGAGTTCATTATATATATACCAAAATAATGATAATACCATGGGAACTAGCTTCCTGGCATTTGCACGTATTGCTATCAGCGATGCTCTCTTGCACTGACTTACTAACTCAGTACACAACGAAGCACATTTGTAAATATGGATCATTGGTTACCATCTGCATGTAGCTCAAATCTGCCCCACACCTCTCTGGGACCTACATCATCTCTAGAAGTTGCTCACAGAGGCTCAGTGACTTACATGTCTGTCAGAAGAGCCAGCCATCAGCATCCTGTCGTGGCCAAGGAACTCAGACTGTTTAACTTAAAATGCTCTGACCACTCCCACAGACATAATGAAAGGAGACCCATTTGCCTCCTTGACATCCCTGTGGTCCATCTAACCCCACACTCGGTGCTCTCTTCTCTTTCAGCCCAGGAGCATCTCCCCTGCTGCTGCAGCACTCCCTTCCAGCCCCTTCTCTGCCTTCACTTCTAGCTCGAGTGCTACTTCCTATTAGCCAAACTTTTGGCAACCCTTCTCCAGCTGTGGCCTCATCCCAGCACTTCATTAAATCTGACATAGCTGTATATAGTTCTCTGCAGGCTCACCATCTCCTCTCACATGACTACACTGTAAGTCTCAGGAACATATGTCTCTCTTACTCGTTCTGGAATCATGGCACATCACCCATTTAATGAATGTTCCAACAAATGTATGAATCACTCTACAGCAGTCACAGCTAAATACTTTCTGTGGATTATTTTATTTGATCTTCAAACCATCTCGGCAAGGTAGTTTCTATTAATTACTCTTCTTATTTTACTAATGAGGCTAAGTAAATTTCCCAATGGACTACACAGTCCATTCTCTTAATGACATTTTTCCTCTATTCTCTGTATATTTACACTATGCTCCATATCCATGGGATAGTGTCCCTCCAATCTGTCAAAGTACTATACAAAACTCATTCATCAGAGGAAATATTCAAGAATATTCTTGTCAGGTGTCTTGGGGGGAGTGTTATTTTGATGTTTTCTAGCTTTTTAGAAATTGACAATTTCATATGCAGAGCACAGGGTATAAATGGAGAAGATCAATGTTGTCATTAAGAGCATAGATGGGTCAGTAAGATGGCTTAGAGGGCAAAGACACTGGTGGCCAAACCTGACAACTTGGATTTGACCCCTGGAACTTACAACAAAAAGAAAAGACCAGCTCCTGCAAGTTGTCCTCCATCCTCTGCACTGTAGCATGCACACATGCACACATGTACATACACACACACACACACACACACACACACACACACACACACACACACATATACATGCACAAACAATAAATAAATAATAAAGTGGGTATTTTTTTCAATCAATGACATACACAGACCATGGAGTTAGCCTATCTGGGGTCAAATCCCCATCCAGCCATGTACTCATAAGTATATGAGATAAAATATGCAAAGCAATATGCCCCTCTCTCCCAAAAAGGAGTTCAATAAATGTCCAGTTTAGTTGTCATTACCAATAAATACTGACTACACAGTTGCCCAGGCTAGCCTTTACTTCCCGGAGTATAGCACACATATTTCAGGAACCAAAAACACACTGTGTTCTAGCCACCAAGAAAGATCCTTTCTCTTCATGTCTTTGTGCTTAGGTGTCGGTTAAGAAGACAAGGGAAAGAGGACCTTGCAGCACCCACTCAGTGAAATGTAAAGATAAAGCCTGGTAGAATTAACCCCAGAGCCATCTGTCCCCTTCTCAGGGGGACACCCAAAGCCTGAGGGGCAAGAGGCTGCAGAACCAAGCAAACACCTGCATCTGTAAAATAAAACTGTAAGCTCTGTGTCTTTGACTAGACACAGACCAAGTCTAACTCTAAAAGGGCACATCTACTGTGGGACCCTAACAGGTGAGAGAAGGGGGGGACTCCCAACTAACAGGTGAGGGTGCTGGAAAGCACTGCCCTCTGTTTCCCTCTTGGCGAAAGGGCAAGCCTGAAAAGGAAGTGGCTTACTCCTTGGCCAAGTGTTCTAGGAGTGTCAGAATGGACGCACAGCCTGCGGGTGCCCAAGGCTGGATGCAGGGACACGGACCCTCCTCCAGTCCCCACGGCCCCCTGACAGTTCTGGGCCCAGGAGCCAAACGACAGTGCTGGCGCACTTGCAGGAGAAACACAGTGGCACTGGCAGCTTTCAGTGACAAAAGGCGTGTTTACAGCAGGCACACTGACAGCTGTCCGAGTGCCACATTTATTTACAAAATGTTCGTTAAATTACTGACAGTTGGCGCTGTGGAGAGAAAGCCGAGAGAAAAGCTGACACTTCTTGATCTAGTGGTGCTCAGCTCCCAGCCCTGGCGCTGCTTCTCGTCTATTTATTAATTCCATTATTTGCCTGTGAGTTTATCCACGTGTAACTTCCAACTTATTCACTGGCCCCAGCTTTTAAGAGACATCAGGTGGCCCGTGCAGTTCAATCACTCTGTGGAATTTGGTTCCAAATCCCCAGACCCATAAGCTGCCCGAAGGATGACTCTTCTGAATGACAATCCTACTTCAAGCAGGAAGTGCAGAGGAGCCCCTGGAAGTTTCTGGAGAGTGTGCTGGAAGCAGGGAGCTCATATCAAGCCAGTTCTTTCACCATTCCGACCACAGACAGACTAAGGTGCGAATAATCTCACAATAGGAAACATCTCTCGATGCTTCTGCTCTCTGTCAGAGGCAGGATTTCCACAAGAGAGCCAGACCAAGTACTTGCATTTTTATTCTTTCTGACAGAAGCAATTAAGATAGAGGAAGAAGAATTTGTATGATAAATGAAGATCAATGTCATTGCTCTATGGAGTTTTAAACACCGCAACATATTTCGAATACAGCTTGTACCATTGCTTTTCCTCAAATGTTTAAGAGAGAGAGAGAAAAAAAAGAGCATTGGTTGCCATAAACTGTTGTCTTTACATTTTTCCCAGTCTCTCATCTTGTGTCAAAATAATTTCTGGGTTTTGTTGACAATTTAAAGTGGACACATAAGTGAAGAGTAATTAAGCTTTCTCTAGGCTTCCTGCTCTTCCTCTGTGCTCCTTCCCCATAGCCCTGCCATTTACTGAATTCCAGACTTTGTGTGCCTGTTGATCATTACCACTGAAGGGTAAGCTCAGTGAAAGGGGGATTTTAGCATGCTGTTACTGTCTGTCATTGTCTACAGAGTCTCGCAGCACATCCTGTCTGTGGTTGGCAAGGGATGGCCTTACTAAACGGAATGGTAGCCGCACAGCCACCTGGAGCTGACACTTCTCAGTCCTGTTGGCTCTGATAAGGCGAGGATGCTCTGGGCTCACCACGAAATAGACAGAGGCATCACCACAGAGGAGGGACCGGCCCAGAGGCCTGCCGCTTCAAGGCCTTCCCTCCCTCTAGGAACATGTCCAGGGTTTTATGGAGGCCTTCATAGGCTGGTCCAGATCATTCCTACAGGTTCAGACTCTCGCTGGCCGGCCGGCCGGCCATCACCTTCTTCAACTTCCCAGTGCCCCTTGTGTACCTCTCCAACACAGCTCCATGATACCTTTGGAATAAACTGTGGCTATTTTGAGTCTCCTTTTGAGATCCACCATCTTCAGCTCCCTCTGCCAGACAAGAAAAGACTTGCTGAGGGTAGGAGTGGGGGCATATTTGTCTCTGGAGCTCTCAAAACCCTCAGCACACTGCACACACACGGAAGCAAGTGTACCGGAAGCCCAATGACTGACACACAGTGATGTGAGTCCTCAATGTCACCGGTCTGTAAGATTGCATAGCACCGTCCTTATCTGATTACAAAAGCCAAACACATATGGAAAACACATGAAGAGACACAGCCCCTGTAAACCCACTACCAAGAAATTGGCTATGCGCCTGTATGCTGATACAAAATCCTTTCTGCTTTGTTCAAGTTTCCGCTAGCATCTGCAAGCGCAGGCACAATCACAAATTCCGAGCATTAAACCACTTCCGACCAATGGGGTGTAGACCCGTTAATTTTCGGAAGTGGTTTAGAGAAATTGCCACCTTTGTTCGTGTGTTTACACAAATTCTTTTTCTAACACAGGGAAAACAGGCACTGCTGATAATATAATGTTTAAGCACGACAAAATTTACTTATCTGGTACAACTCTAAAAAGAAGGAGGAAAATCATTAGAAAACTCAAAGCACTGGTCAGCTACTCATAGAAGAGAAGCTGTAAATAAGTTGGAATTCAGAGTCCAGAAGGAATGGAAGTTCTATTTCCTAGGCCAGGTAGAGGGAACAGGATGGATTTGTTACATTTTTATATGCAGATATGGCACACGCATGATATGGAATATGAAAATATGAGGTATTTTATATGATATATGAAACTATTTCATAATAAAGAAAAGCAATATGCCCTTGGCTTGCAGGGTACATAAAACATGTACTTCTCATATGAGCATTCCATCATTCCCTAGAGCTTGGGAGGAGACAGGCCAAAAGGGAGGTGTAAAGAGAAAAAGAAGGATCAGTCCCAGGACTACAGGCAATTCTCATCCTTCCTTACTTCCACCTGTACGGACCAGGATCTCAGCACCAAACATGACTCAGCATCATCCAGGGCCTCAGCAATAACTATCCCACTCATTCTTACTTTCTATTAGGAAGTAAGTTTATGCTAAAGGAAAAGGACTGGGATGGTAGCTTAGTGGTAGAGCACCTGCCTAGAACATGTGAGATCCTGGTCCAAACACTAGCACCACATATGTACATACATACATACATGCATGCATACATACATAAATACATATATGCTTACACACAAAAAAACATAAAATATTAATAGGAAAGTTCCCAATGTATTCAGATGAGGAATATGTGTTTACATCATCTTTGAAATAAGGGTTCACTTAGTTATCTACAGCTTAGTGAAATTATTGAGTAGAGATCACAAAATGATTGGCACCTACTGAGTAGGTAAGAACTTAGTACCAACCAACCAAGGCAATTACATCAATGCTAAGAGACCATACTTCCTACCTCAAGCACTACCATATATTTATACTCTCTTTTCTGGCTGCATGGAGAAACGCAAGACACCACCAGCACCCTAGTGTGTAATATTCCACCACAGTGCTCTCTTCCAGACTTATGCTAACTTCGTTCAGATTGCCATCTCCCTCCTGTAACCGTTACTTCTCTTTCCCATCCTCCAGTAACCACTTTTCTACTCTGAAGTTAACTTGCTTAGATTCCACAAGTGAGGGAGATCAAACAGGATTTGTGTTTCTGAGTCTTACTTCATTTAATGTGGTATCCTCCAGCTTCATTCATGCTCTTACAAAGGACAGGGTTTAATTATTTGGGAAGCTGAGTAGTATCCCATTTATTGTGTAGACAACATTTTTATCTATTATCTGTCATTGGACACCTAGATCGACTCAAACACCTCAGCTATTTAAAAACAGAACTGCAATGCCATAGCAGTGCTGGTGTCTATTTGGCATCCTGGTTTCACTTCCACTGCGACTGTCAGACCAGATAGAAGTTCTAGTTTTAATTCTGGAGTCCCTTCATAGTGTTTTCCACAAGCTCTGCCCTAATTCACCTTCCCCACAAAAATATGCATTGTTCTTTTCTCGATTTCCTCACTATCATGTGTGTCTTACCGTTTTCATCATAGTCATTCAAATTATTCTTATTTGCTTATGACACTATACATATATACATATATATGTTTGTGTGTGTGTGTATGTATGCATATGAGAATATCACATTGGACATCATAAATATATAAAGTTATTATGCACAGGATAAACAAGGGTTTCCTCTTTATGATAAAGATGACAAAGGGGTTTCAAATTAAACAACAAAATAAGACTAGGATCTTACAGTCTCTTGGCTGAAACAGTCCCTACAAATTATTTCTTCTGAACATTTCATCAGTTTTAGCTACCACAAGACCATGAGCAATGGCCTTTGATCATAAATGGCAATAAAGTCTAGGGAACCATATAGTGCTTGTTCATCCAGGGAAGCAAGAACTGGTACTTCCAGGGCACCTCATGAGCCATCACCGACATCTTCACAATGCCTCAATTGGAAGTAACTTCCTACTTTGTGAATCAGTAAGTCTAACAAAAAGAGAGGCCCTCCAGGGGCATCCCTCCTATATTACAGGAAGTGTTAGTCAGGGATTTGATATACGTCATTGTGAGACCCAAGAGAAGTTCCCTATCAGGCTTTGTCTGGTGGAGAGGCACAAATAACTTTTAAGAGAATGTAAAATTTTAATAAGGGCTAGACAATAAATAATAATTAACTACCAAAAGGTGGAAAGCACTCATAATATAACAGCATTCCAAATGATCAGACTGCTCCCATGGCTTCCATAAGACAGCATAAGGTCCAAAGTGTTCCCATGGCCATACACTCTGAGTTAAGCTCTGCCCTCAACTCTCCTCTCTGTTCAAGTCAGAGTTCCCATCTCAACACTTCTATCTTTATTGTTGCTTCTCCCCGGAGCATTCCTCCAAACATATGAAGAGGCTCACCCAAGCACACATGACATCTCACTTAGAGGTTCCACTTCAGCAAGACTCCCCCAACCTACTTTTTCATTTCCCTCTGCATCATACCCAGCACTACTGGCTTTAGGCAATGACTGCTCACTGGCTCCCTGTCTTCTTGAGTCTCAAGGTCAAGAGTGCCATTTGCTGCTCAGCAGATGTTAATTATAGTTTCTTAAATAAATAATTGAATTGACATAAGAACAGAGCATTGGGGCTGTGAAAAAAAAAAATGAGACTTGTACCACCTGTTGGGATGTTCAATGAAAGAGGAGATTCAAGATGTTTTCAGTAGTGTCACAGTACTGGGGTCTCAGTGGGAGAAAGAAAGGACCGGAGAGAAGGGTGTGGACTTCACACAGGCTAAGCAAGCCCCAGGGGAAGCCATGATTGAGCTTTGGAAGACCATCTCAGCACTGAGACAAAACACAGGTGAAAGATTTCAGAAGACGTTTCTATCTAGAAATTCTCTAAGCCCAAATGGGAGAAACTCTCTTCCATCATCTTCCATCCATGCTAAATCATTTAACTTCTGGGTTTTTTATTTGTTTGATTTGTTGGATTTTGTTATTTTTTATTCATTTTCTCTGTTTGTGGCATAAAATGAAACATCTGATACTTAATATGTGCCAGGTACAATCGTTAGAACTTTACATGTTAACTTACATGATTATTATAAATGATTATGATTATTAGATGAGATGACCCATGCAAAGTATTTATCACATAATGACAGGTTCTCATTAGATGCTGCCACAGCTGATTTTGTTTTGGTTACTGTTGTTGCTATCATCTCTCTCACAGCAATTCTACCAGGTAAGTATTAAGGTATCAACCACAGTCCCACCTCTTCTTGGAGAATCTGTCCTAAGGCCCCCTACTGAATGCCTGAACCATACATACACAATGGTAGTATCTATATGTATGCATATAGATAGTAAGTATTTACTGATAATTTAGTCATGGTGGAAAATTTAAAAAAATCTAAACAGCAAAGTATATTATTTATAACAATAATAGCATAATTAAAAGGTATGTGAATATAGCCTCTTTCTCACTCCAAAGATCTGATTTGACTGTGTTCCTTGTTTCTTTCTACAACAATACTTAAAGGATGCACATCCAGGTGTTGCTTTAGCCTATCCAAAATGTCAGCACCACTAACTCTGTTTTAAGGCCCTTATCAAGTGAAATAGGGGATACTTCAACCCAAGCACACAGTGCCCCAACAGGCCATCTGATAACTCAGATTGCAACTAACAAGCAGGGAATGTATAGCATGGGTCAATGGGACAGGGACAATTCACATCCCAGATGGATGTGAAGAGGCTAGGAGACGATTTCATCATACTCCAAAAGCCTGCAACTTAAAGATGATAAGTACTATGTATCTGGATTTTCCATTTAATATTTGCATAAGTGGTAGGTTGTGCGTAACTGAGACTGCAGATAAGGGAAGATGATTGTATTATTTAGTACAGTTTTGCAGATAAGAATATAAAGCCTTGAAAGGATTAGTCTAATCATTTCACAGCTCAATTTAAGTCCCAACTTAAATTTGTACCAACATCACAGTCCACTTTCCACTATGGAATAGATCCTTAACTACCAGGTTTTATAAGAGTCGGGTACCTACATCCGGACAAGTATTTATCTATTATAACTAACCAAGCTATTGACAGGATAGACACTCTGCTGCTTGAAGCTTGGGACATGTGAAAGGATCTCTGATGCTCCTGGACCCCTGTGATTTCATGTCTGGGTTACGGTGTTAGGAAGCCCAGTCCTTCCCCACACCACTGACTATCACTGCTTTCCATCTCTTCTTTCCTTAATCAATGCTGTGGAGAGAAAACGGCAGGGCTGTTGAAGTCTATGGTTAAAGGAAGTGTGAACCATAGTGACAATAGCCAATAGCAACAGGCATGGATCAGGTCACCATGACACCTTATGTGAAAGAAGAGCAATTTGTATCTGGTGACTCTTAGCACCTACTTTCTTAGTCAGTCCAAACTCCTTGTGGGCCTTGGAGCCCAGCACCTACTAACAATTGTATGTTAATTTTAACTAGTGAATAGGCTACCTTTTAGTACTAATGGTAAACCAGGGGCAGGGAAATGCTATTCTAAATGCTTAATGAAGTTGTTGCAAATGCTCTAAAGGTGCAGTGTTCAATTTTCAGGTGCAAATAGAGATGAGCCAGAGAGTAAGGGGCAAGAATAAAGTAACAACACTTTCTCACTATACGCAGTTTGTAGGTTTGAGTGTTGAACAGATTAAAAAATACATTGCAAATAATCCCTTTGAAAAGCTCAAGAGGCCTCATCCACCTCTGATTTCTGTGAGTCCGTTAAACACACAGGTGCATTTACACATAGTCATAAAATGCCAGCTTAGTTTACAATGTCATGGAAATGGCAACAGGTAGAGTCCCAAATGGAATATTATGCATATCACAAGTGCTTATAAGGTTTATATATAATATCAGGAAAAAAACACACCGGGACCCCATGAATGATGACATTTCATTAGAAGACACTAACTAGACCCTCATGGCCAGAGATGGCAAGGGGAGTCATGGGATACAGCCTGCCACAGAACATTTCCTCTTCTCTTGGAAGTTCTCCCACCATGACCTCACCTTATGTCTTCCCACCATGACCTCACCTTATGTCTTCCCACCATGACCTCTCCTTATGTCTTTCCACCATGACCTCTCCTTATGTCTTTCCACCATGACCTCTCCTTATGTCTTCCCACCATGACCTCACCTTATGTCTTCCCACCATGACCTCACCTTATGCCCTCCCACCATGACCTCTCCTTATGTCTTCCCACCATGACCTCACCTTATGTCTTCCCACCATGACCTCACCTTATGTCTTCCCACCATGACCTCTCCTTATGTCTTCCTGCCATGACCTCACCTTATGTCTTCCCACCATGACCTCACCTTATGTCTTCCCACCATGACCTCACCTTATGTCTTCCCACCATGACCTCACCTTATGTCTTCCCACCATGACCTCACCTTATGTCTTCCCACCATGACCTCACCTATTCCCACCATGACCTCACTTATGTCTTCCCACCATGACCTCACCTTATGTCTTCCCACCATGACCTCACCTTATGTCTTCCCACCATGACCTCACCTTATGTCTTCCCACCATGACCTCACCTTATGTCTTCCACCATGACCTCACCTTATGTCTTCCCACCATGACCTCACCTTATGTCTTCCCACCATGACCTCACCTTATGTCTTCCCACCATGACCTCACCTTATGTCTTCCCACCATGACCTCACCTTATGTCTTCCCACCATGACCTCACCTTATGTCTTCCCACCATGACCTCACCTTATGTCTTCCACCATGACCTCACCTTATGTCTTCCCACCATGACCTCACCTTATGTCTTCCCACCATGACCTCACCTTATGTCTTCCCACCATGACCTCACCTTATGTCTTCCCACCATGACCTCACCTTATGTCTTCCCACCATGACCTCACCTTATGTCTTCCCACCATGACCTCACCTTATGTCTTCCCACCATGACCTCACCTTATGTCTTCCCACCATGACCTCACCTTATGTCTCCCACCATGACCTCCCTTTCTCCACCATGACCTCACCTTATGTCTTCCCACCATGACCTCACCTTATGTCTTCCCACCATGACCTCACCTTATGTCTTCCCACCATGACCTCACCTTATGTCTTCCCACCATGACCTCACCTTATGTCTTCCCACCATGACCTCACCTTATGTCTTCCCACCATGACCTCACCTTATGTCTTCCCACCATGACCTCACCTTATGTCTTCCCACCATGACCTCTCCTTATGTCTTCCCATCATGACCCAACTTATGCCCTCCCACCATGACCTCATCATATGCCTCCATACTTCCACCATGGCCTCGCCTTTCTCCCTCCCCTTGCATTTCTTTTCTCCTCTGCACAGATTCCCATGTGAGTAGCCCAAACCCAGTACCAAGATTCTCTTCCACAGTCTGGCTTCTGTCAGTGGTTTTGTCTCCTTTCTCATCAATATTTGTAAAAATGAGCTTACAGACCATCCATCAGTCTCTTCGAGGGGTGTCAGTGAAAACACCAAGAGCTAGAATCCCTTCAGCGCAAAGGGTTACTCTAACTAAGAAACTCCAGCCACTAATGAGCCATTTGTCATCTGAGAGGCATCTCCACTAATTGCAGTATCTCAGTTATAGCCATCATGGATATGTGTTAATTTGCTTCAAGGTAAAACTTTTCTTTGTCACTGGTTTTCACGGACTTGCAGAGTAAAGGAGACATTTTACTTGGTTCAGAGATATAAAAGAGTCAAGGAATTGAAAATCAAACATTTGAGGCTTCAGTTTGAAAAGGCCATGAGTCTGGCTTTCAGACATATTAAAAAAAAATCACCAAAAGGTTTGCTGAAAAAAATTCACAAGTTCATAAGCTTGAAATAAAAATACAAATATATATCTAAACCATTAAAATGAAAAATATGGATTACATAGGGAACTATTGAGTACTGAATAAGATAAAGATAGTTATGGCAACAAATATTCTCTATAGCTCAGGCCCAAATCCTATTGTTCCCTCGAGTAATGATCTAGTGAGGTTCTGGGTCAGCTGGTAGGGTGGGGCAGGAGCCCTTTTCTGTGCAGGTGTTCAGAGACCTTTCTTATGGAGCATCTGCCACAGAGGATGCAGTTTTCAAGGTAATTTTGGGCATCAGCAGCCAGATGGCATAAGGAGAAAGAGCACAATGTATTTTGCAGGGGAGGGTCTGATGGCCAATCCACTCAGTTTATTGCTTACATTCCTTTGGGTAGAACTATGAAGTGATCATCCTAAGAAAGACCTGGAAATATGGTCAAGGACTGTGTCAATGGACAAGTTATATTTTAGACGTTAGAGTCTTTTTTTTTTTTTTTTTTTTTTTTTAGCAAAGCAGTGAACCAAGCAGGATAGAACATGCCTGCCTTGCTGCTCCAGCAGGGAGCTGAGGTTTGAGAGAGCTAATTTTCTTAGCAGCCTCGCATAGTGAGTTGTGACAGAGCCATGGTCCATCCAAAACCCAGGTCTCCTTGGCCCTGGGCCACTAGTCAGTCCAAAAGCAGTGAATTTTGCATAGATTTTTCAGAAGCTATTGCACCACCAAGATGACATATAGTTATAGAATGCAGTGGCATCTGATCCTGCCCAGTCCTCTGTGCCCTCCAACTTCTGAAGAGAGATGGCAAGCAAGCATATCAGTCTGTCCAGAGACAGTTCATACTGGGCACAACCCTCGGCTGTATCAATAGTGTTGGCCGTATACAGAGTGCCACATACTGTTTTGAGCACTTCATACTGCATTGATGGCTTAGTCGTCCTACTACTAGACCCCTTAAATGATGGTAAACTGAGTCACAGCTCAGTGAGTTAAGTGTCCCAGAGATCATAGACGTGGATGGCTGAGCCAGGATTTGAACCTGGGAAAGGTTTTGTGTCTAGTCTCTGCATTATCCTCTATAGTCCTGAAGCAGCAGTTACTTAAGGAAGTGGGCTTGCCAGGCAGGTGGCACACACCTTTAATCCTAGTACTTGGGAGGCAGAGGCAGGCAGATCTCTGAGTTCAAGACCAGCCTGGTCTACAGAGTGAGTTCCAGGACAGCCAGGGCTACACAGAGAAACCCTGTTTAGGGGGGGGGGGGCAGGGCGAAGCAGGCTTAAACTAAAATAACGGGCACTGACCACTTTGTTAAATTCCAGGCTCACAGTTGGCCTTCCTCCGGCCTGCCACTTCCTTGCCTTTGTCCACGTTGTTTGTAGGCCTCAGGCTAGAAAATAATCCTTATTTCCTAGTGTTTATTAGATTTTCTATAAAACTCCTTGTAAACGTGGATATTTAAAGGCCCTTTAGATTTCACACATCCTGACTTTATGAAGTGTGTCACATTGCCCACTGCCCAGGAAATTTCTTCTTCAACATCACATTCCAGTCTCTGACCTAGGAGCAAATCCAACAGCAGCACCCACCCCTACTGGCACAGTTTCATAACACCTGAGCCCATGCCATACGACTTTCCTCTTCCTAGCAAAAGATAAACAAAATTTTCACTGTTAATAGCCTACTATTATTCCTAATAAATGTTTCATTTACTCTACGAATATCTTTAATATATTGTGTGTCCCAGCAGTAATTCAGTCACTATGAATGAGAGCAATAAACTCACTGGCCTGGTGGATCTTACATTTTAGGGGAAGAGACAATAAATAAGCAACAGATAAATAAATAACAGGCCTTTCTAAGTGTTAGGGCTATGAAGAAAATTACAGTTAGGTAAGGGAACAGGAAGAGGAGGATCGGGGGAATAGCTATTTCAAATAGTGTGGCCTGGAGGATGTAACATTGGAAAGGACACACAAATTCAGCGAGGCCTGTGGTCACACATTTCCACAGCAGGTCCACATCAGAGAGCAGACTTGGTGGATCCCAGAACAAGAGAAGCTCAGTATGCTGCTGCCCTGGGGGGTAGCAATGATGGGGGCTCCTGGTGATTAGAACGATCTTGGCAGCACCAGAGTTGGCATTTCATTCGAGGATAGCTGGACCAAAGCAGGATTTGGAACACAGTCGTGTAACATAATTGATGTTCTTAAATGATAAGCAGGATTTCTGCCTGGGAAAGGACTCTTTAAGCACACAAGCAGATAGGAGCTGGAGAGATGGCTCAGTGGATAAAATCACTGGCTGCTCTTCCAAAGGACCCAGAATGGGTTCCCAGCACCCACATGGCTGCTCAAAACTGTCTATAACTCTAGCTCCAGGGGATCCAATGATGTATTCTGACTTCCTCAGACACTGCAGGCATTTATACATTTATACATTGGTGCAAAATACCCATATACATAAATAAAAACAGATCCATCTTTTTTAAAAAAGAGAAGCAGAAACAAATATCAGAGGCAATGTTGCCAAATACTTTAGGAGGGGGGTGTTGAATTTGACCTGGGGGTTCATTCAGACGGTGAAATGTGGTCTGATTCAGGAAATCTCTTAAAAGTGAAGAAAAACGGAGTTTGCAAACTCAGCATGTTAAACACAGTGTAAGACAGGAAGAAAAATAAAATATCTGCTAGATTTCTGGTCTGAGCAACTGGATGACAAAGGAGCAGTTAGTGTTGACAGTTCCCAGGACTGGGACCGACTGAGAAACAGGCAGTTAGTGGAAGTTGGGGAATGAGTGGTGTAGGAGCTGGCCAAGTGCATGCGAGAGGAGTATAATCTGAATGTCACTTAAAAGGGGGCTCTGCTGGTTCAGAGTGGGACAGTGTGGTTCTGAGGGAAGGGTGTGGTCAGGATGGAGAGGGATTGGCTGTAGCAGGAAGAGGCGTGGTCAATATGGCCTTGCTATATCTGTTTTGACCCCACTGCAAGTTTTGAGGAAGACGAGAAAGAAACAAACAGAAGCCACAGTGAGCATCCAAAAATCAGGTCTCATGATCGGTAGGACATGGGAGGGAAACTAATCAATACGGTTGAGATAGCCTGAGGGGTGGAAATATTCCAAAATAGCTAGTTTCTACCCAAAGAGCCGGGGATGATGAGAGAATCAAAGAAAAAAACTGGGGGTGAGGAATTTTTCTCGTGGCAGATCATGAAGCCCCCAAAGTAGAGTTGTTTGTGGGATTCGAAATAGGTACGTAATAGTCTTCAAGTTTCAGGTATAGAAGAGGACCATGGTAAGAAGCTGGAGGTGACCAATGGCTGGCTCAGGGTTGAGAGCTTTTATCATAGCATAACAGACTGTAGAATTGAGTTCATTCTGACGGTCTTTTAAGAGAGAGAGGGAACCCACTCTGTTTTCAATCTCCTCAGCCTCCCTGGCAATTGCAATATGTGGAGCTGGCACTATTCCTGGGTAGGGACAGTAATCCCCACAGCACTGCGAACTTCAACACCTGTTCTGTGGGCCACTATGGTCCATGTCACAGTTGAAGACTGCATGGTCTAAGCAGGCCTTTCTGTAGTTCTTTATATATGAGTGTTATTACCTAACAAAAGCCTTCCTTTACAATGCTGTAGGGTTGTCATAACAGAGAAGCAAACCAAATGGTGTCAATCAATAAGAACTACAGGCTCAGACTTCAGGTAGCTGGAGGGCAGGAGACCCTGTGAGTGACAAGGCTACGCAGCTTGGAAACTCACATGCAAGATTCTACCTGGTCTGTCGCCACCTTTGCCTGCTAACTCTGCAACATTCCTTATATTAATCCAAGACATCACACCTCCTCTGTCTTTTCCATCACATGGCGTTCTTCCCGTGTGTCCTCTGTATCTCTGTGTTACCATTTCATGAATACACTGGTATACTGACTTAGGGGACCACTTGACTGTGGCGTAACTTCATCTTAGTTCATTACAGATTAAGCATCCCTTCACCCAAAGGTTCAGAGAACCCCCAAAATCTAACTTCATATATATATATATATATATATATATATATATATATATATATTATGTGTGTGTGTGTGTGTGTGTGTGTGTGTGTGTGTGTGTGTGTGTGTATGAAGTAGAAAACTCCATATCATGAACATAGTGTCATCCACAAAATTATTTAAAATATTCTATAAAATTACCTCCAGACAATGTACATAGGACATACATGAAACAAAAAAAGAAATTTTTGTAAACAGAATGTTGTTGTCTCATTCCCAAGACATCTCGCCATACAATTGTAGAAATTAAAAAAAATATATATTATTAAAAATCCAAATTTAAATATAAGTCTCAGGCATCTTGGATAAAGAACATTCAAGCCTGTTTCCAAATAAGATCTTATATAAGGCACAAGAAACATTTATTTCTTTGCTCGCTAGTTTGTTTGTTTTGGTGGGGAGACAGGCATAATTCTCCTCACAGCCCCATAGTACTCCTCTTTAGAGTGGTCACATACAGTAACATAAGCACTCAATTAAAAATAATTCGCATATATTTCCTCTTTCACTTGTAAGTTCTAGTGGGCTACAACTGTTTTAGATTGATCTCTCCTGATGGGTAAATTTGTAAAAAGATGATTTTTCTAGGTGTGAGAGCATTTTTCCACTCATCCATTACATTATGGTCTGTCTAAAATCCAGAGAAGATAAGAAATTACTTTCATACAAATACATCATCTTTTGCTTCCATGGGGCCAACAAAGCTTTGTCTGAAGGTTGATTTCAGTTTTATGTTTTCTACCAGTCTGTTGGTTGATGCTGTTTTCATTAAAAATTCTATTATTTTTTTTAAATCTATCATCAAGTTCTAAGATTAATTCATACGTTCATTTTACAAGACAAAGCTCACCCCAAAAGCTTTCTAAGTCAAAACATTTCACTCTGACAAGACAGAAAATTGGCCAAACACTCCAAAATAAACCCAAACAACTCAGCCATGTGAATGAATGATTTTTGACAAACAGATCATAAAAGATGGAAGCTGCGATACATAATAGCTCTTACACTTAAACTAATTTATACCTTTTGCCACTGGCTTTAGAAGAAAGTGCTTTCTTGATCCCATTGGTGAATTCCAAGCTCAATTTTTAAATACTGGAAGTGACCCAGATTTTCCTCTGCCCTAAAGAAAATGACCAATGCAGGTTTCTATTTCTATTTTTACCATTCAAGCTCTGGGCCTGCCTGCCAATGATAAGGAGATATCAAAGGCAAGCAAAAGAACCTCTGACACCTTTGAAGATGGACATACCCAAAGATCCCCTGTTCCATTGCATCTCTCACCCCGTCTTACTGCTCTACATCATATTATCACAGAGACCAATCCTCCAAGGACAGAGGTCCACCGAGCCTGAATCTATCCATGAATTTCTGATAACCTACTTTATGAAACATTCTAGACAGCTTTGTTTTGGTGGACAATTCATCTTCAGAGCCCTGAACTGTCACAACTTGCTATGCAACAATCTTGTTAGGAAAAATGAAGGAATGCCTTTCTTCTCACTTCCTTTCAATACTATAATACCTCAAGAAATTATTGGAACCTAAGAAGAGTCATAGATCAAAGCAAAGGTGTTGGAGAATGCACACACACACACACACACACACACACACACACACACACACACACAATTACAGATGGTTATGAGTGGACAAAACAGGATTTATCTTTTTTTGTTTTGTTTTGTTTTGTTTTTTCAAGACACAAGGTTTCTCTGTGCAGCTTTTGGAGCCTGTCCTGGAACTCACTCTGTAGACCCGGAGGGCCTTGAACTCACAAATATCCACCTGCCTCTGCCCCCCTAGTGCTGTGACTAAAGTCATGCATCACCACTGCCCACCAGGATTTATCTCTTTATAACCCTTTAGAAATGAATACAGTTAAAACTATCAAAGTGTAGTGATATGAATATTAGAGCTACAATGGTTTATAATGAGAGTAGGACAAAATGTGTGGATGTTATGTACACCTATATGTACATATACATAAGTTTATATATGTATGCATATCCATATACATATGAAAAGATAGCTATGCATTAAATTTTGTGCATTATGGCAGTCCTCTTTTCCCTCTCTGCCTGTTGACCATCAGTCCAAGAGGGCAAAGAGGCAAGGCAAAGGCTGCGACAGAAAGCTTTGTAAGTGGCCCATGAACATGAATGGAGAGAGCTCTCTGCGAGAAGGCTTTTGGTGAAACAGCTCAAGTTCATTCAGAGTATAAAGGAATATATAGGATTGAAGATCCTTAGGACAAACCCTAATTTGCATTAAGTGTCATGCTCCTACCAGGCTTACTTAGTATGTGGCAGTAGGGTCCTATAGCAGAGTCCTAGCACAAGTCTTCTTAGTAGAGATCTGTGCTAAGGCTCAAGCTAAAGATGAACCAGGCATCTAGCTTAGAGACAGCTTTTACATAAGGTGCTGCAGGCCCAGGGACATTCTCCAGATAAGGGCAGGTAGAGGCAGGATGTTCTGCTGGGGAGTGAAGGAGTCCCATATTGCCAAACTATTGATATAATCTGTCAGGCCATGGGGAAGCTACAACCTCTTCCAGTCAGCAAAGACCTTCCGACAGGACAGTACTATTTTCACCAACACAACACCATGGAGTGGCCAGCAATGTTCTCCTCAAACAAAGAGCTGATTTTTTTTTTGTCTGAAATCACACTGAGAAGATGCCAGCCCCAGGATTGCTTGAGTTCCTGACTCCAAGTTCGGCGTCTTTCTTATGCACCTCTCTGTCCCCTAGCACATGCCTGCTGGAATATAAGTTAGTCAGTATTCTGTGTCATAGACCTTTGACTCCACCAGCTGTCATTCAATTAGACTTCTCTTTTATCGCCTCTCTTTGCTCACATGAAAAATCTGAAAATGCATCCTAAATCCAATAAATTTTTCATGTCATAAAAAACACTGTTTTTAGACCATCTACATATGTTTCTACATGCATACAGATAAATACGGCATTGGTGGCATTGTCTACTGTTTTGACTGGTCATCAATTATACAATAAAAAATCAACAACTTCCCTGTTCCTGGGGAAGTGAAATGACTTTAGTGGAATGTTCAGCCCTAAAGAACAGACAATTGGTTTTATGATTTTCAGTACCCTAGAAGAGATGTGAACGGTCCTGTTACAGAAAGAAAGAAAGAAAGAAAGAAAGAAAGAAAGAAAGAAAGAAAGAAAGAAAGAAAGAAAGAAAGAAAGAAAGAGACAAAGAGAGAAAGAGAAAAAGAAAAGAGGTCCTTCCCATTGGACCTCAACCCCTTAGCATCCAGTTGCACAGGCTTGTGGCATCCTTATAGAATTGTGTGTACCTAGAACTGTTTGGTGTTCCACTTTGGGGAAACACTCGAAAATATTTGAGGAATTGTGACCTCTCTGTGAAAAGCCCAAGACTGCTAATACCTGAAGCAATGGATTAATGGTAGAACCTGAAATAGTTTCCTCTGAACAAAACAAGTCAGCCTCATGATTCTGAGAAGGGTCCTACTGAGACAGAATGAGTCTCTGTGTGTTCATGCCACAAGCCACATAAATCTCTCACACTCCCAGGACCCAAAGATCATCAAGAAAGGAGCTGTGTGTTACACAAGGAAGAGCAAGAAAGTTCACTAGGTCCTTGGTAGCAGAGAGACTTGGGAAAGAAGAAAAGAAAGATAAAATGAGACCAGCTCTCTGACCTAAAGAGAAAGGGCCTAAATGCCGGGTCCAGGTGCCTACTATCTGATCCTGTGGGCTGGAGGAAAGCCTCACTTTTGTTTGTCTGTCTGTAAAATCAGAATAAAAACGATATCTCCTTTGTGATTTGGGCAAGAAAATACTCAGCACAAGGCTTAACAGATAGAAAATAGGCTTGTCCCACAGAGTCGGGACTGTAGTGTAATAACAAATGCTTTGGTCCAAAGAAAGCAGAGTCAGGAGAGAACCAAGAATGTAGTGACAAATGTCAGCCAATTGTATCAGAAGCACACCTAGCAAGTCCGCAAATGGTTTGGTATTTAGCGGGCAAATCCACCTTCCTTTAGGCACATGCATCCTGGTGAGCCCACAGCCAGGGACTGGAGTTGGTGCTGGATGTCTCCCTTCTCACCTTGAAGCAAGACTGATTGTCATTGCCTTCATCACACTTATGTGGTTGACCTTCCTGGTCTCTATAATCCTTTCAAACTTCAAAATATTGTGTTAGGGAAAATATTCCCTAACATAGGAAAGGAAAACTATTTCCACAGTGCACCACTGGTGAGGAAAGGGATATTGGAAAACTGGGTTGTCCCCCTGTACACAGTTTTGGGTT
Organism: Peromyscus leucopus; assembly: GCF_004664715.2. NCBI lineage: Eukaryota > Metazoa > Chordata > Mammalia > Rodentia > Cricetidae > Peromyscus > Peromyscus leucopus. The sequence goes on along the minus strand of NC_051069.1, from coordinate 42,626,690 downwards.
CCAAAAGAACTGGCACATTCCCACTCCTTCTGTCCCGTAGTTGGTTGCATTCTCGTGTTTCCTATTTCAGTTTCTGGCTCCTCAAATGGCTGGCATACTCCAGGAACCTCCCTGCACAGACCCATCTGCCCATGCTCCTTGGAGCCACTGTCCTCAGGCTGGATGCCTGACCAGCTCCTGAGGGGAGCAGTCAGCAATCCTGAGAGAAGGCAAGAAGTAAGCCCTGTGCACACGTCCTGGATGGCATTTCTATTCGGAAGGAGTGAGCCCATAAGCAGGGATCAATAGTTCCACCATGAGACAATGGCTGCCAGGGGACTCTAAGAATAGAAGATGGGAAGGGAGATGCTTTTCTGTCTCCTTCCTTGTCTTAAGAAGACTACTTTCCCTGAGGTACACCTGGCCCGTCATCAAGGACATTTCTTCAAAGATTGGATCACTGGGTAGTAAAGTGACTTGCCAGAGCAGGAGGTACATGCCATAGCACGCTATCAAATATGGAACAACCTCCCACCTCAGCCCATCTGTGTAGAGCTCAGGAAGACACCAGCTCAGTAAATGAACCCGTACACAGTACCTTGTCAGGAACACACATGTGACCATGGCAACTGTGATGCTGTACCAAGGATATCCCAGGGCAAAGACAATACAAGATGGCAAGGGAAAGAGAGAGAATGAAGGGGAGAAGGGAGCGATCTTAGACACACATCTCTTCACTCATCCGCACAGCTCATGTATTGGTGACTTCCTGTATAAAAGGTACTGATGAATGAATGTGCTGAGTAAGCCAGAGGGTGTACACCTATCCCACGGAGCTCACTGTCTAGATGAGGAAGGCAGACAACATGCAGGTAACTAAACAAATGAATGGAATGGCTTCAGAGGAAGATGAATGCTCATGAAAAAGCACCTACTGTGCTGATATTAAGACTGGTACAAGCGGAGGAGACTAAATGGATTTGAGCATCAGCAAAGGCCTCAATGGGGGTATCTTATCAGTACTTGGGCCAAAATTGGGAATACCTATGAAGGAACAATACAGATAGTGTTGTTTCTAGAAGAAGGGACAACCAAAAGTAAGGCCTACGGGCCTACCATTGGGATAAAAACCCAAAGAAGGGCCGGGTGGTGGGGGCTCATGCCGTTAATCCCAGCACCCAGGAAGCAGAGGCAGGCAGATCTCTGTGAGTTAGAGGCCAGCCTGGTCTACAGAGTGAGTTCCAGGACAGCCAGGGCTACCCAGAGAAACCTTGTCTTCTTGTGCTATGTCCTAACCGCCACTGAAAGCCTCCCTCCACCAGAGGGTACTCTGCTCAGATCCTCCCCACTTGCCATCCTAGACCCATGTGCTAATCTTGATTGTTTTGTTCACAGGCTGGCTTTGGAGAGTGGACCCAGGACTTCTGAGAGCCAAGTCCAGGCCTCCATATCTTTCCCTCCACACTTCAACACCTGGCTTTGTGCCATTCCTAAAAGGACCATGCAATAAATCTTTGTTGTTTGATCATTGTTCCGTTATAAAATAAAGTGATAGAGAAATACAATAAAGAGTGAAGGATAGTTTTGTTTTGTCCTCATTCATCTGTTTCAGGACCCCGTGTCATCCAGGGTGCTCATGACGTTAAAAGGTGTGATCTCTGCTCTCTCAGGACGAGCTCAGCCCACTTAGAGAGGCAATTAAACATACAAAGGCAAAAAGGACGGTGGACATTAAACACCATTGGGGAAGGAGGGAAACACAGAGTTGCCTCCCGATAAGTCTTGGGAAATCGCAATATATGCGGTCTGCTGAAATCACTCTGGACCAGCGCTCTAGCTCTGTCACGTGCTACTGGTGTGAATTCAGATAAATGCTGCCCTTTGGGTCTCAACTCCCTCATCTGTAGAATGGGGGATACTTTCATGAAGTTCAGAGAGTAGGGAGGATTAACTGTTACTAGGTACATTTAATTCTTAGTACCATACATTGGCTGGTCAATAAGTGATAATACTCTTCAACTTATTAACATCACCATTGCTGGTGCCTCCTGCTAGTCCCACTTCAAAACTTCCTAGCTATTCCACCTTAATCAAGTAATGTTTTGCTTTGTTTTTTGTTTCTTTTTTTTTTTCTGATTTCTGTGAGAGGAGGGGCTATACTAGGACTCAAATTAGGGATTCATATGAGCTAAGCAAGCACTTTATCAACTGAGTCATATCCACAGGCCCAAGTGAGGCTAATTCTTCATGCCAATGCCTCAGTTTTCCCATCTGAAAAATGTGATAATAATAAATACATAATAATTATTATTAGGATTCACCTACAATGTTAGGGGGTTGAGACATTATATATAGCACTTTGCTATTCCCTAGTACATGGTGACTACTCAATAAACCGGGGCTATGTAGTTACACATTCTGTGTAACGTGATCTCACCATTCATAAAAGCATCAAGGGGAGGGCAGACACAGTGGAAGATTGCAAATGCCTGCAACTCCACACGGATTGCCAACACCTTTGTTTCCCAATAGAATAGCTCCACAAAGATCATTAGACATAATTAGAAAAAGTAAAATAAACTTTTAAAGTTTCTTCAAGATAGAATTTGTTGCTGAAACATTTACTCTTTAGAGATCATAAAGATGATGCTGGTGAGAACAAAGCAGAATAAAAAGAAACTAGAGCAGCAAGTCCTCTGCTGGCCATGAAGGGAACTGCAGTCTTGCTGCCAGGAGGATTGGGTGGCCTTCTGTGTAAGCAAAGGTGCCTCAGCCTCCCTACTTGTTGATAAGGAAGGAAGGAAACCAGTTCCATCCTGTGGACAATTTAAAAGATAAAACACAGAATCATGAACCATGAGATGGTTGCAGCTTATCAATAGATTAGCAATTTTTCTATAAACATAATAATGCATCCTAAAATCACCACATGCGACTTTCCAACACAGAACAAGGCAAGGCAGGACATGTGTCTAAGAATTCAGAGCCTCCACTCCCAAACTGTACCCCCAAGAAGGAAGCCCTTCTACGTCCGAGTGTAGTACAATGAGAAGAATGAGGAAACACGTGAGGGGGGCATGGGTGACACACACACAGCTTGCCTGTCACCCCTGGTACCAGTTCTGTTGACAAATCCTGGCCATGACCGATGCCGGGTATCATCACATCCTGGTTCATCTAATCCCTAGGTTTTAGGGTTCCATCCCACTGAGAGGACCACCCTCCTGAATGTCACAAAGACAGTCAGCCTCTTGTGGCTGACACAGCATAGCAGGGAATTGGATGGACTTCGTATGCATGGCTGGGTTGTGACCAGCGCTGAGGCATACAGATGCAGCCTCACCATGTCCTGGCACTTCCCTTTGTATTCAAACAAGACCACTGTGTGGACAGCCTATGGGAAAATGCAAACATTGGTATCTGAAAGAGAGGAAGGGAGGAGCAGAGCAGTCAATACACTCTGTATTGTACAATAAAGGACTGTTAGAAAGAAGTCCCAGGCCCTGGTACCTGCTGGATGCAGCCACTCTCTGAAAGAGCCAGAACCTCCTGAGCCATGGGGCTATTGCCCTTCCTGGGATGACTGACATCTTGGGCCACTCTAATCTCCTTGTTTTCCTTAGAATGTGAGAGTTGCTGTCAAGGCCACTTACATTTGTATATCTTCAAACCCCTAGGGCACTCACTATCTTCTTTTCTCTCTTTTGAGTGTGGGTGGGTGGGGGGGAATCTATTTGTATCTAAAATAATCCCCATAGATAGTATCTCTGTTGTGTCCCTAGAGGTCCAAGGGGTTAGGGTCAAAGGAGCCATCTAGAGAACACTACATTTTCTTGAATACATTGTTTTAGAGGATTTTTTTTTCTATTGAGATAGTCTGAAATCAATGCGTAGTTACAACTCCCATGAAGTCCCTACATAAAGTAAATACCAAGTCATTTCAGAGAAAGGGAAACTGGGCAGTTTAGCTTAATCTGAAGTATTCGCTAAAGAGTTCATTCGTGTATCATTGAGTAAACAGGACTTCACTGGAGCCATGACAGTTAGGTCTCCAAAGACAAAGGATCTTGGGATGTTTGCAGCCTTGCATGTTCCTTAAATCACACGTGTTTTTGAAAATGACCTCACAATTCAACTCTGTATTGCCAGTGCTCCTCCCCAACACTTTCTATCCTGTGGCTATCATGCATGCAATCCAATCTCAGTAAACCAATGGGACCAAGACATCTGGCACCAAAGCCAAGGTTAATTTCCCAAGAATCTCCACATCAGAGGATGGAAATAGTACCCTGTTGCCTGTGGTCAGTTCAGTTGACCAGTTTTGAAAACTTTACTAAAACAATGAGAGGTGGGAAGGTTTCTTGGTCTCTTAAAAATTCCAGAGAGGAAAATCTCCTATTACAATCATCCAGTGTGTGGCCCTCTTGTGAGAGGCGTGGTTTTTATCAACACTGGAAATGGAGTTAGTGCTTTAATAGCATGGTAACAGGGAGACAATCTTGCCTGTTAACTTAACACAAAAAATGTAGTCAAGATTCTTCTCCTCCTTCCCAGATGTTGCGATCCTCAACCCCAGAAATCATTCCTGACCCAACATCACACTAAAGCCTAGGGTTTTTTGGGTGCCAAGTTTTGCACACACTGATTTGGTGGATAGAGCAAAGAGAACACAGTCTTCTCAGTAAATGACATTTTCCACAGGCAAATCCGAAGGCATGGTACTAGTGTTCAAAAGCCACGTTCAGACAGAAGAACACATCTGCCTCTGCCCACCATCTCATGGAATCCAGACAGCCCAGAAAAACCTTGGTAAAACCAGGCTCAGGACGAGAGATTTTGCAGAGTCCAGTCCCTGGATGCAACTCCCAGTGGCACGGGTAGAGTGAGGCCATCACCACCAAGCCATCTCCCTGCTTTGGGACTCATTAACTTCAGAGAGAAGACAATCCATGCTGAGTCTCAGGCAAGTCCCAGGTCACCATAGCCGTTAGGCTCAGGAACAGGCAGCACTAGGACCACTGCCCTCAAAATGAGACAGCTATCCCTCACCCATAACAAATCCGAGTCGAAGAAGCCAGGTTTGGGAAACAGATCTCCCCTGGCATTGCCCTGTGATTGCCACATTCCTTGGCAGAGCAGCCAACTCATCCAGGAATTGTGCAGCGCAGGGAACTAGCGACCTCTCCACTAGCCCTGGCTTGCTCCAGTGCACACACCCGCACCCCTGTCCCAGTCCCCCAGCCCAAACAAACCATTATTTCGTAGAATGGCAGTTCCCTACCTGAGGGTGGCGCTCTCCCCCTGCCGGACTGTCACGTTGTCCATAGCTTTGGGAAAGGTGGCATCTCCGCTGCGCACCGGCACTCCTGTGGGTACAAGGAACAGCAGCCTGAGAGACACGACCACGAGGCACTTCCAGGGCAGGAACAGGTACCCACAGACCCCCATTCTCGACAGCCACAACTTCCCAGAACTCCGGCAGCAGCACGCACACGCCCCCCGGGCGAGTACAGGAAGTGGGTGGGGTAGGGAGTGAGCGCGGGGACCCAGCGATGAACTAGCGGCGACCGCGCGATGCACTGGGAGGAGGAAAGCGCGCAGACTCCTCCAAGTCTAATATTCCTCCCTCAAATCCAGCCTCAGCTTGCCAGCCTCCAAGAACCAGTTTCCACGGCACACATCCGAGGCGGACTTTCTCGTGCTGTCTGTGGCCAGGAAAGACCAGCGCAAGGCAGGCAAGCAGGCGCACAGGTGCCGGACTCAGGAGCTGCCTCTTTCCTGTAGCAGTTCAGGCATGGCACTTTGGACAGGAGTAAGCACTTTGGTATCCAACAGGGCTGTGGCTGGGTTGCATCCAGCTATCCAGATGTGGTCTGCGATTCCTCAGTGGAACAAGGGAAAATTCAGCACTTTCTTAAGTTTCCGAGCAAAGCTCGCCGCCAGAAACAATCTGGAACAATAGCAGATGGAAAGTAGAGCACGCAAGAGGCGGCACGGATGGTGCGAGGAGGCTACAGCTAAGCCGGCTTCGTGCAATCCGGACTCCGGAATCCTGCGGCAGAGCCTCGGTCAACTTCCTCGGAACCCAGATGCGCGCCGCAGCCTGGGCAGTCTCTGCAGCGCAGCAGCGAGGTTGGAGCGGCCCGGCAGGGCGACCGTGGCAGTTCCTCGCCTGTTCTCTGGCTCGCTGCAGAAGGCGAAGCGCAATCGGCACCGGAGCCGCGGACGCCAAGCTCAGCGGCCGCCCCCGGCCTCCGCGCCGCCTTCCTCCCGGGAGCAGCCCCGACGCGCGCGGGCCCCGACCGCCGGGGTTGTCATGGCAGCAGCTCCATCCCTGACCGCCACTTTCTCTCGGTGCCGACTCCAAGCAATCCGGCGGGCGGGTGGCAAGGACTGCGCGCTCATCCCGGCGGGTGCGGGGCGCGGGAGCCCACCTTAACCCCCGCCGCGCCGGGCCAGGGCAGGGCGGTGCAGCACCTCTGGCCACTGGTTTAACCATTTCTGGACTTAAAGAGCAAGCTCTTCGCAATTAAGAAGACAAAGTTACTGTGAGGTCTTAATAAGCCCTAGACATCTTAATAAGGGTCACAAACTAACTAGGAAGAGAAGAGCCTGCAGCATGCATCTGTGCACCTTTAAAATGGTCAAATTAATTCTATCAGCATTTAGAGTACAGTGTTAGGAGGATGCTTTAAATAGTCTCATTTTTATTCAACGTTATACTACCCTCTGCACTCCACCCCCCCCCAATGCTCCTTAAATCCCCATAGACTAAACACAACCATCCTAAATAGAGATTGTCCAGGTAAAAAATAAACGTGGAAATTCCAGAAGCATCTTGGTGAGTGAAATGAGCAAAATCCCATTAAGATGTTGGTCAAGTTCAACACCGCCTTTGTCAACCCTACCCCCGCCCCCGACACTGAGTATGCTTGCCAGGCAAAAGGCACACAGGCATGGGCCAATGTAAGCCACTGACTGGTTTATAAAGAAGATACTCGGGGTTCTGTGTTCACATTCTGGCATACCTGATTTCATCTCCAAGAGGTGTGGCTTTCTTTAAATCTTTGAAGCCCAAGTAAAGACTGGCTATGCCTCAGGTCCTGTGATTTCTCCCTGTCTGCTGATGGTTCCTCTGTACCCACATCATGTTTCTCCCTTCACCCCAGCTCTGATGGACCATGCCTACCTAGTCCCTGCGCAGGGAACTGAGTAGATCGGTAGAAACGGTGAGGATACGGCTGTCCTGAGCTCCCAATAATGACTTAAACTGTCCCTGGAAGTAGAGGGCGGAGGAGAGGATTCGATGGCTTTGTTTCCCCGAGCATTTCTACAGCATACAATTGGGATACTATTTTTAAAACAAACTATGAAATAATAGTGAAAATAAAAAGCTCTTCCTCAAAGAGGAACACCCAACACCAGACACCAAAACATCACTACAAAACCATGATTAACCACAGCAGGGCTGGTACCTCGGGGCCATTGACACCATTAAGTAACACCAACCATTTCCATGTGGACAGTATGTAAGGATCCCCAAGGGCACTTCTCACACAATATCCCCCTCACACCACTACACCCAAGGGGAGGGCAGAGGTCAGCTTTGGGATGCTTTAGCCAAATTCAAGGGCCACAAAGGAAGATGAGCAAGCTTGCTTTTCTATTTTTATAGTTGCCCAGACACTCCTGGGCCATGGAGTATCGAGCAACTTTGTACTGGAGGTGTCAAAATGCTTGACACCAATTCATTACTAGGCCAATTCCCTACTGCCTCCTCTGGTGACTTTGTCTGATATTAAAGTCTCAGGGAACTCATCCGCTGTTTTTGAACCCAGGGAACCTTTTGACATACAACACCAAAAATGCTGGTTGGTGACTTATGGCAATAACAAATGGCTTTTGTTTCCAAAGCCTATTTTGTCTTGTTTTTCCAGTGGGAAAACATGAAAAATCATAAATTAAACTATTTCATTCAATTGAGCTGTTCGTGAGTACAGACAGAAGGCTTGAGCTTTCTTTGCTGATTAACAGGCTTATGAGTTTAAGAATCTTCCCTGAAAGCCACCACATCCCTCCTAATAACCCACCAGGTGTCCCTCCTATGGTCCCATCACAACCCCTCTTCCTAAGTGCCACACTCAGTGGAAACAAGTCCTAGGCAATGAGGAAAGGGAAGGAACTCATTCTCGGCTTTGGAGGCATTTCCCTACAGACCCAGGCTCCAGAATGGAGAGGCTGATTCCTTTCATGACAAATTCTAATTCAGTCCCTTGCATCTAATTCCAGGTAGGTACAAATGAGCATTAGGTTTTGCATCTAGGAATGGGGATAATGACAACCAACAGCCTGTCCCAAGGGAGCTACATACATGATTAACTCTACAGGAAAAATACTTAGAAAACCATTTAAGATGGAAGAGGCTTTATTAATACATTTTTCCTGCTCCTGCTTTGTTATTATGGCTAGACAGAAAAATAATCCTCAAAGGCTCCTTGAGACACTGTCTACACTGGCCTGAATGCACTTCATCTCAGGCAGTCAGAACATCTGTCTCTGACCCCGAGGAAGAGTGCTGGCCTGCAGCATCCGGGTGACTGTCCACAGAAAGCCCATCAGAGCTCAGGTAACCCTCTGGGAGGACAAAGAAAAGCCACTCACAATCTCTGCTTTATGGACCCAGGGCTCCAAACTATTCACAAATAAAGGTTAAGAAAGTGGCCAAAGGTCAGAGATGCCCACACAATTAACAAGACGGATCAGCTTTACTCAAACCCGCTATTGAAGTGCTTTAGAAAGATGAAGATCAAAATCGCATGTCAATTGCCTTCCCATTCCCTAATCCCTAAATATAACCAGCACTTAGTGGCTTATCTTATATCCTGTCTCTGGCTTCATAAAAACTGCTGGATTTATTTTATTTTTCCCAGCATATCTGAGTTAATGAAAAAGGGATGACAGTCAGAGCAATTTCATTATTTGTGTTCTTTATAGAAACAACTTCCTCTCTGCCTCCTGGAAAGCAGACTCCTAACAAGTGCCACCTCCACCTTCTCCCCCCCATCCCCCTCTCCCCCCTCCCTTCTTTCTCACGTACACGTATACTGTACACATAAATCAACTTGTCACAGCTTGTCTCTGCACTGACAGCTGTAATTGCTTCAGGTTATAAAAATATCTTTAGGACAATACCTTTCAAGCTCTCTCTCGTTCTTCCCCCCCCCTCTCTCTCTCACACACACACACACACACAGAGAGAGGCAGATAGGAGCATATGGTGGCTTATACCTGCTGTGGCACCTGTACACTAAACTAGGGTTTGAACAAGAAGTCCTGATTGACAGGCAGCCAGCTGGGATTTTTGTTTTGCTTTGCTCTGTGTTACCTACAGCAAGGCTAGGGTGAGCTAAAGAGCTGTGGCTAGTCCACCATGCAAGAGACAGAGGAAGAGCAGTAGCTTAAGAAACACGCCAGCTCTATTTCTCTACGAAGGCGAAAGGCCCCCCTCTCCTGGTAGAGATTTCAAATAGAAGCACAGGCAAGATGAAAAATGCAGGGCAGTTAGTGAGTGGCGTGACATCCAATAGATATTGGACGATTTAATCAGAAAGAGCAGTGTAAATCTGGATAAAGAGGTGCCTCCAGGGGTGTAGGGAAGGGCTGGGCTTTGGAAAAATGCCTGCTATTTTTTGCTCCTCTATGAATACAGGATCACAATAAAAATCACTGATCATCTGGGCTACAGTCCAGCAGGTTAGGATTTCAGTGGGAAGAGCAACAGGGCAACGTGAAGAGGGGCAGGGGGCTGCACGGAGAGAAAAGGGGTCAGACAGAGAGAGATCCGAGAAGAAGGAGATGAAGAAAAGGCAGGGGCATGGCTGCCTGTCCACGGGCTTTGAAACTCATAGAACTGTCTAAGAGATGCACAAAGCAAAGAGATTGCAGTGGGGGAAAGCTGTGGAGGGCAACTGAATGAGCTAAAATCAAAGTGCCAAGAACACAAAGGGTAGGGATCCAGAGAACACATCCCAAGAGTCACAGAGGCTGGGGCAAAATTGTCTCTTATGGAAGATTTAGGTCGTAGTAAAACCTCAGACCCAGACAATCCCAGAATGATGTGTCACAAAGGATGTGAGAAGATATGCAATACATACCCTTCACTTCAAGAAGGAAGGATTGAGCCCCAGTAGGCCATAGTAGGTATAATTCTAATAATGAGCAAAGCAGGACAAGAACTCAGGACTCCTGACACCTGGTCCAGTCACCTCTCCATTGCTCCACAACTATGGACACTGCTGAAGAGATGAGCAGCAAACACTGGCTTTTGCTGCTTCATCTGGGGCCACACAGATAACCATGGAGGGGGCCACACACCGCTCATGATATCTCTGGACATCCAGGGAGTCCACTGAATTGGATGCATTCAGTAACCCAGCATGTATAGGGCCCGTGTTGAGAACTAGATAAAGAATAATGAAGGAAAGCACACTGGCTTGCCCTCTAGTTACCAGCAGTCTGAAGCTCTTGGGTTTCTCAGCAGCCATTATTTACACTGAGATTCCCAAATGTTGAAGTTCTAGTGAATCCTGACTTCTACTCAGTTGAGGAAAATAGGCTAAAATCTACCTTCTTAGGAATCAAACCTGTGGTGCCTGTCCAGATTTCTAGGCACCATATTGGCCTTTCTAGAGTCATTATTAAGAGGAAAGGAGTATACTCACCCTAATGAGAAACCAATTCTCTAGTCGGGTAAGCCCACACAGAGCATGCTGTCTACCAAGAGAGACAGACAGGTATATGCACTCAGGCACCCATTCGGTCCATATTATCCACCAACAACAACTGTGGGCTTTGGAACCAGAAAGTGCAAAAGTCAAATCCTCATGCTCTGTCTTGAGGATAGGACCCTGGGGACACAGCTGTGCTTGTAAACTAATACAATTCATGGTACCAAGCACATGGAGCTGCTATGAGGCTGTGTGAACAGATGCAGAAGTTCAGTCCAGAGTTTGGCTTCTCCTGTGTGTCTCGGGATGATATCTGGAGGGGTTGTGTTGAGATTGTCAGAAAGGACAGGGAGAAATTCATTCAGAGGACAGGAGGAGTCTAGGAGCAGAGCACAGGCCTGGGGACAGTCATAGAGTTTACATCAGGAGGGGACCTCATCCCAGAGAAAGAAAAGAAACACTACACTGGGATGTGGTAGAAACAGGAAGTGCCTCAGTCTACACACTCCAAACAGGAAGAAGAGTGACCCCACATTTCACCCCACTGTCCCATCCCTGAATAGGCTAGCCATCCAACAGCTGTCGCCTGTTCACAGAAGCTGAGGGGAAACAATCTGTGCTTGAGATCTGGCTTACTTTTTTGGTAGCTATCTAGGTACTCTGAGCTCTTCTGTTCCCGAGTACACTGGAAAAGTAGAGGTAGAGAAAACCCAGGGTTTTCCCAAGGTATAGGGGGAGAAGATACCTCCAACTCATCCTAAGTAAGCCACACCTTTAGACCCTCTTCCAGGGGCTCCTTAACCCTTTTACTATCTCTGTGCGCCTGCTGCAGACAAAGCCCCTTGAGTCTGCAAGCTCAGCTTGCTGCAGTCTCCATTTTCAGCATGTCCTTTGGTCTTCTCACCTTCCAACACTCCAGAGCACTCAGCCCCATAATCCTTCTAGAGAGGTTACCTATGGACATCAGCTTACATGAATGTACTCACCTATACACTACCTATCAAGTGTAATGTTCTCAAGAAGCAGCCCAATCACTGAGGGACTGATTTCTGATACCAGAACAGGCCTGTACATGGCAATCTCTGCAGCCTTGGACCTGGAGCACACCCAAAACCCTGTCAGGAACACATGCCTTGCATACCCCTACAGCTTTCCTCCCTCAAGAATCACCTGCTTCTGGTGTCTCTCCCTAGCCTTTTACCCACATTTTTCCTTGGAGAATTTTACTCTTTGTTCCTCAGCTAAGAGCAGAAACAGAAAAGACCAATTTCAATGAGGTGAGAATATGCTCTATAGTACACTGCTTCAATTCTACCTTTTCTTAGTAATGACTTCCACACAAATATCATTTTGGAAACCAGAACACCTGGGTTCCAGTTCTTCTCAGCCTATCAGCAGATCTCACTGCTAATTTGGAAATGTTAGGACTTTCACTTGTCAAATGAGCCAACATCCTACAGGACAGTGAGTCACTGTGAAGACCAGCCAGCTAATTCATTCCAATGAGCTAGCACGTCTCCGAAGAACAAACAGAAAGATTCCAGAGTATGATGACAACCCTTGGGAGGCAGGAATCAAGGGTCTGCAGTGGCAGTCCTAGCCTGCCACTTACTGTGCGGCAGTGCCTGGGTCTCTACCTCCTGACTTCTACCCAAGGAGCTTGGATTAGAAGCTTTCCAAGGACCCTTCCAACTCTAATAGACTGTGATTATGATGCTCCTCAGCCCTCTTCTCAGAAGCAGTTTACTCTTCAGAGTCACTTATCTGTTCCTCCTGTGCAGAAATAGCCTCTTCCTCCTGCCCTTCCACTCTCCAGTAAGCCAAGGTACCACTTCAGAGTTCAGAAAACTATCATACAAGGTAATTAATGAGCTGCCCCAGATCTAAGGCAAGCCGATGGAGGAGTCAAGATGATTAAAAGTCTTCCGATAAAGGGTTTCTTTAAGGAAAAGAAAATCCCACAATGCATCCAGCAATGTGAATCTTCAATAAATACACTGTTAATATTTAACTGGCATTTATTTAAACTTACAGTAACTGTCCTATTAAATCTAAATTAATTGCCCATTTGGGAATCTTCCCCTAAAGCCTAGCTGGGACATGGCTGTCTAGATCATAGCCTGTACTAGGCATCTAGCCATAAAAAGAATACTTGAGCCATTCTTCTAAGACTTTGCTATTGGAATAGCATGGCTGCAAGAGTGTTGGAGATAAACTAGGCTAGTAAGTTGTCTGTCCTGTGACTTTCTGGGAGCCTAATTGTCTCTGCTCTGCAGTAAGCGACTACTCTGCTTCGCTACTGTTTTTATTACGGAGAGCTACCTAAGACACACTTCAATAGAGGAATATAATGTACTTTGAATGCGGCTTCCCTCTGCCTTCTTACCCCCTTCCCACCCATCTCTGTTCCCTGAATAGCTTTACTTCTAGTGTCACGCTGTCTTATACACAGCCGATTTTATGTGCAAAATATATAAAGTCTAGGACATATAAACTGAAGAAAACACGTGGCATTTGTCTGTGGATGACTTAATTCATTTAATATGATTATCTCAGATTGCATCCATCTTCCCACAAGTGACACAACTTCATTCTTCTTTATGGCTGAATAAAATTCCTATTCTCTCTCTCTCTCTCTCTCTCTCTCTCTCTCTCTCTCTCTCTCTCTCCTCTTCCCCTCCCTCTCTCTCTCTCTCCCTTTCCCTCTTTCTCTCTGCTCTCTGCTTAGGAATATTTTTTTTTTTGAATACATGCTACTCAAGTGCCCCACCACAGACTACAGGTCAATCATGACCCCTCCCCCTCCTTTTTGGGGTTTGTGGTTTAGATTCATTCTTCTTTCTTTGGTCCCATCATCTCCCAGGCTTCATAAATAAGATATTTACACTTCACAGTCAGTTGTGTATTCATATCTGTATACATGAAGACACATAGATAGCTTGCATACACACACAAATAGAAATACACTTTCATGTGTCACAAAGAACATTTTGTAATGGTGGTCATCTATAAAAGACTTGTGAAATAATCCCTGAGCCATGCTACATTGTCGGGGTAGCCAGAGTGTAATTGGGTAGAACTGATCTTTGCTCTTCCTGGAATCAATCAATATTGTTTTATTATAAGTGTGATCCTGGCTGAACTTCTGTGATGTTATTTCACTATGATTAGAACACATTTACATTTGCCCACATGCTTGCACTCACTGGCCTCATCAGATACTTGTGCTAGTGAGGTGGGGATTTCAGACCAATACAGGTTTCAGTCACACGGGTTGGTGCTCAGGCAGCATCAGCTTCAAACAAATGTGTCCTGGCTGTCTAGAATCCAACTTTCCTCAGGGAAGTGGGAACAGGGCGAGGCAATCACAACCCTTTCTAAGATTTCTGAAGGTTTACTTAGGTTCCTCTGTGTTCTGTTTGCCTTGCAAGGCATGAAGGCAGGTGAGCTGCAGCTAAGGACAAAATGTGGAGAAGAAAGACAGGTAGGCAGAGAGGAAGGCAAGGCATCCACACTGTGTAAAAGGACTATGCCTGTTCTTAACCACTTGTGGAAGGTTTAAATTTGTCATGTTTAAAAGTCAAGTATCTTTTTCTTTTTTACTGTTTTTCTAACTAAACTCTTATACAAACCATCACTTGTTTGTGGGATTTTTTTTCCTCCCTTCAATCTCTGTCAAGTTAGACTGAAGACAGTCCAGAATCTTCACAATGCCTTCAGTTAATAAAAGAATTTCCTGCTTTTCCAAAACATCTTTCTTCTTCATTTTACTGACACTTAGAAAGTGGAGAAAAATGAATGGCATTCTGAGTTCTTTGTGTTGTTTTGTTGTCTCGTCCATTCACCCTTACTGGATGCCATTTGTTCTAGGTTTTACATAGTAGAATGTGGAAGGGCAGGGTTGATGCATCAAGATCTTGGATCTCTCTTCTCCTGGGGCTCAACCCCTTGTGGCTTTTTCCTCTCAGAAAATAACAATTTCCCTGAATCTCCTGTATACTTCTTCCTTGGAGTTTATCAGAGAGCTACAGGAATCAAGAAAGTGAGAACAGCTTCTAGAAAGTTCTAGAGTAGATTTCCCTGAACTCAGGTAGCTCTAATCATGGAGAAGAGAGAATGGGGGTATGTTGTGAGTGTACATATGAAGCAGACATAACATATGAAAATAATTTACCTCACTTTCACAACAGTTTTGACAAGGTGTCAGGATCAAAGATGCCTTAAAAAAAAGTAGATGATGAGAAGTCTCTGTTTTTTCCTCCAAGACAGAAAATTAGCTTAAAGCTAAGATGCAAATCAAGCATAGATTGACATGTTTCTATAAGGAGAAGTATTAATAAGAGATTCCTCAAAGGACAGTCGCTAGGACATTTTTTTCTTTCTTTCTTTTTCTTTTTTGTAAATGATCTGTCATTTTTCCTTCTCCAGCCGAGGAAGTCACTTTGTGATCAGTCATCACTAGTGGCTCTCTCTCCATGGTCCTAACAGTACAGTTCACAATGTGATACTATCAATGTTCCCCCACCAATAACAGGATTTTTCCACCCCCAAAAAATAATGAACCAATGTTGTCATAAAAGATACTAGAGCTATATTAGGGGAAAAAACAGAAACAAACAAAAAACATTACTTTTACTCAAAATTACTGGGACAAACCGTCCGATTTTATATTCAGTTTTACTGGGATAGGGTCTTGTTTCTGGAATGCAATGAATGAGGATAATGCCATCATGCCTCACTTTACTGTCTCCACCCTGAACTCTGCCCCCCCCCCCACACACACTACTCAGTCTCTTAACCCCTCTGTCCTTCTGTTTGTCTTTTCCCCCTCCCACATCTGCCAGGTTCTCCTTCCAAATTACATGGAACATGAACCCACCTCTCTCAGCTTCCACTTCCTCTCAATGACCCCCTTCCTCCTGAGGTCTTATCTGAATTATTGAGATCTCGCTTAGGTAGCCAGCCTTTACTGACTCTTGCCAGATACACTGCCATCTCCACACTGAGAGAAGGTTTCCTGAGTGTGGGGGCATCACTTTCCTTGATGAAGTCCGTAGTGGCTCCCTGCTGCCCTTTGAATGAAGCTTTCAATGTTTACATGGCTTCTGAGCTCCAAAGACCCATTCTTTTTGCTTTTAGCTTTATCTACTGTCAAATTTTCTCATAGCAAGCCAGGTTAGAACTTATTAAATTTGATGACTATTTTAATTTCTTAAAATTCTTCTTTCCAAGTTCTGGACCTTTATATATGTTGCTGCCCTTCTTGGAATACTGCCCTTGTATTTTTCAGGCTAAATTCTATCAGCCTTTTCAGTTCCTAATTTCTCATAGAAGGATCTATTACGTCACCACATGTTACACCCTCTGCAGCAGTATTTCTCACAACAGCCACAATATTCAGGAGAACTGAAGTTCTCTCTTTTCTGATCCATTCCTGAACCCTTAACACAAGATCTGGCCCTTAACATCTTGATGAATATTGACTGAATTTCCATGGCTGTCGCAGCTGAGGAACAAAAATCAGCAATTAAAATTATTTGCTGACAAGGCT
Source organism: Peromyscus leucopus (assembly GCF_004664715.2). Taxonomy (NCBI): domain Eukaryota; kingdom Metazoa; phylum Chordata; class Mammalia; order Rodentia; family Cricetidae; genus Peromyscus; species Peromyscus leucopus. The sequence continues at coordinate 42,610,433 of NC_051069.1, read as the reverse complement.
TCCAAATCAAATAACCTTAGAAAAATGAAGGCATGCAATATAAGATAGTCGGCCCACAGCTAATGATTAAATACTAAAACCAGAAAGGACCCGAAGAAATAAAGGTAGCAGCTTAAGGATAAAAGCAGTTGTGTCTATATGGAAGGCTGTACCAGCATATGTGGTATCTCAATGGCTTGGATGAGTGTGAGGGTGATAGGTTTATTAGGTCACAGATGTTTGACATATATCTATAACCTTTGAATATGACTCCCAACAGGATTGTGACTGTCTAGAGCAGGTAAGTAGGACATCTGAATTGATGTGACCTGTTGTGACCTTTCTAATGTCATGTTCCCATTTACCCAGTGATTCAATTGTCTGCATGGATGGAGGAAGCAGCACTGTGCTCATCTTCACTTCTGTATACTTCTATTACAGCCCATTCTAGAATACAGGTGAATCCTTGGTGAAAGCAATTCTTAAATGCTGCAAGATGGTGGGGGGGCCGCAGGGGAGAATGATAGAGAGAGCAGGAGAGCTCAGCTTTAGGCAGAATTAGGTGGATACCTTAACCTCCTATTCTACACACACACACACACACACACACACACACACACACACACACACACACTTTCACTCTTAGCCACAGATGAGTGCCTCACATTCACTGTTTTCCGAACACCACTACCTGATTTAGCTCCAGCTATGCTTGGCAAACTCCTTCCACAGGCTGGGCTACTCAAGGTTGTAAACCATCTTTTAAGCCCCGGTGCTCTGCCTCACTGCCTTTCTGTGCCAGCCTACCTTCTAGGGAGTGATGGGAAGCAATTGGCATTCCACAGAATTCTTCACTTTTCATAATAGTGGAAGAGAATTATGTCAATAACCATTGAAAACAATAGACGGTGCAAAGGCCTGACACTCAGTGGGTGAGCTTCTTATGACTTGCTTCATGAGAAGCTAATAAACTAGAAATAACATCATTGGAGAAACTATAGCTTTTGCTTTCCTTTCCTCAGACATGGTGGAAGACCATGCACAGGGCTCCAGACCTTCCAAGAAAAAGCAAGCCCAAGTCCAAACTGGGAGAATTTTACAAAAGTTTTCTCCAAATAAAGGCTGGAGTAAGTTAGTAGGAGAGGATTCTGTTTCTGCTTGCCCAGCTGGGATGAACAAACTCTTGTTACATTTATTGAAAACACATAATGCAGGACTCTCTCTCTCTCTCTCTCTCTCTCTCTCTCTCTCTCTCTCTCTCTCTCTCGTGTGTGTGTGTGTGTGTGTGTGTGTGTGTGTATGTATGTGTCTGTTAGAGATAATTAAATAATTGCACAGATGATCAATAGTCACAAGTAAAATCCATGCAGAGAGGAAAAATACAGATAAGAGAAAACAAGAAAAAGGAAGGGCAAGTAACTTATAATCATGTGTCTCAGCACAGAGAGGTAAAGTATATTCAATATCAGCAACGTTTGTGTGGAGGAATTAATGAATAAAAAACTAAAAAAAAATATCTAACCTAGAACCTTGTATTTCCATCTTTCTTAGAGGCCTGTTGGCTGTACCTCCCCCAACGTAGACACTATTCAGATCACTTTCAATCTTCTAAGAGAAAGAAGAGCTTTGTGCCCTTTTCATAGCCTTCCTTAGCAGGCCAAAATAGAAGAGCTTTATAAATGAAGTTATCTAAACATTTCCAAGATAGCCACTTGGCTCTTGAGAGAGAGTTAAGTATAGTCTCATAACAAACCCACTCCAATCCCAAAATCCAACCCTGACCTGCTAGCACTTTCCATCCAAGAATAACATTAATACTAATCAGACTATTAGCCAGGGTGCTTCGTTTGAATTTGAAAAATTGGAGAAACGATCTTATAAATTATTTTCCAAGGATATCATCTTTAAGCATTAACAGCTATAACTGACTCTGAATTCTGGGAAGTGAGCATAATTACATGGAAATTGACACGACACAAATGCCAAGAATTCTGTTAACCTTTAATATCTTTTAAAAACTCCCTCCTTGTAATTATCTCTTTCTTTTGTTCTAAATGTTACTGATGAATATGTAGAGGTGTAAGCAAACAAGAGGGTCGATGGACTGTGGGATCTTTGTCTTTGGAATTCTAGAGTTCTCCAGATGTTCTGTAAGATACCAAGTGATGAATAGTACACTTGGAGTTTGGCTGGATCCAGAAGTTGTCTCCATCTTGGCATTTTCTCTGCTCTTGTTCTCTGCTCACAGTTCTCCAGGCTGGGTGGAGTTCCTTTGCAATAGGAATTATAGTGGAACTGTAGGTGTGAGTCAGTGGTTGTCTAATGCAATTCCTGACCTGTTCTGTGTCTTTACAAAAGTCACTGCACCTTTTCCGTGCTTTGGATTTCCTTTCTGTAAGTGAGTGTGATGACATTTAGCTTCAACTGCAACAATATTTGCATAGTGCTGTAAACTTTACATAAGACATTTACATCTCTTATCTCACTGGTGTCTGGGTGTCCTATGCATGCCCCCTCCTTTTCAGACTCCACCGCCATCACCAAGGTTCTCTTGTGTTCTCTTTTTCTCTATCTACAATTTTAATTAAGTCTTAACTCACTCATTGGCCTCCAGCCCTGCCTCTGCCTAAACTAGTCCTTAAGGGCCAGCACAAACTTCTTGGGATGGGAAGTTGAATGGGTGCTGATCATCACTGTACCTAGGAAGCAAGAGCTGCCCTCAGGACCATGAGGACAGTGAGATTTCATGGTCAGCAATGTGCTGACTATTCATTTGTGGATGTCAAATGCTTTCCCAATGTTTAGGTGAGCAAAACCTTTTTTCCTTCATTTCAGCCTAAAATTATATTTCATTTAACAAATAAACATACATTTTCTTGATCAGTTTTAGCATTTACTGGGCCTCCAAGAATGTATCATCTTGCAAACCATGGGAAGATTGCTTTACTCGTTCAGAACTTTGCCTAGAAGTATCACTAATTTGGGAAATCGTATCAGCGGTGGGAATGTTTATTGTGGGGTGTGAGTCACTAGTACTAAGTGTCTATGACAGCCCACTATCAGTGTAGCTACCATGTTCACGATCACTGCTCAGATAGAGGCAGCTGTGCTTCCTACATCCCATAGTAAAGCTGTGCCCCAAGATTTATTTTATATTGATTACTATTTATTTGTTTTTATCCCAAGATTTATTTTATATTGATTACTATTTATTTTTATTCCAAGATTTATTTTATATTGATTACTATTTATTTATTTTTATCCCAAGATTTATTTTATATTGATTACTATTTATTTATTTTTACAGATCCAGCTATGGCATTACATGGTCACTTTTGAAGTAGGTGTGGAAACAGCTTATTTTACTTAAGAGTCTAAGCTTTATATGGTAATGAAGATATACAGTATTCTTAAGCAAGTTTTAGTTTAGTTAAGTTAAATAATAGCTGATATAAAAAATTATTTGAGTCTGAGTCCAGCTTTACCTTTCCTGGATTGATCTCTAGTAATGTTCTTGGCCTACTCAGGAATCTTCGGCAGCTCCCCCTGCCTATGGCAAGCTTGCCATTGAGACCTGTGCTAGACTAAACTACAGCTTTAGGCTTGGCTGTGACCTCACTGCCCCTCACTGATCTTCAACAACTCAATCAACCGGAACTTCTTCCAGTACTAACTAACTTCCAGAACTAATTTCCTTTCGTCTTTCTGGACAGTCACACTGATATCCATAAACTCTATATGAAAGGATGCCCTTCTGCCATTCATAATTTTTAAAATACCATTCAGACAGGACCAGGGTAAACTCCACTTTCTCCATGAAACATTATTTTAACCAATGTTCCCCACTACTGGAATAAATCTTTAACATATATGTTTGTGTGTGTGTGTGTGTTGTGTGTGCGCGCGCGTCGCGCGCGTCATGTTATATATACACATACATATATGCTATAAATATGCACATATATCACAATAAAATAAACAGGATATACATACATCTATATAATATATGTTTGTTATATTTATGGTTCTTGGTATTATACATGACTGTATATTCATTTAATCTCACCTATTGTGGGTTAAAAGCTTTCTGAAGGAAGGCACTTTTATTTCTGGTTTCTTTATTCACCTTCCCCATGCTGTGCAATGTGTAGGAATGAGAATGTAAGTTCAGCAAACACTCATTTAGTTGAGCTGCTACCTCAGTCATTGCATTGGTCTAAGAACTATTGCCTTTCCTTCATACAAGAGAAAACTCAACTCTAAACCTGGAAAGTTTTTGTTTGTTTGTTTTTTGTCTTGTTTCAGAGGTTATTGTTTTGTAGATGAGATCTCACTGTGTAACCTGGCAGGCCTCAGACATTCTATACATATCAGGCTGGCCATGAACTCCCAGAGATCCACCCACCTCTGCTCCTGAGTGATGAGATTAAAAGTGAGTGCCACCATGGCCACTTGGGAGATTCTTTTATGTAAAGTTTCAGGTAGGTATGCTGTAGAGGTAGAAGAAGTCATGACCTACCTCCAACTCATTCAAGGTCTGGGTCTGCATTTAGAAGAGATACAGAGTTTTGCCTATGTTTTCACACACACACACAATAAAAGAATCAAAAAAGAATCAACTAACTTCTAGATCAAAATTCCAATAGAGATGTTAGCATTCCTATGACTTCATGTGCAGCTGCTGAGGCAAAAACTTCCACTTCCCAAAACCTCATCACCAAACAGGCTTGCAGCTTTCTCCATTTTAAGATTAGATTCCAACAGATTTCAGGCAGAAAGAAGACACAAGTTTCCCAGAACCTTCCAAAGGCTTGCTGGTGGTGGAAGGGTCAAGCTCCAGCTGTGCTCCCTGGCCCAGTGCCAGTCCTGACGGAGCCCATCCATCACAGCTGAAGCCTGCCCTTCTCCCACGCTGCTTGAGTTGGAAATGGAAGTGGCCTTTTAACAGAACATTGTCTTAGGATTGCGTGAAGCAAGGCTGACAGAGAAAGGAAGATTCATTCCTGACACCAATCATACTAATATCTGTCACCAAAATGACATTTTCCCTTTAATGATGAAAAATGCATCAGAATAGAGGGAGGGGAGGAGCAGCCTCCCGTGTGCTACTCTGGCCTGGGCGGGAGGAAATCTCTGCTGCTGGTGGTGGTCTCAAGGTGGAGGAGGTGAAGGAATGGATGACCAGCTCACCACTGAACAAAAGAAACTCATACCTGGTTTAGAAAAGCAGGCTTCAAGCAAATGGAAGCGTCTGAGTGAGGTAATATCACTGAATATCTAATCCATTCCTCATGAAGCTCTCTGCCTGGTTTTTACATAGAACTATCGCCATATTTTTCAGGCCCTGAGCAGGGGACTCGGGCCTGATTTTCAGGGATGCCATGTACAATTCCCTTATATCAAGTTTTGCAGAGTTTATAAGACTCATAGGAAGGTAATGCTGCCGAGTCTCCATCCCCAGCCTCTGGGATGTGAAAGGGCTGAGATTGAAAAAATCAGGCAGAATGCAGGATCCCTGTGCATACCCAGGGGCCAGTACATGGGTAAGGGTGATCCATGGGAGGAAGAGGAGGCACCTCCAGTCACAATTCCAGAGACCAAGTGCACAGATAGGTGAGAACTGCACAGAACTCAGTGTGTGCTCCCTCATTTGGTGAGCAGTTAGAGAAAGAGAATGTGACTGCCTCAAATGCTCTCTGCTTCTCAACTTCACATCTCTCTATCTAGAAGTCTAATGATGTGACATCTGCACATAGCTTTCTTTCCTCTCCTTCCTTCCCCATGGGAAGAGCCTGGTTCCCATGGCATTCATCCACTAACCTCTCTTCTGCAGCTATGGATGGCCACATCACACAGCCAGAGTATGAGGAGAAAGTTCATATACATGAAAAGGAAGCATGCATAATCTCCCAGGCCCCACATTTCTGTCTTTATGGTCAGGTGATTGAGGGAGAGATGAGAAAGGGAAGTTGCTTTCTATAGTTTCTCCAGGAGGTTTTCCTGTGCAGACCTTTGCTGAGCCATTAGACACCCGACCTCCCTCCAGGCCTCTTTGGTGGCATCAATGTTTAAGCTCCTGAGAGTAAAGGGTTTGATTAGTTGCTGTCAAAACCATCCAAATAATTCTATTACCTTCACTGCAGAGAAGTAATGTGGTAACTTGTAAGGACAATATATGTGGATTCTTTTATCCAGGCTCTAACTTGTTCTAGTCTGTGTCCACATAGGCTTTCTTTATCCCCCTACTCTTGCAAATATTGGCATGCCTAGGAATCACATGACACCAGGGGACTTCTGAAGTTTTTAGACTTTCACAATTCTGGGCAACGTTAATTAGCACAACACCCACACATTAGCTAACCTGCCAGCAAAGCAACACTACATCATCATCTTTATGAAGAAGGAAACCGAATCCTTTCCATCCTCTTATTTACATGAGTGGGCCTCTGGCTCCCTCCTCCTTCCCCCCCATTTTCCTTTTCCAAAGTCCTTAAGCCAAGCAGAGATGTGGCTTTTGACAAACTGTTCATCTGAACAGTTGAGACCCCAAAGAGACGGACAGTTTGTTTAAGGCAGACGCCATAACGTGAATCCCTGCAAATAACCGAGACCATACAGTCTACACCCTCAAATGGGGTCAGCTACGCTGTCCTCTGCTGTTCTTGGCCTTTTGTGTCTCCTAGTGTCCTTTCAGACACAAAACTCCCCAGCAAGTGCTCCGAGGCTCAAAGCAACTTCTAAAACTCTACAGATGACTTTAAGAGTCTCTGCCATAGTGGAGAGAAAGGATAAGGAAGGATGTTCCCAGGGAAGCTCAGCAGGCAATGGGAGGAAACTTCTTGCCCAGAGGCAGCCTTGCTACCCAGCCCCTCTGGAGGGAGTCATCTGCATGAGACATCAGGGCTCCCACTGAGATCTTTCTATCAGAAACATGTGTTCTTGATTCTCCAGGGTGCCAGGCACCACTGTCACAGTAGTGCAAGCACCATGCTCTCCCTGCCTCTTCTTCCCATGATGCCATCTGCTTCCGGAGAGGGGGCAAAAAAAGAGGAACTTGGATGAGGCAAGATCCTCTTGCTTGTTCCAGCCTTATGTTCATTGGGAGAGGGCCAGACTGGATTGCCTTTCATAGCAGCTGTGAAAACCAGTGTCCAGCAGAGGCACCATGGCAATCTAACATCCAGGGGTTGAAAGCACCTCATGCCCTGCTACAGTTAGAAGCAGGCCGTTGCCTCCTACAATAAAGGGCAGTGCATTGACAAACTGCTTAAGGAATATGATGTGACATGCTCATAAACTTTTAGCTTGCATGGATTACTTTGCTCAGAGAATATTTGATCCACTTAAGGAAATGACAAAAGTTTCTACTTTCACAGCTGCCACAATCACAACTGCCATCAAAGTGTTGGGTCTGTTGGGGAAGAAATGATACATTGCTTTCTTGTGTGATTTAATTCTGCTCCACCCGTTCTGTCCAGAAAGAGCTATGTTCCCACTTGGCAGATGAGTAAAGTAAGGTTCACACTGGTCAGGAAGCTGACAGAGTTCCCACTGTGAATTGTCTAAGATCTTAGCTTCAAATTGAGCCTTCTAACTTCATTTTTACTTAGCAGCACTTTCCTCAAGGAGGGACTCTAACCTCCCTCCTTGAGGAATGCTCTCTCTGCTCCTCCGCTATGGCTCCTTTGAGAGGACAAAGAGTCCTTAGGATAATGGGAACAATTTATGAAGGGCCAGAGGAGCAGAGTGAGAGCGAGAACCATTGTTAAGAAGTAGGGCCAGCGAAAACATGAGGCACAGGGCAGAAAAGGAAAGCAAGTCCACAGTGCCTGAGCAACGTAATGAGCCCGCCATTCACAGCACAGCACTTCTCCTCCGAACATGTGGGAAAGCAGCAGTGTCTGTTGTCCACAGAACAACAGGCAGGATTGATCGACAACACTGGGAGCAAAGAGCAGGCAACTCCCCGGTGGTAAGACACTGTGGTGGCTTTCTGGGTGGCTATCAGTAGTTTTTTGCAAAGCCCAACAGGAGAACTGAAGCCTGCTGTCTGAAAAGGTGTCTGCTCTGGGTGTGATGGCCAGCCTCCTTGATGTTGTGCAGCATGTGGTCGGTCACATAAAATGCACACTTGTTACACCCTGGGAATATGAGTTTTTAGACTTCCTGGTCTACTACTTCCTGGTAGTTTTTAGACTTCCATCCTCCTGTACATCATCTTCCTAAGAGGTCCCCGACCTGTGAAGCAGCCAGCTTATACCTATAATCTGATAATCAAGTATAATGACCTCCTCTAGATACCCATCAACAAATCCCCTCTTCTCCACAAGCACCTCTGTCATGCAGATAGGGACAGATCCCTCTCTTCTGAATTTCACAGAACATGTATCTACTAGAAGTGCCCAAACACATTGCTTTGGGGTCCAGCTGAGTGAAAACACAGGATGTGTGCCCTCCAAAAAGATATGCTTGTTGTCTCTATTGCTTCTGTCTTTTTATTACATCAACTTGCTTTAGCATTAAAAGAGACCCAACGTAGGGCCAGAGAGATGGCTCTGGGCTTATGAGCATAGTTTGGTGGTTCATACAGAAGATTCAAGTTCCATTCCCAAACTCCAGGTTCAGCGGCTCTGGTGCCCTCCTCTGGTCTCCCTGGCACCTGCACTCACATGCACATATCCCACCCACATCCTCACATAAATAACTAAAAATAAGTCTGAAGAAAATGTGTTTCCTGAGGCCTTTGGGGATCTCCATTATTGCTGCCATCTTGTGGGTGAGGAATGAAGGCCTAGAGAACTTTTGAGGAAGACAAGTCCACAGGGCTGGGCTAGAGGACGCCTGCAATTTATTGGTACCCTGAGCTCGGTTATGTGCTTGCCTACCTCTCCGAAATGAGCCCAGAAGGACAAGTTGAAGGAATAAATGATCCCAGGCTAGAGACACATACACATAACAGTTGAAGAGGAACCCCGGGGGGTTGGGGGGGGGAGCTGCATTTTAGAAAGGAACCTGTCAGGAAGCATGTGTCCAGGATGATAACATCGACGACAACACTCATTATGAGCTTTTCCACAGACATTCGGGTGGTGATGTTTATTCAAATGATTAGGGGTGGAAGTTGTTCAGACAATTTTGCTTTTATAAGTTAAAGGAACAGAAAAATCAATCTAGCACTAATAAAAGATGAATCAGAATTGCTCAGATAAAACCCAACCGCGCAACCACGCTTTACTGCAAAGGAGGATGCAATGCGTCCGGATTTCCTTGTTTCGGTCCCTGGAAAGCCACAGAGCTCTCCGCTCCCACCTCAGTCTCTCTGCTCTGAGCAATCTGCTGATGGCCATTGCAGCCTGCGGCCTCAGCATCAGCACTGCAACACCAATTAATTGCGATAATGAGCAGGCTTCACATTTAAGGAGGCTCCCAGCCTGCTCTCTGGCGGCTCCCAAATTTGTTTAGGAAGCTTTGTCTCCAGGAGGTTGTGGTGTGGGTCTCTACAAAGGGCTCCCCGGGTCACAACTGCAGTGAGTGCTCATGTGAAGGAGCCACGCAGGTGTGCGCACTACCTAAGGGGGTCATGTGCTTTCTTGCAAGCAGGGAACTAGGTCAGGGAGGAAGGCACTGTGGGAGTACACGGTGCTGCCAAGGAGATGAGCTTTGGGTGTGTTCTGTGAACAAGAGGAAGGAGATTCAGAGGGGGGCAGGGGAATAGTGGCAGGGGGAGGGGGGAGGTTGGATTGGGTATTAAGTTCAGGTTGCCTTAGGAAGTTGCCAAGTTGGAGGGAGAGGGTTCCTGCAGAGATCTGTACTCCCTGAAGAGACACCCAGCCCATCTGGGAAACAGTTCCTCATGCAAATGAGGTGAACTTCTGGATGCGGAACTCCCCTGTTTCCATTCCTTGACTTCCGGCATCCATCTTGTTTATTACAGACTCCTGGGGGCCCCTTCTCTGCCCGTTCCCATTGTGCTTTTCATTTGCTCTCTTTTCTCCTCATTTGTAAATGATAAACGTCAAGGGATGAGACTGCCGATTTTTACTGGGGAGATTGGAGTCCTGTAGCTTAGAACCTTGTATAAGCCCCAAGACAAACCCCCAAAGGAAGGACATTTTCCCTTGAGGACATCCTGATGCATTTTTTTAAAGCCCACCCACTGGGCCGTCAAAGCAGCACACAACGTGACAAAGTGGGTAATTATGTTTCACTTAGCACACATCGAATGAACAAATGGCCAAAGAGCCTGGAGTGTGTGCACCCAGGCTTGCCTGAGGAGGTGGGGAGGGGGAGGGCGGCTTGGGGCCCAGCTCACCAGGGGGCTCTGGCCTTTAAAGGAACCTATACAGAACCTGTAGCAGAGGGAGGCACTGAGCCTCTTTTCTGCCAGTGAGCTGAAGTGGAATCTGCCTGGTCGACAGCCTCTCATGTTCCTTTGTTTGGTTTTCATGGAAACCTGTGTTTATGGGGAAACTATAGGCACTTTGGCTACAGACAGATGTGGCTGATCCTGGTCCCTCATCACCTTGAAAATGCTCCTTTGGAGGGAGGAGCAGACACTTTCTCTGCTGGTGCAATTTCCATTGTTTCCCCGAAATCTACCTGTGGCCTCTGGGTGCAGGGGACCCTAGGCTGCCTTTGAGAAGGGATCTCTTTATCTCCCCCTCCCCACTCAACCCTTGCTGCATCTCTAGGAGAGGGAAGCAGAATGAAAGGCGACTGTCACTGGAAAACAAAACAATAAAAATTAAAGAGAATTAGAGCTGGCTTCTCTGGTGCTAATACCGAGACTGGCCTTCTGCCTCACTCCTGAGGGCCCTTATCTCCTCACCCCTTCCCCGCATTTCTTCGCAGCCTGGGAAACTTTGTCGCTTTAAAATTTAATTATATAAAATCCTGCTCCCTTTACCCCCTGCGGATGAGCAATTGTTCTGCTATTTCTATAAAACGCCACAGGAAATATGAAAATAGGAGGCAGGATTTGGAGCAAGACTGTTCCCGAATGCCTGTGGTTAGCAGCGTCAGAGATGGCTGCATGGATTTTACATCTGTCACAGGGAAGTAGAAGGTGGAGAGGGAGGGGTGGGGTGGAGAGGGGAGACAGAGAGAGAGACATACATCAGAGACAGACAGAGGCAGAGACAGACGGACAGAGAGGACAAATGGAGAGACATGCCAGGATGCTACAAGTGACCTATGACCTGAAGGAACTGAACGTGAGAGCTGAACTCAAAGCAGGGCAGCCTGAGGCATGCCGAGCTCACTGCTCACTGCTCACTGCTACAGCAGGAGAGCCAGGAAGGCAGATGGGTCAAGATGAATCATGAGCTGGAGAGGAAAGGATGGTACCTTTACCTGCAGAATGAGACGACCTCTTCAAAACAAGCTGGGCATTAGTCACAGACACTTTCTTTCCATAACCAAATAGCTAGCTGGGAGAAAGACTGAGTGAACGCTAAAATGGTAGGCACTGGAGGCCAGAGCCAAGGCGCCAAGCATGGCTGGCCACCTGCAGAAGGAAGAGCTGCGGCGACAGCTAGACTGTCTTGCTGCGTTTCATCTCAGAGGTACGATGGGGACGGCAGTAACACGGCAACCTGAAATTCTCTCACAAAAGGGGCCTAGGAGGGCGCAACGGTAATTATTAGGATAAGTAGGTTCAGTGTAGCAGTACTGAACATGGGGGAAACATCAGACTGAATGGAGGCGATGGCTGCTTGTGACTGTTACCAGCGATGAGATGAGAGCTAAGCTGTGATATGCAGCAAGTCTAAACCCGGAGATGAGGCCTGCCGAGGATCTAAGGAGTTAGGAACACTTAGCAGAAGAAATGATTTTGTACGTTTAAAGAAGAGGTCTAAAGATGCCAGTGGACAAAGAGGAATCAAGTTATATCAAAAGAGCAAGCGTGTGAGGGTTCAAGAGGTAACAGGAGGCTTATTAAGAAATAGGGGGAAGTTGTTTGAGCCTGAGGAACGGAGAAGGCTGAAGCCAAACAGCTACTCAAGGCATACTGCAGAGTTCAACTGTCATTTTGCAGAAAATAAGGATTCACTAGGGTTTTCCTTTTGTTTTACAGGTCATCAAAGTCTTCATTTTTTTCCAACTTTATTTAGGTGCAGTTAACAAGTAAAAGTGGAGTTTATTCAAGGTGCATGACTTTTATAATCTTCTTCAATGCTTAGGTTTGAATCTAAGGCCTCCTGTATGCTAGGCAAGCACCCTACTTCTGAGCTATATCCACAGCCTCCACAAGATGTTCTGATGCATGTGTGCATTGCTAAATAGTTCATACAAGCAAGCTAATCAGTATATTGAGAGCAGCACATAGTCACTGTGCCTGTTGTAGGAAGAGGACCCACAGTCTACTCTCAGACATTTTGAGTATACCCTGGGTCATAGTTGACAATAGCTACCATGCTGAGTGTCAGCATTTAGATCTACTTCTTGGAATCCTGGCCAAGAAGCAGATATTACCCTGGCCCCCCAGGATCCTGACACCATCCTATGATCCTTTTAAGAAAGAACCCTTTCCCCTTCACTGCCTCTTCTTCCTTCCTCTCTATTCCCAGGAGGTGTGCACCTCCTCTCTCTGTGTCTCTCTCTCCTCCTCCTCCCTCCTTCCCTCCCTTTCTTTTTCCCTCCCTTCCCTTTCTCTTCCTCTCAATAAAACTTGCCACTTAGATGCTGTGTCTGCATGGTGTAACCACTGCCCACATGGTGTCTCTTTCCTGTGGCTCCCACCCGCCGTGACCACCCCTCAATGTGCCATTTTAATACCGAGTATTGTGGCTTTGAACTCCTTTTATGACTGCCAGTTTGTGTCTCCACTAACATCTCCCCATTTCACAGACATTTTCAAGGAAATGTAGAGGCAAGATCCAAGGTGGAGTGAGCCAACACTGGAGTAATGAGCAGTAACAGGTGACTGGGGAGGTGGAAGAGAAGAAGGAGGTGCTGCTGTCATGTCAAAGGCATGAGAGGCTCTAGCTCTGAGGGCAGCATAAGACGTTAGATTCTACCTGGCTGCTTCTCCTCCATCCTGGAAGAGCTACATAGCAGAAGAAATCTGCATGTGCTAGACACTGCTATGATTAGCGAATATGGTCCTCATCTTGCTTACTCACGTACCTGGGTTAGTTTAGGAGAGCAGTATGTCTAATTAATGCTTGATCTCTTCCAGCCCCTGCAGATGAGTAGCCACATCCTGAGGACCAGCAGGTCAGTGACGAGAAAGGAGAATCTGGTAGGGGCTCCAAAGACAGGTTTGCTTTCCTTAAACTGGCACCATTTTCCCTTCCCAACATCTTTTTTCCTAACTCCTGAAAGTCCAAGTAAAGGTACAAGGGAAGAAACTATCCAGCTACAAGGTCAGGAAGATGACCCTGAAGATGACGGAGGGAAATGATAAGAGAGTGAAATGCCAGTGACATCATGGAGGTTATCATCAACCTTGGACTGGAGTGATTGGAATTCCTATCCACAGTCAGGTCTTGAACTTGGGGGTCTGTTATCAGCAGTGGAGTACAGATCCCGATACCAAAGTAGTCCTGAGATACAAGCCAGGGTGACTTCTCTGTGGAAGTATGCCACTTCTAAGGCACTGCTGTTATCACATCAGTGGTAAAATGTGTTTTCCTTTGAGATTTGGCGGGGGGGATGGGGGGGCCCTTGTCCCCTAGATACTCTGCACATCATTAACTCACAAAATCAACTATTCTCTGTTGTTAGAGGTTAGTCATAGATTTCTTATGAGACTGTGAAGTAAAATGTGCCTGTGGTCCAAATGTTCAGCATCATAGGTCTCGCCTCAGAGGAGAATACAAGTGTCAGTTTTAAAGCACTTACAAACTAATGGTGGCTGAGGAGGTGCCTTTCACGGGATCTTCTGATAAATAAGACCCACGTGGAACAACTGAGAGGCTACCACAGTGAAGCCCAGTCAGAAGGCAGTTTCTTCTCTGCCATGCACAGACCAGTAAGTACAGAGGAGAAACAGCCACCTTCTGGTCACGGCAAGATAAGAAGAATCTGATCCTAACCATTGCAGAAAGGAACGTGAAGACTGAATTGCCAATGATATCATGGAGCTGCTTCTCAGCCCTCGACCGCCTGTGGCTGGGCTTTGTGCTCTCAAGTAAGGTTTTCAACTTGGATTTCTGTCCTGAGAAGTAGAATATGGGAATTCCAGATTCTCCAGTAGTTTGACATTCCCCCAACCCCCGCCCACCCATGGGGGACTTCTCTCTTGTGAAAGGGAACCTGGGCCTTTGCAATCAGTGAGCATGATCACAAATGGACACATGGTAAGGACTGAAGAAAAGGAAGTGTTTAACCAGGTCAGAGTGACTTAAAAAGAATTAAATCAAACTTGGACTTTGGCTCCGTGGAACCCTGGCTGTGATTGGTTTGCCCTCACTCAGTGAGAACGCTGAGATTGTGCTGGTTAGCGGGGCTGACATGGAAGAGACAAGTTTCTTGGAACAGATAGAAGAATGAAGGCAAGACAGAGAGCCAGATCCTTAATCCTCAAGGGACTCATCTACTTCCTCTCTCCCCATGGTTGATAAGAAGGAGTCCAAGTAGCTTTTAACACAGAAGTCAGGCTCCTGTGCACTCTTATTCATCGACTCCATCTCTCAATGGCCACCATGCACTGATTTCTTAAACAGAAAGCTCACTTGCTCTTGGACTGTAAATAGGTGGCCCTAGGCCCACAGGCAGCACCAGACCATCAGGGAACTTCTTGTATGAAATTTATCTTCTTCGCCATCACGGAACGCCAACAGTGGCCCAAGTACAAAACGCTCCTGTGTTGTGGTGGCTGATAATGCAATGAGGCTCCATCCCCTCTGTGAGCTAATGACATTTGTGGGGAGATGACAGGTGGGTATGAAAATGGAATTGGATGGGGAGGGGGCAGTCTCTGGCGCTGCTCCCTGCTCTTTGCTGTTTCTGTCACTTCGCTCCCAAAGAAGAGCGTGGGTTGATATCTATTAGTCTGTGCATCAGGATTTTCATCTAATTTCATAATGAAGATGTTGCTCCATCAGATACAGACGACATGTCAGCAGAAATGCAGAAGGCCATTTTTATGTGTCAGCTGGCTCTCAGCGGGGCCCCCACCTGCCTGGAATGGTGCAAAGCATGCTGATTCCAGGGAATGGCTCCACCAGGCTAGACTGATCACCACAGAGAGGTCAGTTCTTTGTTGTATTTCCTGGTGGCCTGTTCCTCTCCAGCTGGAAGCTCTATGAGGACAAGAGACATTCTACCTATTGGTTCTCATACATCTGTGTCTGGAACAATGTGAAAGATACTCAGTTTAGATGCATGATGTCTAGGCTTTTCAGATCTGTTTACTCCCCAATGCAACAAGTCAAACCTACCTCTGAGGACTTGTTCTTTCCTTTGGAAAAGAGGTCTGTCTTAGTTAGGGTTTCTATAGCTGTGAAGAGACACCATGACAACGGCAACTCTTTTTTGTTTGTTTGTTTTTCGAGACAGGGTTTCTCTGTGTAGCTTTGTGCCTTCCCTGGAACTCCCTTTGTAGACCATGCTGGCCTCGAACTCACAGAGATCCGCCTGGCTCTGCCTCCCGAGTGCTGGGATTAAAGGCGTGCACCACCATTACCCTGCGATGGCAACTCTTATAAAGGAAAATATTTAATTGGGGTGGCTCGCCTATTGTTTAGAGGTTTAGTCCATTATTATCATGGTGGGAAGGAAGGCAGCATGCAGGCAGACATGGTGCTAGAGTTGGAGCTGAGATTCTTACATCTTAACATGCAGGCAACAGGAAGTGGTCTGAGTCATTGGGGGCTATCTTGAGCATATATGAGACCTCAAAGCCCACCTCCACAGAGACATGCTTCCTCCAACAAGACCACACCTAGTTTAACAAGGCCACGCCTCCTAATTGTGCCACCCCCTTTGGGGGCCATTTTCTTTCAAACCACAACAAGGTCACAAAGCTGAACCAGTGCCAAGGATCTCAGCATCAAGTCAACTTAGTGTCACCCAGCTGTAAGGTCACATTCTGAAAGCCTCTGTGCCTTAGTGTCCTCTTTCATATAGTTGGTATTTAAGGTACCTGCCTGCCTTGGAGTTGCTGTTAAGGTTGAATGGGATAAAGCATGTTAGGGGATAAAGATGGGCCCAGCATATACCAACCACTCAGTAATATTAGCAAACATAAATTCTTCAAAGAAAACTGAGTTTTCTCCTCAACTCCCTTATCTGAGTCTTTTCTTCCCGGAGAATCTAGAGTAAATACAATGCCTTCAGGAACTGTCAATCCATTTCTCAAGGCCACACTATTGTCCCCAACTCAAGACAGGATGCTAACGAACACTTTTTCATATCCACTTTGCCAAGATTCCTGTAACATGGGGGCCATAGGGTGAAAGTTAAACACCCTGGTTCCATAGCTACATATCTCAGCTTTGAATTTTTTTAAGCTATGAGACTTAATGTGTACTAAGCATGTCAAATACATCAGTTCCCCTATCTGTATTAAATAGGGACTTTGATAGTATGTAGTTCCTGGGGTTGCTATAAAGATGAAATGAATTAATTGCCACTAGGAGTTTAAAGTAGCTCCAGCAGCCACCGAACAAATAATCTGTAGGTAATAACTATTTCTATCTGTAGTAGCCACCACTTCCATTGCACAACATCTTTCAGCCAGTTACATGCGGGCTGGGGACCCCTCCCATTCCGTCATCTAGATAAGGATAGTAGGTCATTGTATGCACAAAGACACAATGCTTAGTTTTCCTGGGTAGGTGACCTTGACTGTCTATCCTAACCAAGAACCTGTAATAGAGTTGGGGACATAGACTCCTTTGGGACAGTAGCTTGTCATTTTCTCCTTAACACCTTCTGCTTTAATATTTCAGACGCTGAACTTCAGCCAAAGAGACTGAGTACCTGACTGGAAGTCACAAAAAAAAAAAAAAAAAAAAAAAAAAAAAAAAAAAAAAAAAAAAAAAAAAAAACCAGCCCTGGTCTGCATTCTGGAGTTGGTTGTACAGCAGTGAAAATCAATTCTATTAAGACTTTTGTCTCCTTATCTTGACAACATGGGAAATACTGCTTTGTTTTCTGATTTAATTCAGAGATTCTGATCCTAACTCTGGGGTATTTGAGATTTTTTTCTTGTGATCTGAACAGGACCTGATACCCGGAAAGAGACCTGGGGTACTTAGCTAGCTGTGGGTTCTCCTTGGATTTTATGCCGTTCTCTGGAGCAGCCCACAGTCCTCTGTCCCCTTCCGAAAGGTTTCCCAAGGGGACCAGAAATATTCTGACCTTTGAGTGTGGACCATTAACGTTCTGACTTTTTCTTCTTAATTACTTGAGATGTTATAATTGGCACAGAAAGGTTAGGTGCTGGTGTGTCAGTCTTGACGAGCTGCAAACAGCCAAATCAGAACGTCTGATTCCCTCATTTGCGAGAACTGCCTGGACTACTGTGGGTGTGAGTGCTCGGGGAGAGAAGACCTTTCCTATGCAGGTGTGTTCCGTGATAGGTTTTGTGTTGTTTTGTATGGACTTGTCAACTTACTTAACCTCGTCTATACATCATTTTCCTAAACTTTTTTTCCTTATTACCTAGCTAATTGGGGGGGGGGTGATAAAATTAAGTAGAAATTCTTAACTCTTGATGACTATATATTTTATCAAATCTGAATTTTTGAGTATTGCATTTAAGGTTCTCTAAAATTGAGTTAAGAGGCAGGACTTGAAGGAGTTGGAGATAAAAATGATCAAAATACACTGTATGAAATTCTCAAAGAATTAATAAAAATATTTTTTAAAGAATTGTTTAAGAATCCATGACAAATTAACATGGAATAGTGACTTTATATCCTTTTCTGTCCTGTAGGTCTCCCTGTTTGAGTTATGAATAGACTTTCCCTCTACCCCTATCACAGAAGGCTCAGCATAAACCCTCTCTCTGTGACTCTCCAGGACTAAAGTGAGCAATATTAAGCATGAATATAGTGAAGAAGCTCCTCTATCACATTGCAATGGTTAATATTTCGTGTGTCCACTAGATAGAACCATAATATCCAGATATTAGATCAAACATTATTCTCGATGTAGCTGCGGAAGTATTTTTAGATGTGATTAATGTTTAAATCGGTGGACTTTGAGCAAAGCTGATTATTCTCCATAGTGTGGACAGAGCTCATCCAATCACTTGAAGGTTTTAAATAGGAAAAGACTGATCTCCCTGGAGAAGAAAACATGCTGCTGCAGATTGTATCTGACTCAAGCTCAGACTCCATCTTTCCCTGCTTTCTAGGCTGATGATCTGCCCTGTGAATACTGAGCATGGACATTGTCATCACGGTTTCTTGAACCAACCTTCCTTCCTCTTTCCTTCCTTCTATCCATCTTTCTTCTTCTTCTTCTTCTTCTTCTTCTTCTTCTTCTTCTTCTTCTTCTTCTTCTTCTCTCTCTCTCTCTCTCTCTCTCTCTCTCTCTCTCTCTCTCTCTCTCTCTCTCTGTCTCTCTCCTTTCTGTCTACATGATTCCAACTATGTAGCCCAAGCCAGCATGGAACTTGGAATCCTCTTCTCTCTGCTTCCCGAGCATGAGGATTACAGGCATGTATCACCAGCCTCAGCAAACCAGTCTCTCTTATTCTCTTTGTATACACACACACACACACACACACACACACACACACACACACAGAGAGAGAGAGAGAGAGAGAGAGAGAGAGAGAGACAGAGAGACAGAGAGAGACAGAGACAGAGAGAGACAGAGAGAGAGACAGAGAGAGAGAGGTTTGTTCTTCTGGGCAACTCTAACATACATGAATAGTCTAACACTGGCCTATCCCTAAGGGCAAGGCATCTCTTATGATTTTTTTTAGGATGTGACTGTCCTATGACTTTTCCTCTAGAGTTCACTCAGTTTTCCAATTCCCAATTAATTTATGTTATGCAAACAGAGAAAGCCATGGCACTCTCCCCTGCTAGGGATGGAGTGGAGTCCACCATTCCATCAGCCACAGCCTTCTGCCTACCACCAGGCTGTCCTCACCAGGCCGGTTCCATCTTAAATACCTGTTTCCTTTGGGATCCTTTCACCCATTGAATCTCCCCCATTTCTCCCTCAGAGTGCATAGAGTGCAGCATAGAGAAGCACTCCATGACTGCAAAACAATGCACTGTAGCTTGAGCACCTGCCATTTCTACATCTCTGGGGTTCCACTAAATGGATGCCAGGGGTAACTTTTTCTCCTCTAAACTGCTTTCATTCACTTTTCATCTGTTTGAAGTGAGAGAATCAAAGGCAGCCAGATCCTGTATTTAATCATTATTCAATGTGTGATTTGAGGTTTCTTGTTTTGTGTAGAAATTAGGTCTCATTGGCTTAAAACTCTGGTGAGATCTTCCCGCCTAAGTCTACCAAGTAGCTGGGAGGCCATCACCACACCCAGTTCTCCAATGTTAACAGCAGTGTCCACTATGAGTTGGCTGCTTCTCTGTGTAAGAGGCTGTGCTTGTATGTGTGTGGAGATGTGAGTGTGATTGCCACCTCACAATTCCCTCTTAGGTAGCCTTCATTATCCCTATTCGGATATTCAGCAGAAGCAAGTCAATTAACTAAGATCACATGGTTCAAGTTTGACCCATCTGAGATGCAAACTCAATGCTTCTGGTTCTGAGTCCACACACTTGCCATTACTTCAACTGCCTCCTTAAAACACCAGAGCAGGACTGAAAAGGAATGTGCTGCTTACCCATGTCCCTGTTGTCTTCGTTTGTCAGAGGAAGCACTCCATGTGCCTTAATGAGGACAATGGAAGGCAAGAGAAATAACAAGTAATGGGGACCCAGACTCAGTTGCCAGCAGAACAAAGACCTTCATAGGAAATGAAAAAGTCATGCAAACAGAGTTGTAAAGCACAGGACATCTGTATAGGAAGAAAGGATCACAATGGAATGTATTGTCAGTAGAAAGGATCTTGACGAGTTGCATGGAAGCACAAATCCAGCAATCATCCAAATCCTGATTTAAGCAGTTACAATCAGTACTAGAATGTTCCGTTTGCATATTTTAAACATGTTGGTTTTTAAATAATTAATAGATAAGGATTCTCTATCATTTTTTTACCTACCAAAATGAATTCAGGATACCAACATCTTTGCCTGTGGAATTATCATGTACCATGACTTGGCCCAAGGTTATGTGATTTACCTACACATACTTTAGCTTTGGGACAGAAGACAAAGACAAGACTTTGAATTTGTCTTCATGGATGCCACAAGGAACTGGACAGGAACAATTCTTTTTCTGAACAATCAGGCTGTACCCTAAATGCCTGAAGCCAAGGTTTAGTAGACATCATTCTCAGAACACAGATAACAACCCAAAAGCTATGGGGAGTCCATGCACCCTTAGAACTGGCAAGAATTCTTTTTTTTCCGCATGCAATGTTTATTGTGTGTTTGCTTTGGTGCCTGGTGCTGGACTCCCAAGTCCAGAGCCATGGGCAGGAAACTCTGTGTGAGAAGCTTTCCAGCTAATCCCCAGCTTAGACTTTCTTTTCCTGGTGCCCCGTCCTAGCTAGCACCTGCTGAGCAAATGAATAATTCCCTTCCCTCATTTGCATTGTTACCTGAAAGGTATTTATAGTCTGTGATCATCTGCCCCCTGAGTCCTCTCTGTCTCTAGTCTGTAATTTAGCATTAGGCCCAGTCTGTTTGCAGAGGAATTGAGCATGCTCACGAAGTCTCTTTCCAGAAGGAATGCTAGCAAGGGCTGCTACCTCCTATAAGCCTTAGTGATGGTTCAAAATGGGAGGAAAATGCCACTTTCAGATCGGTCTTGGTTCTCTTTATTGAAAGTTTTATCTCATGTCTGTTGAGTTGGAAGAGATTTGTCCAGATGGCTGGTGTGTGTGTGTGTGTGTGTGTGTGTGTGTGTGTGTGTGTGTGTGATCGCGCACGCGCGGCACTCGTGCATGCAAGAGCGCACGTGAATGCACACAGAAAAGCAGAGCAGAAAGAGGGAAGTTGATTTTTCTTTGTCCACATTCTCTCTCTCAGCTCTGGTGGCTCTATTCACTACACTATTGCAATACTTGAGGACTGCAAAAGCCAAAAAGCTAGGAGAAAACAAAAATACAGGACACCCCAAGATATTACACTAACAAAACAAAACCCAGAAAGGACTCTTGGAACAAGTTTTTCCAAGATTCTGAGGCCACAGCCCAGTGCAATGTAGGAAGACTATGCATGGGATCTGGGAGAGGACAGCTATTTAAAAAGACCGCAAGAGAACACCTGCAGCTAAGAAACTGAAGAAATTTATCTGGCAGTCACCAAGGCACTGCGTTCAGCTTTTCCTGTGATCTGGAGGTAGAAAGTTCTTGTCGTTGTTGTTTTCAAATGACAATTTTTGAACAAATAGAATTGAGAATACCTTGAACTTAAGGCTAGTCACACCAAGTACAGAGCACTACAATGGTAATGAGTTGACCAAAATGCTTCCTTGGTCCCCTTTTTGAAAATCCTCTATTTTCTCTTGTATTGCTAAATTAGCTTCATTAAACATATTACCACTACAAACAAGAAAATGGCAATTGGGAGTGCAGCTACAGCATTAAGCATTAACCATTTTTAGGTTTCATTTTGCTTCCAAGAAAAGTTGTCCACACAATGAAGTCTAACAGTTGTTAACTTGACCAAGAATAAAGTTTACTGTTGTCAAGGTGGAAAAGGTGGACATCGTGCTTCCCGAGAGATACACTCAGAGTGCACATCATCATGTCTGTGATATTTCTGTAAAGATGTCCCCCTTGGGGCAGGATATAAGGAAATAACACAAAGACTCAGGTCAAAGGTCCCCTTCCTGAATGTGCTAGCAAATATACTTCAAGTTGGACATGGTCCTGAGAGACAGAATACTGACGCGTTGTTATGAATTGAGGGAGAGAGGGAAGCTTGGCAACTGAATTTGATGTGTTCTTGGAAAAGATCGTGAGCCGGAAAGGAAGACATGTCAATTTTAGTAAAGGGAAGCATTAGTAGGTCTTGTGGAATGGACGGCTGGGTTGATGTCAATATTGAACTCCTGCTAGTGGTGACCAAAGAGTGGTAAAGAAGGTGGAATTTTTATTGAAGAGAAGCAAATACTGAACTACATAGGGAGGATGAGGACTTCATAGCAGGCAAAAGTTTTAGGAGACTGGATCCAGAGGCAAAGAAGCAAAGCTTAACAGTATGAGTCTACTCAGGGACCAGGAACACACCTGCTTACTCTGTTGCTGGTTTGTAGAGATTTCCCCTAGCGGCCTCTTTCTCTATCCACTGGCCTCTAGCCTCGGCTCACAGGCTAGCCATATTAGTTGGCTATTACATTCCCTCCATGGATATGAGAGATACATATGAGAGATACCGGAAAATACCTTGAGAACCAAGATGATCACTCTTGAAGTACCAAAGTCCCCACACTGCCATCTGTAATAAGATGCAGTTATGCTCTTCATCACAGGGCCGGTAAGAACACCTGCCATTGAGAAAGGGCTATTTCCTAACATCTGGAGAACTGAGCCCCTTTATACCTTTCGATATTCCTCCTCAATTCAAAGGGAAACTATGCCCCTTTGAGCCCCAGAACAGCTTGTGTGGAGGATGGAAACTATGAGTAAAATTGTATAGCCAAGAATAAGAAAATGTGATTATGAAATATACAAGTCCTTAAATATTGTCATCAAGATGAGTCATAAATCAGACATTTCATGGTTTCTGATTATGAATTTCCTTTATTCTATGGGCATTTAAATAAAGAACACTGGCACAACATTCAACAGAAATGTAAGCTTGCTCAAGATGGGGGTGGTCGCTGGTCCTTGTGAGCACCTGTTGCTGGGGCGCAGGCGGCATGAGTCTCTGGGTTCCCGTACTCTGTGGGTGCAGTACTTACTAGGGTCTATCTATAATCTTGTCCAAATTAGGATTTCTGCCCAAATTCCTTCAGGAAATATACTTGAACATCATTTGTCCTTTTAAATCCCCAAATCAAGTCACACAGCAGGATGAGGAGGACCGAAGCAAGAAGGCTGTGTCTCTCCAGGAGAAAGCTCTGACCGATATTAACAGAAGCAGGTGTAACATGAAGTACCCATGAGCAGCTGTTGTCAATCAGGTAGGGAGGTGCAATTCCAGAAAAGCAAGTATCGGTTCAATAAAAATCATTTGTGTGTGTGTGTGTGTTGTGTGTGTGTGTGTGTGTGTGTGTTCGTGTAGCCCTTTGTGGTTTACACGTGTTATTTTATTAAATCTTGCACTATCTCCCCTGGCGTAGTCATTGTTATTTTCATTCTCTAGACATAAAAGAGGACCATTTCTCACATCACCTGGTTTTTTCCAGCTCCCGCTGATGCTTTACTCACAAGCACCATCTCTTTAAAGATGGTTCTAGGAAAAAGAAAACGAAAACATGGTCTCCCAGCCTTCGACGGTGGCAAAATTTGACCTGCTTTTGGCACTTCTACGCCTCGTATGATATTCTTCGAACAGATTTGTCTAATTATGTTTTGCTTGGGCTAATATTAAAATTAATTGGTCTTTTCACAATCAGACATCAGAAGAATAATAGGGCCAGGCACCTGAGAAACAACTAGGGATTAAAGATCGGCTATGGATAATCTACAGCACAGAGTCTGGAGGTGGCGGTGCAAGGTGAGGAGAGGGTGCCGAATAGTCCTTGCCATGTGCTTAGCGGCTGGTTTATTTGCTGCCAACTTTTATCACAAGCTCTGTGTGACAGTATGTGACTACAGCTGCCACACACACACACACACACACACACACACACACACACACACACAGAGGCAAGCACTCATGGACATGTGCATGTACCCAGAGAGAGACAGAGGCAGAGGGCACACAGAAATTTACAGAGACAGAGAGACAGATCAAATAGAAACAGAGACTAGGAAAAGCAGACACCCAGATGAGAGCTGCCCCCCCCTCCCCCGTACGCATCCTTCTACTGTATTCACACTGCTGCATAGACTCTAAGGCCTGTGGACTTTCGAATAAAGAATAGATAAATCATTTTAGATAAGGAAAAGGGGGTAAAAAAAGATGATAAAGAAAGAAAATCTACTTTCTTCCCCCTTCAAATGCCACAAGAAAATGTCAAGAAAATTGCTTTAGTGGAAATAACAGAGGAGTTCAAAACAAAATTGCCAAGTGTCACTCGCTCGGCCTGCTCTCCCTTGCCTGGGAGGTGCCTTGCTACCTCTCCTCCATTTGCCCCTGGGATGCCACTTCTCTGTCCTCCAGAGGAGACAGGGCTGAAAAACAACCCTCGGAAAGCCTTTCACTAAAGAGAATAATAGAGAACCTAAACAAAGGACGCAGAAAGGACCGAAGAAGAGACTTTCTCTGCTAGCTGACCACTTCCTGTTCCAGGACAATATCCATGAAAGGGAGGGTTGCCTTCGCTTTGAATGACATCATTATCAAAAGCTCTTGTTTAGTGGTTAATTCTGTAAGGCAGGTCGCAGGTCACCACCAACAGGACACTATATAAAAATACTTCTGCCTTTGCTTTCCGGTAACTTCATGACATTTCACAATCCTATGAGAGATTGCCCTGATTCACTCAGGAATACCTACCTGTTTTTCTTTGTAAGTTTTCTATTTCACTCAGATTATAATATCAGTCACTATGGTGCTTATCTGAAGGACACAGAAAACAAGACTTTCCCCATTATACAAGATGAACCCATTCATTTAGTCCTTCATTCACTTGTTCATTCAACATACAAAAAAGAGGAAGAAAGAAAGAAAAGATCAGAGCCATTGGACACTAGGTTGTCACCTAACCTGTAAAAACAGAGAAATGACCAAACCTCATATCCTACCCTCAAAAATGTGTGCACTGTTATAGGAGGTGATTTTAATCCTTTCAAAAACCTCCAAGTGAAATAAAACATTCCTTACATGAAACATTGTACTGAACTCTATACACAGATAGGGGAGGTTGAATGCATACAGATGCCTGTAGACAGACTAGAGACACTGTATGGTACAGATTCTATTTTTGCCTTTACTGATCACCCTGATGTTGCTACAATGGATCCAGTGAGAAAACCATCACCTCAATGAGTTCATTCTTTGCATAACTATGTGAGGTTCTCCCCAATTAAAACGTGCAACCAAATCTCCAGCCTCGATTCTGAAAACCTCAACTGAATTGATAATTGGTGTTATGATCCTTCCCCTAGATCAGACAGACCTTTGGCAATAATGATGATGATGATGAATTTTTTGATCATTAGGAGTAGCCAACATGTAGTCAAGCCTTTACACTCAACCTCTTATCCCTTGGGTTTAGATGAACCATTGTAGAGTACAGCATAGGCAGTCTTAGAAGCAATAGAGAAGGATTTCGTCAAGAGACATGGTTTGCATTAAAGTGTTAGGTCTTGGCTGGGAATGTATAAAAAATAAAGTAGCAAAGAATTAAACTAAACCCCTACCCCAGCCCCGAGTTAAGGCCTAAGATATGATTGACTGGAACATATAGCACAGCAGTTTATAATCTATTTGGTATAATGCATATTGATAATTACTTACTTAATGGAGGATTTTTCCTGTTGATATTATTTAAAAACAACTGGAAACACATCCAGATAGAAAAAAGTTTTCAACTTGAATGAAAACACTTAAAATTCGAATAGAAGCATGATCATAGGTAACGTGGCCTCTTTCATGCCTTGCCAGGCTGCCAATCAAAGTGACTGGTACTTTCTGGTTAGAAAGAGATGTGATGGCCCCATTTCTCCCCAGCACATATGTTTATAATCGTAAACTCTGGGAGTCACAGTGAGGTCAGGATGGCCTTAATCTCTATTTCTTTTCACATTGAGGCAACCACTAAGCATTAAGCACTCTGTTATTGAGTTTAAATGTCAACGTTGTCCCCTCTAAATCTGCTGTAATACCTTCTAGTATTGTAGTATAATTTTTTCATAAAATCTTAGTGAGGACACTATCAACAGATGGAGGAATCTAAATCAGCAAGTTGGATGTGATCTTAAAATACGGCAGTGGTATTTTATATTCATTGAGCATGTCTCTCTCATCTTTCTAGCCCCCCCCCTCTCTCTCTCTCTCTCTCTCTCTCTCTCACACACACACACACACACACACACACACACACACACACGCTCACTCACGTACACACACACACACAGAGAGAGAGGGGGGGCGTAGAGAGAGAGAGAGAGACTCCATTGGGCTTTTGCAAAACACATCAAAATTTGACAAAGAGTGCCAGAGAAATGTAACTATTTGGTAATATTAATAGAATAAATATCTGTGAAAGAGAACTGATGAACATGGATTTTGGTTGCACAAGCCAATGCATGAGGCAGCCACTGGCCCTTTTAGGGAATCAAGACAAATGGAAGAAGGACACTGAGAAATTGATGAATCTCAGCAGCCATAGGGATGTCAATAACTATTTCTCCCTGGGCATAATCGTTCTGAAAGTTCCCATCCAAAAGCCAGATGCTGCTGAGCCACATAAAATATAAGGAAGGACCTCCCCAAGGTTAATTAAGGACTAGCCCCAACTCCTGAGCTCAGCTTCCTCACCGGCTTGTGGATAATGTGTGCCAGATCTGCATCAATCTCCTCTTTTATTTCCTCAGGTAAACATGTGGACTTCGGTGGAATTGTACTCAGTAGAGAGGGCCTTGGTAATAAGATGTCTTAGGTGCACTAAAACAAAATCTAGTACTATGGAAAAATGAATGAAGCTGGCAACTGTGCCAAGGGAGTTCTCTGTCGGTACACAGCCTGTCTTCGTGAGGAACTTTGAAATCCCTTGAAAACACTGACAGTTTCTCCAAGTTTAGGCCTGAAATTGGCTGAAGCTCTTCATTCTTAATTGGGAGAAACTGTGGAGGCTGCAGGGAAACAAGAAGGAGAAGACAAGGTACATGATGAGAAAGAGAGACCTAGGGGACCAACAGTTACAAATGCAGAGAGAGAAAGGAGAACGGCTTCCCCAGAGAGCCTAGGGTAGAGCGGTTCTCAGGAACAGCAGAGGCGATGGATCTCCAGAGAGGAGCCAAGAGGAGCCAGTAGGGGACACATTAACATCACCGTGCTTCTCGGTGCATTGGCCCGGAGGAAACAAGCCTATACATGCAGCATATTCACACTGATAATATAAACAATATTTCATAGCTATTAGCAGTAGTTTTTCCATCAAAGCATTACAACATATTATGCTAATACTCAGTCCTGCTGTGTGTGCCTTCCTCCTATACCTCTACTTTCCCAGAAGTCACTCATCTCCTCGGTAGCGCTATTTATTTGCTCATGATTTATTTTCTTCCTACTTAGGAACCAAGTCTGAGACAGGTTGCCTTGTTAAATATATATAAAGCAGAAGAATGCAAATGAAAACAGAGACAGAAATCAGTTAAAAAGAAACATATGAGGGACTACCTGGGCCGGGCAGCTGAAAGTCAATGAACACTAAACACGGCTCTGAGCTGCCAAGAGGAAGCAGGGCAATGTATATGTTGCTGTTTATTTATTTATATGTTTATTGGTAGGAACACAAGCATGCCGGGTCACAAAATCACGCTTGCCTCTGCTAGTGTTTAGCCTGTACAGCAATAGTTGATTAACTGACAATAGCTTCAGCCACGTTTTCTATAAACGTATCATAGTACTTTCAGATGGGTTTTTCTCATAGCTGCTCCCTCTGCAAGGCAGCTTGCAGATTCTGTATTTAGACTAGGCCAGCTTCTTAAATAGACCCTGTCTGGATACCGTCTACAACACTTAGCAGTATGGTTTTGAAACAGGTATACGTTTTTTAGAGATCTATGCAGTTCTCTTTCTCAAATACTATGAATTGTTGGAGGTAGAAAGGGAGCGATACTTCTTTTCTTACAAGGTAGGCACTGAGTGGTACACATAAGTCGTCTCTTTTGTTCATTCCTTATTGACAAGTGCAACACTGAGCACAGAGGGTTCTAGTTTGCACATTCTCTTTCTGAGAATTGGCTTCTAAAATATGGGGTGCAGGGTAGAGATGAGGGGGTGGAGACGGGGGTCTCATTCTACAGCCCTAGCTAGTTGTTATGTAGGTCAGCCTGTTCTTGAACTCATAATCTTTCTTTCTCTGTTTCCTGAGTTGTGGGATTGCAGGTATAATCTCCTCTGGCTGGCTCATCAAATGCAGTCATGCTATTGTCAGGTTTTCATTATGAAGATTCAGAAATAATGTGCCTTAAACTTGGATATGGGAATGTGCCTGGGGCCCCAGCACAGTTGGCAGGCAACCTGAATAAAGTGACAAAGGGCATTGCCTCAAGAAGAGAATGATAACTGGCTTGGACCCTGCATTAAACTCCAAGCCCTCCACAAGTGGCCAAGCCTGGGACATCAGCCAAGCAAGGTGAGGGCTTCTGAGGTTTCTACACCATTATTCTAGGGGCAGCCACAGTTCCCTAGGCTCTGCTCTCAGATACCCAGTGAGCTTGAATCTTAGGAAAGTGCCACCTGTTTGCTAGGATTATCTTTTCTGTGTTTTCTTCTCTCATAGAGTAACAAAGGCTCAAAAGTTAAAACAACCACCTGCAGCACTCAAGAGCTAAGTGCTAAGACTGAGATCCACTGCAACTCTCTGCCCAAAGGTCATCCACTGTCTTTCTAGAAATTCACCTTCCCTGACAGCTGCTGTCTCCTTCCCAGCCTTTGTCCTCCTGAGAGCCGGGGTTGGGAGGGTAGGGTGTGTGTGTGTGGGGGGGGGGGTTGGGGGGTTGGGGGTGGGAGCAGGTGACACTAGTTGAAAGCACAGCTGTCCAGGTTAGGAGAGGATATTCTGAAAAGGACCCCATTTGTCACAGAACTAAGGAAACAATAGATAAGTGGGACCTCATAAAACTGAAAAGCTTCTGCATCACTGAAGAAACAGCCATTCCTGTGAAGAGGAAGTCCAGATCTGACAGAGGATTGATATCCAGAATACATAAAGAACTCAAAAAAAATTTAAAAATAAATGAACTATTAAAAAGATGGACCTACAACCCAAATGGAGATATCTCAAAGGAGGAATAAAACAATGACTAACAAATATCTCCCCCAAATAAATATGTTCATTGTCCATGGCAATTAGAGAAATGCGAATCGAAACAACTTTGAGATTTCATGTTACTCCAGTCAGAAAGACGAAGATCAACAAAACAACCCAAAGCAAATGCTAGAATAGGTGTGGGAGAAAAATAAACCTTTATTCATTGATGATGGGATTGCAAAATGGTGAAGTCTTCATGGAATTCAGTGTTGAGAATTCTCAACAAAAAACAAAAAACAAAAAACAAAAAAAAAACTAGACATAGCTCTAAGGCACACGGCAAAGGACTCAGCATTCTAACCCACAGATACTTGCTCAGTCACCTTCATTGCTGCTCTAGTCACAGTAGCCAGCAGATGGAACAATGCAAGTATCTTTTAACTGAAAAATAGATAATGAAAATGCAGTACATATACATACACACAATGGAATATTAATCAGCTGTAAAGAAAAATGAAATCATGAACTTCGAAGGTAAATGAACAGAACTAGAACATATCACACTGAGTGAGGTAACGCAGACTCAGAAATACAAACTGCATGTTCTCTCTCAGTGAAGGCTCCTAGTTGCAAATTTTTGAGTGTGAGTACATATACTGGAGTAATTCCAGAAACCAGGAAAGTAAAAAGTGGGGTAAGGGGCTGGGGGAATAATAGAGAGGCTAGCAGGGTGCCAGGGATCTAACCAGGGAAGTGGGAGAAAATGAGGATATAACTAGTGAGAGGGGATAAATACAAAGAAGGAGGAGGTGTAAGGCCTTTGAGGCACACCAGTGGCCAGGTCCCACCACAGACTACTCTAAGGCAGTAATGGCAGTTTCCAATCCCTTGAGGTGGAAGAGTGACAGGCCCCACCCTACAGGGAAAAAAAAAGCCCAAGATTAGGCCACAGAACCCCACCAATTCCTGAGCTTGCCCCAAGATCAGGCCACAAAATCTCCCCCAGTTCCTGAGCTTGCCTCAAGATCAGGCCACAAAATCCCACCAATCCCAGGCCACTCTGGAAAGATCTGTGTCGTCCCATGTCGTGTTGTGACCCGCTCCCCCCACACCCCAGAAACCCTTCTATAAAGCCTGCCACCTGCTCAGTTCTGCGCTGCTTCTCCTCAAGCGGAAGAAGACCCCCTTCCTCCTGTGTCTTTCCCAATACATCTCTTGGGTGAGGTTTGCTGTGCTGTGTGACTTTGTGTTATTCCCAGGCTCCCGACTGACAGTATACCTTTCACCCCAGAGCTGTAACATTTTCACTAGGGAAACTTTTCCCCCATCAGAGTTGTAACACTTACAAGAGGGGTATAAAATAACATTAAGAACGCCATACTATTAACTATCTATCATGAAAAAACCCGTAATACACATAAGCCTGTGTATAAATACATATTTGTTATTTAAATTAATTTTTTTCATCCTCTGGCAATGTTTTCTCTTCCAATAGCCAAAGAACGCATAGCAAAAATCCCAACACCAGGCCTAAGAAGCCTTCTTTTGTGTTATTGGTCAGGGTTATCCAAGAGTCTAGCAAAACATTACAGACTAATGAAATTGCCCTTGTTTGTACCACCAGAGGTAGGAGGTAAGTCTCTATTTCTGAAGTCACCATGTATTTCAGACACAGGACCCAGAGACCCATGAGCTAGAACTGACCTGAGTGCCTTCTCTCTGAGGAGGGACTTTCATGATAACTAGATGGCATCATGTAAGCCGCCCAAAGAGGAGGGACACAATCAAAAGTTTTATCCATCTATGACACCTATGGCCAGCATGGCACAGTTATCCTAAGGGTGCAATAGTGGTACTCATACCTTGGTAGTAACCAACAGCTCTCTTATCGGACTCAAGACCTGCTCAACAAGAGGAAAACCATGACTGGTACTAGAAACCTAACTAGGTACTCAGGGCTAGTGAAGTTATAGATCTTGGATGAGAACATACAACCACCACTTTACTAAACCAGAATAATCCTTAACTATATTATAAATATCTGTCCTTGGACCCTAAGTGCAATCCTTACCATCATCAAGGAAACTTCTCTCTGCAACAAACCATTACAGAAAACCACAACCAATCAAAACAGAGTTGTAGATTCCAGTCCCAGTGGATATATCTACAAAGCAAGTTTCTCACCCAAGGCTCAGGGAACATTGTGGAAAAGGGAGTGGGAAGGTTGTAAGAGCCACAGGATTGGAGAGTCTGCTGTGAGACTGTGTGTCTTAGCAATGCCAGAAGCTACGTTCTTAAAATCTCACCAACACATCTGCCCAAACATGAGCTGGAAAAGGACAACAACAAGAGTTGTGCCAAAGTGGTGGGAAGAAAGACCACAAGGTCTGGAGCCTGCTATACAAAGAACAACCAGCAACTAAGAAATTCTGAGAGTGGGAGACATGGTCTTCCCTGGGGAAGGGCACACTAATTATCCATTACCACACTAGTTATCCAGTACCAAATGCTCGGTCCTGAAAACATACACAAACAAGTAACGTTATGCAGGCTGAGCAGGTTGTATTTATGAATATATATGCTTATGCATATATAACACATACATATACATGTACATCATATACATCATATATATACATATATGCATGTAACAACAATTAATGCAAAAAGAAGCCATGAATTTGAATTATAGAAAGAGGGGTATATGGAAAGGTTTGGAGGAGAGAGGGGATAGGGAAATGATTTAATTATACTATAATCTCAAAAATAAAAGAAATAATATAATTTATGGTATATAACATAATAAATAATATAAAGCAAAGCTTTTGCCTCCAATATTCAGAATTACTGCAGGGTACCTAAACATACTTTTCTAAAAGAAAGTGTTGGGCAATACTCAAGAACCCCAGATTCTAGCTTGATCAGGCACCAACAGATGGCTCCATGACCCATGAGTATATGGGCAACACAAATTATACTTGGTGGGTTATTTAAGAAAAAGAATATATGGAGTCGGAATGAGGTAAAGGTAGGGGTGAATCTGGAAGGAATTCAAGCGAGAATGGGAGGAAAATATAATTAAAACTCATGGTATGAAGGGATCAAATTCACAAAAAATTAATAAAACCATTATAAAGTTACGTAAATTTTCCTTTGTGCATTTTGTTCACCTGATAAAATTGTTATCTCAGCTGTAGAGTCATGGTCTGAATTCTGAATTAAATAGTGTGGCTTCTGAATAGCACATAAACTACAATCACTGAATCCTGCCCCCAAACAACAATGGAGCCCCTCAGATCCAGGAGACAGAGAGGCAACAATCACATAAGAGTCATGGCTTAGAGCCTGATGGTCCAGTGTGCAGCTCTGAGGTTTCCCCCCATTCCAGTGGGAATTCTAAGATCTGACTTCAATGAGAGATGACAAGGGACAAGATAGAAAGTATGAGACAGCAGCATCTGCCTTGAGATCTACAATTAAATTATCTCCACAATTTTCACTAAAGTCTCCTTCTGTTTCTAAAACTACAATCTTACTAAGAATAACCTAAAATGAGAACATACATGACGTTTTAGAAATAGCATTTGGAAAGCGTAGAGCTGGCATTGCCTAAGCCATCTGAAGTCATTTTAAATTTTATTTGGGACGAAGGATGAACAAGGATAGTTCAGGCCAATTTCTCGGGAAGCCAGCAGGATGTGAACAGATGTCAGTGGTGGCAGATCATCTCAATTCCTGTCTGGTTTCTGCATTCATCCCAAAAGAGAACATGAGCGCCTTCAAACTGAAAAAAGAGAAAATAATTTTGGAACTTCTTTTGGATGCCTGAGCTAGGATGAACATTCCTCAGAAACAATGGGTATCCAGTGGGGTGCATGTGAGGACAGAGGCATGGAATGAGACTAGAACCCACCTTTCTCCTCCAGCAGCCTCTGATGGGAGAGACTCCAGAAGCTAAACTTTGACTGCTAGGGCATAGTATAAGAATTTTAAAAGTTGGAGTCCACTAATCCCAACTTTTTCCAGCATCTAGGATACAGAAGCCTATGTGTGTGATGACCATAGGGCTAATTAGCAGGAAAACCAAGAGACCCTCTGTCTTCCATTTCTGATCTGGGAGAAAACCCCCCATATGAAGTGACTCCCACCAAAGCATAGAACAAAGAAAAAGGTGTTGGAAGTTTGTCTGTCCCTTCCCTACCTCTAGTGTAGTATAAGAGGCGGTGGGATCTTCAAGAGGCGGGGCTTCATGCAAGATAATCTGGTCATTGGAGCTGCTGCTCTATGGAGGGTGTAAGGCAGGGCCCTGGTTAGTTTTCATGAGCATGGAATGTTAGCAAAAGTGCCCGAATGACCACCTTCATATCTGTCCCAGTGTGCGATCATTTCCTTACACACTGACTGTGATGTTATTCATCATGCATGGTGTTGTCTTGCCATGGGCTGGACTGGTGGATGATAGGACCTTAAAAAGTCAAAATAAAAGGAGGAGCAGGAGGAGGAAGGGGAGGGGGAGGAGGAAAAGAAAACAGATGGTATTTCTAGTGACGTCATCAGGACAGTATCATGGGGGAAGGGAATAGCTTGCAAAGGACAGAACTGGAGGAAATGGAGCCATTTGAATACAAATTAGAATGGGCAAATAAAACAGAACAATGAACAGAGGTTGAAAGATAGCTGGATCTCAGGGTGTGCAAGGGAGCAAGAATGGAACACAGGTTCTCCTTGGAAGGAAGAGTGAAGAGAGAGAGTGAGCCAGGAAAGACTTCTGTTGCCAGCATGAGCTGGCCACGAGCTTGAACTTGATTTTGGAGCAAGCTGCTGAACAGACTCAACAGGATCAGAGCTGTGTGGGGATGAGGACTCTAGCAGTGCTGTATACAAGGAATGGCGGCTGGAAGAGATCACAGAGGGACCAGAGAGGAGCCAGCTAATAATAAGAAGTTTGATGCAAATAATCAAAGACTCGGGGGTGGGGTGGGGGGAATGAGAAAGGGGAGGAGACTCTTTGATAGAACTTGGCCAAATAAATAAATAAAAAGGAGCCTTAGATAGAGCAAGGGAGAGGAATTAAGGTAATTTGCTTATCTGTGAGACAAGAGGTACCTCGTGATTTTGTGGCTCATCTACCGTAAAGATTATAATTCTAGATGAAGCAGGAGATAGCTAGTGAGCTCCTACGCATTTAGTTTCTTCCTGTGACTCCGCCGAGCACAAGCAGCACAGGCTCAGTGAAGCACAGCCCTGCTGTCCCTTTGGGAGTTCCTTGTTGCAAGAGAACGGTAGATTTGCAGGTTCTCTCCAAAGCCCTCATTCAACAGGGGTTCTCCAGTCCGCCCAGCACAGTCCGCAGTCTGCCTGGTCTCTTTCAAACTTATACCTACAGCTCCATCTGCTGGTGGTGGGATCCCTGGCTTGTGGCTCTACATGCTTAAGACCTTACTTTGTGTCCTAAACACCCTGTCCACATCTCACGTTTCATATCACAGAAACACACTCGCAAGCGTGTGCATGTGCACACATAGGAAGTTATGCACATATACAGATTAAACACACATTCAGACATACATACAAACACGCAACATACAAGGGCACACAAAAATATACATGTACACTAGAAATATACAGACACACACAAAGGAAGACTGATAGATATCACACACAGACACAGGCACAGACATGCAACCAAATATATAGGTACACAGGAAAAGCTACATACATAGAGATGTACTATACACACACAGGCACACAGAGGAGAATACTCAGATATCCAGACATACACCACACAGACAAAGACACAGACAGACACAGACACACAGACACACAGACACAGACACAGACACACACACACACACACACACACACACACACACACACACAGGCGCTAACTCCCCTCTGTGATGTACCTGCTGTGAGTACCTTCCTGCTCTACCTGGGTGGCTCCTTGCTTCCTCCTTTGCTCTAATTTTGGAGCCCTGCAGCCCACCTTGGGCAGGCCTGGGGTGAGAGTCGAACCACATTCCCTCCTTAGCTCAGTGTATGGTGCAAACAGCAGGTGGGCAGGACCACAGCATTTGGGAGGACACATGGCTGGACTTCCGAAAAGCTAATTTCCTGGTTAATTTCCCTTTGTGCTGCTAACTGAACCTGTGATTGCATCCTGCTCTCTCCTCAAGAGTCCAAGAGCTGGGTAGGAGAGAAGGAGCCCCTCTTCCTACACCTGCTCTCACTCTCCATCTTGGCAGCCACACACTCTTCCGGCTGGCATCCCCCAACAACTGGTAAGACAAGCTGGTCCCTCCAACCTCTCCTATTAACCTACTTTCCCTGAAGATACTAGTTTGTCTAAAGAATCTGAAGTTCAAATGAATTTTATTTTTAAACCAGAAAATTCATGACACTGTAATGAAAATAGTTACTTTTTAAAAAACCTTTTAAGAAAAAAAGCATGCCATTCCTAGCTACATCTCTTAATGGCTGCCTCCTGGAGGCAGGCTAAATGATGATTCCAGCAACCTGTTTAAAATGTAAGGGAGGTGACTGCAGAAGTAATCCGAGGGTGTCTCGACTGCAAATCCGAATGCCTTTGTCAGCGATCTCTGGCGCCATGCGGGGCGCAGGTATTTTTAGCCCACGCAGATTTGCAGGGGGACACACGTGCACAAGCTGAAGTATGTGAGATGGGTTCTGAATCATGACTATCCATTCCTGTGGGGTTTGGAGCCCTGAGTAGTGACTGCCTGCGCCTGCAGACAAATGTGTCCTGGTCCCTGGTACCCTTTAGGCTGTGCTCAGCGTTACGATCTAAGGAACCCAGAGTGAGGGGCAGCCTCTCTATGGCAACTGATTGGCCTGGCAGTGCCAAGAGACCAGTGGGAGACTCAGTGATGGCATGGAGGGCTGCTGTCCCTCCTCCTCTAAACAAACACTCATGCTTTTGTTTGTTGTTTTGTTTTCCTCCATGTAAATTTGGGACGCAGCTGAACGGAAAAGGAAAGGTGAAATGCTGGAGACAATCTGAGTGGGTATGAGTGAGTAATAGTGCAAATGTATGAGTGGCATGTGTGTGCAAATGCATGTGTGGAGGTAGGCATAGTGTGCATGGTGTGTTGTGCATGTGTGCTGCTTGTGAGGTGCTGTAGTGTACACATGTGAGGTGTGTGGCGGATTTGTGGTGTTGGTGCTATTGTGGTATGCAGGTGTGCATGTGCGTGTGCGTGCTCGTGGGTGCGTGCATGTGTGTGTGTGTGTGTGTGTGTGTGTGTGTGTGTGTGATAAATGTAACTGTGAGTGTCAGAGGTGTGATATGTGAGTCTGTACATGGGGACAGAGGTGGATGTGGAGCAGGGAACTACATTCAGCAGGCCAGGCCAAGCCTGCGTACATGACAATACTAACTCTTCCAGCATTGTTTGGTTTAGTTGGTAGATTGTTGTTGTTGTTGTTGTTGTTTTATACCAGCAGTCAAACTGGCATTAGGAGGCACCTGATTGGCTGGGTGAACAAAGTATAGCAATTGTCTATGGATTGCTTTCTCATTAACCAGACATAGTTCATATAAACACATATTCAGGAAGATTTGGAACACTCCTAACTTCGACATTGATTTCTATTATACTCATAAGTACATTCCTAACTGACAAATATTGCATTCTAAGTATTTGTTTGGTTGAATGTTGTAAAACACAATTTGTGTGTAATAGACATGAACTTGGATATTGGCTTTTGCCATTTGTTAGCAAGTGGCTTTGGGTAAGCCAACTGATCTTTATAAAGCTCAGTATTCTTATCAGAAAGGGGCTACAGACACAGGCCTCTGGGAGGGTGTGTGGACACTGCCTCCTGGTAGAAACTGTGACACAGTCTGTGGTATGATAAAGAACCTAGTGTCACGGGGGCAAATCCTCTGTGCTGTGCAGGAGCAAAGGGGTAATGTAGAGTTCTCATCTCCTCAAACACAGAAACTGCCAGGATCAGTCAGCTATGGGCTACCCAGGCCAGAAACTTTGAGTCCAAGGCAGAGCTGAGACTAAAGCATAGAAATCAGCAAGAGGCAGATGCTAGCCCAACAGTAGGAGACATGTCCTGACGAAGAGAACTGTCCAATAAAGGACTGATAGGTGACAAGCTCTCTCTCCCGAGTTGTGTTCAAACAGTGCCAGGCACTCCTGGTCAGAGGTGACATGGAGAGAGCCTCTTTGATAAAGCTGAAGGTTTGACTCTATCAAAATCAGAATTGAACCTTCTCCCATTGCTCACAGCCTTTGTTTCTGTGAAAGAGAAAGAGGGTATTACTACTCCTGTTTCCCCTTGAAACCTAACACTCTACAAGTCCTTGGTCCCTGCTGGAGGCCAAGAAATAATAGGAAGCCTCCAGTGGCGCATTGCTGTGCACTGGGACCATTAAGTGATCCACTCGGTGCAAGAGGGACGGTGCATGTGAGAGCTGAGTTTAAAATGATAATTAGCTCTTGTGGTAGTCTTAATTGAAACTGGCTAGTCCACTGAGAGGATTTCTTGGGTCAGCCTTGCTCATTACCCTCTTCAGCAGCAGGAGTTGGAGGCCCTCATGTGACAAACTCCAGTGACCAGCCCCACAACAGACAGAGCAGACATTTCACACTCTTTTCTTCCCGAAGTCTTCTGTTTTTATTGATTTATGTTTCTTCTGTTGGGCTGGTTTTTTTTCTCTTGTTCATGTCTTCCCTGACTCCTTAGTCTTTAAGACAGACACAGACCGTACTAAACTAGCCAGTTCTTCCATTTCTCACCTTCACATGAACTCTCTAATTCACCTAAGTCAACAGCTGATGCTATTATCTCTTCGTTGCCTTCCCTCTCGTTTCCCTCTCTGGTCCGGCTACATCTCTCAGCCAGGCATGTGCATACTGAGTCTTCTTGCACATTGGACTTGCTACTCTGCCACCCTCATTCTTATAGGCTAACCCAATCCATTGAGTTCTCTCAGAGGACACTCACTGATCTATGTGAGATTTGATTCTGTTTGGTACCACAGTGGGCCATCATTACTATATCTGATCTTTAAATATGTGGGAATCAAAATGATTCCTGAGTATAACCAAGTCCATGCAAGTTATGCAGTAGCCACACTTCTGTTTGACAGGGGACCGAAGATCCTGAACCTGAAGGGTGATTTTTGGGAGGCAAAGGAAGGCGTAAGGGGGACAACCAAGGCTGGACTCATAATTGCCCCATATCCTGGGCTGAGAAAGGGAGACTCTAGGCCTTCAGCAGTTGTGGCTTCTAGCCTAATCTCAGAAAGAAGAAAGACCCTCCTCTCACTATGCCATCATTAGTCTCCTGCTCTGGGATTTCACACTGGGTTGCATTTCTGCAGTTCCAAGAATAGATTGCCTAGTGCTGGTGATTCTGAGGTGTGTCTGAGTGACTTCAATCACCACTCTCTGAGCTCAGGTCACTGTGCTTCTTGGAGACACTCTGAATAGGCTCGGCATGCTGCAGAGTAGAGTCAAAGGATTCCAAGAATATCTTCTAACCTGAGCTTGGAAAAAGGGACCAGAATGTTGAGAAACCAGGAAATGAAAATGGAGACATCAATAACACAAGCATGAAATATGTCTCAAAGGAGACTTTAATGGGCACAGGTACAGAAAGAAGAAACACTGTGTTAGTCCACTTTTCATTGCTATAATGAAATACTCGAGGCTGGATTATAAAGAAAAGGTTATTTAGCCCACACTTCTGAAGGTTCAAGGGCATGCATTGACATTACCTCTGGTCTAAAAACTTTGTGGCTGGTGGTACTGTCATGGAAGGATGCCTGCGGAGAGATCATCTCTCAGACAAGGAGTCAAAGATTGGTCCTATACTCCATTCTGAGGGAACAAGTGACCGACCTAATGGCCTTGGACATCCCTAATAGTTCTATCACCTATTGACAGTGTCATACTAAGATCTATTACTTGAACCCTCGAGAGACATACTCTAGACAGATCCAAACAATAAAAACACCAACAGGAATTCCCTAAGGGGAATCTCTCAGCTTCGCTGTGACATTTTTCCTCATTACCTACTTGGCTGCTTTCCTTGGGATGGTGGGAGAGGTGTGCATGGGTGGGTGTGGAGGTGTATGCGCATGTGCAAGCTGAAAGTCAACCTTGAGGGTTGTTCATAAGGAATCATCTGCCTTGTATTTTGAGACAGGGCTCTTCCTGGAATCTGGGTTCATTGATTGATTAGACTAGACTGGCTAGCTAGTAAGCCCCAGGGATCCACCTGTTGTCTCCATCTCTCCAGCACTGGGGATCACATGTGTGTGCCACCACACCCACTTTTTATGGGTGTGCTATGGATTAAATGCAGGGGCTTGAACAGCAGACACTATACTGAGTTATCTCTCCAGCCCTGCTTGGCTGCTTTGGAAACACACAATGATTTACTAAAGTCTTACACTTAGAAATTATGGTTTTGTTTTCCAGATGCTCTGTATATATACATGAAGGTATGTATGTATATATAGTACATATACTGAGAAATCACCTCCAGAAAACTAGCTTGTGCGCATGCCTGTAGGCTTTTTTTTTTTTTTATTGCTAAATAGTGCAGGAGGTCCCTGCCCACTGTAGGCCATGCCACCCCTGAGCAGGTGGACCTAGGCAGTATAAGAAAAGTCACTGAAGTGAGCCTGGGAGCCAGGAAGTAGATTTGCTCTTTGGCACCTGCCCCTGCCCCTGTTCCTGCTTGAGTCCCTGCCCTGACTTTCCTAGGCAATGGTCTATTACTTGGAAGTATAAAGGAAATAGATCATTTTCTCTTCAAGTTGATTTTGGTCAGTGTTATAGTAACACCAAACAAACTGGGAAAAAGAGAACCACAGTTTTATAAAGAGAACAGTGATTACAGGGAAAAATAAAGAACTCTGCCATAGAGACCTGGGTGGAACGTGTCTGATTCTTATCCCAGTTGCTTAAGGGGCAGCTTCCTCAGTTTCTTCACTTTAGAAGAGAAAATCTTTAACATCATGGCCTTGATGTACCCTCAGCTCTGAA
Source organism: Peromyscus leucopus (assembly GCF_004664715.2). Taxonomy (NCBI): domain Eukaryota; kingdom Metazoa; phylum Chordata; class Mammalia; order Rodentia; family Cricetidae; genus Peromyscus; species Peromyscus leucopus. Next base: position 42,570,348 of record NC_051069.1, on the reverse strand, counting down.
ATTCCAAAACCCCTCCATGAAGATTTGTGAGACTCTGAGGATGAATGTCACAGACCTCCTTTCTCCTCCTGGGGGGCTGGAGACACTCTTTCTGTAAAGTTCATCTAACAATGCTCAGTTTATATGTAAGCCCAAAGACAGACATCCAATAATTCACACTTCAAAACCTGTAGTTTTCTTGTGCCAAAATGAGTACCAGTTTATGTTTTGAGGTGAGGAGAACAGTTGTAGGCTTTGCTATCTGGGGAACGTGAATGTCCTTCAAAACTCCAGTGTGAGCAAAAATCTGACCATAGGACACACTTAAAAAAAAAAAAAAAAAAAAAAACCCTAGGGAAACAAAACAAAAATCCAAACCTCACCACACTTTAAAAATCCCCGAGTTCATGCTTAACACTTAGGCTAAGTTTCCATTCCGAGTATTACATTCACTTTCCAAATCATCACTGTTTAAGATAGAGCAATAAGTGCATGAATAAATGAGCCATCCACCCAAGACCCAGACTCCGTGGACCCACAGCTGCCACAGCGTTGCATTGTTCCTTTCAAAATTGCCTCAGGGAAAGGGACTATTGTCTGTCTAACGTGTTTTCTTGAAGCGGGAATAAAGTCCGTTAAAATTTCTTCTTTAAGTTAATTCAGATAAGACTGACTTTGTGTTCCTTTTCACCCTTGACTCCAGTCATGGCCTCAAAGTGACCCAGAAATGCACGTTCCACTGTTCATATAGCTGTTCCTCACTTGACACTTATGCTGTTGTCATGATTGAGGAGGCTGCTGACCAACTGAACACTGGCTCTGTAAGAGGCACCCTGCCTAGCAAAGACCCTTGTGGATTTATGATAAGAAATATATTTTATTTAAGCTGATAGCTGCCTGGACGGGTTGTTCTTGGAGCCACAGCAATATTAGTAGCTTTCTCAATGGGGCAGAAGGTGACCTCAATGCCTCATTTTCAGGACAGGTTCTAGGTGTTTCCAGAGGAAGGTGATGAGCTGACTATCTCCATGGGTACTCAGGAAGTGTTGATGCCTTCTAACATGGACTAGAGACAGGTCGTCTAACCAGTGCTTATAGTCTCCAAGCACTTCGTGTGCCAGACAGTACCATAGCAACCAGCTGCATGGCCTGCAACACCTTTTTTTTTTTTTTTTTTTTGCATTCTAAGACATATTCATTAGTGAAATATCAGAAACCTCAGGGGCAGCATGTGCTTCTAATTCATTTTCCAATTGTATAATGAGCCAGGAGTGAAATTTTTAGGGTGAATTTAATTGACCTTTACAGCAACATCAGGCAGATTGGCTTAAATGCTATTAAAGCAGAGGGTAACCCAGAGAGACTTTCTGGAAGGTTATCGGAAAATCTATCAATTTTTTTTTCTTTCTTAATTTTCATCAAGAAAGGAAAAAGCTAAATAGAGGACACAGAAGGATAAACAGAAAGAAGGACAGAAGGACAGAAGATTCAGAATAACGTGTGATGGACGGTAAAGAGGGAATGAAATGCCAGGGGGTGGGTGGGAGCAGTTCCAGCTCCTTATTGCCGGGGGATTACGCTTTAATTTAGAGAGCCTGCTTGAAAATGTGCAATTAAGCTACAGGTCACATTGGCCTAGAGTCTTTTTAGCACTTGGGAATAGGAGAGTACAGCCCTCTCTTTATTAATATTTTGCTATTGGTATTTAGGCTCTTCATAGTAGAGCTCACATAGAATAGAAAATGACATCTTCTTTTGGCAGCTGACATGGATCTTATTTCAGTCTGCATTGTCCCTTCCACTAAAAGGCAAGTTGGTTCTCAGTCACAAGATACCCATAAGAAAACCAAGAGTAAGGCTGAACAAATCCTAGGATGCCAGGATCGTACCCTAAGGAAGGGGTGGCTGTCAATGAATGGGAACTGATGGCCCTTTGTGATAGTGTTATACCACAAGAGAAGGATCGGGATTGGGGGAAAGCTCCACAGTGGTTTCCAGAGTCCCTGTCACCATTGCCTTGTACGCAAGCCCTTTCACAGTGGTGTAGCTGGTGAGATATCAGGAAAGACTAGCATGTCTGTGAAATTTGGAGAAAGCAAGGGCAGTATGCAGCCCAGTCTCATTTCCACCAAGGAAGGACCAATAAGAACTAAGGAAGCAGTCAAGGATGTAATCTGGACCTCCTGCCCTGACGAAGGCTGTGTGCAAGGCTGGCCATTTGCTGGAGCTAGAGAGCTTGGACTTGGGCAGCTGGTATTCCTAGATTGTTAATGCAGGCAATATGGTTTACGCTGAATATCCCCTTCTACTTCTGGAAATCTAGACTTTTGGTACACACTAGGCAGAGATGGACACATGACCAGGCCCCAATAAGCATGTTGGGTAGTGAAGTCTGTAACAGTGTGCTTCTACAGAAGAAAATTCATATACTCTTGCAATTTTGTTGGTAGGAAAAGAATGAATGCTGTGCAGCCTGATGGAGAGAGCACATGGCTTAATGAAGACTATGTGTGGAGTCTTTCAGACTCAGTCCATAACTTTACCCTTCATAATCTTGCTATATACTTTTATCATACAACTATAGCAAGTCCAGGAAATTGGTCTGGCTGCATCCTGAGTCCTGTGAATACTTCTAGAACATTCCCAAACATGAGGATGTCTTGAAAACCCCTTTCTATATACTCTCTTATATAGAAAGCCCTCCAACTGTTTCTGTCCTACTCTCAAAACGCACACTCCATTCTGAGATCTCTGATAGTCATGCAGGCTACAGACACGAACTGTGGCCCAATATAGATGCATCATCCCTCAGCAGTGACTAAGCTTTCCCAGCCCTCCGAAGACTCTAATAGATATTGAAGTTACTCATGCATAAATGTGTGGTTCTTCATGTCCAAGAATCCAAGGAAGAATGGGTGTGTATGTGGTGGTGGTGGTGGGGGGAGCAGCTTTGAGTAGGCTCAGGAAAAAAAAAGGAAACAAAAGAGAGGGAGACTTCTGAAGCAGAGATAGAGAAAGTGTTGGCATCTATTTTACTATCAAGGTAAGTAGCATCTTTTGGACTGCTGTTTATTGAGTGCTTACAGAGCGAAAGCAAAAGTTTGTGTTTGCAAAGCTCTTTGCATATATTGATTCTAACTAACATCCAGAGTGGGAGCGGCAGGTAGTGGGTGCTATTACTAAAAGATAAAGAAATTATATAATGTAATTTTCCACATCACAGAACTGGGAGATGATGAAAGGGAGATCCCATCATGCAGGTGTGCTCTTTAAGATGACATGGGAAGGCTCAAAGAGGTACCATTTCGCCTGATGCTGATACACTTAGGGGAGTACGGCTGTAAAGGATGGAATGTGTGGAATATGAACAGCCCTGAGGAGGATGTTTGAAAAGGACAAGAGGCAATCTTACTTCTAGTTGTCCCTTAACACAGCTAAATTCCCAGTCGCTTTTGTGTGAAAAGTCACCCATTCACAGACTTTCTTTATTACGATCCACATGGTCTTGTAGTAACAACAACATTCTTCCAACCTTAATCTTCAAATATGTTGTATTTTCTACTGTCTGGGATTAGAGACTTTTATAGCACTCTCAAAGACAGTATAAAATATTTGCTAAAATTTGATTTCTGTAAATATACCTTTGTATTCTCTGCAACTTCTATCTAGCTCTAAACAAACTATTGTGTCTGTGGGACAATGAATGAACAGTGGGTAGGTGTATGGAAGGATGGAGGGAAGGATGGGTGCTGGATGGATGGGTGGATGATTGATGCCCAGTGAAAGAACGGATGGATATGGAAACGGAAAATAGACCTTGAGTGGTTGAAATGATTTTCTAGGAGCTGAACCATGACAAACCTCTGACTGGCTGCTTGATATTATGATTTCCGAATTCCTAACGTTGAGGGAAGAGAATGAATTAAGTTACAGGAATTATATGCTAAAGTATTTTTTAACTGCTTCCTCACCTTCTGTATTATGGTACATGAAATACTCTCACGGGGACAGATGGATGGACACACAGGTGGAGACATGGCAGATAAAGGCTTTGTTTATGTACTTGCCAACTTCACAGAGACTATTGATTTACAAAGAAATACTCTATTGGCTGGCTACCAGATTTTAACTCTTCCAGTCCCTGCTCCAGAAGGAATAAATCAAACAAGAGGGTTTCCAACTCTTTGCATATATTGATTCTAACTAACATCCAGAGTGGGAGCGGCAGGTAGTGGGTGTTCAGCTTCTCCAAAGCCTGCTTAAGCTGCTGTTCCATTGCACTACTCTGTTCACCTAAATTTATGCTGTTCTTTAGGCCCCACAGTGTTCAGGGAATCACCCTGGTTCCGTAGAGTGCGGCCATTTTTTTTTTTTTTTTTTTTTTTTTTTTTTTTTTTTTTTTTTTTTTTTGCATTTGCTTATTTGTTCAACAAACAATTCCATGCAAAGGCCAGGTTCTTTTGGTAGTTTGTAAGACACAGTGGTGATCCAAATAGTGTCACTATGTGCTTGTCGCCTCACTGCAGGCATAGGTGCCCAGCTCAAGAATTGCAAAAGGTTGTATCTTATAATACATAAGGAGAGAGAGAGAGAGAGAGAGAGAGAGAGAGAGAGAGAGAGAGAGAGAGAAGAAAACACTGTTCATCCTGGCCTGTTAATAGAAATCTGGAGGAAGCACAGCCAATAGAGAGAAACAAAAAGCTGCACCAAGCAGAGAAGAGCTGAGTGGGAAGAGACGAGTAACACAAGAGTGTGCACACAAAAACACAAAGCACCTTACGCATTTGAGAAGCTCTTAAGGTTCAGTGAGAGAATACAGATTGGAAAGAGGGGTGAAGAGAGGAGGCAGGGGGAGATGAGAGCTGTCATGAATAAGACAACGAAGGGTCTTTCAAGCTACATGAAGGAGTTGGGGTTCCTACCTACATGGTGATAGGATGCCAGTAGAATACTTTAATGAGGCATCTGTTTTCAAAAGGTCATTTGGCAGGAAGGGAGAGGATGATTAGAGGTGGGTGAGTCAGGAGATAAGGAGACAATAACATAGGCTAGACAGGAAATAACAGGCAAGGACTGAAGTGTTAGCAATGGGAATAGAAATGATATACAAATTTGAGATGTCATTAAGTAAGGGTGAGGGAGAAGGAGAAACCCCTGACAGGTGTGCAAGTTCCTCTGTTTTACTGACTGCTTGCCCTATGGGAGTTATAAAGAACAAGACAAGGTTCCTACTTGCAGAAAAGGACGCGTGAGATGCAAAAACAACTAATGGTAAAAGGTGATGCATGTCTACTCTCAACGAAAGGTACAGACTGAAAGTACCACGAAGAGGATGACAGAATGGGTTCCTTCCAGCTGCATTCATAGCAGGGCTCTGGATGCCAAACTCCATCTGTGTCAGTCTAGGATACAGTGAGACAGGAGACAGCAAAGATGTTTCTGAGGAGGGATCAAAGTTACTAATTTGGGTGGCTTTAGAAGGGGTGTACAGTAGGACAAGGGAAAGATAAAGATTGAAAGTAGAGGCTGGGGAATATCAGTACTTGCACACAAACATGATGATCTGACCTGGGAGTCCCAGCACTACCATAAAAAGCCAAGTGTGATGGCATGCAGTTATGGGCACAGTATTGGAGAGATGGCAACAGAGACAGGTGGGTGGGTCCCCGGAGCTCATTGGCCAACCATCCAAGGAGATTTGATAAACTTAAAGTTCAGGGAGAAATTCTGTCTCAGAAATTATAGGTGGAAAGCAATTGAGCAAAGACACCTGAGGCCTTCAGCCTCCATGTGCACATGCAGACACATTAACAACACTATACACATATCCCACAAACAACACTACACACAATGAAACACACAAGCAAACATACAGGCAGTTTTGTTGCTGTTGTTTTAGATAGAAACTAGAATGTAAGAAATTTAAACAACAAGGAGTTGGAGTTTCCTTACCCCAGGTCAGCCTTGCCCTAATTGCTCAGAGTATATTCTGGGAAAACCTGTGTCCCAGAAGATGTTGACAACTGCTTTGTAAAATGAGAGGATTGTGGTTGAATTGCATTTGGAAAAAGATGGATTAAAGTAAGTTAAACAGGTTTATTACTAATGGACTTTTTAGCTAGTTTAATATTACATATAAAGATGAGGAATAAAAAGGATCAAAGGCTATAGTGCAATTAAAAGAGAACGAGAAGGAACAGAAAGCACAGAATTGGAAATCCATATGGGGGTTCTAGCACCAAGTTCATTATTGCTTAATTGCAAATTTCATAAGCCATTAAAAAAGTCTTCCTGGGTGGGCCTCAATGTCCTTGCCTGTGAAATGGGCTATTCGATTAGGTAAATGGTTTAAGACTCTGTTTGCTGGCTAAGTTAGGGCCCCTAAAGTAGGTTAATCATATTTTATATGGCTCAAACATAAGTATAGGAGAATATAGGTAGCTATAAAGGGCTTTGAATCAAATTGAAATCTTTGAATTTTTTTGATGGCTTTGTATAAACTCTGCAAGATGACACTGGGACATTGGGGGTTGCTACACTCAATTATAAGACTGACGAGTGAGAGGAATCTGGTTTTGTTTGTCTTTTAATTTCTGGCATCTACTACAGCCGTGGAGACACAATAACTCAATCAACGCTTGTTCACTTTACAAGTGAATGCTGGTCAACTGTAGCGTAGCAGCTCTTCTGCTTTAGATAAAGGTCAGAGCTAGCTGTTCAGCTGGGTTCAGCTGGAAATAAACCCGGGAAAACACTCTTGAACATAATGCCACAAGGATTAAGAACTTCCTGTTGAAAACTGGCAAACTGGCAGGGTGTGGTGGTCCACGCCTTTAGTCTCAGCAATTGGGAGGCAGAAGCAGGTGGATCCATGTGAGCTCCAGGCCAGCCTTGTTTCCAAAGTGAGTTCCAGACAGCCAGGGCTACACAGAAAACTTGTTTTGATAAACCAAAGTGAGAAGGGGGAGGACTTTATGTTATGAAATCACATATATTATTTCTTGAGACCTAAATAAAGGCATTACAAATGGTATTTCTGAGATATTCACTATACTTTTGGGGACGGATATTTTTGAGTAGCAGAGATGTGGGGACACCTGAGCATGATAAGTTGTGGAGGAGTGAATGGATGATGGGAAAGCTGATGCCGCAGGCATGGGACACTGACTTCATCCATCACAGCCAGCGCCATAGCCACCAACAGTGCTGAGCTCTGGAGGAGAGGCAGACAAGCACAGGGGATAGTTCACAACCTGGGACTCTACTTAGTTTGGGTTATGCACATGCCCCTCTTCTAGTAATGTACATCGAAGCCTGAGGACAGGCATTGAATTGCTCACACAGCCACCTCTGAACAATGGAATAAGTTTATTTTCCTTAAGGGTCATCAAACTTGGAAAGTTTCTATTGAAATGTATTCCCACTTGTGTCTGGATATAGTGTGGATGGGTCTATGGATCCTGAACTGGTTTTGAGTGCAGGTATAGAAAGGCAAACCTTAAATGAAAAGAAAAAGCCGTAACTGAACTTTAAGAGAGTCTCCTATTTGCCATCTTATACCTATGTATAATTTTGCATGTGTATGATTAAAATCACATGCACTGTGAGACAGAACATGCACAATATCAATTAATATGGAGAACTGTCTGTGCTACACTCCTTAGCAACCAAACTTTTGAACCCTGTATAAAGAAGCTCCAAGAAGCCATCAGGGCCCCTGAGTATCTTCATTCATGTGGCCTGGAACCTCCTTTCAGTGTATTCTGACCTATTCTATAGGTTTTCTTTGAATCAAGTTTCCCTGGCACTTTTGAAATCTGTGTGGTCCTTTATTTCAATTCCTTGAGCAACAGGCCAAGAACCTAGGAACATCCAATCATGACCCCAATCATCAGTAACAAGGGGAATCAATAAATAGACTTTGGCTAGCTAATCAGTCTAACAAAGCATTTATTGGCTACCACTCTCTACCAGCCTGGACAGGACAAATCAGTTTAAATACAATCTAGTTGAGCATTTGTGTGTCTGGCCCCAAGTTAGATCTATTGAAAGAGGTGATGGTCTCTAATCTGTGTGGAGTTCCAAGGTGTCCTAGCACCATAAGTAAGTCAGGAGTGACCAGAAGCAGGACCCTATTACATCTGATACTAGTGAATTTTGATTCTTCTTGAGCAAGATATTTAAACAGATAAAAGCTAAAAGACTCAAATTTAAGGAATATTGAAGGCATACTGCAATGCACACAGCTATAAAACAGATTCAGCAGTGGCAAAGATAAGGAAGAAGGTGAGGAAGATCTGTGATTGTAAAAAGAAAAAAAACCAAGTGAAATGTTTGCTTTTTATCATCCCTTTTGTTTTATGTGTGGGAATGAGGAGACTCTGGGGGCAGCTCATAGACAGGAGGAAGGAAAGAAAACTGTGAAAATCCCACTAGAGTTACATAGATAGACTCTCGGTCTTCTACTGCTTCTAAAGTTGGTGTGGAGAGGCCATGGTAACATACTAATTAGTATCAGAATGATATGGACGTATCCAAAATAAGCCTGTCTCCCTTAGCAACCCTTCCCATTCACTTTCTCTTCACCCTTTTAGGTTGTCAGCCTGCACCCTGGTTCCTAGGAACCATCTTTATGTACTTCCTGCCGGCTGGGGTTGGTGTGTGTGTGTGTGGGGGGGAGTACTTTATTTTAATTGTTCTAAATTTACCACTTCTAAGCTGCAAGTCGTGTTTCTTCATTCAGATGCTCTAGAACTGCCAAATCACCTGTGCTCCCTGCCAGCCCTGGCAGTCCCCCACCACAATGCTGGCCAGATGCTCTGCCCAGCACGGAGCTCTGGCACAGCAGCCTGTGGCCTCCCTCCCTAAGCAGACCATGTACACCACGCTGCTGTACACTGCCTGCACTCCCACACTTGTTCTTGCCTGTACCTTCTCTGCACAGCAGCTGGAGCGATCTTTTAGAAACAGAAACTGTGTCACAATGCTCTTCGAACCCAGGGGGAAAACATATGGCCCAATTTACCTGATACACTCACTCTAATTACTAAGAGTGTCCCTTTCCCTTTCATAAGCATCCCTATCTGGACAACAATTAAATATCCACTCTTCTTAAACACCTCTAAAGAAGCCACACTCCATAGCACAGCCTAATCTCTCTGGTGTCTATTCCCAGCCTCAGGTCCACCTGTTCCCTCAGCCACTAGGCACTGACCACACCAGCTTCTTCATTTTTCCAATATATAGAGCTCATGCTGATATTGAGACTCAAGGGCTTGTCACTGTCCCCAGCATAGATTATAATTGCCTCTGCTTTCCAAAGTACATGTTTGTTTTTTCTGTTTCTTCACATCTAGACACAAATATGATAACCTCAAAAATATCTTCTGTTACAAAGCGAACAAACTTACCCCTACCTACCCCAGCACACAGACTTTCTTACTGGCTCTCTTTCTATTTCTCGGTCTCTTTTTTCTGTCTCTCTGCTACTTGCTGCTACCTTTTCACTCACATGGTAGCTTTCTAAATGAAGGACCCCACATGTCTTTATTTGTTACAATAGTAACCATAAAGATGGGTCAGAAATTCTAAGTACTAGAGCTAGGAGTGCCCCCTGAGGGTCATTTATCTATAGGAACACCCCCAAAACATGTATGTGCCTTACACTGAGTTGCTTTCCACTGTGAGAGTTTAAAAGTATGATCCATGTGACTGCATTTATTTTACTAACATGCCATAGAATGGGGATGTACCTGTTCCAAGCCCCTCTACTATAAAATATGCATTGCCAGCTTTCTATCCAATTCTGGCAAAAATAAGAGGGATGCTATTTATTTCAACCGGAAGTTTACAACTCATTGAGAAGGTATAGCAGTTTATAATGATATATTTTCCCAAAGCACTAGCTACAGAACAACTTTGAAGAAGGGCAAAGGGTCATTAAGTCCATTAATTGTTGAGAGAAGTACAGTTCTAACGGGCTCAACTACTGATTCATGATCAATTCATGCTCAAGCTGAGAGGACAGCCTGGTTCTCAGCCCCCTCTAGGCAATACAGGAAGTTCTCCAAAGATTTGTTCCAAGTACCACAGGGCAAATACTGCGGAAATCTTAGACAAAAGCACATGAGAGCTCTATAAAAATATACCCTGGAAATGGGACGAACTGGCCAGGCAGCCCACATAGGGCTTGGCACTGCTTTGGATTCTGTATATATTGCCCTGTCTGGAGGAAATACCCCTAAACTACTTACTCATTGTGACTTGGTTTTCTGCTGTCACCTAAGAACTTCCGCCACCCTCTGAGTTATTTATATATGCATTTATTTCTATTCCTGTTGCTATTACTTTGGTAAATATGCTAATTACTTCAGTAAATATGCTGTTACCAGTAGCAAGTGGCTGAATTTAGCTTATCAAATCAGCTCATCAGTTACACAACAGGAGACTAAAATTGCTATGAGTCAGAAGTTCAAATCAGTTTAGAACAGAAGGTTTAGAATGGTGGCCCCCAAATTTCCATATACGTTAGAATCATATGGAAAGCTTGGTGAAACACAGACTGCTGTGACAGTCTCAGGGTGTTTGACTCAATGATCCAGAAGTAGAGACCTAAAGCACGCATTTCTGACAAGTTCTTGAGTATTTCTGAGCCTCACAAATGGAGTTGAGCACACCATAAGAACCACTGGCTTAGGATCTGAGATGACAATAGCCAAGAGATTACCCATCCTGGACTGCCTGAGACCAAACAATTTCCTTAGAAATGAAGCTTTCATTTCTAAAACTAGGAAAGGAATAGAGGATACACTGGATTATGAAATGCTACCTACAAAATGTGTTCATTCATAACTGGATCACACACTATTCTCCTTTTATAGTCTCTGCCATAGTTCTAGACAAATATCTGGCACTCAAACACTTGTGTAAACAATAATAAGCAGAATGGTACAATAACCTCAAGGGTTCACAGTGATATTCACCTTGGAGTTAACCAATAGCTCTCTGATTGTACTTACAGCCTACTCCATAAGAGGGAAATCATACTGGAAACCTAGCCAACTACCGGGGGCTAGGTAGTTTACTAAACCAGTATAACCCCTACCTACATTCTAAATATTTATTTTATACCCATAGAGAAGTGTAGTTCTGACCCTTCATCAAGGAAACTTTCTTTGCAACAGATGGAGACCATTACAGAAAACCACTAGTCAAAATTCAGACAAAAGTCCACATGGCCCAGTCTCAATGGATACATCTACAGCACAATCCCTGCATCTAAGGCTCAGAGATTGTTCTGGAAGAGGGAGCTGAGAGATTGCAGGAGCCAGAGGAACAAGAAGACTAGGTTATGTAAGGTCATGTCTTCTAGAAATGTTAGAGGAGCTACACACCCATGAAGTCTCATCAACTTGGCTGCCCAAACACGACCTGAACAAGAACGACACCAACAGACATGCTCACATGGAATGAGGAAATCTCACAAGGCTTCAACCCTACACAAAGAACTATAGGTAGCTAAGGAATGCTGAGAGTGAGGAAAAGAGTCTTTGCCAGGGAAGAGTCCCCTACCTGGTTATCCAATACCAAGTCATCAGCTCTGAAATCATATATGTCATTATATGTACTGAACAGTTTATATTGATATATTTAGGAATGTATACAACAATCAAAGAAAGAAAAATCATGAATTCGAGAGTCCATGGGAGGGACTGAAGATAGGAAACACAATGGGAAAATGATATAATTTTAATTTCAAAAATTAGAATATAAATATATGTATGTAAGGTTCATCATTCATCTATGTTAAAGTAAATGAATAAGTAGATAGATGGATGATGATAAATGGATAAATTAGTGAGTAGAGTGACTGAATAGGTAGATGGATAGATGGATAGATAGGTAAACAGACAGACAGGTGACAGATATGTAATCATCCAGATAGGGAAAAAATTTAGAGAGACACTTGTGACCCTCCTTTTTGCTATTGAAATAGTAGACACCACAAAATCAGAATTTCCACAGAAATGCTATGCTGTGAGAAGGAAGAAGGAACAGGCTGGGGCCTGCTGCTAGCCTGAGTGACTGCTTGTCTCCTAGAGAGAGATGTCACACAGTTCTAACCACTTGCAGACCCTTCCTGGAGATTGCAGCCTAGAAAACACAGTAGGTGGAGCCATACTTTGTCCAGGAGGGCTTAGTTATGCTTACTTCTTGCCCTGTGCTCAAGCCTTATGTCAGAAACCCAAAAGATGAGCTTGGGGAGGGGTTGCTACCTCCACCCCTTTTTCTCAATGTGGTCATATTGAAAAACTCTCCTTTTTCTACTTTCTATAGTTATTATCTGTTCAATTGTCTCTTGAAGAAGGATGCTTGAGCCTAACTTCTTAGAGATACTAGGGCCCAATCTCTGATTCTCAGACCAGACAGATAGATAGGTGGGATGATGGATGGATGAATGGATGAGACCTCCAACCCTTCCTACATATATGCCAAAGTGAGCTCATACACTCTAGCAGTCAAACCAACTTAACAGAGCCAGGTGATCATGAGCCCATAGCCAGGTAGAGACAGCAGGCAGAATCCTGACCTTCAGCGCCATCTCACAACACAAAGTCACAAGCACCCAAGGGTGACTGATGAGCCATCAGGGCCCAGGGAGTACTTTGCTAACCTCACACTCCTCTCCAACCTCTCTCACTTCTTTGCTCCCCGGGGAGCCTTGCAAAACCCAGAGAAAGGAACACCTCAAAGTGAAGTGAAGAAAGAAAAGAGTTAAAAGGGAGTGTATGGAAATGTAAGGTTTTCTGTTTTAGTGAAATTAAAGGTGTAGGAACCTCTGTTGTATTAAATGTTCAGTATGTGCAGAAAGTAAATACTGTCAGTGAGCAGGCAGGAGATTAAGGTGACAGGAAAAGCAGTTTTTAAACCTGTTAGATATTAATTTCCCATAGATCATCTGTCTGTCCTCTCCTTGTTTGAAGTTCCCAAGGCTGGAGGCTTCAAAGCACACACAGACTGCCATTTGCACACAGCTCATGGCTCCGCGGGGAGCCTCCTCAGCAGGTTATAACACTGTCCCTGCAGGAGCTCTCCTCGCACTCGCTCACTGTCAGTCTCTGCCTTTTTCTTTATTTCTGAACATCAAGGACAATTCTATCAGCAAGTCCAGCAGCTGGTAATGCAGCAGGCTCATCGCCACCGTGGTGTGCATCTCAGACCCTCCCTGGCTCCAGGCAGGCAAAGTGATTGAGGAGATGAAATGAAAAGCGATGGAAATTCTTCCTGAGCCCTCTAAGCAACTTTTTCCTCTTCCTTGTTTCTTTTTCCTTCTCTATCATGCTTCATTGTTCTCTCTTTTTGTGTTAGCTGAGGTCTGGGGAAATCGATGGACATTTTGTAGACCCATCCATCATTTGACAATTCCTTATCATTTTTACTTGGCTCTAACAATGGCTGTTTGGGGCTGGGGATGATTCTTGTCCTCAAACAGAGTGGCAGTCTGTCCCCACAGACAGGGAAAGATGGCGTAAAGATAAGCAGCACAAAGGGATGGCTGACACCCCCCCCCCACCGCCCCCCCCCCCCCCACCCCCCACCCACCCCGCATGCTGCAAGCAACATCACCTATGAGAAGAGTCCTCCCTCTACTTCGACTGGACACCAGACACACAAGTACACTCTCACCACAGTTTAGAAGGTTCTAGACTAGCTGAACCTCAAAAAGTCATTCTTAGATTTCTAAGGGATAAAAGTTACGTCAAATGGAATTGACAGACAAATAAGAAAAACATTTTTTTCCATTAGAGGAAGAGCTGACTTGTGAACAGGGTATCAGTTCATCATCTAGAGGTATTGTTCATTTCTCTGAAATGAAGGCGCTACGCTGTATTGTCCTCCAAGGCCACTTCCTTGCTCAATGATCACAGATATGTGGTTATAAGAATTCTATTGCTACACACCAGCAAAGACCTAACATTGGGGTCACCACAAGTTTGCTTTTTTATTTACTTCCACTAAATAACTTACTTAGATCTACCAGACACCAACAATTATATACAACATGAACACACAATAGCGTTCTTTGGACTCAGCAAAGAAAGCAAGTGGACATATGAAAGTTGGTTTTCCAGGATTGGAACAAGTTTCAGCTCCACTTCAGCATGGACGCCTAGAGGAGACATGGCAGGAACTGACAGTCCAGACAGCATTAAGTCCAATGGACATCTGCACAGACAGCCAGGAGAGCCACAGGGATGTTTCTGTATATACAACTCAGACTGGTAGATATTTCTATTGAAAGAAGTCTGAGAAATAACCCATCGCCTAGTTTCCTAATCAAGAAATCCTGTGGGTCAGTGCCCTCCCTTGGCGCACACCTAAATTAAAGATGGTGCAGTTCTTGCCAGGTCAATTATTGACTGTACAATCCCAGCCAAATCCGATGGCACCACCTGACCTGCCGCCCTCGCCACCCTTTCCATTCGAGCATCGATTGTAGCTGCTCACCTCATTAGACCACTCTCCTCGGCAGCCGCTACCTGCCCAGAGGAATTTCAGCTAATCTCTTCTTGTTGTTTATTTCTCAGTTTTGTTTAAGCGAATTGAGGGCAATGACCTCGGACTTGGAAGGACAAGCCAAACTTCTGGAAAGAAAGCTCTAGCCAGTCTCTCAGTATCCTCCCAACTCTGTGTACTTCAAGCAGAAGTACACGCTCTTCGGGGATCCATAGCTGTCTACAGAGACAAGAATGACACTTTCTGAAAGTGTTCAGAATTGCTAAGCTTCAGGCTAAGTGGATCAGGGAAGCCCCCAGGACAGTGATCATTTTTTTTTTCCCTTGTGGTCACCGTGGGCTGGTGTTCTAGAATAGCTGCTGGAATGTGTATTTAACTAAGGAATGGGTGAATCAAAGATTCATTGCCTAGTTATTACTTGTGCAGCCATCCTCTGCTTCCAACAGCTCACCTGCTAACCCACCTACCTCAGGCTGCAACTGTGAATGTGCATTTTAAGCATTAATGGAATGATTTCAAGTCTTTGTACTAATACCAATATTTGCAAGCCATTAAAGTGGATCCTGGGGTTTGGTCTACCATTAATGGTCACTGTAACCTGCACTTAGCATCCCGAGTGCAAATCACATGACTCTAGGCTTCAGGTCTTAGCTGGCATTTAAAAAAATGAGTTTTAGATAATCTGTAAATGCCACTAAATCTCAGTGCAATGGAGTGCAGTGTTTTCACTGAAGGCCATTATCTTCCTAACAGTATTAGGTGGAATACTTACATACCCATTCTATAGATAGAAGCCTTGACTATTCTAAGCAGCAAAATAGCTTGAAGAACAGAAGTCAGACCCTTGGCAAGCGATTATCTAAGGCAGCCTTGCTGGAGACATTGAAGAATGACATAACAAGAGTGGCTGAAACAGCAGCCTTAGTTCACAGAAGGAAAAAAGGTATTGAAATCTCACAGTGCACCATGCTGTAATTAAAGGAGCAATTCAGGGGGAGAGTGCTTAGATTTCCTTCTGCTCCGCTATTCCCTAGGTGTGAGACTTGGGGCCAATCTGGCATCTGCATTCCGGAGCCTGAATGAGAACCAAGGGCAGCAGCAGATGTGAAAGCTCTTTATAAAATGCAAAGACTATCTAAATGTTAGTTGTTAATAGCATTTTGAAAACGAGCAAGCCCATCAATGCTATTATCAAGGGTCAGAGGCAAGTGGATCTCTTGAAGGCCTGTGGAAGAGGAAGCCAATATAATGCAGGGATTTTTCTAAGAAGCATGTGTTCCCTCTAGCAACACCCATTGTGACCTGCATAGTCTCGGGAGTCTGAAGGTGATATTCTTATAAATATTACCCAATCATGAGGAAAGTGACTTTCATGTAGAGGAAAAGGAGTCCAATTTCACCTTATCAGCTGGGAAGAAAAGGGGATCAACTACCTAATAAAAATAATTCACAAACTCTAGTGTGAAAGATACAGCTTTTTAAGGATTCCAAGCATACATCTTTAGCTATTAAATTGTTCAGCTACAGTCCAAAGCAAAATGCGAAAGTTATGTCCACACAAAAGAAAGGAAAATGTTTTGAGAGTAAGAAAAACGTATACATGTGCACTTAATTTTCATGCCAACATTGTACCTGAAGTTTAGAACCTGTTAACACAATTCATCAGTGGAATAATACATCTGTATCATTCTTGCAAGTTCTATTGTAATATAATAACACAAAGAATACAGAGAACAAGTGTTTTGCTAATGTATTAAATATTGTAGAAATAATATATAAGGGGTGTTTTTTCCCTGTGTGATAGTTAGCTTCCAAGATGGTCTCAGTGGGTCTTTCCTATTTCCTTGTATATAAGTCTCTTCCCTTTCTGTGGAGGTTGGATCTAGGGAATTGTTTTTAATAAATTGACTATTGCACAAATGTAGAGGTCTAATTATAAAAGCCCCAGCCTTCCATCTTATCACCACCCTTTCTCCTCTATCTTTACTACTCATCCTAAGGAAGAACACTTCTGTTCTGATCCATATGGCAAAGATCTGAGTGCATCCTCTGGCCAACATCATAGGTGAAAGCAGAATCTGTTGCCAACCACGTATGTGAGCATGAAATATCATCCATCCCAGGAGAGACTTGAAATAACTGTCTCAAGGCACCTTGGTTTAAGCTTTCTGGTAAATCCAGAGCCAGAAGACCCAGACGAGTTATGCCTACACCCTGGACCTGGAGCAAGAATGAGAGAATAAGCATCTGTTGCTCCAAGCCACCTCCTATAAGTAGTTAACGCACAACAAATGACTAATAACATATGTGTTAGCCACGACACTGAGTGAACCATAATATAGCACAGGCACAAAAGATCCTGATTTTTTTTTTAACTAAACTGATATTCTATACAAAATTTCTGGCAAAGATGTTTAAATCACTCAGATCAACTATTCTCTATTTATTTGCTCCGAATCCACCCATGGTCTCTGTCTTCCATAGAGGACAAGTAAGACTCATTGACATAATACAAAGTCAGCTGGGCCTACCTTTCTCTCAAGCTCCATCCCATATCAGTAAAATCATACTTCACGTTCTAGCCAACACTGAACTTTAGCAAACACAGATCTTCTCTAAACCTTCTGCCTAACTGGCCTGTACTGCTCATCTCTTGATATCCTTCTATACAAACAAAGTTATGCCTCAATTAGAAATGGGGATAGCCATAAACTTCTCCAGGAATCCTCTGATCCTTATAGATTGAGTAAGGGATCAGCCTTCTGGATGCCAGTGAAGCATGGGCTTATCGGTGTTAACGCCTGTGTTATATTTATAGCACCGATTATGTTCCTGTGTCAGTCTCGTGCTGAAACTCTAATCTTTCTGAAGGTAGATCTGAGTCTAGTTATCTATCATTGTGCTTATCAGGGAAAACATTCTGTGGATATTAAGCAGAATTGTAAGCAAAGACACTGAACTAATCCTAAAGCTGATTGTGTGTAATGGTGGTTTGAGATCACTTCAACCAAGAAGAGAGAGCAGTTGCAGCAGGAGAAGCAATGATGAGACCTCCCAAAGAGCCAGTCTATTCTGCTACCTGGAAAACCATTAACTACACAGATTTTCTCTTGGGTCATTGGAGAACTGCCTGTCAGGGATTTTCATCCCAGCATTCTTTCTCTGCTACCTGGTTAACTCAACTATAACCACTGTCTTTCTGTAACTCTTACATTAGAGACATCTAACATATTGATTTCCTGATATAGGTAGTTACCTTAAAGACATGGCTGTTAACTGAGTTCTGTGAGTGTATTCGACTTTCTGACCCATTCAACGTGTAAGCAGCACATCCTTTGAGCCAGAAGTAATAGGACAGATGGGGTCTAGACCACTTTTCTGAGTTCATCAAAATGACAGAATATACATACTTGTCCCCTACACATGGTCACCTCTGTAGAAACCAACAGAGGCTGGACACCATGTTTATTGCCTGGCTAGGGCATGGCTGCAGTACTTACAACAGCAAAACCCCGATCTAGAAGATAAAAGTTTGTGAACACTAGGACAACACACAGAGAAAGCACTGTTCAAAATTATTTTAAATCCCATCAATTGGCCAGTGCAACAGAGTGGAGACCTGCACGCATGCTGGCACTGGTGCCATTTGAGGCAAAGCTGGAGGTAGAAATGGGGACTTCTCCTCTGAGTATTCTCCTTGCCACCGCAGACCCAGGGCACCATTCATACACACCACAATTTTGGTTTTGGTCCTGGGCATTTTCCTGGTGATAGTTCTAGGATGTGATTTGTGGATCTGTGTCAGAACCAGAACAGAAGTGGTTGTCAGCTCAGGGATAATTTTTGACCCGAAACAATTGCCAAAGCAGGTGAGAACAGGGCGAGACACTGACAGTTTTGAGTCCACAGGCAGCAGTTGATAAAGAAGCAACTGCACACTTCCTGTACTCGCATGTACAAAGCATTGCATTGCCCTAGGGTGAGCCACAGGGCCCTGACTCTTCCTTCAGGTTTGGCCACAGGCTGAGTTCCAAGAACAGTTTCTGGCCTTATATAGCAGACATGTTCAGACCTCATTTCTACACCTCTTCTCGTCTTATTTCCCTTTTCCCCTCATTATTATTGACAAGTTCAGGTATTCTTATTGTAAATTATTCTAATTAAGATGTTTTAAATATATAACAACTAATTCATTGGGTTTGTTATGGAGCTATCACTGCATTTTGGAGATCAAAATAAATATGTCATTATTTAATTTTTCACAATAACTCAATATGGCAAATATTTGAATTTTATTAAAAAAGAAAGCCATAGTCCTGTAACAAATTGAAAGCTGCCAAATTAAAATGAATACCACAGTCACAGAAGCAGAAGCCTTTACCATTACTTCACAATTGAGTTCTTTATTTGCTTTTATGTTGTCCTCCTGGGCTAATGACTTGAGCCCCTTCTCAATATAGATTTTGTCAATTGCTCAGTTCATGGTTGCTCTAACACTGGGCCCAGATCTTCTCCTTCCTCACCACACCCACCTCCTGTCCTGTTGTTGTCCTGCCCCTTTGTGACCAGGCTTCTGTCAATGGGCCTTAAGCAACAACCGCGGCCCCGCTTTCACACCCAAGAAACTCCTTAGTGTTTCCATGTCCTAACCTTCAGCCAGGCTCTGATATTTGACTTGTTTATTCCCTGGAATACTGTGTCTAACAAAATAGAGACTACCCTTCACCCTTCACTTATCCTTGATAAGGGATGTTGTTTGTTTTGTGAGGCAAGGTCTCATATAGACCAGGGTAGCCTCAAAGTCACTCTTTAGCTGAGAAACATGGAATATTTACATAGTCAGGGAGATAGATAGATAGATAGATAGATAGATAGATAGATAGATAGATAGATAGATACAGAGAAACAGAGACAGAGAGACACAGAGAGGGTTGAAATTAGGGTTTAACATATTATTTCTCAATGTTCTGGTGGCACAAGTATGGCATACAGTCAAGGGAAACTATGCCTGGCATTATGAATTTCATTTTTTCCCAGACTAAAGACAGGCTGTTTGTCCTCTGTGGACTGGACAGTAGCATGGGCCACAGTTCCCAGCAGCCTCTCTGCCAAGGACTCTTGGAGTGTGCTGTGCTGCTAAACTAACTAGAATGCACAGTGTGTGGTGTGTAACAAATGCACTTTGCAAGACGCAATATCAATATAGGTTGAGGAGCATCTGTATTTCTTTTTTCCAGTTAAAACATTTTTAAAGTATTTTTACTTTTAATTTGGAATATCTGTATTTCAGATTTTGTTCATACTCAAATTTAATTCACACATAATGAAAATAAAAATTTTAAGTATTTAATATTCCATATATTTTGTTCTAAATACTAAAATATGTATGATTCAGCTGAAACAATGCACTATTTAATAAATTTGAAAGAACGTACTAATTAAAAATCAATGACTTCATCACCCACTAGTATCAGAGAACAAGAAAGTGAACCCCCAAATATATATAAAATAAAGTAGTAAAACTAAGAGGAACTGTTAAATAGAAAGCAAATGAAGTTCAGGAGGATTAATAAAGCTGAGTGCTTCCCTGAAAAGGCTAAGAGAACTAAAGACTCGAGAAGAAGGAGGAGGAGAATGAAGGAAGAAGAAGGAGGAGAAGGAGGGGGAAGAGGGGGGAGGAGGAAGAGGAGGAGGAAGAAGAGGAGGAGGAGAAGAAAAGGAGGAGGAAGAGAAGGAGAAAGATGAGAAGGAGGAGAAGGATGAGGAAGAGGAAGAGAAGGATGAGGAAGAGGAGGAGGAAGAGGAAGAGGAGAAGCAGCTGCCCTAGTCTCCTTTCCGTTGCTGTGATAAACACCATGGCCAACAGCAGCTTAGGAGAGGAAAGAGTTTATTGACTTGCATATCATAGTTCATCATGGAGGAAAGCCAGGGTAGGGGATCAAAGCAGGAACCTGGAGGCAAAAACTGAAGCCAAGAGCATCATAGATGGATGCCGATTCTGATTGGCTTGCTCCCAGGCTCCTGTTCAGCTACCTTTGTAATGAAGGACAGGCCCACCTGCCCAGAGATGGCACCACCCTCAATGGGCTGGACCCTTCTGCATCAATTAGCAACCCAAAAACTACCCCCACAGACATGCTCAGAGGCCAGCTGACTGAGGCAATTCTTTAACTGAAGTACCTCTTCCTAGGTATGTCAAAATGCCAACTGAAGCTATGATAATAACAAATTCAGGAGTCTTTTAGTAATACAAATGCTATTGCAGCCAAATTTGAAAACAAAACATGTAACTAAAAGTGATTGAAAGCATGAAAAATCAAGTTTTACAGGTGATAGTCAGAACAAAATGTTACCAGAAGTTTAAAAACCTAATAATCAGCATTAGACCCAGAAACAGCATTTACAGACAGATTCTACAAGTAGTACAATCCACAGAGAATTTAAAAGTGAAGTAAAGGTGAGGACTGACTCCCACAAGTCCTCTGACCTTCATGATTACCACATAGTAAGTACACACACACGCACACACACACACACACACACACACACACACACACACACACACACACACACACTAAATAAAATGTTTTAGAAAGAAATAGGTTCTAAAATGCTCCACAGAAGGCTTGTCAAGCTGGATTTTTTTTTTTTAATTTCAAAATCAAAAAAAGGAACATTTGACGTCATTCTCACACACAGAGATGGAACAATCCCAACTGAAGATTAGCAAACTGAAGTCAAAGACACATTTTAAAAATCTAGAAATGTGTGTATATATACATATTTTAAAAAATACTTCATGATTTTATATGCCTAATTATGTTGCCTGCATCCTTGTCTGCACCACCTGTGTGGCTGGTGGCCAGAGAGGGAATTGGATCCCCTTGAACTGGAATTACAGATGGTTGTGAGTCACTATGTACATACCTGGAATTGAACTTAGGTCCTCTGGAAAATAGTCAGTGCTCTTAACCACTGAGTCATCTCTCCAGGGATGTTTATTAAGTGAATGAGTTGTTTTATCCTGGAAATGCAAAACTGATTTAATTTTCAAAATGAATTAAGTAGACTCGATTTTATGAGTGGACTTGCCCTGGGCATTTGAAAGTAGACTCAAAAGAAGCCTTCCCAGCTGTGGATGTATGCAGTTAACAGAGCTGGGCTGAAGACACTGTACTCTATCCAGCGCCTGCTGATGGCCATCCAGCTGGTTAATGGCTACTCCTTGAGAAGCACTGACCATCCTGGCCTGGACATCACCTTTTCCATTTCAGCCAGGGCTCCTTCTCAACATCATTTTAGTAGGTTAGTGCAATCTCGCCCATCTTTTTTTTTTTTTTTTTTTTTTTTTTTTTTTTTTTTTTTTATCTGTAATACTTTCCTTGAACTAACTTCTGTGAGTAACAGTTTTGGTCAATTTTGAGAGGGAGGAGAAAAAAAAAGCAACAGTTTTCATTTCAAAAGACAGAACAATTGTTTAATAAAGTGTGATAAACTTATGAGAGAATTGCAAAGAAAACAGTGAAGTATAGATGTTTTACTTGACTTCATCAAAGTAATTTGCTTAAAAATATAGTGAGCATGATATTTAATAGTTAAACTGCTAGCGTGAGGAACAGAGCAAGGTTGCATGCTCTCATTGCTTTGGTAGAGGATTTGTTGAAGGTCAGATTAAACACAGTGACACAGATGAAGAAATTGAGATAATGAGAATCAAAGAAAACAATGAGCTGCCTAATGATATGATTATCTATATAGGAAATCCAGGTGAGCCAAACATTAATTATAATTGATACAGGAATTTAGGAACATAAACGATCAATATAGAAATATCAATTAAAATTGGAAGCACAAGCTGCACACAAATGAATAACTAGTTAAAGGAAACATGATTTGCAATGACAACAGAAATAAGATCCATGGGAATAACTGTACAAAACATGTATAAGAGATTTATAGCAAAAATTATAAAGCTTTATTAAAAATCTCAAAATGAGACCTAAATAAATGGAAGCCTACAGTATGCTCGGGGATAAAAAAAAAAGCCCTCATCATAAATATGCCAATGTACATAAAATTATTCCATAAATTTTATCAAATACAACTCTAGAGAAAATACCAGGAGAATTTTACATGACACTACACATTAATTCGAGGAGCATAAATAAAGGATCAGAAATAACTGAGATGAATTTGAAGAGCAAAATGGGAGAGTTCATTCTCCCTGACAGTGTGATGTGCTTAGGAGCTTCCATGGTACAGATGGTATAATGTAAGGCCAAGAGATGCACAGATCAAGCGGATGGACAGCCTGACCCAGAATCACACCACCTTGAAATGGAGTCTCCCAAAGAGATATTGGAGACCTTTTAGAAACTGATAAATGATGACAGGACTCTGTTCTTAATCACACTCAAAAATCAACACCAGGAGGAATTCTTTGAAAGAGATGGATAAGAAAACAGGGCTTTGTTGTTTTTAGAATCCAAGAAAACATGGTATTGCCATGTAGAGAGTTATTCTTCATGCAAACATATATGCATACACACATAGAGAGTCCCAAGGGAAAATCCAGTTTTAGTTCACCAGGAGACAAAAGAGCTCTACCACAAACATAATTTTACTTTCAAAACACAAGTCCCTCACTGAGAGAATAAATTTGTATTGCAAAGTATAGAACTAACAAATTGTGAAAAAAGTCAGAGGGGAATCCAAAGCCCTGTCAACCAAGACAGGAAACAAAGCAAAACAGAAGCTTCTGGGGAAAATGGACAGCTCACTAAAGAAAACCAAAGTATATTAAAAATAAATAAGAGCTGGCTATGGTGGTACACACCTATAGTCCCAGCTGATCCGGAGGCTGAGGCAGGAGGATCGACTGAATCTAGGAGTTTTAGACTGTAGTGTCCTGTGCTGATTGGGCATCTGCACTAAGTTTGATATCAATATGGTGACCATCCAGGAGAGGGAGACCACCAGCCTGCCTGAGCTGGGGTGAAGCGGCCCAGGATGGGGGAAAATGTTCAGCCAAACTAAAAATAAGGACAATGCAAATAAAATATCATTATATCGGCAAATTGCTTACTCTCATATGCCCTAATAAGAGTGTAAAACCCTTTTATTCAGTCATTTAACAGTATTTGGGAAATTTGAAAGTCCTTTAATGCCACACCCAGCAATTCTTAATCACATGTGCACAAGAAGCCACATATAAGAATGGCTAATGCGGTATTGTTTGTGAAAGGAGAAACTAGCCAAATGTCTTGCATAATGCCAAACAGTGCCATGGATATAACAGGAGCACTATCCTGGAATTTAAATGAGTGAATATATAGCAACAGGCTGGGAATTATGGCCCACATCTAATATCCCAGCTCTCAAGATGTTGAAGCAGAAAGGTCATGAATTGGAGGCCAGTCTGAATCATGAAGTGAAATTCTGTCCTCAAAAAATAAAAGGCATAAACCAATAAACAAATCAAACATGAACACAAGGTTACATAAAGGGGAAAGAAATGGATGCTTACAATCAGGTGAAGGTGTGTGTGTGTGTGTGTGTGTGTGTATGTGTGTGTGTGTGTGTGTGTGTGTGTGTGTGTGTGTGTGTGTGTGTGTGTAGGGCAGAGGTTGATGTCTGGTGTCTTTCTTAATCACCCTCCACCTTAGTTTTGGAAATAGTGTCTGTCACAGGACCAGGAGCTCACTAACTGGGCTGGACTTGCTGGTTGACCAGTGAGCTCCAGGGATCCAACGGGGTGCACCCATCTGATCCCAAAATCAAAATGTTCCAGATGATGCCTGTGATAGACCTCAGGTCCTCATGTTTACACAGCAAGTGCATTACCACTGAGCCTTCTCCCCAGCCTATATTGAGATTATTTTAATAATTCATCATCCTAGAAAAACATTGTGTTTTGTTTATTTGCATATAAATGTATTTGAAACAACAATCTAACCAACTTATACTTAGGAAGAAGGCAGATAGAAACAAGGAAAATGGACTCAGAGAAAAATAAAGGGGATCTGTGTTGGTATGTAATATATTTCTTTGATAGTGAAATCCAAAGTCAGTTTGGAAAAAAAAACTAAGATGTAGAAACATATGCCTTTAACACATTTTTGCTTCCTATTTATGATAATTTTTATATATGAGGCAATCATAAATAATGCTCTGGAATGAGGTCCACCAAAAATATATGCCACATTTTCTATTCTATGGCTGATACCATCAATCAATACTTTTGTTGCAATGCCTTATTTTAAAGGTCAATTTTCTGTGAATTTTCCTTCTGTCTGCTTGAACATGTTTAGTAGCTGTAGCACATGTCCAGGTCATCTCCATGAGCCAGCAGATTTGGGGCACTGCTCCATGCGAAACAGTTGTACCATTGCCTCTTAGTGTTCTTTCTCACAGACCATGTTCTTCTCTTCTCTTCTCTTCTCTTCTCTTCTCTTCTCTTCTCTTCTCTTCTCTTCTCTTCTCTTCTCTTCTCTTCTCTTCTCTTCTCTTCTCTTCTCTTCTCTTCTCTTCTTCTCTTCTCTTTTCTCTCCCCTCCCCTCCCCTCTCCTTCCCTCTCTCTCTTCCTCCCTCTCTCTCTTTCTTCTTTCTTTCCTTCTGTCTATCTGCCTGTCTTGTTTGTTTTACACTCATTTTGGAGACAATATCTTTTACTATGTAGCTCACACTGATCTTGAATTCCACATATTTTTAATAAAACAAATGGTGAGATTGTGAACTGAAATTCTCAGAAAACAAAAACAAAAACCCTAACACACATATGCTAAAGATTTTGACAGGCGGATTAGAACTTGGTGATTGTGGAGAGGTAGAATGTTGTAGATGTGGAGCCCAATTGTCTTGGGCTATCTTTATCCTCTTTAATAATCATACATTGTCAACTTCTGTCTGGTCTACCAGCTTGGTGACTGTCAAGTAAAGTCTTTTAGGATGTTGTCTTAGTAATGTTTATATTGTTATGATTAAAACACTGCCCCAAAGAACTTAGGAGGGAAGTGTTATTTTATCTTAACTACACTTCTGTATCATAGCATAGTACTGAGGGAAGTTGGGGCAGGAACTCAATGTAGGGACATTGAAGGTTGAAGGCAGGAACTGTAGGAGAGTCCATAGAGCAATGCTGCTTCCTGGCTTGCTCAGTCTACTTTCTCATGCAAACCTGGACCATCTACCTAGGAATAGCACTGCCCACAGTGGTCTGCCCCTCCCATATCAATTATTAATCATGAAAATGCTCCAGAAGCTTGCTCACAAGACAATCTGATGAAGGCAATTCCTCAATTGAGGTTTACTTTTCTCAGATATGTCTAGGGTGGTTTCAGGTTGACCAAAAACTAACCAGCACAGATGCAGTAACTAAGCAAGTCATGATTGTCTTCCAATTCAAAAGCTAGAAATGCCATCAAATGGCAGTGGAGATCTATCTGCTCTAGCCCAACTACCTGATGTTTCTACCAATGTATTAGAAAAATGCCTTGATTTATTATTTTCTCCCCATACCTGTAATTATAACTTTGTGAAATCATTTCTACATTAGAATACTTTACTGCAGCCCTCTGAATCCATGTTCCCTATAACGGCCATGGTCCCTCAGATTTTGTTCATAAACCTCTTACTCTCATTGAGGTGAGAGCTATTTGGCTAGATACATGATGCAGGAACCACAGCTTGAAAATTGCACTAGATGTCATAAAACAGATGAACTGGGCCAAGTTAAGACACACAGCAGAAACAAACTTACCTGGAAATATTTTAATACCATTCCATTTTGACCCTAATGTTACACAATCAAGTGACAATGGCTTCTCATGGACTCACATGTTCCAAAGATCACAGACTACTCTAGCAAGTGAAATGCTACACAAAACATGATCAGCCACTTTCCTGTCTGCTCACCACTTGGGTCCTAAAACCATCCAATGGCTCACCCAGCCATCCAATCCCCTCTCCCACTCCTTGTCCCAGCTGAGACCCTCTCAGGTTCTGGCTCTTCCATTCTCTGTAACTTCAGTTAACACGGCTTCATATAATCAAGAGTTTTCCTAGTCGTCTTTAAATGAGGCTCCAACAATACTGAAGGAAAAAATATGAAATCTATTCCTTCCAGTGTGACTCCTGCATAAAGGTCACTCAGCATCTCTGGCCACTTTAATTCTTGGTGGCTCAGCCCTCAACCTATGGAAGCCCTCTTCTAGACTTCTGATTGTCACCTGTTCTTTCATCCCTAGGTGCTTTGCCCCTCCTCCTCACCCATCTTAATGCCACTCCACCATGACTCCTAAACATTGTTTTCTGGGTGTACTGGCTAGTTTTATGTCAAAGTGGCACAAGCTAGAGTCATCAGAGAGGAGGGAGTCTCATTTGAGAAAATGATTCTATGGGATAAGACTGTTGGCAAGCCTAAGGGCATTTTCTTAATTAGTAAGTGATGGGAGAGGGTCCAGCCCATCATGGGTTCCATGGTGATCCTGGGTTCTCTAAGAAAGCAGGCTGAGCAAGCCATGAGGAGCAAGTCAGTAAGCAGCACCCTTTCATGGCCTCCATATCAGCCCCTGCCTCCAGATTCCTGCCCTGCTTGAGTTCCTGTCCTGACTTCCTTAGATGATGAACTGTGGTGTGGAAAAATAAGCTGAATAAACCGATTCTTCCCCCACCTTGCTTTGGTCATGGTGTTTCATCTCAACAATAGTAACCCTGACTAAGGTGTGGGGCTTAGCTAGTTTCACTGGTTCTTCCTCCAGGCCTTTCAACTGATCTCCCTCATTCCATATGTGACAACACTGGCCACATCTCTCTTGCTTTGTTCTGTTTTTTTTTTTTTTTTTTTTTTTTTTTTTTTTTGTTTTGTTTTTTTAATCTGTCTGCCAATATCAGCAATGTCTGTCCTTGGCTATACATTAGAAACAAAAGGGAAGGTTAAAAAAATTATGACTGACTGGTATGGACATGGCATGGATATCTGGATTTTTAGAAAATGCTAAAGTGAGTCTAGTTGCTGCTAATTTGAAAACAGCTAAGCGTGTGTTACCTGCCATTAATACCTATCCCAGGAGGGTCCCATCATAAATACAAGTGGACAGAGTGCAATCCCTATTACCGAAGATTATATTCTGCTTCAAGTGTGAAACGCACCTGTTTGTTGGGTCACTATATTTGGCAACAGCCCTTGGCAGTACTTCCCAAAACAATAAGGATAACTCGATTATAGAATTATTACAATTTATTACAGTTATTGGTTTCATATTTCAGCCTCTTTCCAGGGCTGCAAGTTCTGTAAAGGTAGTGACTGCCTTCTATTCATCTTTATATCTCCAGAGACAAGAAGGGTTCAGGACCCATAAAATGTCTCAGAATTGTGTCCTTAATCTATTTAACTGACCATAAATTGAGTGGTCTCACTTTAAAGTAATTATCAAACTCTCACGTGGATCGTGTGCTGCTGGACAACCACATTTTTCTATCTTTTTCTATTAGTTGCTTCCCCTGTCGCTTCCCAAGGTGGCCATTCTGCAGGCTTCTTGCCTTCTCCACTCCTATCACCTTCCAGCAGCCTCAGACCTGCCTGGTGCCTTCACTTCCTCCTTCATAAGCAACCTGGAGCAGCCAGGGAGGGCTTTCTCAGACTCAGCGTGCTGCATCTGCCTTTCTGATTTGGTACCAACACAAACATACCAGCCTCAGAGGAACACAGGCTTCCAGCTGTCCACTGCAGGACATCAGCATCACTCTGTTCCTGCATCATGTTTTCCCCTCAATGTCTTTTTTCCTCTTCGCTTTCTGGTCAATTTCATCAATACATAAACCTTTTTTTTTTTTTTTTTTAAAAAAAAATTCCCTTTCTTCTTCTATCATATTCCTTGCAAGGAAACAAAACTAAAATCAAAAAAAGCGAAGTCCTCTGCAAGCCAGGGGTCTCTCTCTTCTTGCTACACATTTGCATGTTCTTAAGATGCTGTTAGACTCTCTCTCTGTTTCCAATCTAATGGTCATTTCTTAAGCTTCCTTTTCTTAACTTTCATTTAATTATTGAATGGTAAATAGCATCTGTGTGTGATGCTTTCAAATATATGTACCTGGGACAAGCCAGAGCACCATGCAGCTGTTGGGCTCTTTGTCTCCACCATGGTCTGACACCAGGCATAGTTCCTCGGAGCACAACTCTCTCACACAGCCCTCTCAGCTGGTTACAGTCCACTCTTCCTCAGTACTCCCCAGCCATCACTGCTCCTCTTTTCCTCTCACTTCAGGTTTCCTTGTGTCTCTACCAGGAGGACAATCCCAGGAACTGTCCACAACTTAATGGTTTCACTGCTGCCTCCCTGGCCTTGGCCATTGTCTGCTTTTCCATGGCTACCCTGGTTCTTCACTTCTTCTTCCATCTTGTCCATAGCTGCCCATATCCACTCAGATTTGTTCCCAACACGGTAGCCTTATTGTTCATTTGAATATAAGTGAAAATCTATTGCTCTTCTCTGCAAAACACTCACTGGAGTCTGTCACGTTCTCAGAGTAAAAATCTACACCCTTACAATGACCTGTGAGTTTATTTTCTACCATCCTGTTCTCATTGCCATGACTCATACCAATTTCTCCTCCTGACAGTTTTAGACAAGCTGACCATCTGTCTACACACTGTGTGCTCTGCCTTTCCACCCACTGTACACACTGTCTATTCACTGTGCACACTGACTGCCTGTCTACCTACTGTGCACACTGACTGCCTGTCTACCTACTGTGCACACTAATTGCCTGTCTACTGTGGTGGTAATCTAATTGTACTGAAATATTATTTTGATTGTATGTTAATAAATAAAGTTGTCCGGGGGTCAGAGCTATTAGAGCCATAGCAAGAGTGTGGCGGTGGTGGCACATGCCTTTAATCCCATAGATATCTGTGTGTTCAGGGATATAGCCAGCATTGGAGACATATGCCTTTAAGACCTAGGGGGCTGTACATTCAGACAGTGACGAGGCAGTCATGTGTTTGGGTTTACAACCAATGAGAAGGCAGAACAACATACTATAAAAAAAAGAACAGACAGGAAGTAGGTCTCTTTCGCGAAGCTGGGACAGCAGGAGGAAGGGTGAGATTTTAGCTCTGAGCTCTGAAGCCTCTTGGCTTTCTCTTTTACATTGTTTCTGTGTTTCTTATTTAATAAGACGGTTGGTTACATCGACAGTCTACCCACTGTGCACACTGACTGCCTGTCTACCCACTGTGCACACTGACTGCCTGTCTACCCACTGTGCACACTGACTGCCTGTCTACCCACTGTGCACACTGACTGCCTGTCTAACCACTGTGCACAGACATGTCTACCTACTGTGCACACTAATTGCCTGTCTACCCACTGTGCCCACTGACTACCTGTCTACCTACTGTGCACACTGACTGCCTGTGTACCTACTGTGCACACTGACAGCCTGTCTACCTATTGTGCATGCCAGTGTTCTTACAGCTCCTGGAGTGATAGACTCCTGGTTTAGACACTCTTCCCCCAAAGCCTAGTACATTTCATGCTCCTCCTCACAAATTTAAATTTAGAAAAGATAAAAGTTATTTTTTTATTTATAGACATTTGCAAAACACTTCAAAGAATACTTGCTAAATAATAGGTGCTTAGTAGATGTCCACTAAATGAACAAGTGAATAACAGAAGATTCTGAGTTCTGTTTTATCCAGCCAGTTACACCAAGTTGATCATATATACTATTTTCTACACAAGCAAACCTTTTAAAAACTTTCTCTCAACTTTTATTTTCCATTGATCATTTACATACTGCCTGTTGATACTGACATTGAATCAAATATTTTATCAATATGATGTCTAGCTTCACAATGGTATTGAAAGTTATTCGTGATTGTTCTTTTTAATGACATTTATTTTTATTTGTGTAGATGGGGGTGGGGGACTGTGCATGCCATGGTGCACCCATGAAGTCAGAGGACAGCTTGAAGGAGTTTCTCTCTGCTCTCCTTCTACTACGCTCATCCCAGAGATTGATTGTAGGTCTCCAGGCTTGGTGACAGAGGCCTTTTATAGGCCACCCACAGCAGAGTCAGGACTTGAACCCAGTATTTTCCATCTGGATTTCCAGTGCTACCTTTTCTTCTCGGCTACCTACTCCCACAATTCAAAACACAGACAAAACTGGATGCTTGGATTTGTTGTCCTCGTATTTCCCACCGGTAATTCCAGAGAACTCCTCAAGGATCCTTGGCATGCTGAACAGCTGCGAGCCTGACATGGCTGGGGAATGAAGACCTCCCAGAGTGGCAGATGGAGCATGCTCGCAGCCCTGTGCAGTCTACATGCACCCTTGCAGCAGCAGTGCAGGGACAAAGTCATCCTTTCCACTTCCTACCTGACGCAGAAATAAATAAATAACTGCAGAAAATCCAATCTCTGTTTGGAGGCACTAAATCCCCTCTCCTTTCCAGATGGCTGGGAGATTTCTCCCAGGTGGTAAATATATTATTAAGAACTCATTTCACCGTGAAATTGACTATTCAAAACACAGACAGAAGTTAATATATTAGGAAAACCTGTCTGAAAACTCACGTTAGAGAAAATTTATTTTTGTTTAATATAAAGCCCGATATTATACACAACTCTTTCTAGTTCAGCCGGTTAAAGTTGTTCCCAGTTAGAACACGTGTCCCAGTGTCAGGGGCCTTAGCACCAAGAGCCACATGTCCCCATAAGAAGCTGTGGTCACTCCTTCTGTGTGGAGTCCCACATCATGGTTGTTAATGATGTTCAGCCTCAGACAGCTCTGTTCAGGTCTCTTGGGTACACAGTGACTGTTCCCATCTGGCAGTTGAAGCTAAGCTAAGAAATCGTTAGCTGAGCTTGTTCTAGAACAGCCTTCCAAGAGATGACCAGGAGCCCCAAGGGGAAATGTAGTGAAAGAATTGCCAGGAGTCAGTTATGAGCTGTTTTATCAATGGAAAAATTGCACAGATTACAAAACAGAAAAAGGCTTGTCAGTGAGGATCCAGCTGGCTGGGAGCATCTCAAGCATTAACGCATTCATGCTTGGTTGATTCATCTTTCAGTAACTAGGCTACTTCCTTAAATCCCCAGGACCATCACTCAAGGCCCTATATTATATATTAGATCGTATATTAGACCGGCCCTGAACTCATAGAGATCAGCCCGCCTCTGCCTCCTGTGTGCTGGTATTAAAGGTGTGGCTTGCCACACCTGGCTCAAATCATAGACTACATTATAATAAGAAAAGTATGCTTCAGATTTGTGCAGGATTAGAAAACTCCAGTATCAAGAGTCACTAACTGTTAAATGAAGGATGGGGGTGAAGGGAAGCAGGGCAGTGCAGGTGCCTTTCGACTTGATCTCGAGGAAGGGTGAGTTTGGCAAGCCTCTGAGTGGAAGTACTTGTCTATGAAGGGTCTGCCCACCTCAGGATAGATAGCAAATATCTGTGACTTCCCCACCAGAGCTTTCTCATTACAATATACCCTCCACTCACTTTGTCTGGAACTTGACTCTTGTTGCAGTTTTTTTGTCAATAATCTTGATTTTAAAGACAAGATGCAAAATAGTTCTGAGTTTCTCAGAAGAAAATACTATGGGTTCTCTTTGAGGCTCACAAGAGTTTGTGTTTTGCTTTAAAAATGATCCCTTCAGGAATGACAGGTTTATGCTAATCACACAATGAACTTGTTATGCATTGGCACAAGCAAATCCAACTGACACCTAAATAATGTCTATTAAAGAATTCTTAATTTACATAATTATTTTGATCCAATTAATTACTCAAATAGGAATTTAGTCAAACAGCTGCCTACACTTTTCTAAAAAAAAAAAAAAAATGAAGTTCCAGAGCAATTAGAAATCCAGTAATGAATAATCCACTGCAGAATGAAACAATTTTTCATATGTTTAAAATAAAACAGTGACTCTTTGTGGACCACCCACTTCTGCAGCAACTTGGATAAAGCCAACCACTAATGTGAAGAAAGTCCTGCATAGATGAAGCTCATTGCAAACCCACTTCAGTGATTTGAATTTCCAGGCTCTGGTAAGTTCTCAGTGAGTATAGAGGCTCTGCAAACTTAAGTGGTTTAGAAAAGTTTACTCCATGCCTTTATCCTTACATCAAGTGCCAACATCTACACCGTGTACCAGGCACTACACAGTGTGCCGTGGCTTATATAGAACAAATTTTCTCATTTAATACTTGATTAAATCCATGAAGCCTCAAAGGCAATGAAAACAAGAGTTTTTCTCCAGCAAAGCTCCTCAACTTTTTTAACCGAGTTGATTCCATGAGATATTTTGGAAAAAAAAAAAAAAAAAAAAAAAAACAGAGGAATAACTAACAGATGGAAGATGATAAAATTGTAACTACTTTAAAATAAAAATATGTTAAAATACAGTATACATGGAGAAAAAAATAAACACATCATGGTTGAACAGCTTGGGAAGGATCCACGTGCGGAACACACTTGTTTTACTAGCACTCGATGAAGAGAGAGCCTGCCTGTGCAAAGGAGCTTTTCTCCTGTCCTCTCCATCTCAGCTCTCAGAAGTCTTGCTATGGGATGTTCTGTATGTCCTGTGGGAGCCCATTCTTGGGTTCCTTGTGGCTTTACTCAGCAGGTCCACATAGAGGATGATTAGGACCACGGGCCTGAGTGCAGGTGTCTGAGATGGTCTGCACTTGGCTGTGCTGGGGGATGGTCTGTATGTCAAGTTGCTCTGATTGGTCAATGAGTAAAACCTGATTGGCCGTGGCTAGGCAGGAAGTATAGGCGGGACTAACAGAGAGGAGAAATAAAAGAACAGGAAGGCAGAAGGAGACTGTCTGCAGCAGCCTCCAGGACAAGGAAGATGTAAAGTACCGGTAAGCCATGAGCCACGTGGCAGGGTATAGATTTGTGGAAATGGATTGATTTAAGATTTAAGAACAGTTAGCAAGAAGCCTGCCACGGCCATACAGTTTGTAACCAAAATAAGTCTCTGTGTTTACTTGGTTGTGTCTGAGCGGCTGTGGGACTGGCAGGTGAGAGAGATTTGTCCTGACTGTGTGCCAGGCAGGAAAACTCGAGCTACAAAGTCTTACTATTTTGCTCTTTATTAATAGGTCAGCTTTATCTATATTTGTATTTGTATCTATATTCCAGATAAATGAAACTCACTTGCTCCCAGTTTTTCTTCAGTATCTGTCTTATTTGGTTAAAAATAGTATCTATGACCTTCATCCATGCTACATCATCATTATCATCATCATCATCATCATCATCATTATTGGAAGATTTTGTCCCAATTCAGATATCCATCTGATTACATGAAAGTAATCTGCATTACTCTCAGTTCAGGGAGCCAACAAGCGCAGCAGCTATGGACATCTGTGTGCATTATCTTTTGCCAAATCTATATTAGAGACTCTACAATGTAAGGAATAATGTGAAACCCATAAATGATAGTTCTCACCACTTTTCCAAAGTGTTTGTACCAATTTGGACTCCCAGCAGCAAAGTGTTCAATTCTAGTTGTCCTGTACCCTCACCAGCACTTGCAATTGTCAGCCTTTCTAATTTTATTCATGTTTATAGATAAGTAATAACATCATCATTCTTTTAATAAGTATTTACCTATTGGTGACACTGAATCCTTTCTAGATCATTATTTTGGTATATGTCTGTTGAAATCATTTGCCCAGACCTATTAGGTACTTGCTTATTTTTGAGTTTCAGAAGTTATTTATGCATTCTCGAGGATAGCTCTTTGTCACTGACATGTATTGTGAAGATCCTAATTGTTCAAATCAGACAGCTTAAAATCAATACATGGGGGTGGGGTAGATAGCAGCAATTACAGTGTCAAGACACACATACACATGTGTACCTGGCAAACTTACATGTACCTCAGTCAATTTTTTCACTGTTGACTTACAAAATAGAAACAAGCCTAAAATCTGAGCCCCAGAGCATAAGGTAGTCGAAGTGTCCACCCCTGTAAAACACCCTGATAATGCACTGATCTGCAGACTGTAAGTCCATGAGGGCAGTGATGTCTGTGTGGCTTGCTCGTTCTTACGTTTCCCTGTGTTGAAAACAAGACTGAGCACATGGCAAGAAGATACATGCTGAGTGAAGAAATAATCACAGTTCCTGGAGCCCATTGGGTGTCTGGCGGTAGCAATGACAGAAGCAGGATGAGACTTTATATGACATACCTCAATTGAGTGGTCAAATCGTTATAAGGAAAGCTATATTCCCTGCACTGTTTCACGATTCTACAATACAAAAATCAGAATCTCCATGGAAACTGTGTGGACAGTTGTGATCTAACACATTTGAAAAGAATTGTATTTATAAACTACTGCTCAAAACACAACCTTAATATTTTTGGAGCTAGGTGCTATGCTATCATTGGAAAATTATTTTATGGATATTAAGTATAATTTTAATCCTGTCATCTCATAAATATGTTGTTCACCTTCTGAGAAATAGCAAATTAGCTCATAATCACTAAAGGAAAAAAACTCATTAAAACAAAAGGACATAACATATTATCTTAAATTAAATTTGAAAATTAGAATAGCATTTGAATAAAATGCAGCATTCTTCTGTATTATCCAGTTAAGTGTGCATGTGTGTATTTTTTATGCATTCACACATATGCAGGTCCATATATTCCTAAGTACATATGTACAAGCACAAGTATATATAATTGCCATCAGTAGATCCATAAATTAGCTCAGAATGAAGCTCAGTATTTTCTTCACTTAAAAAGTCTTAGCAGGGCTGGGTGTAATAGTCCACGTCTTTAATTCTAGCACTTGTGAGGAAAAGGCAGGCAGATTCTTTGAGTTCTGGGCCAGCCTGGTCTACATGGAACTAGAGAGTCCCATGCCAATGAGGGCTACATAGTGAGTAGTGAGATCCTGTCTCAAGCAAACAAACAAATTGAAAAGTCTGTTGATGCTCATGAGTGGTGGGCACAGACCAGCTCCTGGCCTGGGATGCCCTGCTCTAAACTGCAGCCTCACATCTAATCTGAGAGTGAAATCAAGATTGATTTTCAAGAGCCACAGAGGTTTATTGAGAAACAGTTTACTCTGTGTTGGGATCAGATATGAAGCTCGTGGTGAATTCCTCACTTTGAGTGAGTCTGCAAGAATTTGAGTCCTTTTTGCCATCAAAGAAGAAATGTGCTACTCATCCAGCCCATGTGGGTATCCAGTTTTTCCTAGGAAGTGAGACTCTGTTCTAATGGTTTCTTAGCCAAACGCTACACCCTTGGTCCACTGGTCTGAGTGTCTAAAGTCTGCCTCTCCTTGTGAACACTGAATCAGCATGGGAAGCAATAGCTCTGAACATAACAGAGAGAAGACAGAGCATCATACATACTCAAGCCCTTCGGGGTTTTTCCCCCTTTGACATCAGGAGTGTGGCCTGAGGGCTGGTGTTCAAGTTTGAGTGTGTGTGGCTTATTTGCATGGATGATGTGGGAGATAGAGAAAGTTATGGAGCAAAATACTCTCCGTTGGCCATTCATCTGTATGCAGAGAAATTCTGTTCTAGAGAGGAACTGATTATAAGTACATGCTAGCAATCTAGACTTCTCACTCAGTACTCCTGGCACAAAGAATAGTTTTCATGTCCTATATGCCCTCATGAATACTTAAAAGGTAAATGTCAGCCCTTAGACTATGGGAACAATGGGCTAATCTGAGAGTCATCAGTTAAAATTCAGCCTTTTATTTGGATCTAAGGTTAATATCAGTAAATTTCCCTCTAAAAGTTATCACAGAGACACTGCTCCAAATTCTCTCCTTAGACATGTGATAAAATCATTAACTTTCTCCCTTTCTCACACAAGCTGTGTGACATGGCCTGAGAAGCTTGTGCATTTAAGATTTCAGAAAAGGATGGGTTGTAAGTGTGGATGAGACCCTCTACAGTCCTGATCTACAGAAACAAGCAAGTCTCCAGACTGAAGCATAGACTTCCTTGAACATCCATCTACTCATGTGGTGCCCTGGGTTTAGGGAGCATGGAAGCTCAGCCCAGATACTTTTCAGCTGTGAGGACTTGGGATTGGCACTTAATCTATGTCATGGCAGGGTCTGTTGTTCAGAAAACTGGGTCACTGGTCCTTCCTTGTGGCAGTGCTGACCTTCAAAGGAACCCAATTTGTACATAGGCTTTGTAACCAAGGGCAAACCCTATTAAATTGCTCATTAACTTTTAGAGATGTTTGTGTGAAATGGAGTCCTGCAACCTCCTGGAAGCCACTATTAGTTAAAAATGTGAGCCCCCTAAAGACAGTGGTTTGATTTGAGATGATAGTGAGGATTGAAGTTCTGGAAGAACTCCTATCTGTGCAGACAGACTTTAATAATGAAAGAACTAAGGAGATTATATATCCTTAAGCGTTGATTTAGGTATGTATATGTAAAAGAGAAACAGAAAAAGACAGCGAGACACAGACAACACATTCATGATGGAGTGCTAGACACAAAACTAAAAAGAACCTTTTCTGTTTTCTTTCACTTTTTTTTTTTAATAATCACAAACATTGAACAAAGAATTTCAAATACAAAAGTAGGATGTAGATATCCTGATACTTTGAAAGTACAATAAAGATCAGGTCACTGAGAACATGAGCTAAAAGAACTGGAGAGTACAACTCTATTCATTTATGTGTTGTGGAGAGGAACTGTGAAACATGCAAACAGACGGTTGATGGCTACAGTCTTAGAGCAATGGCAGCACATTGCTGTTACTGCTGGTATTTTCGTGGTGATGATCTTGGTAGTGGTGATCAGAACAGGTGTGATGTAGTGATGATGGTGGTCGTAGTAATGACTGATGGTGGTAGTGGAAGTGATTTGTGGTGGTGGTGGTGGTTATGGTGGGGATGCTATTGTTGGTTCTGGTGGTGATGGTGATTGTAATGATTGATGTGATAGTGATTGATGATAGTCATAGGGTGGTGTTATTGTTGGTGGTTTATGGTGATGGTGATGGTGGTCATAATTAATGATTATGGTCAAAGTTATAATGATGCTATGTAGATGATGGGGATGGTGGTGGTCGGGTAGTAGTGATTGATAGTGGTGGTGATAGCAATGGCAGTTATAATGGTAGTTATAATAGAACAAATAGAAAATTACTGTACACTTGCTACAGACAACACTGTGATATGATAAGTACTTTGCCTGAACCAGCTCATTCAGTCCTAAAAATATTCTGTGTGGCAGTTGCTTGGCAGCTGCTTTTATTCTCTTTACCTTAAAGATAAGAAAAATGAGGCACGGGAAGTATAATAGCTTCTCAAGGGCACATAGAACCAGATATTTGAACTCAGACAATTTGACTCCAAAGTCATGAACCTAGTCATTCTGCAGCACTGCCAGGAAAATGCAGAGAAGCAAGAATCAGAATCAGAAAGATATATTCCTTGTGTGACAATATCTGGTGATGGGAGACCTGGGGAATATTACTACCTAATAATGGCAGGGACTGCTTAAAGTACAGAAGATCCCAATCTGAAGAATAGAAAAAGGGTGGACTTAGAAATTAGAGAGGTAACTGTCCATAAAATTTGATCATTTCATTAGAATGTGACATGACAAATTGAATAATGGCACCGGATACCTGCAATTTACCTTATATGTGTCTTGAGCTTTAAGGTAACCATTCAGTGTGAGTATCGGCTTTTACTACACCTTCAGCTGAGTTCCTGGTCTTGGGCTGTGTTATATAACCATTGAGCTACATGAGAAGAGAAAAGAAGTGTGGCTACAAGGATTCACACTGGCAGAACCAGCCATTAAGCATGGGTCACCAAAGGATGAAAAGACTGGTAGTGTATTTTAAGTGACAATAGGAGACCGGAAGAACAATAGCATAAATTCTCAATCCAGTGGACTACCTCCCACCTCATCTTTCCTCCACTACAACCCTTTCTCCATGATAAAGACTGATCCTACATCAAGCTGTTGCATGTAACCTCACTTCAGTTCCCCATTTCTCTTTCTCAACTCTGCTGAGATTACGCAGTCTCCAATCCTTAAACAACCAGGACCACCCGATTCTTGCCGTTTTCAGTCTTTATATATTTAAAGTGTCCCCATAAGTACATTCCTTTAGTTTTCTACCATGGAGTCTTACCTTGTTATCTTTTTATGCTTGTTAGCTTTTTTGTCATTTTTCCCCTCCTCAAATAGACTTTAGGAACTATGAATTTAGAGATATCATTCATGTATGTGCAGAGAGAGTTTGGTACCATGTAGGTACACAAAATGATTTATTGAATGATCAGATCAAAGGTCGT
The DNA here is from genome assembly GCF_004664715.2 of Peromyscus leucopus. NCBI lineage: Eukaryota > Metazoa > Chordata > Mammalia > Rodentia > Cricetidae > Peromyscus > Peromyscus leucopus. Next base: position 42,531,520 of record NC_051069.1, on the reverse strand, counting down.
AATGGATATATACATGAGTGAGCACAGACCCTGAGGGCACTATCACATGTGCACAGGCTAGCTGAAGTGCCAGTGCTCTGTGAACACAGACGCTGCACACCTGTGTTTGCAGCTGCACCAGTCCTGTAGACATAGACTTCAGCTTGCACCATGAAGGCTCCAGTAAGCCATTTGAGCTCACATTTTCCTATAGTATTCTGATATTCTTTTGATTTATGCTTGTGTATGTGTATCTGTAGATTGTAGGTATGCAGATGCATGTGTGAGTATGTACATGCATGGATGTGTGTTTGTGTATGTATACATGCGTGTATGTGCATACATGTTGAGGACAGATGACAACTTTGACTATCATCCCTCAGGAGCTATCTTATTTTTTCTTTTGAGACAAAGTTGCTTGCTAGCCTGGAATTCCCTAGTAGACTAGGCTGACCAGACAGCCAGTGAGACCCAAGGATCCACCGGTCTCCACCTGTAATCTTCAGACTACTTCACCAAATAGACTAGACTGGCTGGTCAGTGAGACGGGATGATCCTCCTGTCTCCACTTATATTCTCCAATAATGAGACTGCAGGCATGTGCCTCCATGTCCACCTTTTTTTTTTCACATGGACTTTAGGGATCGAACATTGGTTCTCATGATTGGGGGGCGAGCACTTTACCATCTGAGCCATCTCTGTAGCCATTTTCTTTTGAATGTTCTTGAGACTATGGAGGCTCAATCACCAGCCATCTTTTTATTGCTGGCAACAGTGAAAAGAAAAGACTCATCCCTTGCCACCCCCCCTTCCACGGGCTCTGCCCCTCCATCTCCTGTTCTTATCTCATCTGTTATGTACCCACCATGCCAGGCAGAGGACTTCCTCCATAAATTGTTTAGGACATTATGACCAACTCCATAACTTAAAGGACAGTAAGCCATGCATCTACTGAGCGCCCTGCTCCCTTTGCCACTGAAGCTTTATATCCTCATTCTGACACTGACTTCAGAGCGTGGAGAGGTGTGGCTGTGTCCTTACTGATGATCGCTGGCCTTTCCGTGCTCACTCACTCTCTTGTTGAAATTGATTCTTTGAGACTGCTGCCATTTATCATCCCACCTCAGCTCTGCTTGCTGCCAGCTTCCTAACTTCACTGTCACCCCCCATTCATCAAAGGTGTGAGGACTTATATAAGTTACTCAAAACTCTAACTGGGGCTGGAGAGATGGCTCAACAGTTAAGAATATTTGCTGCTTTTGCAGAAGACCTGGGTGTGGGTCCCAGCACCCACATCACAACTCAAACTGCCCGTAACTCTAGTTTCAGGGCATATGACACCCTCTTCTGGCTTCTGGGGGCACCAGACATGTACATGATATGTATACATATATGTAAGAACTCACACATACACATAAATATCAAATCCACATAAAAAAAAAAAAAACCCTAGTGTCATTCACGGCCCCCTAACTCTGAATGACTTCACCCTTGAGTATTAGTAGATCTACCTTGAGATTGAATAGATCTATTCAATCTACTCCTGTGGAAATCACAGATTTGCCATAACTTGTAGCGGATTTGTTTTCAGAAATTACAGACTTGAGTTCGTACTTTTTCCACCATAACATCTTCACTATCCATTTTGTGTTTCTTTCTAACAACTTCCACTAGATGTGTTCTTCAAACTTTCTGATATGCTGGTCAAAAGTCCCCTCTCCTCTCTCATGCTTCCCTCCTGAACCATCTGGAACCCATAGCACACCTAACGGATGCAGTCCTCTCAAAAAACCTGATTCCTCTGCCCTCTGGTACTGCTCTGGTATCTAGAATTGGACCAGAATCTAAACATGACTATAATCCAGACTTGATTTTTAGCTGCTGAATATCATTTAGTAGGGTAGCTTAACCCTATGCTAACTCATTACTACTAATATCTCGTGGATCTCCACAACTAGCTGGAGAGCTCCTATCGCATATCGTACTTGTATTCCAATGGTACATGGTGGGAGCCCACAGAGGTTCCCTAGTAAGGCCTTACTCAAAGTCAGAAAATCTGAGCTTGCTTTACCCAGCAGGGCTGCATAAAGAGATGATTTGGCCAAGGATGTGGTTACCAGGTGTTTGAAGGGTCTACACTTGTTGATACTTTACACCTCAACCTTGGAAGAGGAAGGACTTTACCTCTCCCTTTGGAAGTGTAAAAAGAGCCCATAGATAAATCTTGAGGCAGCTGGGTATTGACCTAGGGTTCTCCCAAAGCTATCCTGTGTCTCTGTCTTTCTCTCCATCTCTGCCTATATTTCTATCTAATGCTTCCTCATTCCTCCCCCCGCCCCAAGAACCCTTCAACAGGTTGGAACTGGACTCCGACAGTACATCCTCTTCTGCCCTCTGCTTCCTCTTCTGATATCCTTGTATAAAGCAGAAAAAAAAAAACCTGAGCTAAGTAGATTTTTCTTGATTTTGCCAGATTTATCAACCACTGCCTTCTGCATGATGTTATGGCTACTGTGATTCAGTTACTTCTTCTAGATGCTGTATGACCACACAGAAAAAGACACGAGGAAGCTGAAGCCATTCATTTGAGGAATGTCGTATTTGTGATGATCTGGGGAAGAGAGAAAAAGGTCACAGGACTCTCTGTAAGCATTGCTGGTTGTCTATTAGGATCAATCAGCTCTTAGGGTTAATTATCTGTGAGCTGTGAAGCTGTCTGACCAAGCTTGCGTAATTGAAATGATGGGATGGATAGCAAAAAGAAATTTAATGTACATGAGGAACATGAGAGTCCATACATGGTCTCCTGGGACATCCCATAGTCCTGGAAACCGACTCAAGCTTTATCTACCACAGTCTATAGACCACAAAAGAATAGAAGTGAATGCTTGTGGGTGAAGCCTCTGAGGTCTTCAGTATATCAGAGGAAAGTGTACTGACCATCCAGAAAGATGGTGATGGTTATCAGCTGAGGATCAACTGGAAGAAGTAATAGATCCCTTGTTCTGAAGCAACTACCATTAACTAGAGACATTGTTTAAGGTTTGGAATCCCATTTCTGGTCTATTATATTCTTGGCCTGCCTCCCCTGACCCTACAAAATACTTCAGGCCAGTCAGCTAATATTGGAAGTCTTGAAGGGAAGAGGACTTTTAATAAAATACAAAATTTTAATTCTAAACCAAACTACAAGCATTGTTTTTTTTTTTTTTTTTAAAAAAAGAAATTGATTGAAGCATTATGAAATTAAATCTATATTGAGAATTCTTGGCCACCTTAGGGAAAAGAAAACATTTTCTTTTTCAAAAATGTTGACAGTAGTGAGTAGGACTAATCCCGAAATCATCTTTAAGTTGCGTATGCCTATATCAGATGGAGGTCTAGCACATCCTAGTAAGAGTCATTGCTCGGCCAAGCTGCAGTCTACTTACCGTTCCCCCTGTCTCACCCCCTCCAGACTCATCCAGAGCAGACCTTTCCCTCTTGTGCAAACAAACACCCTGACATCAACACAACATGTTCACTCTCTCCGCCAAAATATTTTCCTTGGCTCCCTGGCTCTCTTTGTCCATAGGCCCATTCCTGTTCTCACCTTCGTCTCCGATATATCAAAAGGATCATGACCTTTTCAACTGTATATGGCCCTGTCATCGACTCCTCATAGTCCCACAATAACCACTGCCTATATCACCATGGTAGGACATTAACCGTCACACTCTAGGTCGAGTAGGTGCCTCTTGTGCCCCATCTGCACATTGTATATAGTTGCCATGGCTATTTTTGAGGAATTTTCTTCCTCTGACCCATATGACTGTTTTGTTTGACCTCTCTGGTCTCTATTCTTCTGATTCTCTTGCAGGTTTGTCCCTCTTTGATTGGCCTGTGCAATTGAAACAACTTTCATGCCTACACATTCTTACCAGGCCCTCTCCTTAAGGCATTTTGTTCATAGACATAATTAATGAATGATTACACGCTCCAGTATCCCCAAACTCATATCTCTATCCCAGTCCTCATTTTTAAATCCAGAGAACTCCCAAAACTGCTCAATGTCTCCTCCAAAATGTGGGAACTCCAAGCTCTATACAACCAACAGAGTTCAAAATGCTCCTTTGTCAGCCCTGACCCTCGATTTTTAAATGGCATTCAGTTCTCAGCCTTGACTCATAGTTTTGACTACCCAAATCTACCTATTGCTCTGTTTTGTGGCCTTTAAAAAATTTTAAATAAAAATCACTTTACAATAAAGAACTTGCAAATGCAAAGCATCATGCAACTAGATTCACAAATCCACTCAGTTAAGCACTTAACCTGGCCAGACTCAGTCTATACAGCTCAGTGCATTTCTATATAGATAGATTAGCCATTCTGAATCCAAAGTGGAGCTTCACTTTGGACTTTACACTTTAACCATCAATTGCATTTTTATGCATGTATCCATCAATCACACAACAACAAAAGGCCACAACAGAGTTAAAATTAGAAAAGAACATTAGCTTTTTATTCTCTTAGACAGTTCATCTGTCCTTTCCCATATATTCTGCCCTTCCTCATCATCTAATAGTGCCTTTTCTTGTTCTCTTTTATAAATTTTATTCTATACCCACACCTACATGTATATTTGTTAACATACATACATATATACATACATACATATATACATTATAGGCTAAAACCTTCATTTGAGGTAAAACAGATTTAAAGTTTTTCCTATTAGCCTCTCAATTTCTATCTTCTCCCTTCTGGTATGCCTTCATTCATCATTTCTCTCTCAGATGACTAGAATAGTCTCCATAAATCTATCCATACTCATAAGCACACTCAAATTCAACCTTCTCACAATGAATCTCAAAAGAAATATAAACCTGGCTACTGGACCCTGTGCTTAGAATATTAGGATAAAGAGATGAGCTCCTGATGAACCATGCCTGTTCTCAGAGGAGTCAAAAGCTCCATTCCAGGATTATCCATGTTAGATCTTAAAGTGTGTCCACCCCTAAAAAGTCACACCTTAAAGTTCTAACTCCTCGAACTCCAGTTCTAGTTCCCCACCTTACCTGGATATATAGTTTTTTGATACATAATCAATTAATTTAGCTTGTGTTAATTGTTCAATCCAGAGGAGCCTGGGTCCCTACAGCAGCATGACTCATATGCTTGTGGGAAAAGACTTGGATACAGATATACCCAAGGGTGAAAACCGAGGTCAGGATCATGGTTGTTTTGGTTTGTTTTTGCCAACTTTATACAAACTAGAGTCACCCAGAAAGAGGGAACCTTTGCTGAAGAAGTGCCTCCATCAGACTGGCTTGTGGGCATGTCTGTGGGGCATTTTATTAATCATTGATTGATATGGGGAAAGCCCAGACCACAGCCAGCCATGTGGTCCTATGTTGTTTAATAAGGCAATCAGTAAGCAGCACTGTCCATGGTTTCTGCTTCCATTCCTGCCTCCAGATTCCTGACTTGAGTTCCTTCTCTGACTTCTCTTGATGACTACATAACCCGAAAAGTGAAATAAACCCTTTCCTCCCCAAGTTACTTTTGGCCATGGCATTTACCACAGCAACAGAAACCCAGCTCAAACAATGGTACTACAGCTGCAGATCACCACACTGCTAGGAAACCATCAGAATCCTGACAAGAGGCACGTGCCAAATTTCTCCCAAAAATCTGAGAGGAACTAACTGACCCCATCATCACTGTGACATCAGCCTTGTAGTCCCTAGGACTAGGGAACTTTCTGCTAAGTCACACTCTTTCTGAGAGTTCATTACAATACTTACAAACTAATGCACACCACATGCTCTGTACCTATAGCTGAGCTGGCCTCTCTTCCAATAATTTGGGTTCTACTTTCTGGAAGAGCACTTCATAGCTGTCTTTCCATCTGGGATGTCTTTCTTCTGTCTGTTACTTTAGTGAAGACCTAACAATCTCCAATTCATTTGGCCAGGGGAAGGGCCACAGTCCAAAGAAATCTTTTTATGATTCTGTTTGTCTTGATTTATAATTGTGTATCATTCAAGTTCTTCATAGGCTGGCATAATGTCTGTCATAGTGCAATCATGCAAATCATATTTGTTGTTTGAAAAATGAATTCTTATAGAAATACACATTCTGGATTGATTTTAATGTGACCCCAAGCATAATTAATTGCCTACTGTTCTACACTTTCCTCTCAAATACTGTGACCCACTGACAGTAGGGGCTGTAACTTCTTTGAGTATTATGTTCCAAAAATATGCATCATGCTGGGAACTGAGTGGATACTCGGCCAATATTTGTGTGACTAAATTATGTTGCTGGTGTAGGAATGATGGACTGCGACATGCTGCACAAGTGGAAGGGATAATTACTACGGAATGGCTTGGATTATTTTCCTCTACACTAAGGACTTGTTACAATTTGCCATTCCTGGTAAATACAGTTATGCCCGGTAAGCTTTTCTGTTCAGCCTCAAGCTTATGTGGAAGGAAATTAAATGTGTCTCTCTCAGATTCATTTCGAACTCTCGGCTCAGCTGATGTGCTTCACAATGCCTTTTGAGAATTCTTTTCAATTCCCTGCATCCCTCTCCCTCCTTCCTTCCTTAGATGTTTGTTACCCAGGGGAAAACAAAGCACTTAAATGCAACCAACACTGTAATCATACACACTGTTGAATCGCACAAAGAAGAAACAGAAACTGGAGTCTTCTATGTACTCCTTGTTTGGATTTAAATTCCTAACTTTGGATACTTTAAATATACACATAAGCCAAAGTAGCAGCAGTTTGTAGTTGGGGATAATTTACTGAAATACATTTTAATAAAAATTGTTTTATATCTCAAATTTTTTATTCCTATGTTAAATAATACACACTGAGGTAATTATAAAAAAAATCAGGAATTTTGCAAATATGGTAAAGAAGTGCTCCTTTCAATTAGGTTATAACAATAGAAATCTCTGCTTCTACATTTCTCTTTGCCTGATATTTCTAAAGCACTTTCAAAGACTAGAACCATTACCCAGAGCTGTCAGAGGATAAAAGCCAGATATTTATGAATGAAGCAAGGTAAACCAGGTGACTATCAGGAGATTCTTCACTCAACCAGGGTATACTTGGCAGTTTTTTGTTTTAGGCAAAAAGCTAAATCTGCACACCATATAGTTATTCCTCCCTACCACTAATTTTATGTTAACTTTGTGGTCATTTACTCTTTCTGTGAAGGACAAACAAAGAGATTTAGATGAATTCAAAGAAAATATGACTGATTGGAGGGTGGGAATATGTGTATAATTAGCTTTTCCTCTAGAAGGTCGGTTTGCTTTGGGCATTGGTTACAGAAGTTACTTTTCTTAGTTTCTTTTCTATTGCCGTGATAAAATATCATGACCAAGGCAACTTACAGATGAAAGAGGTTCATTGGTGGCTTACAGTTTCAGAGGGTTTAAGTACATGGCCATCATGGCATGGAGCATGACATCAGGCAGTCAGGCATGGCATTAGAACAGTAGCTGAGAGTTTGCATTGATCCACAGGCACAAGGCAGAGAGCGTTAACTGGCAATGGCATGGACTTTTGAAACCTCAAGGCCCTTCCCTAATAACACACCTTTTCTAACATGACCACAACTCCTAATCCTTCCCAACTTGTTCCATCAACTGGCACCAAGTATTCAAACTCTTGATCATATGGGGACCATTCTAACTCAAAGCACCATGAGAAGAAAATAATCCTTTACCAGTTGATGAAGAATCCTGTCTTCAGGATGTCTTGTGATTGGTGTATCTGAGTATACTGTTAGTATATCTCACCTCCCAAGCAACAGATTTCTTTTCTTTTCTTTTTTTTTTTTTTTTTCTTTTCTTTTCTTTTCTTTTTTTTTTTTGGTTTTTTGAGACAGGGTTTCTCTGTGTAGCTTTGCACCTTTCCTGGAACTCACTTGGTAGCCCAGGCTGGCCTCAAACTCACAGAGATCCGCCTGGCTCTGCCTCCTGAGTGCTGGGATTAAAGGTGTGCACCACCACTGCCCGGCCAGATTTCTTTTATAAGATCAATTCTTTGCTAATTCTATGGAAGAGTTATCCCATTCTTCTGTGTTCTGGCATTGAAAAAAAGAAAGAGAGAAAAGGAAGGAAGGAAGGGGGGAAGGAAGGGACAAAAGAAAAAGGAAAAACCACAGAAGGACAGAAGGAGGGAAGAGAGGATTGAATGGAGAATGCTGTGACTGTTCTCCACCAAAATGCATGCTGTCTTTTAATCTACTCATGGAGATGAGGCATTTCCCTATGGAGGTGACTTTCCCATCAAACCTGCTTTTATCCGTTATGCAAATCGGTCCCTGAATATTGAAAACCCACCTCCATTTCTGCTTTCGTCTTCATAATTTTCTCTTTCTCATCTGCCTGCTCCTATAGGATACCATTGAGCCAGAGGAAAGCAATGAGCCCTTCACTCAAATATTAGAACACATTTGAACTCCACACAAAAGTAACACATTATAGTGACATGGTGAAAAATGATTCATTGGAGACGGTCCTACTTTCCTTGCTTTTATCAGTTACTCATTCAAGACACTGAAACCAGCTGTTACAAAGGCTGGTATTTGCTTTTCAAAAGAAGAAAAGCTCCCTCTGTACACACAATTTTATTCTTCCTACTGATTCCAGCATCAATAGCATTTGACAGGTTGGTAATTTGTATTTTTTTTAACCATAATTCATTTAGTGCCATTCTTCTTTATTATTGTACTTTTTACACATTGGTGCGTGGAAAACATTGTTGCATCTTAACAATTCTATTCTTTGCAGTGATCATTCATTCAAGAGGGGCTGCATGAGTGTCTTTGGGGACAATGTGATGAATTGTGGAAGTGCCAGGGGGCCATGGCATTGAGGAGAGGGGAAGAGGGAAGAGGCAGGGCAGAAAGAGATGGAGACAGAAACAAAGACAAAAAGGATAATTACCTGAGGTGACAAGAGGAGACACCAGCATGAGAAAACATGGGGAACTTGGAAGAAGAAATTGACATGAATATTACAGCTTTATGCACTGCAGCACACAATGACTTTGAACTTACAACTTCCTTTGCACCCCTAATAGGATACGGATAAGTGTATTGTTGTTCCTGAATTTTTACTGGGTAAAGGACTGTACCTTTATTTCCTCCTAGTAAAGTAAACAAATAAAGTGACAAGAGTCAAGGTACAGCTTCACATATTTGGATGTTTTCTTCATAAAAGTCTGTGGTAGATCCTCTGAATCCATAGTCTTAAGCAACTACAGATCAAAATTATAAAGAGTGGGATGGGATGTAGCTCATAGAAGAATATGTGCCATATGTACACAATCTCCTGCACTTGATCCCTGGAACAAAATATAAATCTCCAAAACAAAATAAACAAACAACCCCTCCCCAAAGTCTGTAATGAAAATGCACAGACTTTCCTCCTGCTATTATTCCCCAAACAATAGAGAAGGCTGACATACATAGCATTTACATTATGTTGATTACAAGTCACCTAGAGATAAAGTAAAGTACACAAGTGTCCAGGTGTTAGGGTGCAGGCCATTTTCCTGAGCACTTGGGAGGTTGAGACAAAAGGATCATGAATGCTGGGCCAGCCTGGGTTCACAGATGTGTGTACTGCCTCTACCTCCCCCCACACACACATATTCACTCTCACAATGGGGGATATGCCTAGGTTATATGGAGATACAGAATTTTGTGAAAGATACTTGAGCATCCTCAGATTTTGATCTTCATGAGGGAGTCAGTGACCCAGCCCCCAAGAAATACCAAAAAAATAACCCTATCCAATTAGAACTGGTATGCTTAGTGAAGCTTTGTGAAAGTGGTCCCTTCTTTGAACTGTCCTGCACCAGTTATCACTGATTGTGAGGATGCAACTGGGCTGCTAACTCTGACATTTATATTAAACAAGAGAGACAGTATTGACACAGTCCTCTTTTTGGAGAGTCTCCTGCCACATGGACCACACATGCCAAGCATGAAGAACCTGTACAGTAGGAGTTTAGAAATGTTTTCTTTCATTTATTGGATGACCACTGTGTGTCCATAGCTATTATGACCACTGGGTGTCCACAGCTGTGATTACAATTGCATGTCCACAACTATGATAAGCACTTCATATCCATAGCTATAAGGGCCACTGGGTGTCCCCAGCTATTATGACCACTGGGTGTCTACAGCTATGATTACATCTGCATGTCCAAAGCTATGATGGCCACTATATGTCAGCAGCTATAATGGCCATTGTGTGTCCACAGCTATGATGACCACAATGTATCCACTGCTATGATGACCTCTGCTTGTTCTTGCCTCCTTCTCTCAATCCTCACAGCCTCTCTGAATGGTAAGTATTGGCCTAATTTTGCTGATAAGGACACAGAATCTGAGGAGTAAAGTATTTGATTCTGGTCACAGTCATGGTTAAGGTGCGAAATCAAATTCAAAATGGGCCTTACAGGGGAGCTCAGGAGTTCCGGGTGATCACCAAGCTTGCAGACACACAAACAGAAGTAGAGGAGAGAGGAGCAATTGGCTGTGGTACATCATTAACATTGCAAGGGCTATCCCGCCTGGGCCAGATGAATTAGTAAGCTTTGATGAAGGAAGGGTCTTAATCTGTCCACGGTGCTAGAAGAAAACAAAGTCACAGATGAAGTAAGAATTGAGTGACAAGTGTGCATTCAGCTCCACTAGGATGATGATGACAATCCCTTTTGGCTGAGATGCATGGATGATGGGAGATCAAGATGGAAACTAGGAAACTAAAGGGAAGATGTCTCTTAGTGGTGATGTTGCTTTCCTGACCCAGAGAGGGAAACATCATCTCTTTGTAGTCACATGTGAAATGCCATTACCCAATTCTTGTATTTCATTTCATACCTTCAAGAGGAAAACCCTTTGGCGACAGCTTAGTGTTACTGACTAGGGGCACACATTCCTGATTCTTAAAATCCAGCAGTTCATTTAGACTGGAAGACTTGGGTCTGTGAATAAGGAGGGGCGTAACCACCCCATGCATGTACATTTGTTAACATTACATGGTATGAAACATCCTGAACATCCTCCAACAAATGCAATGGTAACTGCAGTATTATGATTGATCATACTATATAATACAGGACTGAACAGTGAAATTATGAAACTACAGCTCACTTGTCAACTGGAAGGATATATATAAAACCTTTATATTATGGAATATACATGGTATGATAACCTTTGTATGAGTTTCAAAGCATGGTGATGCTTTCCATTCTCGAGTGACACCTATGTGTAGGGTCAGGTAGACTGTTATTAATGCCTGGATAGAAGTTCAGGACAGTGGACTCTGTAGGAGAACGGGTAAAGATATCTTCATCAGAGAAGGGCCTTCAAAAGGCCTCAACTTGATTAGTCAAGGATTTTTTTCACCCGCTAATCTGGGTAACACGTGTGCTAATGTTCGTTCCTCTCCCCTCTCTTTTTAAAATATATCTAAAATATTTCATAGTAAATAATTTTTGCTGGAAAAGTTATCAAAATAAGCCCAGAAAAACATAAACACCAAAAGGCAGCAACCATGGGGATGGACAATAATCTTTATCCAGAAAAGAAGAAACGAGAACACACACCTAACCAAGAGGAAAATCCTGTGCCACATGGAAGCGAGAAAGCACCGCTTCCCAATGGACCACTGGCCTTGGTGGTCTGCTGTCAAGAGTGTCCATGACAGACAGAGATGTAATGGGGGAATAACAGAAGGAGACCGAAGACGGAGAGCACTATGAGAGCTGAGGTTCTGGAGATGCGGGAGGGAGCAGCCCTTGTTAATCTCACCAGGCTGTTGTGGTTGAGTGGACTCACTTTGCTCCCAAAGCAGACGCTTATGTTATTATTTCTCTCAGCGGGTTTCAAGCTGCCTGTTAGTTAATAAGAAAAGTGAGAGATGCAACAATTGCCTTTGCTTGGCTAGCTTGTAAAGGCTTTGTCACTCAGAAATGGAACAAAGGCCCTAATAACATCCTGTGCCATGAAGGCAAGTGTCAGAGAACAGACAGAAATCAATTATCTGGGTGAAATTCAGAAGCAGGAGGAGCGATGTGCACGTGCATGGAGGCATTCAGACCACATAATCCCATTAACAGGGTGCTGGGCTCTCACGGGAGGGCAGAGCCACACAGGAAAATTATAATTAAAAGTAAATAAAGGGAAATGAGTCCCTGGTGGCTTCTGTCAGAGCCCTCAACACAGACACGGTTCCATCTGAGGGTAGCAGAGCCCTGAATGGCTTGTGTACCAGGCAGGTTTGGAAATGGGAACCACCAGGTCTCATGGGCATGCTTGCTAATCCTGTCTGTTAGTAACACTCAGTAACTGGGCAAAACATCTGAGAAGTGCCAGCAGTGTGCCCAGAGCTGGGATGAATCTTCTTGACCCAGGATATGGGCAACTCTGGAGACATTTTATGTGCATTGCTCATGTTGAAGCGGTGTTTACGGAAATGTGTCATGAGGGTGAATTGATGAACACATAGGTAGGTGGTAGTGGGACCGGTGGGTGAGAAGTCCACTCACTTCTTCCCCAAACCAGTGAAAAGTCATCCACAGCACCTTGTAGCAGTTCAGAAATTCGGGCATGGCCCCAAACCAAGGACACTAACATTTCTGGGTGATACCCAGGCTTGTATAGGTTTACATGGCCCCTTGAGGCACTCCAGTGTGTGGCTGGAGCTGAAACTCTCCGCAGGATGGTTATTCCCCTATTTGTCACTTGAGTAGATAGGTGGGGTGTGGGTCATGGTCTTGCAGAGGAGAAAGAGCACTCAGGAGACAGTGAGGACAGACAGTCTGATCTCACGCCTGTCAATAATTAGCTTTATGACTTGGAGTAAATAAATGAAACTTTCTAAATTGTAGTGTCCTAAACAGTTTAAAAGGAAGAGGTGTTCTTGTGAACTGAGCATTGAACTCGGGGTCTTGAACTTGCTAGGGCAGTGTTCTGTGACTGAGCTCAGTCTCCAATCCTGGTATGGAGAAAATGTTCAGTAGATATTTTTGTGGTGTCTTGGGTTTGCAAGTTTTGTGACCCTAAAATCTCACAACCCATAACCTATGCAGAACAGTCAGCATACATGCCTTCTGAGGGCCGCTGTGCATCTGTGGGGAGATCAAAGATGCGCTTCCTGTAGGAGCAGGGAGGAGGCAGAGATCACTGTAGGGCCCATTCTACTCTAAATAGATGCTTTATAGCCCGGCAGACACACAGGCCAAAGCAAGTATATTTAAGTAATAGAGACAGTGCATATTCCCAGGAATGAATGAATGAATGAATGAATGAACGAATGCCACTGTAATGGGTGGCTTGTCTTTGGAAACTGCCTCACTAGATGCAGGCTTGATGATTTCTAACATTCAAATCCAGCTACACAGGTCCAGGATCTATCAACAAGCACAATCATGACTTCAGCACCAGGAGAGATATGGCCCTATCCTACAGGAAGAACACATTTGCAAAGAGGAATATTTTGGTTTATGGCACTGGGTGGAAATCTTTATAACTCCTCTGCAAGACCTCTTCCCTTTTAAGTGTGGTTTTCCCATTTACTGAAGCCAGTGGGTGAGAGTCTACTTTCACATCAGGTAGGCCTCAGGTCATGGTGCCCTGGGAAGAGATACCAGAGGTATTGACAGGGTAGAGGCAAACATTTTTAAATGTATTCCCTGGAAGTCATCATAAAGGGAGCACTGTGGCGTGAAGGTGGCATCTGCAGCAAGGAGGGGGATTTGAGCCCACTGTCCCTCTCAGACTGTGGCAGTCGGTAACTGGTGGGTGCTAAAAGCTGCTAATGTGCACAGAGTGGGAGAGCTGCGAACTCCCAGCCCCCCAGCCTATCCTCTTCCGTGTTGCTGGTGGTGAGAAATCTGTTTGGAAGAAAGCACAGTCAGGGGATTCTCCCTTATGTACAAAGACAGTAAGTGGTACGATCCCAAGCCAGCAACAGCAGCTGGCACCAGCCCCAAGGCCTCCACAGTTCCTGTGGGGTTAGGGAAATACTGAGAAGTCATTCAGTGTAGGCCTCAAGTCGGTACAGGGAGGGCTGGTAATTATTGCTAACTAAATGAGGAGGCCAAGCTCTCCATGCTGGACACTGTGTTTTGTCAGAAAGGTAAAGCCAGGGGAATGTCAGGGGAGGGGTACCAGAAGGAGAGACTTAATCTTCCCACACAACCTCTGTGAAGGTCCCACAGACCTGGGGCTTGTTGCACAGAAATGCTGGGTATTGTGGGACATAGAGATTCTTCTTCCTTGCTACTGGTGGGAATGTCTGTTGAGATGCGGTACAGCACCAGCAAGGACACCTCCGCTGGCAGCAGTCATTGAAATGCCAGGCAATGTCAAGGCTACTTCAAGGTCAGGTTGAGGGAAAAGACAGAGTAATTTGAGGGTCAAGCTCTTTGTTTGTTTGTTTAAAATCAGTACAATCCATTTAATTTTCACTTCTCCACACTCTCTGTAGATGATTTTATTTTTTTAAGGCAATCTGTTCTGTGTGAAACAATCCTTAGTCTTAAATGTCAGGTATAAGCCCTGTGGTCATTTAGTTTGGGGTAGAGTAGTAATGAATCAAATACATTATTAATACAAAAGTGCAATGATGCACATGAGTTTTTCAGGGATACAGAGCATACGGAACAGCCAGAGTGTAGATAGAAAGCAGAAGACATTCACAACCAGCCTCACTTAACTTACTGAAGTTTAAATCTAAAATGTTGGACTCCGCTGAATCAAGATTAGGAGGAGATGGATCTCCATGTGCTCCTGCCTTTCAAATACCTCAGTAGCCTGTCTCACAAGCCAGAAGTGTTTGGAAATAGATGCTTTACCAAAGAGAAAGAAAGAAAGAAAAGAGCTAACAATTTCAGGATAAGTTAGATGAAATATTTGTTAATACTAAGCCCTTGAAAATCCAGCCAGCTTACATACAAAATAGACAGCATGGTTTTACATTTATGCAATTACCGTGAAAAGGAAGGATCCTGTGTGGTATGCTATGTTGGTGTGGGACCTTGGAACTCAAACATTAGCCCTGATCCACCAACTGCAAGGAGGCTCCAAGGATGCATAGTAATATAACTCTGGGACTGCAATAGGGCTGCCACCCAAGACAAAGACCTGTAAAACCTTCACTTTCTAAGTTCTCTAGTTTGTTGTGGCAAAAAGTAAAGCAGGTGGAATTAGAACCCATTCCTGTCATTACAGATTTACATGATTTGGGGAAAAATTCCTGAGACTCACAGGCTTTAACTTGTCAATGATAAACTAAAGTAATCTTTAAATTTCTTTTCTAATTTGATATCAAAATCTTTTTCTTTCAGATTTCCACTACTTTTGTCTTAGACTCATACTAACAAAGCTTCTAAGATATGGTGTATTTAAGAAAGGACATGCCCCATGGCTCTATAGAAATATCCTATCTGTCACTCAGTCATTAAAAGCCCCATTGCTCTCACAGAATTTACTTCCCAGCACTTGTGTTGGGCAGCATACAACTGACTATACTTCCAGCGCCAGGGGACCTGCTGCCCTCTTCTGGAGTCCATGGGCATTTGCACTCATGTGCACACTTCCGTACCCCCAATTAAAAAAAATGAATTGAAAATAAGTTATTATTTTCAAGGCTTTTCAGACACCATCATGCTAGGTCACTTAAGAAGGAGACTTTCAGTCATTTGGGGGAATTCAAAGAACAGTGTACACTATCACCTTAGGCCAAGACATGGTACTTGTGGCATCATGCTGATTCAAGTTTCTTGTCATGGAGAGGCATTTGTAAGGAAATGACTACTCTCCCAAGGGCCACCGGGTCCCTTGGCGTGATCTTGAGTACACTTGCCTGCTTTCCCATCCCTAGGAGTTGTTTGATTGTCACATGATCCACAACTCCCAACTTCTCCACTGATTAAGAACTTCTCACTGTTAGAAACGTGAAGGCTCTCAATGCTGCCTTGTTTTTGTCAGTTTGAGACATACTGGAGTCACCTGGGAAGGGCAAACACCCATTGAGCAATTATCTCCATTGCCTTGGCCTGTAGGTGAGTCTGTGGGGCATTTTCTTGATTAGTGGTTTATGTGGGAGAACTCAGCCCCGCTGTCCCCAGTGCCACCCCTGGGCAGGTGGTCCTGAGTTGTATTTAAAAGCAAGCTGAATGAATAATGGAGAGTAAGCCAAAGAGTCCCTCCATGCTTCCTGCTTCATTTCCTGCCTTGAACTTCTGCCCTGACTCCCCTGGATGATGGGCTATAGCTATAACCTGTAAACTGAAATAAACCCTTCCCTCCCGAGTTGCTTTGGTCACAGTGTTTATTACAGTAACAGAGAAGCAAACTAGAGAACTCTCCGAATGCAATATTGGGAGAAAATAGAAGTTGGGTTCTTACAGGGAAACAATCATGCCTTTGGCATGTGCATCTCTCCCCAGCCCTAGACACCCCTCAGTTCATTCCTCAGATTTGCTGAGGCACTGAGGCTTCAGCTCAGTCCTACAGACATGCTGGGATCTGCTCCCAACACCCCCCAGAAGGAAGCAAGATTAAAGGCAGCTGCTTAATCCTTTCCCAAAGCTTCTTAAGCATTTCTATCAGGGTCAGCTCAGCCAGTGCTTACTCAACCTGCTGAGAGAAAATATCCTAATTTAGGCCCTTCTGCTGACTGTCAAGTTGAGAAAATGAGAGACTGGATCCTGATCAGGAGACAGGCTGGGGAGAGATGCAGGTGGCAGGAGGGAGGGTGTGTGGGGATGGGTGGAAGGGTACCAAGCCATCCATTTCCTTTGCAATGAAGAGATCTCAGGAAGGAAGATGTCTCTTTGTTGACTTCATTTGCCCCCCTCCCCCATTAGAAAGATTCATCAAGAACCTCCCCTGCCCTGCGTATTGAGCACCTACTGGGTATGGTGTGAGCAGGAGAGGCAGTGTGGAGGAGACAGTTACATGGAGGTACTGATCTGAGGGATAAATGGCAGGTAGCTGGTGCCAGAAGAAATACTGGATAGGACCAGGACAGACAGGGTATAGGAGATGAAAGGATCATGATCCTTCTAAATGGAGTTTGACTTGACCCTGGCAGGAGCAGAAAGCCATGAATGCATTTTTATTTGGAGAGCAATATGACTGCATTTGTATTTTGAAAGATCTGATTAGCATGTAGAACACAGGATTAGAAGAGACCAAGCACAAAGAGAGATCCATATGTCCTGTTGTGGGTGTTGGTAGTGTGGTATCAGACGGCAGTGAAACTGAAGTGTGCTAGGGTTGGTGTGCAGGGGAAATTAAGAGATGGTGTCATGAGGGTTTGTTCAGTGATGGTTGGAGTTGATGCAGAAGAAAGGGGATCAAGATGAAAATCTGGCTTCTCTCCTGGACAAGGGGTGCAGTGTAACACCACAGAATGGAGAGCAATGCTGCTGCCCTGAGGGAAGTGGAGGTGAACAGAGCAAAGAACGTCATTGTAAATGGGGTCACCTCTCACTCCTCAATGGTAGCTTTTTATTCTGTAAAAAAAAAACAAACAACAGCAACAACAACAACAAAAAAAAAAAAACCCACAGAGACAAGTTTAGGAAGTGCCTTAGGATCTAGACCATTGGCAATTGCTTTGTTTTTGTTTTGAATGCAGAAGGTACAAATGAGTGAAAAGCACACGGACATCCTGAGACTGCATGATGGGGTTCCAGAACTTTCATTGTTTCCATGGTGGAAGAGCTCATGTGCAAAAAAGAACCTATTGGTGGAGACTCCCAGTCTGGCTCAGCAGAGAACCAGCTGGGGGAGGCACCTAGGGGGGAGCTGGGGGAGGAGAGCCAGGTGCAGGCTTTCAGAGCAGCTTTGTTAATGATCTGGAAGAGGAAGGAAACTGCACACTCAGGAAGTTTTCAGCTGAGTAGCCAGAATGGGAAGTGCCAGGGAGGAGGGCAAAATAATTGGACTAAAACCCAAGTGGCAGCAGAGAGTAGGGGCTGTGGGTACCCACTTTTGCATTGGTGATTTATTGCAGGAGGACCACATTCTTTCTGAAGAGACATGAGAAGAATGCTCTATTAAGGTCTCCAGGAGGCACATTAGCTCTACACAGTCACTAGGTTGTGGCTTGTCCAATGCTTCATTAGGCGTTAAATGACAGATGGTAATAATAATATTAATCATACACGGCTAACATTTATTTAGCTCTTCCTGTGGACTTAATGCTAAGCTAAGTCCCCTTGCTCCTCTGACATTCTGAATTCTCCGGAGCAGCTCTTCTGCAAATGAATTGCTCAGAGTGAAAGGTGGAAATGACTCACCCAAGGTCACACAACACTTAATTGGCAAGGGTGAAATGTGAACACACATCTCTGTAACCCCAAAGATTCTGGACCTAAGTACTGCCCTGTATGGTCAGTAGCATCATAGAAATAATGTCATAGCCAACATCCTTTATGGGATAAAAGACTTTGTAGAAATAACATAATGATTTTCACATCATTTTAGTTTGCTGGAGGAAAACTCAGCGATTCTCTATTTATGTATATAGTCTATATCAAAATCTTTTAGTTTCCCTCTCTGTAAAATCTACTCCTGGAAAACTCCTAATTACTCTTTAGGAAAAGCTTAGATATCTCTTCTATTGAGTGTTCTAGACCTCCCCTGGAAAGGTCACACATTCCTACACTCCCCTAGTTGGCCCATTGATAAAGAATACTCCCAAAGTATTGGCAATCATCCACTGTTCACTGGTGAGAAAGTCTTTTTATTATGCATCACTGCCACCCTAATAACCTAGAGATGGTTTTGAGCTTAGCATGTTCTCTACAAATGTATCCTGAAGAAATAAAATAAAAAAAAAAAGACTGAGTCACAAGTGTGAGTACTGTTCACTTTGATACAAATAACTTAGATGGTAATCATCTGGTTTCTGAAACTGTAAACTCCATTAGCCAGAGTTGACGAACCTGAGAAACCCTCCGTTCTTTATAGTGAGTGCTTAATTACAAACAGTGAACACCCACAAAGGTGTGGCTTTGATGAGAACAGTTTTTATTGCTTCCGTTTCCCACACTTGATGAGAATAGAAGTAGAGAAATAAGAACAACTCACTAAAGATGAACACCTACAAAAGGCAAATCTCAAGCAACATGATGGACACCAATGAGTCTCTTGCCATGAAAAGTCCAGACTTTAAACAGGTGTAATGGGGCTCTTAAGCAAAATGATTTCTTAATCTCTCTTGACTGTGCCTTCTCATATGATTTTTATATGGCTTTGTCATCATCATGTGTCCTCAAATCTGCCAAAGCCTGTCTAACTATGGAAATATTCGCCATTTTTTTTTTTTTTTGAGTTTTGTTTTTTGTATAACCTCGCTTTTCAACTTTGCCTTCTCTCCCAGTGTTACCTTCGGTCTTGCTGCGGAGGTAAATTCCACTGAAATGTCCCCTGTTTATTTGACAGCCACCTCAACTCCCTTAATGGTCTTGGCATTTTCATGATACCTCACAGGCACACATGGCGGCCACCCCTCAAGCTGTGGCATTTAGTCTCTTTCCTCCTTCATGTCCTATATTCTGACCTTAACGTCTCATTCTCTATATCCCAAATATTTAGTACAATCCGTGGTGTATTTAGTATGAAGGAGGTGGAGGAGAAGGAGGAGGTAGAGGAATTCAGAGAGGGAAGAAAGGCAGGCAGGCCAAGTCTAATGCTATAATATTTTCTCTAATCTGGGTTGACGAAAATGAAGTGTTTTTCAGCTAAACAATTTAGGTTCAAGAGTAAATCCTCATGCCTGAATGTTGAACTGGAGTTGTTCCAAAACTCATTATTTGTTGAAAGGATACATCAGTTCTCATATTCTAATATGTACTAGATATTTGCCCACACATGATAATGACAGCCTTGTTAAAAGAGAAAATAAAGAGGGGAGAGTGGGAGATGATAAAGAGAGAAAGATTCTTTCCCTGCCACAGGCAGAAAGAACAATGAGAAGGCCAGAGTTCTGAGTGAGCAAAATGGAGTTTCAAAGCCAGCATGCATTCTTGCCTGGTGTGGGGTCACTTGACAGGGAATGGGTTAAAACCACAAAGTGTCCTCATTAGCTAATAACATCCTCCATTCAACTGAGTTTTATACCAGCATCAACTACCATACACAGTTCACTCGGGGATGATGTAGAGACTTCTAGAGAACCTTATGAAAGATGTAGATTATCTCAGGGCTAAAAGGTGAAAAATAATTATATCTTTAAAAAACCATTGCAAATTCCAGATGCTGGCGCAGCTGTATTTTAATATTCCAATACTATGACAAGAGTGAATCTTGCTCTGTGCCTCTTATCTTCCCCTCACATACCAGTGCTGTCAATGCCATTGGCAATTTTACATGTAAATGAGCTCATCCATCACTCCTTGCTCTGCAGCAACTCACTTCTGAGCCTGCCATAGAGTTACACCATTAAATCTCCCTGCTTTACAATATACATCATGACATATTTGACATCAATCAGCTGTGTCAGCCTGCTCACTGTAAACCATAAACTCACTCTGCATCCCTCCCTGCACGGGGTGATTAAACCTGCTTGGGGTAGCTTCCTGATTACAGTGATAAATGGCAATTCATTTCCAACTCACTCTCCCCACCTGTTCCTGGCTCCTGCCCCATGCTCCTCATGCCTGCCTGCTGGAGGAGGCAGTGGTCAGTGGAAGGTGCACACAGGATTGTTGATTGGTACACTTGGGTTTAAACTCTGGCTTTGACCTTGGCAATTACCACTTGGTTCTGGGTTATGACTTTGCTATTTTTAAATATGGTTGTGAAGATGTGTCATTTATAGTGTAATTAGGACACAGTGATGAGTATGTACTTAGAGTTCTTCCAAGGACAGCCTCCCCCACCCCCACTATTAAAGACAGATCAGGAGATTAACTCCCAAGTCGCAGTGCTAGATACTAGCTGCCTGTCCATCACACCTGTCCATGCAACAGGCCATTTTCATCAGGTTAGGTCTATCTCCCAGTCCTATCCAAGTTAGAGTATCAGAACTCATGTGAGTGAAGATGGCATTATATAAATAATGCCATAAATATATTTTAATCACTCTTTTCAACTATTTCACTTATAAACATCAATGTTTTGTTGTCAGAAGAAACATATTGCTAACAGCATGCTGGCACCTTGCATCAAATGATACAGCTGACCAGAGGTGCCAGTGTATTACAACAACACACTTGAAAGCCACCAGACCAGATAATCTATGTGCTTTGTTCTAGGAGAGAAATCCAAAAGAATTTAGCAATGTGAAGAGATACTCCACTGAGCTGACTAGGCAAACCATGTGATCATTCCAAGAGTCCTTTTGCCCTTCCTTCTGTTGGGCCTGAGATAGAAGCTACTTCTCTTGTTTTCTGGCACAAGGACCAAGCCATCTGCTGACCAGTGGAGGCATCCTCAGTGGTGCATGCGCTCCAGAATATCTCCTAGGCAATAAATCAGAGGCTCTTTGGACCCAACAAAACACAGAGTAGCAAGCATTCTTTATCAATAGTTACCCTACTCACACACAGACCAAGGACTACCCACCTGCTGCTTGTTCTGATTTTCATCAGCCTGACTGCTCAGGTCTCCTTTGTCTAATGATCTCATTCATCTAACAGAATCCACAGTGGTCTGTCCAGAGAGGAGTGTACAAACCATCTGGAAGGAGTAGATAGAGGGATGGGCTATTGCTACAACACTGAGGCAGACTGATTCGGTTTTCAGCTTAGGGATGCCCATGAGATGCAGGGCATCCCCAGAACGTGTGGCAGAGAAGTCAAGAGAAATGCAAGAGAGTGTAGGGAGATGAGGAAAAGGTGATATTTTGATGATTCCATGAAGTCTAACAGGAGGGAGGAGAGAAGCAGAGAGCAGAGGAGGGGCAGGAAGGAACAGAAGGAGAAAGTTAGCTTCTTGCTTTCATTCTTGGGACATCCAGAGTAATGAAGCCTCTTTCTAGAGAAGATGAATGGGCATCTGTAGAGATTATGAGTGAGGTTTTATTGCAGATCAATAAATCTGTGTCAGAGATTCCCATCTGGAGGGAGTTTTAATTTAAGGGAAAGAGTGATGAGCTCACAATGATAATAAATCAAAAAGTTGTGTATTCACGTATGCATTAACCTTCTATCAAAACACACATCGATGTCAAGCAAGAGTCTGGAAACAAATCTCCCAGGTGATTTCGAAGGACAGCCATGGGAACCCAATAGCTCACCTGCTGTGGGACAAAGAGAGTCTGCTACATCACTTCACTCTCACCCACATCTTTGCAAGAACTGAGAGAAGCTGAGGATTTATTTCACTGCCATTAGCAGGAATTGCTAGTTGTCACCAAGCAACAGCTGTCTCGGATCAAAACCAAAAAGAGTTCTCCAAAAGGGAGATTTCACAGCCACAAAACTGAGATACCAGCTGACAAAAGATGGGAGAAGGGAGGAATGATAAGGGAAATTTGAAACCTCTGCTCAAACAACATTTAAAGTGCTGGGGGTAATTCTGAAATGACCCTGTTGTTCCATGCCTATTCCATGGACTCCAGGCTTATACCAATGGCCTCCACTGAGCATAGCAGTGAACAGCTAAGACACAAAGTGTGGCCATGGGCTGATGGGGACAATAGCCTGGAGCAGTGGGTGTACCATACTTCAAGAGAGCTGTCATAGACAGGCAGTGTTAATTAGCTACCCACCTCACTCTAGAAAAGCTCTAGTGTTAAAGGACACCTATCTGTTGAGCATTTGATGCCATTTTTGTGTGACGATCTGTATGAATGTGCTCATCTTTCAAATCCTTACGGGCTCTTAGGAAGGAACTGCTGAAGAAGTCAGTCAGAGAGCGTCTACCAGTAAAGCACCCAGCCTTTTCATCTGCACACATTTTATGTAGTCTGCTCCCTGCATCCCAGACACTGCCTGCGTGCATTCAATCAACCATAGATTAAAAACATTTTTTTGAAGAAAACGCTTTTACATTAACTTGTATAGACTTTGGTTTTTCTTATCGTTATTCTCCAAACAATACACTGTGGTGACTATTTACATACCATTTACAGGTAGTCCAACTAATCTAGAGTTTTATTTTTTCGAGACAGGGTTTCTCTGTGTAGCTTTGTGCCTTTCCTGGAACTCACTTGGTAGCCCAGGCTGGCCTCGAACTCACAGAGATCCACCTGGCTCTGCCTCCCGAGTGCTGGGATTAAAGGCGTGTGCCACCACCGCCCGGCAAGATTTTTTTTAATGAATATGGGAGAAGTCAGGTATGATGGGACACCATGTAATCTCAGCATCCTGGAGTCTAAGGCAGGGTAAGTGCCTTGAGATTGAGGCCACAACAGGCTATATGGTAAAATCTTGTTAAAAAGTTAAACACCAAAGTACTAAAAACTAATACAGAAATCTACAACTGGTCAATGTGCTGAGAATAAAGAGACCGTGAATTCTGAAGTTGTAAATGAGATATTTACATTATACGCCCTTCCCCCCACCACTCACACACCCGAAGACTCGGGATCATCATAGAAGGGGGAGCAGAAAGATTGCAAACTACAGAAGTAGTGAATGTTCACAATGAAACATTTTCTGCTAGACATGGCATCCATGGCACACATGAACTCACAGCAGTGTGACTGCTATACCAAACCTGCACAGATTTCAGCATGGACTGAGGAAAGCTCATGCTATCCCACCCCTACCTGAGAAGCTATTGGCAACTGATGGCCACTAGGGGAGCTAGAGGAGGCAGAGTGGGTTTTATTCATGGACTAGCCCCTAAAAGACTTCCCATGCTCTGGAAGATAGTCCTATATTCATGTACATACAACATACAGGAAGCACCAAGTGGACTCATTTGGCTTAAAGACTGTCACAGAGATAGACTGAAGCTTGGAGGAAAACATGGTGTGTGTGTGGGGGGGGAGGGGAGATAGGGGAAGAATTTGTAGGGAGAGAATGCTGAGGAGCGGATTTGACCAAAACACACATGCACGCGCCCACACACAGGCACACGAACACACAGGCACACGCACACACATAGGCACAGAGTGTGTATATATACATATATGAAATTTACAAATAACAAAAAATTTAAAAAACAAATAGTTTTTAAATAAATAAGTAAGTAAGTAAGTAAGTAAGTAAGTAAATACAAGATAAATGGTAGATGCTGAGTATGGTGAGGTAGTAAGCCTGTAATCCCAGGACTGAGGAGTTTGAGGAAGGAGGATCCCACTTTTAAGACCAGCCTAAACTATAATAGAGACCATGCCTCTAACTAACTAACTAAATGACTAAAATGGGAGGACTAACATGAATATCCAAAGACTTTGGTATCACCACCACAGGTTCTGGAAGTAGCCCTTCAGAGATACTGAGGCATATATGTATATATGTATACATATGTGTGTGTATACATATCGATATAGGTGTCGATATTGTGTGTGCACTAATTATCTTCTAGTACATTAAAAGTGTAAGGCATCTCTGTTCATATTAGCATGGCTACACAGATGATGTGACTGGAAGACAGAGACCAGAGGATCCACAGATGAACTTAGCTTAGATCTGTCTGTCTCGCCCAGCAGGCAGTGTCTCCAGCCTAGCCTGCCTCCTCACACCTTCCTCCCTTTCAAATCAAATGTTTAATATGCTCCTCCTGTTGGGGGCCGCTTCACACCAATGACTCTAAGGACATGCCTGTGCTATCTCTCACATCTGGGGATAGCCTTGGCTAAGCAGCTTAAGTTTCTCAGCTATGAGGCTGCTCAGGCAAAACCATCCTGCTGCACAGGGTGACCTTCCTCTTGTATCACCTGTTGATTTCTGTCAGAGCACTTTTTTTTTCTTTTTGGACTTACATTTTTTTTTTTTTTTACCACATATATGACTTCTTAACATTCACAGCACTGTATCATAGTTACATCATGCACAGGTGCATAGCACAGTAGGACCCACAGTAGGTGCTTTGCTGAGGGTGGTGGGAAGAATGTTTTAGAAATGATGCTTGAATGGGGGAAATCAGTTCTAATGGAACAAATGGGTGCATTTAACAACCAAACTGCAAAGAGAACTTAATTTCTGAAATGTGCCACCAATTCCCAATCCTCATTAGAATCTGTATATGCTTTACAAATGTCCCTGGCCAGTACCTTCAGCACCCTCAACCATCAACCATGAAGAATATTCACTGGTGAATATGGAATATTTTAGTAGGTTAGCTCCTTTGTCCCATTTCAAAGATCAGGAAAGTGACTTCTAGAGAGGGTGCAGAGTTTTTGTGACCCAGTGGGTCAACCCAGCAGCCAAGAAAGAGACTTCAACGTTAGAATTATGACAGCCAAACCCTGGCTCACTGATCTTCTAAATCAAGTGCAAGGCCTGATGCCTCCAGAATATTCATCTTTAACTGAAAATTCTGTCTTCCTGAGTTCTCTGCTGCATACTTAGATTGAGAGTCAGTTTTAGAAAAGATTGTGGCACCATTAATAATCATCTTCATATCAATGAGGCTGTCTGAATTCTCTTATTGGAATCTTTATGCAAATAACACTGTATGCAATTATATCTAAAAAGGTATAAAGGGAGAAGGTGCACACAAGACACTGATAATAAAAATAAAGGCAACAAGTATTTATTACTTATAAATGACATGTAAGAGCCCTTTCAGTTGTTACATTCTTAGTGGGCACTGTTAGGCTCACTGAGCTCTAAGAATTAACAACATGCATAATATAACTGGATGTCGGCAAATAGAAGAATGCAAATAGATTCATATCTATCATCCTGCACAAAATTCAAGTCCAAGTGGATCAAAGCCATCACCATAAATCTAGATACACTGAATCTGATAGAAGAGAACGTGGGAAATAGCCTTGAACACATTGGCACAGGAGACAACTTCCTGAACAGGACACCAATAGCACAGACACTAAGATCAACACTTAATAAATGGGACCTCATGAAACTGAGAAGTTTCTGTAAGGCAAAGGACATAGTCAATAGAACAAATGGCAACCTACAAAATGGGAAAAGATCTTCACCAACCCCACATCTGACAGAGGGCTGATTTCCAAAATTTATAAAGAACTCAAGAAAGTAGACATCAACAAACCAAATAACCCAATTAAAAATGGGGTACATATTGAAATAGAGAATTCTCAACAGAGGAATATCAAAAGACTGAGAAATGCTTAAAGAAATGTTCCACATCCTTAGCCATCAGAAAAATGCAAATCAAAATGATTGTGAGATTCCATCTTTCACCTGTTAGAATGGCTAAGACTAAAAACACAAGTGACACCTCATGCTGGAGAGGATGTGGAACAAGGGGAACACTCCTCCATTGCTGGTGAGAGTGCTAACTTGTACAGTTGCTATGGAAATCAATATGGCAGTTTCTCAGAAAACTAAGAATCAATTTAGCACAAGATCCAGCTATAATACTCTTGGGCTTATACTCAAAGGATGCTCAATCATACAAGAACAGATGGAGATGAGTAGGGAGAGACTGGGAGGAGAGGATGGAGGGAAAACAAACTGACTAACTAGATACATAGATAGATGGATGGATGGGTAGATAGATAGATAGATAGATAGATAGATAGATAGATAGATAGATAGATAGATAGATAGATAGATAGATAGACAGATAGAAACAAGCAGCCAAATAAATAAATAATAAATAAATAAATAAATAAATAAATAAATAAATAAATAAATAAAAGTGCATACTGATGTAGACGGCACTATTCTGAACTCAGAACCTAAACTGCTAATTCTCTAGCTTTCTGCCAACTTTCTGGAACGTTAAATAGGTTTGTTTGTGATCTCTTGATCCAGCCTCAATTCCAACCCAAATGCAATCAGAATGACTTTCGGAAATGGATAGTGCCTATCTTCAAGTACCTTCAAAGGCCCTCGTCTCTGTTGCTTAAAGTCCCAGTTCCCAAGTATGATTCATGGTCCTCAATGATCAGGACAAATTTCCATTCCACTTTATTCTCTGATTCCTGTGGTAATAACAGTGAGTCACAGCCTGAGGAAGTACAATGGCACCTTCCCACCTCTTCTTCAGTACAGCAGTCCTGTCCCTTCCAAATGGGAGCCCAACTGCCATTTCCCCAGAACACTCCACAGTCTTCAACTTTGCACAACACACAATCAGATTCCCAATTACTGCCAATCTCCCCATTTTTTGTGTATCCCTCAAGGGCATTTATCTCTTAGTGAGTCTTGGGGGTTGTTGCTATGCTATCCTTCATGTAAGTCTGTGCACTTAAAAGCAAAGACTGTAATTCAGCCTGCAATACTCATAGTATTTAGTATCATCACTGGAACATACTATGAGATTCACGCATACTGGTCAAATTGAATTTGTTCTTTTTAACACTAGAGAGTGTTTCTCACTCAGAGAATAGCTGATATAGAGTGACATGTGAAATGCTTTAGGCCATTAGTTGAGGAAACACTGGGTCTGGGGTTTGCTACTTCATGAGCTTTGCTCATTAGGCAAGTTCCTTGTCTTTCTCAGCTGTATTCTCAGCCAGAATAAAAGTCGTACCAGATAATATCAGTTGCATCATGTAACACTTGAACATCATCAACAATCTTCCCTACGTTCTTTTTAATTTAATTTAATTATTTATTTATTATGTATACAGTGTTCTGTCTGCAAATATGTCTACATACCAGAAGAGAGCATTAGAGCCAATTATAAATGATTGTGAGCCACCATGTGGTTGCTGGGAATTGAACTCAGGACCTCTAGAAGAGCAACCAGTTCTCTTAACCACTGAACCATCTCTCCATCTCCCCATGCTATTTTTTTAATACATAATACATATTTTTAACAGCCCTTTCCACTCTAGACATTTTCTTGGGCTTCAGGGACATGGAAATAAAAACAA
Source organism: Peromyscus leucopus (assembly GCF_004664715.2). Classification (NCBI taxonomy): domain Eukaryota; kingdom Metazoa; phylum Chordata; class Mammalia; order Rodentia; family Cricetidae; genus Peromyscus; species Peromyscus leucopus. Next base: position 42,503,579 of record NC_051069.1, on the reverse strand, counting down.
ATGAATTGAAAAACTTTCATGAAAATCTCATATCAATTTTGTGATATCAGCAAGTCAATTACATTAACTTCACTTTCTTTTTAAAATAATAATAATTTAAAAAAAACAGCTAATGTTAAGGGAGTTTTAAATTGATGTTTTCTAAGCATTTTTAAGATTCTGAGCCATGGTAGAATAACAGTGATTAAATAATTATAAATAATCTGCCCCATAACTGAAAACAAGGTTCTTCATAAAATTTCACTTAGGTTTATAGAAAACCTCAATTGTTGCGTGGAATTACCAGGTAATCTAATTTAATCTAATTAGATCACCTTATAAATGAGTGATGTCAAGTCGATATTATTTCTTTTCCATGCTTGTATGAAGATATAACAGAGAATGAACATTTCTGTTAACGATACAAATTGAAATGACAAATGCCTAACTTGATTTTCCCACCAAAAATGTGTTATCCTGTAGGTGACATTTGTGAACAGAAGTATGATGTCCAGTGTGTTTCAGGCATGACCAGGAACATCACTTTTAATTTTGAGCAGAAAACAAAACTAATTTTTTTAAAGCATAAAGCTTTCTAAATCAATTTGCTCCATTAAATCCAACAAATGTTATAAGCAACAGAATTATGGTAGGTTGTCTCATGGTCACTACTGGTAAGAGAACCATGAATTGAATATTTGTAAGAGTTTTGTTCTGTCACAGACAATGAGAAAAATGCATGAATCTGTTTAAAAGTCACAAAACAGTAAATGACATGAATAATGAGAGATGCGAATTATTGTTTGTTGATCATTCACTATACTATTCTGTGTACTATGAACTATAGGATCTTTTAAAAACATCATTTTGCCAAAAGGTGAGTGTGATGGTAGAGTAGTATAATTTTTTTTTTTTAAAGGACAGGATAAACCATCGATCTTATCCATATAAGAGCCATATGAATCTTACAACCATGGATCATCCTCAGTCATGTTTGGGAGTATACCCACCCACCCACTTACCCAACCCCCATATTTATGTACGAGATAAAGTGAGGTCAAAGAAGGTTTCACATGAAAGAAAATATGTGCACTGAAGCTTGTCAAGGATGAATGGAATCCAGGTAAACTGATAATAAAAGAAGGACTTCAGCTTGAAGAAAAGACCAAAATAAAAATGGAGTGGAAACCATAGCACAGTTAGCCTCTGTGTTCATGGATTTCATTAATTCGGATCAAAATATTCTGAAGTTTTGGGTTTTTTTGAACATGTGCAGATATGTTTTCTGTAATTATTCTCTAAGTGGTATAGCATAGTCACTACCTGTGCTGGTTTGACTAGGAATGTCCCCCACAGACTCGTGTGTTTGAATTCTTTGCCCATAGAGAGTGGGCACTATTTGGAGTGTGGCCTTCTGGAGCAGCAGTGGCCTTGTTGGAGGAAGTGCATCACTGTGGAGGCATGCTTTGAGCACAAGTTGGCCAGTGGGATACAGACTCCTGCTCCCCACAGATCAAGATGTAGACCTCTCAGCTCCTTCTCCAGCACCATGTCTATCTGTGTATTGACATGTCTCATCATGATGATAATGGACTAAATCTCGGAAACTGTAAGCTAGCCCCAATTAAATGTTTTCCTTTATAAGATTTGTGGTAGTCATGGTGTCTCTTCACAGCAATAGAAACCCTAACCAAGACACTACCTACATAATACTCATATTTAATCAATTATAAGAGCATATGGCAGGATTGGGTAGGTTATCTGCAAATTCAGTGCTGTTTTGTACAGTGGCCTTGACTATCTGCAAATCTGGGAACCCCGTAGTATCATGGGCTGATCCTCTTTGTATGCCATTAAGCACTTGTCTGTTCTTGTGCAATAACAGCCATTGAAGACTGGCTAGAAAGTAAGAGTTCTTGCTGACTCCTTGTTAAGTCTGTGGACTACAAAACAAGTAAGATGTTCAAGGAGGGCTCTATTGAAAAGCAGAACTCTTTATTACAGATATGTCCCTTGGTGTTGCTCTAACAAAATATCTAAGGCAGACATGGTGGCTCATCCTGTAATCCCAGCACTCAGAAGACTGAGGCAGGAGGGTTTTTGTTTTTTTTTTTTTTTTTTTTTTTTTTTTAGTTTAAAGCCAGTTTGACCTACATAGTGAGTTCTAGATAGCATGGGTTTTAGAGCAAGATCCTGTCTCAAAAAATTGTGAGGCTAGGTAAACTAAAAGAAAAGAAATGTATTTGTCACCACTCTCAGAGGAGGCTGAGAGCTTGAGTTGGAAGCCGCATCAGTTTGCTGCCTTAAGATTCTGAGGCCATGCCTTGTGACCACCTCCTCTGCAAAGGAAGAGCCATCTCTTTACATGGCAGAAGTGATAGAAGGGTGAAGAGAAGAGCTATAGCTAGTTCTGCCTGTCCAGCCTTCTAACAACACACCAGTCTCTTCAGAAGGATGTACATCATGGATTGTCATCCCCCAAAGACTCTACCCTCTAATATTACCACAGTGGTAGTTAAGCATCAGCACATTCACTTGGGGAGGAAACATTCACAGTGGCAATAAACAAGGCATCCTGATATTCAAACAAAAGCAATAGCTAATGTTGCCAGGTTGGGTGAGAGAAGATTGCCCAGGACATTATTCATACATTGTTTTGAATGATGCCAAGAGAGCATGAAGATGGAGTGAAGTAGGACAGAACTGGGGTTAATTATAATCCTACAAGATGGAGGAACATTTTTAAATGCAGAAGCTTCATAGAGTATCGTGTATTATAGAAACTATTGTTAATGAGTGTCTAGAGTGATGCCGATGCTTACTGCACACAGTGAATGAGAAGGTGGGGCCTAGAGATTGACCTGAGTAAGCACACAACACTCACCTTGGTGCTTGATAGTATGGCTTGACTCTACCCACCCATGCCTGAAAAGATGAACTAGACTTAGATTTCTTGGCGAAGGGGACGTCGTTAACTGTTTCTGATCAGGGAGTACCAGAGTCAGAGCTACACATTGGCAAGTTAATGAAGCAGAGGTACAAAGAACAAGAGATCAAGGGAGAGAGATGTATTAATTGGTTATTCTGGTGTTTCAACAGATAAAGCAAGCAGGAGATGATGGACGCTGGTGTGGGAGAACAGTGGGAAATGATACCTTTCACACCAACTGATCAACAGCCCCAGGGGCACAGTAATGCAGGCAAGGGTAAACACTAGCAGGTTCTGCAGACAGCAATAGATTCAGAACTAGATTTCAGGACAGGAGTCCAAGTGGGAAGCAGATCTAGGCACCATTCCCACCGAGGTGATAATTGGACAGTGGGAGGTGATGAGAAAACTACCACAGGAGAAAGTATGTAAAAATAAAAGGTCAGAGACAAATCCTAGAGGGTGACTTCTCTTAGGGCGTTGAGAAACAGGAGAGCTGGTCAGTGGTGGACAATTAGCCAAAGAGGCTGGAGAAAGCAGCAGGATATGTTCAGTAGCAGGAGGATTTTACTGTGCAGAAAAGCGGGTCACTAAGAGGGAAGAACTGTGCAAGGGAGTAGGCTGGATTGAGATTCAGCCAATTCATTTCATAATTAATAAGTTGGTGATCAACTTCACGAGAGAAGTTGGAAAAGTGTGAAAGCAGAAAACAGGTGGCAGAGCCTGCAGAAGCATGGGCAGGCTGGTACACACTAAGTGCAGAATGTTCTCTCACACATTTGTCACAAAGAGGAAAGAAAATACCCTGGAAAAGTCAAGCTGGTCTTCATGCCATACTTGAAATACGTACTTAAAATTGCTTCATTTGGTACTTTGCAACCCTATGGAGTTTTGGGAACTAAGGGGACCTGGTAACTAACATTTAGAATTATTTTTGAGATTCGTGGCTCACACCACTCCTGAACAATCCAAAGAATGGATTCTGCATCTGTCTGGAGTTCACATTCATGTACTCAACACTGCCAACTCCCACCCAAGTCATAGGCATTGCTTTAGAATAGCAACAGCAGCAAGCATTACACACCAAGGTGAATAAGCATCAACCAATACATTGATGAACGATTTTATTAAGTGGTTAAGAGAGATGCAATGATCATTGGGAGGAAGGTGATCTCAGGGCATGGGAACTAACTTTTGCCTACAGTGTAAATCATGGATCGACCGAAGAGAGCAAGCCTACTAATGCCCACTCTCGGCAGCTCTTCCTTGGACATCTAGCCACTATTCTCTGCTCTTCCCTTTCTTCAGGACAATCCAGTTACATGACAGTCTTCAGAGTTTCGGGGGGGGGGGGCATTGCTTATTGGCACCAGCAGCATATACCCTTCTTCTCAAAGATGTTCCCAAGTATGGATGAGGTGGAGGTGACATCAAGGGACTGTGCATTCTAAGGGAAAATAGAAAGGAAAAGATAAAACTGCAAATACCTGGAATGCCGTTTTCATGCAAATGGCCCTAAGTAAAAAGGAAGGAGGCATACCCAGCAGGAAGAAATGGAACAGGAAAGAGATGCCAGAGAAAAGCTGAATTAGTTTTGAGTAAGAGAATTCAGAGAGGCATTAGCCACTCTTGGGGAAAATGAATAGGCTTTCTCCTCACATTTATTACATTTTCACGATTCTCTAATGTGAAAGTCTTTTATTTTCAATTGTAAGATGAGAGTCTTCAGGTGTATTTCAAAAAAGAGAAATCTCCCTTTCACATGCATTATAATACTCAGCACCAGTCCCTGGGGTGGGGTGGGGTGCTGAAAAAGAGACCTCACCTCACTTGAGGGGCATGAGGCCCCTGGGGTGGTGTGTGTGGACATCACCAGGCTGGTTTCTGGAAGCTATGAGGGGACAGATGGACACCAAGAGGATCGAAGGAAAGTTTAGAGATGCCAAAAGTGATATGGAAAAGAAAGTGGATTTGCAGCAAGACAGCCTTGTTCTGGTGACACCAGTAATTGGATGTGTCATCTCATTCTGGTTTATTTATTTGTCATACTAAAATAGTACCACCTCTCTTCTTTACTGTGAGAGCAAAATGGGATAAATTCATGGAAACACATAAGAAAAATGGTCAAAATGGCTGAGTATAAATGCAAGAATCCAGTACACAACTGGAACTCTAGCTCTCAGTTGGGAAGGCACTCATCCAGCATGCACAAAGCCTTAAGTTGGTATGGTGGTATATGCTTATAATCCCAACAAATCTCACGCTCAGGTGAGGGAGGTAGGAGGTTCAGTATGTCATGTTCCTGCTTAGCTACAAGTTTTGGGACTACTTGGGATAAAGGAGACCCCCATCTAAAATGATGATGATAATGATGGTGGTGGTGGTGGTGGTGGTGGTGGTGGTGGTGGTGGTGGCAGTGGTGGAGATGGTGATGACGATGATGATTCTAACACACTCTGGACTAGAACATTCTTTTAAGACTTTTATTAATAATAAGGGAAATTTTAAAAATTAAGTGACTGTGTTTTGGGAAAGGTGTCCCAGGATCTTTCCCCATGTGCTGGAGAGAACCGTCTTCAAGGATGGCTTCTATGGGAATGTATAATATCTTAAGACTACAGTGAGTGAAAAAGAGAAGGGGTGAGCAAAGCTGCTGGTTTGTTCTTGACTCCGCAAGAACCTGGACAACTCAGTAAGGATGTCCTTCTCTTCAGGGTAGGAACTGCAATAAGCCATTGATCCAAGGGAGCTTCTGCAGGACAAATGCTTTCTACCCACATCTGTTTTGATTTAAAAATCTGACTTTGGAAACAGCCATTTTTTGGCTTTTTTTTTTTTCTCGTGGCTTGGTAAAAATAGTTCATATGGCTCCCATTGGTTTTGCTTGATGCAGAGGTGACTCATTGGGTATTGTGTAAAAGTGCTAATCTTCCCCCAAACACTTCAGAATTCTTTAATTTCTCTGACACATTAATTCTAACCCCAGTCCCCAAAGCCCCAACATCCCTGAGAATCCCAGAACAGAAATTATAGCAATTTCCTGTAACCTGAATCAAATTCCAAGGTTGGAGAGCACGGGCCAAGTCCAGCCATTAATTCAAACAACCATGTGAAAGATTATGGTGGGCAGCTGTGATTCCATTAAAGGGGGCAATTTCAACTCCATTTCCTTGATAAACAGACACAAGCTCACCCCTAAATTGGGCTTGATAGATTTGATTAGGGGAGAGTTTTTGGAGGTTGTGATTTCTACAGGAAAATTGCTGTTTGATGTGCAAGGCCAAATTGCACTTGAAATCTCCTTGGGGACTGGGGGTGGAGAAGGAAGAGGAAAGAACACCTAGCCAATTGCCATCATCCAAGCAGCAGGGGACTCAAGCTGTTGTATTCAAAATATCTGTTAGGTATGCAGTCAGTGTGTGGTGCAGAAAGCATGCCTGCTCGGGGGACCTGGTGATTAAAAGCAACAAAACCAAGTGTTATTTAAACAAAGCAAAATGTGCCCAACCACTTCCTGGGTCCCATATGAATCTTCTGCAGGGAAGGCATGTAGCTCTGGCCAGGGACACCTGTGGTTTTCTGTTTCTGTTTCCACACTGAGAACCCAGGGATCTGGACTAGAAGGGATGGGAGTGGGCACTGATAGCTTCAAAGCCCAGTTCCCGATCCAAACAGAATGATGGCTAAAAGACAGTGAGGCCTGCTAGTCTATTTTGCATTAGTCACATGGAAACTTTGCTTCTTTAGGTCATCTCTGCCAGGTGAGACAACAAAGACTGTAATTAGTTCTTGAAACCCTAAGGATGCAAAAGTCATAAATGTTTTGTGTTAGTAAATCTGTCTTTTCTTTTCACAAGTACTTAAAGGAACATTCTTTCTTCAGTATTGCCCATTCTGCCTGGCTTTGTGCCAAGCTTGTAGGGAATAGAGAATTATTGAGGACCTAGGGTGTACCAAGAATACCAGGGTGCTTTAAGTCCATGGTCTCATTAAATCTCCAGTAACCTTGGAGGTGGCTACTATTTTCCTATTTTTAAATAAAGATAACAAGTTCAGTAAATGTTTGATGTTTTAAATAGCCGAGATCTTACAGGCTGTAGGAAGTGGGCTGGATGTGATCTAAAACCACCTATGTCTAAGTCCACATTCTTGCAATCTCAGAAATGTGTTGCCAGGGCTACAGGAAACAGAATTTCACAATCCTCTGTCACTTTATATAATGCCCTTGGGAATTTATAGAGAGAGAAATTTATAAATGTAGGCATTTATAAATTTGTAAATGCAGAAATTCATCAAATATCTTATTTGTCAATAGGTCAGTCAGTTTTAACAGAACTGTTATGATCCCCAAAGCAGAGATACTTGAAAGTCCAGGTTCCACCCACTCAAATCTACCTGTTATACTAGTAAGCGTATTTCATCTCACAGCACCATCTGCACATGATCTTATAAATGACGAGGGTTTTCCGTAAAATCCACCCTAGCCACAATTCTTTAGCTTTTCTGCTGCATTCCCCATTGTCCTGTGTCTTCAACCATTGACTCAACGGGCTCTCAGAATTAGCTTCTGGGAAGATCAAACACATCCTTGAGTTTCTAAACATGATGCCATCTGAACCATTCTAGTGAGTATACTGGTCTTCTCTTTCTGTTCTCCTTCCCTTCTCCGCCATCACTTCCTGTGTCTTCCAAAGAAGGAGGACTCCAAGCAAAGGACAGTGTGCTTAGAATACTGCTTAGAGCAGCTGATCAGAATCCAAAGGTTGAGAACCAGTATCCTCTACAGATGGGGGCCAAACTCTCCACTGAGCCGAGGGTCCACATTACTGTCATCCACAACTCAAATGCTGTGGCTCCCTGGCTTCACCACAGGCCTTGAACCACTGCTTTTCTCCAAAACTACTTAACAGATCTTACTCTGTGCTCACACCACACATCACCTGAAATTAATAAACATAAAATGATTTTCAATCTGATTTGAGAGTTTAGAGGTTTCATTCCTTGTTCAAGGAATGATGATGCCTATTAGCACATATAACACCATGTTCAAATGGTAAAACCCATGGAGGACTCTGTGTCAGCATGGGGTCATCTGACATATGCTTGTTATTGAGAGTCACACAGAGTGGAGCCAGGCTAGGGTGGGAGAGGACAGAGTATAACATATAGCCATGCTTGTCCTTCAGGTGGATACTCTTAATTGATCTTTAAGAGTGGGAGTTGTTATGAACAATAAAGTTCTTTACTGATGAACTGAACAATTAAGTAACAATTAAACAACAAAACGTTTTACTATGAGTCTTGGACATTTTTACTCTCTTCACTTTTTGCTATTTCAGGATCTTAAACAACAATTAATTGAATAAATATTTACCCAGGACTAATTGCTAGTAATGCATTGTTGATTAATGCAGGCGTGGACTCTGCTCTCCTGGAATTTAATGGTCTGGAGGAGGAACTATCATTCAGCAAACAGTTAGAAGTTCACTGGATGTTGCCATCTGCTTCCTGAAAGCATTAAAACAACCCGAGGCAGGTGTCAGTACAGATGGCCAGGATCCACCTGCAGCGCAGGTGGGGGCAGGATCTCTAAATGACCTGGAACCATCACTCATCATCTCAGAGGTGGAGATGATGTATCTCACCATAGCTGATGTTCACACCTTCAGAGGATGAGCAATGGCCACATACTGTTCTAGAATGCAAATAAACAAGCCTCTAAATTGTTTGAGATTAAAGGATGATAGGAGTGAGCCTTCTTTTTAAAAGATAAGGAACTACCCAGGTGTGGTGACTCAGGACTGTAATTCTAACACTGGGAAGTCTAAGACAAATTTGAGGCCAGTTTAGTCTACATTGTAAGTTCCAGACCACCCTGGGCTACAGAATAAGATCCCATCTGAAAACAAACAAACCAACACGATAGTTACAACAACAAAAACAAAACCTTAAAATCAACAGCAATCGGAGCCCCTAGTATACAACAGATACCGCATACTTTCGGGTGCTGAGGGCTTCCAATCTGCTCCAACCTCATCAGGTTTTAGGTACCTTCTTCTTGGAGCCCATCAGTACTATAACCATCCCCTTCCCTTGGTACAATGGAGTTTTGGGAGGCCGGGTATTGTAAGACATTTTGAGGAGTCCCCATCTCTTTTCCATTATTTCCTGACCCAAGATGGAAAGGAAATTACAGGACTAGACAAGTCCTCTAATCTGTCTATGATGACAGCAGCAACTAGGATGGAAGATGGATAGGTGCAAGGCGGAGCCCACGAACATCTGCCTGTACACCTACCGGCATCACCAGGATGAGGATCTCAAGGACCAGTTACAGCAGAGATAGTCTGTTCATTTATTTTACCCAGACACCCATTATTACTACCCTTTCCTTGTTTAGGTCTTTCATCAATATGCTTGACTAATTTTTTTTCTGCCTAGCTGCCAACCTTGGGCAGGAGAACATCTGGTATATCCCAAAGGGCATTAGCCCATTACGAAAGGCAAATTGATTTTTTAAAAAAAAATTTCATAAATCAGCAGTCAAATGAAAAATGTCATTTTAAATTACAAACATAACTGAGTTGGTGCATGGCTGGTACCTGTGAATAACTGGAATTATTTATGACTGTTTAATATTTGTTGGGGGTGCATTGTAATTTTAATTATGTAATACAAGGTGAGATAATTATTTACTAGTGCTGACATGGAAATGCCAATAATTACTTAATATCTGTTGGAAATTATTCAACAGTTTTTAATTAGCAATACATACAGAAGTGATTGTTACTCTTCAGCAAATATAAAAATCCATCCATGAGAAAAGACACCTGGGACTTGCATTAGTAAGTGTTCTAAAATGCATTATTGATTTGTACACATTATCATACTTATGTTATTACTTTTCAATGTTTGATGGATTCTTGCTTTCATCAGCAAAAGAACACAAAAGTAAAGAACAGCTATCAAAGTGGGCGATCAAGTAAAATAAAAGGCACTTATTACAATGGCCCATTTGTTTCACGCATCCTTAGGTTGAATCTGGAATAACAATGTTTGTTGCTATAAGCTTTCACTCACACACTTTCTCCAATTAGTCTATTCACTTCCATTACAGATCCCTAGAGGGATGCATCTAGTCCTCACTTTCAGAATGTCTTATCAACAACATTCTTTGGAAACATACAGCTAAAGATGTGGGCCAGGGAGAATTGGCAATCTCTGCGAAGCACCTTCCCTCTGTGGTTGAATTATTCTGCTCACCTTTGGAAGCCATAAGGATAAAATAATGAAGAAACGATGCCACTGGATTGTAATAAATGGTCTCAGCCATTTACTATATGTAAGAGCTATTCAGGAACAACACTAGTTACTAAACAAATTCCTCAGGGTCTCTCCTATGCTAAAAGCATTTAATGAGAATAACATTCTTAGAGTTTGCTAAGTATTTCTTTCAGTTAGTCCTTACATAATGAAGTACTTTGCTTAGAAAGAGACAGAGACAGAGAGAGAAAGGAAGAGAAACATTTCCATTTCATCATTTGCTAAACATGTTTTTGATGGATTACTAAGGATTGATTCCACCTATTAGTGTTATAAACTCAGTTCCTCCCACAGTGACTTGTTACACCTTCTCTAGGAGGATGGGACATGGGAATTTATCTTCTGGATGGATAGAGTATCAATATCATTGGACTGCACATTATTAGGTGCATGTGTGTGACCAAGCTTGTCTTCTCTTGAGCCCTACTTCAATCTAGCTTGAGCCATTTACTTCATCCCAACTGATACCAAAGTTACCCATATTCCTAACAAGGTCCCTGTGTCTTCCACCCCTAATACATCCTCCATCTTCTGTCTTGTGGTACTAGAGTTGGACCCTATAGCATTTTTTTGTTATCAGCTGCATTCCTGTTAGGTGCTTCAGCAAGGTCCATTAAGTGAGGATGGAAGCGAGGAAGTGGACAAGGGTCCTGCTCCTTCTATTTACCTTGTTCTTTCTGTCATAATTTCCCCAGAATGTCCATTCACTTTTGAAGGCTCTCATTCTCCCCACCCCCAGCTCTTGGTGAAGTGTGTTTCTTCCCTATACAGCGGTCCCATCTCTCTGTGTCCCTTTTGCCTTCTCTTGAGATGCCAGGGCAGCTGCATACATCCCAGCATCCTAGTTCCTCCACAGGCTGACCAGTAGAGTTTCTAATAATCCCGACTGCTTCTCTTGGTATCCCTGTATACAAGAGGGTGCTGGTATTTCTTTCTGCCTCCCAGTCTTCTAACACCTTACGTTCTCAGGTAAAATATCCACTGTAGGTTCTGTTTTCCTGAGAGACAATTGTGTTTAAACCTCTACACATAAATGCTGCCTTACTGGGCACCCCTGATGGGGACCACCTCTCCATCCAAAGTTCTGCAATACCTGATCCAATCCATGATGCAGCTCAGTGGTCACCCATTCCAAGAAATGCATCCTACCCCACTACGTTGGGCACCCCATCTTTCTAGTTCCAGAGCAGCCTTTATGTTCTTACCATTGTGTCCATCTGTTACCATGAAAGACTGTGGTCCAGTTTCCTCTGTCAGCTGCTCCTCCAAGGCAGGAAACACAGTAGCCTCCTCGGTACCTCACACCTTGCATGGAACATGGAATGTGTAATATACACATGCATTGTTTACCCTGAACCCATGTGCTTTGTCACTGTACAAGTCTAGTCAGGAATTGAACTCCTACAGTGAATCCCTGGCTTCTGCCCTGCAGAAACCCAGGTAGTCATGCAGAATCTCAGGATGAAAATGTCCTTGCTGTGTCTTGGCACAGCAGTGTTTTGTTACAAGGCAGAATCAGAAAGACAGCAAAGTGAATGGCAGCTTATAGATGACGTTGTATCATCTCCTGAAGTCACAGACCAAGCATTTGACCTACCAATAATGAATTAAGAACAACCCAATCCTTCCTTAACTGATGTAGAACAAAAGACCAATAACAATATTATTTGTCACTTGCGTGTATAAACACTTCGATACTGTATGAGTTCATTAACTCTCAACAACAACTCTATGAGAGAGAAATCATTATTCTACTTGCAAATGAAGAAAAAGATACCAAGAGAGCTGGGATTAGAATAATACCTTTACCTTGGAAGCAAAATTTAAAGAGATGAAGGAGAAAAGGGAAAAGAAAAGAAATCTCAGTTATTTCCATGCACATTTCAAAAATGTACCTTATTTTAAAAATCAAAATTAATGAAATATCAATGATAGAAAAATATGAAAAATTAAAATAAGACCAAGTTAGTCTCACTGTCTTTTCCCCTGGAATCTCAAACATATCACAGCACTGCTGAATCCTTCTACACTTTGCTAAAGAATTGCATCCTTGATAAAAGGAGCTGGGACACACTCCCAGGTTCTCCTAACTCTAAATCCTGAATCGCACACAACCCACTGTCATGGCCTACATGATGGTAACACACTTTCTGCAGGGTTCATAGATTACTGCAGCTCTCTGAGATGGACATTTTGTTTGGTGTCTTACAATAGAGGTAGAAGTCTCCAACGTACATAAATGCTTTCCACACATCATATGGAACTATTTTTTCTAAGTTCATTGGACCATATCTCTGGTTTTAGATGTTATGTAATCTAGAGCACCACTGTAAAAATGATGACTAAAGGGTACACTGTCAACGATGCATGTACTGCTTTTCCATCTATCCACTTATTCAACAACAATCCATGAGTACTTATTCTACAGCAGTCTATTAGCATGATTCAAACACTTGCAGATTTTTATCTGAATAAACAGGTAAAAAAGGACAAGAAGTGAGGTTCTACCTTCCTGAGTATAACTCCTGAAGAACAGGCAGTAAACTATGAATGAGGAACAGAAGCATATAGCATTCATATAAAGAAATCATTAGTAGAGACACAAAGTGAGGTTGTGACAAATTGTTATTGTGAATTGATGGCCAAGTTCCATAACCTGGGTACCACTACATTGAGGCATCCTTCCTCTTCCTTCATTGCATTAAGTTAGGATGGAGCAACATGCTTAAACTTGTTATTAAGACTGGCTTATTCCTAAAATATCAGCATGGTTTCCCACCTCAGAGAAGTAGATATTGAGCTACCTCCCACCCAGAAGTTGAAGACAGAAACTGAGCACCAGTGGGGACATCAGTAAGGATCAGCAGAAGCCACCCATCACACCTTCCAATCCCCTTCTTTGGATTCTCATTAGCGGCATCTTCTTGCCTGAGAGTGGTCCGTGAGTCCCGCTGTCTGAGATGGTCACAATCAGTGGGTATTCATCAATCATTTCCCTCTCTGCCCCAGCCCCAACTCAGATAAATGATAAATACTGATGTATTTTAATCTTATCTCTCCAGTCAAGTCCTTTGGTCCTCTAGTCATTCTTGTTCTGCTATGGTAAGGACTTTCCCACTTGCCTACTTCTCTCTGAATCAGGAATGGTCAAGCCCAGTCAATGGGCTGCAAAACCCTCATCTCTAGGTTCTGGTTCTCAGATCCATAGACAGTCACAACCCTTCTAATCTTCTCTTTGGCAACTTCCTGCCAGGGTGTCTCCCTAGCACACTGACTCCCAGTTCTAAAGAGAATAGGATAGGAGATAGGGCATGGGACGTGATAGGAGGTGCATGTACAATGAAAAGGTTCCATGAAGGATCTCTTCCTGTGGTTCCACAAAGGCCCATCAGCCTAGAAGAATAGAGGGCACTTCACGGACTGGAATAGGACAGATCTGCACATACTTAGGTGCTGTGGCTCTGATGAATTGTTTAACATCTCTGCTATTTAGTTTTGTTATCTGTGGAATGGAGATAAGGCTTTTTGTTTCACACAGTTGTTTCCAGTGAAGGGAGATACCATATCAAAGTACTGGACATCACATTTGCTTGGTTTTTAGCCAGTTGGTGCTCGTGGATCCCTGGCTTGTGCAAGATAACAAGTGCTAATAATAGCGTATAAAAAGAGTGGAGTTAATCACTTGATTCACAAAGTTGAAAAGATATTTAATAACTGTTTCTACTCATCATTATTATTGATATTGCTGATAAGATAGTTGCCCGTCAACTGTGTGTTACCATTATTAGCAATATCAAACTTACTAGGTAATAAACATGGTGGGCTTCCATTCTCAGGCTGTATTCATAGGAAGCTTTCCAAGTCCTGCTATTTTTTAGCTATAAAAGGATGACATGAATAAGAAAAGTACTAAGCCACTTGGCAATTATTGGCCAGGAAAGATTCAGATTCAGCACCATTTGAACAGGACTAGCTCCACTCAAGTTTCCTAACTATGCTCCCTAACTGCACTAACCCAGAATACAATCGAGACTATTTTCACTTTGTAGTCTAGGAAAATGGCGATAAGGGAAATTAAGCAACTGATTAAAGTAAATATAATTCATTCTGTAAATATTTATCTTCTAACCAGATATTTGACTAGAAATGGAGAAAGTAAAGCTTGTGAAATCTAATGTTTCTTCTGCAAGAGAAACCGATTGCTGTATGTTTACCTGTTTTATTTCATAAACTCAAAACAATAGCAATTCAACGAGCCAGGGCTGCATGTGGCCCTTCAGTGGAGCTGTGAAGAGTGGCATGCCCCCCTTTTTTAAACATCTTTTATGCCAAGGATGATATGAGGAACAGAGAGCAGGCAATAATGGCTGAATGTGGGGGTGAGCAAGCAGGAGATTTAGGAATAGGTGGTGGCAATAGTATGCAGCACGGAAGAACAGAGGTCATACTGGTAGATGGCAGGGAAGCTGATTTTTATTGGGTTTAAAGAACTAAGGTATAAATGTGCAAGACAGACTTGATAGGATGCTAGTTCAGTTTAACCAGATCTGGCTGGTGAGACAAAAATCATAAAATCTCTGAGTACAGAAAGCAAGACAGGCAAAGAAGCAGAAATCCACATCTCAATCTAAATTTACTTCAGGTCATGAAAAAGCTGTTTTTTTTCTACCAAAAACATATTCTCTGTTTTCATGTGCATGTATGCTTGCTTGAATGCATGCACGTGTGAGTACACACACACACTCATATATGCATGTGTGCATGTGCATATGTGCCTGCATGTGTGTGTGTGTAAGAATATGTTTGTTTTGCTTAAGATACTAAGTGTAATTAAACTCCCTTTCCAATGTATCAAAATTTGGTCATTTTTAAAAGGATTTGAGTGATATTTATAATAGAAATGATGATATTAAGAGGGTCACATTCTAAATCAGTATGGGTGGATCCTTTAATCAACACAATAATTATTAAGCATTAATTATAGTTAACTAGGTGCCAGGATCTGGTTTCATATTCTTTAACTTTAAATCTTATGTCACTATCTATTAAATAGACAGTGCCATTCATTGTTTTGAATGAATAGCTCAAGGCTCATGAGATTTAATATCTCGATCCAGATTCAGCAAGTTGAATTCAGATCTCCATTGTAAACTGGCTACATTCTAAAGGTCTCTTCACTTGATCATTGGCCTGTTATTCCATTCCATTCACTTGCAGTTTATCCAATAAGCTTTCACTGTTACAGGTCAGATACAGAAAATCAAGATCTACTACCCTTGCAAAGGTCGTTTAGGTTGTTAGGGCTAAGATCATGACTCTCCTTGGAGGTAGGAGCATGAAGGACATTTTCAGATGTTGTAGGGTGTTGTTCCTCAATTTGGGTACCAGTGACACAGATGTCTTAAGTGGGGAAAATTTATGACTTGTGTACTCATGATATATGGATTTTCCCCTCTGTGCAAATATCCATGTGCATTTGCATCCCACACTCACAAAAAAATTACACTAAATAAAAGTTTAAATGCAAACAAAAATGAACAAGCAAGAGACATATCCTCTGGCTTTAGGAAGGCATTGTACTCAATAAAAGAAGTAAAGTGCCTTAGCCAGAATATTCAAAAGTCTAACTGGCTTATTGTCAGAAATTGTTATGTACTTATGACTACTTTATATATTTATTAGGATAGCTGGGAGTAGCGTTCATTTCTACCCCCTTATTTAAATAGAAATCATAGAACATAGACAAGAAAGCCTTAGTTTTGTTTTTCTTAACAACTTGTGGATGTAGGCACTGGACGAAGCTGATTTGATACCACAAAATGTGGATATCCTGCCTTAAAGGCTGGCTGGAGAATGGCAAGTCCCATTTTCCTTGAGAAAGTCAAGAATTTCAAACTTTAGTGCTTTTCCAAAGCCTGATAGCACTAATACCAATTAGCAGTTTGTGCTGTTGCTACAATTTACTCTCTGTTCTTTCAGGACATTGCCTCAAAGATATTTTTGAGTGACGAAAACAAACCTAGTACCTAGGAGACAGGGATGCTTCCCTTTCCTCCTTATTTCTAACTTTAATCTATCTCTTGAGGCACATGTGCTGTGCTAGAGGGCAGCCTGATGCAGGCAGCTGGGCTTGAACTGCTATGAAGAATATTTCTGTAGGTCTTCACTTCTTGAGGGCTGGAGGAGAACTGGACATTATCCTCAGGACCAAAAAGACACATACCTCACATCTTGGAGCAAACCTTTCTTATAGCAATCTGTAGGCTCCCAGGTGGAAGCTCAGTCACTCAACATTAGCCTAGTTGAAAGGGCCTAGTTCTCACAGTGCTGAACAGGTGACAAGAGTCACCCTGTCCTTGAGGTCAAGAGGGAAAAGGTGGCATATGGCATGTATGGGATGAGAGGCCATAGTCATTCTACACTCTTTATCTCAGGAGATATTGTTTCTCTTTCCCCCACTTATTTAGTATTTTCACAATATTGACAAGAGGGAAAATCCATTTCAGAAGACCTAGCAATTAGAAAATTAGAATATCAAAACAGAGAAGGCATATGCCAACAAAATGGAGCTGCTGGAATTGACAGAGCAGTTAAACAAACAGACAGATGGACAGCCAGAAGACTCAAACATACCACAGAAGAGTTTCTGAAATGACTTTTGAAAACACCATGCTTTCTCAAGCAAAAATGCTTTTTTTTTAAGTTCCATAATTGAACAGAGAAAATGCCAGTGTTGAAATCCCAATTCTTTGTCTAGACTATTAAGAGAAAAAAAGTATATTTCAAAACATAGATTAGTAGGATAAAAAGGATTTGTGAAGGTGGCTACAGAAGTTTAATGGGAAGGTCAATATATATTGGAGAGGTGGCTCAGGGGGCACATTAACTTGTTTGAACGAGCATGAGGACCTGAGTTCAAATCCCCACCATTAAAAAAATAAATAAATAAATGGGTGTGTCTGCATATGTGCTTTTAACCTGTGCTCTGTGAGCTGAAGGTGAAAACAGGATCCCTGTGAAGATAGACAAAATGAATGAGGAACTCGCTAGAGCTTACTGGCTGCCAACCACCTCTGCCTCCTCCTCCCATCCACTCTCTGGTAGTGGTAGAGATAGAACAGAGAGCCTCAGGCAGGTGAGACAAACACTCTACCACCACGAGACCCTGTTTCAAGGAAACACATTGGAGAATAACAGAAGAGGAGGCTGGAATTTCTTTTCGGCCTCTGTACACATGAATGGGCAGAAGCACATACATGTGCATACACCATACACACATCACACACATATTTAAACACACACACACAATTGTTGCACATGAAGCAAAACATGAAGAAGAAGGAGGAAAAAAATTCTGAACAAATGATAAAAAAGAACTTGTGGGGAAGCTGAGGATAGACCCAAGGCTCAGTAGGTTCACTGTGTTCCAAAATAAATTGACGAGGAAAGATGTATGTCATGAAGTGTATGTGCCAACATACAGGAATATTGCAAAGCATTTCTGGGTCACATATAAGCATGTGACTTACATTCTGTAAAGGAAATAGGTTTTTACCAAGGAGGGAAGGAGTGACGGCTCAGACTCGCATGCATCTCACTGGCAAATCTAGAAACTAGAAGACAATGATACAACTGTGGTGATATTTTATTTGTGCTAAAATGTGGTGATATTTTACTTGTATGTTAATAAATAAAGTTTGCCTGGATATCAGAGGACATAGATAGTGATCCATAAACAAAAGTCAGGCAGTGGTAGCACATGCCTTTAATCCGATCACAATGGCAGGCAGAGTCTCTGTGTGTTCAAGGACACAGCCAAGTGTGGTGACACACGCCTTTAATCCCAATACCAACCATAGAGACCTGGAGGTCTGTACAGACAGGCAGTCATGAGGAAGTAATGTGGCTGGGCTAAGAGGCAATGAGAAAGCAGAACAGCAAGGTAATAAAGGCGCAGATTAGACAGGAAGAAGCTGGTTCTCTTGGGAATCTACGGTGAGGTGGTGAGCTAAGGTTAGTTGGTGGCTATCACTATTTCTCTGATCTCTACGGCTTTCACCTCTGTATTTGGCTCTGTGTTTCTTATTTAATAAGACTATTCAGAAATTCGTCTACAATAAAACCTCCACCAGTGGCTGAGAGAAAAGGCTGCAGTCAGAATCCTACACTCAACTTAAAACTGACCCCCAACGATGAAGATGAAAGAACTGATTCAGAGAGAACTTCACACATTGCCCAATAGGCAATTCAAGCTGGGAGACAAGCCAGGACATGGGCAAGGCAAGAGACAGGGAAGTGAGTAAGAAACCAACCATCCCCTTGCCTTCCCCCAACCATGGAGAGGAGAGATTCTTCAGGGATGTGCTTAAGCCCACCCTCAAAGAGGAGGGCATACACTCAGCAATGGTTCTGCACAGTGCCTAGAGCACCACACCAAAGCCTGGGACCTCAGGTTAGGAGGAAATTAAGTGAGGAACAAATTCCCAAGAAACAACAAAGACTTTGGAGAAGCAAGCAGGAAGAAAAAAGCCTTTTCCAATATTCATATTTAATTGAGAAAGACAGGGAAGAAGATAAACCACATTTTCCTATTATTGTTTTATACAAACCCTTGGGATCTGCCAATGTCTGCCTGCTCAGTGCTAGTGCTACAGATGTACACCTTCACATCTGGATGTTCATTTTTTTTCCAGACAAGGTCTTACTATGTAGCCTCAGCTGGCCTAGTACTTGATATATAGCACAGGCTAGACCCAAAGTCATGATAATCCTTCTGCTTTAGCCTCTTGAGTTCTGGAAACATACAGCGTTTTCCAAGTGCGAAAGAATATTGGTAGAAATAATACTGACATATTACATTGGTTTTAAGAATAGAAAGAAAATGGAGGACTGTCTTAGTGGTAGAGAGCCCTTGACCAGCACCAGGCCATTGGTTTGACCCTCAGTACCATCTACAAAATGGGGAGGGGATGGAGAGTTGGCTCAGTGGATAAAATACTTGCCTTGCGAGTATGAGGCTCTGAGTCTGGATCTGCAACACCCTCATGAACATCCAGATGTGAAGGTGTACATCTGTAGCACTAGCACTGAGCAGGCAGACATTGGCAGGTTTGTAGGCTAGACACTCCAGCTGAAATGGCAAGCAGCTCCCAGTTCATTGAGAGATTGTCTCAAATAATAACACAGGTAATAATAATAATAATAATAATAATAATAATGTGGAGAGTGATGAAAGATGACACCTGATGTCACACTCTGGCCTCCATACGTGCACACTCAGATAAGCACACCTACACAAACACACACACATATACACACACACGAGAGAGAGAGAGAGAGAGAGAGAGAGAGAGAGAGAGAGAGAGAATTTGTGTCCAACTGTGTTGCAAGAAATACTGTAGCTGTTTGTAATATAGAATGGAACTTCTAAAAGTAAAACTTAGAGCCATAAAATGAACAGAAATTAAGATGTAATTGGCATAGGTCTCTATATACAATATGATATGAAGTCAATTACATAAAAAAAGCAAAATTGTCTATAATGGAAAGAGAAATAGTCATGAAAAAATATAATATAATCTTTTCAGAACTTGGTGAACTTAGCAGAAATCTTGGAGAAAGACAGAGGAATTGAAAACCATAATTAATAAATAGATATAACCTTGCATTCTTGTAACACAAATATAAATATATGTATATATGTATAAGAATTCACTTTTAGACATCAACTTTCACTGAGCTATAAGGAAACATGTAGAAATGTTAAAGATTTTAATGGGTAACCTTATTAGATCAAAATTCTACATCAGAATAATAGAATAATTATTAGAACCTTTACTTAAAAATAATCAAGACATGTTGGTTATATTTGGTGCAAAAGAACAATAACAAAAGACAATAGAGTTTGAATTTATCCAAGAAGTAAACAAAATAAAGATATCTGACATCTAATCTCCTGACACTAGGAGTAAGTGCATCTCTAATTTTCTTTATTGTTAATAAGGAGCTATGAAGATTAAATATTCATTTTTTAAAAAGCAGAGAATGAACTACAAAATATATAGAAATAGATTAAGGAATTAACATGGAATTAACATGCAATCAAGAATTAATTAAAAACAAATGAACAAACAAAATCGAAAAGGGACTATCCAAAGTTGAGTTCATCAAAGAGACGTTTGTGATCCTGACTAATGAGACAGCACACACACACTTCAGCAAGTGTAGACATGATGTTGAGGGACCAAAGAGAAAAGAAGAAACCAAAGCACCAGTTCTGGCAGGTGAAGTATTTTCAGAGAATGTTCTATGAAGCTCGATAGCCACCCAGAGAACACAGATGATGTCTTAGCCAAATGGAAGAGGCCAAAGTCACCTAGGAGGTGGAACCCTGAATAGAAACAATGAAACATCCATTATTTTCATTAGGTACTGGGACACAGGTGAGCTTCTACTAACCTTTAAATTCAACTAACATTCAAACTATTCCAGGGCACATGACGAATAAAATTATCAAATTTGCTTTATGAGTCTGTATTATATTAATGCTAAGACCTAATAGAATACTGTGAATTGATTTCAGTCTTTCATATATACATGGAGATTTTAGTAGTAATTCCCTCAGTGACAGAATTGAACTGTTAGCCAAAATGTGCTATATTACAACGAAACATTGTTTCTAGCCAGGAAGGAGGAACTCTAAGCAGAAGAGCAAATGAATCAAGTGATCACTGGAAATTATTAGCTGAAAGCTACCTCAGCTAAGGACCCTTAGAAGGTAACCTCTTTGCCTTTACGAGTTTAGTTACTGTACTCAAAAATTTGGTCTCAGCATTCAAACACAATTAACAGCAAGGAAAGATTAAGTATATTAACACTTGTGGGATGGTGTACACATGGATGTTTACAGTAGGACATGTTTATTTAGTTCCATTTACATAATTTCACAACATTACAAAGAAATAAAAGATGTGATAATTAAAGTGAAGCCTGTTTGCAGGATTCATTAAAGCCGCTCAATGGACAGGAGGAGCTGCAGCCTACAGATGCCCCTCAGTGAATGTCAGGTTGATATCCAAACTCTTCTGCAAACTGTGGTCCTGATGGGAGCAGCCCCACCCCACCCCCACCCCTGTAGGTGGACTCTCTGGTTTAAATGCTATCAGCTAGACCTGAACTTTAAACTATTTTTTAGCTGTCTTTTCATACTTAAATAGCATGCTAAATCTAAAAGATCGTGACTTTGTGCTTTTCAATCTTTCAAAAAAAAAGTTTCGTTTGTTCTTTTTAAGTTTCCTACCGTGTCTATATTTTACCACTTCATCCTGGGTGGGAGCTCTGTCATTATCTAGGTCATTAAATCATGGTGAACTAACCTGCTGTCACCCTGGTTTCCTGTGTCACTTCAGTTACCACACAGTAGACTCTACCCATTCACTCTGCTTTTCTGAGTTGTCCTACACGGTTTTAACGTCTGAGCTGTTCTGGTACATTTGCTATTAAAATACATCAAGCTATTTAAAAAGAGAGGAATCTGGGCTCAAGCATCTCACCACCACTTTTAACACAAACTGCCAACACTGCCTCTGTAAAGCACTTGTGAGTATAATCACGGTAAGCATACATTACCATTCTTGCTTTCTACTACTATAAAAAAAAATGCCTGGGAAAAGGGGGTGGAGTCAGTGAGATGGCTCAGCCATTAGTATGGATGCTCGATGTCAAGTCTGACCACCTAAGTTCAATCCCTAGGACCCAGGTAGTGGAAGGAGACAACTGACTCTCCCAAGCTGTCCTCTGAACTCCACACATACCCTGTGGCTTGTGTGTGCGGCACATGTTCCAATAAATAAATAAATGCATTTTTTAAAACCCCATGATAAGTAGACTCACACTGAGAAAAATTTGACCTTGGCTCCCAGATTGGAGGTTTTCATCCCATGATTGGTTGGCCCATCACTTATGCTTATGGTCAGGCAGTTTATCATGGTGCTGGAAGCTCAATGTAGAGCAAAGCCACTTGCCTCTTGACAGGAAAAACAGACAGACAGACTGACAGACAGACAGATTGACACACACACACACACACAGAGAGAGAGAGAGAGAGAGAGAGAGAGAGAGAGAGAGAGAGAGAGAGAGAGAGAGGAGGGAGACAGAGAGAGAGACAGACAAACAGACAGATAGACTGGGGTCCCACAGTCCCCTTCAACCTCACATCATTACATCTAAGTAATGCTTCTGAGGACCAAGCTTCACATGTATACCCCTGGGAGCCCTAGTACAGAGATAACCAGTTCACAGCTATAGTGCCTTGGTAGCTGAATCATCTTGGTAGGCATATCAAGGTAAATTCTGTCTAACATGTCACCATTACTCAGTGTTGACACTAATAAGCAAGCTAGCCAGCTACAAGGCTTGTTCTAAAGTTTTCAAGCTAGGAGCTGGGCCTGGGGCTCAGTGCTACAGAGTTTTGTCTCCTGTGCACGACACCCTTGGTTCAAACTAGTACCAAGAAAATAAATACAATTCAAGCTGAAAGCTTTCATTTCACAGGCTATGTATAACTTTGTGGTCTTAACCAAACACCGGCTGAAATAATTTAGAAGGCAGAAAGTGCCTCACTGAAGAAAACGCTGGCTCTACCTGAAAGACACCCTGCTGTCTGCACCTGTCTGCACTGAGATAGCCTTCTGTCTGCTCCTCAACGTTCACAGCGGAATGACATCTCCTTCCCATCTGGTGGCTCAAGCATATGGTCATCACAGCGGCTTAGGATGCCTGCACTACAGGTACCTGTTAGAGAACTCAGTCATAAATTGTCTGAGTCCCAGAGTTAGCCAATGGCTCTCATAACACACTGCTTATTTTAAAAGATTGACTAATAGTGATATTCACTGTTATTTCTCTCCCATTCCCACTAGAACTACGTTAAATTAGATTATCATCCAAAAAAGCATTGTAAATTATTGTCCCAAATTGACAATATCTTTGCCCTTCTTAATCCTCTCTGCCACCTTGGGTACAAGCACAGAGCCTTGGGGGAAGTGCATCCATTGTTTCATAAAATTCTCTTCTAGGTACCATTTGCCTCCTTGCTAGAGGAGAGTGGTTCTCACAGTAAATGCTATCCTGAGTACTGCTTCAGGAACATACTTTCTACCCTCCGAGGCATGCTTCCTTTCTGTTGAAAAGAGGAACTAATGCTGTGTGATTTCTCTGCTGGTCTTACTTGCTAAGGTCCAGTTACAGAACTATCTTTACTGGGTGTGTGGGAGAATCAACTCCTGTCTGAAGAAGAGTTCGCATCTATCTAATCTCTGTCTCATTTTACTTATTTAAAATTCATGTCGTCATCATCATCTTTCTGCCTCTGATCAGGCTCCGGCCTTGCCACTATTCAGGTGTCCTCCTTCTGTGTTGGTCAGCCTGCTGGCCCCCCACCTGCCTGTCCGTGCGCATGACCTTGTGTTGGAAAGCAAGAAAATGCACAGGTTAGCTCCAAAGACTGACAAGGAAAATTATAAATCCAAGTGTTGTTCATCCCCTGTTCATAATATTTACATTGCATTAGGTGTTGTAAGCCACCTAGAAATGACTTCAAGTAGAAGTATAAATGAGTGTCTTTTATTCAAGGCACCTAAGCATCGGAGTGCTGGCTATCTTATGGGGGCAATATACATTCAGCTGAAGCCATACTTCAAGTTTTGAATTTGCTCTTTTCCCCAAGCTAGCAGTATGCAGTGTAATTCTGTCTTGTGATGCCAAGCAGTGGCAGTAGCTGCAGCTCCCAGCCAGCCATACTATCACGAGGGGATTACAGCCAACATTCCATGGGGTACTGTATCAAATGAATTACACAAACTATTCAACTCTTTATTATAGAATGGGCTTTGTGTGACAAGGTTTTGTCCACCTATAAACCAGTATAAATGTTCCAAGCACATTAATTTAAGCTAGACAAAACTATGATATGCAGTAGGTTAGTTTTGTTAAATGAATTTTGTACTTGAGGTATTTCAATGTATGAAGGCTCATGAGGACATAACCTTATCATATGTTGGGGGGCTATCTGTAATACATTCACCCTTGTGTCTAGTTTCTTGGCTCAGCATAATGTTTTTTGAATTTATTCATTCAGTTTTGTACACCAGTGTTTCTTTTCATTACTCAGTAGGATTCCACTATGTGGATATAATATAATATTTTATCTGCTCAC
The DNA here is from genome assembly GCF_004664715.2 of Peromyscus leucopus. Classification (NCBI taxonomy): domain Eukaryota; kingdom Metazoa; phylum Chordata; class Mammalia; order Rodentia; family Cricetidae; genus Peromyscus; species Peromyscus leucopus. The sequence goes on along the minus strand of NC_051069.1, from coordinate 42,479,133 downwards.
TTTCTGGTGGACACTTGAGCCATTCCCGGTTTTTAAGCAGTTATGAATGAAGCTTCTGTAAACAGTTGTGTGCATTTTGTAGGGGCATGCCTTCATGTTTCTTAGGCAAACACCTGGGGATTACTAAGCACATTTAAAGTGTATTGAATTCTATCAGAAACTCCCCAATTGTTTTCCAAACTGCTTGTGTAACTTTCTTCTTCCCATTAGCAGTGGATTAGAGTTCTGCTTTTCCCCACCTTCTCATGGATACTTTCCTTTTTAGAATTTTGCATCTTATGCTGGAAGGCAGAGAGAAGAATCCAGCCTGTTTTCAGCTCCATTTGCTTGACTGTTGCTGAGCAATGTCTCATTTGATCACCAACTTAACATATTGATCACTTGTGAGTATTTGGCTTAAACAGTTTTCCCACTAAAATGCTTTGAACTACTTTATCCTTTGCTACTGAGTTGTAATGTTGCTTTATAGATAAAAGTCACTTCTCAGACACTGACATGAAGAATACTTCCATCCATTTTGTGGCTTCCAGTACTATTTTCTCCATTGTATTTTTAAAAATTAGAGTTTGTCTATGTAGCCTTGGTTGCCCTGACACTCACTGTGTGGTCCAGATTGCTCTTGAACTCGTGGTTTTCCTGACTCAGTCTTCCAGATGCTGGAATTACATGTTTGGGTCACCACGCCCATAAGTGAAAGAAGATAGGGTTTGGTTCCGTAAATTTCCTCTTGGTTTGTGCATTCTATGTTGTATCTAAAGACTATTACTGACCAAATGTGCTGATTAATGATTGTCAACTTGACAAGATCTAGACTCACCTAGGGGACAAGTGTCTGGGTGTGCCTGTAAGAGAGCTCTGGATTGGGTAAACTGAGGAAGGAAGACCCACTCTACTTGTGAACAGCAGTGCTCCATGTGCTGATACCTCTGATCAAATAAATTGGAGAAAAGGAGCCCAGTGGCAACCTTGATCTGTTGCTGCTTTCTGACTGTGGATGTAATTCGACCAGCTGTCTCACACCCCTGCTACTTGGCTGCCCTGCCATGAAGGACTGTATCCTTAAACTGTGATTCAAAGTTTCCTTTCCCAAGGTGCTTTAAAAGGGTATTTTTGTTTTAGCCACTGGAAATATAACCTTACACCAAAGGTTGCAATTCTGGCTTGGTTTCTCATGCTATGACAAATACCAGGACCAAATGCGAATTGGGGAAGAAAGGGCTTATTTTCCCTTACAGATTATAATCCATCATTTAAGGAAGTCAAGGCAGGAGCTTAAAGCAGAAACCAATGGAGGAATGAGCTTGGCCCCTTCCTCCTTCTGGCTTGCTCAGTTCACCTTCACGTAGAACACAGGGCCACCTGCCAGGGGTGGCACTGCCCACAGTGGCTTGGGCCCTCCAACATCAACTGGAAATAAAGGAGGTGCTTGCTCCACAGATGTGGCCGCAGGCCAGTCTGCTGGAGGCAATCCTTCCATAGATGTTGCTTCTTCCCAGTCGTCTCCAGGTTTGTCTCAAACTTACAGCTGAAGTTAACTGCATCTCTTTATATAAATTTTATAGAATTGTTGTCCTTACGTTTTGTATCTATCATCATTCTAAATTGAGTAACGTATCATAGAAAGATGACGTACAGTATTTTCCATGGGGCTAACCAGCAATGGTTTTGATAGCATACATTAAAAAGACTCTCTCAGCCTCTCCGCTCAATTACCAGAGCCCTCTTATAGAAAACCAGTTGAACATATGTGTATGACGATTTTAAGTCAGGTTGCTGATTTCTGTGAAAAACACACCGAGGATTTGATTAGAATTTTGTTGAACTTGTTATAATTTGGGAAGCACTGACAAATAAAAGATTTTTCTTTCAACCCATGGATATGACATACCTTCTCTCTTCTGATCAAGACTTTGCATTCAAAGGACTGTCAGTAATGTTTTATAGCGTCTCATAGATAAGCCTTATGCGTACTGAAAATTTTATTCTCAAGTATTTTGTGCCTGTAATGCTACTGTAAATATGGTTTTTCAGAACTGGATTTTCCAGTTCAACTCTATACGCAAAAATTAGCTTATTTATTGGCTATTTATCGTTCAACATTGCAAAATTCACTTATCAATACATACTAGTGGGTTTTTTGTACATTTCATATATATATATATGTATATATATTCCATTATTCCATTTAACTTGTAAATTCAGATACCCTAATATCATTTCTAATTTATATATTATTCTTTTTCTTATGTTATTGCACTAGCTAGAACCTCAAGCTCAATGATAAATAGAAGTGATGAGAATAGACATTCTTTACTTCTTAGATTTAGGAAGAAAATATCTACTTTCCCTACTAAGTGTTATGATAGATATGGATTTCCTATACAAGGCCATTATCAAGTTGAGAAAGCAATTTTTGTGCATTCGTGTATTAAGAGTTGTAATTGTGAATAATGTTGAATTTTGTCAAATGCCTCTCTGCTTCTATTGATTTTTGTCTTTTTTATTTTATTAGTATAGGAAAGTTTATTGATTGTGTTTCAAATATTAAACCAACCGAGTCTTCTTAGAATAAAAATCTACTTGTCATGATGAATTATCCTATTCATATATTTCTAGATTCAATTTTCTAACATACTGTCAAAGTTAGCTGTGTTTATGTTTAGATGTAATTTTGGTTTATAGATTTTTTTTCTCTTGTGATTTCTTTGGCCTTGGTATCTGTATAACATTGGCTTCATAAATTTAATTAAGAACTGTTTCTTTCTTCTATAGTTCCCAAAATTGTTTCAATAGATCTGTTATTATTTCTTCCTTCGTTACTTTGTAAAATTAACAGCAAAATCATATGAGTCTGGAATTTTCTTTTTAGAGACATTTTATAAAACTATATATTCAATTTTTCACTAAGTGTTGTGACAGTATTCATAAATGTTCTCCCTTAATATTATTTCATTACATCCAAGATGCAGATTTTATCACTTAATCTCTATTATATTCTTATCCTTTTAATATTTAAACAATGTTTATTGATGTCCTTTCATTCACTTCTGCTTTGCTAATTGTGACCTGAGTGTTTTACCTGTCAACCATGCTGTTTATTAATCATTTCAAAAGTTAAAACTTTGAGTTTTGCTATCTTTCTTCTGTGTTGTCATCCTTCTGGTGACCCTGCTGTTCGTTCCACATGTACGATGTAAATTCTAGTTGGACAGAAATTAAATATCTCCCAGCGTTTCCCGAGAAATCACCCGTTGTAAAGATCACAGCTAGGTACAGATTCACTCTGCACAGTCTCCCCTTTCTTTTTCACCCAGAGAAGCTTCAGGATTCGTGAAGCAATTTCCGAATTTCCTTGCACCTGAGACCTTTCTAGTCTCCTCATCCTCAGTGAACAGAACTGTCTATCCAGCTCAGTAAATCCAATGGGCTTCCTGCAAAGGCTTCTAGGCAGAAAGGTGTGTGAGCCAAAAGGTTTCCTTCATCTGTCTTCATTTCCTCTAGGATCACAGTCCTCGGTGGCTATTGGCTGAAAAAATACCATTGGCCATGTTTAGTTGTTTACAACAGAAGGGAATTCTAGTACAAATTAATATCTCATGACCACAAGCAAAATTATGAGAGTTTCACGATTAGCATTCTGATGTCTCTTTTCTGTTTTTAAGTTAATTAATTCAGCAGGATCTTATTCAGCACTTACTATAGTGGCACACTTTAACAATAATAAATTAGTATATAGTAAAACATGTAAATTGGTTTCATACATCACTATGTTCTTGTTTTCATTTATTTCACCTGGTGTTTACTCAATATTTTCAACCTATAAATTAGAATGTTTATTCAACTGAAGAAATGATTATGTATTGTGTGGATATTGCTCCCGTTGGGGATGATTTGTCCTTATGGGCCAAAACTCTCCTTAGTTCAGAACTGTAATGCTTTGCATCTTGTTCTAGTCCTTTCTTTGTTCTTTTAAATTTTTGAAGAAAAAAAATCCACTCTCAAACATGTTCCCTGCATCACCGACTAAATTTTAGATCGCTATTTCTGTCTTGTACTTCTTCTCTGGCATTTTTAGTTTCCTTAAATATTTCTTGATATAATGAGACTCCCCGTTTTACTCAGTTTGCTGCTACATCATGTTCTATTTTTCATTTTCAGAAAGTTGGTTGGCTCTTTCTGCCTTTATGAAATTCTTTATATGATGCTTATTAAAGCTGCCTTCTGGTTTCTGTAGTGTGTGTGTGTGTGTGTGTGTGTGTGTGTGTGTGTGTGTGTGTGTGTTATTGTGAATTAAATCCAGACTTCACACACAGTAAACAAGTACCCAACCACTGAACTGTGTCTCCATCCCTTTCGTGTTTTGTGTTTTGTCTAGGCTGACTTGGAACTCTCTCTGTAGCCCAGGCAGGCATTAAGTTTGAGATCCTTCTGCCTCAACCTCTCAAACAGCTGAGATCACAGACCTGCACTACCAAGTTAACTGCAGTACACTTAAACCAAAAAGACAAAAACCGCTTCTTCACTTATGCTCAAGCATAATAATATCCATCTGTTTACCAGGCCCCTGTGGCCACTAGATCTTCCCTTATGCTTATTGATAGGTATGTAAACATTGGTGGTGGGTGGAGCCACCAGAATCCTCTGATATAATAAATACAAAGGTTGCGTGATGGGCTTACTACATTGAAAATGTTATAACATTTTGCATATTTATTTGTTTGCCTGAATGTTGTTTAAATAAGATGGTATAGTTACTACGTAGAAGCACAGAGTACTACTGAATATTTCAAGAATTTAGAAGAGCACACTAGAGAGGAATTGTCACCTAGAGTCGCTCACCCACCCACTCACTCTCTTGGCATCTGATAGTCCCCAGACCTTCTCTGACAACTGAATTAACAACCCAGACTGTGCTGGTGACCTCAGAGCCATATACCTACTTCCTGCTGAATAGCACTGCTTTAGTCCCACAGGCATCCCAGACTCAGCCTGTCCAAAATGAAACTCATAATTTCTCCTAGGTTTCCTATATTTGGAAAGGGCCTTTTCATCGCAAAGACCCAAGCAGGTACATGAGATTCTTTTGAGATGGTCCAGCATGCTGCAGTGAGCCTGCCTGTTGTGCTGGTCTTGTGTCCTTTGCTTCTTTCCTTTCTAAGTTTCGCCCTCCTTCTTAAATTTGCTTCTGGTGGATTTTTTTCTTTCTAGCTTATATCTCTTTAGCCTTTCCCACTTCTTCCAAGCCTTTTAGTGGGGGAATAGGGAGAGACTGGATCTCACTGTGTAATCCTGGCTGGCCTGGAACCCTGGATATAGACCAGGTTGACCTCAGACCCACAGCGATCTACCTGCCTGTCACAGGAGTGTTGGGATTAATGAGGAATCCTTATTCAAGGCTTCTTCTAAGAGAAATGTAATACTTTCTAATAGAAGACACCACAGAACCACCCAGATCTCTGAAAGGACAACCATATTCACTAGCCTCAGAGTCCCCAAAACCTTATCATGCATGTGACCCCACCTTCCAAGGCATGTGATGAAGACAGGGAATCTGATCAGACATGAATGTAGAAGTGAGAGGGTTCTGCATGTCTGAAGTATTCCCACTAGATGCCCACACCGTTGTCCTTCACAACACTCCATGTCTCTAAGCATCTTACTGCAAAGGTCTCCAGACTCACCTTTCTCTCTACTGCACCTGTGTCCTTTTCCCCCAGTTTTATCTGCAGACACTTCCTAGAGAAAACTGCTTTAATGTGTCCCATAGCCTCTCTGTCGCCATGTACTTCCATCTTCTCCCCAATTCAAAACAATTGTTTCTCTCTCAACATCTAATCCAAGGTGTGTTTTATGATAGTCTTTCCTGTCCTATAGTAGACATACTTGCTTCCTCCTTGCTTGCTGGCTACATTGAAATGAACCCACTCTCAAAGCATGTGTGACACTTTCTTACAGATTTTGAGGCTTATTTTCTTCACTGGTATACAAGACCTAAAAAGCAGAGTGTATGTTATATAACATGTCTCTAGCACAATGTCTCTCATGTTGTGGGTATTATCCTTTGCAAGAAAGAATAAATACAAAATACAAGAATGTGCTGAGCATTAATTAGAAATATTCTGTAGAGTTATACTTGGTTTCTATTGCCACAAAACTATTATCACTGATTTGTCAGTTCAAAATAATAAATGCTTGTTATCTCACAGTTGGAATTCCAGGAGTCTTCTACTCCGGGTCTGTGCTGGCTAAAACGAGAATGTCAGCCTGTTCTACAGTTCTCAGCTGTGGCTCCAAATTCCCTTCCAAGTTCATTGCTATGGGCACAGTCTACTTTCTGTACTTCTGAAGGTACTGTGCTCCTGCTAGGTGTTGTCTGATCTACCCAATGACTGGAGGCTGACTGTGATTCTTTACCACATACCATTACATGGACAAGTTACAGCAAAGCTGTTTGCTTTCTTCCAGGCCAATGGGAATTTCCCCCTTTACCATGGTAACCATGTACATAATACCACAGTAGCACAGGTGTGTGCTACTCATTACGTAGCACAATCTAGACAAGGATAAGAGAGGAACTGTTCCATCATAATCACAGGTCATGTCCTCATTCAAAGACAGAGCATTCGACAAGTACCAACCATGGGGAGTGGATATACTGATGACTATATTTGGAATTCTATGTACCATAATAATTGACTGGAAATGCTCACAAGGAATTTAGTTAATGTTTCTATTGCTGTTATAAAACACCATAACCAAAACAACTTATGGAAGGAAGTGGTTTTTTTTTTTTTTTTTTTTTTTTTTTTTTTTTTTTTTTTTTTTTTTTTTTTTTTATGCTTTCAAGTAATAGTCTATCATCAAACAAAGCCAAAGCAAGAACCCAGGACAGGAACCTGGAGGCAGGAACTGAACAGAGGAATGTTGCTTACTAGCTTGCCCCTTGTGGCTTGATCAGCCTGTTTTCTTATAGCAACCAAAATAACCAGCCCAGAGGTGGCACTGCCCACAGTGAGCCAGGTCCTTCCATATCAACCATCAATCGAGAAAATGCACCACAGATTTGCCAGCAGCCCACTTGGGTGGGATCATTTTCTCAATTGAGGTTCCCTCCCCTAAAGTGACTGTAGCTAGTATCAAATTGACATAAAACTAGCCAGCACAACACGTTTGAGAAAAATAGGAAAGAGAGTCAATCTTAAAGAAGACGATAAAAGGAGACATAAAGAATGTTTACAAGATTTGAAATTTTACCATGATTATATATGAGATCTATTTTTGGTGTTTAAATTCTTCCTTCTATAAATGAGCATGAAAATTGAGGAACTTGTAATTTATGGTAGAATTCCTGACTACAGCTAAAGGGGTGTTCTTCTGCATTATAATCGCCTTCTACTCCTACTCATTAGCAACAAAGGAAAAAAGAAGAAGAAGAAACTCTAAGCCTTGAAATAAATATGTGAAAAGGAACTTGACTCTGGAATTAAGTCTGAGTAGTTGCTCTTAAATTTCTTCCTCAGCTTGATCAACTCCAAGTGGAATCTTAAAGTTTTAAAGAATATAGTTGATGGTTTTTGCAGTATGATTGACAGCCAACCTTTTGGTAAAGAATAAGTGGGTAGAAACTAGTTGCATTAGCGTCAGTTTAACCTTTTGGAAAACCAGTCACCAAACAGTCATAGGTTTTCAGCTTATTGCAGAGGTGCCTGCTTCTTCTCTACAAATCCTCCTGGATCTTAGGATTTGAATGACAGGTGCTTAATGTTACCGAACATGCCAGGTTTACCTCTTCATCTCCTGTATTGAATGGGATTACACTTCTGAGCTGTGACAGGTGATGAAATGACAGTATTATCAGCTTTCAAATTTTTAACATTTGCTCACTCATGGCTTATTCCCCTGGGATAGCTCCTTTTCTACCCTGAAATCCACCAATGATCTGTGTATCATAATTCAATATATTCATTCCTCACTATGCAAGCAGAATTGGGTCAAACATTATTTTGCTCATAGGTAAAAACTCCCATAGGCAATTATCAATTCCCTTTATGATTAATGTAAAAAAACAATGGTGCTCTATTAATGGTAATGTATGCTTCAGTATTCTCGTCAAGTGCTGTAGATAAACTCTATCATTACACTAATACAAGGTAAAAATTCCCGAAACAACCAAGAACTTGGTAGCAAATGTAATAACTGAGCATGCCAATTTGCCAGAATAGTGTTGAACTCATTTTTGCAAATATTAGGGGTTTTTGTTTCTAATGCTACGTTTTGAAGTGAGTTCATTGAATAAGAGCATGGTATGCAGTTTCTTAGCATTAGCAGAACCCATGCTTCTGCAGGCTTCATTGAACACTAGGACAAGTATTGTTAAAACATTACTCACAAAAGTCAGACATAGAAATGCATGGCTTATATATCTTATAACTTGATTAAAAGAGTCCTATGTAATAAGGAGTACTATAATTGGAATAATAGTCTTCACTAAAAGATCTTCACTTAATAGGCATATTTATGCTTATGTATGATGTGTGTTTTTGTCATTGAAACCAATGCTTCTCCATAACATCAACTCAAACTGAACTAATAAGATATCTATCTCAGATCCACAAATGGATGGCACTTTACCAAAGAAGTGAGAAGCTTAGCAAACAGCTTCATTGAAGATACTTAGGCTATTTGTGGTGTTGATACCTACAATCCTAGCATTCAGGAAGCCTACAGAAGAAGGTCTAGATTTTGATGTCAGTCTTAACAACTCAGTGAGTTGAATGCCAACCTATGCTACATAATAAGACCTTATCTTCAAAAAGTGGGAGGTCCTGGTAATTATAGCCTAAACAAAACACCATAAATAAATAAGTAAACAGCCATAAATACAGCCAACATCTATGAGTGACTTGAGGATCCTCTGTCAATACTAAAAGCAAAGGATGCATCAAATCATCTAAAATGATGTATTTTTTGCATAACCTACACACATCCTTCCAAATATTTAAAATCCTTCTAGATTATTTGTAATACCTATTACTAAGCACATTTTCTGTACATATGTTCTCATACTATAGAATGACAAGAAGAAAAAAGTCTGCATATATATTAGTGTGGATGTAGTTTTCATTTGGATATCAAGGATGGTGAAATCTATAACCATGCATCTTGAAGACATGAAAATCTGTGTGCTGAACACTTCCTTTGTGAGTAGAACTGAAGAATTTCTTCCAAATGTTCTCCATGTGTGGCAATTGTGACTCTTTGACACCCCAAATTTGTAATTCATTTTTTGTCGTGTGTGTGTGTGTGTGTGTGTGTGTGTGTGTGTGTGTGTGTGTGCATAGACTGTAGATGCTGGGAAAGGGCTGTCAGCACAGAAACACTCCCTACCAATTCAGCATTTCCTGAGTCCTTGCAGGATAAAATCTGATAGAAGTAACGTGCACCACTTTCAGGATTGCTCTAAAAGGCCCCACTCTTCCTTCTTTTGCTGGCTGGTGTCTGAGAGGCTAAGGGGATTAAGACAACAGTGGAATCATGGGACAGAGGAGCGTGGACATCTGGATTACCATGTGGAGGGATGAAACTCTCCATCCCTTGGGAAAGCTTGTACTGAGATTTATGTAAGGATGAAAAAAAAAAAGCATTTAGTCTATCATGGCATTAAAATGTAGGGATACTTTTTTTTTTGTAATGGATAATATTAGCCTAACTAATACAGAAGTCAGCATCTTGAAGTAGATGCTGTCAATATATATATACATATATATTGGTATATGCATATATATATTTAAAAGTCTACAGTATCTGACACCAGCTTAGCAGTTTAGTGGTAGACAGTGAGGAAACAGACCTAGCAAGCTGGAAATCCCTGCTCTGCTGTAGTGAAACATTTGGTAAAACTGTCACCCTTGTTAACATGGAAGACAGACCAAGTGCCTACTGAGCCGGTGCATCTCGGGGAAGTGGTTGGAAAGAGGCAGAATGCAAGCATATGTTGATCTTCCCTTGCTGGGTTTGGCAAGGTATTTTAAGAAAGAGGAGCTGGAGACGGAATTAGCTGGTTTGCACACAAAAAGAAACAGAATAAAAGTATCAGAGTTGTAGAGTCACAAGCTCACCTGAAAGTGCCCCGAAAGGACAAAGAATGTGAAAACAGGGACAAAGGCCCATTTGGAGGTGAGGTCGAAACCTAGTGCTCTGGAAACTCCCAGGAATCCACAAGGGTGACCCTAGCAAAGACTCCTAGTCATGGGGGACGTGGAATCCAAACCAGCCATCTTCTGTAACCAGGCAAGGCTTCCAGTGGTGGGACTGGGACACCAACCCAGCCACAAAACCGTGGACCTACAATTAGTCCTCCCTGAAAGGTGTACTGGGGTAAAGGTGGCTCAAAGCTGCCAACTAGTGACTGGTCCAAACTGAGAACCATGCCACTAGAGGGAGCCCACCCAGACACTTCCTGGAAGGCTACGAACCAGAGTCTGGGTAGACCAGAGACCAAGGATAGAACCAAATACCATCAGAATGAAAGAAAGAAAGAAAGAAAGAAAGAAAGAAAGAAAGGAAGGAAGGAAGAAGGAAGGAAGAAGGAAGGAAGGAAGGAAGGAAGGAAGGAAGAGAGAGAGAGAGAAAGAAAGAGAGAGAAAGAAAGAGAGAGAGAGAAAAAAAGAAATTATCCCTAATAATACTCTGTTATTTGAGTAGACCAGAGCCTAGCATAATTATCATCAGAGAGGCTTCATCAAGCAACCGATGGGAACAGAAGAGGGCAAGGAAAGGTTGTGGGAGCCAGAAGGGTCAAGACACCACAAGAAAATGGCCGACAGAATCAATTATGCTGGGGTCTAGGGGCTCACAGAGACTGAACCACCAACCAGGGAGCCTGTATGGGTCTGACCTAGGTCCTCTGAATATGTTATGGTTGTGTAGCTTAGTGTTCCTGTGGGACTCCTAACAGTGAGAGCAGGAGTGGTCTCTGACTCTTTTGCCTGCTTTTGGGACCTTTGTCCTCCTACTAGGTGTCCTCATCCAGGCTTACTATGAGGAGATGTGCCTAGTTTTATTATAACTTGATATGCCATATTTGGTTAATATCTCTGGGAGGCCTGCCCTTTTCTGAAGGGAAAGAAGATCTGGGGAGAGGAGATGCTGTAGGGAGTTGAGGAGGACTTGGAAGGAAGGATGGAGGAGAAACCACTGATGGGATGCGATATATAATGAAAGAAGAATAAATTAAAAATTAAAAAAATAAACTCAGATAAACTAAATTCCACAGCCATGTAGCTTGGACCAGACTTAAGCTGTAGCATCTCCCCAAGATTATTATTCCAAACAACCACAAATGACTCACTACCATCATGATAGAGAGGGGATCAGGTCTAGAAAAGAGATACCCTATTGCTTGAACAAAAAATTTCTGGTATGACATCCGGCTTGTAGAAAGGCTGGGAAAACCAATGAACAGTGTGGTTATCTTTTACAAAGCATTTGTCCTGTTCTAAGGAATACCCATCCCAAATAGCCACTTACTATGTATAAAACAAATGCATAAATCCCACCACTTGAGCTCCACATCAAATGCACATCACCATTGCTATTTGGTAAGGAAGACTATGGTATTATTGATAATCTGTAAGGAAAGCTGTAGGCATGGTGCTGACCAAGCTTCTCAAATCCCCCATATAATATCTTTGATTAAAAGCCCCTAGACAATGTAGAACAAATATGTGTAGTTCTTTTCTGAGTTTCCATATGTGAGACAGAGATAATCTAGAACAAGTACCATACTTTTGTGTACACATTGTTGTTTAATGACCATTTGGGGGGGATGGAAAAGGTGACTGAAACTAGCATCTGGAAAAGATGTTCCATGGTGGGTCCCCAGGGGTGGTATCAATAGTAGGGAGGGGGAAATCGGGGTCAGTTTTTTTTTTTTCTGTGAGAATTTAGTAAGAATAACATGACAACATTTCATTTTTGTGGCTTCCTGCTGTCTGAAGTTCACCGGAAGTTCATCTCTTTATTAACTTGACTAAGAGTCCACCTCTGGGGAGAAAGTGCATAGCTTTCTTTCCTTTTTAAACAGCCACTATTCATAGCAAGAAAGTGATCTGTTATTAAAACATATACCAAATGATATAATAGGTTAAGGAGCCAAATGCATTTGAGCCATAAAGGGAAGCACAATCCTAATTAGTCTTGTTTAATAAAAACAGAGTCGGGTATCAAGGGTAAAAGCTGAAAGATCAGAGAAGCAGAGCAGCAGCCATTAGAAACTTCTTACCTCTAAGAAATCTCTGACCAAACTGGGGTGAGATCCTGTCTCTATGAATCTTCATAGTGAATGGGGGCAGATCCTGTCTTTGAATCCTTTGACTGAATGGGGCCCTGAGATTCTGTCTTTACCTGCCTTATATTTCTGTCTCCACTTCCCTAGTGCTGGGATTAAAGGAGTGAGCCTCTCTATTCCCATGATGTCCTCGTCTATCATGGCATCTTCCTCCCTGCCCTCCCACTCTGTCCCTGTTCCAGCTTGACCCTCCCATTTCCCTATGTTCTCATGCCCCACTCCTCACCCTCTGCCATCCCCCCCACCTCCAATCCACTCATGTAGATCTCATCCACTTCTCCTTCACAGGGTCATCCATGTGTCCCTCCTAGGGTCTTTTCCTGTTAGCTAGCCTCTCTGGAGTTATGGGTTGCAGTCTGGCCATCCCCTCCCTCCCATTTAGTATCCACTTATGAGTGAGTACATACTATGTTTGTCCTTCTGAGTCTGGGTTACCTCACTCAAGATGATATTTTCCAGTTCCATCCATTTGCTTGCAAATTTCATGATATCATTGTTTTTTTGCTACTGAGCAGTACTCCATTGTGTATACGTGCCATATTTCCTTTATCCATTCTTCGAAGAGGCAGGGTGCTGGGGAGGCTCTCAGGAATCCACAAGGTTGACCCCACCTTAGTCTGCTGGCAGTGGTCCAGAGGGTACCTGAACCGGTCTGCTCTGGTGACCAGCCTAGCAATTAACCTAGTTGTCATCACAGAGTCTTTGTCCAGTGACAGATGGAGGCAGATACAGAGATCCACAGCCAGGCACCAGGCTGAGTGTCAGGAATCCAATTGGAGAGAAAGGAGAGATACTGCAGGTGAGGGACACTGAGATCATGATGGGAGGACATGCAGAGATGACCAGCCACATTAGTGACAGCCCATGAACTGTGGACTAGAGGCTGTGGAGCCCCCATGGGACTGGACTAGGCCCTCTGGATACAGAAGACAATTGTTTGGCTCGAACTGTTTGGGGGCACCCAGGCAGGGGGATCAGGATCTGTCCCTGGTCTACGGGTAGGCTTCTGGAACCCGGCGCCTGTGGTGTGACACCTTGCACAGCCTTGGTGCAGTGGGAAGGGACTTCGACCTGCCTAGGCTCAGTGTGCTGGGCTCTGCTGACTCCCCATGGGAGACCTCGATTTGAGGGATATGGGGATGAGGGGTGGCTTGGGAAAGAGGGCTGAGGGTGGGAGGAGGGAGGAGGGGGGATCTGTGGATAGTATGTGGAATGAGTAGAAAATTTTTTAATAAAGAAAAATGAAAGAAAAAAAAAAGGAGTGAGCTTTCCATGTGTTGGGATCAAAGGCATGCACCCTCACCAAGGCTGTTTCTTTTTTAGACTGGTTCAATCTCCTGTAACCCAAGATGGCCTTGAACCCCTGGTCTTCCTGCTTCCTCCTCCTAAGAGCTGGGATTAAAGGTGTGTGCCACCACTACCTGGCCTCTATGGTTAACTACTGGCTAGCTCTGCCCTCTGATCTCCAGGCAAGCTTTATTTGTCAGAACACAAACAAAATATCACACAGCAATAAAGTTCCATCCAAAGGTAGCATTTTCAGGATTCAAGCCTTGTGCAACGTATTAATGACATATATTTTCTGAGCCCCAGCTGAATATGTTTTTTTAAATTATAAACTAGCTGTCATGGCAGCACACCCCTGGAGGAGTGCTGTCCTGACTTACACTCCAGGGACTTTGGGATAACAGCAGTGGTGGGTCCCTCTGTCAACTGTAGAAGCATTCATCTCAGAATGATTATTTCTAAGCCCCATAAAAACAAGCCACCAAGAGAGAAGTCCATCTGCTAAGCCCTAAGAATCCATTGCAGGAAAAGAGAGAAAGTGAAAAGGGCAAGGAAAGCATGCACTCGTTCCTCAGGAGATGCCCTAGGAATGTTACAACAGGCTTGGGTTCTCAGCGGACTGGAGATCCAAGTGTGCTTTCAAAACCCCAGGCATCCAGGAAGGAAGTAGCCCACAATAGCTCTCAGATCATTAGTGACGCAGCCATAGTGAATGCTCAGGCAAATTATCTGCACCTTCAGTTCAGTGCGTTCCTGGAAGCTACAGTGAGAATCACTCTTAGGAGTGTTCTTTAATGGCATGTTATACAAAGAGAATTCTCACTACAGTCCTTTTGACGATATGGCTATCTGAAGCAGAGGGCGGAGATTATATTTGGCGCCCCCCACATCTGACATCCTCATGTATTCTGCATGCAATGAATAGGTTTGTAGCAAATCGATCCTCAATTGGCCTAGGAATACAAGTGGAGGCGATTATTCCAGAGAACAGAAGGTGGGGGAATGTATGTTATTCTACCAAAGTGAATTACGAGGGAATGACTTTTGAAAACGATTTCTTCAGCTCCTTATGAAAGTGTGTGTGAGAGATTGTGTGCAAAGTCAAGGGCTAGTGTGAGTGATAAGAATGGGCTTCCCCAAGGGGAAGGCAGAATGGGAGCAAGGAAGAAATAAGGCACATCCGCCCTCTCCCTGAGATGCTGATACCAAAGAAGAAATTGAGGTTGTAAGGGGCAAAACCCAGTGCCTGCAGGGTAGGAGGCTTAATAAAGGCTATTGAGATAAAGGAAAACTCTTGAAATAGATGGGGCTCCACTGACATTTATGAAGAATCCACTGACGATTAAGTACTTTCAGTTTGGTGGAAGGTTTCAGAGCAATTTTGGAAAAATAGAAGGAAGCCAAGGCAGGGCCATGAAGGCTGTGGACTGTTTTGTTTAAAAAATGGGATGACAGAGGGTGCCAGGGATTGGAGCTCCTTAAGACTATTGAATTCAAGCTTTACCACACGTGTGGGAATTGTGCAGTGCATCCAGCAGTAGCAGCTGACAGAATGATGCACGAGGAACCAGACCATGCAATAAAGGCCAGGAGACCACGCACTGCTTAGTCACTCTAAGTGAAAACATACGACATGCTGAGATTGGAACAGAATCACGTTACCCACCACTCTTGGATAAAAGCAGTGTATTTGACAAGACAATGTGTGGTTTGGGGTGGCTGAGGTTATGAAACCTAAGTAACAGTTTAGCCACGTGAGAATGTGGACAGTCTGAGAAAAGAGAAAATAACCTATGACAGGTCAAAATGAACATTCAGGGTTTTTTTTTTTTTTGTTTGTTTGTTTGTTTTTTTTTGCATGCATTGATAATGTATGTCTGACCTGAAAGTGCATCAGTAGGAACCTGACGTTGAGAGAAGGGTGGAGAAGAGAGCAAACAGCAGGACAGCTGGAGGGAGAGAGCTTCCTTTTCCTGTATGCAGAAGTCGTGAATGCAGTTAGGAAATGGTTGCACTACCAAAGAAGAAATGGCAACATAGGTACCCTTCTATCCTGTTTTTGAATGGATGTGTTCCTCCAAACTTCATAACTAAAAACCCAGTCACCAAAGTGACAGTCTTGGGAAGCAGGGCTTTCAGGGGTGGGTGGGTGTGGAACTAAGTCTATTAATAAACGAGGGCTTCATTAAGCTGTCTTTCCCTCTTAGCTTTTCTAACCATTTATCCATATGAGAAGATAGCATGTCTCCTGACAGCAGACTGTGACCTACCTGGACACCGACTTGCCAGCCCCTTAGCCCATCCATTGAAAGAACAGTGAGGAATAAATTTCAATCACTTACAAACTACCCAACTTCAGGTATTTTGTCATACATCAAAAAGCACTAAGACAATGCTAGAGTTGGATCTGCAACATCCTCCACAATTCCTATGTGGCAAAAGATTGGTCTCTAGCTTGGTGCTGTGGGACAGGTGTACTCTTTAAAAGACAGAATCTAGTGTGTGGTCTTCAGGTCATTAGGGGAGCACCCTTAAAAGGGATTATGTAATTCCAGATGCCTCTATCCTTTCCCGCTTCCCAGAGACCATGATGTAAGGAGTTTTGCTCAGCTGTGTGCTCTTCACTATGATTTGTATCCTTTCCAGAGGCCCAAATGCGAGGGGCCAAGTGACCACAGGCTGCAAATTTTGAAGGAGTGAGTCAAAACAAGTATTTTCTCTTAATAAAATTGATTATAAGGTACTTACTAGGAGGACAGAAAATTGGTTAACACAACTATCCTTTGGATAACTCAGAGCCTCAGGTACTGTACAAACATTCTTTCTATGGTATTGTATCCTAGCACCACTTCCCTGGTCTCGCTGGCAAATCCCTCCTCTCCCTGCATCATCTCAGATATCACCTCTCCCTGTGACCGTGAATCGCTTCCCATAGAGAGCTAACCCCTGTCTGAAGGCTCTCGGTTATGGCATAAAATCTACATGTGAACATTCTACGGGCACAACAAGTGAATGATCTCACATGCTTAAGAACTTAAAATGATGCATGCTTTCTGTCCATCAGAGTTTCTTATGTATTAGCAGGGTAGCCTTCTTACGGTTGCAAGAGGCTGAAGTCAAGGCTCGAGCTGGGCTGTGTCCTTATTTGAGGTCAGGAAGGCAGAGAATATTCACTGTCTTGCTTCCCTGGGCTACGAAGGTGAGGAAATGGTAGCTGGGCACAGTGCCATGCCTGTGATCGCAGCATATATAGAAGACTGGGGCAGGAGATTCAGAAAGCCAAGGCCAGCCTAAGAAGCATGACTGTTTCAAATGCACAAAACAAAACAAAAAAAAAGTATTCAATAGCTTTTCAGCTAAATTGTGATAGAAAATAAAAGCAACGAGTCAGTCAGCAAACACAAAGAAAATGTGGGTCTGCTCACGGAGAAAATATTGGCAAATAGATTGGGGGTGAGAGGTTATCTTAAATCTATTTTTTAAGGCTTATTTATTTTATGTTATGTGTATGGATGTTTTTATCTGCATGTGTGAATGTGCACCAGTGAGTGAGTGCAATGCCCACAGAGGCTGAAAGAGGGCATCGGGTCCCCTGGAACACGCCATACTTGTTCACAATGATCATTGTATTTTACATCGCGGCCAGTGAAGGAACCAATTTGTTGGCATAACTTTAAAATCAAAGAGAAGCAACATGAGATGCAGGGATGGACTTCCACATTCTCCGTGTTTCCAAAATTTGAGACACTTGCATGGAGCAGAGGCCACTTTGAAAGGAAGCAATTTGAGAATAAAAGGCTCTGGGCCCCAGCATGCAGGCATTGGTACCAGACGTGGCCAGCCACAGAGACAGCTTCTTGAAAATGTATCTTTGGTTCTGAAGAATTGCCTTATGAAACAATGTGGAGTTGGGCCCAAAGGCTGCCTCATATCACTGCTAGCAGTTTTAAATAGACAATGAAGACTGTTAGGGACCCAGAAGATGCCCTCAGGGGCCCCAGAGAGATTTACTCTAATCAGATTCTCAGGCAGTCACAAAGAGAACCTGACACCTTCATTTCTAACCTTGTCATCTGTGTAATGGGCTCAGCTCACCGTTCAGACCCTAGACCTTCACGCCCTGTGATACTCCGGAAGAATCACATAAAAACCCAACCTTTTAACTGTAGTCATCAACAAGAGTAATGTAATTGATACAAACTGTAACACAAGACGGAAGCAACATTTTGAGAATTTCCAAGATCCCTTGTATCGAGACACTGCACATTTTTTATTTCTAGACTTGTGTGATGTCAGTTTTACAGCTGAGGCTGGTGGCATTTTACAGCTCCTTCACACAAGTGGGCTTTAGTTTTGCTTCACACGTGCACAGAGGGCCTCTTCAGTGGGACTCACTGACTGGTGCCGTGATCAGTTGAAAAGAAGCATCATTCTGAGGCTGAGTGTCTGCAGAAGCTGCCACCTAGTATCACAACAGTGCATTATCTGAGGAAGCTGCTGCCCGGTGCTCATAACAGTTGAGGATCTCCAGAAGCTGCTGCCCAGTGCTCACAACAGCTGAGAATCTGCAGAAGCTCCTCCCATTGCTCACAACAGCTGAGAATCTGCAGAAGCTCCTCCCATTGCTCACAACAGCTGAGAATCTATAGAAGCTACTGCCCAGTGCTCACAACAGCCGAGTATCTATAAAGGATGCCTCCCATTGCTCACAGCAGCTGAGTATCTATAGAAGCTACTGCCCAGTGCTCACAACAGCTGCGAATCTGCAGGAGCTCCTCCCATTGCTTACAATAGCTGAGGATCTGTAGAAGCTGCCTCCCAGTGTCCACAATGGCTGCAGTAAGAATTGTATCACACCAAAAGCTCTAGGCTCTGGATCTAGGAGAAGACCTGGACAGCGTCTCTTCAGTGATGATCCCTTCTGTTCTGATCTTCCCATGGGAAATACTGGCTGAGGAGGAGAAGGAAGTTGATGGCAATGCCAATGTTGATGTCTCTGCCTCCGAAACTGTACAGCCCTTTGCTGTACAGTTTGCTGTACTGGCCCTTTGCTAAGGGCCAGTGTCCCCCATTGCTCCAGAAATAAAGGGCAAAGTTCCAGGTTAAAACACCCAACAGCTCCCATTCTGTTTCATGCACCAGAATTCACGATTTCTACAAGTGAAGCTATCATTGCCACTCACAGGCTGTGGAGTTAATTTACAGCTTTTTTTTTTTTTTTTTTTTTTTTTTTTTTTTTTTTTTTTTCTTGGTAGGAAAATCTCATAACGCCATGCTCAGGAGTGGTCATAGCCCCAGGGCCTAAACACTAAGCACTTCATTTCCCTTAGACTTGTCAAAGAATTCACATACAAAACAGCTGTACTGACTGTTCTGGGAAGCCTAAGATGCATGTTTCAACATTTGCAGCCAGAGTATTTTTACTGTTTGTGGAAGGAAGAGAGGGAGGTCAGCTGGGTTGAAGGCTTTGGCCATCCAAGGTAAGCTGGGTTGGCATTACATGCCTGCACATTTCCTTTTCCTCAGCATCAGAGTCCTGTCCCTTCTGAGCTTAAGGCTGGGCTCTCAGTGTGGCCATCTGTGAGGGGCAAATCAGGTGATTGGGGACATGAGATCTGCTACCTAAATAATGCTACGCAAGATTCAGAAGGAATTTGTCATTCAGACCTTTAATTTCCATGAAAGAATGTGGCCTATAGCTGTACTTAACAGCCACTTCCTGAGGACCCAGACCCTCCCAACAACAAACATGCCCAAATGGCCAGTCACTGACACTTGCTGAGTTGGGAGCTAGGTTCTGGCAGTAAGGGACCCCAGAATGTATACTGCTTCCCAGAGCGGCTGAGAATCAAATAGTCAAGGAATGGGAGCTGGGCTTGCGCTCCTGGCATGCCTGGGGCTGGATGATACTTATTATCAGTGACAAAGCTGTCATTCTCCAACCAGTCTCTAGGTATAGTTCTCAGTTGGTTCAGAATATACCAGTAGAGAAAAAAAAATGGGTGGTCCATAATCCGAAGCCTCTCTCACGGATGCAGAGCATCATGTTTGGAACCCAAGGCTGTGATGCAAGTCGTTGCCTGTGTGACCTTGAGTACTTCTGGGCAATGCTCTTAACCTCCCTGCTGCCTCATTTGTGGAAGACAGTTAATGATACTAGCTCGGCAGGCAGGCTTGTGTGGAGCAGCTCATATAGGACTGCACTATCCAAATGCCTGTAATGAATGAACTCAACACTTCTCCATCTCCCAGGGGGGAAAAGTAAATGCTTTGTAAATACTGGAAGAATTAGTTACTGATGAAAGCTTATTTTTTTCTTCTTCTTTGCTCTTTAATTTCTTTTTCTCCCATTCCTTCCTGTCTCCTTTCTCATCTTGGTTTTTCACTAGAGTTTTCTCTGCCAGCGTTTTCACAGGCACAAAGCTTTAAGAGGGTTTTGAGTGCTTTTTGACTTAATTGAAAGAGTACTTTCCGTAGGAGACTTTTTAGCCCGAAAAAAAAAAAAAAAAAAACTAAAAATACCAAAATCTTGGAGAATAAAATGAGAGCTGAGAGAAAGGAAATGTACAGGGGATTCTGAGATGAAGTGAAATGCTAAGCAGAGGGGAACCTTAGGAAAGAACCCTGTGAGATGAGCACTTGATACCAGGAAAGAAGCCATTATAGTGTTGGATACCTATTGTTCTGTCTGTATGGAGATGGGGATGGGGGACATAGGATACACACCAGGCCTTTGCACTTGGTAACTGCTGTCAATATTTCCCATCTTTTTCTTAGCATTAACATTTACTCATATCCAATGAAATCCGTAGTGTTAAAAGCGTTTTGTTGTATTAAACATAATGACACATACCCACTTAAAAAATAGTCCAAAATGTATACAGTGCATTATTTGGCTAAGTCCACTATATCCTGACACCTGGGTCATTTGGACTGGGCATAGTGACTTACTCTCTTGGAGTGTTAGTGCCCCACATACTTCAATTATTGTGACTCCAAACAGTAATAGTAAACTCAGATACACTGGGAAACTATTAAATATCACATGACTCTGATGTCTTTGATCAGACAGCTATATATGACAGATATTGTAAGTAGGGATGGCTAAGAGTCAAGGTTTCTTCTTTTTATAAGTTAGCTTTTTTATTTTCATGTATTGATTGTTTGAAATGAGAGTCTTCATTGTGGCATTTCCATACATGCCTCTAATGTATTTTGATCCTATTCACCCCTCCTCGGTTATACTTTCTTATCCCCCACCACACCCATACCATTTATCTTTCCATATTCTAAATAATTCCTCCTTCATGGTCTTTTGTCCTCCACAAATTGTGCATATGAGGGATAACTTTGTATTTGTCATTGTGAGATAGCATATTTCATTTAACATATGATCCACCCATTTCCTTTATGCAAAATTTCATTTTCCTTTATGGCTGAATAGAACTGTGTATATACCACACATTCTTCACTCATTCATTTGTGGGTGGATGCCTAGGTTGATGCTGTAGCCTGGATATTGGGAATAGTGCCATTACAAATATGAATGTACAGGGACGTCTGTGGTTGACTTCAATTCTTTCAGGTACACATGCAGAAGTGATACTTCTGAATCAGATAGTGGTTCTGTTTTCTGGTTTTTGAGATAGTTCCACAATGGCTTCCATAGTGGCTGGGATTATTACCACAAGTAGTATTTATGGGTTCCTTTATGAGTATCATCTCTAGCATCTATTGCTCTTTGTTTTCTTGATGTTAGCATCCTAGCAAGGGTAGATGGAATTTCAATGTCATTTGATCTGTATCCTCAAAGGCTAAAACTGTTTTTTTCATATATCTTGGTCATTTACTTTTTCATTTGAAAAATGTTTGTTCAGATAATTTGGTCACTTATTAACTGGATGATCTACTCTTTTGATTTTAATTTTTAAAGTTCTTCATATATTCTGAATTTTAATCCCCTATGGGATAAACTAGTAATAAAAAATATCTTCCATTCTATAAGCTGTCTTTTCGCTTTTTTGGTTCTTTCTTTTGCTGTGCAGAAGCTTTTCCATGAACTTCAATCCTAGTTTTCAATTCTTGCTGAGCCTTTCTCAGAGGTGTGGAAACTGAGAAGTTGAAGTACAAGTGTCAACAGTGGAGAAGTCCTTCTTATCGCCTCATGTGGTTCTGGTCTCTTCCAAAACACACACTGAGTCTGTCATGGGCTCATGATCCTCACAGCCTTACTAAACTTAATTATCTTCCCAAAGCCCCATAGCCAAAAGTCATCTTATCATAGGTTAGGGTTGCAGGATGAACTCTAGAGAACTGTAGATAGATACCTGTGCGTAATACATGGGTTATCTTGTTAAGTTTCACAACAACCTTATGAAGTAAGATAATTGAATTTTCTTTGGAGTAAAGGAACCAAGTTAAGTCATTTGTCTTGGGTACTCAGTAAACTAGAAAGCTGCATAAGGAGTCCAGGAACTGATTCTGGAGTCTCTCAGAGTTCACGCTGTACTTACCGTCTCATGGGACGATACAAAAGAAAGCATTGCAGAGAGATGATCTACATGGTTTACTGCTTCTGTTTGATTATGCTAGTGAGTAATTTTTAAAACAAAATTGGCCAAAGACTACCAAAGAAGACAAAGTGATAAAATGAAAGTTTAAGATTAAAAGGTGAAAAAATATTCTCATGGAAAGAAAATGGGAATTTGAAAAGGAACGAAGAAGACTAGATCTGAATATTTACGTGCCCTGTTATTCATGTGCCAGGGACTAAAGCAGGATGTGTAAGAATGAAAAGAGTCAGTGGAAAGGAGAATGAACACATTGCTATAAATGATGTCACTTATATTCCTAAAATCTCGCGCACACACATATAACTCAAAGATGGAAAATATTTCACTCAGATAGTAACTGGGGAACAGACATAATAATGGAGTCTACTCTGCATTCTTTGGTTGATAACGGTACAAATGAAAAATATTCTTGGCAGAATGGTTGCTTGCTGTGGCTGTGTGGTATTCTGTTGAAGACTTTCCACTCAGATGTTAGGTGGAAACCTCAGCAATTGCCTCCCACACCTTTTAGTGGTGAAGAGCTGCCTCTGCCTCAGCCAAGCAAATGCACCTGCTGTAGCTGCTCTTCCCTCCCTGGCCCTCTGTGTTAGGCTGGCTACTGGCCACCTCACCATCCTATGTGCTCATAGAACCTGCCTTCTAATACCCAAGGCACTCTTATCAAGATCTTAGTTTTTTTGAGATGAGCACCACACTACTCCTTGGGTATTCTTCCAAGACTCTGCATGAGTAAATGTGCCCACCTTTGAGTCTCACTGAGCATAGCTATTTAAACATACTGGTCCCCAAGTGAAGACAATGTTTCCTTCAGCGGATGCTACCTGAGGGCCTATTTTGTGCCAGCTACAGAGGTATAGATGATGCTGTGGGGCAGCATCATGAAGAAGTCAGAGATGGTGCTGATTTCCTGAGACTTATACACTGGTGGGAAGCAGATGATCAGAGATTAAAACAAACTGCCTAGATAATACTGGGCTATACATAAAATGAATGGGACATTTGATAACAACGAATGGGACATGGGGCTGTGATTCATTGAGATGGAATTTGGGATAAATTCTCAGAGATGAGAATAAGTGAAATGTACAATAGGAGGTAGAAATGGTTCTGGGAGGGACATCTGGGAGGGGAATTTTGGAGAGATGCCGTGGTGCTAGGCACAGTAGGAAGAGGTCTAGAAGCCTGGCACAGGATGGAGAGTAAGAGAAAAGGAGTCTGAAATGGCAAGCAGAGCTCAAATCATATAGATATCCAGATTTAGGCCAGCTGGGGTTTGGACTTGGTTTTAATAGCAATGGAAAGCCATTGGTGGATTTAAAAGGGCAATGTGGAACTTAATTTACATTTTAAGGTTCTCAGTCTATCTGCCCTGTGTGTCATGGATGGGAGTAAGATGGAAGGGAAGCAAGACTTGGTGCTAGACTTACAGTAATTAGACTTGGTAATTAGGCCTACAAGGAATGTACAGAACAGCCGGAGAGAGAAAGTTTGGGTTCCTCACACTTTTAGTGACATCAGAGAGCCTGGATTACTCTGTCCTTAGCCTCACTGTTACTCAGTTTTCTCACTTAATTGATAATATTTAGAGCACCCATCTAGAATGGACTGTTAAGTTTTGTATCTAACAAGTCTGGCACATAAAGATCAATCACTTTGTAAAATAACGGCTCTTTTTAACTGTCATTGTAACTTTAGGGGTCTGTAAAGAGTTCCTGGTCATGAGTTGAAGTTAGAACAAGGTACTCATGGAAAGGAGCAACTTCAAGCCATGTTTTGGCTTTTAATCTGTCAACCAATGCCTTTGAAACAACAGCTACTCACAGATATCAATTGCACTCCACGATATTTCACACGGTATTGTGTTTAATTTCCCAACAGTCTCGCAATGCCATTGTATTGCCATTGTGTTAACACCTTCAACTCTGGCTTGAGGAAAATATGGTCCACCTAGAGATATGGTAACTCTTTCAAGGTCAGGAAGTTAGTGACAGAGCCAGAATTCAATCTATCTCTGTTGAAATAAATCCCCAAACTCTCTCCACCTTAGTGCCTCACAGGCAATACAATGCATGTATCCCAAGCTCATCACAGATTCCTGGGATTCCAAAGCCTCTCTATCTCAACACAAAGTATAGCACACATGGGAGGTCCCCAGGGCACATGGGGAAGAAAGAAATCTGCCCATTCTTTGCTTTACAAAGAAGGACAAAACAGACCTCTTCCATCTGGCATTCTGTAAAGCCCAGCTTTGCCAGGTAAAGTCTGGAAATGAGTTTGCACCCACTGCTGAGTACCAAATGTTAGATAGCTAATTAACCACAGAGATCTGGGAAGGAACCCATTAAAGAGACCAAATACAGCATGAAGGGAAAGTAAATGGTACTATTGCTTCTTATTACTGTAATCTCCATTAATATTAATATTAATGCTATTATTTAATTTTATTATTACTCTGATATATCATTATTATTGCTGTCTCCTACCATTTCCCATATAAATCTATCACCCAATGTTTTAGAGGTTTAATACTGTGATAGTTATGTAATTAAACAAATAGAAATAATAGTTGCAGAATTGCAGAGTTACATAATCATTGCTCTGCAATGGAAACCATAAATAAAACTTACATGCCTCACTAACAGTTACATTAAAAACAATAGAAACATTGAAGGCTAAAGTTGAAGAATTATTTAATGGTTACTTAATTAAATAATAAATTATAGCAGAACTACAGAGACAATCAGATGTAAAGCAGTCTGCAGAATGGGGGGGGCACCATTAAGCAGGGTGAGCCCTGACAAGAGGGGCCCTAACAATTTTCTGCCTCCTATTCTGAATCCATGTATGTGAATTTTATCATCCTTGGAATGCAAAACAATTTGTCTATGGCTATGAATCACTTGAATAATATAATACCCTAAAATGACCTGCATGTTACAAACACATCTCTGTGTTTCAAATGCTCTCGAAATGTCTTTAGTCCTGACTAAATACAAGAAACCGACTCCTCCATTGCCACACTGATTGAAGAACTAGTGGGTCTCCTTGAGAAGAAATGCTCACGAGAGGCCAAATGTGATATCACTGTGAAAATTATTGAGACAATCATCATGCCTGGACGTTTCTTTAGTTGTGTTATCCCAGTATTAACATAGCTCAATATTTGGAAAGACCACAATATTTGGTATTAAATCAAATACCCAGATGATGGACTGACTTGCTAATATGATTTTTATCCCTGAGTTCCACAGTCAGGCTGCTGGGATTTTATATAAAGGTGCATTTATTGAGATCTGGAGTGAAGGACACCATCCTCCACCTAAGGACATAAAACAGGCACCTGCTCTAAAGACTGAGCTCAGAAGGGGAAGCCAGAGTGATAGCAACACATTTTGCACTCTGAATCCACCTGTCTCCCCGGGTGTCAGCAGAAGCGGGCCCATTGTTGGAATGAATGGCTCGATGGGATGTTCCTGGGATGCCAGCAGCATGCAGGATGAATAAGCACATGGCATTGCTCAGCAGTGACAATGGGGAGGCAGAAGGCTCCTGTCCAGAGCCAGCAGGGAACAGAGCTGTAGTCTGCCAGTCTCTCTGTAATTCACATTTGAAGGAAGCTCTCAGTTCTCCATCAGGCCTGTTCTGCGAGCAGCCAGGCTGGGCCATTATCATAATGGGGTCACCTGGGAGGCTAGGACTAGACAGGGGAGCAGTCTATTGGGGAGAACTAATTGACTCCTGTCTCCTTATTTGGCTCAGCTTGACAGGCAAACCTAATGATTGGAAAAGTATGGCCTCAGAAGAGGCCCACACCAAGGAAGGGCCAGGAGGCCATTGCACCTGCTGGGCCTGAGGGAGGCGGAGCAGACTGGCCAGTGTCAGCCCCATAAGCTCAGGTCACAGTTTTCCAACATGCAGCTCCAACACGCCCCTGGCCCACGGGGAGACTGTGCTGCCATCTGTCTGTGTCCTACACCGATGCAGTGATGAAGGGCACTTAGAATTCACATCTCTCAGCATCATTTTGTCCTCATTGCCCAAGAGCTCACCTTTGTTTGCTTCCCAAAAGGAAATTGAAAGGAGGGTCCTCATGTGGGAAAGTTGGAGATGAGCATGGTCTTGGGATATGGAGGAACTTTTCCAAGAGCTGAGAGTCTAGGCTAAGAACAGCAGACTCCTTGGCTAACTCTGGCAGGCTGCAGGGTGCTGTGGTGCTGTGAACTCCCTGGGTATTCTTAAACAAACAAACCTGATAGAGTAGCTCTGGCTTTTTGTACTAACATATCATAGGCTGGGCAGCTTTAAAAAAAAATCACAAATATATTTCCTACTGTTAAGGAGGTTGAAACTCAGAGTCAGAGTCTCTATGTAGTCAGAAGGTGTTCCCTTTTCTATTCCCAAAACAGAGCAGAGTGGCTCATGCCTACAGGCCCAGAGTCCCGAACACAGAGGCAGAAGAACAGCCATTTAAAAACAAAAAAACAAAAAAAAAAAAAAAAAAAACAAGACCACTAACTCATTCCATCAGGAAGACCCCACTCTCACTACTATATTTAACCATAATTACTCTCCCTAAAGATCCCCTTTCTAAATTGCATCATATTAGGGATAAGGGCTGCAGCATAAGTCAGAGAAATATAAACAATCGGTCCTGAACGCCTTGCTTGGAACTCCTGCTTCCTCTCTTTGTTGGGTGTGAGTTCTGTGTGACTTCGTTCTCACTGTCCATTACCTGGTCTGCAGAATGAGCATCATGCCTCCTACATCAAGGGCCAGAGAGCGTGGGAAAGACTTGACTTACACTGGGTTCTCCACTATCTGTTCCCCAACTTTCTTTCTGTTTCTTTTCAAGGGATCTTGATTGTTGGGTTTTGGGGTTTTTTTTTTAGGGGGTTGTTTTTGTCTTTGTCACGGGGTCTGCTCCTTGCCCCATTACATGCAGAAAATTCCTTTTGAGATTCCTTTCATGCTGAATTTTTACTTAATTTTTTTTTTTCAATCAAAAATCATCAGAGGGAGGCTGGAGAGATGGCTCAGCAGTTAAGAGCACTGGCTGTTCTTCCAGAGGTCCTGAGTTCAATTCCCAGCAACCACATGATGGCTCACAACCATCGTAATGAGATCTGGTGCCCTCTTCAGGCCTGTAGGGATACATGCAGACATTACACTGTGTATATAATAAATAAATAAATTTTAGGAAAAAAAATTATCAGAGGAACCCACCCTTCAGGAGGTAGGAGTGCTCTTCTGGAACTTCAGGAGGAAGGAGGTCACTGAGCTGGGAGGTGCATGGTCACCTGCCAATCACAGGGCAGAGTGTTCTTCCAGTGCTCTGATCTCTGGAGCAGGCTTCCTTAGCTTCTCAACTCTCTGTGACCCCTTTGCAGGGCTCTCTCTGAATAGCCCCCAAGCTTTGTGCCACAGGACCAGATGCTGCCAGCTTATTCCCACAAATGGAATCCCCTGGCCATTCCCAGGCCCACATGCCACAGCTATCTCTAACCGAGATGCCAACACCGGTGCGTGGAAACCACTTCCCTGAATAACGTCTTTGTACTGAGCGGAGGAATCAGAACGGAACAGATGTTTTAAGGACTCTATAAATCCGTGAAGATGAAAAACCACCCACCCAGCAATTTTTAACAATGTGCCATGCTGATGAACCAGCATATCGGAAATACCAAAATAAATACGAAATCCCACTGAAGCCTCAGAATAAATCTTAGGTTTCTTTTTTTTCTCCCCTTTCCTTTTTCCCCCTTTTAACATACACTAGACATCATTTTTAATACTCCTTGACGATCCACAGCTAGGAGCAGAAAGCCTTTAAAAACATGGCTGCTTCCCTCTGAAGTGACCTGGCGATCAGCCTCATGTGTGTGAATAATCCCCCAATTGCTTCCTAAGAATCTCACCCCACTCTCCCAGCGCCTTCTCCCTCTCCCAGCACATCGACTGTTGTCATGTTGCCGCTCATAACTCCTTGCTGAATTCCAATGAGGTTTTCTAATTAGCCTAATTAATTTTCTGCCCAACTTAATAAGACTGTCTCTGGTTCAGAAATAATTGGACTTCCCAAACACCATTTCCCCTCCTCCATTTCTCAGTCGTGAATTGTGATCCAGCCTCCTTTAATAATTCAAAATTAGCTTCTGTTTTTCAGATGATGGGTTCATGTTTGGAGAGTTATTTAGTTTTTTTCATTAACACCCTCACATCTCCCCGCTCCCTCTTCTGAAGAATACCTTTAAAAGCAATAAAATAAAAGGGAGACTTGGATCCCTTCCTGCAGGGAGAAATCTGTTTGGGACGGAGGTTTCCGTGGGGTTTTGCTTCTTATCTTATTAGTTTTCATGAAGGGAAATAATTGACCTGGATGAAGCACACTCTTTCCCACAAAGTTTGGAAGCAGCTGTAAAAAAAAAAAAAAAAAAAAAAAAAAAAAAAAAAAAAAAAAAAAAAAAAAAAAAAAAAAAAAAAAAAAAGAGCCCTACCAGACCAAGGCCTGCTTTCAAAGGAGAGGCTTCCAACATTCTCAGGCAATTGACCTCCTAAGGGGAGAAGAGCCTTCTTGTAACCACTTACAAATTTGTTATGTGTGTTTGTGAATGTGTTACTATAGAAAAATAGAATTGTTACGATAGTAAGTGTGTGTTCTCCAAAAGCAAAGCCAAACAATGAGCTGGAAATAAAGTGGAAGGCAGGGAGCAGAGGAACCGGAGAGATGAAGGAGAAGCAGGCAAGGCAATGAAAAGGTCACTGCCCCAAAGCATGCTGGAATAAGGTTTGCAAAACTGTGTAAAGTGCATATTGTCTTGTGTTTGCACTCAGGTTCTGGAATGCCGGGCAATCTCAGCCTCTACAGTAATGCTTTTGCAGCCCTAGGAATATTTTGCTTGGAAGCATGAAGATGGAATTATTTTCTCATTCCCTAGAAAGCCTCGGGCAATTTTTGGAGGACTCATAAATATGACAAAGAAGACTGTTCAGAGATAGAGAGCACCATAAGCCTACGAACTTCACAGTCTTTGCAGACAGAACAGCTGGGAGCCTTCTCCTTATGGCCACCAGGCTTAAAGTGAATTTTGAAGGTGGGAGGGCTTCAGAAGACTTCATTTCAAACAATCACAATAAAGGCGAATCCTTGTTCTTCCCTTTTGATGATCCTAGAACAAACACCCGCAAACAAAATGGCGGCAGAAATCAAACTGGATCATTACTCAACAAAAACAAGCCAGAACTTGTCTTCTGCGAGTCCCAAGCTTCCACTAAGAGTCCCTTAGACATGCAGACCCATTAAGAAAACATGAGTCAGGAAACTTGGTGTACACCAAACTGGTAGGTTCAGACATAATAACCTTCTACTCAGACACAGGGTGCTTTCTCCCAAACCTCTTTGTCTGTGGACGCCCCTTCCTCTTCGCATCCCATCTCTTGTCCTTGTATGGGGATGTTTCAGAGACAGCATTTGGTAGTGGGGATGAAGCCCAATCAAATTTATTTTTCAAATATAAATAACATTTAATTTGCCACAAATGTCTTGAGATGAAGCCTGTCTACATTACTAGCTAACAAACTTGGAGTTAGTAATGGTTAGTGGGAAGAGAAGTTGGGTGATAGGATCAAAGTAGAAAATGAATAGTAACATTTGTGGCCATCTATTTGAAAGAAGCTTATTCTCAGCAGCCAATTAGGACAATGTGGGGCGGAATTTAGTAGTCCACATTGGACTTAAAAAATCTCAGACTTCTCCTTTTATTGCTTGAGTAACACAACTTGATCTCACCAGGATGATACAGGGCCCACTGGCCGTCTGGGGTTTCCTTGAAGCATGGCTCATTTAACAAAATGGATTTTTCAATAAAGATCTGGTCAAAATTGGAAGCTAGTAAAGTAGTGACTAAACTTTAAGTCCTTTGCCCACTTTCTAGCCCTAGATTGGAGTCAATGTTTTCTAACCCAATCCTCCCTCTGGTTAGGTTCTCTTGTACTATAATTTTATGACTCTGGTCCTGATGTAGAAATGCCTTGGGGATGATATCCTGTTGAAACAAAACCAAGTCAATTTAAAAAAAAAAAAAAGAAAAGAAAAAAAGCATGCACAGTTTCAATCATCACCTGAGGACCGAACTCCAAGTCACCACAGCAGAAGTGCCTCTACTTGCCCCTAAGTTGAGGCAGGTGCCTTCTGATTCTCATCAGTTGGCACTGAACACAGATCTCAGGCCACCCTGGGTTTGGGCTCTGAAACAGGAGGAGGTGAGCATTTTCTCCACTCCCATTTGCCTTGATGCTGGGCTTTCAAAGTTCAGAAATAATGTATCAATCCCGATTACATGAGATGTGACAGGCAAAAATCCCTGGGAAAGATAATGGCTCCATGACACACCATTGAGGAGGTCGTTTTCACAGAGCTCACAAAACCAGGCCCCAAAATGTAGCAACTTAATACCAGGAACTTTTCACAAAGGTGTTGGGCAAATGCAAAGATGGGTAGTAGAGATCAGAGTTAAACAAACGCAGGGCTAGGACGGCGGTGGGAGGTGGGAGGGGGGTGGCGGGGAGTGTGTCCAGAACCACGAGTGAGTCCTCTGGGCACGAGCTAGAACTACCTTGTACCTTGTTGGGACTTCAAGAGGAAATTCCAAATATAAAGGCTATGCAGCAATTTCTAGAGATGCCACTCCATCTCTTGAAGGAGAAAATGGTAGCAATGGACTGACCTGCTCAAAGACAGCCTGCTCCCTCTGAAGGTACCTGTCATTCAGGGATACACTGGGGTATATGCTGCCTGGCTGGAAGCTCCATCACTAGTCAAGGTTGGATGGATAATAAAATAGCTGGGTCACCTTTTAAAATCCAGCCAGGTTTGTTTCTGTGATCTCCCACAGCAAGCAAGGAAGCATTTCCTTACTATGTCCAGGAGGTTGCTGGCCATGACCTCCACATAGTGCTTCCGTGTTTTTGTATTGTCCTCAGGTAAAGCAGGTCAGGGGAGGAAGTAACTATAAATGTTTCTCTCGAACACCTGGTCTTCCATCTTCTTCCTGAGATCAGGTGATCTCAGTGTGTAGGAACTCCATAATGTAAAAAAAAAAACCTCCTGGTTTCTGCCCAGGCTTCTTCCTGCTCCTCCCTCATTGCCCCTGGTAAGCTTTTATCAAAAAGCACAAGCAGGGCCTAGGAAATGGCTCAGTGGATCAAAGCGCTTGCCTTACCATCACAACAACCTGAATTCAAATCCTTAATGCCCAGGTGAAAAGTCAGGCATGACTGTGCGTCCTTGCAACCCAGCACCTGGGGGATAAGATTGCTGCGCAGCCAGCAGCAAGCTTCTAGATCAGTAAGAGACCCTGTCTCTGGGCTGTAAGACAGAGAGTGACTGAGGAAGACACCCGACATCCTGCTCTCTGCGTGTCCCCATGCATGTGAACACTCTCACGCATGCACCACACATACATACCACACATGACCCCACACACAGAAGGAAAGCATGAGCAGACAGTGACCAGTAACATTTTAACCTCACCTCCACCCCCACCGTTACAGCCATGCCTTTTCACAAATGCTGGTGACAGTGTGGGTAGTGATGGTAACAACCAAAACTATAGCCCTGTCCCCTGTTAGGCTGAGATCTTGTGTTGAAAATGGGCTGCTCTTACTTTCTGCCCAGGTATCAGTGTTACTATTTCTTAGGAGGAGAGAGACTGATCTCTATTTATCGAAACAAAGGAAAGAATGTCTGGATAAGCGTGTCATAGCCAAGTCTGCATCCCCACTCCTCACACAAAGCTTGAACTCAGACAAGAGTCCTCGCTCTGTCAAGATGCTGAGGACTTTGTCTAATTCCTCAGAGTGATAGAGGCAGCTGGATTAGGGACAGAGTCTAACTCACGTGCAGGAACACATAATTTTCACTCTGTAATCATTTTGAGTGAATGGCATCATCCAGGAGAACCATGTTCAAAAGTGTCTTTCCACATGAGAGTTCAAACTCTGTGGGGATAATAAAGCATGCTAGAAAAGTTACCAGTTATCTTGGCAAATCAAAACACAGGGGCTTCAGTTAAGCTCAAATTTTAGGTCCATGAATGTTCTAATATAACTATGATTCATATACTTATCCTAACATCACTTGCTATTTGCCAGATGTTGGAACTTAGATAGTCCTATAGCAGTTTTGTTTTGTTTTCTTCCTGGCAAGCCTCAGGGCAGTCCATCTGTGTCTTGGTGGCCTGACTTCCCGACTTCACTTTGCTGGGACAAACTGTAAATACTGTCAAGGAAACTGTAATGGCTTTCTCATCTACTGTCCTCGTGGTCTCCACCTGAGGGAACTGGAGCTTCTCCTAGGCCAAGAGTGAAATTCCGGGGTCAATGCACATATCTAAAGCTAAAACATCCGGTCTTGTATACTTGAGTCATTTTTAATCAATTTTATTGAGGTAAATTTATGATAGTTAATGTAAGAAATAGGTGGTATGGCCCGAGGGGATTTGAGGAGTGTGTATGTCTGCACGGGCACCATCCCACTCAGGAAAGAGAACGTTCTTGTTGCTTCCAAGAGTTAATCTGTTGCCTTTGCTACCAACCCCCATGGCCAGCCCAACCACTTTCTGTGTTCTGACCCTACAGACCTGTTCTGGCTCTCCTAGAGTTTCATGTCAATTGACTTCAGGTCTGCAATCAGTACTTCTCTGTCTTCAAGTTCTTTTGCGCATGAGGATTTGAAGCCCATCCATGTTGTTGTACATGCCAAGAGTTCATCCCTTTTAATTGCTCAGTTGTATTCCATTGTTCTGATTTGCCATAAGCTGTCTACCCGCTTATCTCTTGGTGGGTAATTGATTGTTTCCAAATGTGGACAACGCAAATAAAGCTGCTGCCAACACTTGTGTGAGAGTGTTTCTGTAGACATATGGTTTTTGTCTGTCTTAGAGAAATAGGAGGAAATATCAAGGAGGCAGAATTGTGTATTTAAGTTTATGAAAAATAATTACACACGGTTTGCAAAGTGCCTCCAGTGTTTTACATTTCTAACATCGGTGCATGAGATTTCTAGTAGATCCATGTGCTTGCCAACACTTGCTTGTGGTCAGTCTTATAAATTTTAGTCATCATCATAGCCACAAATACATCACACTAAGAAAGAACAAGAGGTAACACCTAAATGAGAGTAAGTGGTGGGAGAGATGCTTCTCTGGAAGACCATTTAAAACACGGTACTTAACAGTGATGGGAAGATAAAGAAGCTGTGATAGTGTGGTGAATGGGGAAGTGGTCCAGACAGTGGGTATCCTGAAATAAAAGGAAGACAACTAAATGCAGTCCCCTTGGGACTGGCAGCAGGACTTTGTAGCTAAATTTACTCAGTCGGGCACACCAAATTCTGCAGCCCTTAGAAGCTTAGTGTCAGCTCCTGAGGAATGGTGAGTCACTCACTGATGGGTACATGGTAGTGACCTAAGGGAAGACATGTATTCAACATGTCCCCAGGCTCCAGTAATAAGGGGAATGTGTTCGCTAGATGTCAGTGCTATCATTCAAAGGCATGGGCGTTCCTGGATGGAAAATTAGGAAAACTAAAAATTCGAGATGAAGTCTGGAAATGGTATCAAGATAAAATATGCTGGCCTCACGTCAGCAGCAGGAGTGTGGGGATGATAGTTGTAGGAAGTTCCTGGTCTCTGGTTTGAGCAGGTGGCTTGATGGAGACACCAGGTAAACAGAGAGGAAGACGGGGGGAAGGGGGGAAACAGTAATGGCAACCGTGACATACAGAGCAGACATGATAGATGATGAGCTTGTCACAGTTGCATTTTTCCTGACAGTAAAAAATTCACTGGCATGTGACAATGAGCATTGGACTTAATGCTATGCCTCAAGTGCCTCTGCTTGGACACTGAGGACAACTGAGGCACAGATCATGCTTTTTCCTGCTTGAGCAAACCTGCAACATCACTGAACCCAGTTGTCAGTACCTAGTGTCACAAATAAAAGTGAAAGATGTCTTTTAAAAATAAACATGGGAGGCTAGGAGTGGTGATCCATGTCTATAATCCTAGTGCTCTGGAGAACGAGGCAAGAGGATGGCAGATTTGAGACCAGCCTGGTTACACAGTCAGACTACATCTCAGGAAAGCAAACCCAAGATGGATGTTGGGAAGATACTTTCTGGAGAAAGGGGAACACAGAAGTAACCGATGCTTTCCCTCTGCCACATGCCAAGTGCTGCCTGCTGGCTTATTTGGAGTCACTGAGCTCTTAAATAAACAAAGTAAGTCCCCTGTGGTTGCTGGTTGGCCATTTCCCCTGCTTCTCTCCACCAAACATTAATGGAAACACCACTCTACCAGGAGTCCACTAACCATGGGAACTATGGATTGTTTGCACCATAGAGCTTTCAAGAAGTCTCATAGTCCTGAGTGTCAATCAATGACAATACAAGGACCTAAGTCCAGAAGGAGGTACATCCCTGGGGTAAGGAGAACAAATTAAAGACATCCATCTAATGAGTCAACTACTCAAAGTTGTAAAAAGAAAAGAATGATGTCTATTGCTGTGAATTCTACAAATGTGATCATAAGTACTCACAGGGTCTTGCCCTTTTGGATGCTTGCCTACTCCATGACAGGCACAGGGTAAGTGCTGCATCATCTTGCCCTCACAGCAACCCTGGTGATGGAGGCAATCATCAACCTTTTATTATCTTCCAGGAAACCATGGCCTAAGCACGCTAGTTTGCCTAAGGTCACATTCTTAAGAGGTAGCTGAGTTGGGTGCAATGCCAGGTCTGTGTGGTCCTTGAACCTGAGGGTTGTTGATTCCTCCGAAACTTTTGATGTTGGGTTATTGGCAACAAATTCACCAGGAAGCAGTTGCTTCATCCATTCTGCTTTCTCTGGTGCCCACTTGTGGGTTACTCTTGATGATCTGTGGTACACCGAGTGTGCTGGATATCTATATGCATTGTCATGTGCCTAAGTCCAAAGGACACAGGCTATTCCACACCCTGCCCCCGCCCTGTCCAAACAAAACAGAGATGCAGGCCACAGAGGTATATCCAAGAAAGGCTAAGCCAAAGTCACTTGGTGCTACTGCAACTCAACTTTCACTTGGTGCTGTGGTCCTTACCCAAACAGAGTCACAAGTGAGGAAAGAGATGGGAAGGGAGGGGGGAGGAGAGAGAAAGGAGGAGGGAGGGAAGGAGAGAGAAAGAGAGAGAGAGAGAGAGAGAGAGAGAGAGAGAGAGAGAGAGAGAGAGAGAGAGAGAGAGAGAGAGAGATTATGTCTCGCTATATGCTGAGAGGACACCTGAAAAAACGTGTCAGATGAGATTGCACCCGCCTGGAGACATTCTCAACACAGAAAGTCGTATGAGCGGATGTTCAATGCTCTCAGAGCTTCTCTTGGTGGAGGAAGAGGGAGCGGGTGCAGGGAGCGGGGAGCAGGTCACAGGAGGTACATTGTTTACAAAGCCACAAAAAGAGGATGAATAGATCTAGTTTGGTCCCCAAAGGCAAAGATGTGAGTCTTCACAAGTAAACAGGAAAGGTTTATTTAGACCGATATTAATTCAAGACAGAGCTCCTGATTTAGGCGTCCGCTTTGCTGCACTGCCCTCTGCTGGTCAGAATCCTCCTTACGGAGCCTGCTGCAGTATTTGCCGGCTCTCAATGGTTCTTACTGATGGCGAAGGTGTGACAAGCTTGTGTCCTCATTTAGGTGTGCATATGGAACACATCCAGGACATCCAACCCATAATTTTTCATCTCTAGCAGCCCCCTTTCCTGTCAGCTCTACTGAAAAGTCTCACACCTTAGAAGTACCGAGAATCCACTACAGGTACCTCCTTACCTACAGTAAACTCTTGACAGAGCTTGAGTGATTATGGGTCAAGAGACACAGCAGAAATGCAAATACTGACTGAATTTAGCCTGTGGCACCTTAATTGTGTATGTACAGTAATATTGGAACTTCTTCAAGCCAATCAATGGGTCCTTCTAAGAAAGATGTATCAGGTAAAGCTAGAGTCACTGTGGGAGGCAGCAAGTGCCAGAAGCCACCCTGGCAGCCAGCACACTGGAGAGACCCATCATTAATCACTGTGACATGAGGTAATGTGCTGGCTGTGTCCTGGTGGAGGCATTCCTGACACTACAGGATAACGAGGAGCTTGCCAGGTAGAGAAATGGGGGGAAGGGGTTCTATGCAAAGGAGACAGAATGTCAATGGCAGGGATGTGAAAAATTGCATGGAGCTTTCAAAAAATTCCCATGGTACTGCTTAAAGTTCCACTGAAAGGCAGGACTGGTGATCAGCTACTGTTTAGGAGGCCAGATGAAACAGACTCTCCATCTTCTGATTTAAAAGCTCGCTGTTAGAGAGGAGTAGATGGTTTAGTGGATTAAATGAGGTCCAGAGTTCGGATCCCCAGGGCCCACATAAAAGCTGGGCAAGTGTGGTGGCCTTCTTGTAATCCCAGCAGAGGAAGAGAGAAAGGATCCCTGGGGTAATCTAGCCTTCTATACTAGCAGAAATTGGAGAACTCTGGGTTCAGCACGAGGCCCCACTCCAATAAACAATAGTAGAGAGTAATTTAGAAAGATACCTGATATCAACTTGAGGTCTTCACGGAAGCATACCCACATACTCATACACCCATGCACACAGATACAACACACATATGTCTCCCATACAAATGACTACACATGCGTGTGTTCAGCCCTCAACATACACACACTCAAAAAAGAAAAAAAGAAAAGAAAAAGCTTGCGATTACAGGCTGTGTTCTATATTGGGAAGCAGCATGATTTGTTTGCCCTGGGAAGGATGCAAAAGATGATTCTGGGGCAAAGAAAGAGAAGACAGAGATGGGGCCCCACTTCAAAGCTTCTGCATTTATTAGAGAACCAGGAAAGTCTTCATAATGATGTCAGTAGCCCGCATGGCAAAGAGAAGATGAATGGGAGGAAGATCTGGGAGGCACAGAACACAAGCACAGATATCTGTGCCAGCAACTGGAAGACAGGATAAATTTTGCAGGCAAAACCCAGGAGGTGGAAAAGATCTGCAGGGAAAAGGCAGCCAAGACATTGAGCTGGGTGCTTATTAGTTATTCCCCCAGCATCGCAATGAGTGAGGAGGCTTAAGGAGAGTCTGACTGCGTAAATAGTTTTGAGAGCTGTTTAGTTTATAGATTGTACTAGGAAAAAAATACGTTTTCCTTCTGTGCCTTAGTTTCCCTCTGGCATATCAATATAAAAAAGTGAGCTGTTCCTATGGGATGTTGCACCTTCTGGGAAATGTTTATAAGACTCTTAGTCTATTTGTTTAATGCTTTATCATACACTAGGTGTATCTGCATCACAGCCTTACAGGATATATCTTTTTATCTCAATCTGATTTTCTCAGAGTGAGTTACAACTGTGCAGCACATTGGAAAGGGTGGAACCCAAAGCTCAGCTCTAGACCTCGGCCTCTTTCCTGCTGTATCACTAACTCATTGCTATAATTTATGGATCTCACTCCTGTGGGGCTCTTTGTGTGGGACTCCTATGGCACACTAGGTTTGGGAAGGATGAGAGTGAAACTAAAAGTTTTACAAGAATGCAAAGAACACCAAATGTCTAAGGCAGAGAAATGGGAGGGGAAAAAAAAAAGAAAAAGCAATGTCCCATCCTTTATGGAGCGCTGAGCTCCTTGGAAGATAAAGGTTATTTAAATGCACAGGCTTATTAATGTCTGCATACTTACAGTTCTCTTCACCTGAGCACAACCTGAAACTGCCAATTGTACAGGAGAGAGACCATGCTTCATGCTTATCTTGATCTGGAAAATTATAGCATAAGGATGAAGAAAGGCAAGCTTAGGGCCTGGATACCTAATGAGCAAATGCATTCATGAGCAACAGTCCTCGTTTTCTTTGTAGCTCCCTCCTTTCCTGTCGGTAGACCTTCTCCGACACCAATTTGGCTACATCATATCCCTGTGTACAAGTTGTACACATCGATGGAGTACTCCCCGCGGGGCAATGGTTCCCTTTTCCAGAGTTGAAAAAGAGCAGCATGTATCCAAGTCCTGCCAGCATGCAAGAAACGTCCCCAACTAGCTCTGTGAAAGATGTCTGTCCCTGATGGTTGCCACAGAGAAATAAATTAAATCTCGCCAGCCCTGAAAGTCACCTTCTGAGGGAAGGGTTTTTTGTTGTTCTTGTTCTCTGGCTTAGCTACTTCCCTGTCCTTCCAATTACCCACAGGGGTAAGAGAATATGGAGACTCCCAAATAGGGCACATGATGTATCCCCTGAGAGATGGATGATACAGTCTGAGTGCAGTCAGTGGAAACTCTGGCTCCCCTTACTTCCCACCAGCTAGAGTGCTACAGGGAGTGGCAGAAGAAGGGCCATAGATTGAAGAATAAGCATGTTTCCTTGAAATGCTTCCTTTGTTAAATTAAAATAACACACAGGGTTCATTGTCCACTGGGAGGTACTTATTTTAGAGCTGCTACTTCTCTTATTCTCTGTGAGGAAGTAAGCTTTCCCAGGAGCTAGAAATACTACATAGAAAGGGTTAAAAGTCAAACTACCATATTTGAACAATGTTTTATGATAAAGCATCTCATTTTGTCATTACTTAAGCCTTATAGATTAGACATTCTAGCCCAATTTTATGGGAACCAAAATTGAGATTCTACCATGAAACCACTTGGCTACACCCTCACAACCATTCAGTAAGGGATGAGTCAGGACCTTGAGACCATTCTGCTGGTTCTCTTCTGTCTTCACGGTCAGTTCCTTGGTATGATGCTTTGGAAGCTAAGGCCAATGAAGAGCAGGGAAGCATAAAATATGAAATAATCCCTGAAAAAGCTTTGATGACCAAAAAAGTATAATTCTGATACTATGATGTTTGCATAGGGTTTTTTAAACTTCCAACCTTCTTAATTATATCTCTTATAAGATAGATGTTCAGTATTGATTATAACTCTCCCCATATGAAGGGGAGATAGGACATGAGGAGATAGGCAGAGCCATTAGCTTGACCCTTCTCAGGCTGCCTGGCTGCCACTTCTTAATTCCCAGTGCAGGACTCAGAGGCTCTCTTCTCATCAGGAATCATGTTGAGCCCCCCAGAGAGAGTTCTAAGAAACATAGCCTCGGGAATATAAACCATAATCATTGTCACCCAAGGCTATAACTCCACAAAGTGGTTTGTGGTGGTGCCATCAATCATAGAGCATGTCACCATAGTCCCAGTGAAAGTCCGTGCCTTTGTGTATCAGGGTTTGTTTAAGGAATGCCACCCCTTTATATTACAGACATGACTTTGGTTGTATCATCACTTGAGGACCTATCTAACCCTCTGTCGTGTGTAAAGTGCTTACATTTGCCCAAAAGATAAGCACATCCACCACTAGAAGCCCATAGCCCTCCAGGCATGGTACAAATGATTGCATCCACACATTAACCTAAGCATAACCTGACGTCAGAGGTAACAATGATTAGGATTTGCACATCCCTTGGCCAAGGAAAGTCCAGTCATTTCCTTTTTCTATCCCTGGGCCCCAGAAGAAGTTGGACTTGGAAATAAGTATCTGCCCTTAAATAGTTGGAAAGGACACTTGACCCCTTTACCCAACGTGTTGCAGAGTCTAGCAACAATGCACTTCCTTTTCAAAAACATTAATTATCTAAGACAGATACATTTCCTAAACAGACTTCCGCTTTCACCATCTCTGACAGGTTTACTGCAGACTGCTTCAGGAGGGAATCCCCAGCAATGTTAGAGACTGAGATCCTTTCCCTCTGGTTCACACTTTGCTTCTAACAACAGTCATTGCTATCCAGTTTTTATTAACTTGAGTAGCAGAAAGCATTTGATTTACATGTTCTGTATTATATGTAATAATCATCTCTGTACAGATGTTGGATGGATAGAACCACATTTTTGTAGATTGGTTAAATAAAATCAACTATTTATTCCCTCTAGATTCCAAATTGCAATTTACTTGTGCGGAATTTAGTAATACTTAGCACTTTACATATCTAAAGTACTTTACAAACATTAACAAATTAATCCTCTCCATCGCCCCTCAATGTTCGGAGTCATTAACTCCAAATCACAGATGGGGAAGTCAGGAAAGGTTAAGAGATATGCTCCCAGTGGCAGAGGAAGTCGGCATTGCCCAAGACAGGAAGCGGCATGACCTGCTCTTCAACAGTGGGCTAATTTTGGAACATCAAGAGCTTCTAGGGCAAGCAGTCATTGAGGCTTCAGCTGAAGAGCCAATTTGATGCTGGCAGGTTAACCGAGCAAATCGGTACCCACCAGAGAAAAATGCAGGTGACTACAGGGTCTATGCGACCTGATGATAAAGGGCTGTGTGCATGGGACAGTCACACTGGATACAGTAGTTCTTCTCAAAGGCCAATGCATTTCAAGTTCCCAGTGTTCTGCAGTGTGCTGAAGGATGTGCTTGGTTCCAGAAAAGCCATGGCTGCCACTGCCACTACGTCAGAAGACCTTGCAACCTTATGGTTCATTCCCTGTTCTTCTTAGGTTGTGAAAGGGAAACAACTTGGTGGTCATCTGTCAGTGTGTGTGAGCCTTGAGGTGAGTCTTCACTGTGGGTGGCACACATTCTGCATTCTGACCAAGCCCTTGGTAGGAACTGCTTACAACAGTTGAGTTTTATTGAATCTGTGGTTCTGAGTTGCTTAAAATTCACACAGCGAATTACCCCTTTTAGGAAAATTACCATAAAGGTGTAACCGGTGGAATTGGCTTTTACTTTGTTTCATAATTTCTGCAGACATTTGTCACCTCAGGTTTTTGGAAAATTGCATAGAAATTATTCCCTCTTCTATTTTATCTCTGTCAAAATCAGTGCTTAAATAATCACCAGCTATTGGAAATGGATACCACCCAATCAAAAGTTGCTGTTTTAAAACCTTGAAAAAGATCAGGGTTAACAATAGCCAAGGAAACACAAAGTTGGGTATATGTGTTTGCTTTCTGTTGCTGTGACAAAGACCATGACCAAAAGCAACACTGGGAAGAAAGGGTTTATTTCATTCTATGGCTAATATTCTGCAGTGAGGGAAGCCAAGGCAGGGATTCAGATCAGGAACCTGGAAGCAGGAACTGAAGCAGAGACCCTGAAGGAATCTTATCTACTTGGTTTGTTCCCCATGGTTTACTCAGCTTGTTCTCTTACAGCACCAGGACCACCAGCGAAGGGGTGGGTACCATCCACAGTAAGCTAGGTTCTTCCACATCCATCATTAACTAAGAAAATGGTCCCACAGACTTGCCTACTGGGTAGCCTGATGGGAGGGATTTTCTCAATTTATGTTTCATTTTCCCAGATACCCTAAGGTATATGTCAAGTTCACCAGTACATGGGGGGGGGGGGGAGGTTTAACAATAAAGACTGCATTCATCAAGCCATTGTTAAATATTGCCCTGGGCAAGGAGCTTTCCATACAATCTCAACTCATCTTGAAACACTGCCATACCTGGTACCAGGAAAACACAACTCGGTAAAGATGGTTTTCCGGGTTGAACTGAAAATAAAGCCAGAACCACTGACGTTTCCCGTGAGTGTGTAACCAAGTGAAAGAAGGGAGGCTGCAGCACGGGGGCTCCAGAGTCAGCCGCAGAAGAGCCCTCCTGGCACAGCGAGTGCCTCATCCGCGTGGATGCACGCCAGCCCTGCGACTTGAACCTGTGCACCGATCAAACCGTTGTTGTGCAAGAGAAAACGCTGCTCTGTTTCTGGTTTTTGTCCTTCACCTGGATTCCAGTTTCATTACGTGTGTGGCCCTTTCTTTCCCCTCCCGCCGC
Source organism: Peromyscus leucopus (assembly GCF_004664715.2). Classification (NCBI taxonomy): domain Eukaryota; kingdom Metazoa; phylum Chordata; class Mammalia; order Rodentia; family Cricetidae; genus Peromyscus; species Peromyscus leucopus. The sequence continues at coordinate 42,437,074 of NC_051069.1, read as the reverse complement.
AATCCGTTCTGTTTACATGCGTTATCCAAAAGGGATCTTTTGGCTTCTGGATAATAGCGTGTTTACCTGACTTTCTCTACTTTAAATGGAGAAAATAAAAAGAAATAATTAACGCTCTTTCCTCCAAATATTTGGCACAGAGCCCACAATACCTTTCAACTAATCGAAGTGCCCTTTTATCTGATGCTGGAAGAAGCTTGGTTAAAATCTGAGACTCTGTGTTATTCACGTGGGTTATTTGTCTGGCCCCCGGAAAAACAACTTCATAATTCAGATTACAAATACCAAAAGACACACAATCTCTTTATTTGTCCTGCCACTTTGTTTTTAAAATGAAGGGGAAAAATTCTACAGGCTTCACACAATAGCAATAGTGGAAGCAAAGTAGCGGACTGTGAATACACCCAAGCAGAAGCCAAAAGGGTCACAGGATATAGAGTCACTGCTTAGTACTTGGAAGGATTTTTCTAAAGGCTGTGACAAATTTGCCTCAAATTTATAAACTTGGGATCTATAGCTTAAGTTGAAGAAATTCTTTGACCATAATTGTTTTTGCTTTTTTTTTTTTTTTCCGAGACAGGGTTTCTCTGTGTAGTTTTGGTGCCTATCCTGGATCTCACTCTGTAGACCAGGCTGGCCTCGAACTCACAGAGATCTGCCTGGTTCTGCCTCCCGAGTACTGGGATTAAAGGTGTGTGCCACCACTGCCTGGCCTCATAAATTCTTATATATTTGCTTAACTGTATTTCATTCACAAATCATTCAAACTGCAGTGCATCATTCATTCATTGCCAAAGTCCTTGTGTTTCTTTTTATGCTCTGCTTTCAGAGAAGTCATTTATACTGCTGAAATATTGTTCATAAGTTTGTTTTAGAAAGTGCGTTTTAGTTCATGTGTTTCCATTCACTTGGCTATTTGTCCCTGTGCTTTATCCTACCTTGGTTTCCACAATTCTCGCTCATATAAAACCTCCTCTTTCTCACTAATTAGACTCCCGGAGCTCCACCTGGGGCCTAGCCGTGGATCTCTGCATCCAGATTCCTCAGTCCTTGGATGGGGTTTCTGGCACGACTATTAGGGTGTTTGGCCATCCCATCATCAGAGTAGGTCAAAGACTGAGGGGCCCCCAACTGGATCAGGCCCTCTGAATAGGTGAGACAGTTGATTGGCTTGACCTGTTTGGGAGGCATCTAGGCAGTGGTACCGGGTCCTGTGCTCATTGCATGAGTTAGCTGTTTGAAAACTGGGGCTTATGCAGGGACGCTTGCTCAGTCTGGGAGGAGGGGACTGGACCTGCCTGGACTGAGTCTACCAGGTCAATCTCAGTCCTTGGGGAAGGCTTTGCCCTGGAGGCAGTGGGAATGGTGGGTGGGCTGGGGGGAAGAGGAGGGGGGGCAGGAGAGGGGAGAACAAGGGAATCCGTGGCTGATATGTAGAACTGAATGGTATTGTAAAAAAAAAAAAATAAATAAAAGGGAAAAAAAAAGAAAAAGAAAAAAAAAGAAAGTGTGTTTTATTTCACAAGGATGTCCGAACCTAAATGTGGTGACCACTTGAAAGAATGACAAAGAATGTCCCCATTGGTAAAGGTGGTTTTCTATGGTTCTCTCAGTGTCACTAATGGAGCTCTGAGACCTCTGAGGCCAGATTACCAGTCCCCTCCCTTAGGTGGATGCAGAGCCCAAGTGTCTTCCATGACCAGTTTAACCCCTGATGCACTAGGCTACCCCCTTCACTCAGCCTTCTGTAGGGGCTTACCAGGCTCCACCCAGATATCTTATCTCTTAAAGGTCACGGAAATGATCAAAGATGATCAAATCTCCGTTGTGACGATTATGTGTCCCAGAGCCCAGCCTGCCCTCGGTTCCAGCTGCCACATTCAGGGTCAATAAACTATTATTCTAGCTGCTTTTCACAGCCCACTGACTCAAAATTGACTGCCTGCAGCTCTGTTTTACTGCATGGAGGAGAAAGAGAGAGAGAGAGAGGAGAGAGAGAGAGAGAGAGAGAGAGAGAGAGAGAGAGAAGAGAGAGAGAGAGAGAGAGAGAGAGAGAGAGAGAGAGAGAGAGAGAGAGAGAGAGAATCCTATAGATTATAAGGAAAACAGGGTCAAGAAAATAATGGAAGATAATGAACATATCCCACGGATTTTGATGTAAGTCTTAAGAAACAGACACAGTGTAACTGATATTATAGTCTCCTCCAATTAGTAGATAAGAACTATTCCTTTTTATGGATAATAAGCTAATGTCAATAAAATAACAGTGTTGACAATAACCATTTTTTATGAAAAGGGAACATATAGGCTGAGTGTTCATTGTGAGTATTCACTGTGCTTGCCTTAGGCTTCTTATCTATCTCATATTCACTTTCAGCACAAACTCCTTCTGAGATGGGTGTACTTCTTCCCATATCACTAGTGTGGAAATGAAGGCACATAAATGTAGGCAGCTTTCCCAAAGAAGCACGAGTGGTAACTAGTGAGGTCTTTACTACCGTGTTCAGCCAAGACGCCAGGATCTCACTGCAGCCCCATGAGGGGGTATTATTCTAACACTGTAAATAAAAAACCAAGAGACTGTGGTGAAAACAGCTGACTCTGCATGACAGGGTACCCTGTCAGAGTGAGGAATCCTCAAACCCACATTTGCTCCAAAACCACTGAGTCTTCCCGTTAAACCAAAGCACCAAATCACTACACTCCTTGGCCTAAGTACCTGGATTTATTTCCCTCATCATTGATGCTTCTGATGTTTTGAACCTCCTGGCTCATGACTTTTCTAAGATCCTCCATCTCAACTTGTTGCTCTAACTCTGTCTGAGTGAAATAGCAAGAGAGCCAACTCTGAGGGAGCCTCTGGTGACTGCTGTTTCCAACCTGTGACTTTGAGCTACACTGTCACATTCCTCTGCCAGGACATTCTGCCACCTGACCAGGAGTTGTCCTGAAGGGAGACAGGGATGCCTTCTCACCCATCTGCTGGGAGCAAGTGGAGAGGCTGCTTAGGGACAGAAGTTCTCAACCTGTGGGTCTCGACCCATTTTGGAGTCGAATGACCCTTTTACAAGGGTTGCATATGAGATATTTACATTATGATTCATAAAAGTAACAAAATTACTGTTATGAAGTAGCAGTGACAATACTTTCATGGTTGGGGGTCACTGCAGCATAAGGAACTTTATTAAGATCCCAATGTTAGGAAGATTGAGAACCACTGGCTTAGAGGATTGTCAGGCCTCAGCACTGAGCTCCTTGGGCTGCCACAGCTCTCTATAGCAAGACAAGAAGACCAAAGTGGTGCACAGATGTGCTAGAAAAGCCCAGCGTGTAGTTGGGAGGAGGTCTTCCATAAGGTTAGGAGGCAACTGAGAAACAAAAACCTTCTCTACTTTGGTTTTCTACTAATTGAATAATGGCAGGCAAAGGCTAGGGATGTAGCTCAGTGATAACATACTAGGTAGGGTTTCATAGGCAGGCTCTGAGTTGAATATATTCAGTACTACACAATGGTGATGATGATCACAGTGATGATGATGGTTGTGGTAGTGGTGATGGTGGCTGTGTGGTGGAGATAAAGGTGATGATGGTGGTGGTAGTGGTGGTGGTAGAAGTGGTGGAGGTAAAAGTGATGATGGTGGTGGTGGTGGTGGTGGTAGTGGTGATGGTAATGATGGTGGTGGTGGTAATGGTGATGATGATGGTGATGGTGATGATGGTGGTGGTGGTGGTGGTGGTAATGGTGATGATGATGGTGATGATGGTGGTGGTGGTAATGGTGATGATGATGGTGATGATGGTGGTGGTGGTGGTGGTGGAGGTGGTGGTGGTAATGATGGTGGTGGTGGTGGTGATAATGGTGATGATGATGATGGTGATGATAGCAGCTCATTATTTCTACAGCTTTAAGAGACAGACATTCTTATACTGACTTTTTAGATTGGGAAAACAGACATTCTAGTAGAGTAACTCAAAATATTAACACACAGTAAAACTATAAATACTGGAATCTTTGAAACAACTGGGATAAGTTTTCAAGAAAGAATTTAGATAGAAGCCTTTCCTTCTGGAGACACCTCGAGGCACTGAACCTGCCATTCTCCCAAAGCCGCAGTGAGCTTGGCATGGCTTGGGAACTAGCACTTTATTTAGCAGAAGAAAAATCTAAATGGATGGCCACCATGGGCCACTGGCAGGGCTCCAGAGATGGAGTTCACTTCCCTCAGCCTCAGCTCGATCTGAGAGACCTTGTAAATTCACACTTGAACTCATTGGAGGGGCACTGTCCCCTCCCCCCAGGTTAACGTTCTAATGTGTATACAACCAAACACTCCTGTTTCCCCCACATAAGCCATTTAAATTCAGCACATTATGGGGAAACTGAAGGAATGTCAGTTTGCAGACACCACTTAGGTCAACAAGATGCTTTGGAGGAGAGGCACAGAGTATATGAAGGGTCAGAGGTCATGGTGTCCAATTACACCAGCCAACCAGTGGTGGAGCTGCAAAAGAAGATGTTATCATCAGCCATGGCAGCTGAGGTCAGACGGGTACCATGGTGTTCCTGGCCCCATTTCTGTTATTCACAATATTTAACAATACCATATAAAAATCCATTTCACTTTATGCTGGAAAGGTTTGCATTGGCCATGCTCTGTTTCACAAGTTCACACCTTGAGACTAATTTGCAGTGACCACGTTCATCCGGTGAATGCCGATTTCTGGTAGGGAAGATTGTAATGAGAAACAGGTAGAGACCTTGAGAGATGTGTCAACTCTTCACTGTGGACATGGGAAAGGGAAGCAGGGCATTATGTGTTCCATAGATGAGCAGGCAACAGCAGCAGGGGCCTCCTCCCCTGCCACCGTTCAGCCCAACACCTTGGATAGAGGCTTGTGCGTCCGAATCCTGGGACCATCCCTTTGTCTGGATTGCACCTGTCCATCCCAAAGAAGAATCTGAGGACAGAGAAGGAGGAATGATGGCTGACCTGGACCATCCATCTGCATCCCCTTGCTCCCTGCTAATGAAAACTGCTGCTGCCGCTGGCGATCCTGGCAGCTTCAGGGACATCAAGAGAAGGGGGGAAAGCCACAGAAAGCGAAAGCGTCAGTTTGATCTACAGTGTAATTACACCCGTGCTGGGAGACAACCCAAACTTGGCCCCAGTGCAGGTATATTTCTTTTTGTCCAGAAATTCATTTTCATATCAAAAAAGAAACCATTTAAGTTGTGAAACCAAACAGGACAAAGGAAAGAAAAGGCCAAGGATGGCAACCTGGGGCCTGGGTGTCAGCCCTGAACTGAGTGCTAATAACTTGGACAGGGTTCGAGAGTAGCCTGGGAATAATTCCCAACCTGCTCACTCCAAGGCAGAAATCAAGCATCTGATTCCAAGTGGAAGATCTTTTGGAGGCAAGGATGGGGAGGAGGAGGTGCATGAAGGAGACAGGAAGGAGAGGGAGCGGAGCCCAGGTCTCTGAACATCCGGATCCATTTGTCTTTCTCCAGGACCCATTGAGCAGCACTAAAACAATGCTGATGCTCTTTTCAGAGCTCTGGAGGGCAAGTGAAATAACAAATAAGAAAGCGCTGCAAAATCAACACAGTGGATACCAGATAAAAATAGATGTGACTAAAAACAAATATCATGATTGGCTTCCTTTCTACCCAGAGGCAGAGTGGCGCAGATATGCTAACGGAGATTAGATGTCAAGGTCCTCCTGGAACTTCAGTGTGTGGTCTCGAAGAGGGGTGGTTCTCTTAAGAGTGATGCAGATGAGATGCAGACTGAAGTCTATCTTCCCCTCACCTGCAGCTCTGTCCTCATCTCTCCAATTCACTGGCATCCTTCCAACTCCTTTGCATCTTCCCTGAACCATTCTTACAAGCCCATCTCACAAGAATAAGTTAAGATATATGGAAATCAACACACACACACACACACGCACGCACGCACGCACGCACGCACGCACGCACGCACACGCGCGCGCACACACGCTGCCAGGTCTATCATCTCCTGCCCCTGACAAACCATGGATGCTATTGGCCTAGCAGCATGACTTATGGAATAAAGCATCTGTCTAAATGAACCTATAGGAGCATAGTGTCTGATCAGCAAGTGCAATTCCATGCTCCCAGAGGACGGCTGCTTTGTGTGAAGATCCTACACTGACATGTCTCTTCACGTGCAAGTCACAATAACATGATGGATCCAGGCTGAATTTCCAAGTAAAATAGACAAACTCCTTCAATGGAAATAGGGACAACTTCCTCCTCATTCCTTCTTGTGCCCGGTTTCTCGCTTCTTTTCATATGCTACTCTCAGCTAAAAACAAAACGAACAACAAAAGATCCTGGGAGAGGAAGGCAGTATTCTCCACTATTTCCCCAAAGTTAAGCATATCACTGTGCCTCTTTTTCTCTTCCTCAGTGTGCCCTCCCCCATCTTGCCAGAGAGCAAGAAAATGCTGGCAGGTGTGGAGCTGACAGAATACCACCTCAGAGCCATTTCCAGCTGATAAAGTGTCAAATGAGATGGAACAGAAAGTAAAATCCATTTGAGGGAGCCGCGATGGCTGGGCTGATGGATAAGGGAGGCGTGGGTGAGGCTGGCCCGCCACTTCCAAGGTGCTTGGCAGCTTAGAGAGTAGAGGACGGCGTGATACCCGTCAGCTGCTGCGGTTTTCAGTCACCTAATATGCTGCACTTGCTACATACTGGTGAGCTCCAGGGCTGGCCGAATAGGCTTGGAAGACAGGAAAGACGTGCTCAAGTCTGAGAAGGAGAGAGCAACTAATTTCATGTCATTCTGGATACAGGGCAATTTGGTGACCTAGAAATAACATCGGATTCTAGAATTGACAAGGTTGTCAAAGGTAGAGCATCCACTGAGAACTGTGACTTCAAACAAGGCAACTTTCTCAGCTCCTAGTTTCCCATCTGTGAAACAAAAGAGGTCAGTGGGAGTCAGCAGGGCAACTTGCCCCATGCATTTTCATTGTGACCTTTACCTTTGTGGACTCAGAGATGGTGACTCCAGCATGATATGGTCACACTGTTTTAAGGATATCCACAGAAGTGGCTCAAGGAAATTCATCTCACAAAAGAAAACCATGGAAGTGGCCGAAGTCTCTGTCAATCAGCCATTCACCACTGCAACAAAATATCTGGGATGGTTCATTTACTAAGGGAAAAGGTTTGCTTTGGCTTACAGTTTTGGAAGTTTCAGTCTGTTGTTGGTTTGTAGAGGTTTAATACATAAGCATGCTTTTTGTTTGGCTTTCCTAAAAATATCCATTTGCTTAGGGTCTGTAGCATACCAGGGCAGAGGTAAATGGTGGGGGTGCAGGTGGCAGAATTGATTTCCTTGTGGTTGGGAAGTGAGCTAGAAAAAAAAAAATGAAGAGGTGGAGCCGTGATTGCCTTATTTAAGTGCATGGTGACAATGACCTAGTGAGCTTACACTAGTTCTCATCTCTTTAAGGTTCCACCGCCTCCTGTTTGCACCATCATGGAGACAGCACTCATCACATGAACCTTTTGCAGATGCATAAAACCATTGTTCTCTCCACCACATGCATGAAGGGCCTGGCCACACTGACCTCAGTCACAAAAGCAACTGAATCAAGGAGCATCAGAACTCCTCAACAAAATGGCAAAGCACATTCTACACACAGACAAGAACAGAGCCTCTCTTGAAAAAAATGTGCAGTCATGCATTCCTAGTTCAGAGTCAAACATCAGGTTAGGGCATACAAGAGACAAAATGGCCTAACTGGTTCTTCCTTTTTCATTTGATTTTATTTCAGAGAGCAAGTACCCTTGCCAGTAAACCAGAAAGAGTCAGACCCCTGGGGTTGGAGTTGCAGGCAGTTTAGAGCCACTCAATATGGGTATTGAGAACAGACTCCAGTCTTCTGAAAGAGCAACACAGACAGGCTCTAACCACTGAGCACCTCCACTCAGTTTCTTCATTCCCATGTACTTCATCAAAATGGCTGCCATGGTCTGTTGTCAGTCCTGTATGTAGGTAGATACTTCACTTGGTGATTTTTCATAAGCTGTACATCCGGACATTGTATCCATTTTTCAGATGGACCTACTGAGGGCCAAAGCATATAAGGATACATAGAAGACAGGGAAAGGGGTGTGTGGAACTGCTTAAAGCTCTGCGAAGCTGTTGCAGGGTCTGGACATCTGCAAGAAAGCTTGGGAGAACTGCCAGAACCTCGCCTTCGCTAGAGGGGAAATACTCTTCAGTGTGGCTCCCACACTGAGAGAGCTTTCTTTTCTTCACTGCTTCTGCTTGTAGCACATTCTTGGCAGCCTCAGCTAAATAAGTGTGATACAATCCAGCACCCCTCGAGACCTCAGTGGCAAAAGGGCCAATGAAAAAGGAAGGGAGTGTTCTCAAGTTCCCGGGAAGGGTTTAGTCATGTATTCCTCGTTGATCTTATTAACACCTGTCACCGCGAAGTAAGCCCCTTGCTTAGGTTTCCTTGGCTTTTTCAGTACTTGTCATCTGCTTTCTGTTTTCCCTGGTATTGTTTTAATTATTCTTTCCTCTTATTATTGGATCTTAATTGTCTGAACAGTCCCTGGGTGCTGTCAGAAAAATGATGAAAAGAAATATAGCAAAGGGAATTGTGAATGGTGTCACAGGGGACATCATGATACTGATAATGCAGATATTTCTGTGTGGATTATTAATAATGTTATTAGTAGTGACAATAATCAGAGTAGCGACTAGCTTGGAAGCTGAGGATTTCTGAGAAACAGTCATTTGTGCCCAGTGACACGTCTCAGAGTCAAACAGAGGGCAGGGTGTTGATAGCGCATCTGCCGTACAGTAAGGGAACCGTAGGCAACACAAGCACAAGGCATAGCTGGGAATCTCAGTAACTTAAAAGCACAGCTGGAGGGGAGAGTGACAGGACCCTGCAAATGATGAGGGTTGTCCTCTAGGATGACCCATGTCTCCGGAACATCTGGGCTCTATGGAGGATTCCATTAAACACGTGTTTGGCTCACAGTACATGCTTGTCAAAATGATGCGAACTCAGAAGGCAGGGAAAAGAGTAAATGAGGAATGGAGGAAGGAAGGAGAGAAGAATGAGTCTCGCTAAGTGGAAAGCAGACAGCGTCAAGAACAAAGTGTCGGCCCTTAGCCTGTGTTACCCTGTGAGGGATTTGGGGAGGATATTTTTTTTTTTTACTGCTGTTCATTAGTTGTATTTTTGAGACCAGGGTCTCAATACTTGGCTTGGCTATCCTTGAACTCACAGAGATCCACCTGCCTCTGCCTCCCATGTGCTGAGTTTAAAGGCGTGCATCATCACACCTGGCTCTGTGTTAGTATGGTAAAGGCTATTCTTCTTCCAATCCCATTCTTTTCCAGAATGACAGTGAAAAACATATTCCCCAGTTCACTCAGAGACTCAGCGTCTGAGGCAGGGAAGCTGCAGAGAACAAAAAGTAGAAAGCCATTGGCTCCTACATGGTTCTCTGGGGACCTCCTCCCACCCTGGAAACTCCTCCTACACTGACCTTCTACCCTGCACAGTCACGCTATAGTGTCCCTTTGCTGTGGGATACACCTATACAAGAGATTCTGCAGTCAGCTGTCACTTAAACTTTCATTTGGCAACTAGTTATTTCAAAAACTATTTATTGATACAGGCAAAAATTAATAATAATTCACAGTACTATTCTTTAGAGTGTCATTCATAATACCAGATAATTGAAAATTATCTTAATGATCAACAATATTGTAATGTTAGATAAATTATAACATGTGGTAGATTGCTTATGTAGCTATTAAAATAACATTTTGGAATAAATTTTAATTGCATTAGAAAGTGCTAGGATATGAAATGGTGGTTAGGAGTCTACAAGAGGAGAAAGGGATAGAGGCCCTTATTTTGGAGCAAGGACCTCAGACACACCTAGAGGTCCTATGGGCATTTCAGTGTTGTTCACATGCATGGGCATTCCCACATAGCAGCATCATTGTCAGCTGATACCAACTTGCCTTCACTAAACCAAGGCTTAAGCATTTGTCCATTCATTATGCTCACTGTACAAATGCTATGAATTAGTGAATGATTATTATCTAAGGATGACTACCAAGGTCTAGCAATCAAAGTATTGAAGTCCAGCAATCAAAAGCCCCCTTTGACTCACCTAATTAACATGCCCAATAAAAATTAAATAACTCATTCTAATATGTGGTCTTCCCCCTCATACCTTTATAAACTGCCATTTTCCTATGTGCCATGTCTGTCTCCTATCTAGCCAGAAGCAGTCCTTTGTTCTCTGGGACAAATACCCCTGCCTCCTTACTCTGTGCCCTTCTCCTTCTCCCTTTTCCTCTACGTCCTGTCTTTGTCTCATATTCCTTGCCCTCTGTCTCTCTGTGGCAAATAAATTTCCTTTGTGCCAAGAGCTTGGTCTTGGGGTATCTTGTGCCAATACTTTTCAAACATGATACCAAGCAAAATTACTAAAAATGAAGGGAAACATGCAATTGGATGCAAGGCATGCCCATGAGGAGAATACAGAGGCATGTCTAAGTTTCTACTAAATTCTGTGTGGAAAGGAAACTATCAACATTAATAAGCATTTCTGAGATATTTCAGTGCCCTCTGAAAATATGTAAAACTGTCTGTGGAAGCATGATGTCCTGTAAAACACTAATGAGATAATGAGACCTCCCTGTGAATACTAAAACTCATGAAAATTAAAAAAAAAAAAATGCCATGTAGTGGTTTGAATGAGAATGGCCCCATAAGTTCATAGGGAGCAGGGAGTGGCACTATTGGGAAATGTAGCCTTGTTGGAGGAGATGTAGCCTTGTGGGAAGAAGTATGTCACTGGAAGTCGCTGGGGAGGCACAGTGAGGGTGGACTTTGTATTTCAAAAGCCCAAGCCAGACCCATTGTCACTCTCTCTTCCTGCTGCATGCCCATGCAGATGTAAAACTCTTGGTTCCTCCTCCAGAACTATATCTGCCTCCACACCACCATGATTCCAACTATGGTAACAATGAACTAAACCTGTGAGCTATAAGCCAACCCCAATTAAATGTTTTCCCTTTATAAGAGTTGCTGTGGTCATGGTGTCTCTTCACAGCAATAGAACACTAAGACAGGAGGTGCCTTCGCAAAATTATAATTGGTAAAGTACCTTAAAATTTCCCCTGCTGAAGTTCACATTGAGAAAGTTAGTTATTCAGTTTGATGTAATGGGTTATGTGCTTTAGAAACTAACCTGGGTGAAGCTGAGAAAGAAAGCATACTCAGGGGCATGGAGCATGGGAACAAGATTACTGAGACCAGTGAAAGCCTGAGTTGACCAATGGTACTGGGAATGGGCAGAAGATGGTAGGATCTGGAGAGTCCCATCACACAGAAAAAAGGCCAATCAGATTCAGCGAATGGGGATGAGGAGGTAAGTGAATATTTACTAAGACTCTGGTGTTGCCAGCTTGGGTGACTGGATGAATGAATAACCTATTGTGTGACTGAGAAACACAATGCAAGATGGCTTGATATTTTCTATTGTGCTAAGAACTTGCTATAGCTTAACTCATTAATTCTCATGACAGTCCCCAAAGAGGGTTCCTTAATTAGCTTCATTTTGCAGATGAATAAATGGAAGCCTAGAAAGTTTAAGTAAAATATTCTCAAGATCATCTTATTAAGAAGAGGCACAGAGGATAATGAAATGGCTAATTGGATAATTGTGCTTGCTATAAAAGCATGAGGAGCTGAGTTCAAATCCCAAGTACCCACCTACAAACAACAACAACAGAAACAGGCAAACTGCAGTGCTATGGGAAGCAGAGACAGGAGGATTGCTTGGAAATCCTGGCTACCAGCAGAACTCCGGTTTAGTAACAGACCTGTCTCAAAGGTATAAGATGGCAAGTGATAGAGAGGACACTTGACATCCTTCTCTGGCCTCTGGACCCATTCACAGGAACATGCATCTGCATACACATATACACATACACTATACACACAAAATTACCCTCTGTACTCACACACACTAAAACTGAAGAACAGCTTGCTAATCAGAAATCACAGGGCTATTATTAAGTATTGTGCTATGTCAAACTCAGGAGGTCAGGAGCTTGGAAAAATATATACACAGGTGACGGTATCAGACAAGGGTGTGCCAAGCACTACCAAGGTATGAGGTGCCAACACTAGCTAGCATGCTAAGCTCCAGAGGTATTTTTATAGAGAAAAGGGACTCTCTGAGGTTGGGTTGAGCATGCTCTTTGCTCTATAGATAGATTTGGGTGGACTGAGTCACAGGATGTAGCTTTCAGCAGTAGGTGAATTGCTTCAAAGGAGTTTTGCAGCCAATATTCAGGCTCAATTCTGCTCTGATGGCTTCCACTAAATCAAGGAGGAAATTGAAAAGATTGGCATACGCATACATAGACTGTGCGGAAGTCTGCAAAGGTGATGATTGGTGCCCCAGACATGACCTTAATTTTCCATTAGTGGTCCTGGATGAGGGTCAGTTGTGTTTGAAGATGTACAAAATGAACTGGAATAAGAGGGATAAACAGGAGCAGTTAAGAGCCCTTTCTGGAGGAATTGGGAGTTGATTAAATAACATCATCTACAAGGAAGCACTTTGATCTTGCTCACAAATGGAAGATCAGCATGAAACCTAAGTGTTGACCTGCTTGATGAGACTAAATAAGGTTTCTGAGAAACATGAAAGGGGAACTGATGTACGTAGCTAGGATCTTAAGAAAGCAGGGAGGCATAGGGAAGAGGAGAATTCACAAGGCTGATGATTTTCTTTCTGAGTCCCCTAAGTAGAACAAAATTAGGTTCAAGAGTTTGGACCTGAGTAATCACAGGCAGACTCCACAGCGGCAGAGGGGAACAAGGGTAGCACAAGATTCTAGAAACAGTGGTCAGCCTGCTTTGCTTTTTGTTTTTTGTTTGTTGGTTGGTTGGGTGGTTGATTGGTTAGTTGGTTGGTTCCTTCTTGGTTTGGGAAAGTATAAGAGAAAACAGTTTTATTTTCATAAGAAGTATTGTAGACTGAAAAGCATACAAAGAGAGCTGTATTGGGGTCTGTTATGATGAAGCGTTGAGGAGAAGTCCTTAACTCCAACTCTGCCCTAGCAAAGACTGGTGACATCTTACCATCTTGTCTCCAGAGTCACCAGTGACCTTACAGACAATTTTCTATCAGGGAGAAGCTGACCCATGCAGGTGGCTGACGCTAAAATTAAAACCCTGGAATCTGAATTTTGATCTGATAGAGGTCCTCTAGATCCATTCCTTGTTTTACTGATTTTGTTTATTTTTTCTTTTCTCCTTTCTTTTATTTTCCTCTACCTACAAGGTAAAGACTCCCACTCTTTTCTTCCAATTAGAAACCATTTCCTCTTTATGACCTCACCAACTATCAATGTACATATTTTTAAGATTTATTTTTATGTGAATGTTTCTATGTTGGCCCACCTCAGCAACTACCTGAATACATAGTTTTTAGATATTCTACTTTTACTTTTATGTGCACACGAATGTGTCTAGGTATCTGACTTATATGACTCATGAAGGCCAGAAGAGAGCATCAGATTCACTTATGGGTGATTGTAAGTCACCAGGCTTGGATTCTAGGAAGCAAACTGAAGTCCTCTGGAAGAGCAGCGAGTGTTCTTACCAGCTTAGTCATCTCTAGAACCCTCTATCCGTATCTTTATTGTTACAAAGTCTAATCTTTGGTCAGTGAGATGGCTTAGTAGGCAAAGGCACATGCTAGGAACCCTGATAACCTTGGTTTTAATCCTCAGGACTTGTATATTGGAAAGAGAGCTCTAATTCCCACACTTACCCTCTGACATACACACCATGGCATGCATACATATGTGTACATACACACACATTCCACACACAAACACACACACACAGAGAGCTACCTCTCTCTCTCACATACACACACCCCACAATTACACACACACACACACACACACACACACACACACACATACACTCAAATGTGACTTAAAAATCCTTCTGAGGCTGGCCTTATTCTTTCAGTCATATATCTGTGTCGTTAAAGGGAATATGTGTTCACCTGAAATTTTTTATTTAGATCTGCTATTCCATCCTCAAACAGAGCATATTAAAAATCTAAAGATCTAGAGATATACAAATGGTCAGTAAGTAAGAACATGAAAATGTGCTCAACATCACTAATCTTTAGGAAAATGAAACAAAATCACAAGAAGAAACCATTTCACCACAATGAGGACGTGAAGGCCGGCTGGAGTCAGAGTGACAGACATTAGTAAGGGTTTGCAAGAAAGCGGAGGCTCCCCTGCAGTTAGGATGAAAAAAAGTGAAGCCGCTTTGAAAGGCAATTTCCAGCTCCTCAGAATGTTAAACATAGAATTACCACATGACACAGGTACTCTGTCCTAAGTATATTCCCAAGAAAATCTAAAGTTCTTATCAAGTCAGTCTTGCGGACAAACATTTTGAGCAGCATTCGTAATGATTGCTCCAAAATCCAAGATTTCTACTGCTCCATGAATGGATTAATAAAAAGAAAAATAAACAATAAATCAACAACACCAACCAAAGAAACGATGCATTCACAAAGTGGGTTATTCATCTAAAGAAGGGCACAAGGCACCAAGCTAGGCTACAACATGCCTGAGTGTCGTCGACATTGTGCTAAGTGAAGAAGCCAATCACAGGCAGCCCTATATTGAACAGTTCCATATGCAAGGAATATGCAGATGAGGTAAGCCCACAGAGTCCGAATGTAGATGCTCTCAGGGAATTTGGAGGAAGAGAATGGGGAATGATTGCTGATGGGCAAAGGGTTACTTTAGGGAATGCTGATAAAAATGTTTTGGAGTCCATGGCTGTGGTCATCCAGCTCAGTGAAACCAAGTTTCTTATTGTGTGTGAATTAGATATAAATTGCAAACCAATCTATGCTATGAACATCAGCTAATTTTTACAAAAAAAAATCCTTTATTTCAACATTTTTTTAATAAGCGGTATCCTCATGAGTATGAGGATACAAAACTCACCGGACATGGAACTGCAGAGCCCTCCTCCTGTTGCTGATCCCTAGCTGCCTGGCTCACTGTCCCTGGGGGCTTCCAGAGATAGCCACTTTCTCTGACTTTCATGTTCAGAGCTTTTCAACATAGCAACACCTGTGAGAAGTCCTTCGCTTACCTGTTTGCTGTTGTTGTTTGGTTGGTTTGGGGGTTTTGTAGCATATATTTATTATTCTGCAAAATGATTGTTTGCATTTCTCATACCTAATTTCACCAACATTGTTAATAAGCATATCCTCCCTCGCTCTCTACTGTCCCTTTCCCCTCTCTTTCCCTCTCCTCCTCTCCCTTCCCCTTCCCAAACAGTCCCTATTATGACTGGAATCTGTAATTTCTCTCACAGGGTCCTGGTTTGAACACTTTGCTCCCCGGCAGCCATCACATAGTAGACATTCGGTCCATACCAGGTGGTCTTTACAGACAGATGGCGAACAGCCAAAAGTGGAACTGAAGCATCAGATGCTGAAGGGGACTGATCTGTGCTTTCACAGAAAAGCCAGGCAATGACATTAATGGAGGGTCAGGCCTCACCCCGCGTCCTGAAGTTAAAGGTACAACAGCTGCACATACAGATGCACATACGCACAGTCTCCCCAGTCTTGTCCTCAGTCAGAGCACACCTGTGAGCTGCCAGGGACTAAGCATGGACTTTGGCTAGTTAGCACAGTCATGTTCTGCAGCAAGAGGTCAGGATGAGACCCTTTGGTGAGACTTCTTCCTACCCATTCCATTTTGATGTTGGTCAGGGAGTTGCCACCTGCCTTGCCCTTGATCAGATCTGTATTTTCCAGCTGGTCAGAGAATATACACCAGTAAATGCCGTGCCTGTCCCTCCTCTGTGTCCATTCTGGACCCATTCTATACCCAAGAATCTGTCCCTGCTAACACTGACATCCCTTACACATATTAACTCACTGAATCTTACTCATCAACCTGTGTACAGATCAAAAAAATAAAGACAGAGGTTATTGAATTTGCTCAAGGTCATGCTGCTAACAAATACCAGGACATTTCAGATGTCAAGTCCAATAGACTGAGTTCTAAACCGACGCTTTTTATCATTACACGCTATTGCCCATGCCTGTAGAGCATTATCCCATACTCTACTGAACTAGTGTATGTGTAAAGAGAGTGAGTAATTGCTGGTTTTGTGCCTCCACTGCACTTGTGGCAATGGGGCTTAAGATCTAGTCCCTGCCCTCATGAAGCTTATTTTAGAAAACAACACATATATACAGCCTACAATCCAGATGCAATGAGTGATCTGGACTGTGTCCTATCTAAGCAGGAGAATTCCATTGCTAGCACTTTGGGAAATGGAAAAGACAGGGGCAAATTTTTAGTCTGGAAACAGAGGTTTGTCTATGAGTTCAGCAAGAAGATAAAGTGGATGTAGCAGAACAATGTCAGTTCCACCTAGATTTTTATCTGAGCCTCAATGCAAGTTAGTGTGCTGGTTAGGTTCTTTCTTTTTCTTTCTTTCTTTCTTTCTTTCTTTCTTTCTTTCTTTCTTTCTTTCTTTCTTTCTTCCTTCCTTCCTTCCTTCCTTCCTTTCTTCCTTCCTTCCTTTCTCTTTCTACCTCCCTCCCTCCTTTCCTTCCTTTCTTTCTTTCACTGGCTTGATACAAATTGAGTCACCTGGGAGGTGGAAGCCTAAATTGAGGAATTGCTTCCATCAGACTGCCTGTGGCAACTCTTAGGAGCTGTTTCTTATTGAATGATTACTATTGAAGTGCTCAGCCCACTGTGGGCTGTGCTACTCCAGGGCAGGTGGTCTTGTGTTATATAAGAAAGAAAACTGAGCAGGCCATGAAGCGTAAGTTAGTAAGCAGTGTCGTAGAATATTATTTTAAGGTGTGTTAGATTTATTTATGCTGTGGAATATCTATTTAATGATGCAAAGATGTGTTGCATTCTTTTATATTGCATTTCTTTAGCTCTGTGAAGCTGTGTTACTTTGCCTGTCTAAAACACCTGACTGGTCTAATAAAGACCTGAATGGCTAATAGCAAGGCAGGAGAAAGAATAGGTGGGGCTTGCGGGCAGACAGAATAAATAAGAGGAGGAATCTGGGAAGAAAACATCAAGGATCAAGAAAAGGAGGAGAGGAGGACATCAGTGGCCAGCCACCCAGCTACACAGCAAGCCACAGAATAAGAAGTAAAGAAAGGTATATAGAAATAGAGACAGAGAAAAGTCCAAAGGCAAAAGATAGGATAATTTAAGAAAAGTTGCCTGGAAACAAGCTAAGCTAAGGCTGGGAAGCCTCCATGTGATTTATTTGGGAGCTGCCCCCACCAAAGAGTAAAAGAGTTAAAAAAAAAAGAAAGAAAGAAAGAAAGAAAGAAAGAAAGAAAGGAAGAAAGAAAGAAAGAAAGAAAGAAAAAGATCCAACAACAAAACAGTATTATTCCTCCATGGCTCTACTTCAGTTCCTAACTCCTCATTCCTGCCTTGAGTTCTGGCCCTGACTTCCCTTAATGGTAGACTATAAGCTGTAAACTGACATAAACCATTTCTCTCCCAAGTTGCTCTTGGTCAGAATGTTTTATCACAGCAATAGAAAGTAAACTAAGATATCCTGTGTCTCTGATTCCATCCTCCCCATTACTCCCCATTCTATAATCCACTTTAAAGATGTAGATACTGTTTAAAATAATCTTCCGTTAAACTGCACCCTTCCAGGGGAGCCTGTTTTCTTTCATATTTAGACTACCCACACCTGTGTTTGTAAGTTTCCTCTTCTAACTTACCTAATTAGCAAGTACTCCTTCTGTTGCAGTAAGCTGATCTTAATAACTCATAAACAGCCCCCCATAGCTTGGTACCCCCTTTTCGATGAAGTCGAGGAGAAGCCAAATTTGTAGCTGTCTTCCCTCAACTGTTGGAGCATAAAGCCATCTGTTCAGTGGGCTGGCTTTACCTTATTTTCCTACTTTGATTTCAGTTCCCAAACCCTTTAAAGATATATTTAAGATATGTCTGACCTTGCTACCTCATGCGTAATTTAAAAAAGGAAGAAAAGTACTCCCTTATAAAATGACTGCTTTGGAAGGCAGGTGTACCAAGGGAACACAGGTTTTGCCTTCCTAAAGGAATGTTGCTTTCCTAGGAGAAGCACCCATTGTAAAGTGCAAGGGTGCATGCCGACTGGAGGGAGAGGATGGAGCCAGTCAGTACCAGGCCAATCTGCTCTGCATAAGAATGGAAGAGGGATTCTGGAGTTGGTCAATAGCACTGGGGTGGAGGTTCTTGGGAGAGAGAATCAACCTGGTTGCAAAGCCTCAGGCTGAAGCATGGCATAATCACCAAGCAGAAATATCCCAACTCCCAGTGACAGGGATGGCTGAGAAGGCTTTCATGCTGTGATGTTTTGTAGCTCCTTTTCAGTTGTTTTCTGTGCTGCTACATTATGCTTCAAACTCAACAAGCCTGCAGTAAAATCCTGTCCCTCCCAGTAACCTTGGACCAGGACTGATCAGCCGAGAAAAGAGCTAGTGCCCTGCAAAGACAGAAGCAGACACATGTCCAAAAATGGAAGGAGGTACCAGGAGTCGAAAGGCAGATGAACATCAGAAGAGGCCAATGGGAGACACTGATTTGAGAGACATTCCCTTTGCTTTAGACATAATAGAAAAGTGGGAAATTTGAAAAAGCATAGCAGAAAGGCTACAGCTTACCACAACATAGATGAGGCTTCCAGAGGGCACTCTCAGTGGGTACTTGTATATATGAAGGTTTTATATGGCTCCGTATCCCCCCCAAACCACCCTATATTCTTCAGCAGCATGCAGAATAGGAGTGAAAACACAACATCCACCTTCCCTGCTACAGACCCCTTTTCCTTTTAATGACTCTCTTCACAGCCCAGAATCAAAGTACCCCCTGTGAGCAGGAATCTCAAACACCCTATTCTTCATCTCTTTTCTTATTTCTGTTATGATAAACCTTCTTTGAAACATGTTCTTTATTTTTAGTTGACACAGTAATATTAGGTGTATACTTCTGGGACAGAGTGTGACATTTTAATTCGTGTATACAATGTTTAAAAATTCAGTTAGGATAACTGGTATACCAATTGCCACAAATACATATTATTTCTTTACCTTATTAGTTATGTTGCATTATTTGCCTTATTACCAAGCACAGTTATTCTATTATACGGTAGAGAACACTGTAAAGCTATCAGTCCTAGCCTCCTGCACCCCAGAACCCATTAAGCACACTTTCTCTACTCTTTCCTCCTTTACATCCTTTCCAGATTCTGCAAAAACCTCTTTTTTCTTGGAGATCAATTTTTAGCTTCCACATACAAGCAAAAAGTTTGTCAATTTTATTTTAAGTGACTTAATGTTGTTAAGTTGTATCCATGTTGGTACAGATGATGGACTTTTACTATCAGGGCAAATAGTATGCCATTGTGTGTATGAGCACATTGTCTGTGTTTATTCATCCACCAGTGGCCAGGTAGGTTGATTATGTAGCTCAGATACTGTGAGGAACGCCTTAATAAACAATTTAGTTCAATTCTTTGAATGAGGTCTTCAAGACCAGCAGCAGTAGCGCCAGACACAGATTAATGGAGCAGATGCTCTATTCTCACCCCAGGCCCTGAGACTAGGAGAGTTGCAATGTTAACACATTGCAGAGACCAGCAGCATCTTGTCACCATAGGATTAGGTGATGTTGGTTTTGAGGGTTTCTTGTTTTGTTTTGTTTTGTTTTTTTCAGTTTGATACCATCCAATAGATTCTCCTCTCATTTCTAACAGAAAAATATTAGGCAGGCCTGTAATCTTAGCTACCTAAGAGTTATAGACAGGAGGATCATGAGTTCAGTGCCTTTAGAGGCTAGAGAGCAAGTTCAGGGCTATCCTGCACTACTTAGGGAGATTCTGTATCAAAATGAAAAGTGAAAAGAGAGCTGGACATAGACTTTCAAGCAGAGGATGCACCTAGCATGCCCCAGACCTGAGAAGAAAAGTATTTTTCCAATGACCTTCGAGGAATCTTTCTGCTCTCTGGCCTTACTCTCTGTGCTCTTTCACTGTCTTTGTCTCTTACTAGCTACTTACAACACTGACTTCTTTGGTGTTTCTAAAATGTGCAAGGCTTGTGTCTGCCACTAAACCTGTATTAGAAGCCACATCCTCTGCCTGGGATACTCCTTTAAGTCCCTTCATTTCCATAGCCTCCTTGGGTCCTGTTACTTGCAGCCAGGCTCACCTCCATCAAATCTATTCTCATTTATTTTTTTCTCTACATGTCTGTATATAATATCGTGCACTTTTTAAAACCTCAAATATTATACTGTCTGAGTCACCTTGCTCAAATAGAAATTCTGTAGGAGCAAAGATTTTGCTTGCTGATGGTGTCTGTTGATGCAGTATTTGACACACTATGATGCATATTCAGTAAATATTTGTCAAATATATGAAGTCAACACTTGTTTGATGTCCTTTTTGGCTTGTGAACTGGCACGTTCCCTAGACTAGGAGCTCAGAATGAGATAACCTATGCTACATTTAGGGAACATCAAAGTCCTCCTTCCTCTTCCAACAAACAGTTTAATCTCCAAGCCCTCTTATTTCCTTGTCCAGCTGTAATTTCCAGGCTTTTCCTGTCTTGCAAAGTATCAACCTCTCCCTGCCTGCTCTCTCCACCCTTGGGCTGTGCTGTTCAGGCAGACTCCATCTGTCCCTCATCTGAGTTCCAGCAACCCAGTATGCAGCTGAGATATATAATTTATTAGTGCCCTTCTGCTGGTTCTTTTTTTTCTATCTTTCTTTCTGGTCATTATTGGTGTGCAGGTCTAGTCAGCTCCATCAGAGGAGCTGCAGGTGTTTGAAAGTCTCCCAAATTGATATAATCTGAGCCCAGCACCGGGGTAAGATAGGCAAAACTCAGGGAGTGTCTTGATGACTATAAGTGGTATCCTGGACTCTCTTCATACCCATCTCATTTGCATGTGCAGTAAAGTCACAGTTTGTTCTTAGAGGAAACATGTACATGGGTTGATGCTGAGGGCCACTAGAGTAGACTAGACAGCACGAATGAGCTGTCTCCTCAAACCTCAGTAGGCAATATATGTTTTTAATAATCATCTGGTAATTAACAGCTGTGATTCAAAGCCTTTCGTTTGGAAAAGAAATAATAATTTTACTTCCTGGTGCCAGGAGCCAGATGGGCAGCCAAAGACAGAAGCCTCCAGCTATGTACCAGATAAGTAGAGACAGTGAGGTCCACAGGCTCTCTCATCACCCTGCAGCTGCCACAACATCTGGAGAGGAGAACAAAACCATGGCCCAGATACCTGCCACACATATACAACTTGTCCACTTAGCACCTAATTACTCTATTTGTTTATAATCCATGATATAGAGTACAGTCCATTCCTCCCAGGGTTATTTTAAAGGGACTTTGGGAAAAAAATGTACTTCCTTATAAGTAGTGTCAAGCTGGGAAATTATTTCGAAATGTCACAAGACCATGAATTCTTTATTTGGGTTCCAAGTAATTGCTTTAGCCCTCAGGCTTTCTTGTTGCCTACTACCACTAGACAGCTTCCTCCCATTTCCCCTGCTACACTTGACTCCATCAGGGTCAACCAAGAACAGCAAGCCTTTTTTCAAGCACCTGCTGTCTTTAGCAGATATACCAAATATTCTCAATGCCCCACCCATCACATACATACTTCTTTGCTGAAGATATTAAAAGAAGGCAAGCCATATAAAGGATGAGGGAGAAAATAAGCAAACTATTTAGATGTGTTTATATTTCTTTAAGAAGTCCAGTATTTAGTCTCTTGGAGGTTTGGAATATGATGGTACAAACTTATTTGCTTCATTGAAATAGATGACATAGATTTGAGGTCTGTTGTTCTTTGTATAGAGAAGACAGCAAAACAAAAAAAAAAAAAAGAAAAAGAAAAAAGAATGGAGAAGGCAATTAACAACAGCAGGGGGCTCAAGGTGACTCTATAATCTACCATGGTTAGCCCTGCTTTCATTATATGTATGCTTAACATACAGCAAGAAGGCTGAATTCTGGTCCAGCAGCTGTGCCATCTCCATCACTGTGAGCAGAGGATCAGTGGTAACTGGTCTTTGGCTCTGCACTTTCCTCTTCATTGCCAGGAACAATAGCAAAGCTGCAGTTGCTGTTCCAACCCTGCACTGAGGAGCTAAATATGTTGATGGTTGCCATGGCAAACAAGCTTAAAACACCACTGGGTGGTGTGAATGGTAGAAGATAATGCTTCCTAACTTTCAGTGTCTAGATTCTGGAGACAGGCCTTTCCTAATGCTCTTGTGCAATGGGGAAGAGCAGCACAGGGGGGTCAACAGGACTGGAGCAGGCTCAGATCAGCCACTCAAAGGTCTCGTGACCTACATAGCAAGACCCTTACCCTTTCTGAAAAAATAAGAACTGGTAACAACGCACTGTGTTGGAATTCTAAGAAAGTAATGATAGAAATTATTGTCTAAGAGTTAGAATCCGATCCCTCCCCTCCATTAGCCAAATATGAGACTTTAGATATTTCATTTAACCTTTCTGGGTCACCACTTCCTCATTGGGAAAATTAGAGATTACAGACAGATATTATATATCTTGTGTTAATGTGATATCAATGATAGAAGAGCTGGAATTTCAGAACAGAACGTCATGGGAGAGACAGAACAGCTTAGCTGGCCTTGGACTGTCATCATGTTTCTCTATCATGCTTTATAGTGATCAACTAGGATCTTGAGATGGGAACATTTCTATAACAAATTAACACAAGATTCCAATTATTACTGTGCTCTAAGAATGACCTTGAATCTTGCTGTATAGATACAAGTCTGTGTGAAGGGAATCGCACCTAAGTTCTCCTTGTAATAGTCACTTTCTACACCTAATAATTCATTCTTACTGAGTGTGGTTTGCAGAAGAAATAATGATCTAGAGACACAGGAGATTCCTCCCATTTAAATGCAATGAGTTGGATTATGTGTACAGAATCTTGAAGAACAATATTCAAGCATATAATAGTATTGAAGAACAATTGTCAAGCATATAATGGTACTGAAACAATGAAAGTCAGAAGAATGAAAGAATACTAAGGGGGAATAATTGTAATGGTACTTGTATCTGCTATAGTTTTGGGGCACTAATTCCAGTCATTGTGCTTGGTACTTTATAAGTATTATTTATTTAATCTTTGCAACAACTCAAAGAGATAAGGAGTGCAATTCTTAATGTGCATATTGAAAGTTGGGATAAGTTTTAGTGACTCGAACAACATCATATACATCTTGCATTTGATTAGTGGAGGTGGATCTCATGTGTAAGCAATATTAACTCCCAAATCAGTGCTCATAGACATTAGGCATATTTAATATTTTTTAAACACAAATAATACTTGGCAATGTATTAAGTCTATAACAAGCAGCTCCACATTTTGTTTGTTTGTTTTTGAGACAAGGTTTCTCTGTGTAGCTTTGGAGCCTGTCCTGGAACTGGCTCTGTAGCCCAGGCTGGCCTGGAATTCACAGAGATCCACCTGCCCCTGCCTCTTAAGTGCTGGAATTAAGATAGTGTCACAATGTGTAGAGAAGAGAAATCCTATGATCTTCTGACTTCCAATTTAAGTTAACATACTTAATCTGGAAATTGGAAAAGCTCTGTAATTTAGTCATAGCGTGTTTATGTTCACCACATTCATGTTACTGTAACTGATGCCTGGTTTAATCAACTTAGAGAGGGTAAAGGTCTAGGTTACCTCACAGAATTGTACTTTTCAGTTCATGACCAGTTGTCCTGGTTGACTTGTAGCTGTGGTAGGGCAGCAGCAGCACATCACAGTAGGAACTTGTGGTGGAGCAAACACTTATGCTCCAGGAAGTAAAGGAGAGACTGGGAAGGGAGGGCTGGAGTCTCACGGTCCAGTTATGGCACTGCCTCGAGACCTAGTATTCCCAGTAGAACTCACCTCCTAAAATTTCTATCATGCCCCAATAGCATAACCCAAGGGGCCAAAACCTTTGAATATGGTCCTTTGGGGGGGGCATTTAAAACCCAAGTGGTAACAGTACTCAGATAGTTTGGGATTTGGAACCATTTGGAATTTGGGATTTCTAAATTGATAATGACCAACTGAGGAAGCCCATGAAAATATTCCTAAATATGAATGTGCTTAAAATGTGAAACCTTTTTATTCTTGAGCATTTTAGATTAAATATTTCACCTGTAGCAATACAGCACCAATTAAAGCAGTTTCCTTGGTTTTGAGGGTCACTAAGGCAGGATTAGGAAGAAGCTATTATACAGGTAGCAAAATGCCATGAGGGTATTATACTCATTTACTCCTCATAAAAGGCCTATAAGGCATGTACAACCTTCATTGTTATCTGTAGCATGAATCTTAGAAGGTCTTATTAATAAAACAAGCATGGAGCCAGGTATTGGGGTGAATGCAGAGAAGCAGAACAAGCCACAGCTTCCTCACCTTGCCAATTCCTCAGCTGATCCTGTTTCCTCAGACTGGAAGCCTCTGAGTCTTCATCCAGAATGAATGTCAGCTGAATGGCTGCTAAAAGCCTAAAAGCTTAACCAGCTCTAGTTTCTGGTTTCCATGCCTTATATACCTTTCTGCTTTCTGCCATCACTTCCTGGGATTAAAGGCTCACTTCCTGGGATTAAAGGTGTGAGTCACCATGCCTGGCTGTTTCCAGTGTGGCTTTAAACTCACAGAGATCTGGATGGATCTCTGCCTCCAGAAGGCTAGGATTAAAGGTTTAAGTGCCACCATTTTCTGGCCTCTATGTCTGTCTAGTGGCTGATCTGTTCTCTGACCCCAGATAAATGTATTAGGGTGCACGATATATTGGGGAACACAATATCACCATAGTTATCAGTGAGGCAACTGAGGGAAAGTGAAGTTAAGTAATTTATACACTTTATACACAATCTTGTGGACATGGTATAGAATGGGAAAATGAATTTGGGCAGAATATTTTAGACTCCACAATACCAGCCACATTAATGTGTGACCCATGGAAGAAATATAGTTCACTAACCTAATAGTCAACATGACACTAAATGATATTGAAATGCAGAGTGGGCTCATGGAAGAAATCAATCCTTGATGTAAGGAAAAGCTGGATTTGAACCTTCCATGGCCACCATCACTAGAATTGTTGAAACAAGAATCTGGTTTGATTCTTTTCTCCCAAATTCTTCAAAACCCAAACTGTGTATATGCAGAACTAATGAGTCAAGGTGAAGTCAGTCTTCCAGACAATGTCTGATTCCAAAAATCAAGAGCTTTTTATTTTTTTCAAAAAGGCCAACTCAAATAATTTAGCATAGGTATAGACCTGTCCAAAGGTGAGTCATCCTCCAGAGGTATAATAAAAGACCCTGGGATTTCTACATTTTGGTCATAGACATGGAGAAATCAAATTGGTATTGAGCAGGAAGATTCTTTCTTCTACCTATTTTTAACTGTTCCAGAATGTGCTGTGCAAGCTACCTAGAGGGAAATCATCCACAGTCCGGGAACCCTCTAGTGTCTATGGATGCAATGGTGGTATAAATGTCATGGCAGGTAAACAACTCCTTTCTGGATTTAAGGATCGGTCCCCAGGAGGCAGTTCATGTCTGGTAATGTAAATCTGGTCAACAACCTATGGTTGGGGAGTTTAGAGGCACTAGCAGTAAACCTACTACTATTGCTAAGTGAGAATAGTATTGTATTGCCCTCTACATGTTTCAGTATGCTGCTCTACCCACAGATTGCACAGCTCTTAGACCTCATCAGAGAAGTTGCTTTGTGCAGCGTGTGGTAAGTAATATAGAAGCTTAGCATGGCTCAGAATGCAGGGAGTAAGTGTCATTGGAATGCTGGGCCACAAGAGAGACATCTCTATCACATCCCTCTTCCCGAAGGCTCAGAAACCATTGTGGAAGAGGGGAAGGAAAAATTGTAAGGACCAGACATGGGGGAGGATCAGAGTAAAACAATGAATTCTGGACATGTCAGAACCCTGTACGCATGAACTCACAGAAGCTGTGTGTGCCTGCACATAATTCTTGTGCAAGATCAAGCCAATCAATATTTTATCATGTAAGAGGTAGGGATAATGAGTCTGTGCCCCCATTTCAGAAGCTAATGACATGTAATGGCTTCTAGGGAAGGGAAAGTCAGTTTTCTTTGAGGGTTTGGCTTCTGATAGGTGACCACATTCTAATGGATGGTTTCGTATACATGAATATACAGGCAATACTATTGGACTTTATGGATTATAAGTATATGAAAATAAATGAACAAAAATTAAAAAGGATATAAATTTAGAGGGAATAGGAAGGTGAGGGTGGATCTGGGAGGAGTTAAGGGGAAGAATGATGTGAATTTGGTCAACATACATTGTATGCATGCATACAACCTCAAAGAATTACCAAGAAAATACTGTTTTTAGAAGATCCTGGGATTTGGAGATAAACACATGCCAACAAGGTGTATGACCTCTCAACCTTCACTTAACATGATCTCTAAGTTATGGAGAACTTGTTGCACATGCTTGTTACAAAAATTAAAATAGGTAACTTCCATCAGGCACCTGGCACGTTCTCTGGCAGCAGGGAAGCACGCAATTGTTAACTTCTTAGCAGCCTAGAAATGCACCAACTGACGCAACCGTATCTATAACCTGTCATTCAATTTTTCTGGGCACTAGGGCTTCTTTGCTCTAAGGAAGTACCCCCTGACACATCATGGGGTGGACTTCCTCCCACATAGGTTTTTAAATCAGTTTATAGTAAAAATGTGTGCATGGTAAGCATGAACCTGCTGTGAGCACACACCTAGTGACAAAGGAAGTCCGCCATCTGCGCACAGCCAGACCAAAGCAATTTCCAATTATCTTCAACTTGCACCCTTGTGAGTTTCGCCTAAAGTTGAAGCTGTTGTTACTTTTCCACTCAGATCCTGGAGAGGGAATTTCCCAGTGGATATAATGCGTGATGATTTGGCTTCTCAACCCCCATTAGCATTGATGGAACACAACAGGACACTTCAAATAAACAGGGTCCCCTTGGCCTCCATAAATGCTTCCACACTTAGCAAATAAGCAGCATGGTTAGCTCAGAATCACAGGCTTGAATGGCTTGTTGGTAAGTGCCTATAGCACCCGGAAGGCCATGTAGAAACCCATCATTTCTCAAACTTGGCCCTCCAGAGGCATTGCACCTTTAGCCATATGAAACCTGCAAGGCAACAGCATCTCCTTCTTCTGTCAAGGAAACTCTTCTTTGCATGCTTACATCCAAGAACCCACTGCTGTGTTTACTAGGAGGGCTGTCTCTATTCCTCTGACTGAATGTCCTTTGACAGACAGAAACAGAAAAGCAAAACAGCTGTACTTGGATGAAGATTTCACATACAATTCCACTGCATTCAAGAGCAAATGATGGACTTGTGTTTCTGCCCAAAATGAAGAAATAAAGAGGAAACCTGGATATATTTTTTACCTCAAATATGTGCAAAATCACAACTGAGACAATGTTCTCATGGCACTATCAATCCCATGATGAATATAGTATTCCTTGAAAGATGAAAAGCAATTAAGTGAACCCTAGACCTGTCCCAACTAACTTCCTGGAAGGAAAGTCTGGGCCTATTTCAGGCAGGGATGCATCAGGCACAGCCAGTTGAAACACAGAAATGAATGACTGGGAAGGAAGAGAGAGAGAGAGAGAGAGAGAGAGAGAGAGAGAGAGAGAGAGAGAGAGAGAGCGAGCTCAGTAATTAGAGTTCTCAGAATAGTACTCCAGAAATATGAGTATTCCCCAGAGCCCTGATCAGCATGTGTGTGATGAAGCATTTGGAAGCTGGGCAAGGAACTTGCCAGTAGAGGGACCAATTCCCAGCATTCATACACAGCCAGCAGCATGCCTCTTCTGAACAGGCAGACAGGAAACCCTAATAATTCATGAGATACTAAACAGGGCCCTTGTGGGTATCTTTGTCAGCAGAGAGTCCTGACACTAAATATTTTTCTGATTTTACCTAACAGATTCTAGAAAGCAAACTCTGAAAGCAATTAAATGTGTAAGTAAAACTCTCCCACAAGAAAGCATGAAGGTTCAATTAGCTTCATTGTAAATTCTACCAAATGCTTAAGGAAGAAATACAATCAATTACACATAAACTCTTTGGAAAATTGAAAAGGAAGGAATAATTCCCAATGTATTCCACAAAGCCAACACTGCCTTGACAACAAAACTGGAAAAAGAAATGAAAATAATAAATAAAATTATATAACACTATCCCTCATGAACAGAGATGTTAATGTTCCAAACGTAATTTTAATAAACTGAATAAAACAGTATATAATCAGGATACAACAAGGCCATGTAAGTTTTAACTCAGAAATACAAGTTTAGTTGAACATTAAAAAGAAAAAAACTAATCAATGTGATACACACTATTAACCAATTAAATGGGAAAAGTCTACAATTGTCTCAAAAGAGAAAGAAGAAGCCATTTGACAAACTCTAAAATCTATTTTTGAATTAAAAACAGCACAGCAACAAAGAACTCTCAGCAAACTAGACATAAATGATGAAGTGTCTGTGAGAACTTCAGGTCTATCAACTCAAAGAGAGAAAGCTCAAAGACTTCCATGTAAACTCTAGGGCAGAACAAGGCATCCATTAAATATCTTCTATTCAGTATCATTCTGAAAATCCTAGCTAAGGCAGTAAGAGAAGAAGAAACAATAAATAGATTACATTATTACCATTATAGACCATCTGTTGAAATATATTTTTAAAAAAACAATCCAGAGAGGACTGGTGTGAAGCAGTGTCTTCTGGATGTGACAGAGTCCATTTCATTCATGAACTTACAGCAGTAATAGCTGTTTACATAAAACCTGCAGAATATTAAACCAGTCAATGATCCAGCATAGATGGGGCAGAGCTCAGAAAGCAGCTCCACTGTACTTGAGAACCATTGGCAGTAGTCTATGCTACTAGGAGAGAGAGAGTGGTGTGGCTTCTAATAGGATGCCCATGCTCCAGTGAACAGACCGCTGTCTCTACATATACAGTCAGCATTAATTCAACTCAGTGGGTTACAAAGAAAATAAAAATAAAGGATATGAAGTTGGGAGGGTATGAAGAAGATGGGAAGAGCAGAGGTGGATTTGGTTAAGGTACATTGTACACACAGCTGAAAGCTACAAAGAATATGTAACTAAGATAAAAATTGAAGAAAAAACTATTAAAACTAATGCCCACGATGCCATTATACCACTAAAGATTATATCAAAAAAATTGTGATACTCCATGAAATCAATGAACAATCTGAAATTGAAATGAATAAATAAAAAGAAATGCCTTTAAGAAGTGCTATACCTATTGCCCTTGGTTACCCCTCAGAAATGGAAGCTAAGTCGATATTGCTGAGGACATCATTCACTTCAGGCACAGGACCGAGAGAACCTGACTTGGATCTTACTGGAAAGCCTCCTTCCTGAAGACTAGCTCTCATGACACCACAGTGCATCATGCGAGTTCCAAAAGGAAGAAAAGAGCCAATAGTCCTAGCTAGATATGATGCTTATGAAGCATAATGATCAGAATGGCATGATAACTCTAAGTGCAATAATGGCACACATACCTTGGTAGCAACTAAGAGCTCTATAATTGCATTTACATCCCCCTCAACAAGAGGGAAATCCTGCATGAGCTGGAAACCTATCTTTAGAAAACCATACTGATCAAAATTCAGAGTTGTGAAACCCAGCCCCAATGGACACATCTTCAACACCACACTTGCACAAGGATCATTGCAGAGGAGGGGGTGAAAAGATGGCAGAATCCAAAGAAACAGGAAGTTCGTCAAGGGTTGTGTCTCTTAGAAATGTCAGAGACATTACATGCTGTGAGTCTCACCAACATGGTTGCCAAAAACCTGAATAAGAATGACTCAAACAGATATGCTAAACGTGGAGGGAAGCTCAAGAGGCCTCAGACAAAGAACTACAGGCAACTAAGGGATTCTGAGAGCAGGAGAAACAGTCTTCCCCAGGGAAGAGCACAACATTTGGTTATGCAGTACCAAAGGGTTAGTCTGTCAACCCTGAAAACATACAAGAAACCTTATGTGGTTTGAGCAGGCTGTATTCGTATATTTAGGAATACACATGTGTATGTAACAACAATGAAATTAAGAGAGGCCACAAATTTGAAAGACAGCAGGGATGGGAGAGAGAACATGGGAGGGGTATGAGAGAGGGAGGGGAGGAGAAAATTATGTAATTCTATTTTAATAACAAAATAATATATATATATTTAAAAGCATTGCAAATTTAAATACATAGAGGTAAATATAGAAAAGATTATCCAGAGCCTGTACATTAGACATGACAAAATAATACTGAGAGATATTAAAGAAGATCTAAATAAACAGAGACACTAATATAATCAGTCATGAGACTTGATACTGTTATAATGTCATTTCCTTCAAATTAATCCATGGATTCAATACAATCTCAGTGCAAATACCAGTAGATTTCTTAAGCAGAAATTGACAAGTTGATTTTAAAATCCACATGGAAATGCAAAAGGCTGAGAATAATCAAAACAAGTTTTAAAAAGAAAACAAATTGGAGACCTAACACTATCTAGCTTGAAGACTTAAAGCTACAGTAATCAATAGTGGAAACACTAATTTAAAAATATCAATGGAACAAAATGGAATCCAGCAATTAACCTGCACTTACAAGGACACTTGATTTCTTACAGAGGTCGTAAAGCAATTCAGTGGAGAAAATACAAACTATTGTACAACTACTCCTAGAACAATGGCCTATCCATGTTAAAAACAAGATTGGCAGTCCACACTCTGTGTCCTACAGGACAATCTATTCAAAATAGACCAAAAACTTAAATATGAAACTCTCCAGGAACAGTGGGAGAAAACTTTTATGACCTTAGGTTAGTCAATTATTTCTTAGCTATGACATAAACAAAGCAGTCTGTATAGAACAACTCACAAGCTTGACTACAGCAAAATTAAAAATATCTCTTCTCTAAAGGTCTCTGTTAGATGAATGACAATGTAATCCACATGCTAGAAAAAAATTGAGACCATGCTTATGGCAAAGAACCTAGAATATATATTAAGAATTTTCAGACCACTATCTTGGGTCTACTTAAAGGTTCTTCTCATCTCTGCCACAGTCTCTTTCACTGTGGGACATTCTAACACCAGGACATTCTCCGGGCAGAATGCCAGGATATCCTGGAAGTCAGAGAAAAAAAAAAAAAACTATTGTTATCCAAAGATGTGGTCTTTGATTTATCTCCAGAAGAGTAGGAATGCCAATTCCCTGCTCAGGGGAATTAGCATGATGGTATGAAATAGAATTATAGAAACCTTGTCTCCCTCACTATTGGCTGTCTGGAAGCCATGCCTGGTCACATTTCTGAAACAAAGGAAAGAGCCTTGGAATACAAAGATGCAAGAGACAGTGACCATATATCCAGTTAGAGAATGTCTGGAATCTCAAAAGAGAATTTGTACTTCGGAATGGTGGTGTGACTCTTAAAAACCATGGGGACATTTGAAGTTAAACTTGGATGTGTTTAAGCATTATTATATCTCCATGATGTGGACAAGGGGTGCAATATTATGGTTTGAAAGTGGTATGGTGCAATATCAAGTTACCAAAAGCTGGATTTATGAAGATCAATGTTTTTATTTGAATTAAGAAATGCTTAGAGCCGTTGGGTATGTCTGTGAGATTACCTGTGGAGAGACCTAAATAAGTCTTTAATTTTAGTATACCTCCTTCATCAATAAACAGATCAGCCTGAACTTACCCCCAAAAACATAGGAGATAGAGGACACTATAGAGCAAATGAACTTTGATATCTATAGAACATTTGACTCACACATTCTTCTCAGCAGCCCATTGGATTTTTTCTAAAATAGACCACATTTAAGACACAACAGAGACCATTTTGTTACTGTGCCCAAGTTGCCAACCGGGTGCTTTTTAGCAACTAGCAGCATTGTGTTTGGGGAGGCACTATGAAGGTTGAGGCATGTGTTTTTGCTTGCTTATTTATTTATTTTTGTTATTATGATGTAATTGCATTTCTCCTTCCCTTTCTTCCTCTTAAATCTTCCAATATACCACTCCCCTCTCTCTCCTTCAAATGCACAGCCTTTTTCTTCATTGTTACTGCATTCGTATCTGTATTTGTATATATATATATATATAGTATATATATATATATATATATATATATATATTTCTAAATATAACCCATCGAGTCCCATGGAATGTTATTTGTTTGCATGTTTTCAGAGCCAGCCTTTTGGTACCAGAAAACCAGGTGGTGTGCTCTTCCCTGTGAGGACCATTTCTCCCAATCTTAGCTTTCTCAGTTGCCCGTAATTCTTTATGTAGAGCTGTGGCTGAACAGGCCTTTTCCCTTCCAGTTTGGCATGTCTGTAGGTATGATCCTAGTTCAGCTCCTGTTTGGGTGGTCATGTTGATTAGATTTCGCAGGTAGCTTCTGATGTTACTAGGAGACAAAATCTCAGCGGTAACTCCCTGATCCTCTGGCTATTAAGATCTTTCCAGCCCTTCTTCCACAAAGTTCCCCGAGCCTTTGGTGTGAGAGTGTTTCGTCGATGTATCCGCTGGGAGTGGTCTCCACAACTCTGCATTTTGATTGGTTGTGGGTTTCTGTAGTGGTATCCATCTAATGCAAAGAGAAGTTTCCTTAAGGAGGGGTGAAGACTACGTTTATCTCTGAGTATGAAGATGAACGTTCATGGCCCTGCAGCAGCCAGGGTCTGTGCTGATGTACATCTGTGGCTCCTCATACCATCGAAGGACCGCCAATGCCAGAGGTCTGAGGCACCACCTGGGGCCATGTTGGTGTCTGACAGCCACAGCTGCCATGAGGACCATGCTGATCTGAGTGGCCTTAGCTGCCACCTGGGGTCATAGTGATATTCAGGCCAGGCCCACTGCCGAGGGCTGTGTCTGGGTCTGTGATCCTACCATAGCTAGCTTCTTTTGTGCTGATGTCCATGGCCCATGGTGCCACCAAAAGCAACATGGATTGCCGGGGTCTATGGTGTCCAAGGGTCTTGCTACTGCCAGGGCCACACTGATCTGGTTGGCCTGTGCTGCCACCAGGGCCATGGTGATGTCAGGGCCCAAGCTGCTGCCAAAAGCCATAGCTGGGTCCTTGTTCCTGCTGTAGCTGAGGTCTGTGTTGACATCTATGGCCTATGTTACCAAAGGGTTTTTAGGAACCATGTGTATTGGAATCCGAGGACCTGACTAGTCCTGGGATAGTGGTCCTATCAGGAGACTCAGGAGAGATGGCCCCACCCCTCATCATGGGCCTAGGAGAGCTGGCTCCACCTCTCACCTGAGGGGGCAGTCCCAGTGGTGCGGATTGACCAGTTCAGTTACTACCCAGACCCACATCCTGAGCTGAGCCTTTGGTTGGCCCACCCTAACATCTACCCTATCTAAGATCTGCTGGAGCATATGATGGGACTGATCCTGTAGAATGATAGCCACAGGATCTCCATGACTTAGCAACAGCAGGATGTCCGAGAGGAGTTTTGGTGAGGGTCCAGTGATGATGTTGTGCCAGAAGCTTTGAACTAGAACAATGACTGATTAGTGTGGGGCTGGTTGGGAAAAAAGGTAAACTGTGTGACACACCACAGCACCCAGTGCCACAAGGATAAATGGAGAGCTGTGGGAAAGACAGAAGAACAAGGTGGGGTTTTTATATTTGTTTTGGTTTTAATTCATTTTGGAGGGGGTTTCTCTTGAGGGGGACACTGCAGGGGTGAGGAGTGGATATGGAGAGACTGGGAGGTTAGTGGGATCGGGAATGTGATGTGAAATTACCAAAGAATCAATAAAGAATTACATTATAAAAAAGGACAAATGTTTATAGATTTTTGTTAGGGACTGTGCTGCTTTAGTAAATTAGTGGTTATAGATTCTCCTCCAACAACCATGACTTTTCTAGTACTAAGTAGTGAGCTAAGATTCCAGTACAAAGTATGTTGCATGAATCAAATCTTAACAAATTCAAGAAGACTAAAATGTATGTATTATTCTATATGATAAATAAGGAATAAATCCCTGAATCAAAAAGAGAAACTACAGGAAATATATATATATATATACACATATATATATATATACATAGAAATTGAACAACACACCATTAAATCCTGAAGAACTCAGAAAACGAAAGTAAATACACAATATACCAGATCTTTGTGAGATATAATGAAAGTAGTTTTAGTTGATAGCTATAAATCTCTAATTTTTTTAAAAAGGCCTCAAATAAATAACTTAATGATTCACCTCAAGGCCTTAGGAAAACAAGAGCAAGCCAAAACCCAAATTAGTAGAAAGAAAAACAGTAAAGGATGGAACAAAAATTAATAAAATGGAAACAAAAGAGCATTTCAAAGGATTGATGAAACTAAACATGGCTTCTTTGAAAAGATAAGCAAGACGGACAAATTCTCAGCCAAAGTAGCCATAAGAGAGAGCAGACTCTAAATCTTGAGATGAAAAGGGAGATGTTGCAACAGCTGTCAGTAACATTCAGAGGATCAGTAGAGCATACTTTGGAACCCTAATATCAGCAAATATCCATTTTAGAAGAAATAGATAACTTTCTAGAAGCATACAAACTTTCAAAATTAAACCCAAAAGTTATAAACAACATAAGAACATCTGTAATAAGCAATGTGAAGGAGGTAGTAACAAAAAGTCTCTCAACTAAAAACAAAGCTGAAAGGGATTCACTGCTGGATTCTACAATGTCTTTGGAGGCAGCAGGGGGTGGATGGGAGGGGGAGTGGCTAGTACCAATGCTGCTCAAACTAGTCCATAAAATAGAAGTGAAGAAAGGCTATCAAACTCATTTTGTGAAACAGGTAATACCTTGATACCAAAACTAGATAAGGAAACAACAAACTCCAAAAAATTACAAGTCATTCTCCCTGATGATCTTGAATACAAAATTCCTGAAATACATGTAAACTGAATTCAACAACAAATTTAGAAGAGCATTCATCATGACTAAGCTGGCTTCATTCTGGGGTGTCATAATCACTCAAGACACAGAAACCTACGTAAATATACCATAAAGATTCCTTCAAAGACAGGAATCATGTAGCATCTCATTGATACAGAAAAAGCTTTAGACAAATTTAACATCCCTTTGTGGAAATGTTTTGAAGCAAAGATGAATAGAAGAAGCTTTCTTAAAAACAGTGAAGGCTATATATAACAAATCTATGCCAACATTATATATACTATATGAGGAAAAACTCAAGTTATGCAAAAATTGGTATCAAGACAAGGGTATCTACCTTCTCTGCTCTTATTCACTATAGTCATTTAAATCTTAGCTAAAGTAACAAGATAAATAAAAGAGACACAAATAGGAAGAATATAAGTAAAATTATCTCTATTTCTAGATGATGTGATTCTTTTGATTGCAGCAGAAAATTATTTTTTTTCTTCTTTAAAAAATATTTATTTTATTTTTGAGTGTGTAGATGAGTACGTGTGTGTATCAAGTGTGTGTAGTATTCCATGCGGGGCAGAAGCCATCATATGAGTGCTAGAAACCAAACTCAGGTCCCCTGAAAGATCAATAAATACCCTTGAATGCAGAGTCATCTTCCAGGCCCTGGGTTTTTCTTATGTTATAAGTAAATATCAAAATATTTATTTTCCACATATCTCTTACTACTTAAAATATGATAGATGGACAGAGAAACAATAACTACCCATGAAACTCTAGCATGGTACCTAAACATGACTGGTATTCCTGTTAGTACTACTCACTTTTTAGTAATCTCTTGCTCATTGAATGCATGTTAATGTTACCCATGCACTTAAGATGGAGACCAGGGAAGCCTGGGCATGTTCAAGGAGTTCTTCCTCCTTCCTGGAAAAAGTGGGTACCAGAAAATTCTTAGAGCTGATAAAGTATTTGAGAAAAGTAACAGGACACACATTTAACATACAAAAACCAGCATATGGCTTATGAACCAATAAAGAAATCAACTGAACAACCCTGTACAATAACTTAAAAACATAAAATGCCCAGTAATAAATATAAGATATAAGAAGATCTTTACAAGAAAAGAATTAAAAAAACCCAAAGAAATGAATGGAAGAAGATACTAGAAGATAGAAAAACTACTTGTGTGCATAGATCAGCAGAACCAATACTATGAAAATGTTGAATACACATATAATTCCTGACTTCAAGCTATACCAAAGATCCATAGTAACAAAAAATTAAGGTATTATTTCAAATACAGAAACATAGATTAAAAGAGGAGAATAAAAGACCCAAAATAAACTCATGAAATTACACCCACCTTTTTACAAAGATGTAAAAAAAAAAAAAACATGCTGGAGGAAAGCCAGCCTCTTCCACAAATAGTGCTGGGAAAACTGGATATCCACATGTAGAAGAAAGAAACTAGACTCATGTCTCTCATCCTATACATAAGTAATATCATTCAAAATGACTTTCTTGTAAAAATCTGAAAATCCGAAATGGTTAAAGGAAAACACTTAGCATAATCAAAGACAAGAAGTTTCTGCAAAGACTACAGTCTCTCTGGAAAAGAAGCCAGGAATTGACAGATGAAATTGCATGAAATTAAAAAACTTCTGCAGAGCAAAGGAAACAATTAACTCAATGAAGAAACAGAAAACAGATGGGAGACAATCACTTTTACTTAGATGGCAGAATGTATTTTTGGGTCCTCTGTTCTCTTCCATTAATCTATGTTTCTATTTTTGAAATAATGTCATGTGATTTTTGTAACTATGGCTTGGTGGTATATTTTGAAGTCAGGAATTGTGATACTCCCAGAACTTTTCTTTTTACTCAGGATGATTTTGTCTACTTGGGGTCTTCTGTGCTGTCACATGAACTTTAGAATCATGTTTCTATTTCTGTGAAGAATGGAGTTTTGATGGATGCTACATTACATCTGTGGATGGCTCATGAATACAAGCATTTCACAGTATAGGTTTGCTGACCCATGAAGGTAAACATTCTCTCTGTCCTTTAGTGTCTTCTTCCATTGCTTTCCTCAAGGGAAAATAAAATAGCATAGTTATTTAGGAAAAGATTTCCAACTTTTTAAAAAGCTAAACATACAGTCTCCATGTGACAGCTACTCCACACCTGGATATTTACCCAAGACAACTAAAAGCTCATGATCATCTGATATGATGTGGGTATTTGTGTCCCATCTCCAAATTTTCAGATGTTGAAACGGAAGTGATGGTCTTAAGGAGATGTAAACATATGGGAAGTGATTAAGAAATGCAGAGTACCTACCAGCAAGAAAGCCCTAGTCAGCTGCATCCCCGAGAGCAGTAGTCCTCAACCTTCCTAATGTTGAAATCCTTTAATACAGTTCCTCGTGCTGTAATGACCCCCAACCATAACATTATGTTCATTGCCACTTCATAACTATAATCTTGATACTGATATGCGTTGCAATATAAATATCTAATATACAACCTGTAAAAGGGTTGTTTGACCCCCCCCCAAAAGGGTCATGATTCACAGGTTGAGAACCACTGATCTAGAGCGTGACCCTTCCATCCTCCAGAGCCATGGGCTGAGCCAATATTGATACTTCATCACATAAATAGCCCATGGCATTCAGTTATATCAACAGACAATGGACTGAGACACTGTGACACAGTATATTTAATTTAGTTCTAAAATAAGAGGAAAGGGGTTTTTGCTAATTAAAAAAGGAGGAAATGGTTTCCCACTTAAAGTATAAAACACATATCTGTGAAAAAAAGAGAAAATGAAAATATGCAAAAAAGAAGACAGGAAAGTTTTACAGAGACTGTTTATTTAAAAAGAATAGAAAAGAATGAATTGGCCTGGAGAAGTTGAGAAAATCACTAGAGACACAATTGTTCCTAGTGGCAGGAAGTGTTAATGAGGCATTTAACATTTGGACTTTGCTTAATAGCTGGGAATAAGTTGAGCCGGGGTAGGCTGAATCATGCCGATAGGAGGACAATGAAGTAAATGGTTAGAAACAGTTTTATCACAGTTAAGTGGGAACAATTCTCTTTTGTTATCTTCCATCGCTCTCTTCTACTCACATGTATGGCATCGTGTGCTTTCTATTTAGCAGGAGTGCTTAACTACTTCCCATTTGGTTGCTCTGAAAATTTGCATTTCTTTATAATTACATATCCAGTATGAGGTGCGACATCCTTGATTTCCCAAAGAGAGATTCAAGTCCCAGCTCTCTCTGTAGGTCTAATGAAGCACTTGGCCTCAACAACAGGACTGAAGAAACAGTCAAGGGCACACAGACAGCCAAGAATGTGCTTTAAATCTCCAACCTTGACTTCCACTCTCTCATTCTGTGTGTGCATCGTGCCCTTCAGTCAGACCAAGAGGCCAAAAGTACGTGGAGAATCTAGTGCACTCGCCTCTATTCTTCCTTACTTCCTATTCTTCCTTTCCTTGGTCCTTTTCAATATTTTTTAATCAACTGAAGAAATTACCTGATAAAGACGATTTGGAAAATGTAGAGGAGAATGAAAAAGGGGTGAGGAAGGGAAAAAGGAAGAGAAGGAAAGCAAGGAGTATGAGGAGAAGGAGGATGAGAACAAGGAGGAGGACAATAAGGAAGAGGAAGATGAGTATTCTAGAAGAATAGAGAAGCTACTCACGCCACTTATGAAAAATTGCTTGTGTTATTTTTTATATATACATGTGGGTATACATATGACCATTTCTATCTACATTATTTGTTTATGTACACACACATTAGAAATATCAATATAGAAGTTTCTGTGAAGATGTTCTCACTATAGCTACTAGCAGAATCCCAGAAGGCCATTTTCTTCATTAAGGAAACAAATGTTAGAAAGAGAAGAGCCTGGGCTTATGTGAGCTCAGCTGCTCTGCTACTCAGATTTCTGGTTTGGAGAGATTGAGTAGTGGGACAAATAGGAAGAAGAGGTGCTTAGAGAGCAGAAAACCAGAGACTGAACCAGAAATGCCCCCAATGGTGATAGGCTGGAAACATTTCTAAAAAGGGACTATGTTAGTCCTTTTTGAGTTGTTAGTGGGGACATGGGATGACTCATTCTAGGAAACTCACAGTGGCCTTCATTAAGACTTTCCTACACACACAGCCTTGGGTCCAGGGCCAGGGGTGTAACATTAGTGTCCTCAATGTTTTCTAAGCCACAGACAGCCAGACCCCATCCCTCAAGTTTCAGGTTCCGGAAGTCTGAAGTGGGCCTGGAGAATGTGCTTTCTTCAAGCCTCCCTTTGGTTGGTGGCACTCTGCATATCACCCTTTGTGAGCCACTGGACTAGCGAATTAAAGAAAAGAGACCAAGACAGGGGTGGGGGGTCGGGGGGAGGATGGCTTCTTTAGCCTTAGGTCTATCTTGCTGCCCACCTGTTGTTTAAACTGAAGATAAATCCCTTAGAGAAGCTTTGCCTGCTGCATTTCAATTTCTAACACCCTCTACTAGTCTCCATGAGCCTCCTTGTCTCTAGTCTTGCTAACCTTAGCATCTCAAAGCAACCAGAGGAAGTCTTTTAAAACTCACCACATCTGGCCACCTCTCTACTCAGAAGTCACCAGTGGCTTCCTGTCATCCATAATACAGTGAGACAACTCTTTTTCCACTCCCCTTCTCTCCCCCACCATCCCTTGGCTCCTCTGCATCAGAGACATTAGGTTTCTTACTGACTTTAAATAGAGTATG
The DNA here is from genome assembly GCF_004664715.2 of Peromyscus leucopus. NCBI lineage: Eukaryota > Metazoa > Chordata > Mammalia > Rodentia > Cricetidae > Peromyscus > Peromyscus leucopus. The sequence goes on along the minus strand of NC_051069.1, from coordinate 42,397,114 downwards.
TACACTCCTACCTGCAAAAAAGACTTTCTCCAACTTTCCCTTCATAAAAATACTTGCTCCACCACAAAGCTTACTCCATCTTATGTGCATTTGTTCAAATGATACCTCTGAGTGAGGACAACACAACCCACTTGAAAATTGCACCCTGTAACCCCATTCTGGCCACTCCCTTCATCTTCTCAGGCAGTTTTCTTAGCATGTGCCATCATCCAGAATTTTCTGTCATTTGTACATGTTATGATTTCTAGATACTTTTACTTCACAAAAACATAAGCTTTCTCAAAGTGAAGATTTTTGTTGTTTGCTTCTCTGATGTATACTGGAGTTGACGATCACATAAAAGACCTTCAACATATTTTCATGCCTAAATAAAGCATGTGCATTTCAGTTACCTCATAATGTGTATCATCTTTACCCCAACAGCTGAGGGGAACTCCATAGATAATCGAGATCTGCGGATGCTCAAGTCCTGTCTATGAAATGATGTAGTATTTTCATACAGTCTCCTGTACACATCGAGCCATCTCTGGGTTACTCATCAACCTGATTCAATGCCCATTCTGTGCAGAGTGGCTATGCTGCATTGTTCAGGGAGTAATGACAAGAAAAAAAATTCTACACATGTTGAGCACAGATGTGATTTTTTTTCAAGAATTTTTTATTCAGGATTGATTCATCCTGCAGATACAGCTCTCACAAACACAGAGATGTGCACCATTCTCTTTCTGCTAAGTATTTAGGTTATTTCTACCATTTTACTGTTTTGTAGAATACTGAAATGAATAGCCTTTCACACACAAACACACACAAAAAAATGTTTTACTTAGTTTATTTTTTTACCACCCCAGGAGATAATCCTATAAATGGGAACAACAGGTACAAAAAATATTCCTAATACTTTTAGTATTAGAATTTTAATACCTTCATCGCATGCAGCCAAATTGCTTTTCAGCTTACATCTCTTACAGCAGGGTTTTAAGTTACCCACTGGTAGGATGTAGTGTCAAAATGTTTCTGACTATGGCAATTTGTGAGGCAGAGAGAGACCCATTTCAATTTTATTAATTTAAATTCTTTAAAGTCTTGTTATGTTTCTCGATCATTTGGGTATATATTTTTTTTCTAGCTCTAAGGAGTCTTTGTTTCTTTTCTGTTGTGTTCGTGTTTTCTTTCTGGCTTGACAGTGTCTGCAGATTACTTAGAGTTCACTGCACATTAGCAGATTTACCTATATTGGTTATTTTAACTTCTTTTGTGAAAGTTCATTGTTGAGTTCCTTGTTGATGTGTGGAAATGGGAGGGAGTCTGTCGTTTTGTATGTTCAAATATTAGTGAATGCATGAACAGTTTATTTCTTGGACCATTAAGGTCTCCTGTTTATAAGATCATATCAAAACAAACAGAAAATTGAACTTCTTCCTTTTTAGTTTAGATATCTGCATTCCTTTGTCTTGCTTGCTTGCACTGTCCAGGATGAGAAGTCCTGAAGAACTAAGAGTAGCATCCTTGTTGTCTGGAACTCAAGGGACAGTCAGCTTTTCACCCCTTCGGATGGTGTGAGCAATGGGCTTGTCATATGTGCCTTCCTTTACTTTGAGTCATTTTATTTTGAAATGAGGTAGAATATTCTCTAATAAGGTCCTTGAGGGGGTGGGGAGCAAAAGATCGTAAAAGTTAGCAAAGATAAGTAGAAAACAAAGCACTCTTGGTGGGAATATGTAACCACAACCATGTGTCCAAGGGAACAAAGGCAGACAGGAGACTATTCCAGCTAAAGAGAAGGAATAAGATTTAGTGATCTATTTTCACACCATGATTATTACAGTTTTGGTCTCTTTTCTTTCTCCCTTTCTTTCTCACTATATAGCCCTGGCTGGCCTGAAACTCAACAGATATCTGCCTGCCTCTGCCTCTTTAGTGCTGAGATTAAAGGCATGTGCCACCACATCAGGCTCTTAAGCATTGTAGTTAACAACAATTTAGTGTTACTGCAAAGAAAGCATATGTGTGATATCTATTTTTAATAATTATGCTATGTTTATATACATATATTGTAATAATAAATTGTTCCCTAAATATATGTCAGTTGCAAAGGAGATTAAATTTTTAAATAAAAAAATATTATTATTACCTTTCATAATTTGTTTTTCCTTTTTGTTTCAAGATTTAAAACTTTTTTCTTTTGATTTCTTCTTTGGCTCATTAGTTGTTCAGGAACATGTAACTTAATTTACACATACTTATGAATGTTCTTCCTACTGTCGATTTCCAGGTTCAAGCTATCATGGTTGGGAAACATACTGATTATTATCTTGATCTGAACTTGTTAGGACTTGCTTTGTGGCTTTAAATTATTTTCCAGAATGTTCCATGCACATTTGAAAATAATGTGTTTTCTCTTATTGTGTGAATGCTCCTTTCATGTCTCCAAGGTCCACGAAGCTCATACTGTTGCCCAAGTCCAATGTTCCATACTGAATTTTCTGACTGGAAGATTTACACACTATTGAAAGGGGGCTGTTAAGGCTCCTTCTATTATGACATGGTTATCTCCTTTTAGTTCTGTCAAGTATTTACCTTACATATTAAGGTGTTCTGATGGTGATTGCATATATATTTATAACTGTTATATTCTCTTCCTGAACTGACATCACTATAATTTCACAACAGTTCCCTTCTTACCTTCTGAAAGTCTTTCACTTAGAACCTATGTTGTCTTGTATAGGCACAGAATTTCTTGCTTGCTCTCTTTCAATGGCCTTGGTACAGACTGTCTTTGTCCATTTCCTTCTCTTGTAACAGACTAATGTCACCTTAAAACTAAAGTGAGTCTCTTGTAGGTGGCATACAATTGGGTCTTGTTTTTTAATCCGTTTAGCCATTCTATGTATTTTCATTGAATAATTTAATACATTACTAATGAGTAATTTCTTGACAATTGAATGGTTGTCTTCTACCAGCACGTTGTCTTTGTGTGTTCTATTGGTCTCTTGTTTTTCTCTGATGTCATTGTTATTTAATAATTGTCTTCTGTTCTTACTTTAATTAGTTTCCCTTTACCTGTTATGCATCTCATGCAGGTGCTTTTCTTAGTCTTTACTATGAGGCTTATATGAAACATAACCATCTATTTTAAGATGGTAACAGCTTAACTAGCTACTACTAAAATAAAACCTCTACACTTATCCCTCACACATTTAATGTTACAGATGTCACAATTCACATTTTCCATGATATAACCGTTAATAAATGATTGTTGCTATAATGACTTCTAATATTTTGGTCTTTTGGCTTTTATAATAGAGTTAAGAGTAATTTGTGCACCACCATTGCAATATCAATTTATTCTGAACCTGACCTTGACCTTGTGTTTTGCCCTTCCCCATCTATTGTTGCCATTGCCCTTTCACTTCAGCTCAGAGACTCTTTTTAACACACATTGTAAGGCAGGTCTTGTTTCCTGTTTCTCCAGGGTTCTTTCATCTACTCTCTCTCTCTCTCAATCTGCAGGGTTTCTACTAAGAAATCTATTGATAACCATACAGAAAATTGTTCACTTGTATGTGAAAAGTCATTTTTATGTATGCATGTATGTATGTATGTTTGTATGCATGTACGTATGTATGTATACACATATACATTCACACAGTCTCTGTGGCTTTTGAAATTTGGCTCTAAAGTCTCAGTAAATATTGTGTTATGTTTGATTTTCAAGAGCTGTTTTTCCTTCAAGGATCTGGATAGTCATTTCCTTCTCTAGATGTGGACAGCATTCTGTAATTATCCCTTTAAATAAACTTTCTACCTTTCTGTCTCTCAGCTGCTTCCTAACCTTCCATACTGAGTATGCTGCCTCATTTGCTTGTAAGCCATAAGACCAGTGAGCTTCTGGCATTCTGTCTCACTCCATTTTCCTTCTTTTCCTTACATAGATGACTTAAGCAACTTGTCTTTGCCTGAGCTTGAAGACTTTCTCTTCTGCCTATAGTTGAAATTGTTGAGAGACTTTTAAGATGTAGGTGGTGCATTCTTCAGTTCTAGAACTTTCATTGAACTCTTTTTTATGTTCTATCTTTACCCTTCATTGAATTTCAGGTTTGCTTGTGTGTTATTATCCTAGTTTTTTTTTTTTTTTTTTTCCAGCTATCTGTGTTTTACTGCAGTTCCACTGAGGTCATGTGAGCCAATACTTGGTAAGGTAATTCTTATTCATTATTTCAAGTCTTCCAGAACTTACTTTTGAATTCAGTAGGCCTTGAATATACTCTGTAACTGAGGCTGGCCTCAAATTGGAAATCCCCCTGCTTCAGTCTCACAAGTTCTGGGATTCCAGGTGTGCCAGCATGCCTGGCTTTTGCACATCATCTCTTTAAGATGAGTTAGGGTTATTTTGTGTTTTTCTTTGGCTATGCTGTGCTTTCCAGTGTAAGTCTCATCCTTGTAGAGTACATCTCAGCCTTGTAGAGCATGTCTCATCCTTGTAGAGTACATCTCAGCCTTGTAGAGAGTACATATCAGCCTTGTCGAGTATGTTTCAGCCTTGTAGAGTATATTTCATCCTTGTATAGTATGTATTATCCTTGTAGAGTATGCCTCAGCCTTGTAGAGTATATTTCATCCTTGTATATATTATCCTTGTAGAGTATGTCTCAGCCTTGTAGAGTATGTCTAATCCTTATAGATTATGTCTCAGCCTTGTAGTTTTATATTTGTTTCTGTTGATTTGAAGAATTGCCATCTTTTCCAGATTTCATTGGTTGGCTTCATCAAGGTGAGTCCTTCTCCTGTCAGCCTACACAGATATTCTGGGTCTCCAAAATGGGCATTGGACTAGAAAGATGGCCCAGTTTGTAAAGTGCATGTTACATAAGCATGGGGACCTGAGTTCTATCCCTGATGCATACGAAAGCCATGTGTGGCAATGTGTGTCTGTGACCCTAGTTCTGGAATCAAGGAGACAGGGCCTTTTCACCCAGCGAAGATAGTCAAACTTTTGAGACAGTGTCTCAAACTGTGAGGTGGGGAGCGACAAAGGAAGCCATTTATCCTTACAGGCCTGTGGCCTCTACATGTGCATTAATGGGTGTGTACACCTGTACAAACGTGTGCACATGCCCATGATCAAGGTTGGACGCTCCCACACACTCATAAGTTAATTTTTAAAAAGATGGGATTGAAACTGGGGTTTGTAGGACTGGTTTGGAGTTTGGAACAATATGAGTTGCTCTTGTACCTTTGTAGACTGGGACTTTTAGTTGCTAGGGATAAGCTTGGGTTCTAGGTCTAAGGGGCCCAAGTAGAGCCTGTCTGGGGTCACAAAGATGCTTGGAGTCATCAGACATAGCCAGATATTGAAGTAAGTTGGGATCCTGAGACCATGGAGCTAGCCTGGAGGAGGCTGCGGGTACCAACCTGAAGCTAATGCCTACAGTGTGGCCATGGCCTAGTGCTGGAGTCTGTAGAAATCAGGTCTTTGTCACCCTCCTTCCCCCAGGCCACATTCTGCATTCTCCCTGTGACACACAGGCTTGGTGGGGGTGGGACTAAGAAACTGTCCTTCCTTTTCTCCTGGTACATGTTTATTTCTCTGCCCCACTCAGATGCTCCAGTCCCTTGTCTGGATCCCTCAGCTCTTAGGAAGCTATTTTTGTGCATGAATTGTTTTTCAGATTAGTGTTTCTATGAGGGGACAAGCACTGGAAACTCCTTATTCTGCCATCTGGCTGATGGAACTGTTTTTAAATTTCATGGTGTTTGACATAGAGAAGGATTTTATCTGAACACTGCCAAACCCATCAGTCTTTCTTCTATTATTTATGGCGTTGCTTTGGGGCATAGACAGACCTTCTCCACCCACAATCCCTACGCAGATTTATTTATGCTTCTAGTTTTAAAGGCTTTATAGTTTACATTCTTCTCTGTAATCTACCTATAATCCAAACATTGGCCTCTATATGAGAGTTTTGCAGACAGTTAATCAATATTTAGTGCCACACTCATGAATATGCTCTTATTTTCTTGCTGATTTCTCTGGTTGTCATATTTGTAAATACACTTCTTGAATGTATTCTCTTCCACAGACGTATTTCTGGGCAACCTATTCTCAGCACACATCCTCTATTGATTCTTCTGCCCCAAACTCACAGTTAATATGGCTGTCACTCGGTGGAATGTTTAAAGGCAGTCAAATCTGACTTCTCCCCCTTCTATTGTGTTCCTTTTCGGCAGTGTTCTTATTTATGACTAAAAACAAGCATAGTTCGTTCAAAGAAAACCATGTCAACAAAGCAAAAAAAAAAAATCATTATTTGGTTTCAAATCACCCATAAACAACCAAGTGACTTTCCACAGAGATATCCTGGAACTCTTTAGTCCTTTCTGTCACAGAAGCAGGTTTGCCCCTTCCTGTGTTTGCTGGGGTTACTCTCTTCTGTTTCTTCTAATCCCACGGCTTCCCAGACTCTGCAGGCTCTATCTCTGGCCTCCCGAATAGAGTGCATTATTATCTGAGCTCTCCCACCTGCTTGCTGTGCGGCCTTAGGCCCAATCTTGCCAAGTCTCTCAATTCGTTTATAAAATGAAGTTCTAACAGTAGCTATTGATGATGAGGTTCTAAAGATTAAATAGGAAAATTATGTGGGAAGCCTTTTATGTTTAAGTGAATAAGCACTCTTCATATCGGGACTCCACGCCACTGTCTTTACCTTCTAAAGAGAAGGGATGAAGTGCACTACAGGAGTGGGTTCTGTCTGACACATCAGGGCTGTCAAAGGATGGAGCAGCCCCTGGTCAAGGGGAACTAGGAAAGCTGGTGTCAGAGACTCCGTTTCCTAAGAAACTCTCCCAATATCTGGGTCGATGGAGGGAAAGGGCTAAGGTTTTTAGGTAAGCATTCAAGGGAAGGTGGCTTGGAGCAGGTTAGAAGGAGAGCCAAGACAACTCCAAGGATGTGGGACCTATGCATCTAGAGGGACCCCAGTTCTCAGAAGTGCCCCACGCTTAGTTCTTGCTCAACCACTGACAGCTTGAAATGCTTGCTGCATTTTTTGCTTTTATTTATTTTATTTTATAATTTAATTTAATTTTACATATCAGTCACAGATTCCCTTGTTCTCCCCCCTCCCGCCTAGAGAGGTCCACACAAAGATACCCCACAATAGACTACTGGCCATGGTCAAGAGAAAGCCTGAACTGACCTACTCTGGTGATAGGATGGCCAAACACCCTATTTGTTGTGCCAGAAACCTCATCCAATGACTGAGGGAACCGGATGCAGAGATCCACGGCCAGGCCCCAAATGGAGCTCCAGGAGTCCAATTGGCGAGAAAGAGGAGGGTTTGTATGAGCGAGAATTGTTGAGACCAAGATTGGAAAAAGGACGGGGACAAATAGCAAACAAATGGAAACACATGAACTATGAACCAAATAGCTGAGGAGCCCCCAACTGGATCAGGCCCTGTGGATAAGTGAGACAGCTGATTGGCTTGATCTGTTTGGGAGGCATCCAGGCAGTGGGACCAGGACCTGTCCTCAGTGCATGAGCTGGCTGTTTGGAACCTGGGGCGTGCTGCATTTTTAACACAAAGTATTTTCATTGTGCACTAGGCACTGCCTGTCATCCATCTTGTCCATCTCAGCATTTTCCTTAGGTTGCCTGGCCTCCTGTCTAAGAACAGCCCTGAATTTGTCTGAAACTTCATCTCCTAGGGCCTAATGACATACTATTAAATTAAGAAATAAAAAGGTACTTAGCAATGGCAAGCCTAAAGTATACTTGCTGTAAAGAGGATGGAAGAGCAGTAAAATATATATATTTTTTTTTATCAGAAATGTACTGAACCTGGGAATGGGGTTCAAATATACATAAGCTGCAATTTATAAGCTGACTGAATAGTTATCTCTTAAAAAGTAAAAAGAAGAGCAAAATGCCAAAGCTAGAGCTGACAGCATACAATGTCTGCCCTGTGGTTCACAGCCAAGCTAGTGAATCTGAGAAGGTGCCTTTCATTGCCAACTACCATGTCCAGATGCTTTGTTGATAATGAATTGTTTTCTTCTTAGAGGTGGATAGATGGAAATGAACACATTGCTTTCTTTATTCCACAATTTAAAAATACCATTAGCAAAGGGTAGGGCTGGTGAGATAACTCAGTAAAGCCATGAGAGTCTAAGGGCCTAAATTAAAACCTGAAATCCATGTAAAACTATTGGACGTGATGGCACACGCTTATAATACCAGCACTCAAGGATTCCTGGGACTCACTGACTAGCTTGCCTAGCTTATTTGGCCAGCCCCAGGCCAAAGAGAGAGACCTTCTCTCAACAAACAAACAAACAAAACAACAAGGTAAACCACACCTGACAAATGACCAATATTGATCTCTAGCCTCTATAGGAATGTTCTCACATATGCAACTGCAAGTTCATAAACAAACAAACAAAAAAAAACCCTATTAAAATTAAAATATAAAAAAACAGAGAATTCTTCGGGGCTTGAGAAGCCTTAGCGGTTAAGAGCACATATTGTTCTTGCAGAGGTCTCAGCTTCCAGGCTCAGCACCCATGGCAGGTGGTTAGCAACTGCCTATAACTCCAACTCCAAAGGATCTGCTGCCTCTGGTCTCCTTGGCATCTGTGTTCATGTGCACACACCCGCACACACCCATACACACCCACACATACCCACACAGGCACACATGCATACACATGATTAAAAATTATATAGAATCCTCCCCTCCAAAGAACTTCACATAATTGCTCATTTCTGACTCATAATAGCCCTCCGAGTAAATCGTGTTTGTTTTATGAATTAAAAAAAAAAAAACTCATGATTTAAATAACTTGCCTAAGTCACACATGTATCAGTTGTTAAAAAAAAAAAAAAAAGGAGGGGGAGGGCAGGAAGGAGGTAGAGGGGGGAAGAGAGTTAGTGGGAGAGAGAGGAGAGCATTTCACCATTATATGATGGCATCTCTCTTTAAAAAGTTGGAGGGAAACGTTTTAGCACTTGACAATGGGTGGGATATGCGCAGCATGAAGCATGACTGCTAAGATCCATGTTCGAGCCCCAGGGTTGGAAGACATCGTCCCTAATTAACAGACTGAGGAACACCGGGAGCTGAGTTGCAAGCTCTAGGAAAGCAATCACTACATCATTTGGGGACATGCCTAGAAATGAATGGAGGATGCCCTCAATTGTGCCACATTCCTGAAATCATTGCTGGGAGGACTCGGGGAATTAATACCTGCAAGGAGCTTAGAATGGTGCCCAGTGCCGAGTAAGTGTGCTCTGTAAATCTTTGCCATTAGTATGACCTAGTAAACATCTAGGTCATCATGGAGCTAAGAAGATTATTATGACCCAGTAAGCAAGTGGGTCAAATGGAGCTAAGAAGAGAGATCTTGGCTAGAGCTAGAAATCCAGAGTTGCCAACTTATGGATAACCGAAGCCCTCAGGAAGTCAGATCTCTTAGAGAAGGATATGGAATGAAAGCTAGGAAGCCAGCATCTGCAGACAGGCACAAGTTGTTTGTGATGTGTCAAATAAATGTATAAAACAAGCAATTTTCTGAAGTTTCAACAGAAGGAGAAATTTTCCCTGTATTTAAAATCAACCACTGGGAAGACAATTCTCAGAATGGTAATCAATCCCATTGAAAATCAGCGAACACCTTCGGAAGAAGTGCAGCTGACCACACTTTTCTATGTGCAATCAGGATGAGCACCAGGGATGATCCAATATCTCCTCGATCACCGTCCATCCAGGCTTCTGTGTGGAGAAGAGATCTGGCTTTCAAAAGATGTTATCTAGCTCCGGATACTGAATACATACACACACACATCCTCAGTGCATGTTCACCCATAGACAACAACGGTTCTGGGGACCCAGGTCTAGTGCATGCTAAGCATGTTAGGCAAGTGTTCTACCTCTGAGCCACACCCTAGCCCAGTCTTTGTGTTGATACTTTGACCAGTGACCCAGGAGGACTCGTCCTGACCATTAGTGCTCCCTGTGCACTTCCTGCAAAAGACTTGTGTGCCCTTCATCTGTGAATGACTCATCCACATCTCCCTACGGTTGCCTCTACTGAACATAGTCCTTACCTCGCTGACTTTAAACCTTGTGCTTTTCTGTCTTCCCTGTTAGATTATAAGCTTACAGCAGTGCTAATTTTACTGATAGCCTTAATGCCTGGCATAGCAGATAACTATCGAAGGTTCTCAAAAAGTCAAGTTTTATTCCTGGAAGGCAGGTTTTTCATTTCAGCATCTTCTGTTTAATCTTTCTCCACTTCTTTTTCAACTCTGCACTCAGTGAATGTGTGAGGATTTGGTAATCAGGAACCACCTCCCTCCCGCTGCCCCCTGCTCAACACGGATGTTCGCCGATTTTACTATTGGTTTTTGTAGTCAAATGTTTGAAGTATATGAACACTGAAATGTAAGTGGTAACTCATATCTGTCATTCCAACACAGGAGAGGTCGGGGCAGAAGGATTGCCTATGCATTGAAGTCCAGCCTAAGCTACATGATGGGTTCTAGGCCAGTCTAGAGTACAGAATGAGACTCTGACTCCACATTTGAGACAAACAAACAAACAGCAACAGCAAAAGCACACCCCAAAGGGTACAGTCAGTAAATACAGTTGCATAACCGTAGACTTGTGGCACCACTACAGAACAGACCATTGGGCTCAGCAGGTTGCCCGGTTGAGACATCCTCTTGCCCTTTCTGTCTTTAGTGTTTGTGTCCAAGCAATAGCAAGACTCCTAGCCTGTCTTTGCTGACATACTTGCCTTGCCTTCCATGTCCAGTCACCCTCAAAATCAGATCCAAAGAAAAGCTTTGGGATTAAAAGGCAATCTAAGGAGCCATCCAAAGTTTCCCCATGCTCCACCATTAACCATAATCTGTACTAAAAACCAGCACAATTTAAAAGGATCAATCATATAGACGCCTCATAGTTGACCCCCTATACTTTAACAGATGGGTTATTAAGCTTTCTTTTTTTTTTTTTTTTTTTTTTTTTTTTTTTCACCCAAACAAATCACATTAAGGGAGTGAGTTTATAGAGAATGCTTTTTTTTTTTTAACGGTGTTTGAAAGAAACACTCGCTTTGTTAGACAAAATCAGACAGCTGCATACTATAATTTTGGGTTTAATGGATACAGTTCCTTTTGATATCTTCCAATACCAAGGTAGGTGAGAAAGTTCAGCAGCTGCACAAAGATCTAAAAACAAAGTTAAGGTGCTTCATGAAATGAATGCCTTGGTCCTTTTCTTTCTTTCGACTTTCTTTCAGCAAATCAAATCTTAAACACAGTGTAAGAAATCAGTAGAAGTTCAGAGAAGACAGACTCCCAAACAAGGCAGCCTGGCAGTGGGCTGGGAGGAAGAACATCGGTGCTGCTTCTGAATTTGATGTGAACTGGCTGTGTGAGCATCATTCTCCTCTATGAAACTTCCTTTTATAGAAATTATTCACTGCACCTTTAATACATATATATTAACATTTAGTATATATGTATGCATGCATGCATATATCTCCAAGGAGAACAACTGCTTTTTACAGGAAATGGCAATCACATCATCTGTGAAATGGGGGTAATTAGAGCATCTGCCCCACGATGCTGGGATGAAGGTGAAATGAAGCAGCTCATGGGAAATGGGAAGTGTTTACAGCAAAGCTCACGCACAGCACAAAGGCTCGGTAAGTGCTAACTGTGACGGCGATGTTGTTAGTGATGATGATGATGATGATTGGAAGATAACAAGGGAATTCTCCAAAGACCAACACCGAGAGGGGACTTGAGAATGGAGGAGGCAAGTTCAGCTTCTGGGGCATAATTTGGGGACACAGATTTTAAGTGATTGGGGGATGGCAGGGGTGGGAGGCTCCAACAAAAAGATGGATAGCATTTATACATAAGATTGGCCCTCCTGGTAGCCTTTGGAAGTTGAATTTGACTTTGTCTTGGCCTGGATTCTGGATGTAGGAGTGAGGTCCCAAGGGAAGTTGTAATTTTCAGCCTGGTTGCCAGAGAACTTGGGACTCAGGATGCTACACACATTCATAGAAGTTTATAATTCCTACACCATTTATAATTCCGCAGCATCCCAATGAGACAAACAGACCTATTTTGAAAGCACAAGCTGTCACTCCTGGACACAGGAGTTTCAGTTTCCACATCTTCCTCCTTCAGAGATTTCAGAGTCTAAATGGTCACCCAGCCCACATGACCGCTGAGCATAGGCAAGAGAACAACATCTCCTTAGTTCCCATGGGTGCCAGGCAGGTGGATGACCAAACAGACTGTACTGGGCAGAGTTTCCATCACTGTGACCAAGTGTCATGAGGAACTTGGAAGAAGGAAAGATTTATTTTGCCTCACAATTTCAGAGGTTGTATCCATGGTCCAGTTCTGAGGTTTCTGGGACATAATGAGGCACAAAATCTCGATGGAGCTTATGTGGAGGGAAGATGGTCACTCATGGTGGCCAGGAAACAGAGACATAAAGAGGGAGAGAAAAGTTGTACACCCAAAGGCTCTCCCTTTAACTCCTATCTACTTCTCTCAGCAACACAGATCTCTCAGCAAGACAGACCTCCCTTCTGCAGCGTTTTAGTTTTTGTTCTTTTTTTTTTTTTTTTTTTTTGTAGGCAGCATCTCATTCTGTCACTGAGCTGGCCTGGAGCTCACTGTGAGGACAGGTCTTTCTCTGACTCTTGCACCACTCTTGAAGCTTCCAGAACTCCCCCAAAACTCTACCAACTGATGCCCGCACTTTGAATACCTGCAACTTTCATGGGGATGCTTCATATCCAAACTGTAACCAAAACTATAGTGAGAAAATCACCTTGAAATATTCAAAGAGCAAGAATCAAAACAGCTAAAATCAAAAAACACTAAAAGGATGTGGAGTCTTCAAACCTCAGAGTTTGGAACTAAACAATAACATCACAAGTGTACAAGAAGCTTAATGAACGGTGAAACATTATCAAAGAAAGAAAACTTACAGAGATAAATGGTTGACATGGGGAAGGTACCTAGAAATAGACAGAAGAACAGAAATGACTTTTAAAGAAGAGAAACCCCCAGACATGCCCACCAGGTTCTTTCCAAAGGGAGCCGAGAAGTCATAAGTCATATTTAACATGATAAAAAAATAGCTAATAATTTTCAAAAATAAGCATAAAAATATTAGTAACAACCAATATGTAAAATCATCTAAAGTGATGCTTGGATGCAGCCACAGCATCCCAGCAGCAGCCACGCCCATGGTGAGAGGCCCCAAGAAGCAATGTCTGCCTGGTTCTGGGCTGACTGACTGTATTTTCAAGTTCATTCTAAACTGTCAGTGACTGTGATCTCCGTGTTTATCGTGTCTGCTGCCATCTTCCCCAAAAGCCTCACTCCACAGTGAAACCTGAGAAACCAGCCAGGCCAGCACAGAGGCTGAGGGTCCCATGTGTTCACCTGCCCTCACTCACCTCCTCTCAGAGCCCCCCCCCTGCTGTGTGCGCCACCCACTCAAGGCTATTCCACTAACGTTTTCTGCTTCTTGTCTTCAGTGCCAGGGGCAAGGTGACATTCCTTGAGATTTATTATTATTGTTTTCCATAACCTGAAGAATGTCAGCCCTCTAAAAGCTTCTGCACCATGTTGATTTTCTAAGTTAACTCTGACTTATCATAGATTTATTGGCTAACTTGGTGATTTACCTTGTGTGTGTGCACTGGGGTACCTGGTTGCCACACGAAGGTGAAGCAAGAGGGAAAAAAATACAATATTTATTTGATTCTAACATGTGCCATCGTGGGAGCTAATTGCTATCATTGATGCCAATCCTTCCAATTCTCATAGCTGTCAGGTAAGAATAGAGATATCATTTATCACAGTGGAGAGCCAGGCTCTAAGAAGCTGAGTGGAGGGCAAGGGTCAAATTGGCTGTGAGTCTAATTCTATAGGAAAGAAAAGAAGCCAACATATAGAAAGATGACGTGCTGGAGGGCACCCAAATATATATGTCAAATAGAAGCGCAATGTTATGCTGGCATCCAAATATGTGGTGTGAATGGAAGTCCTGTATTAACTTAGGATGCTTGCCTTCTCAGAGCCCAGCCTGGAGCTCTGCTAGTGCACCCATATCTTTCAGGCAACCATAACTCAAGACACTGGGGTACTCCCATACAAAACAACTGTGCTTGCACCCACCATTCCCCCAGTGCTGTTTCTCTGGGCTTGTATTGCTATCTCCTGGGTGAGTGAGACTGCACTGTGTCATCCTTCTCAAGTGACTATGGCGACCAGGGCCAGTGACACTGTCACAGCAGTTCTTCCGGCTCAAGTTATTTGTCTGTGCCCTCTAAGGCCAACAGTTCCTTTTTGTCCTGAATAGTCACTATCCCCAGGGAGCTACTGTCTCCTTGGCTTTGGAATATCAGAGTTTATTGCATCAATAAGATTTTCTGTTGGAAAACTAATGTATTATAGTATCAATTTGATGTTCATTTTTTCTGGGCCACAATTCAGCATTTCTCATGAACTTCAACCCTCTAGTTCCACTGAGCACATATATTGTGGCTCCTGTTGACTTCAGGACAGGAGTTGAGTAGTGAGGACATGGGAAACAACCCTGCTGCTCTGTGGCTGTGGGGAAGGCAACCTCTTGGAAACTGCTTCCTCAATTGAAAGTAGGGATAACAGTTGTATTTATGAGGTCACCTTAAAGATCATGGGATACACATCCATGCAAACACATCAGTCACAGCCAACATCTGACCTGGTTTGTGAGCCTCTATACTTCTCAAAATAAGTATGCAGGCCGGCTTCCCATACACAACCATACACACTTCCCATAGCCCAGATTCGCCACCCATGGGATAAATGCTAAGCTTTAAAGCACACAGGAAATGGATGGGGATGATTTTGTGAGGTGGAGTCAAAAGAGCCCACACTCTTGAGTCAAAACCCAACTCTTTCTTCTGTGGCAAGTCACCTGACCCCTGTGAAACGAATTCCCATGATGCTAATGTGTGTGTTGGGCTGCTCACAGTGAGACTATAGATTGAATACACCTGTGGACATAAAGGTTTGTTATAAAGCCATATTTTGGAAAGTCTTACTGAGCTAACTCAGTTCGGTCCCCAGCACTCTCTAAGTGGGTAACTACGATAACAGGCACTAAACCACACATGGGTAGCCAGCCCAGAATACTTGGCTGCACTCCTCACTTCCTAACGGAAGCCCAGTCCAAATCTTGCTATAGAGGATTTTATTGGTGGGGAGTGGGGGGCCCACTAAGATCCTTGGACTAACTATGCCTGAGAACAGCTTTTAGGGGGTCTCAGACAACCTGCCTGAATTTTCTAAATCTGCCATTCTGCCTTCCACTTATCGGGTGGCTGCATCTCAGCTCTTTTGTCACTGCCCTCTGGTGGCGACAGCTTGTAGTTTCATGACTGCCTGGCTCACTATCCTTGGTCCCCTCCCAGCATGTCCTCAGAACTAAGCAAGTTCATTGTCACACAGCCTTCCCATTGGATCCATGAGCTCGGAATATGTGCATTAATGTGGCCACAGACTGAAAATACATCAAGAATTGGATCAGTGTTGAACATGTACACTTTCCCCTTGTCATTTGTCTGTACACAAACAGCTTAAGCACATAGCCTTTAGTTTTCACTGAGCATTTTAAGTAGTAAAGAGATGATTGAAAGCATATGCAGGGTACCAATTTAGACCCAGAACTTGAGCACCCATGGAGTTTGGGATCTGTAGAGGACTGGGCCCCGGAGCCAATTTTGCTTTCTCCCCCTTGCCTAAGGCTCTGGACCTCTATATTATCAGCTGGCCTTACTTCTCTATGCATGTCCCATCCAGCCCTGAGCTATTGTCTCAGCAAAGTTGATCCTATCACTCTTGCTTAAAAACCTTTAATGATTTCCACTGTCCTCCAGGAATCTCGAGGACCTTGGCACAAAATAAAATATGATCCTCAGTGATGTCTCCTTTGACCACGTTTTCACTCTGAGCTCTTACTGTGTCCTTGGGAGTACTGGGCCATGTGGCTTTCCTTCACTGCTGTAGCCTTCCTGGGGCCTCAAAGCTCTCTTGAGGTCTCTGGGCTCTGCAGTTCTCCTGGGCTTTCTCCCCCGTCTTATTATTTCTATTCAACGAATTTCCCACTTCTCCCCACTGAAGGCTCTTTCCTCAAAGGGCTCACAGACTAGCTCATGTCACTTTAGCACTGAGGATCTTCTGGGAACACTGCCTCTCCCACTACATATCAGGCACAGGCCCAAGCCCCCTGCTCCCCACTCTGATGAGGACTTTCCCCCCAAACCCCATGCTCCCTGACCCAGATATCACACTTCATTTGCAATTTTCAAATCTTCTCAGTTCTAAGACAAGGTACTTTGTTAGAATATAGAATTAACTTAATAAATGTTGACTGAAAACTCTATATCGCCGAGACCTTGAAAAATGGCAGCTGCTTCAAGGGGAAAAGGTAATCACAATCACTTATATTTGCTCACTGGTAACAGTGATTCCCATGAGCATTCATAATAGATTTATTAGATGCAAGCCACCAGAAAGAGATTTAAATTCTCTTTTTTTCGATGGATGGGCCGATGCATTCTTCACTGAACTGCAGTACTATCTCATTTAATCATTACAACTGCAACTGGAAGGAAGGAGAGCAGGTGGTGGATCTACATGCCAGATGAGAAACCGGAAGTTGGGGAGTGACCAGTGAACAAGCGTCTAAGGATAACATGAATGCCAGAGCATGAGCCCAAGTCTCTACGGCTGCTCTCTCGAGGCGACACGGGTCTGCTATCTTTCCTTAATACTCTGCCACCTCTTTCTGACGGAGGCACATCCCTGGGGATGAAGCCAAACGCGGAAATGTGCTCTACCTGCAGAGCCGAGCTGTAAAAGCAATCGCCCTAGCTTCTCCTCCTGTCTTGCCTCTGGTTCCCAATCAGTAATGGAAGAAATGACAATTCAGGAGAGGAGGAGAGACACCCACGAGGGACGGCAGCTCACACGGGAGGGATCTCAAGGCATTGTTTCCACAGCTGCGACGTCCAGCTGGCAACACGGGAGCATATCCGTGTTAGGTTTGGGTGGGTGAGCCCGGAACACAGGAAAAATGACACGCCGAGTAAATTGGTGAAGGTGAAGTAAACGGTGTGCAGCAACAGATGGGGCTGGGGCTGGGTAATTTTCTCCTGTCACCTCCCCTCAGGTAATAGATAATCCTGCAGCTGCCAGAGTTCCCGGGAAGACAGGCGCGGAGCCTCGGTCTCCTTCCTGTTGGGAGCCATGCCCCTCATTCCTTAACCTGTCTCCATGATAAAAATCTTAAGAGACCCAAACTTTTTGCAAGACGTATAGTGGCGATTTAACTCAGTGCCGGCTGAGGTTGCTATCTGTCAGGCTGTCATGGTGACAGGCAGATTTGTAAATGCTCCGGCTCCAGTGTCAGGTTGAAGGTGACATTTTTCAGCTGGAGATTTTTTTTTTCTCCATCTCTCATGGAGACAGTACAAATCAGGACAACGGAAAGTGATCTCCTGAATAAGCCCGTGCCCCCACAGTCTTGCTGACCCAGGCTGCGGCCCTCTGAGCTCTGAGATTGTTGTTGAGTGTCTCCCGTCCACCTCTGCACTGGCAAGCCAGGCTCAAGGGAATCCCCCAAAGGCCAGGAACTCAGGCCTGCCTCCCCACTCCAGCTCTCTCTCAGCCTGCCCTCGAGGACTTAGAGTGATTTGTCTTGGCTGATGGTGGCTCCTGCCAGTCCCATTATAAATATTCACATAGATTCATTAGAGATAGCACAAAAAAACAGAATCCTGACTAAATTCAGTTAATGCCCTGGCTTCCTACTTCTTGGCTGAAATATGTAATACCGTCCCTGAATACTCAGTGCCGCTGCCCTTGATCTCTTTCTGGAATCATTAATTCACTCCAAGGATTCCATATTAACCTTTTCTTTCCTACCCTCACTCAGCTCTGACCCGCCTCATGGAGAGGTAGAGATTTGGTTCATCCATTTTCAGGTCAGTTCTTTACATTTATTTTTCCATCCTTGGGAAGACACCTTGTGCCCTGATGCCAAGCAGGAGGCAAACTTTCTCTTTCTGTTTGTATTTTCTCCTCTCTCTCATTTCTCTCTCTCTCTCTCTCTCTCTCTCTCTCTCTCTCTCTCTCTCTCTCTTCTCTCTCCCCTCCCCCTTTCTCCCCCTCTCCTCCTTCCCTCTATCCCTCCCTCCTTCTCTCTCTGTTTCTTTTAAAAGTCATAGCATTGTGTAGTGCTAGTGAGAGGTCTACAAGGAGTCAACATTTACTGTGAAGCTCTAAGAAAGAGGGGTTCAGAAGAAATCATGGGGGAAAGTTTAGGGCCCAGAAGAGAGGGCTGAGGACAGAAGGTGGTAAGGGACAGAAGTGCACGTCTGTGGTGTGGCGCGCTGGCCTCCCCTCTGGGGCTTTCTTCCCTACTCTTCTGTAGGAAGCTTCACATGCATCTACATGGGCATCTGTGGGACAGCAGCACATACATACACCGTGGCCACCCCTGAGGGGCTCAGGCTCCCCTTTCTACTTAACATTTCATGGTCTTCAGTTTTTCATGCAAAAAGCTGATGCTGTCTTTCTCTAGTCCTGCTAGTTTTTTGAGTACCGGGAGATAAGATAGGCAACCCCCCTAACACACAATGTGGTTGTGCGTTCAGCCCACCCTGCAGCAGGACTTGTACTGATCTCAGAGACTTCAGACTGAGTTCCCTGAATAAGCTTGACCTTGTGGAGCTGAAAAATGAGCTCAATGTGGTCGCTGAACCACAGGCAATCTCTGAGAGGCATCTCAGGGACACCAGACCTACACACCCTGCACCCACAGAAGCTCCTGTGTCCCTGTCCTCAGGAATGTTCACCCCATACCTCTCCCTGCAGTTTTTACTTGTTTTATGTGCATTTCTGTGCTGAGGGGCCAGCTGTTGCTGTCACATTGGGTGACTTGGATGCTGACAATACTTCCTGAACTTCGTGCCTGCACCTGTGCCATAGCTTCTTCCAGAAACTCCAGCATCAGGGCTGCAGCCACCCCACCCCCACTCTGCCTCAGCTCAGGGACAAGACACATAGCCCATGCTTTGGGTCCCTGTTCTCAGCTCATCTGGAGTCTAAGGGTTACTTTTAGACTCAGACTATTTTGTTCCCAGGAGGTTTGGTGGCAGGGTTCCCCTTAGTATACAGCTTGGCCTTTAGCAGTCAGACCGGCTCCTCATGCTCCGAGGTCTCCAGTCTTCCCACACCTGTTCTAATATCCTGATGATTTGGAGTATTCTTTCCTGTCTCCTCACTAGACAGTGGTCTGGCTATGTAGATTTTACTTCCCTATTTCTGGATACAGGAGCCCCTGAGGACCACCCTGGGGGAGGGAGCATTTACAAGGGGCTATCCCAGACCAGGGGTGGGCCA
Source organism: Peromyscus leucopus (assembly GCF_004664715.2). Lineage (NCBI taxonomy): Eukaryota > Metazoa > Chordata > Mammalia > Rodentia > Cricetidae > Peromyscus > Peromyscus leucopus. The sequence goes on along the minus strand of NC_051069.1, from coordinate 42,377,622 downwards.
GACGTCCTGGACCAAGTAGGTGTCCTTTGATCTTGGTCTGGCAGCTCCTCCCGGGTTGCTCTGTGTCCTGCTGATCTTTTCAGAGACACTTCTCTGCATGCTTCTGGGGCAATGGCTACCTTGGACTTCTAGAACTTGCTGAACTTTGTTCATAGTCCAGATGGCATGTGTGTTTGTGAATGAACTCCACTGTGTGAGAGCGTGCGTTCCTCTTCTCTATCCACCCAGAATCCAGATTTATCCAGTGAGTTCAGGGTCCTCCTATACCAGTTCTAGAAACACAAAAGCCCCAGAATACACGCTGGAGGAAAGACACATGATGGTCCCAATTCTGATCACGTCCCCTCATCGTAAGACATCATCAGTGGAGTCTCCAGCACACAGGACCCACGGGTGGATATTGCCTCTGCCAGCGTCTGCTACACACAGTGTAGTGATGGTGTGCAGGTTCTCTGTGCACACAGCAGAGAGTCAAATGTATACACGGAAATGAAAATCTTTCTGTCCTGGGGAATAGACATGTGACCCAAAAATGATATGTTCTACTAAAACAGAAAAATCGATTTTATTACAAAGTCTCTTGAGAGCTGGCAGATGGTAACAGTGGGAAGGAGTAACCTGGGGCAGAGTGCCAGCTGCCAGGAGAAGGGTGGGGTAGCTTTGACCAAGGCACTTAAGGCATTCAGTCCATGTCTAGGCTGGAGAGAGGAGACCGTGGAACAAGTATGTGAGACACGGAGAACCCCAGGCTCATGCCACCCTTGCTGGCCTCACACTGTTTGCCTTGGCTTCTCACAGGTCATCATTGAACCCAAAGAAGCAAGGGACTGGATTGCCTTCATCCTTCCGGACACTGAGAACACAATGGGAGCTGATACTGCACCAAGGTATCACCCATCTTCTGGGTCATATTCACCAACATTAGTGAGTTCTAACAGCTCAGCCAGCCAAGGGCAGTTGTTATAGCTTGCCCATGCTGCCCTGCTCTGTTGAAGGATGTCTAGGGACAACTCACAACTTCTCTACACCTGTTTCCTCATCTGCAAAATGGAGGCAAGAGTGCCACCTGCTCAGGAGAACTGTGAGAAGGGAATGAAAGACAAACGTCAGTTATATGGCACACTTGCCCCTGCACAGACCTGGCTGTCAGTAACCCAGAGCTAAGTTCCATTGCACTCTGTGTTAGATTTTTGTCATCTGAGGAAAAGCCAGAGTACAAGGTGCTCATGATGCTAATGATTTTTCTGTTTCTCCCACATCTTCTCTGTCTCATTCTCACCTCTGTGGCAGGCAGAGGAAGGCAGAACACCGCTGTAATGAGATTATGGCAAGCATCCTGGAAGTAGAAACAGAGATGTTTTCAAAATGGGGTGCTTCAAAATGCAGGCAGAGCCCCCTAGGAGTCTTAGCTTGCTGCCTAGCAAAAGAGAAGGAAGCTAAGGCAAAGCCCCTAGCTTGAGGCAGGCGTTAGCTCAGCCATCCCTCTGGAGGCCGCCACAGGCTGCAGCCAGCTCCTCCTGGTGGATGCCACCTCCTCCACGTGCCTTCAGATCTGTGGAGGCATGAGTGCCTTCAGGGGAATGAGGCTAAAAGCAACATTTTCGGGGAAATTGAATTCTATGAGACAGATCTTAGAAGGCTCTCCCAAGAGCTGGGCTAGCCTTTGAATTAAGACCCCGAGACTTAGGCAATAGGGTAACTGTCCTGTGCTAGAATTAGAAAGGCTATAAATTCTCTGTCCACCAGTCCCAACACCCCATGCATTCTCTGAGATTCTTAAACACTCCAGCTTAAGACTGGGGATTGTGCTTCTCAGAGCTCAGACTACGCAGGGCCAGTGCAATGTCGCCTGCTACCTACGTCTGTGTCTGGCGATGGCCATGGCTCTCTTCCTACCTTTCACCCATGACCCAGATTCATAGAGAAAAGGAGAACCACTTCTTGGATGGAGCATAAGCAGCTCAGGGTACTGAGGCCTCACTGGAGTGCCCCTCTCTCTTCTGCTAGGGACTTTGTTCAGCAAACCCCTAAATTCATTGGCCATGCCTGTGTAAAATTAAGGCCAACTCAATTCATTTTAAAACAACCAGTGCACTAGCTAAAAGTGTATGTGGCAGAACTGGAAAGTGGTTTAGAAGTCCCAAGGAAACCTTTGAGATGTATTGGCGTGCACAGCCCTTTAGATTGGTGAGATTATTGCCCCTTGACGTTGGCGGCCATGCTTTGATTCAGGATGCAGTCATTTGGTCTGACAGCGGGATAAACAATTTGGATCTCCAACTCCAGGGAGGAGCAGGTATCCCTGACACATGTATCACCTGCACCCACCAGGAACACCAAGTTTCTCTCACAGTGTGAACTGAGCCCTGCTGAGCACTGGCGGAGGGGGAGAGAGGGGGGAGCCCACAACAGACAAGGAGGGTGGGCAGAGCAGGGAACTCCTGCACAGCTGGGCAGCACTGCCCCAAGAGAAGCAGGTGGAAGAGCGGCGCTGGGACCACCGGGATTGTCTTTGCTAATTTAGAGCTCAACTCCCAGACTTCTCCAACAGAGAAATGACACGTTCAATCCCATCTGATGGGATCTGAAAGCATTGATCTCAGGCTTTAAGAATCACCCCCATGCTGGTTTCTGACTTAGCAATCCGAGTTGCTCCTTCTGTCCAACTCGGCTTTGCAAACCCTTTTGCAAATGTAGCTGGAGGTATGGAGAGGAAAGAGAAGGCTGCTTTCCCTCCCTGCCTGAGAACTCTCTTTCATTTGAAGGGCTTTCATTCCAGGCTGTGTCTTCCCCACAGGGGGGCAAAGGTGCCATCTAGTGACAAATCTGCGAAGCTGCAGGCAAGATTCGAGGCCTGCATCTGCAGACTCCCTTATCCAGATGTGATACCGCCTGGCAGCATGTATCGCACCCCTCTGGGGTTTATTAGCCTGCTGTAAAGTCAGTGCAATAATAACCCCGGGGAGGCCATTACACCACCATTTCCATCCAGAGGAGGGCTATTCCATCAAGTACTCCAGAGGCCTGCTTAGTAAATGAGTTTTCTTTTAAAGATATGTTCACTTGATTGCTTTGCTAGAGTGCATTTGGCACCAAAGGGAAGTCTGTGGGGGAATGGAGGACATGCAGGGGCCTGAGGACCACCGATGGATCAATAGCAAAAGAAAGGACAAGATATCACACCCTGGAGGCCCCTGTCCTCCCTATGGCTTTTGGTCCCTCTCTTCCAGTGGCCCAAAGTTCATTGAGAAAGGTCCTCAGCCATTCATCTTTGTGTTCACACGCACTCTACACAGTCCCCAAGCCACAGCCCAGGGACCGGGTAGCATTAATTCAAGCAAGTTAGGACTGTTCTGAGCTGCAGCCACATCCAGGAGGCAAGGAAACAGGGTCAGAGAGTGCATAACAAAGGCCTGTCCTGATCAGGGTGCTGGTCCTGGCAGTAGATGGCTTTTCAGCCCAGAAACTGAAAGTTAAGAATCACTGCGATACAAACCTTGAGTCCTTTATAGCCCTGACTAAGGTCAGTAAGGGGTGGGAGCTGGCCTGTGACCCAAGATGAAAGAGGCCGAGGGGCTATATTCAAGTACACGGGATAGGAAGGAGGCCATGTGAGAAGCAGAACATCCCTCTTACACCATCTTTATATGTATTCCTAGTGGGTCAACAATGATCCCAGGCATGTCCCATGGACACATTTCACACGGTTACACTTTTCATTCCTCTTGAAACTTCGACTTAAGGAAACTATTGTTTAAAAAAACAGTGTCAGAGGAAAGTTCCGTCCCGGTAGACACCTACAGAAGGAACATCGCCTCTTCGGGCCTAGCCCCTTACTGACCGCATTGTCTGGTTGTCCACACCAGTTCCGAAATGCCTGCTGGCCCAGCTGCCATCACCGGAACCCTCTGACCCAGCCACCACTCAGCCTGCTGGTTCGCACGCCCCACACGGGCAGGTGCATCTGGGTCGTAATTGTTTCTAATTGGCTTCTCCAGCACTTGGCACTGTCCCCAACCTCCAACCCGCAGCTAAGTGGTTCTCAGAAGAGGACAGAAATGATTTTGTACTTCTGGAAACATCAAAGGAAATAAAAAGAAATGACCCCATTTTTATTTGCAGCTCCAGGCCAGCCTCGATGTGGTGTCCAAGTGAGGCTTGGCCCTTGGATGTGTACAGGGGAACAAAGAATTCCTGATAAAAAGGATAACACAAGCAGGTCCTCAGGCCTGGGGATCTCTTGTGGTCCAAGGCTCATCTACAACTGGCTTAGAAGCATCTTACTTTCCCCATAGTTAATGCTAAACTACTGGAAGACAGGAGACCTCCATTAACTCCCATGCCAAACACAGGAGTGGGGTGCAGGGTAACCCCAGATGACCCCTGATGCCATGACTAGATTTAAAAATGAATGCATTGCTTGTTCCCTTTGTACTAATCCTCTACATAATGGATGGTTAACTCTGGAACTTACATATGTGTTGAGCGGGGGATTAACACTAAATAGATACATAAGTAAATGTGTAATATGCTGGATACTGTAAATGGCAAGGAAAAACTGTGAAATCAAGGCACAGAGATGTAACACCATGCAATTTCCTCTACTCATGGAGAGTGGGAGACATTTCTGCTAAGGGACATTTGGTGTTAAGCCTGGGAGCTATAAGAAGTGCATGGAACACCACACCACAAGGAGACCAGCAAGTGTGAAGGTGTTGATGCGAGTGTGCATGGTGACGAAGAGGACCATGGGATAGGAGATGGAGAGCGATGGGCCTGGAGGACAGGTGGCCAGGGAAGGACAAGGGCAGACCCCAGAGACTAGTGACTAACGAGAGAGAAACAATGTAGCAATTTGTGTAGCCCTGGCTGTTCCAGGAAGTGTCCCCTACCCCCACCCCCTGGCTAGCCCAGAAACATTCTCAGTGGCCATACCTACTCAGATGCTTTCAGCTAGGCTGTCCTTCATCTCACCTTGTGCAGCCTCAGAACCTGTGTCCAAAGGATGGAGTTTGTCCTGCCATGGGGGTTCTGATCCCTTCCCGCAGGTGCGTTTGTTAGGGGAGCCCGATGCAGGACTCAGAACTGAATCCCTAGGGGGTATATATGAGCAGCAAGTCTGTGGGCAAGAAGAAAGCTGGGGAGCACTCTGAAAGTATAGCCAGCTCTCTTCTCTCCTCCCCGGGGTGCTTGGAGCTCCCCGAGGACTGCAGCCAGTTTCTGTGGGCACCAAAGTAAAAGGATGCCAGCATCCTGGAGGCTGCCGAGAAAGCACTTTGCAGTGGGGTTGGCATTGGCTCTGTTGCCTGGAGAAGCCACCTTGCTGTGTGGCGGGTCAAGTTTTACAATCTCAGGGATGTCATTAGCCACTCATCCTGAAAGACCCTCCCAGGATCGCCCTGGTCAGCTGTGTCCAGGTGGATATGCCATCATGGTGGTGGCCTAAGCTTCTTTCTTTGTGCTATGGTTCCATGGGCCTTGTACATTACCTCACATAATTCTCCCCCAAAATACCTGGAGAAAAAAGATCTCAATATTACTGGTGGAGGAAGTGAAATTAACTCAGGCTGACTCTAATCATCTCCCACATGGTCAGGCCAGCAAGTGGTGGAGTGATAGGAATCTAGTTCTGCTGAACGAGAGAGGGGGTGGGGATTTGGCTCCATCACCAGAAGCTCTTGCCATCACCTGCCCTCCCTCACTGCTTCTTCTAAACTCTACCCTTCATCACCTTACCACGCCCCTTACCCTCACCTCTGCCGACGATGCTTTCCTCACCACCAACATGGCGGGCAGAACAGGGGAAGGGATATTTAGTGCAGTCAGTGTGCAAAAGAGAACCCAGCCATTCCCTCAGGGGACCTCTGTCTCTAACATCAGCTGCCTGCTGTCTGCTAAAACTGCAATTTCTGAAAAGGGGAATACAGAGGAGGACGCTGGCTTGGGGTCAGGCCACCTGCAGAGGAACCATATACACCCTCTCCAGGGCAATAATGACAGGATGTGTTGCTTCATGTTCCAAGCAGCTTCAGGGCAGTTTCCCATGAACATTTTGACCAGATGAGCTTCAGACACACCTGGTGTCTATTTCTGCAGCTATAAACCCCTCGTGCCATACGAAACCTGACTCCATCAGCCCAGTGGTGTGCCTCTCCGCTGCACCTCCGATCCACACTCAGCAGGGACCCTGTCTTATAGGAACCCTCCTGGAACCTAGTTTCTACTTCCTGCATGTCTCCTGGATCCGGGACTCATGTGCTCTCCTGGAGGACAGGTTTCCCATTCTCCACTTGCTCTCGGCATGGTTTCCCCAATGTGGGCTATTCTGCTAAAGTAGCTTGTGGGACTTATACTTCACTTCCTGGGTTCCTTTCTTACCTCACTTCATGGAGAGAAAAAAAAATGAGTGAGATGAAGGCGGGGAGCTGGAGCATTCTTCTGCTTAGTAGTAGTAAGTGCAGACGCCATACTGGGTTTGGAATAGGGGAGAGAGGACAAGTTTAGTTTTAATGAGGAAAAAAATAAAAAGGCCTGTGCAATGAGAATGGGGTGGAATTTGCGCTATCAGAATTCTAGAAAATTCCACAGGTACCCTTTCTTGTTTGTGGGCACAGAACACCGCCCTTGCCACTATGACCCAGTAGCTGACAGAAGGGACCTGAGGCCAAAGGCTAAAGAGCTGGAAGGGAGCCTCCTGATAGACAGGCAACTGGTTTCAGATCTAGCTAGCAGAGCTTAAACGGATTTAGGTATCTTTCGCTTGCAGACGCTGAGCGAATCGGAGCAGGGTATCCTCAACATGGAGTTAAAAGGAAGGACACTGGTGCCATCTGTGGCATCAAAATGAAGCCAGTTCACGCCTGACTGGCTATTTTGTGTTAAAGGACTTGCAGAGTCCTTAGTCTCCACCAGAGAGCGCAGTTCTGTGCGTCTAGTCCAGGAGCAGGGAGGACGGAGCCCTTCTGCCAGCTAGGGCTTGCAGACAGTGAAGGCATGCAGAGAAAAGGACTATGCTGAAGACGAGACTTCCATTTTGGTCCATTGTTGTTTGCACAATGCCCTGTGGGGCCTGAAATTACAGTTACTGTTTTCTATAAGAGATTCCAGGAATGGTTCTTACAACAGTCTTGGAGACAGGTGTGAGTCCTGCTTTCCACGCAGGGAAACAGAGGCCAGGCAGAATCATCCAATGCTGACCCAGAGGCTAGCAACAGCTGAGAGTAAGGTCAGAGATCAGCATGCTGCGGGTTCAGTGGAGGCTTGGCCTAGTGCCTCTGTGAGGGGGAGAGAGGTCTCAGTGGATCCATCTGCTAGTGTAGAGGGTGGGTCAGAGGTGTCTGTAAGTGTGTAGGTTTTGTCTCTAGATATCAGGCCTTTTAATGCTCTAATGTGGAATGGAGGGGGGTGACCTCAGCCTGATTGTATATGTTTATTTTTTGATTCTATAGCCAGGCTGGCCAGGACAAGAAAGAACACAGACAGACAGACAGACAGAAGCATACAGAGAAAAATATGGACAGTTTACGAGATAGAGACATAGCCAAACACATTCACACACACACAGAGAGAGAGAGAGAGAGAGAGAGAGAGAGAAACACACTCACATAGACATAGACAGAGACATAATCAAATACAGAGAGAGAGAGAGAGAAACACACTCACATAGACAAAGACATAATCAAATACACACATACACACACGTTAGGGTGAGCATGTACATCTAGACAAGCGTTGTCTATGGAGTCCCTGTCCTTAGGGAGTCCAATTTTTCTCCAACAACCTAAATCTGGTAGCTTTTCAATTCATTTCAGTGAAATCCTCAATGTCAATTTTATGAGCAGGCCACCACCACAAGAAGAGGGAGGCAAGGCGGTACTCCAGCAGACAGGGACGTAAATAGCAGAGAGAGATGGGGGGTCAGGGCCCCCAGGGCTGTCTCCGTCTGGGTTCGTGTCTTGCAATCACCCAGAGAGCTTCATCCTCCCCTGTCCAGGAGGGATTTACTGATGCTCGATAAAATCTGCCGTGGAATCCTGCTATAAAATATAGGCCTTTCTCAAGCTGCTTTGCCCAGAGAATCCTAATCCTGGAGTCACCTTCCCATGACTTTGTTAAAAAGAGAGATAGCTGGCTGAAACCCAGTACTAGGCTCTCTCAATTCAATGACTGCATTTCTTTTTCTTTCTTTTTTTTCTCCTAAACTATGTTTGTGTTTCTTTCACAGTAGCTTGCATTGGGAAGATTAGAGGCATCAACTCAGGAGTTTTAAGGTCTTTACCCTTATGCAGGGACCCACTAGTTTACCTTTTTGTGGTTTAGAATGACACTAATGCAGCTGCTGTGGATATCACTCTTTATAAATAAAACACTGATGGCCAGTGACCAGGCAGGAAGTATAGGTGGGACAAAGAGAGAGGAGAATTGGGGAAACAGGAAGAAGGGGGGAGAGAGACTGCAGCCACCTCCAGGATAAGCAACATGTAAAGATGCCGGTAAGCCACCAGCCATGTGGCTAGGTATAGATTTATAGAAATGGGTTAATTTAAGATATAAGAACAGTTAGCAAGAAGCCTGCCACGGCCATACAGTTTATAAGTAATATAAATGTCTGAGTGATTATTTTATATATGGATTGTGGGACTGCGGGGCTTAATGGAACCTGGAAAGAAGCTCGCCAACAACATGCAGCCACATTTTTATACTTTTTCTTGCTGCCTTTGGAAAGCAACTAAGACCCTAAAGCTGTCTGAAGGAAGTGGGAGAAATTGAAAACAAGCAACAGAAGAACTGCACAATCCTAGATGTGGACCATAGCTCCCAGTGGAAGCACCATTGGAAAGCAGACTGGCAAAAAACACTAGCACTTCTCCGTCTATATCATGGCAGGCACGATTAATCAATCCCAGCTCTGGACTCCTCAATCAGTTACTTGGGAAGCCACTGACTGAGTGGATCCCACAGGCAAGATGAAAGCCCTTTGCTATATTTGATCTACAGTTTCAAATCTACCCTGCTTTTCTTTCGTCGCTCCAGTCACCCTTCACTCACAACACTTTCTCCTCCGACTTTGAACATGAGCAACTTACTATCTGGATCAAGACTACAAGAGGAGCCAGGATAGGACCGGAGGAAACATGTGGTGTGAGAGGGCGGCTGCCCGAGCTGGGAAGGATGGGGCTGCCTTTCCTTTGGGAGCAGGTCATAGAGGAGACCAGTTGAGGTCCAGGGGATTCTGTTCCCCTTGAGCACTTTCCAAAACTGACAGCTTCCATTGCAAACGCAGTCATGTAATGCTGGGGAATGGCAGTGAGTATGGGGGAGCCATCGGAGGACACCGAATGCAAACAGATGGGACTTGGTGGAAGGCACGCCGGGGCTGGGACTGCTCAATGTCATGAGAGTCCCCTGACCGACTTGGCCCACTCTACTCCTCCTGCTCAGGCTTCTGTAGAGAAAATTGTGAGTCTAGAAACCCAAGGCCGCCAACAGACGGTCCAAAGACCCAATGACAACTCCTTTTAAAACTTAAAAATAAAAACACAGAAAAGAAAACCGCACAGTCTAGGAGGGGGGTGTCTAGTGACAGGAGAGTGTGACAGAAAGGGCAAGGACAGAGTGTCTTGCAGGAGGTTCTGGACAATGGCATGTCTGAAAACTCCGAAATCCACATAGTGATCCAGGTTCTGCGAGGGCTTTCTGGGCTCTGTGATGGATGCCCAACATGAAGAGGGCCACTCTAAGATCACTTTCTGCCTCCTGAGCAGCATCAAGGAGATGCAGAAAATCTTGCCTCCTAAACCCGATCTGCCTTCCGGCTCCTTGAAGGCTGGGAGGGGGCACCAGACACTGGCCCACTCGACTGTGCTGCTCAGAGGTGTGCACGGCTAGAGGGCTTAGCCACTCACTCTCAGAGAGATCAGACAGTCTGTCCAGGCCAGCAGAAACTGAATGAAGACCATGTGCTCCAAAGGAAGATGCCCAAAGGCTCAGTCAGACCAGGATGAAAGCCTCTGGGCTCTCAGACACCCTCAAATCCTGGGCTGAGCTCAATGCAAGGCAGTGGAGGGAGCTTGTCACCAGAGTCCCCTGAGAAAGTTGAGGCTTCTGAATTCCTTAGAGAGTTCTTCAGACCAAGCCAATAAATAAATAAAGCTGGGAAGGTCATCAAGCCAAGTGTGACAGCAGAGCTTATTAGCATACATCTGCATATCAATGAAGAACTAAGGGCCTGCCTAAAGAGAGTGGATAATTTACACATTTGAAGACGTGTTACAGTGGAGTAGGACCTGCTGACCAGCTCTGTGTCAGGGGTTTGTATGTCACTGGCCACCAAGCACGGCTTGGGAAGAGTGGGAGGACACAGTCAGGGCCCGCCTCTGCCTCTCCAGCGACACTGAAAACTTGCTTCTTGGCTCTAACCCTGCTTGACTGTGTGGCTCTGAGGGAGTAACATACTGGCCCCGGAACAACCTCTGCATGTCACTGGCGACAGCCGCAGTACTCAGGGGTGCCAGGAGAATGTGGGTTTCCTGGAGCAGAGTGGCCCTTCACGTGTGATCAGCAAGCCAAAGCTGCAGAGGTGGCATGGGTGGGCTCGGGGGTGGGGTGGGGTGGGCACTGGTAGTGGCTGGGGGGTGGGGGGCAGGGTGGGCTGCACACTCAGCACTCCTGTCTAGATAGACACACACGCTGTATTTTTTAAGACTTTTCCAGTTCACTGTGCTGTTCTAGCTTCAGGCTGCCTCGCTGGCATATTAATAATAAATAATAATATATTGCATCTGTCTAGCACTTTGCGATAGTTTACTAAAGACGTTCACCTATAACGTGCCACTTAATTCTCATTAGTGCTTGGAAAGGCTTGGCTGCAGAGATGAAAAGGTAGATATTTATGGGGGGTGAGCCACTGATACAAATTCAAGGAGCTCTAAGGGGCAAAAGGGTACTTAAACCTGGTTCATCTGTCCCTTAGCACCTACTAACTCCCCTGGAATGGATATTCTCAAAGCTGTAGGGGGTGGCAAGGGCACCCCAAGCCACTGCTCCCAGCTCTCCTCACGTCCTTCCCTATACAAAGTCAGCCTTTACTGTGTGCTAACCCCAGAACTGTCTGCTGCTGATTGGCGCGACATTTGAAAAGCGCTCAGCACCCACCAAACAGTCTGCCCGTCACTGTCAAGACTGTCAATGTCAGGAAAGATAAAGGCTGCAGTGCAATTCCATATTAGAAGCGTCTAAAAGGATGTGACAACTGAATGCAGCTAAGTGGACGGGTCAGTGTTCAGGCACGGATGTAACGGGCACATCTGGAGGAGCTGGAATCCAGACTGCACGGCAGACAACAGCCGTGGATTCCTGTTGAATTCCCCCAGTTCCCATGATTGTGCCATGCTTGGGTAAGAGAATGCCTGCTTCTTAGAAGATGGATGGTAAACATGGATGAACACGCTTCAGGGTGCCTGCTCTGGTGAGGTTTCTAAAAGGATGATATGGCTTAAGAAAGCAAAAGCATACCAAACCAAGCCGACATGTCTCTCCAAGCATGAGTGGTAGTGCCTTGCAGGACACGCAGATCAGACTGAGCCTTAGAAGTCCCAGAGATAGACTCATACATGTTAACTGCTAACCCTCCCCAAAGCCCCCACGTCCCCATGCCCCCATATCCTCAGTCTCCTTCTGAGTGAGCACACACCTGCAGCTTCACACTCGGACATCCACAAGCATGCACAGACACACATGCTTACATACAAGTTCCCATATGTGCATACACAGGCACACATGTGACGTAGTCAGGCACACGACTGGTGTAAAAACACAGAGCAGCCCGTCCTGTGGTACCTCCGACATGGCTCATTTATTTTATACTGAGCTAATTGTTTTCAAGTCACTTTTGCCCATTTATCTTGATTTCACCTTATGCAATTAAAATGAAAATACCTCATTCCTCTCCCACCAATAGCACTTACATAACTCAAAACAATTTCTTCCTATAGGCTCATACATTTTTAGAAGCTATTGGACCTTAGAGTCTTCTAATTGTCCCTTGTGGAAAAAAAAAAAAAAAAGAACAGCAACAACAACAAATCAGAATCTCCTAAAAAGAAAGCCAAACTCAAATTTGTCTCAAAGTCCTCTCTGGTGAAGTTAAACCCCTGTCCTCCCCGAGTGAGCTTCCCACTCATGTCCCCCAGCTCCAACTCTTAAAGCTCCCATATACTGTGTGCCTGGAGTCACAAAAGGGCCTGAGCTGCTCGTCTGTCCTGATGACAGCCAGTTCTGTTTTAGGGACTCACAGTCTGAGAGGACACAGGAATGCACTGTGATCACCCTGGCTAGTGAGTCTTCTGAATGAAGACACCAAATGGAGTTTCATGGAGGTGGCCCGAGGGAGAAGGGTCATCATGAACAGCACACGCCCTTTGGAGTGAGAGGTGGGTATGTATCCATCTTCCCCAGAATTCAGTAGCTTTGACAGCCCAAGGAAACCCCTCAGCCTCAGTGAGCCTCGGGGTCTTTACCTACTAAAATGAGTTATACCCTACCCCACCTCTAGAGCTTCTGTGACAAATAGAAGATGCTGAAACCAAAGTTTCTGTGTCACAATTGCCACTCAATGAGTAACAATTGCCTGTTACACAGTTTTTTAAAGACAGGTCCTCACCCTGCCCCTCTAGTAGGCCTGGAACTCATTATGTAGACTAAGCTGGCCTTGAACTCAGAGATCTATCTTTCTTTGTCTCTAGAGAGCTGGTACTAAAGGCATATGACACCACACCCAGCCAGTAATTGCTTATTAAGATGGCCACCATTCCAAAAGGTTGTGATGATGCATTTGGCAAATGTCTGGTCTGTATTGTAGTCTGTGTAAGGTACAAATGAATTATAATAATAACATCAGTGAAATCACATCACAGGCAGTAATAAGAATTTTTAAATGTGTTGGGAAAACAACCCCTGGTATATTGGGAGACAGCCAAGATAACCAGTCGACAAACAGTGGCCCACAGACGAGCTGCTTGGCTGCTTAACACACTTAATAAAACAGCGTAGCTGCAGGAAATCGCTGTCTCGCTGAACAGACTTATCCCAGGGGTTTCCACAGCAAGGATCCTTTGGTCTCACACAAGAATGAACAGGAAGATGGATCTGGAGCTGCAAAGTTCAGCCTGGCCCACTGAATGAGGGTACCAGTGAGGGTGGAGGTCTGCATACAGGCTAAACATTGGAAAAGACAGGAGACTCCACACATGGAGGGATTACTAGGCAAAGAGGTCCGGTGGGGCGTGCCTGGCACACCAGAGGGCTTTCCTTCCAGTGGGGAGTGAGTGGATTGCATTAAGAGCCACATGAAAGGGAAGATAAAAGACCAAATCCTGACCAGCGAGCCCATGTTTTGATCCGCAATCCAGAGCTCACCATATCACCTGCTCTCAGACCTGCGACTGCTCATCTTTCAGTGCGGGTGGTGGTGGGGGTCCCTGATGACATCCTCCTAAGGGGAAGATTTTTGTCTCTTTCGGAGAGTTTCAGAGAGCGAGCTTTATGGGTGAGCAGACAGGGAAATCTGACTTGCACGTTAACACTATTTTGCACCATAAATGGGAACAAAAGGCTGTGGTCCCGCGCTGAGCATGGCCCCATCCACAGGGCCAGAGAGACCACAGCAACAGCTCTGGATGAGGCCAGTTGAAATGAAGCATTTGCAATACAAGGAGTTCCATGCCTGGCCCATCCCGTGGCTTGCCAACTTCTGAAACCAGGCTTATTCTCAAGGGCACATGGTCACAGCCAGGAGGAAACGGAAGTGCCACCCAGTTCAAGTTTGCCATTTTACAAATGGTGGAGCTGAGACCACAAAAGATGGGCTGTCACATGCAAAAGCTAAACTGATCTTTAGGACTGAGTTTCCCATCTTCAGTGCCACCACCTCCTCTTCGAGAACACCAGCCCTGGCAGGATGAGAAAGCCTTGAGACAAGAGACTCAGCCAGCTCTCAGAACATTCTAGGTTGAATTCAGAGAACGCTCAAACATGCCTGTGCCTCTGCAACATACCTTCCTGATTGGTAACCATAGGCATGTATACACACACACACACACACACACACACACACAGAGAGAGAGAGAGAGAGAGAGAGAGAGAGAGAGAGAGAGAGAGAGAGAGAGAGAGAGAGAGAGAGAGAGAACTATTTTCTCTGGCCACAAGAGGGCGCCAGTACCCCATGCTAGGCCTCCGCTACGCTCTACCTGCTGTGTGTATATTTATTTTCAACGAGGTCAGAGTATCAAGGTTGTAAAATAACATATTTTCACTTGTTTTCTTCCTCCATCTCAGACATAGCATTTCCGAAGTCAATTATCTCCCCTAGATGCTATTTTCCCCTCCCTTTTCCTCTGTGCTGCTTCAACTCATCAGAGTCTGTCACCAACAGACTGGGCACAAGGAAGAGCCCCAAAAGAACCTCTTTTTTCCCTGACTGGGGATGTCAAATCCCCATCCTGGCATTTTACTTTAAAAAGCAGTGTTCAAATGTGACACCTCTGTTCTCCTGCCCCATAAGGAAGAACTGAGAATGAAGGGCCCCAACAGCGTCTGTAAGGGCTTCCCGTGCCACCAGAGACCTGGAGGCACACACAGGTCCCACCTAGCAAGGACAAATAATATATGAAAACATCCCTGTAGGAACTAAATGCAGTTGCAGCATTCAGAGCCGTTTGTAATTCTGCCGATATGGGGCCTCCTGTTTCAGCGGAGGTTTTGTCCATTTGAGCAGATAGATGGGTGACCTGGATTACCATAAGGGGACAGGACAAAAGACATTCATCTTCACGGGCACAAAGACAGATGTGGGGAAATGATCAGCAGTTCTCAGAAACTATTTCCCTGGGGTCTGCAGAAACTCAAGGGAGTGCCAGGCAGAAGAGCCACATGTTCCTTTCAGGGAGACTATGGTCCCTGCTCAGAGAAAGTTCCCACTATCTCACATCTAGGTACCAGGTGAAGAATATGCCAGTTAATGTCAAACCACACACACACACTCAGAAGCCCAGGCTAGCCCCAGACCCACAGGTTCTCCCACTGGCCCAGTACTGTGGAGCCAAAGCATAGCAGCCTGCCCTGACCATCGGTGTTTTCATTCCAGAAACTTCCACGGGGGCCCTTGCATGTACCAAGAGTTCTAGAAAATTCACCTGATCTAGGCTCTCTCTCCTCCATCTTTACCTGCAGTCTGCTAGCCTGAGAAATGCAATTCCCTGCCCTGTCCTGGGGGTCAAATCACAGTCCGGGACCTTGATGCAGGCCAGCTTGAGTCAGACTTTGAAGGAAGGCGTTAGAAGAAGGATGGAACTGTCGGTGACACGGAAGAGGGTAGGGAAGGCGAGCTGTCTGGGCAGGTACGTGGCTACTGGGGTATCACCGAGCTTTCAAAGTCAGTGCAACTCGGCTCAGCTGTGGCCTGGAGTGTGCGTGCTGAGGAGGCTCAGGTGTGCGGCAGCTGTAGCCGCCTTCCGAGGAGAAGCTTGGCTGCCTGCATCCCGAAGGCATGGGAGTATCTGTACTCTGCTGCCAAGCCCCCACCCCCCACCTCCTCACCCCGTGTTCCAGGCTCTTCCTGCCTTCCTTCTGTGCTCCTGAGGTGCTGATGGGGAAGAGGAGTTCACGGTCCTGTGCCTGCCAGACTCAGATGCGTCCCCCACTGTCTCTGTCAAGAAACCTCATCAGTTGGGAGCCATAGTTTGCTTCAGACCCACACAATATGTTTAGGAGGAGAAAGTGGACATGAAGGAGACCAGCAACTGAGCAGAACACCGTGAGGGATCACCAGTGTGGCCTGCTAAGTGCTGCTGTGAGGCAGATGCTGAGGCTAGTCCAGTACCATGGGGTTAGGTCAGGAAGATGGCTTCTTTATTCCTGACTGAGGTCTCTGCTGTTATTACAGGGCATCAAACCTTGGGACGCTCCAACCTTTGCATGACTTTCAAAGGGGCTCCAGCCCCCACCCAGGAAGTTTCGTCCATCCACAAAGCTCCCAGGTGCCACACTCCTCTGCCCTTTTGGATACCATCTCTCTGATCAACTCTTGTTGCCTGGCAATTTCGTCAATCCCTGGTGACCAGCAGATCTTCCCAAGGCCTCGGCTCCTGATACTGCTGACTCTTGGCTGTTCTTGCAGGGCTCTGAGCCATGTGTCAACTCTGCCAAGGCCAAGATGAGCCCAGCCCTGCGTGGGCTCCTCTGGAGGGAAGTAAGGAGTCAGCCCGGAGTCAGCATCCATCCAAAAACACTCTGCAAGCCCACAGTGAATGAGGCCAAAGCCAGCAGGAACTGTGGACGATTCCCCTGAATTTGCAGGTAATTTAGATAGAAAGAGACAGGTGTCTCTGGCCCTCCATCAATAAATTGTGTAGCCATGGGCCTGGGAAGGAGAAGCAGATAGTACCCTAGGGAGCTGAGGGCTGAAACCAGCCTTTCAGGCCAATTATGCCTCTGCCTGCCCTAGGGAGGGCAACGGTCCTTCCGCAGCATAAAGTTGCTGTGAAGGAAGTTGCTCACAGGCAAGAGGCCAAAAGCCATGCAGCAAATTTCGGGAGCTGAGCTGCTATGGACGAAGCCTGGCACTGCAAATGTGCAGACTGGAGAGGGCAAAATGTCAGCGGAGAGATGCTGAGCTGGGAGGGGTGGAGAGATGAGGGCTGGAGTGAGAATGGACAGAGGAACAAGAGCCCATGTCCGAGCTTCTGGGAGACAGAGGAGCAAAGCAGAAGGGGCCTTGGGTTTGGCTGTACCTTGTAATGTGGTGCCTGGGGCTGAGGACAGGCTTTCAGCATCTATGGAGTCAAAGCATCCACCCTGAAGGGTGGGTACTGAGTCCTAGCGAAGGCCCCACAGGCATGGCTTTAGCCCATCTCTGCCATCTCAACACGGAGAGGGGCTGTGTTCCCTGGACAGGGAACTCTACTTCACCTTTGGGGCAACAGGGGTAGGTAGGGTGGAGAGGGGAGGGGCAGATGGCCTGGCTGTCCTTTCTCGAGTCCACACTGCCTTCTTTTCTGCCCTGTCCATTTCCACCTTGAGGGTCTAATCCAGGGACACAATGACCAGCTGACAACCTCTAGACCTGCTTGCGCCCTCCTCTGGGCTTGCAAATGTGTTATAAATGGAGGGCCGAAGAAGAATTATTAATAAAGCACGTAAGCTTTGGTTTAAAAACAATCGAAGAACTTGACAGCAAGATTATTTGTCTACTTTCTCCCCCTTTGTTGTATTCTACTGAATTCCAAGAACTTGATTTTTGCCAAGGCAGACAGGAATGGAGCAGAGGCCAGAAGGGGGGTGAAGGGCATTTTGGGGCGATCCTGCAGCCAGGCAGCCTGATGTGATAGCTTAATAAGGAACTCATTTTAATAGCCTACAAACAAGAAGCCGGAGACAATTAAAATTCACTTCCAATTAATTGTTTCCTCTTTTCTCATTACCAGACATTGCCAGCCAGATAACAACGGGACCTTAAACGCAAAAGCAGGACTCAGCCTCCACTTGAGCCTGAGTCCTCTGGAAGCAAGCTGGTCAGAGAGCCTCCAGCTGCGGTTCAAACTCCTCCCAAGCCGCCACCGGGAGGAGGACCCTCTAAACATGACCTCACCGACAAATTTACTACCCAAGCCCTGGAGAGGACTTTATAGTTTTAAACTGGCCTTCCTTACTCCGCTAGTTAACAGTCTCTGTGGCCACATTTCTTCTCCTGATTCAGCCCTCTCCACTGGCTTCAGGGTCAAATCTCTGTGCAGCTCCTTACTGGCTTCCTGGGCTGTGACCACAGTTCTGGGTAATAAAAAGCACCATGAGTGGACATAGTCCCAACCTAGGCCTCAGTGTGAGACCTAAAACCCCAGGGTTTCTGGTTCTGCTTACTCTGTCTGCCTACCCCGCCCCCATACACCCCAACAGTACCAGGGCATTGTGGGTCAGTTGTGTTAGGATCTTCCTTCATCTGGGCTGCAAAGGAATTGCCTGGAATGTTCCAAGACCCCAGCTCCAAATCCTAGCATTACACTGGGGATGGGTGGGGGTGGCATACATAGAGCACTCAGTAGGTGCCAACTCTTCTCTGGGTACAAACCACTTCATGCTCCAAACCTCCCTCTTAGCCAGACAGTCCACAACCAGACACCAATGGTCTAGTAATTCTTAGGTGGAGGCCAGGAAACTTTCTCAAGCACATAGAACCGGTGTGGGAAGCTGATATTTCCTCTAGAGCACTGTGGCCCTTAATATCTCTCTGTCTCTGTCTCTGTCTCTCTCTGTCTCTCTGTGTGTGTGTGTGTGTGTGTGTGTGTGTCTCATCTGTCTGAGTGTGATATGTGTGTGTGTCCATGTGTGTGTGTCCCTGTCCTAGTGGGCACACAAAGGTCAGAAGACAACGTTAGACACTGGCTCTCACCTTCCACCTTGTGTTTAACAGAGACTCTTGTTTACTGTTGTGTACATGTGAGTATGGAGGGAGTCTCCTTTCTCTGCCTCCCATCTCCCCCTCCCTCCCCCCCACACCCACCCCTGCTCCATTCTGCTACAGGAGAACTGGAATTCCAAACATATGCTACCGTGTCCGGCTTGGGAGGAGGTTGAAGATGCAGACTGGGTTCATGTCTGGCTTTGGAGGAGGTTGGAGATGCAAACTGGGTTCTTTAGGCTTGCACAGCAAGGGCCTAACCCACTGAGCCATCTCGCTGGCCCGTGAACTGCATTTGAAGACGCATTTAAGGTTTCTAACAAAACTCTCCGCTTTGCTGGTGTTTTTGTTTTGTTTTGTTTTATTTTGTTTTAAGAAAATGTTTTTGTTAAACCCTTTGCCTCCCCTGGGTCTTTTGTGTTTTCTTCTTTTCTTTTCTTTTTTTTTTTTTAAAGCAGAGTTGGGTTTATAAAGATATCTTAATACAGATTTTTCAGGAAAGAGGGGCTTTCCGAAAGAGGATTCTCTCACAGTCAGTTTGTTAAGACATTTTTAAAAATATAGATCTTAAGCACAAGGACCAGAGGAAAGAGAGCTTCTGAGGATAAGAGTAAGCCATATCCAGATAAGGTATGGACTTTTCAAGGGAGAGTCACTTCTCTTTGGCTCTAAAAGTCCAGAATGCATGGCTGTGGACGACCCAACTGGAGGGACAGCCACTGGGCACATATGTTTTCTACTGCAAAAGCCAGGCGTCATGGCTGGCGATCCCTAGAACCAGCCCCTCAAAAGGCAGAGCCAATCCTCCATCCTTCCACCACCGGCTACCACCGGAGGAGTGAGTTCCCCAGACAAGAGTTCGCATCAAGCCTTTACTTTATCGCTGTTGTTGATGTCTGAGATGCCTCATAATAACTGGGATAGATTTCTTAGGGAGCCAAATAATGGGATGCATTTCCACCCTGGCTTTATAATTAATGTTTGCATCATTTATCTTTCGTGGAGAGATTATTCTGACTAACGAGGTTCTGGGCCACTAATTCATTACACTGCCTTGTCACTCCCTGCTCCTTCTTATTACCCAGAAATAGACTCATTAGTCAGAGTTCAATGACAGGAAGAAATTGTGTTCGTTAATTTAATTCCCTCACTCACTTCTGGGCCCATGTTTGTCCGAAATTGGGGATTAGAAGAGGGAAAGTTTCCTCCTCTTAAGTCTTTGCTTCTAACTCATTATGTCGTCCACCTCACCCCTGGTCAGTCAGGAGGGAGCCGGCGGAGCTCATCAGGGAGGCTGCCCGGGCAATGCTCTTTCTTAACTCAAAGCTGAGTGGGTTAAGGGCCACAGCCTGGGGACTTAGGGACTTGTAACATATAATCAACTTTTTAATTTTTCCTTAATCTTCAACTGTCGGTTGATATTATGCGATGGCTTGGACGCGTCACCCAAGTTCCTGAGCTGAGGCTGGATCCTCAGTGCTACAGTGCTGAGGGGCGGGGTCTTTCAGCAATGATGAGGCTATGGCTCTCTGAAAATAATCCATCCCAGACTCAAGACAAAACAAAACAAAAACTGTGAGAAGGATGAGCTTAACCTCCACGTATGTACACATACTGAAACATATTCACAAAACGTGTTTATGCAACATTGTCTTCCCAAGGTCACTTGATGCAACAGGAAACAGAAGTAGTTTCCAGCCAGACATACAGACCAAAGACTAACGCTGAATACACATGGCTGTAGTGAGGACCACATAGGAAGAAGGTAGAGTCCAAACCAGCCAGTGATTTTGGAGTCTCCACAAAGGATCCAGGTCCTTCTCTTCAAGGGCAAAAGGAGGAATCTTAAGGACAGAGAAGTGGATGGCAGGATCTCTTGGGCCATACAAAAAGCCCATTCATGTCCCAATACTGTGACATGAAGGGTCAAGGCTGAGGCATGAAGTACATCTCTTCCTCTTCTGTGGGGCCCTCACGTCCCATAGTCTGTCCTTGTGGAGAGTTAGTTTCTCTAGACTTCAACAGATGAAGCTGAATCTCTCAGATGTGTTGGGGAAGAAAATATTTTGGAATTATCTGCTCTGGATGTTTACCCACCAAGGATCTGAGCAATAACTCGACTTTCATCTGCCATCGGAAAGGGATGTCAACCTCCCTGTAAATGATCCCCCTGGTGTTAGGGTATCCTTCTCTCTTCTCTGAGTGTAGCTTTGTTCCTAAGGGTCTTTGTTCATCAGTGCTACACGGTAGATGGAGAGGGTGAAGACTCCCCCCACCCTGCTTTGCTCTTGAGCACACAATGGGAATGCCACCAGAGACTTTTGCCTTTTAATTAGCTCATTGCTGGAGATCCAGGCTTCTTTCATCTCAGGATGTCAGGATCAAATGTGTATGCTGGGTGCTTTTCTCCTTTCCGATATTAGCAATTCCAGGAAGGGTACCCATAGCCAGGGGCCAGGGCTCTGTGTTCGAGAGGGACAGGAAGAGGCCAGAGCAGGTAACCCCTACTGTTTTGATGTCTTACACATTGGCAGTAGATGCTGTATTTATGCTAAGTAACAGTGTATCCTTAACAGTTTAGCTTCAGGTGTCTGTAACTCCTGGTTCTCTTTAATGAAAGACTGTTCTGGGAATGGAAAGGAGGAGGCAGGGAGGAATGCCTGCAGGTTTATGAATTGCCTTGAATTCAAGGCAGTCCTCCTCCCAAGGGAGTGGGTATGACAATCGGTGAACAACATCCGGGAGAAGATAGAGGCTGAGGCATGCTCTCTAGGACCCTGGAGCCCTTGCTTGAGGAATTCAACAGCCTTGAGGGAGAAGAACAGCTGTGTTATCTTTAACTATCAACAGCAAACGCTAGATTCAGTCAAGTAACCTTGGTGAACATTTAGTGTCAGGCCCAGCGCATACCGCGTATCACTACATCACTGTGCTATTAATGTTTATTACAATAACTGTTAAGAAATCACAATGGATGCTGAGCTGAGGATGTAACTCGGTTGTCAAGCACTTGCCCGGTATGTGTGAAGCATTGGATTTTATCCACCGTACCAAATAAACTGGGTATAATAGCTCACACCTGTAATCTCAGCATGGGGAGGTAGAAGTAGGTCTTGAAGGCCAGCCTGGGCTACATGGTCCCCCTTTAGAATAAGCAATACAAATAAAGAAGTAGATATCAAGTGAGATACTTTCTGAACTGCTTATGACATGGTT
The DNA here is from genome assembly GCF_004664715.2 of Peromyscus leucopus. NCBI lineage: Eukaryota > Metazoa > Chordata > Mammalia > Rodentia > Cricetidae > Peromyscus > Peromyscus leucopus. The sequence continues at coordinate 42,355,955 of NC_051069.1, read as the reverse complement.
TGAGTTTTCAAAGCAGGGGTAGGGATGCTCTATACCATTGCACAGGGCAGGGGTAGGGATGCTCTGTACCATTGTACAGGGCAGGGGTAGGGATGCTCTGTACCATTGCACAGGGCAGGGGTAGGGATGCTCCATACTCATAGTACAGGGCAGGGGTAGGGATGCTCTATACCATTGTACAGGGCAGGGGTAGGGATGTTCTGTACCCATTGTACAGGGCAGGGGTAGGGATGCTCTATACCATTGTACAGGGCAGGGGTAGGGATGCTCTGTACCATTGCACAGGGCAGGGGTAGGGATGCTCTGTACCATTGCACAGGGCAGGGGTAGGGATGCTCCATACTCATAGTACAGGGCAGGGGTAGGGATGCTCTGTACCATTGCACAGGAGGAGACTGGGGATCAAAATCATGAGTTGCTAAAGACAAGCAAATGGTGCAGACCAGGGACTGCAGTGCATGGCTACCTCCTTCCAGGGCTTGGAGGAGTTCCTGTTTCTTCCCAGATGTTTAGGATGAGTCTAGAACCTTTTCTATGACTGCATCTGTTTTCTAGAACTCTCACGTAAAATGCAGGAGACCAGAAGCATGCACAACGCATGTGTAACTCCCACAGATCTGAAGTCTAGAAGCCCAAGATCCAGGCGTGCTTCTCTGTGGCCTGTCCTGGCTTGCTTCTCTACGTGTTCTCACACCACTTTTCCTTTCCTTAAGTTTTTTTTTTTGTGTTTGTTTGTTTAAGAATTTTATTATTTCAATTTTCTGTATCTGTGTGGGTGTGTGTGTTCATGGGACTGCAGATGCCTCCTGAGGCCAGAAGAGACTGTCAGATCTCTCTGGAGTTACAGGCCGTTGTCAGGTACCTGACATGGATGCTAGGAACCTTACTTAAGTCCTCAGTGAGAAGTGTTTACTCTTAACAGCTGAGCCATCTCTCCAGCCCCTGCCTTTCTTTTTACTGTCTCTGTCCTAATCATTTCCATCACGTTTGCACCCAGCCGTGCGTCCTCTGCCTTCATTCAATTCTTCTTTAAGGAGCATTTAAATGCTTTGGCCTCACCACTGAGCCTTGTACTCCTTCAGCTTTTGTTTCCTTGCCTACAAAATGGGGGGTATAAACTATCCTTACAGACTTGTACTAATTAGAATGTCTCCAACTGCAGACCTGGCACATGGTCAATGTTCTCCATTCTGGAGCCCCCAGGGGTCAGGGCTCCCAACACACATTTTGCAGAGACATATGACTGGGACTAAGGAGTTTGGTTAAAGCTCTTGACCCTTCACCTGCCGTGGAATTTCCTTGGCTGTTCACATCCCTGCACTCACTGTGTACCCAAAATCTTTTTACTGTGCTGTACAAAAAGATTTTCTCTCTAAAAGGCTGGGCAAATGTCAGGATTAAGACAACTCACTCTGGAGATGAGGTATGGAAAGGATAGGTAAGACAAGGCAGCTGTCTCCAGCTGTCAATCTTCAACAAAAGCCTTCTTAATTTCCCTGAGGGACAGGAGGGAAAGGGTGAATGTCACTGGCAAAAACAGGAAGCATTTAGAGTGGTTTTGTTACAATGGGTCCAGTGTCCACTCCCGGTCTGCAGGAAGGGGTTACATGATTTCGTCCCAGAGCCCCACAGAGGCGAGATGCACATTGGTTCTAGATATTTCAGGTCACCCACACAGAAGAGTGACTGAGGGGTCCTGGTCTATTTTATAAATGTCTCTGCACCACAGCCTCCTCTTCTTCCTGTCAGACAAGAATGGTCACAGATGTCCGAGGGTGGCAGTTAAATGCTACTGGAATAAGGACATGTTGGAACCCAACCGAATGCTGAAAGAAGGAGCAGCAGGCATCATACTATCTGGATTCTGGAACTTTTGAATTGGAGATAATGAAACTACATCGCGAAGATACTCTTTTTTTTTTTTTTTTTTTTTTTTTTGCTAAAATGATCAAATTAATGTAGAAGAAAAAAGAGACATGGGAACAGAAACGTGAGGCAAGTGTAAGTCATTTGGTACCTGGCATTTGGGGGTAGACAGCCGGAGAGAGGGGGAATTCAATTTCCTGGGGCCCACACATTGCTGAGTGATTGGCAGGCTAATTTTGCTCTCCACTAGGTCTGGTATGGGAAGGAAGTGAAAGTCACGAGGCTGCCAAGAACTTCTCCTTGCTTTGGCAAAAATTCTGGATTTCATCAGGAAAATCAAGAACAAGACTTGGGAAGGCCAGAATCAGAAGGAATTTTTCAGGTAGGGATCATGGTTATACATCACTCAGCATCCTTCCTGAAGTATTATTGTCTTATTTGGTCTCCAACTAAGCTTATAAAATATTAGGCTTGATGTGGCTTTGTCACCATCTAAGGGACTCAGAGAATGAAATTGCTCAAGGGCACACAATAAATTAATGCCAGATAAAGATATCTAAACCTGGCTTTAGGGATATTGCATCCATTTATACTGGGTCCTTCAGATCCCCGCTTTGAGAATGACTATGAGGTCAAGTTCAGTCATTGTGCATAGCTAAAAATAAGAAGAGTGGAGGCTGGGAATGTAATTAATTAATTACAGAAAGAAAGAACAGAGCAAGGGTAGAGGGGTTTAGACTTTTCTTTCCTGTTCTCCTGGGGCAATGTAGTCTATATGAACATCTCAGATAGTCTGAACTTCAAACTCAGGCTTCAAGGTCAGGTGACTGGGGAGATAATTTCATTTCTAAGCTTCAATATCCTCTTTTTAGGAAGATGATGATAAACACGATGTCACATCACAGCATTGTACATACATGTATCTATGTGTGTGTTGGCCACTAAGGGTTGACTTTAAAGAAACATAACAAAATCCTCCTTGATTAGAGTGGGCAGCCATAAGGCATGCTCTGCCAAGACCCTTGTAGAGGATGGCATATTTCTTTGTTTGGTATTCTGCTAAAAGCCCCTGAACTCTGCTCACCTCAAGCTCACTGCTGCTATTGAATGCCAGAGATGCCAGACCATAATATGCTCAAACTCCATCAGGCATCTTGGTCTTTGTTCCAGGGAGGGATTTTTGCAAACAGACATTATGAAGGCCACAGGACCCGGGGTGCAAGGAAGAATGGAGAAAGGTCAGTGCTGGACCAAGAAAGATTTGCCATGCTCACCCAGGGCTCTGCAGCTGGGAAGGTGGCCAGGTTAATGAGTCACGGTAGGAAGAAGCTGGGGCATTTGGCAGCCAGTCTAGAAAGTTGAACATTGACTGAGCAGGGTATAGAGAGATGGAGCAGATAAAATGGTTCACCTCTATCTCAGGAACTCATGAAGAGGGCATAAGTGTGATTCTAAAAAATGTCCTGGCTGCTTGTCACCTTTCAAAGACAAAACCATAGCTCTTCGACCATGCATCTAAAAATAAGCAAAGTGTGTGCTTTGGGGGATGTGTATGCGAACACTACCCCTGTCTTCTTCCACAAGGGCACACTGGTGCTGAAGAAGTGTTGTTCAGGATGTAGGTGCAAATAGGATTCTATTCTCATGGTTCCAAGAATCGGAGCAGATAAAAACTATTCAAATATACCCCATGTTTTTATGCTCTGTGCAAGATTTTCCTGTAACATTAACATGTTCTCCATTATCCCATATTAATTGGAAATTCTGAGGCATTGACTTCATCTGTCATAACAAACTGTCTCTCCCAAAGCTCCTGTCTCTCAATTGACAGGACAAGCTGCAGTGTCCAGAGGAGAAGCCCTGAGTGGATGCTAACCCCTCCCCATCCATACACCTTTCACTCTGCACAAAAAAACTGCATGGAATTCCAAGAAGTAAGAGTTCATGCCATAGACTTATTCAATGGACAAATGTGTTAAGACTCTGATTATCCTACTAGGTCGACGACTCAATCAACTACGACCGTGGCAAAGAGGCTGCAGACACGTCTGCGGCCTCAAACCTTATCTTTTAATTGTTTTACTAGGCACAATGCCAAGGGTGGTCTGCGGCTGCCAAGTGGGGTGGGGTGGGGTAGAGCCTCAGCTTGGGCTTCCATCCAGAGAGATGGCAGCTTAAATCTCTACATTATGCAAATGCCAAAAATATTCCCAGGTGTGTCCACAGCCGGGAGAATGGAACACAGGGTCACATCGTCTTCAGAGGAAATACAGGAAAACAACAGGGTTGAGATGCAAAGGCAAGAATCACACTTTTCTCCAAACAATGGTACTTTGTCCTGTTTGGGGAAAGGAGTTGAAGGTTGAGCCACTCTCTTTCCTTCCTTCCTTCCTCCCTCCCTCCCTCCCTCCCCCCTCCCTCCCTCCTTCCCTCCTTCCTTCCTCCCTCCCTCCCTCCTTCCCTCCTTCCTTCCTCCCTCCTCCCTCCTTCCTCCTTCCTTCCTTCCTTCCTTCTTCCCTTCCTTCCTTTCTTTCTCTCTTCCTTTTTGATAAGAAGGGAAAGATTTAAAGGATGTCTCTGTATATATTTATTTTAGAAAGGAATTAGACACTTATAATTTCAAACTCTTAGGCTGAGGCTGTGGTCTGATGGCAGAGTACTTGTGAGTTATGAGTGAGGCACCAGGTTTGAGTTGAAGCACCCGTTTATCACACACACACACACACACACACACACACACACACACACACACACCGGTTTCCTCTTTTACTGTAGCTCCCAGTGCACTCTCACTTTCTTACCAAGCCTTCCCCACACTGCTCTGTGTTTCCCCTTTAACTGGACATGAGAAGGGACCGAATCTTTTAGATATCTTACCAAGTGCGTTTTATGCTCAGTCTAGATTTATAGACTGCTAAATAGGATGCTTTCCATTTCTTTCCCTTCCTCTCTCAAGGACAGTAACAAATCTTTGTGGGACAGAGCCATCACTCAATTATATCAACGGATCCCTGACAACGTACAAGGGAGAGAGCAAGACGCGTGTCCACAGCAATCACAGGGAAGGGTTGCGTTCCAAGCGAGGGAAGGCTCTGCTGCCTGAGAGAGAACTGAACGCCTTCCATGAGTGACTGGGAAAGGACAATCACTATTACAATGACAAATCAGTCTCCAGCTTTTCAGAAATCCCTCTGTTTTAGGCTAAAGAGAAAATAAGTAGTGTTTCAGTCTGGCTGCTCATGCAGGAATTGAAAAATACACCAGCAGTAATGAAATTGACCTTAAAATTAAGTAAATGAATCTTAATGTTCCAGAGCTCAGTTTCCCCACAAACTTCTCTTCTGTACAGAATTTTCTATCCCACTTAACAGTCTTCTCAGAGCAGGAATTCTCAATTCCTACGTTTTCTCCCTTGGAATGCCTTAATCTTCTTTCCAGAAACAAGCATCAGACCCCTTTGGTCCTCAAGCATCGTTCCACCAAGAGTGACTGATGCACAGCCTCAGGACACACAGCCCCAAGCCATTTCCAACTTGGACCCCCTCCAGGAATGCATCCCTGTCGGCAGAGCATCCAGCACGTTCGCACTCCCGCCCATTTCAAGGAGCAAACTCGAGGCCATCTCAAAGCCAAAGTCATGACCCAGACCTTCTGTCCTGGAGAAAGGCTTCCCAGCCCCGTGCTGAAGGAAAGGCCCCGAAGTCTGTGAAAAATGGAGAATGAAGAGCAGGCACCTACCTGGGCTGACCCTCGACTTCCACCTCTTCCCACCTTCCCCGTTTCTTTCTCCACTCATTTTTTTTTCCACTTTTAAAACATCCAACTTTGCCTTGGGGATGAACAGAATGAAATGTCACTTACCTATAAAAAGAGAGACAGGAGAAAAGTCATGCATCACATTACACACAAGTGCTTTGAAATCAAGGCTGGCTTCTGACTTTGAAACTGTTAACAATGAGCGAATAATATTTTTTTATTCCACCTTTCTATATTTAATGAAACTCAGGATCTCACAGGAAGCCCATCCCAGGGGCCCAGGCTCCCTTCACCTTTTTCCTTTTGTTTCGAGGCTGCTTGATATCCTCTTTCCCACTCTCACCTCAACCTGCCTGACCTTCTCTGCATGGAGGGAATAAGGGTGAGAGACACAGACCACAGAGGCCGTCACACAGATGTGGCACTGAGGTCACCAAATGCCACAAGTATTTTTTGTCACAGGTGATGGAAGTGGTAGGGACTAAGGATCAGGGCCAACCTAGCTGCTTGGGACAGGCGGGTTCAACTCCCCACAGGCAAGGTGACCCTCAACCCAATAGCTTTAGGATCTCTTCAAACAGCTTTGGCTCTAGAGACCTCTCCTGTCTTCCTCTCTATTTCACTCTGAGTGGTTCATCTTTGAATGAATTCTTCTCTCTCCCTCTCTGTCCAAAATCATCAGTAATGCCCACTGCTCAGACTTGCTTAGAGTGTGAACTTGCCCATTATTGCATGATCCATACTGCCCAGTCCCCTGCCTCAAAGCAAGACCCAACAGACCCATCCTAATCCTAAGAGAATATTTTCTTGAGACGCGATTAGGACACCTAGCCTGGCTCCTGGTCCCTAACGCACTTCTTGTTCACATGGCAAGTTCTCCGTGGCCTGAGATCATTTTATTCAGGTTTCAAGAGAAGTTGTATTCAGGAATGCCCAACAGCAGAAGAGCTACCCAATGTCCCAACATGCGCACATATTGAAAAACAGATTTCAGTGGTCTGTCAGAATCTTCTTCATACGCCAAGATACCACAATTCTTTTTGCTCTTTTTTTATTTTAGTCTTCCATCCTTTCTCTGAGGCCCTCTAAAGAAAACTACCCCAGAGCTCAGCACTGGGCAGAAAGGTCAATCCATCCTCCTTGACCGAGGCTGTACCAACATTCCCGTTTCCCACTCAGGATGCTCCATAAACACGCAGCCATGGCCACATGTATTTAGGAAGTGCTTTCTCCTCCAAACAAGTCACTGTATCAGTGGGTGACTTAGAAACGGTCTGAGACAGACAGTCGGTCCCACGGTCTTCAGAAGAATATTTGCCTCAGAACTGTTTCTGCCTATATATAAATAAAAATACTTTGCTTCAACAAAATACTTTGCTTCAACAAAATACTTTGTTTTTCTCACTATGGATATTAAATTTTAAAATAACTAATCTGGTTTTAATGTGGGTCATGGTTGGCTAGAGCAAACTAAAGTGATGGCCAGCCTTACATTCCCTGTAGGAAACATGGGCTATGAACTCATCCAAAATGAGACAAGGGTTGACTCCATGCCTCAACCATTGTGAGACAAGGCCACTTCACTCCCTGCAGCCCTCTGCAGTTCCCACATCTATGAAGAGGAGGGGATTCCACACACTTCACATGGTCCACTGGGGTGTAAGACTGCACTATCCTTGAAATATACCAATATATCAAGCACACTGTCTGGAGAAAGTCATTTGAAGGGCCTCAAGTGAGCAGAACTGCTGATCTTGGGGCCATGCTTCCACAAAATGGAACATTGGTCTTCTGCTGACCTAGGCATTGGTGAAGAGAGAATGCCTTAGCCCTCTCAGTCACTGAGAAACCAGAAACTTCTGTTCAGTGTTACTTCCTCTCCTTGGACCCTGAGGGAGAACACTGGCTTCCTTTGTCATTTTCCATCTTTAACACCATTGCTTACAAACTGCGGATAGATTATTGCCTTCACTGCACATGCACTATTAAAAGTCTATTGTCCTACTTGATCTCTGTTCTGCAGTTTTGCAAATGAGTAACTTTCTTAGGAGGCTGAGTCAGGGAAGGAAGGAAAGAGGCTGATGGGCTGAGCTAGGGACTGAATGTCATATCTTCCCTCCGTCAGAGATGGCACCAGAGCAAAGAGGTATTAAAGATGCTTTGCTGGAGCATACTCACTATAAGAGGGTATTACTCTGCCATGGATGCCCATGGCAGGGCATCTGTGTGTGTCAGGGGGCAAGAGTCTTAGGGAAGGTTCTGCTCTGTTGCCTACTTAGAATTGCTAGACCCTAAAACTGTTCTTAAAAATAAAATCTATTCATAAAAAATTCTGGCACTCACTCAAGAAAACATTCCTAATCACAATTAGTGGTATGTCCAGAATCATCTCTTATAGAATTTTAAGAGTTAGGGAGATGAGTGGATTTTCTGTGCACAATAGGAAAAAGAGTTGTGATGGAACAGAAATACAAGCCCTGGGGGAATCTATTTCTTCCTCAGGCAGCCTAGATATGTCCCAAGTTCATTCTATCTACTGATTATTCCTTAGGAGTGGCTCTGCCCTTCCAAAACCAGCCCTGACGCTTGTCTGTGGAGTGTGAACAGGCGTCTTCTCATATCCTGCTCTGTCCTTCATTCCTGTTGTAGTTTGGAATGTCCCCACCAAAGGCCTGTATTTAAATGTCTAATGCCAGCATCTTTCTCTGTGGTCCTTCAAGAGCCTGTGGGAAGTCCCTAGTGGAGATTGCTCTCAGTAGGGATTATGGGAGCCTCTCTCTCTATGCTTCATGGTCTCCAGTTGTGAGCATCCACCCTGACATGCGTTCCCACCAGAATGTATGTTCACCATGGGTCAAACTAATAGGGTCATCCAGTCTTGGACTTGAATCCCTGGAACTGCGAATCCAAATAAACCTTTCTTTCCTTGACAAGTGGCCTTGTCGGGTGTTTTGTTAGAGTGACATGAAGCTAACTAATAGGGTACCCAACGTGAGGCCGACTGCTCCCATTGCCCTCTGTCCACCTTCCCTCCTGACACCTCTTAGAGTTGGTTTTGGCCGCTCTGCTACTACATTTTCACTTTGCAACTTTGACAACATTTGGCCCAGCTTTTGTTGCAAAAATGAATTATGATAAAGCCTTAGGAATTTAGACCTTTGTGAATCTGGCACTGTAGATAAGGGATTATGGATCTAGGCATTCTCTGATAGCACTGGGTCTACTACCCAGATGAAAGATACGGTCCCTGTCTTCTTACACCCCACCCAGAAAACATGAGGAGACGCTGAGTTATAATAGAGCATCCTATGGACAAGAGAGAGCCAGGCACAGCCTAGGAAAGGATACAGGGCAGGAAGCATCTATTTGGGTGCTCTGAGCAATGTGAAGAATAAAAACATTGAGATTCTCTATAAAACACCAGGGAATGTTCACATAAAGGCTAGCCCTTTGTGAATAGCTCCCTGCTGAAATGCTGCATTTTAAAAAATCTGCTGACCACCACCCGGCCTCCAACCCTCCTCAGCAAGGAGATTGCTTTCTTTTTCCCCTTGGAGGGCAGTCATTCTGCAGTGGCATTCCCCACTGACTTGTCCCCAAATCTAAGGCTGGACTCAGATGCTTCATTCTCAGAGAGAATCAGAACCCTAAGGGGAATGTGAGCTCTGCAGATGGGGCTCAGAACAGCCTGACCTTCTTCCTCACTCGAGGCACCATAAGCCTGACTGCTGCGGTGACTTCTTAATGGCTTCTTGCAGGTTGCTGAAACCCTCCCTGACATCAGCACAACTCTTGGAAGCCACCTTCCGCCAAAAGGTTTCTCCTCCAGTGTTCCCGTCTTCATCTTAAGGCTGAGTGCCAGGGACAACACAGTTAGCCCCCTCCACTCCACAGCCAGTGCTGCTCTTTAGATTTTGAGAGCTGTGAAATGGTGTTGACATCTACGATGGACTCATCTAGGATGGCACACTCAGAGCAGACAAATTCTAGGTGCAGTTCAAGTACTTTCTGTGGACCCAGATAGTCATGTGGATCTGACAGTCCATACTTATTCCATACTTGAGCAAGAAAAAGAAAGATGGCCTCAGGGGTAGGGCTAGGAGGCGTTCCTTTCTCTTTCTGTCCTGCTTCACACCTCATCCTGTCTGTTCAAACTGGGAATCTGGAATCTGAGAACCTGTCAGCAAGAGGCCTGCTGGCATGTCCCCATTGTTGTGATCTGCAGGAGCACTTCTGGGACAGTGGCTGCCCCCCATACATCCCCCCACCCCCCACCCCCGCTGCCCCTTTTTTATCTTTTTTTGTTCATTAGTATCTATCAGCTATCAACACCCACATCTACTCACACTGTTGGGAGAATGGCTTCACAGAATATGCAGCCATTCACTTGACTCAGAGACACAGCTCCCAGACCCCATGCTGGGTTGCCAAGAGGAAAAAGAGTGAGCAAAGGCTCCATCCAGGTCCTTGTGGGTGGAAAAATGAGGCTGACCCATCTAGAGGGAAGTTATTTTTAGGTAACTGTGTTAAAAGATAGTGGGGTAGATTTAGAATCTCTTCTCCAGCCAGCCCCCCCACTGGGGTATTGGGGAGTAAAACCCCTCACACTTCCCATCTCTTTTCCTACCTTATATAAAACACAGTGGGGTGCACAGCTTTCCACCTTTCCTGCCTACATCTCCATGATTTACAGATCTGGCCCTAACCCTTAGTGGGTGGAGAGATGGAGGCCATGGACAGGGGCAGTTTGGAAGCTGGAGAACACACAGAAAATAATGGACCCATCCTATTTGTTTCTTTCTCTGTCTTTGTGTTCCTCCTGGGGTGATGGAAGAGGTCTTCAGGGAAGTCAGGCTACACATGTGATGGCTGGATTAGAGAGAAGCCAAGAGGTGTCACAGGCCTCATCCTGGCACATGAGAAGGGAAGGGCCAGTGTGCTGTGCTGGAGAACGGACTCGCTCTGAGGGCCTCTTCCTCTCTTTCATTGCTGCTCTCAGGATGTGGCTGAGTGGGAGACTGTTCTTTTTGTTCCAGTGAGTATGTTTATTGATGGTTGCAACTCAACAGAACATTGTACTGAATACCTGGGTGGGGAATGTCAGTATCCATCTTCCAAATTGCCCTTTCTTTCTCTACTGCTCCGAAGTGGGGCCTTAGGAGAGGTCACATCCCAGTTGGGGCTGCTCCCCCAGCCTACCAACTGCTTGCGGTTTATAGAACATTTTCCCCAACACCTGAGAGTGAATGTCCAAAATCAGTCAGCCATCTGCATAGAGCCCATGAAAGCAGCAAGTTGCTGCGGTTCTGGAAGCCTCTGGAATGCTAACCTTGCCTGCTCCCTGTGCAGTGTCTTCAAACGAAGCAAAGGCACCATTTTAGATTCCACTAATGTTTGCTTCTTAACCACTTGGCAAATGCCTGGAAATTGTTTTTAAAACACAGAAAACGAAAAGGCCAGTAACCAAAGTCTTGGGAGAGTTTGAGGAGCAACGGGCCAGTTTCCTCAATAGCTATCAGAGTAGTAGGCTCAGTGGATCTCAACATTCACTGCATATTGCACTCATCTTAGGATACAAAAAATCCCACGCTCTAGTTATCAGTCACTCGAGTCTCCTGGGGATGTCTAGGAGCAGGACACAGGCACCTGCAATTCTAAAGCTTCCATAAGCAATTGTGCACGGTGACCAAATACAGAGAGCAGTGTCCTGGAGCTTACATGCCAGCCAGCAGAGGGCTGGCTACAGCACACGTGGACTTGCCAAGTGGTCTGAGATTTTTGGATTGCTGCTGCTGCTGTTGCTGCTGCTGCTGCTGGTGGTGGTGGTGGCTGGGGATCAGACTTGGAGAAATTCCTGCCTTAGACATTTTAGATAATCCTGGAAAGAAAAAATGGTCCAGACTCTAGGAGTCAGTCTTTTGCTGTTACACCCGCAGTTCTTGAGGCTAGGAAGTTCCCTTTCCTCTCCCTGGGCTGACCCAGGACAGGTGACAGGACACCTGCCCAGGAGAAGGGAAGCCACCTCACTTTCCCAGCGCTCAGAGAGGAAATTTTCAATGACCAGGGCCACCACAGCCAAAAAGAAAGGATAGCTTCCTCCATTCCACTCTTTCCTGTTGCCAAAAGATTCTTCTTCATGAGAAAATCCCTTGATCTCACCAAACCGCTTCCTGAGGACCGGAATCGCACTGGCTTCAGCATGCAAGAACTGTCTGTCTATTGAATCAATCAGTGAGTGACTGGCCCACTTGACAGGCAGGAGCCAAAGAATGTCGTTGCTTCTGATAGAGAAAGGCATTGTGCACTTAATTACCAAATACTTAACAAACACCTCCTTTGAACACCCACCTAACTAGAGATAATTTATAGGGTCCCTCCCAGCAAACATCTTACCAATCAAACATCTTGGTCGTCCCACACACCACCAATCTCAAAGAGAGCCTTGCAGGACTCCATGCCAGTGCGTGACTGAGTGCTCTGGGCTCTTTTCCCAGGACACCGAGGTAGGAGCCACAGACTTTATCTTTCCATACACTAAACTTGTGCTTTGTGCAGGCCCGAATCTGGAGCAGCTGAAAGAGGCTGTGTGCTGATTAAAAGACTCTCAGCCAGGTGGCTGTGGAGAGAGACTGGAGGAGCTAGGAGCCTGTCTTTCCTCACTCCCTCTGAGCTTGTTCATACAGTAAAACACAGAGGCCCCGCTGTGACTGTTGATCACAGTCCTAGCAAAGGCAGGCTTTGAAATTCATCAGAGACCTCCCATACCTGCAGTCAGCTAGCTAGCCTGCCCTTCCCCTGGGTCCACTGGCGAGTGCCTGCCCTCTAGAGGGAGCGAGGACAGCTATGAAGTTGTCTTTCTAAGGTCCCACAAGGGTTTCTTAAGGGTAAGATTGATGGTCGGAGACAGAAAGAACCAAAGGAAGGAAGAAGACAACACCTTCCGGAAAGGGTCCACAGATGGAAGAACACACTGACTGTAAGGATTCTCTGTTCCTCCTGCCTCCTTTTTAGAACCAGTTGGCTCTGACTGCATTTAAGCTGCACCAGTGGGAACATGGTGGCTGAGGCCTGTGTTCTCCGATGCCTGACAAATAATTGCAGCACCTTATTGTGGGGGTTGGTGTTGACTGGCAGGGCTGGAGTCTGTGACGTGGGTTTAATGGAGATGATCATGAGATGGTAAGAAGGTAGTTCCTCTAAGCAATATATATGCCTTGACAGACAAAGATGAGACCTGATAGCAGGCTGCATTCTGAGTGGCTGTCTGAAGGTGTCTACTGCTCAACACCAATGTAGCAAGGCTTACTGGATGATCTGAGGAGCTGGTGCACCTTGACATGTTCATATTGCTGCCCTACTATGGGAAAAATCAAATACTGAGAGCCATGTTCCCTGTTTGCTAATTTCTTGTTGACAAAGGAGATCTCCTTATAACCTCTCCCCTCAGGTTATATAGCACCCAGAGTAGGGCATGCTGGACCATGCCATGCTCCAGAGCTTCTGGCTCCAAAATCTGACTTCATGGAGCCTTCAGGGGTGTTTGAAGGATGTTCTCCAAGCCTCTGGCTCAAAAACTACTCTGCCTTTTTGCTAAGTTAAGCTGGGTCAGCTGTCCTCCTGTCTGGGATGTATGCTGTGTATTTGGTGACACTGCTGGGAGACTTGGGGAGGTGAATCCTGGGCCCTGGGAGCCTCTTGTTTCTCTGTAAGCGCTGGGGGCTTGATCACCATTTTGGTTTGTGACCACTGGAAATCTGCATATTCTTCAGATTCCAAAGTTCTCAATAAAGGCATTTGGCTGCCAAGACCTCATGAGAAACCATGAGTAGCATTGGAAGCCTTCTCATTGAAGAAGTCACAATACCAACATCTCTATTCATGTGCTGCGCATATGGAGTCCTTTCATGTCTATTCTTATTCTATCTGATCCTTACAGAAGTCTTACAAAGTCAATGTCCTTTCACACTCCTGGTTTACAGGAATGCTGGTGTTAGGGAGGCGGTCATTTTCTGGTGATCACAAATTCATTCCTGGAACTCAGGGACACTTCCCTGTTCCATACTCTCAGGACTCTGATGGAAGAGTGCCTTCTTCTGCCCTTGTGGAGACCTCTCCCCACTGCCCTGGGCATGGATCCAACCACTCTCCAACTTTCTCAGAACAGCACAGCTGGTGAACTGACCTGCACACCCCATCCTGGTGGACTCCATTTCCCTTTTTATGTTCTCTTTATTTATTCCCAGCTTAGGAAGCAAAAATTTAAATTTACTGGTCCCAAGATGAATATATACCCAAGAATCCTTCCAACACCACTAAATAAGCTTTATTTCACAGCATCTGCCAGGGACTCTCACTTAAAATTCACTGTTTGACTATGTCCAATTGATTTGAGTGAACATAGTAACCAGTAGTTAATTCTTGATAAGCGTTTTTAATAACAGGTTGATATTTATTCAACTTGTTTTTCAACTAACTATACATGAGTGGAATTTATATGTTGGTTGCTGTGTGTTAAATGAAAACCAAATGATTATTAAAAACATGTTTATTGAGGATTAATTCTGCAATAACCACCTACACAGTATCTATCAAAGTAAATCCTCCATAAATGTGTATGTGGAAAGCTTTATTTAAATTGTTTCTATAAAGCAAACTTAAAGAAAACACTTCCTATAGGAGTTGGCAGTAGCAAAAGCCAGAAACTAGGATTTCTTGTTCAGTCAATTCAGAAATGATAGCATTCTTGTGCTTTCTCATCCGTGGATTTGAGAACCCCATACACCAAAAAGCACCAAGGGAAAAAACAAACAAACAAAACAAGAATCCCAATCAACAGTTTGGATTTACATTTGCTTTACTGGTGTTTGAAAGTTTGAAAGTATCTAAATGTCTACAAACAACTGGAGCTGGCACTGTTGTCCTCCTGTCCCCAGACAATAACTTGTTTACCATCTAAAGGTAGAAGGTATTGGGGGAGGAGACTGGGGGAGAGTCTTGTGTGTGCCTTATTTCCTTGGAATTATGTATCTGAAATTTCTAGTCATTTGTGTTTTTAAAAAATCAGGGGTTTTGTTTGTTTTTCTGCTCTAAATTTTTTGTTCTCATTTCCTCCAGAGAGGCCAGAGCAATGACAAATAAAAAAAAAGTAGCACGATGATGCTTTCCCTTATTCTAGTCAACACAGTTCTGGTGGTGGTGCTGGTGATGCTGGTGATGCTGCTGGTGCTGCTGGTGCTGCTGGTGCTGCTGGTGCTGCTGGTGGAGGAGGAGATGATGGTGGTGGAGGAGATGGTAGTGGTGGTGGTGGAGGAGGTGGTGGTGGTGGAGGAGGTGGTGGTGGTAGAGGAGGTGGTGGTGGTGGTGGTGGTGGTGGTGGTGGTGGTGCTGCTGCTGCTGCTGCTGCTGCTGCCGTTACTGCTGCTGGTGGTGCTGGTGGTGCTGGTGGTGATCTCTACATTTGAGAACAATCAGTGAGCCAGGCATGCATGCTTATATCTACTTTCATAAATATCCTTTTGCTGGTCTTACTATGATGCTGTACCATCTTGGTTTGTTTTCAGATAGGGTCTTGCTATGTGTGCCCAGGCTGACCTTGAATCTCGGGGCTCAGATGATCTTCCTGCCTGAACTTGCCAATTAATCGGGATTATAAGCACAAGCACCACTCTTGTTCTTTTATTCTGCTGAGAATCAAGCAGAGAGGGGCCTAGAGCTACAGACAAGACTGGATTCCTAGAACTATGGAGCCATGCTTGTCCAGAAGTCTGGAGAGAGGATGATTGCAGACCATCAGCATCAAATAGAGATGAAAACAGAGAGATCACAGTGGCCTTTGGGCCAGGATCAGCCCACCTAACTCTAAGGCTGTACATATTGTCTAGCACAACTGCAAGGCTGTAACCCACAAAGTCAGGAGGAACTCAAAATTTCCATCTTCAAGAAAAGGCCTTTCTTTCCCTCTGACTTTTCTTCTTAATGAAATAATTCCCTGATATACAACATGGTTCTTGCTGCACCATGAACAGCTTTTAGACAAGTGCTTCTCAAACTGTGGTTCATGACCCTTTGGGGGAGTCAAAGGACCCTTTCACAGGGGTTCTCTAAGTCCATCAGAAAACACAGATATTTACTTTATGATTCATAACAGTAGCAAAAATACAGTTATAAAGTAGCAATGAAAGTAATTTTATGGTTATGGTCACCACAACATGAGGAGCTGGGTTAAAGGGTCTCAGATTAGGAAGATTGAGAACTGCTGCTCTAGATAGAGGAACTTCTCCCTGAACCCTGTTCCTACATTAGCAAGCCTGAAGAGATAAGAATGGCAGGGCCTAAGATTACTTCCTGGGTTACTATGGTTCACTACATTGGGCCAGTGGAGAAAACATTGTCTCCTAGACCCTAGAGTCATAAGCCCTGCCATGGTTGGCCCCTTGTCAAGGTTACTAGAATCTCATCCATCATAAAGTAGGGAGGGGAATCAGCCTGGGAATTGCTAACTTATAATGCAAGCTGTTTAACAATTATCCTTATCCCAGAAGTACTTGGGAATTTAAAGAAAAGAAAGTACACAATGATTGGTTGTCTATAAACTATCATTGACTTCCCTGTAGCTCCTGGTCATCCTTTCTATGGGATCTAGGAAGATTTACATCACTCTCTCTCACACACACAGTCTCTTATTGATGGTGCTCCTACTGAAGGAGGTGATTAACTTTTTGACCTTATGGGGCTTTAGTGTGACCTCAGAGAAGATATATAATCTTGTTATCTTGTAATGAGTTATGGCTTATTTCCATGTATTCCAGTTATGTTCCTCTAGTGATTAAGGCAATTATCAGCCTATGCATTTCTGAATTATGAATGATGGAGCATTCCCCTGGTATCAAAGAAGCTTGGGAGTGTTCTGCCCATTTCTTATCCTATTTGGTACTTATTTCCACTCTCCCATACCAGCATAGATAAGCAGAAAATGCATTGTTCCTGGGAGCCTCACATGCCCCATCTAAGCTCTACTTGGGTATGGCTAACAATGCAATGACCTTTAGATTTAATTGATTTAAGTAAATCCTCTGCTTATCATTCACTGGTCCCGTGCACTATGTTGTAATTACTAAGATTATTACTTAAGATTTGGGGAAAGGAATCACTTGCTCTGAACTGTCCATCATCTATGAATGCTGCAGCTTGAGCAATTGGGCTTATCTGAACACAGGTAGATGCAGTATGTCCTACCATGTGGAGACATATGTGTACGGTGCTTGGTACATCAGGGCATCCCTTGGGCTGATCTTTCTAGCTCATACTTTGTTACTTGACAGATTCTCATATTTTACATTTAAATTTATGTGACACAAAGTGATTTTTATTTCACCTTACACTCTTTCTGGATATACCCCAAAAGGCAGGTCATGAATAATTCTTAAGAGGGCATGAAAGGGGGTCTGGGGAGATGGCTCAGTGGTTAAGAGCACTTATTGCTCTTCCAAAGGACCTGGCTTCAGTTCTTACTATCCACATAGTTGCTCACAACCATCTTTAACTCCAGTGTCAGGGAATCCAACCCCCTTTTCTGGCCTCTGAGGGCATTTGGTACACAGAGACACATGCAGGTTAAATACCCATACAAGTGATAAGAGAGATATGAGGTATAGTGTAGGTCCTGTATTCTCATATTGTTTGATAGATATGGAGAGGGAATAAGTGTAGTGATGGTCTGCATTCACCGTCTTCATTTCCCACAATTTCATAGTGTGAATACTTAAGGTCAGTTGACATTCTGAGGGGAGGAGCATTGGGTAAAAATATATGTTACCTAGCCGAAGCTGTGCTTCAGATATTATGCTTGCCTATATGAGATGATCAAAAACAGAGTTTTAAGTTAGCACTGCTCATCTAACACATACGAACACACTCCTATAATCCCAGCACTTGGAAGCCTGAGGCAGGAGAATCCAAAGTTTAAAGCCATTTACAGTGAGATGGAGGTCAGCCTGCATTATGGAAGATAGACCACTATTCAGACACAATGTAAGTAAGTAAATAAATAAAAGTTTCTTTAATTGCCATTTACAGTAGATAAAATCCTCTTATTTATAAGGTACACCTAGGCTAGTTTTTCCCCCAGCTTTATTGTCTGAAAGAGTGTGGGACAACAATATGAATTAGGTATGAATCTATGTCCCAATTCTGTCATTTATACATTATATGAATCTGTAGAAATTCTTTAATTCTGTTAAGGGCTAATTTTATCACTAAGTAGTTTTACTTACATAATTCTAGAATCTGTCAAGAAACCAAACAGATCAAGTGTTAAACATCCTGACCACTCTATGTGGTCTGTTATTTCTGATTGCTCACACCTCCAGCTGATTTTCATAGCTTACTCTCCCTTATATTGGAAGGTAGAGGCACCCCAAAAGATGTCTTCATTGCAATCATTTGCATCATGTGTGGTTGTTCTTTGTAATGAAGTTCTCAGAAAAGACCCACTGTGCAATCCCTGACACACTTTACTGACTTATAGACATGTCTGTGTACGCATTTAGGAAAATTCTTAGTGGTGAGACACCCAAGTTTGAAGTAAGCTCTGAATGTCTTTCTTTACTTAGAGCTCATATGATCCCTGGATCATCAAATGCCTCTCAGTCTTGCCTTGCTATTTCTGGAATCCTCCCCATGATCCGCTTGACCTTTAGTGATGGAAAGTTGGTGGGGAATATAATCCCACTGCTCAAGATTGGAGGATTTCAGATGAGTGAACCCAGAGTCATCATGCAATTCTGCTGAGACTGGCAAGCCAGTGACTTCATGCACAACCTAAGGAAGGCCTGGGAGCCCCAAAAGGCACCCCTCTTTTGCATATTCGGGACTATGGAGTTTTCACATTCCTCAGCAAACACGTTACAGTGTGCATGTAGCCAGGCCACAGAACACACACTCCTATTTCTTCTATAATGTAAAAATCAATACTGAAAACCAAGAAATGTATTTTACTGGGAATAGTAGGTTAAAACTGAAATACAACTCCAAACATTGAAACAGCTGAGATGGAAGCCCCCTCTAGAGTTCATCTCTTTTCAATTTCCCACTGTACATTTCTGCTCGGAGGTGTCGGGAGCTGTCTGATGGTTGTCACTTCTCCTCAGCAATTTCTGGCCAAATCACAGGACTTGGTAAAGAGATTCCAAGTGAGACACCATGCACATAGAATGCTAAAGTGCAGCCCAAGAAGGTGAAGTATAACACAAAGTCTGTAGCTTGGTCCAAAATCCACCAACAAGTAGATGATGGCATAGAGAATTCTAGAAAAAATATCCCATTTGCAGCAGTGTGTTTAGAGCCTCCTCTCAGATTGGTGCTTGTAAGAAGTATTTGTGAGAAAGAAAGTAGGTTAAGGCACTGGGCAGTGTGTGTGTGTGTGTGTGTGTGTGTGTGTGTGTGTGTGTGTGTGTTTGGGTGTATGTGTGTAAAAGTTTTAGAAATGTAAAAGAAAATTGTATGTGTCAAAAATAGAAGCAGAGAAAGAGGTCAGATTGCATCTGCTTGGGCCGGTGGGCTTCACAGTCCTGTTCTCACAGTCCAGTTCTCTGCTGGAGTTATGCATTGATCTGAAACATTCTCAGAAGGACCCTGGCTTGAAGGCTTGCCTGTCAGCTGGCATGCTGGGAGGATGTGTTCCACCCAGGGCTCTGGCCTCAAGTGTCTGAATCCAGTGAAGGTGTCACGATGTGTGGTATATTGGGTGATGGTGGAAACTGGGAGTGGGGAGCAGTTGGCTGAAGTATGTCACAGAAGATCTGCCCTGGAAGAAACTAGCTTGTCCCTTGCCTCTTCCTCACCCCTTTCTCTTTCTTCCTTTCCTTCCAGGCTCCCAGGAGATAGTCAGATTTGTCCGCAACGCACACAGACATGCTCCCTGCAATGACATTCCATCTCAGTATAGCCTTCAATCAATAGAGTCAGCTGACTAAGGATCAAAACCTTTGAAACCATGAGACAAAAATAAATGTTTTCTTCTTTAAGTTGATTTGCTCTGGTATTTTATCACAGTGATGAAAAGCTGACTGACATCTGGTATAGCATGGGAGCAGCCATAGATTCTGGGTAGAAGAATTGAGTATTGCTGTGTTCCCATAAAACTATACTTACAAGAACAAATGATGGCCTAGATTTGGCCCACGAGACCCAGTTTTCTGATCCCTGTCTCAGATGATCAACTGTATACTCCCCTTTGAAGGATGCTCATGAAATAGACCTCTTTTTTCCCCCAAATGCTCTGTATCATCCATACAATGCACTTTCAAAACCTTTCACACATGTGCTTCTTTAAACCTGTGTCTGTGGTGAAGACTGGCCTAAGGTTTCACACTCAAGTTTCATAGTTAGAATCCAAGTCTTTGTATCTCTCATTGCAGAGCCCAAGCATCACAGACATCTTTGATGTAAGAGATGATGTAGAGATCATGATCCAACCCCCAATCTCAGCTATTCATTCAACATGTTCATACAACTCAGTGTCTGGGTGTCCTGATTCAGTTGAAAGAATGGCATGAAAGGCAGGCATTGCACCTTCTAAGGAAGGTCATGGAACACTTCCCCTGGAAATTAAGGAGGACTACACTGTGGGCACATATTTTATAAGACACTATCTACCCACCGTGTAGAAGGTCTACATGTGTGTCTTTGCACACCCAAGAGTACAGACCTAAAAGCACAAAGACTAAAACGTGCTTGGTTGGATAGAGGCAGATGTGAACTCTAAGCTGAGTGTCTGTGAGAAGAGGATGTCCTAGCTTGAGGGGAAAGGAGAAAAAAAATTCACATGGTTTGTTTCATCCCCGGAACTGCTCTGTCTGGTCACCAGTTATGGTTTGGTGTGAAGGGTGACGACGATGATGGAGAATGTTCTTTCATTCCTCCTTCCCTGGTGCCTGTCACCCCTGTCCTTTCTCCAGACACAGCTGTGTAGCTGGAGAGGACTGTGCTGCGTAGAGAGGAGGACATGGCACCTGTCTGAGTGGACGGTCTAGCAGAGCAGCAGCAGCCACTGCAAGCTCCGAAGCACCCGACTTTGCCACTGAGAACAAACTGCGCTCCTCTGTGACCTTGAAGTGACCCCCTCACCTCTCTGAACTTCAACTTTCCTACCGATGACATGACTAATAATAGCCTCAACTTTATGAGAATATTGTGTGGTCCATTTCCTGTGAATAATGTACTTAAAATAGGGCCTGAAGCCCAGTCAGGTCTAATCCATGTTCCCTTGCACGGCTCTAGAGCACAAGCTGCCCCACCCCCACCCCCGACCGAGGCTGGCACAGTGCAAATGTGGTGATTGTGCAAGCCTGTCCACTTTAGAAGCAGCATTTGGTGGTTTGGAGTGATGCATAGAACAAAATGAAGCAAACTGCGAGTTTCCACCCTATCACAAAATCTGAGTTACACAGGCATGCTGGCATTCTGCATTCTCTTCTGAAGGAAAATAAATTCATGTCCCTCTATCAGAATCGAAAGGAAAGTGTACCACCTAATTTTAAGTCAACTTCATCATGTTGATAAGGTGCTGAAGGAAAGAAGTTTAAAAAAGTCTATACCCAAGTCCCCTTCAAATCTCAGGACAGGCTTAGTGGTGGAAACCCACCACACACCATTGGTTAACTGGGAAGCTAATGTTTGAGAGGACAACTGGCTAAGGATGAAAGGAAAGAACGGAGACATCCTGGGACTGTGTCAGCTACATCCCGTCGGAGGAGCCTCAAGTTCAGGTGTGATCAAATGGACCACATTTTCAGAGGAGTGCCTGTGTGACATAGTCAGGTGTGATCACACACTCTACACTGTCAGGTGTGATCTTATATAATACTACATCCAGATACAATCAAACATACCACATGTTCGGGTATGATTTCATGTACCACAGTGCTCAAGTGTGATTACATGTATCACAAATTCAGATTTGATCAAACACACTGCACGATAGGTATGGACGCACACATACCACACGTTAAGTTGTGGTCACCTATGATACATATTCAGGAGTGAGCCTGCATACCATGTGCTCAGCTTTATCACCTGTATCACTTCTTCATCTATGATTGCATACATTCACATATTCTGTATGGAAAGGTAAATGGTAAAGGGTTCAGTCTAGCAGGTACCTCTGAGTGCATCAACCTCCTATGGGCCTTTTTTTCTCATAGGGCACATTTATCTCCACAGGAGGACATAGAAGACAGGAGGCTGAGAATACAGAGAAGCAATTTCCCAGCGGGATTGCAGGCAACTTCCTGCACATTTTCCAAAGTCATAGCACCAAATTTGCAGCTCCTTTGCCTCTTGGAAGATTTCCCTACCCACTCTGCATCATCTTGAGAGACTAGGCAAGGGTATCTTACTATAAATCATGATCAAGGGCTAGCGAGATGGTTTGATCCTTAAAGGCATGGGTTGCTGAGGCTAACTAATAACCTGAATTTGATCCCTGAGACCCAAATGGTGGAAGGAGAGACCCGACTTCTACAGTTTCTTCTCTGACCTCCACATGTACCATACCATGTGTACAAACATTCTATCATTAAATAAATAGATGAACAAATAAATAAATAATGTGTAATAAAATTTTTTAAATCGATATCAAAGAAGTTTAGAATATGCAAGTCCACAATTTTATGAGCAACTGTAGGATCCATACTAGTACCCATTTGGACAGAGCACATCTTTAGGACACCAGTCTGAGCCTAGGGCTGAGGACCCCTGGATTCAATATTACATCTCCCCTGCACACCCTCGGAACTAGGCCTGGCAGCACCTGCTTTGCCCCTACTACATTTTGCTTTTGTATCTGTAGCAACATGACGGTAGGTAGTGAGTGAGTGCACAGGGTAATAGGCAGGAAGGAAGAAGGGACTAGAGGTGTTGTGTCTGCTTCCAGAAAGGTAGGTTCACTGTTATCTCGGTGTGTGTGACATCAAGCTTCTACACAACACAACCCGAAGATCAAGAGTTAATCAGAGTCCGGGTGGTGGCGGCGGTGGCACACGCCTTTAATCCCAGCACTCGGAGGCAGAGCCAGGCAGATCTCTGTGAGTTTGAGGCCAGCCTGGTCTACAGAGGGAGAACCAGGACAGGCACCAAAGCTACACAGAGAAAACCTGTCTCAGAAAACCAAAAAAAAAAAGTATTAGCTGACTACAGAGGCCCCAGGCACTATGTGCTCTTGCAAAGAATAGATCCTTACAGCAAACCCTCTCTGTCATTATCAGCATTGATCTCTTGTGTCTTCCATCCTTGTGGTGCACACACAGTTCGAATGGTAACACTCACATGTACACTCGGGTACACCGAGGCACTGGGAAGCTCCCAGGCCAGGCAGGCACATGGGGAGTGTCATAGCAGCAGGTACTCCTGTTGATAGAATAACCCCTTAATTCATTCTGAGCGGTGCCATTTAATCATCTTGATCCATGCGTTGTTTTGCTACAGTGAATGTCACAGAGTAAGTTTCACTGCTGAAAATAACGGCAAAGGCTCCAGCGACTCTGATAGGAGCTGAATTCTGCTCGGTTTTCCCCTGCCTTTCCTCTTGCGGTCCCTTTTCAGTCTTTCTTGTGCCTTTTAAATATAAAATGTAAAGTATTAATTTTGAGCAGAAGCAAGATTAAGCCCTCTGGAAAGAATTCTGGAAATGGAGCCATCGCGTGACTTAATTAAGAAGCGATTAAGCTGAAGAGCCTGTATTAAAGCTTCGTGTAGCTGGTGCCCACAGAATTGTTGTTCGAGAAGTAGAGTCAGGAGGCAGAGGGAGGGTTGAGAGAGAGACTGGAGTAATAATTGGATAGACAACATAAAGCAATGTTTGCTGAAATGATGAGAAAATATTAGAGAAAAACATTTAATTGATTTGGAGATTTCTCAACTCTATCTTTCTGAAGGGTCAGAATGAAGACATAGCAACTGTTGTTACATCCTCCAAACTCTGGATGTCCCCAGGATGGGCCAACTCCATTGCTCTTCTTCCTCTCTAGCCCAGGTGTCTGAATAGAAAGGAGAGAGCATGCTGTGTGTATCAATACTCCAGGGAATGTGGTTAGCCCCCTGCAGCTATAGGGATAGCAACGACTAATTAGCCCCACAAATTTATGGGCTCCTGGGATGTGAGCAGATGGGTGTTTAAGTTAACAGCACATCCAATTTGTCCTCCGTTAATTCCAGAGCGATACCTGCGTTTATTGGAGTTTTTATAGTGTTTCATGTGTTTCAGAGTCAGCGTCCCCACTGTCCCCAACTGTCATTCTTTTGACAAGCACTCTAGCCCTTTCTGTGGGTTCTGGAAGGGAACTCTGACTCTGTGGCAAACAGCTGAGATGTCCTAGTGCTCTGAGAGTTGCTGACAGGTAGCTCCTAGCAGGGTCTTCTAGCCTCTCCTTCCAGCGCTTCCCATTTTCAACGTTGATCACCGGCCATTCAAGCCTGGTCAGTTCCCAAAACGGTTACAGCTTACATCTCTAATGTTCCTGTTGGAAAACCTATCAGAGCCTGATGCTCTGGTTCACTGAAGAGTCATGTTCAGAATCCCACAGCGTTGATTTAGAAGTGGCATCCTACTCAGAGGTGTCGCCAACTCTTTCTTTACCACCCCTCACATCCCCCCAAATGGAGCTGGCAGCCCATTCCTGTGCCTCCCTTGGGGAAATAGGGAGGTTAATGGGCCAGGGTACCCAGACAAATGCCAGCTCAAGAGACCAGACATTCTTTCCCCTCTAGTCTCACACTAGATCTGAGACTGGCGGTTGTCTGGGGTGGGGTGGGGGGTTTCACAGGTACAGAAGGTTCCCACTATGTCTTCCGAGAGCCAGAGAGACTCCCTTCTATCTGCTTTATTTTTAAAGTGTTTCACTGCAAAACCTCCAGTCTTCTTTATGCTTTCATTTTTATGAATGAAAAAACAAAAACAAAAAACAACCAAACAAAGTCACAAAATTCCAGGGCTCTGTGAAGTCACTGATATCCAGAGAACCATGGAGGAATGGTAACTCTGACCCTCAGTCAATGCTTGGTCTACCTTTCACAGAGTCCTAGGGGCTCCATAAGTAAGAAAACGCCTCCATGGCCATGGTTAGTATCACTACCAGCACCATCATCCCGTTGACCCGAGTGCAGAGAAGCAACAGGTTAAACTTCTCCGATCTGGAGGTTTGAGATGTTAAATGCTCCCAAATCCAAAATGCCGGCAGCACAAGTGGAAAATTCCACAGATGACCCCATGGGAGGGATGGGAAGTGTTGCAGACAACACTCCACCACACTGAAAATAAGTGCCTCGGGCTAGGTGTAAAAGGGACATGTGAAGCATAAACAGGATTGCATTCAGACACGGGTCCTCTCCCCAAGACAGCTTGCACATATGCAGATATTCTAAAACCTGAGAAAACTCTAAATTCTTAAATATGTTTGTCCCGAGCATTTGGATGAAAGCTATTGAACCAAAGCCAGAAGGCCAACGTCGACATCCATTATTCTAAAGTGGCAACCAAGCAGAGATTCTCTCTCTCTCTCTCTCTCTCTCTCTCTCTCTCTCTCTCTCTCTCTCTCTCTCTCTCTCTCCTCTCTCCCTCTCCTCCCTCGCCCCCACCCTCTACCCAGGATGGCCTTCAACTGGAGATAAACTTGCCTCTACCTCCCTAGAGCCAGAATCCATCCCACACAAGCCAAGCAATATTCTTGTTTCATTTTCATGTGTAAAAGCAATTTCAAGTCTTGAACAACACATTCTCATGATTCCTTGGATACAGTGAACACAGTTCTTGGGTCCTGGAGTTCTTATCTGGCAGCCAAAGAACAGGTGAACACCAGCAGTCTTGGATAACTGTGAGGGAATGCCCTTCTGAGCCCATTTTCCATAAATACATTCTCCTCTTAGACAGATTCCAAACAATGCAGTGCCCTGGCCCCTCCTAGAAATTCTGATTCATAGTTTGACAGTTGGGGGGGGGCAAGGACGTCCCCAGCATTTTAAGCACCACACAGGTAATTTCCATACTGAGGAAGCAGGGAGCCTGGCTTCAGAGACACAGCACTTAATTGAAGTCACCCATGGAGTGGCATAATGCAAATGTGGCCTCTGGACTCACGTGTCACGTGTCACTGTGCTGGTAACAGGATATCTTTTCCAAAACAGTGGGGTAGAGTTAGCCTCATTAGCAAGACAAAAAAATGGCAAATTAGGTCAGCCCCATGGTTCATGCAACACCAAAATATGGCTTATCAGAGCCTGCAGGGATCTTCTACTGGGAAGGATAATTTCCTCGCTGAACTTGGCCTTCAAAGGATAAGAAGGAAACTTGCTGTTTTCAGATAGGCAGAATGGAACCTTTCCGGAACCCATTTCTGCTATTCCGCTTTGTCTTACTGTCACAAGAGCAAGGTGCAAGTGTTTATCCTCCGAGCATCAGAGGCCTCCTCCTTTTCTCAGGCTTAGGGAAGCCTTTTGAAGATTATATTCTTCCCAGCTGCCGAGGAGGAAGAAGTTAAGGGAGCAGCAGGACATCACAGAAGAAAGAAAACAGAAAGACAGTCCCAGTCAGAGTCTTCGGGAGCCAGCCTCCTCTGGAGTGGGAGGTTGCAGCCTCCCAGCCCAAAGAGCTGGAGGGAGAGCCAGGCCTCCTGCCTCTGGGAAGTTGCAGTCCCTCCCCAGGAGGCCAGAGAACTCCCAGTGAACAGGAGCTGGGGCAACACCTGGGAGCAGAAAGATGAGCTTCTTGTTGCCTTTCTTAGCTTAACAGAGAAATGATTCCTGCGATTCTCAGTTCTGTGAGAACTGAGTGTCTGACCTACCAGGTAGAATGTCTGTGGTGTTACATGAAAAGTAGTGCATCTTTTTTTAAAGTTTTATATATATTGTAACTTCTAAGCAGGAAGCATTTCAATTTAAACTACCAAATTCTTGTGTGATAAAATACTATTTTCATGGGAGGAAAAATGCTACCAGCAAAGAGAACCAGGTCTAGTCAGCAGCTTCCTAGTCAATTCCCAAACTAACAAAGAAAAGGGAAAGACAGCAATAGCATCACTTTTCATTTTAATGCCATGTCAGTAATTAGCTCTATGCCAATAAACATCAAACATTCTAGAATCTTCTACATCTTCTGCAGTGGCTAATAGTGTCTAATAATTATTAGAGAAGAGGCAATACAAGGTAGTGGAAGTAGTGAGGTCCATGTAGCTTGGCATCAAACCCCAGCTTTGACATTCTCCAGCAGGCTGATCTGGGGAAATGGCATCACCTCTCTATGGCATAAGGGCTTCCTGTGGGTTCTGGGACAGTGGAGAGGGTCCATGCTATTGATGTTGTTGTTATTATTTTTATCATTATTATGAGTTTTAACATTTTTTTATATGGTCTCCTATTTTAGCGCACTTTGATGTGGACCAAGTGATAGGAATTCCAACCATGCCCCCATGGTTGCACATGCCCAGTGGTGGGACACTTAGTCATTTTTGCCTAGTCATTTCCAGGTCATATGTCCTATGTAACCCATGCCCCGTAGCTGCGTGGTCACGTGATCGCTCAGAGTGATCATGTGATCTAATGCGCATGTATGGAGTAGCCATGTGGGCTGTGTGCACTGGCCCTTAAAAAGACAGGCCCCATGTCTGTCCCCCTCCCCCATCGACTCCCTTTTCACATGTGCCCTTCCCTAGGCCTGATCAAATCTATTCCTTTCTCCTTGTCTTAATAAAACTCTTATTAGTGGATTCTGCCGCATTTCCTGACTTTTCCTCACAGGGTAAGAGTGCCACTAAAAACCACCACCAAGTCTCCCTCCAACCTCCTGTTTCAGCAACTGTTTTTTGCTTTTGTTGTTGTTGTTTGTTTGTTTGTTTGTTTGTTTTAAACATTTGAATGTTTTTAAGTGAAATAAAATTACACCTTTTCTCCCTCTACCCTCCCAGCTTCTTTCCCTCAAGTTCCCCCATCACCCTCCACTCTCAAGCTGATAGCTTCTTTTTCTTTGATTATTATGGGTACTTAGACATGTATGTGTGTATGCGTATATATGTATGTACGCATACACACATACATGTCTAAGTTTGTTTTTGTTATATACGTAAATATGATTTAAAGACTGACCACTCGCACTGGACAATCCACAAGGGAGCTTCATCCCTGGGAGAGGCTAATTTGCCTTCTCTCTGCAGACATTAGTTGTTTGTCTAGGGGTGGAACTCCACAAAATCTTCCCCCTTCCACATTAACATGTCCACTGAGGCTGCAGTTGTTGCAGCCTTGTTTATGCAGCCATTTCCTGGAAGATTTTTCATATGGCATGCAGAGAGATTGCAATTGATTTCAAAAAGTTTGTCCGAAACTGTTGCAAAGCCTGGACAAAAGGTCTAGGTTTATAGAAGGTGATGCTTAACTTTCATCTTCAACAGAGTGTTGGAGGGCAGAATACCTGGACAGGCAGGACTTGAAGTTAACCCATCACGTTTTAGCCAGAATAATTCCAGACCAACACCTTTGTTATCAAGCATGGGCTACTATGCCCAATTTACATGTTGCTAGTGATTGAACCAGGGTTCCAAGCATGCTGGGCAAGCTACCAACTGAACTACATCCCCCCCCCCCCCACACACAACACACACACACACACACACACACACAGTTTAAGGATTTGGTTCATTGTTAATTATGGGTATGGGGTGGGGGAGGGGTTAGAATGTGGGGGGGGTGGCTTGGGGAGCGGGTTATGTGCACATGAGTACAGTTGCTCACAGAGGCCAGAAGAGGGTGCCAGATCCCCTGGAGCTGGAATTACTGGCAGTTGTGACCCTCCCAACATGGATGTTGGGAATAAAACATAGGTCCTCTGAAGAGGACCTATTCTGAACTACTGAGCCATCTTTCTATACCCCCAGAAATCTGTTTTTTAATACAGTGTTTTTAAGTTACTTAAATTTACATTTAAAGCAGACTGTAGCCTGTGCTGTATAAATTGCTTATATAAATATTATGTTCTGGATATTATCTGTAGGGCTCAGTTTTCCTGTAGCATCATCCCCAAGAACATGTGTATGTGTGTGCGCGCGCGCGCGTGTGTGTGTGTGTGTGTGTGTGTGTGTGTGTGTGTGCTATTCCTCCCTGTAAATGAGTACGGCAAGTGAGCCAGGTCAGACAAACATGGTGTACACCTACGATGACTTGCTGAGACTTAGGTGCCACGTGTCAGGTAGAGCTGTCAGGATATATAAGCTACCAAGGAGGGAGTGGGGGTGGGGTTTGCAGCCCAGAGAGAAGAGATGAGGATGGAGGGCTTAGAAACAAGAAACATTGCCTCTCTTGAAGATATATTCATTCTGAGTATTTTAGCTTTTGTTGAATCTTTTCCAGATCCCTGCAAGATACCTTCTATGTATGGCCAGATCTAGGCTCTGGCTTTACTTTGGTATATAAAAAGTTGTCAATTTGAGGGCAGCATAGTGATAGTGCTCCCTTTGGTTTGAGCATGAGAGCTTGGAAGAAGGTAGATAGTGGCAGAGAAGAGCAGAGAGCAAGATTAGGGGGACCATAATGTCCATCTCCCTCCATAAGGCAAGAGAGGCCAGTTGCAGGTCAACAGCCCTGCAGAAACAGCTGGACAGCTGGACTGATGTATGGAGTCTATTTAGGGACCACAGCTTAGAGACCATTTGCTTTTGTTGTTGACATGGGGAAAACATAAGAATAAAGGGAACCCTGGGAATTCCCTTTGGGAACCAGGGAAGGAGTCATGACAGTTGTCAGCAAAAGGTCCTGGAATCACACACACACCCCGCTGAGACCATATGAAATACATCCTGAGGGGTGGGTTGTCACTTCCGGTTTGCTGCCCTCCTTCTCCTCATGGAAAGTGACTCTGGTCTTCATGGAGAGGACAGGTTGAGGAGCAGCACCACAGGTGCTTAGGGACAGATGTGCTGTGTAGGCAGCACTTCCAGGGCTCACTTTTCACTGTGGCACTGACTAAGACCCGGACATGATCGTGCATCCATCCCTGTGGGTGTCCATTACCTTGGACAAGGCAGCAGGTATCTCATTCAGAAGCCAAGAAGCTGAGGGGTGGGGGGTGCGGAAGAAACCTTGTAACATGAGCAACACCAGTTTTGTGGGCACTCTGGGTGCCTACCCCACCTTCAAGATGACAGTTGATCTGGGCACTCCCAGGTAGACATCATCACTAAAAAAGGTAATACTAAAATCCAGGTCTGCCCCAACACAGTCTTCAAATTGCATTGGGGTTAAGGAGACCATGAAGAAGACAGATTAAGGAGACAGTTAAGAAATGCTATTGCCTACCACGTGTGCTATCTCATTAAAGCCCCAAGATCACTCTACAGAGATCATACAGTTTCTATTGTGTGTATGGAAACACAACCTTGCAGAGACATGCTTGTCAAGGGGTCTTCAGCCTGTCAGCTGCAGAGGCATAGAACACAGATCTGTGTCATTTTTAAGCCCGTTTTAATTCCACGAGGCCCCCTAGCAGTGCAGAAAAACTGTAGCCACATCACCATCACTACAAGCAGACAATTAGAAAGAGCTTCATCTATCAAGGGAACTCTGTCTAGTTCTGTGTAACACTGATCATGTCTCAGAGAAACACAAAAAGTGATTATTTCACTTTTACAAAAAAAAAAAATTAAAGCTTAAAGATGGTAACGTGTGAGCCAAGATTGGAAATTTGATCTTTCTCCATTTATGACCAGAATGAGACTTGGTGACTCCTTCCTGATTCTCCTATTCCATTGATAGCCTTTGGCTGTGAAGAATTGGCATAGAATTATGGTTTAAAATATTTAATTGAGAAGATTCATATGTCAATAAACATGCATTTTATGTATAAGTAAGCCCACAATTTTCTCGTATGTGCGTGTATGTGTGTGGATGCACATGCCATGGCATGTGTTTATGGAGACCATAGGATAACCTTGGGTATTGGTTCTCACCTGCCATTTGACAGGGTACTCAGTAGACTATCTGGCCCACCAGCTCCAGGAATTCACCTGCCTCTGTCTCTCATCTCATTGCAGGAACCCTAAGATTGCAGATGCATGTTCCCAGCTCAGGCTTGGTGCAGGTTCTGGGATTCAAACTCAGCCCCTCATGCTTATGTGGTGGGTGATTGATTCAGCCACCAAGCCATTTCCCCAGACCCCATCCCTCTATAATTTCTTTAACATTTCATTTCCAAAGCCATGTATCCTAGGTACACATCTCCAATGCTGACATTATTTGTAATATTAACAACTGTACAAAATAGGAAAAATTAAATCATACTATTAAACCCACTTTACAGAGCTGGGAAATGAGGCTAAGAGAAATCAGTGTCAAGGTTAAAAAAATCAGGAAGGCTGCATGCAAACTTAAGGTCATTTGATTAACAAAGCTTTTACTTCTCCCCCTGTCCCCCTCTCCCGCACCTCTCTCTCTCTCTCTCTCTCTCTCTCTCTCTCTCTCTCTCTCTCTCTCTCTCTCTCTCTCTCTCACACACACACACACACACACACACCTTCTTTCCTTTCTGTTGGACTAGCCTTGTATAGGCCAATACCAAAATGACTTCAAAATGAAACGATAAAGCATAAAAGTGTGGGAGGCAACTACAAAATTAGTATGTAAGCGCTCCATATTGACATGTTTTGGTCATTGCATTCAAAGATCAAGGGCACTGGCTTGGGCTTGGAAGAGAGCTTTATTTCCATGACTGCATTATATAGTGTTAAGATGCTTTTGGAGAAAGAATTTTTTTTTTAATTTTTTTATTTTTTCCGTTCTGGGGGCTTGAAATTTCCTCCAAGCAGCTCTTTGAAGAAGAGTTATTAGAATTTATTTTCAATTATACACCAGAATAAGCCGTCTGTAGTATAGTTAACTTTCAATTTCAGCCAATTTTCGACGCATTCAATCATAGATGCCTCAGTGATTAAGAATCTATGTTGCAAAACAATTCCCACTTTGCAACAATGCAATCAAACAGATCTACAACTCATAACATATTATCCAATGCTTTCTCAGCTCACTGGTGAAGTGGAATAGAATTTACCAACCATCCCCATTACCCAGAGTGCTCGAGCTCATTTGCAAATGGATCTGAAACTCAGAAGAGCTCTAGAGGGGGTTTGGGTCTGACATAGCCTTGAAGAGATAGACTTGGCTGTTTTGGATATTCATGACTTTGGGCTCTCTCGGTTTCTCCCTCTGCCCTGTAATGCACTGGCTGGTAACATACCACGAGAAACCGAACCCCTCCCCATGTGAGTCTGAAATCGCTCTCCATGGCAGGAGTTCTGATTCATTAAGAAGACCAAAACAGGTTTTATGTCCAGCTGTTTGCTCTTCTAAGTGTGTGTGTGTGTGTGTGTGTGTGTGTGTGTGTGTGTGTGTGTGTAGAGAAAAGCATACAGTGACAGAGAGAGATGGTACAGAAACCCTAAGAATGATATGCAGCACATTTAAACTCCTTTAAAACTTTGGGAGACATGGTGATAATAATACACTTATAGACAGTTGAATCAATTCATAGACATTCCTTTAGTAGGATCCCACTTTTAATTCAGTGCACCAGACGTTAAATTCCATTTCAGATTAAGGGGATAGGAAGGACTAGCAAAATAGGTGAAAGGAAAGGGAATGAATTCTGGAAAAGATTGACTGCCTTGAGGTCTTAGACACTCCAAGGCAGAATGAGGAAATACTGCGGTGGTTAGGCTAGCCATTTGAAAATCAGGCTTTTACAACCTCAGAGAGGAGAAATGAGAGCCTAGATATGGAACTGCTTCAGATCAGAACAGCCCACCTCTCTTCTATCTGGGCAGAGAAGACTGGAGTTACAGAGAGCAGAGTCTCTGCATAGCTTTGGTATCCAGTGGAAACAGAGGATGAGAACCGTCACAGGGGTCTGCAAAAGGCTGCCCTTGCGTGACCAAGCAAGGGCTGAGGCTGCCCTGCAGACACTATAGTACAACAGGTAAGCTAGAAATGAAGAATGGTGATTGACTCAAGAAGGCTAACGATAAGATCCTCGTTAGGTTTGAGAAGGAAATCTAAGAGGCAATAATGACGTTCTCCATCCTACCTAACTCATATAGCATTGAGGACAAAAGAAGAGTTCTCTAGCACCTAGTGAAAAATTAAAGAGAAGCCACCAGGAAGAAATAACATAAACCAATACAGGCTAAGTCAAACTTCCGCAGAATAGCATTCTTTGTTAGAAAATATCAGAACAGACTCTACCAGAATCTGAGCAAAATAAAACGTGACCCCCAAATATTGTGGCACCAAGCTGTCTTCAAAGTGTTGTCAGACATTCAGACAATCAAAGCAGAAGAGAGACAGCCAAAAGATTTTTGGTTATAAAATATTGATGCATGAAAATATCAAATTAAGGCTAAACAATTATGGAAACTGTAACAAAAATGAACGACAATGGAAAATATGATACAATTAACGGGGATGTAGGAGGAAGTGTGACAGTGCTCAGGGCTGTATCCTCCCTGCTGAGTCAAGCGGTACTGCCTGTGTGGAGAATGCAGCACAGAAAACGCTTTATCTCTGAATGTTTTCAGTCTCTATTGTGACATTCGAGGGAACTTTCAGAAAACAATGAACAATATATGCAGTGCCTTAAAATGGATCATGACTTGGATTGTTTCTAGTAATAATACAGACAGGGAAGAGAATCTAGAGTTGAGAAGTTAGAGTGATGGAAAAAGGTTGGCTCGGTTACTTTCTGTGATTGGCTTTCCCTGGAACACACACACACACACACACACACACCTGCACATATACATATATACACACAGCTGTATGCTGTGCATATACACATACACACAAAGATAAAGAGAGAGAGAGAGGAGAGAAAGAGAACTTTCATTGAGTTTCTAGTAAGATAAAAGCTTTCTCTAAACTGTCCACAATCTCTTCACAACACCTTTGCCTTAGATATAATTGCCATTTAAAATTGAAATCCCAGAGTCAAGGTGTTTATATAAATCTGGAATGTGGACCAGAGCCTACTCAATTTTTACATTTCCAAATCCATATCCCAACGCCTAACTACCATGTGACATTTCCATAATGGTTTGGTTTGCTTTCACTATGGTCTATCAATTAACTGATCGGGTTTTACTAGGAGGAAATGAAACTCAAGTTGACCATTATGGTACAAAGAAGACATTTAAAATCAAAATAAGTTTCTGTTGATGAAAGCATGGTTTTCCTTGGTAATATTTTAATACAATGTTTTCCTGGTTCTGAAGAATAATACTGACAAGATACCATTAAAAATTAGGTTTTGTAGGAAAAAAGTATTCTAAAACCCTACAAAGCCTGGTTGGAGTCCCTGAACTATCCCACAGATCAGGAGAAGGCAGTGTTTGTAATAGAAAAGTGCAGTACAGATCACTCATTAGCTCCAGAGACTCCAGTGCAGACTGTAGTCATCATGAGCTGACCTGGGATGGGCATGGCAAGGAGGAGCCATACCTTCTGAAAGCCTCTGCTGAACTTTGTCTGGAAGTGTGTGTGTGTGTGTGTGTGTGTGTGTGTGTGTGTGTGTGTGTGTGTGTCTGTCCCTAAGGGCAACTTTGAGGAGTTGGTCTTTCCTTTCACTACATGGGGCTTGGGACTGAAATGGGGTCATCTGGTTTAGCAACAAGTCCTTTTCTTGCTAAGCCAATTTGTTGGTTCTCTGACATGTTCTCTATTGTAGGTCCATTACTGGGCTATATAGACTCTGATAGGCTCCCTGAGGACACTTGGGACTCTTCATCAAGAAATGTAAGGGGCTCTATTACTGCTCATTTGACACTTTGCCTTGGCTCCCCAACCATGAAAAGGTCAGTAGGAGAACGGGGGTCAACCCTATGGCACTGACCATCAATCAGTGCTGGCAAACTCCTGCACACAGACTTGAATTAGCTTGAACAAAATATACAGGGAACAGTGAGAGACACATACAGACCAGGATGCTTCCAACATTTTCCATAGATTCCATCTAAAAGGCCTTCCATAAGTCTTTGAAGCTGGGATTAATCACAGGAGAGCAAGCCGGGGTTCAGCAGAGAGAAAAAAACATTTGAAAAGCATCTATAACTGAGGATATCTGATCTTTGGATATTAAACGCAATCAATTTCTTTGATCCAAGGCACAACTTGCTAACTTTCCATTTCACTATCCATTCTCACTTTCGTGGAGTCACCAGTATTTAGTGAAGCCTGTGGTGTAACCTCCTTTGCACTTGGTGTGGTCACGTGACCAAGTTCTAACCTTCGCAGGGTAGCTGTATGGGAGCTGTCTAGAATTTTCCTAAAGCATATTTGCTTCATGCCATTTGACTTTTCCTCCTCATTTAGGACCTCTTAGGAGGATAACTGTGTGGTGGTTGGAACTTCTGCTGAGAATGTGAGGTCAAGTGTCACACTAGAGACAGAGTGTGCAGAGGAATGCTGGTCCTAGATAGTAAGAGCCCCCATGTCAGTCCTGTTCACTCTATCTTCAGAAATTTTGAATATGAAAAGAGTTTTAAATTATTTAATCCATTATTTTCCAGATTTCCGTGGGTCCTGAGGACTGAACTTCTGTTATCAGACATAATGGCATGTGCCTTTTCCAGCTGATCCATCTTGCCAGCTCAGAGCCCTTATTCCTGAACACAGATTGCAATTATAATGGAAAACAAATGAGGTTTGATCTTCTGTTCAGCTGAGCCAGCCACATGCAAACACTTCCCTCTGAAATCCTGTGCATCTATCCATGCACACCCTGGGGTAGTTCTTGGTAAGCGAGCCTCCTTCTTCCTAGGGTGTCCATCAGTGGAAGCAATTTTAAAGAGATAAGTGTAAGCAAGAGGCAGTGGAATATCTCATTCTCCTCAGCCAGCTAGTTAATCAACGTATGGATCCCTGCGTCGCCTGCGTCAGCCTCTTCCCTGCCATACAGCTGGCGCCTGTTGATAGAGCTCTGTACTCTGTTGCTCACACAAAGATATAAGATTTCCAATGGTTGGAACTCTCCAGAGGGTAGGCAGTCGTGCACACTTAGTCCATTGCTGTGGACAAAACCAATACAACTTCTCGAGGCCTTAGGCTGAGGCCAGCTCCATTCCAGCCTCACTGGAAATGATGAAACTAAGAAGCCTTCCATGAAACCACTTAGGCATTCTGCACTGGTTCTACAGATTAAAAAACATTCTGTAGGGCATTTGCAGCCACACAGCGTTACTCTTCATTGAGTCCATTATTAAGTCCCCAGGAAGACCTCTGTCGTTTTCATTTAAAGAGATGATAGAAAAATTCTGCCAACCCTCAGTCACTGGCTTCACAGGGACACCATCCAGGATCTCTCTATTCCCATTCGACAAGCCTGAAACAGAGCTGACAACACACTCTGCCTCTAGATGAGCCCTTCATCATGGCCCCTGGCCCTGCTGCTGCCCCGGACATACATGCACTGTACATCAAATAACCTCCAAATATATTACCAAGGGATTCGGTGAAGAACCAGAGTCCAACTTATTAGACTCTCTTAGCCCTTACTCACACTCATGGCTCTTGGATTCATGGCTCATCAAGCTTTTTAGATACTTGCCTCTGCTACCAGGGTGCAACGGTTTCTCAGGGGGCCACCTGAATTATTTCTTTAAGTTTGACTGCTATTGTGCAGTCCTAGATGTCTCATGGGAAAGTCCCCTCCAGTGAATTCATTTGGCTAGTTGGATACTATTGATTAAACGGCATGCTGTTTGTGGCTGGCCGCCGGCTGCCATGCCTGTGGAAGAGAGTGCTGATTGGAAGAATCACAGCCATGGTTACCTTTTTAGAGCTTTATTGGGAGAGATGGGGAGGGGGGACAGACGGAAGGAAGGATCGGAAAGGAAAGAGAGGGACGCACAGAGGGCCCACCCGTTTTTTTTAGGCTGGGATGCCATCGAAGGCTGATGACGTAATTAAGGACAGAATCCTTACAGATACTAGAACTCAGATGAAGACAGCTTTTTTTTTTTTCCCCCCCAGAGAGCAGGACAATTGATTTTGAGAACAAGGACAAGAGAGAAATGATTAAAAACACCATAGCAGCAATCATGTTTATCAGACACTTGCATATGCCTAACACATTACCATATTAAGATAGTCATTGTAAACTAAAAGCTTACTTTACACAGCGAAAATAAAAAGAAAAATAGCAGCAGAACCCCCAAACCAGACTTAAGGATGTCCTAGCACTTGTCCAAGCTCACAGTCCTTCCTTGAGTGTTGCCTGCCATGCTGTTGGCTCCCAGAACTGAGGCTCACTGTGTGGGAGGGTGCCCTGAGGGGAAGTTGTGGAGATGTGTGATGTTCCTGCTGTTTCCTGCCAAGTTTTCCAGCATATAAGGAACCTAGAAGGTCCGGCTCTCCTCTGACCCTTTCTAACTGATCCTCCAGAAGATCTTTCAATCTCCCTTCTGTGGCAAGGTTCCTTCCAAATTTCCAGAATAGTCTAGAAGCAGAGTCAGGATTCCTCACTCTTGAGTAGTGCACATTTGCTTTGTGACCATGGCCACTGTCAAGGGGCCTCAGGCTTCAAAGACCATGAGGTGGGGCATTACCTGTGTGTGGTGGGAAATGGGAGGCCCGGCTGTCTCATTGGTGATTATATGCCCTCCATGAGTGAAAGAGAACAGTGTTTGCTTCTGAGGGGACATCTGCCATACGAAAAGGAGCCCTCTTAGCCCTGCCATGATGAGGCTTAACTTCATCTTTTAGAGGTGCATCTTGTTCTGCAGTGGTCACAGAGGACACAGAGCCTAGCCAG
This sequence comes from Peromyscus leucopus, assembly GCF_004664715.2. Taxonomy (NCBI): domain Eukaryota; kingdom Metazoa; phylum Chordata; class Mammalia; order Rodentia; family Cricetidae; genus Peromyscus; species Peromyscus leucopus. Next base: position 42,318,499 of record NC_051069.1, on the reverse strand, counting down.
GAGAATCTGTGCCTAAACATGGGGATTGTGGGGTAAGGATTCTAATTCTTTTGGGAGCTTTCATCAAATTTTCTTTCCTTTCTCAGCTACACTTGCTATTAAATAATTTCTACTGCGCTTTCCTTAAATGCTCCCCTTTTCTTAAAGAGCGAATGCAAACACTTCCTGGCTTCCAAGCAGGGCAGTGTTTACCCTTTATCTGCTTCTACTCATACCTGCCTCAAAACGCACTGCAGCTTGCTTCATTTTATGCACACGCAGCAATTTCTCACCAAGAAGAAACACCTGGGAGAGGCAGGGCGCTTGCGGTACAAGATAATTAGAGATTATTATAATCGCAATTTCATTGCCACATCAAACTGTGTCTTTTAGCATTAATTGATCTCCCAGCCCAAGCCCCTGAGCCTCTCAACTCGCCTGCTGGAGACAACCAGCTTGTCACACACCCAGTCCCGCATCTCATTATCTTATCACAGGGTAAAATGGGGTAAGATTAGCACAAAGCTCTCTTATAGCTTCACCAAGCAACTGGGATCCAAAAGATACAATCTCTAGTCAGAGGCAGTGACTATCATATAAAGAATACCTTGTTTGATTTATTTATTTTGTGGATATAATTCAACTAATATTGCACATATTTTGATGACAAAATCAAATTCTTTATCAAGTAACCCAACATTAGCATCTATACTAGTCAATATCCATATACCTTTGGTGATATTTCTAATGATTAGCTCAAAAATGGTAGCTAATTATTGTGTTGACATTGGAGAAATCTAAGTACCTTATTACAATTAGACATGACTCTCTATGCTATTCATAGATATATTTTTCTCAACATCTATTTTGTACTTTTCAACTTTTCTTCTCTTGAGTCATTGATGCAATCATTCCAGCATTTGTAAAGTTTCCTGAATTCTGGAAATTGAAGTGTATTTTCACCTCTTATAAAAATAGTAAGGTCATATATTGAATAGGAAGTGTATACAAAACTTTACATAGCAGCGGTGTGTCCTAGATAAAAGTTGGGGCCTAGGCAAATGTCATGTAAAGGGATATTTGAATAATTTGGAAGATATATATAATGTAGAATATACATACTATTGAGAATATTTGCCACAGAGGCAGGCCACAGTACAAACAATGCTGAGTGAAGGAACACGGAGAATACTCTTCATGATACTATTTATTCATGTAAGTTGAAAAGCTACAACACTTACCCAACATGCTAGGCACCATGTTTGAAGTCAACTTGTAAAAGGCAGTCATAACTGTAGAAGATTTTGGCCAATCTGGCGTACAATGTTGCTTCCTAATCTGTGTGTGCTGTTTAGGTGTATTCAGCTTATGGCAATTCACTGAGATGATATTCTGTGTACTTGTCCCTGTGTTATTTTCAAGGAAATAGTTCCATATTGCGGGGGCGTGAGGGTGAAGAGGAGGAGTGGGAGCAGGAGCAGGAGGAAAAAAGAAGCATTTGAAGTTCCACACCCCATGTTCCTTCTGTCTTCTCTGTTCCAGGAAGCCTGCGTGAGACTATCAGTGAGTTCCAAGAAGTTACCAAATTTTCTTCCATACATTTGATCAACTCTGACTGCTAAAGACACCTGCACTTTCCCCTGCTGAGAGAGTGGCCTTTGCCCTAACAGTTTTTCCCAGCACACCAGGGCAGTGTCTCATTAGGCTGGTTAGCCACATCTGCATCCAAGCCTCCCATGGAATCAGGTGCATTTGACAAACACATCTGTATTCAGAGACCATGATTGGTACACACACTTAAAATAGACCATGGGTTTTTTTTAGATGATGTGGTTTCCTTCACATGGTTGATTTCTTTATAAAGGGCAAAATAAGTCCGATAGACAGAGCAGGGTGTCTGGTGACTGTTTCCAGCTCAGTGCCAGGTAAGCGTAAAAATCTGCAGGTTATTATTTGCATACCATCAAGCTTCTCCGGTTATGATGATCTCTAAGTACTTGGAATCATGGATAATTTCTCTTTTGAAACAGCAAAAATACTCACAGGTAATCACGACTGAAGCCTACTAAACCGTATGTTCTGTAGACAGACACTTAAGCTGTCTCACTCCACACCACAACCCCCTGGATTACAAGTACACAGTAGATGTATGAGGCATGTTAATGAGAGAATAAATGAATGAGTCTAAATCTGAAGCATGGCCCAAAGACAAAATGACTCCCCTTCTACACAGGCCATGTAGTCCTTGTCCTTGATTAGTGTGGGTGTGTGCATGGGATTTAGTATACCACTCTTGACAAAGCAAAATAGACTTGTGCTAACAAACCAATCACTTGTTAAATGTCCATCCTATGCTCAGTAAAATACTAAGTGCTACAAGTGATGCAAAACTATGCATAGGGCATGATTCTATTCCTCTAAGACAGGCATTAATAAAATTGCAAATAATTTAGAAAGCTCACAAATAGTGCAGAATAGTCAGCAGGGAAGAGCATGGGGAAGGGATGGACTGAGTGATGGCTGTGGTTTATAAGGCCGTAGATAACAGCTCTATATTTGTGTTATCTCATTTCGTACCCAGAACTGTGCTTATATAGAAGGGGACACTCATCTGGGACAGATGTCATAAAGTTGGTTAGTGGCATCTAAATTCAAAGCCATAAGGCCATTTTTATTGCTTCCGGAAGGGGCACTGAGAAAGTTGGTTCTTAAATAAGGTAGAATGTAAATGGACCAGATGCCCAGATTGGAGCTCACTATGGTGCTGCCAGGGCATTTCTCCCATGAGCTGAGTAAATAGAGCCTAAGGTCTGCCATCACCTACTGCTTTAATCACAGGCTGATCACATGACATCTATATAGAACAGGGTGCTGTTAGAAATGACTGGGATCAAACATCCTGACATGACCCTATCAGCTCCTCTCACAAAAGGACATTAAGAGTCATTTGCTACCTTCAGCAAATCAACTACTTTGTTACATGCTAGTTGACAGGAGTAGACGTTCCAACCATCCCAGCCAAGCAAGACAATCATGGGGTTTATATTTGGCAGACAGCACAGAAGAAGCAAGACACAAAAAAATGATATGGTCAGAAACAAACACACCATCAGCTATCCACCATTCACTTTCTACAGCCCCCTCAGATGCCTTGTTGGTCAGTGTGCCTTCTTTTGGGGAGGCAGAGCAGGTCCTGGTCCAGAGGGAGACATACTGACATCATTCACATCGTTCCATGGGGAGATGCATGCTGGAGCCATTCCTGTCCCCATCACAACCTAATCCGTGTCTGATTATTTGTTTATTTAGTTACTGCTGTCTTGCTCCAAGCATGCTGCTATCCAAATGAATTTTCATCAAAATATGCAAGCAGCAGAAGATGGGATTTTAAAATGGTAAGACTTAGGACTCTCTCACATGATGTGCTATAAAATGGAATTTTGTGTATAGCATGGTGTCTGTCCTGGACGTTAGCCAAGGGCTTTTAGTTAATGAACTATCCGATGAGTCTCATTTCAGTGGTGCCCAGTATTCATAAATGGTTTTACTGTGTACAAACCCTTCTCACACAGATTTCCACTTGGTTTCTCAAAACAGTCCAGAGAGTTAGAACTGTCCTTCACACTGGCAGTGAAGGTGTGGAGCTCCAGAGAGGGAACATGGCTTCCTCGAGTCCATCTAGCCATCACAGGGGAATGTCGAGATGACCTCAATCTTCGTTTGGGAACTTCGAATCACCACTGAAGGGAGCTTCCTCCACATGGTGGGGATCTTCTGGAAGGAATATACCATGTGCAACAGCAATGCAGACCAGTATGTGGACTAGGGGTCAGGAAAATAGGAGCATATATTCTAAGAAGGAACCTCTGAAATGTCAGAAGTAGCTTGTTTCTTCAGGGCATTTCTGACCTCCCCCTCATTTATTCTAGAAAACTCCACATTGAGGTCCTATGTAGCAACACCCAGGCAGCAAGTAACTAGTGTCTTACTGACAAACACAACAGCCCCATAATTCAGTTACACAAATGCCCACTGTGGGGGGCTTCCCAGAGAGTCAGAGTGAGTCTCAGGCTATGACCTCAAGGCTGACACCTGAGGTGCTCAAGTATGGACGGTCAGGATGGGAGAAGTCAGGTACTTTAAAACCATCTCATCCGAGCTGATACAGAAGGAAGAAGAAGACAGGAGCCAAGAGGCCGACGTGAAGTCTATTTGCAGCCTGATTTTCCTATTGACTTCAGCGCTTCCTTGACTGTGTGGTCACGGAAAAGATGAAATCAATTTATATTCTGTTTCTACAGCGTATTTTTGGTTACCAAATAATGGTTAATTTAATAATCTGGTCAACTTAGAGGTAATAAATGGAATATTAATAGAAATGAATTAACTTTTCAAGCAAGAAATAAATTATTTGTTCATTCTCTCCCCAAATGTTGTTGAACACTAGGCTGTGCAAAGCATACAAATGAGTGGCTGTGCCTGAGCAAGGAGGTTGGTGACAGATCAAGGGTGTGCTTGGGAGGACCCAGTCTCAGCTCTGTTTGCCCACCTGTAATTATGCAAACTGTGAAATAAACAAAACACGTTTGCCACTTTGACTTCTGTGCATATTCCCTGGGTCCCCACCAGCTTGCGGGTACTCTCAGTTTCATGTTATTTATTTGCTTATTTATTTTGGTTTCTTCAAGACAGGGTTTCTCCATGTAGTTTTGGTGCCTGTCCTGGAACTCGCTCTGTAGACCAGGCTGGCCTCAAACTCACAGAGATCCTCCTGACTTGGCCTCCCGAGTGCTGGGATTAAAGGCATGCACCACCGCCACCCGGCATCATGTTATTTTTAATAGATAAAATTTTCTGCTTCTTCTGCACTATTACATAATTATTAACCCTCCAGAAGCAGCATCCTATGGGTTTGTTTGGGTCTTTATGACTAATCTTCTCCTGTTCTGCAGGCAAATTTCTGAAACATGGCACCCACTCTGGCCACAGCTACAGATGGCTTTTCTCACAAACGCAATTTTCCCTGTTGCAAGTCCAAGAGGAGATCAGCAGAACCCTCTTTTCTTGGCTCTCTATTGTTCTTTGCTATTTAGGCCCCAAATGTGGGACTCATGTCTCCTAGGATTCCCCTCTGGAAACAGTCCTTTCTGCTCCTCTCTGCAGCTCTTTCCCACATGGTGACACTTAGACATTTAGGGACTGACAGTACTCTCCCCTCTATTTATCTGCTTGTGATTGCCCCTTACACAGCATATCCAAAGTTTTCCAAGCCCACCCTGTGAACAGCTCTCATCTCCCCCTTTCATATCCTCCTGTTGAATTTGACCAAAAATAAATAAATGAATAAATAAATAAAGTTAAGGGTTTCTTTGCAACTATTTCTAAGTAATTGCTAAATTAATTTTCTGATCTTCCCAAACAGAGTGTTAATGTTCAGAGGCCTTGGTGGATAATCAGGCAAATATGTAAATGTAGAGACCTAAGATATTGCCCACTGTTGGGAGCTCCATTTACTATTTCTATGGATGTGAATACAGCCTCAGATGAGTTTGTGTTTCAGGGACTGTGTGAGCTCTGAATTCTTCCCTTGTTCTCACGTGTTGCGTTATAGAGGCTCCCTGCTCTCACACCATGCAATTACAGAGCTTTGTACTCTGGCAGCACCTAATTACTGTTAGCAAGTGATTTCACAGTGGTTAGCATAATTTCTAGTTATGTTTCATTAGTTCATCATTTCCCAAATAGTTATTGAACATCTATCATGTGCCAACTACACTTCTAGGCACAGAGACTATCTTAGTGGACCAACAGGCTGAACATTGCTGCCATAGCAATTGCATCTTAGCCTAAGAGAGAGACAATAGGCTCTAAAGAAACATGTGACTTGAAATCAGATGGCCCTAAGTGCTGTGAAGAATGGAACAAGGCCTGGTGGGGGGTCTGCATATGAACATAGACTTGAAACAAGTTAGGGAGCAACCATGTAAATAGATGGGACAGGAAGACTTCAGCAGAGAGAGTAGCAAGTGCTAAGGACGTGGGGCAAGATTCTGCTTAATGGATTTGAAGAACAGCAAGGCAGCCCACGTAGCTGGAGCCCAGTGAGCGAGGGAGGAATGGCTCTCTGGGCACTTGAACTGTTTTCTGCATAAAGGGAGAAGACGCTGAAAAGGCACTGACCTGATGAGTGTTTTAAAAGAGTCACTTTGCCGTGTCAAGAAGTAGGGTGAGAAGGTGGGGTGGGGAGAGGAAACAGGAAAACCAAGCTAGAGCCTTTGAGGAGGAGGGGGACTTTAAAGGAGTTTTGCAGGAGTCGAGAGGAAACCTGTCATAAAGTTGAAGAGGCTACGAAATTAGAGATGTTGTTGTCAAGGAGGCTTCACTGCCTTGTGTCCTCCTGTGGCTGAACTTAGTCATAAAAACTCAATGGATAAAATCTCTCTGTCTCTTTCTTGTGTGTGTGTGTGTGTGTGTGTGTGTGTGTGTGTGTGTAGTGTACGTATATATGTATGTATGTATGTATGTATGTATGTATGTATGTATGCATGTATGCATATGTGCGTGCCTATAGAGTTCAGAGGAGGACACTGGGTTTCCTGGTCTATCATTTCAGACTTATTCTCATGAGACAGGATCTCTCATTGAGCCTGAAGCTCCCTGTTTCAGCTAGGGAGGCTGGCCAATGAGGTCCTGTAATTTGCCTGCTTCTGCCCCCATCACTTGGGTTATAGGCACACACAGCTATGTAAGGTTTTTTTCTTTCCTCCATGGATGTTTGGGGTTCAAACATGAGTTCTCACACTTGCACAGTGTCTCAGTTAAGGTTACTGTTGCTATGGTAGAACACCATGAGCAAAGCAAGTTAGGGAGGAAGAGGTTTATTTGGTTTATACTTCTATACCACTGTTCATCCTGGAAGGAAGTTAGGACAGGAACTCAACAGGCAAGGAACCTGGAGGCAGGAGCTGATGCAGATACCATAGAGAGGTGCTGCTTACTAGCACTGCTTGCTCATTATGGCTTGCTCAGCCTGCTTTCTTACGGAACTGAAAAACACCAGCCCAGGGATGACCCCACCCACCATGGGTCCCCCTTCCCATCAATCACTTATTAAGAAAATGCCCTACGGCTAGATCCTATGGAGGCATTTTCTCAGTTGTGGTTCCCTCTTTTCAGATGACTCTAGCTTGTGTCAAATTGACATAAAACTAGACGGACACAAAGCAAGCGCAGTTACCCACCATGCCATCTTCACAGCTCTGATAAAGTTTCATATCACCTTTGCTTACCGCCTTCATCCTGTCTTCAGCATACTTCACCTGGGGCAGACAGACTTCTTCTACATTCCTTCGTGCTGTATCTCTGCAAGTCTGGTTAAGCCCTCTGAGGACAAACCTCTTGGTATATGAGAACGTGTTCTAAGCTTTCCTGCTTCCACACTATACTGTTTCCTCAGCACTCACTTATGCTGCAAGTTTACAGAAATGCGTGCTAACTATGGCATCCTTACAACTAGTTTATGTTCAGTTTCTCTGCCTCATCCGAGCACAAGGAGATAAGAAAGAGTCACATCCTAACCTTAGTGGGAGCCAATCTTTATGCCCACCTTCTTTTTTTGTAGCAAAAAGAGGCTGCTCCCACCAAAATAAATCAGAGTGAAACAGGAGCCCCAGGCAACAGTGAGCTAATTTAATTTAGAAGCCATGTCACCAGAGGGTACCGAGTAGGGGTATATTGGCACATTTGCTGGCTAACTGACTGCTCTCGAGGCATCTGTATACATCTTGGATTGCACTTGGCCGTGGTCCAGAGAAAATCTGGTTCCTTTGCTGCTAGATTTTGTTTCAGTACCAGAGCCTTGGGGAGATTATGAAATATTCTTTCAGAGAAATATTTAAAACCAAGCACCATTGTTCTAGAATGGTTGTAGGTACAGACTTAATGGGGGGAAGGGGCTGCACTTAGTAACCTCTGGGGGTCTTTTGAGTCTCAGATTGGCTGAATTTCTGCCACCACCAGAGTTATACCTAACTGCTTCTTCAATAGAAATCACTCCCAAAGGTCTCCCTCACTAGAAGAGGTCTGAGCAGCATGCAAATGAGCAGTCTCTTGCCTTCCTGGGATTGCTGTTTTGGTATCCTCTCTGTCTCAGACTCTGCGCTGCCCTCACCCCTACAGCTGTGTACTGGTCATGGCAAAGTGACTCCAGCTTGGCCCCAAGAAGCTGCTTCTTACGGGACAGATTCCTCTGTCTAGCTCCCAGTCAAATGCCACACTGGATGGTTCTGCGTGCCCGTCTCCACTACCCATCTGCCTTCTGGACCAGACTCGGCCCTGCAGGCTATAAAAGGCATCTTGTCTGTTTTGTAGAGCTCTGTTTCATTGTTTGGGCTCAACAACAACAAAAACCCCAGGGGAAAGAACTTAGTTTCAACAATTGTTTGTGTCATGGATGATGAAAACGGGTAGAGGACATTTTGCTCTGTGTACAACAGGACCCCCTGCTTTTCTAGTTGCATTCATCGATCAGTCCTGGAGCGGTGCAGCATTCAGACACATTAAAGCAACTAAAATTGCCTTTAAATGAAGGCAGGCACCTGCATTCAACACTCAGACACCAGCCTGCAGCACACACCCATTTCCTTCCTGGGCACCAGCCATCCCATGTGACACTGTCGGCTCCTACTTTCCATTGTACCGGTGCCAGACACGCTCCATAAACATCTCCTGTCATTGAGTCTGTTACAACAAAATTTCTAAATGACAACGTCAGTAAAATAAGCCTGACATCCTATCCATAGAAAATAGCAAGCAAGGACTGGTGAGGGTTGAGAGCGCAAATCGGAGACAAAGATACCCTCTAAATGCAGGCGTGATGGAATATTTGGCTCCCATGTGCACACATATTTACCCACACTACACCCAGTTTCTTCCCAGAAAACATACTTGATTTCCCTGTGACAACGGCAGGTTTGTGAACAAAGCATTGCAATGTAATCCTAGGTTCCTGAAGCTCCTCGTCTTCCCCACCCACTGGGCAATTTCCAACTACAAGTATGGCCTTAGCTACAAAGAAAGGCATCACACACAACACACACACACACACACACACACACACACACACACACAACTCAGAAAGGAGAAGCGGGCACCTTGGCCTCCAACACATGGCCAAGATTCTGCAGCTGTAAGCCTGCCTGCTGCAGCTTCCAGGCATTCACTCTAACCTGGCCCAGCAGGCTGTCAGAGCTGACTTCCCCCTCCTGACTCCAGCTATCTGCTGAATGAGCAGTCTGCATTCCAAAACCAGCATCTGGGGTGTAAGAACTCAGATCCTGGAAGTTATTTCAAGGTCAATTTGCTTCAGAATCAAAACCCATTTGCCATAAAGTAGAGATATGCTAGAGCAAGGAAAGGGGCTCCCCCAAAAAGAGAAGGCACATTCATGAGCGGCTGTAGGAAAAGCAAATCGAATCTCTGCCTCTCTGTCTCTCTGTGCCTCTGTCTCTGTGTCCCTGTCTCTCTGTCTCTGTCTCTATCTTTCTGTCTGTCTGTCTGTCTGTCTTTATTTCTGTCTATGGCTTTTCTGAGTAGGGACATACTGTTTGTATATCCCATCTATCTCTTGAGCTAAAAACGGGAGCTCCCTATTATTATCTCTACCTCCTAAAGGCCAGGTCTCCCCTGCCTTTGGTATATGACCATTTCCCATTTGCCAGGGTTGGGAAATGTTCTTGTCTCTATGTCCTTCCAAACTGCAAGCCTTGTTCTGCTTGGAACGATTGCCTAGATGCAGCCTTCGGAAAGACAAAAGGGGTTCATGGCGGGGAGAAAGGAGCTAGGCAGCTGTGTGCTTCATGGGAACTGTCCACACTGTACCCTTGCCTTCTGCTCCAGCGGTGGGTTTTTCATTCACTGGCTGATTCCACAGGTACTCAATCAGCCCTGGGAACTGACATGCCCAGCGCTGTGTTTTGTGGCAGAGGGCTTACAAAAGAAAGATGAGACAAAAAAAATCTTGGTTTCTAGCAGCTGTGTTTAGGTATGATATATCAACATGCATGTACCTCTCACTTTTCTACCTAATGAGCCACATTGCTGAGGAGGAAACTGAGGCACCTGAGTTGCTATGACTGGTTCCAACTCCCAGAGTGAGCCAGAGTCTACAGAACAGGGATTTGAACAGGAGTTTCTCAGAGTTCAAAGTTTCCTTCCTTGTGTTTTAATCTGTGCATGATGCAAGAGTCATCTGCTTTCTATGGCTGCGATAAACACTGTGACCAAAAGCAACTTGGAAAGGAAAAGGTTTATTTGACTTACACATCCATGGTCACAGTCTGAGACTGAGGGGAGTCAGGGCAGGAACTGAAGGCAGAAACCTGGAGGCAGGAACTGAAGCAAAAACCATGGAGAAACATAGCCTACTGGTTTTCTCCACATGGCCTGCTTAGTCTGGTTTCTTCTACAACCCAAGACCACCTGTGCAGGGATGCCTCAGTGAGCTGGGCCCTCCCACGTCGATCACTAATCAAGAAAATGCTCCCCACCCCCAGACTTGCTCACAGGCCTGTCTGATGGAGTCATTTTCTCAATTGATGTTCCCTCTTCCTAGATGACTCTAGCTTGTGTCAAGTTGGCAAACACCCAATCAGCACAAAGAACGATGCTCGGGCTTACCACCCACTTAGGCTGGAGAAAAAGATTCTCTTTGAAAGCTCCCGCTCAGCTACACTGGTTGTAGAAGAGCCCCCTCCCCCACCCCACCCCGTTTTCACCAACATCACAAAAAGATCAGATGAGGGGAGGCAAGCATAGCGTGGGGTACCCTGGGAAGCAAAGTCGTGTGGTCCAAGGTGAAGAGTGTAAATGGCAGAGGGGTAGCCAGGAGTAATGACACTAAGGGTGTCACACGGGGCATACCCAGAAGCTGGCTTACAACTGCTCACATCTGAAACTCACACGCTTTCCCATTTCATAGTCCTGGTGGACACTGTGAAGCTTCGACAGCTTTATGGGCTCTGAAAGCCGGGACAGACATGTGCAGCTCCATCACTCAGTAGACATTTAAACAAGAACTGACAAAGCCATGGCAGTCTCAGATCTGCCCCAGAAACCCGCCTCGCAGCACTAAGTATAGCGGCTGGCTTGGCCTCCAGGACAAACCCAGCGACACTGCTGCCCTGGGGCCTCCTCTGGGACTTATGTCCTTCCCAGGGCAGGCCTCAGAGCATTCTGCCTCCGCCTCCTCCCAGCCGGCCCATCGCTTCCCGATGGAAGTCAGTACCTCTGTCCCCTCTGGGTAAAATAAGAACTTAAGAGTAAAAGAACTGACCCATTTTGGGGAATGTGTTTATTTTTCCATGCCAATCTGTGCTTGTTAAGAATAGACTTGCCAGGAATGGGTCATCTCCAATCACGGGCAGGATTCCTGACCTTTCATGGCTTTCTGTTCTAGTTTGCTTTCCTGTTGCTGTGATAAACAAACACCATGACCAAAGACAATTTGGGGAGGAAAGGGTTTATTGCATCTGTGGTGATATATTGTGTACTCCAATAAAGCTTACCTGAGGATCAGAGGACAGAGCCAGCCACTAAATTAGACACAGAGGTCAGGCAGTGGTGGCACACACCTTTAATCCTGTCACACAGGAGGCAGAGATCCCTCTGGATTTCTGTGAGTTCAAGACCACACTGGGCTACATGAGAGAAACAGAACCAGGCAGTGGTGACCCATGCCTTTAATCCCAGGAAGTAATATGATAGGACACAGAAAGGTATATAAGGCGTGAGGAAACAGGAACTTTAGATCTTTAGACTGAGGATTTCGTTGAAGTAAAAACTTGTGGCTGGCTTGCTCTGCTTCTCTGATCTTTCAGCTTTCATTCCTTTTTTCTGGCTCTGGGTTTTTTATTATAAGACCTTTTAAGATTCGTGTTACAATAGCCCATCACTGAGGATGTCTGAAGTGGGAGGACCATAAGGCAGGCACTAAAGGCAGAAATCAAGGAGGACTGCTGTTTATTGGCTTGCTCTCAGGCTGACAGGAAGTGACCTGACCTTTCCTAAACAGTTTAGGCGCACCTGCCTAGGAATGATAACACCCATGGTGAGCTGGGAACTTCAATTAACAATAAAGGAAAATGCCCATGGGTCAATTGGACGTGAGACATTCTGTAAGTGAGGTTCCCTCTTCCCACTTGTGTCAAGATGACCAGCAGAATTAGTCATCAGCCCCTGAGCTTCGCTGGTGCCTATGGGAACTGGCTCCCAGCAAGAATTCCCAAATGAAAACCTTACTCACTGTGGTACTGGTCGCCCTGTTCTCTGCACTGCTGGGAAAGAGGTCTCAATGAGAGGTCAGAGGAGACTTCTCAAGGAGAGGTCAGGGGAACCAATATCCCACGTCCCCATGCTACCTGTCATAGTGCACACTGAGTTCCCTTATTACACCTGGACCTGAGGTATCCACCCAAGCAGAGAAGGAAGGGCACGAAGCATGCCTGCATGGCAAAGGGGAAACTGGCAGACAAAGGGAGGGAGTCATTGAGTAGTGGGAAGCCCAGGGTGAAGAGAAGATGAATCCCAGGCACCTCTGCACTTTCATTACTGAATCAACACTGGCATGCAGCACTCTGCCAAGAGTAAATAAAAATACCGCAGATCCTTCAGGCTGTGCTGTTGGGGCCGATAACTTACTTCTGTGAGCCTTGGTTTCTTCTGCGACCTAGGAATGGTGAGATGACCTCTCAGTGGCCGATGACCCTTGAATAGCGTCATGGACACCCAGTAGGCAGAAGCTGCAGTTAGTAGTACTTTGGGACTATTCGCTTTGAACTTTTGTAAGTTTTAAATTTTTCCTAAAGTGAAAGAAGAGTTCTTCCAAGCATGAGTTTACTCCTCAGTCTGACATTTGGGGACCAGTGTGAGTTAGAAGGAAGAACATGTCCCAAGGGACGAGTGTAAGGAAGCAAGGTGTTGGGGGATGGAGGTCAAGCCTTATGACTGGACTGGCTAAAAGAATAAGTGGCTCCAGAAAGAGGACCTCAGGGGAGTTCTGAATAATTATAATTAGTATTCCCAAAACCTCAGTACGGGAGTCCAGCTATGGGTTAATAAAAATATCTGAGGGTTGGGGATTCAGTGGCAGAGCGCTTGCCCAGCAGCACAAGGCCCTGGGTTCAATCCTCAGCTCCAAAACAAACAAACAAACAAATAAATGTATCTGACTTTTTCCACAAAGGTAGGTGGTTGAGGTATCTCTGGTCTGTATTTAGGGGGGCCCTGGCCTTCAAGGTCAAAGAGTGACCCCACAACCAGGGAGAAGTTCTCCACAGCTCGCTCTCCTGAGAGAAGGCACCACCAGGAAAGAAGGTCTGTGGGGAAATTCAGGAGGAGAGCACTGAGCCAAAGTAGGCAGGAGGGACAGGGTAGAGTCGCCCTTGCACATAAAGTTGTCCTGTTAAAGCAAGCCTGGTCCCATGGCACGGCTTTCAGCCAGGGGAGTGGACACACAAACAGATAATTTGAGCAGCCTTCACAGGAATGAGGCTGCACTGTGAATGCACAAATCCTGGCTTCCACAGCAGAAGTAGAAGAAGGAAACCTCCCAGCTACTGCAGAAGATGTGGAGTTAGAGCTGGGCTGTTCTGTGCATGGAGCTGTAGCCAGAGCAAAGCAGCATATTCCTGTGGGTGATGCCCTGCTGCTCATCTCCAACTGGTGGTGCCAGGTAAACTTGTGTTCCACCATGTTAGAAGTAACCATGCAAGCATCCTGTATAGCACACTGTTGTCAGTAGTTCAGTATTTGATAAACATATGAGGTGCCAAGCGGAAGTGCTTCATCTGTAACTGCCAGCAATTTCAATTCAATTTACCTCAATAAGCACATGCATGACATTTCCTATGCATCCATTTCTTTTCCTCAGCTCGGCTGCCCTCCACGGAACTTTGCACACTTTTGTCGAGACTTGAGGTTGAAAAGATTTTATTCATCAATTTCAGTAGATTGATGATGTATTACAGCAGCTAAAAATGTTTTCCATATTAAACATCGTGAAGAACTAGGCACATGGCAGATGCCTTTAATCCAAGGTTCACTCAAGAAGATTACATGTTTGAGACCAGCCTATTGTGCATGGCTAGTTCCCGGCCAGTCAGACTACATAGGGAGTCCCTGTCTCACAAAGCCAATAACAAACAACATTGTGAAGAGCATTCAGAACACTCTTAGGGTATTTTGTAAAACCAAGAGTGATTTTTATTGTTGAGTACATATATATATATCAGTCCATATATTAGTGGCTTAAAACACAATAATACCTTATCCCCGTGTTTGGCTGGAAAATTCTAGCTTATAGCCATGTATGAGATTGAGATGAGATGCAGGTAGAATCCAAATTGTCTGACTACAGTTGAGATGATCTACATCAGAGGTGGTCCACATATGGTAGGCAGTGAGTTAACCCTGGTTACTGATTGATCTCAGCACGATAGCCAGATATTACAATTTGAGTGTGAAATGTCTCTCATTGGCTCATATGCTTGAGCACTCTGTTCCCAGTGGGTGATGCTGTTTGGGGAGGTTATGAAACCTTTAGAGATGGAACTTTGCTGGAGGAAGTGGATCACTGGAGGGTAGGTCTTGAGCTTAATAGCCGTACCTTGCCTCCTGTTTCGGCTGTTTCCTGTGCTGCTGAGATGAAAGGCATCCCCATTACAAGAACCCAATACCAAGTGGCAGCATGCTAGCTGCCTTCCTCACTCTAGTAGACCACATTTTCAAACTATAACCCAGAATAGATCCTTCCTGCTTTCTTGTCATGTACTTGATCACAAAGATGAAAAAAGTAATGAATATGCTAACTTTCCACAAAAAAAAAAAAAAAAAACAAAAAAAAAAAAAAAAAAAAAAAAAAAAAAAAAAACGTGATACAAGAGTCAAGGCAAGAATGATAATGCCTTTTATGACCTAGCCTCTGGGGATCCCATGCAAACACTTCAATGTTTTGAGTTACATCAAGCCATCCTTGGTCTATTGTGGAAACGGACTATACATGGGCAGGATGTATATTGGAAAGTGAGGGTCTACCACAACAGAGAGCTGCCATAATAGGCAGTTGGTCTTCAGAACCCCACTTGTGACCAGATTCAAAGAGACGTTCTTTTTTTTTTTTTTTTTTTTTTTTTTGGTACTTTCACTGACATTGAATTGAGTTCAACTCTAGCATGGAGTTACTCCATTTCTTATCATTACTATTCTGCTCATAGCTCCAGGTTCTTGTGACTAGCAACAGAACCAGTGTGTATGTTTGGGTCCTAGCTCTTTTTGAATTATGGACATTTTGTCTTTCTCTTTGCTCTCTTCCTCTCTCCTTACATAAGAGGATTGATTCCCCTTTGATTTATTGTGCACTTGGTCCCAGAGCAATATGATTCCACACAGAGGAGTCAGGGAAGCAAAAAGCCAGAGGATTTATCCTGTAATTACCAAATCCATGTACACACACAGCATGGAGCCTATGATTACAAATGCTATCATACATTTAGGAACGAGGAATTAGTTCTGTATAGAACGAGGTATCATTTGAAGCCCAAGGTTCTAATTGCGTTTCTCTACCTCCCAACATCAGGATGTTCTGTTATTCACACTTAGCATGCTTGAGAAAAGACAAATTTCCTCCTCTAAAGCCAGACTTCCCTCCTTACTCACATCCTCCTGCTCATAATGCATCCCTTGGGTGCTCAGCCTTGGGAACGTTATTCAGTGTGTCATGCTCTCCTTTCTACCCACTTAAATTCAGAGGAAGACTCTGGGTTGTCTCTCCCCTCCAGTCTTCCTTTGAATGCTTATACCTGTCTCCAGGTGTTATCCACTCTCACCAGGATTTGCATTCATACCTAAACCATCCACCATCCCAGTCCAATCAATTCCATGTACTCACATCAAACAAATTTTTTAATATGCTGCTTCCATCACTTCTTCCCCCTGCTCAAAAAACCTTTCCGTACTCTCCCATTGATATTAGGTGAAAGCCAAAATGCTTTGGCCTAGCACTTAGGGTCCTCAGATTTGATTCCAGAGTCCATTTATGCCTGGCCAACATAAGCATCCTCATCCCCACACTTCTACTCCAATCCTTCTTTAAATCTGGTGCTGGTATGATCTTGCCCCCTCCCTGTCCAGTGTATATTCATCTGTGATCCACATCCCTCTCGAACAACCTTCCAGAGCTCCTGCTCCTCCCCCAAGCTCTTCTGCTCCTCACCTTTGATTTATATTTTTGCCCATTCAGCTCATTTGCCCCAGTACAAAACCCTGTGTTTAAAGCAAGCTTTCTTTGGTCCAGGAGCAAGGCTCCATTGAAAAATAGCCTTTTTGTAGATGGGGCAGCTTCCCCACCCAGCTGCATGGATGGAGCGCACTGCTCCATAACTGATAACAATTCAAGTACTTACACACTAATGAGTTCCATGGGTGGAAAACCCCAACAGAAGCCCCAGGAGCAGTGGTTGTTTTTTCTTTTTTTAATGGATTCCTTTCTTTCTCTTCTGGCTCAATAGCCATCTCAGGTGGAAAAAGCTTCATTTTCTGACATGGTTTGAACCAAAAGGCATTTGTGATGGGTCGGTAAGGGGCTTGAGGCACTGTGCCCAGCAGAGAATGCCTTCCATTTCCTCGGCTGCTGCTGATTCCTTGATTTCCTCTCTCTGCTTATGCCAGCTTTATTTTCTCTCTCAGTTTACCTGGTTCATCATCTGACAGTTTAATGATTGTTTTGGTGCCCATTGGCAAGTGTCCCACTTAGGGACTACCCACTGTGGGAAGCTGGGGTAATTTGTGCTTGTACATTTTTGTTTTCCAAAAGACGGTGTTAAGGGGATAATGCCAAAATTGCATAAAGGATTGCAACAAAGGAATGTCCTTCTTCTGCTGCCAAGGGCAGCAGTTCCTACCTCTTTCACACAAGGAAGATAGGTGCCCTGAGATCAGCCAGCCTCAGCAGCTGGGAAAGCTGGGAAGGTTGTCTCCAGTGGCACCCCCAACTCCAGAGAGAATGAGAATGTTGGACCTCCATCCTAATTAGCATATATATTAAGTGAACTAGGGACTGGGGGGAAGAGTGGAAGACAGAAGCCTGTTGGGCTGTTAAGGGGAGGTGTGTAAAGAAGAATAATCCTTTAGTACCCAGCAACTAAGAATCTGTTTAGTGCTGGGCCCAGGGCTCGGCATTGTTATTCATACAGAAAACACCAAGAAATAAAGCAGCTTGAATGCAAAGCACAGCCTGCATTTCCAAGGCCATCATAGCTGTCTTCGATCTTTTCAGGATTAAACCAAAGCCTGTCAATGGAAATCCAACCGGACTCACAGTCAGGAAACTGCACAGCACGGTAGCAGATATGGGGGAAATTGAAATCAGAGATGGAGGCTTAGGTCACAGCTTCCATTACCCAGTGTGGGCCATGTGCTTCCCTGCTGGGTGTTCTCTCCAACCTGGTTCGCTCTTGGTTTAGATAACTTTAATCATAGGGCTTTGACCATAGCTCTGAGGTCTGTTATTAAGCTAGGAATAATAATGGAAAAATAGCACACCCTATCTAGTAACCCTAGCCCAGGATAGCAATATAGCAGAGAAAAATCAAACTCAGAATGATAGAACCAACATGCCCCAGTGAATGGAACCCAGCAACCAGACACCCATATCCAGAGCCCATAGGAGAAAGCTCCACAGAACCTCTGGGCAAATCAGCTTCCTAAGCTTCAGAGGAATGGGCTGGTAGTTTTCCTGCCCACACCCTGTCACCCACCTGCTTTCTTGGGCGTCAGCTATTATTAGGTGCATGCATAGTTTTGATTCCTCCATCAGTTCCTCTGGTTTTAAAAAAAAGTTTCAAATCACTGTTTACACTTATATTTGCAGCCACTATCAGTAACACACATACAAAAAAGGCGATAGGATCAGGATTAGAAGTCTGGGAGGACACCAAGCCTTCCCCATGAATTCACTGTTGGATAAGGTCAAAGCAAGATGCTTCTGAGGGATGTTTCTCATTGGACAGATGAGCCATTAGGGCTAGATGACACCCAAGTTGGCTTCCATAGGCCAGGTATGCTGAAGAAAGACAAATAGAAAGAAGGAAGTAAAATGGAGGCTAGACTGAGGAGTTGGGGTGAGCAAGCCAGACTTGAAAAACTGCAGAGGCCAGAAGGGATGCACCCCAAACATCCTAGAGATGGTCCCTGGGGCAAGACTGACAGACCAGGTCAGACAGTTGCCATAGGACTACTCTCCTGTGTAGTCAGGAGGCCTGAGGGTGTCATTGCTGATGGCAAATGGCGCCATTGTCACATGAAAATAGTGTGACACTGTCACTGTTCTTTTATGGCTCTCAGTGAAGGAGTTTTTCTAAACTGCCAATCCATAGAAAGAGTCTGAGCAACATTTAAACTAATGAAAGATATCATAACTTCTTTTTTAAAAAATTATTTATTTTATATGCATTGATGTTTTACTTATATGTATGTCTATGTGAGGATGCCAGATCCCCTGGAACTGAAGAGTTACAGACAGTTGTGAGCTACCACGTGGGTGCTGGGAATTGAACCCGGGTCCTCTGGAAGAGCAGTAGGGCTGGAGAGATGGTTCATCAGTAAAAATATCATAACTTCTTGAACATGTATTCAGTGTCACCTTGACCACTGAATTTTTCTAATCCAGTCATCGCATTTACTCATTCAGAAATGCTCATTGGACAAAAGATGTGTTTTACACACTGACAACACAGGAAACAAAATACAGTCCTTCTCTGCCTTGTGGAATCTACTATATGGCTTATAATTGAGCATGGAGAGTGACTATCAAAAATAAAGACAGCCACCATCAATTATATTTCCCTTTTAATAAGTGCTAGAAGAGAATTATCGGAGTACACATTTTATAGACAAAGACGGAGTTTGGAGGTCTTGGATACCCCATTCAGCATTTTACAGGGAGCAATCATTACAGGCAGAATTTAAAGCGAGTCTGCTAACCTCAGCCCACACACTATCCACTGTACACACTGCAGTATCTACTCCTCCAGGGGAGAAAAGTCATGAGGGACCGAGGAGGAAACGCAGGACAAGATAAAGTTGCAATTATGGGTCAGGTCATGATGGGAACTAATTAGCCCAGGAAATGTTACTACTTGCTCATGTGAAGTTTCATAGTTATAATTCGGCTGTGAAGTGACCAACACAAGCTGCTGAAGCAAAGTTTGTAACGGAAAAACAGACACATTGCAAACAGAACACAGTCCTGAAGAACCACTACAGCACACCACCGCTCTGCCTCTCTGGGGAGATGAACAAGGAGGCGGCTGACAGTTTCAGGCTCAAAGGCAATTCTTGCTCACAAATTCTTAGAACCTTCAGCCATGAATATGTCCTTTTTGCCAGCTCCTGGTTGGTGCATGTGATGCAGACATGTGTGTGATGTCCAAAGCCATTTAGCTGCCCAGAAGTTATCTGCACTGGCACGGGAGGTGTGAGGAGAAGGGTGCTGTCATACTCGGGCCATCAAAGGGGATTACCCAAAAACTGATAAAAGATTTTAATTTAGATGATGGTGATGGGGGCTCCGGGGAGGGGGCTGGGAAATGGACATATTTAACTCTGAGGTGGTGAAAGGAAGAGATGAAGCAGATGATAAAGGCACACTGAGAGAACTCTTTAGCCAGCGACCATGCGGTCTCCTGTGCTATGGGCTCTTCTTTGTGCTCTGTGGCTGGCTGCAATAGGGACATTCCCCAAAGGCACTTGGCCGGGTGCCTAGGATTCTCTGCTGCCAAGAAGAATTTAACAGCTATCATTGCCCTTTGTTGCCCTGGAAACAAAGAAAAGCCGCATCTTGTTAACGACCCATATTCTTGACCGCAGTGCATACTGCTTCAGGAGGGGAATGAGTATGGCCCACTTTGAAAGAAGTCTTCCTCCAGTCAGCTCTCACAGGCTTTAAACATTTATTTATTTTTGTCTTGGCCACAGTTTGAAATCCTGTACTATAAAATCCTTCTTGGGCCTGTGAGATGGCTCATCTGTTAAAGGTACTTGCAGCACAAGATGATGGTGTGAGTTTGGTCATAGAACAAAGGCAAGAACAAACTTCACAAAGTTGTACTCTGACTTTCACACACATTTTGTGACACTGACACCCTACACACACACACACACACACACACACACACACACACACACATCGTGCACACATATAAATCCTATATCAAAAAAAAGCTGAAGTTGTTACTTTCTAAACCCCTCACTCTACTCACTGACATCTAAACTTTGGCCGTAAATCTTTTCTACTTCTTTCCAGGATGGGTTCACTTAGTACCTGTCTATATTGGCTATCCATCATACATTTGTTTACTCCGTTAATCAGCAACAGTGTTTTGATTGATCAATTCTTATCTATCAGGAACTTTAGAAGATACAGAAAATACAGAAATGATCAGGACAAATTCAGTCCCTGCCTTCCTGGCAAGGATTTCCTGGAAGGGGTGATGGTACACACAAAAAGAGGAAGGCTAGAGCAGGCTGGTCCCCATAGCTAAGTAATAAAGTACTAGTCTGATTTATGCATGGCTTTGGACTCACCCCCAGTCAAAACAAATGTAAAAAGCTATTTGTGTGATTATAAATAAATAAGAGAAAATACAGGCTTAAAGGAATAATAGTGAGCTGAGCTAGTTCAAGAAGGAGGTCTGAAGCCAGGATCAGGACTTTCTAAGTAATGTCCACATAAACTAATGTGTTATTGAAGGAGACACCATTGCATGATAAAACACTCAGCAAACTAGAATAGAACATCCTTGCACTGACAGAAGACGTCTATAAAATACCCTTGGCTAATGCTGTACATATCAGCAATATCCCAAACTGTAAGACTGGGACAAAGATGACTTGCTCACACCCTTTTAGTGCACCCAGATCTGAAGCAGCAGAGAAGGCTGCGGGCAGGTAAGTAAAATAAAAACAAACAAATAAAACTAAGCCCCTGACACCCGGGTCCAAGGCACCTTGACTGCAGCTACACGTTAGCCAGCCCAGTTCCCTAGCCAGCACTGCTGGGGCTCCTATCATATACTTAAGTCTGCATGCCCTGTAGCACAGGTCACCTATTAACCAAGCCTGCTTCCTCCCAAGATAAGACCTTCCCTGTCCTTACTTCCCCCTAAAGGGATCTTAAAGAGAAGACACCTTTCCTGGTCTCTAGGGCTGAAACTCTCTACTTTCAGATCCCTGCTGTGACAGGCATCATTAAAAACCTTTAGACTGAAAAAGATGATCCATCTCTGTGTTTCCCTGGAACCTTTTCTCTCCTCCTAAAGCTCAACACCACCTGCATTCAGTCTTGTCTTCCAGGCATGAGGGTAAACACACAGAAAGCATACATGCCAAGAGGGAGAAATTAAAACTGTCATTTTTTTAGATGTCATGATCACATACAGAGAAAATTCTAGAAAATTAATAGAACTGGGTAAGACAAATATAGGACTAAGATACATGTTCAGCAAAGGTCCAGGGTACATAATAAATTCTCAAAATTAAATCAAGCTGGTATACATTATCCCTAGACAATCTAAAAATGAAACTAAGAAAAAAAACTTCATTTTGAATAGAAATATGAAAAATAAAAAATTTAGGAATAATGTCAAACAAGAACTGTAAAGGTTATATTTTACATGTGATAAAATGTTGTAGGAAGAAAGTTTAAAAGTTCCAAGTAAAATCAAATTCTCGTCCTCATTCACAGGCATGAGACTTAATATTGCTAAGAGGTTAAACTTTCAAATTTATTGATCCATGATAGCTGTCACAATCCCAGTTCTTTTTTCTTAGAAATTGACAAGTTGACTCAAAAAAAAAAAAAAAATGTAATGCCAAGGACCCAAAAGAGCTACAGAAATCTTGAAAAAGAACTAAGTTGGACACTTCTTATTTCCTAATGTTAAAAACAACCAGTTGTGCCAGGTGGTAGCATACGCCTTTAATCCCAGCACTACTCTGGGATAATTCTTTTGTATACTGGTTTAATAAAATGCTGATTGGCCAGTAGCCAGGCAGGAAGTATAGGCAGGATAAGCAGACAAGGAGAATTCTGGAAAGAGGAAGGCTGAGTCAGGAGTCACCAGTCAGACACAGAGGAAGCAAGATGTGAAGCAGAAATGAGAAAAGGGACCAACCCACATGGCTAAACATAGATAAGAATTACGAGTTAATTTAGAGCTAGTCAGTAATAAGCTTGCGCAAACAGCCAAGCCAAGCAGTTTTAATTAATATTAAGCCTCTGTGTGATTATTTTATAAAAGGCTGCGGGACTGTGGGTGAGAGATTTGTCCCAACCACGGGTCAGGCAGGACATAGAAAAACTCTGACTACACAGCACTCAGGGGGCAGAGGCAGGTGGATCTCTGTGAGTTTGAGGCCAGCCTGGTCTACAAAGTGAGTTCCAGGACAGTCAGGGCTACATAGAGAAACCCTGTCTCGAAAAACAAAAACAAAACAAAACAACAACAACAAAAAACCCAGCATCTCCAGAGATCAAAACGGTGTGGTGCTGGCTTCAACTAAGACTGCAAGCCAAAGTGACAGAACACAGTGAAAACATACCATGTATATATGTTTTGACAAATACTACATCACATATATTGACTCCGTTTTTGACAAAGTGTAACATGGAAGTTAAACTGGAAAAAAGAGCAGGATTGTGTTTTATTGTTTTGTTGTTTGTTTTTGTTTATTCTTTTTCGTTTTCATCAAATGGTTCTGGAACAAGTGGACAGTGGTAAGAGAAAAAAGTTGAATTCTTATCTCACTCTTAAATAAAAGTAAAAAATAAATAAACTCAAAGTTGATCTTAGACCTTGGCATACCTGTGAAAGTGATAAAACTTTTAGAAGGAAAAAAAATGGATGCAGCTTTGTTACCTTGGGTCAAGAAATAATTTCCTATATGTGACAACAAAAAAGCATTACTAATGACAAAAACAACTCCACCAGGTTAAAAACATCTTCGTGATTTAAAGATCACTTATAAGAAAGAGAAAAGAGAACTCTCACAATGGAAGGAAATATTGACAGATCTTATATGTTAAAGAGCTGACATGTAGAGTATATAAATAGCTTACAGTTCAATAATCAAAATTTGGGTGTGTTACTCACCACTCAGGAAGCTGAAGCAGGAGGATTGTAAGTTCAAGATCAGCCTAAGCTGTAAGTCTCTGTCTCAAAACAACAATACTCCATTTAAAAAAGATAGGCATAAAATATGAATGGACATGTTTCCAGAGAACACACAATCTTCAAACATGCACAAGAAAATGCATCTTGCATCACTAGTCTTAGGAGAAATGAAAATCAAAACCACAGTGAACAAGCAACAGCTTCATGCTGTGTATGAGTGTTATAGTATAAAAGGGACATGAGCAACAGGTGCTGAGAGCACACAAGATTTGGAATGACCACGAATGGATGTTAACCTGTTAAATAGTGTGTTTGCTTTGGAAAACAGTTTACTGTCTCCTAAAAGTTTAGAGACCAGAATACAAATTGGTAAGTTGATTCTCTCCTACCATATGGGTCTGCAGGATCGATCTCTGGTCATCAGACTTGGCAGTAAGTGCCTTTAACCACTGAGCCATCTTGCTAGCCTTGGGGCCTCTAAAAATTTTAAAGTAAAGCTACATATAAAACAGCAAACAAGTTTATTACTACGAATATATGGGGAAATGCAAGCAAGTGCCTGTACCTATATATTCATGTTACCAGTAGCATTATCCACCAAAGGTAAAGTATGAATATACTTTGCTTATGAATAAGTAAACTGAATGTAACATAGCTACATATTATTATATTTGACTATGGTTGGGGATGGAGCATGATGTACACATGCTTTCAATGTAGATAAACTTAAAAAAATATGTAAAATGAAAGAAGTCAGTCACCAAAGAAAACCTCTTATATGATTCCATTTTTATTCATTGGTCAAACAGGCAAATCAGTAGAGACAAACACAGACTAGTGTTGCCTGTGACCAGTGCTGAAGGTAATCTGGCATCAATGTTAATGTGTCATGGTTCATTTTATGTTAACTTGACACAAGCTAGTGTGTCATATGGGAAGAAGGAACTTCACTTGAGACAATGCCTCCACCAGATTAGCCTGTGGGAAAGCCTATGTTGTCTTCTGGTGATTTAGGATTGATGTGGGAGCGACCATCCCCTTGTGGGTGGTGCTACCCCTGGGTTAGTGGTCCTGGGTGTTATAAGAAAGCAGGCTGAGTAATCCAGGAAGAACAAGCCAGTAAGCAGTCCTCCTTGACCTCTGCGTAAGTTCCTGCCTCCAGGTTCCACCGTGCTTGAGTTCCCGCCCTGACTTCTCTGAATGATAAATTGTTTCCTGGAAGTGTTGCTTTTGGTCATAGTGTTTTATCACAGTAATAGAAATAAAAGTAAAACACAAGGTTTAAAGAGTCTTGAAAGTCAATGGTGACGGTTACACAAAAACTACTGGAATTACGTGATTTAAATTTGCAAGTTAATATTTATATGACTCACATCTCTCTTTTTTTTTTTAATTGAGGAAATGCTAGCCAAGCAATAAACGTGGTAGAAATAGTCCAAAGCTCTATCTATTCAAAGTATGGTCCATGCACTAACAAGGTCAGCTTCAATTGGAAGGATGGTAAGAAGACAATGAATGTTTGAGTTTCACTGTAGCTCTATGGAATAATCTTCATGTTATTAAATTCCCCAGATATTCACATGCATGTTATAGTTTGAGAAGTATGATTTTTGTAGAGATGGGGTCAGCCATGACTGAAGTGGGATACAGCATGGTGTATTGAGGATATAGCATGTTTTAGCCCAGAAGGGAAGAATGAATGATGCTGGGAAATCTGAGCCAGGTAGTGTAGGTCTTACAGTCTAGAAAATATTGGAATTCCATTGCAATGGGAAAAGATTGAAATATTTAAGCAAAGGAGTAGCTGTATCATAGTCCCCAATATGGAATATTAATTGAGCAGCACAGGAGTAGATACAACATAGCAGTTATCAGAAAGAGAGATGTCTGTGGCTTCAGCTACTGTGATGATAATGGGGGCATAAAGGGAAGTTTGATTAGAAGATGGGACTGTGTGTAGGGCTGCAACTTGGAGATAGGACTCAGAGCTTTCTGATAACTAAAAATGAATGGAAATGAAGGAAGGAAGGGAGAAAGGAAGAAAAGGATGGATGGATGGATGGATGGATGGATGGATGGAGAGTGGATAGTTTTGTGGTTGGCATACACTGGAGTTGATGATGCTAGTTAGTGACACATGGAACATTAGACAGATATTGGTATATAGTGCAGGATGGAAAGAGTTCAATTTGGGATACTTAACTGAACTTTCTGAAAGGTGACCCATTGGAGAAGCCAAGTGCCCAGATGGATGTAAGGGTCTAGAACTCAGAGATATAAATTGGTGAGTCACTAGCATGAAAAATGCTACTTAACCAGATCACCATGAGAGTGTGTGGAGAATGCAAAGTGATTTTAAAATGTCAGGAAAGTTATTAGTTTCATTGTCTGATTGTCAGGGCAAGAAAACACCAAGAACTTTAGAGAGTGGATATTAATTAGAACCAGCGTCCTAGGTTTGTGAAGGAAATTTTTGATGTATGCAATGCTTGGTAAGATCCGATGCTACCCTCTCAGGGCTGTGTGGCCATGACAACACTGTCCCCACTGCTGCTGTGCAGAAGAGCAGGTGGAGTAAAGGGAAAGTCCGAGATGGTCCAGCTCAAGGTAGCAGAACAACAGAGCAACTTGGTGAACTTGAGCATCGTCTGCGTACCCACCTAAATGGAAGCACCACAGTGGTCCAGCAACTAGCTTTGCCGAAAAGCAATCACCCTTTGGTACAGACACAAGAGAGGTCTTTATAATTAACTAACTGCCCTTCAAAAGTGAACTGAAGAGCTATCCACTCTGCTTCTTCTGTGTTGTGTGTGAGGAAGTGAAGGTTGAGGGGAGCAAGGGAAACACAAGCAAGTGTGTGTTTGTAAGCCAGAAGTGAAAGTCTAGGTTCTTCTTCACTCTCCACCTAAGTTCTCAGACAAGGGTCTCTCACTAGTCCGACTAGACTAGCTGGCCAGTGAACCTCAGGGACCCTCCTACTTCTGCCTCACAAAGACTAAGATATAGTCAAGCATCACTACATCCCACTTTTCACATGGTTGCTGGGGATTGAACTCAGGCCCTAACGCTTGCTTTGCCGAATGAGCTCTCTCTCAAGCCCCCTTAGTCAGCTTGTTCTTTTACAGCTCACTCAGTTTCTACCAATGAAATCCTTCGTAACTCTAAACGAGGCTGGTTTTTCCCGAGTCTACGGCTAGGGAGCAAGCAGTTTAGAAGCCCACTGCTCTGTTAGAACAAGGACACATCCGGCCCACATTCTGTATTCAAGAATCTAAATTCAATGCAGGCACAATTCACAGTAATTGTTTGTTGGCAAGTGTCTAAATATATGATGTCTCTAAATAAGTAGGAGCAGAAATGAGGGCAGAAAAGCCATTCTCTCATTGCAACTCCTCGTAGACTGTAAATCTGCTTCAGATGTGAATAGCTGGAAGGTATTTTCGATATGGCCAGATGCACTGGTTGTCACACTCTACTCCAGGACTCCACATGGAATCACAGCCCTGGGCTCCTGGGTCTGCCTTAAAGAAGGGAGCAGAAGGGAGTTGGAGGTGAGAAGCTATTTGGTCTTTTCATCCTTCCACTAGAGAAAATTTTATCTGCTTCCAGGTGAGATTTTATTGGAACCAACAATTTAATTATTTACATGAACTTTAAGTAAGGCATTTAAAAACTATAATGTGGGGTCTGGAGAGATGGCTCCGTGGTTAAGAGCACTTGTTGCTCTTGCAGTGAACCCCGGTTTGGTTTCAGGATCCATGTTGCGCTGCTGCACACAACTGCCTGTGACTCTAGCTTCAGAGGCAGATCCAACCTCCTATTCTGGCCTCTGAGGGTACCCACACACACATGGAATGCACAGTCACAAACACACACACATATACACATAAATGAAAATAGGAATAAATCCTGTAAAAACTATAATGGGTAGAAATTTTCTCTGTTTGCCCTTAGGATTGCAATCCACAAAGGTTGACGGAGTCCCCCACGTTTCACAGTGCACTGGCTTTTGTGCTTAGCTTTGAAGCTGTGGTGCCTGGCAGGTTTCCTACTCCTGCTTTTGGGATGACCTCTGGCCCACCATAGTTCAGAATGCTATCACATCTAAGAGCTGTCCATGTCCAGTCTGAACTTGCTGTGGGGAGGGGTGTAGCCCATGTATCTCAGGCCCTATCCTGTTCGGCCTTTTCTTTGAGCAGCACCAGAGTGTTACCCCATGTGGAAACGTAAGCCCAAGTGGCTACAGACATCACCCCTGAATTGTTCCTGGCATCAGCTCTTCAAGTCCAGGGCTTCTGTTCCACAGAGGTGTCATGGATGCATCGGGTGATGCCTGAGCTGGATCCACTTTGTCATTCAGAAATATGAACCAATCAGAAGTAACCTCCTAAAGTAACTCCTAGTTTTCCTGGGAAAAGACATGGTAGCCAGCTATTTGGAAATATTTTCACAGGAGTTGTGGGCTTTTTACTCCAAAGCTTTGTTCCTTGCTGTGTTTGGACCAGCAAACCATTTTCCATTCTCTCTTCTTTCAAGCCCTAAGTGCTGGTCATTTGGTCAGGTTGTTTTCTTGGCAATCGACATAATAAATGTAGGCAGGATATTTACATTCCCCATTATATGTTTTTAAATTTCCTTGGCAGAAGAACTGTGAACGCAAAGTAATAGTATGGTGGGAAGCAGGGGGCCATAATTAAAATCTCTTTTTGTTTTTTAAATGGCTTATTAAAATACTTGTGAAACCTGCTACACAAAGAGGCAGCCAAAATCCTGTTGCTGCTAAATGGAATGAAATGGATTTTTCAAATGTCACGCTAGTATCCACTTAATAATACATTTTTCTATAGACAGGACAATAATATATATTTTAATCACTTTTCTACAGGCAAATAGACTGCACAGGGGCTGCCCTTCACAGGCACTTGGAAATTATGAATTTTTCAATAACCTTTTCTATTATTCATCCTGTGTTATTCCGTAACATTTCTGCATGAGGAATGTGCTTCCCGGACACTTTATGAAGCTTTTCTATTATTTATTAAACAGCAAGGTGTCCCCCTACAACCCTTCACCCCAATCCCCTGGAGAAGGCTGCTTGGAGGAGGGTCCAACATGGATAGCTACATTCTGGCTCATTAATAACAGCAGATCTATATGAGATTCTGATTGAGTGGGTTCTTCCACCTGGCTCAACTTTGGCCCCTGGAGATGCACAGGCTGAGAGGTGTACACATTCTTAGGGGGAAGGCAAGGAAGAGAGCTAGCCTAAGAACCATCTCTGTTTATAGAAACAGGATCTGTTCTCTGTTCTCTATGCCTAACCAGCCCTGTTCCAAAAGGGAGCCACTTGGGAACATAACTGTGACCAAGACACAGGAATCCTGAGATGCCTTTTATACCACAGGTGCAGGTCTGATTGGAGAGACCTCCTTTTCCTCACTATTCTCAGCTATGTGCACTGTTTTCATTGCATGGATAATGTCAACTCATTCTTTATGTCTTAAGTAGCATTGCTTTTCTGGGAAGCCTTCCTAGACATATACTAAGTATGTGAACTCTTCCTGTCCCCCCAGGGTGTTTTGAACACCTAGCTCAGCATTTGCCTCATGCCATTCTTTCACTGTGGGTGCTCCCCAAGAGGAACAAGTTCTCTCCTGATCACCATCTGAGCCTTGTGAGTAGAGGCAGGACCTGCATAAGATAGGTGTCCAATCACTACTTAGCATGAATGAGTGAGTGAATGAATGAATGAATAATTGAATACATATATAATAGGCAACCAAATGCTTAACTACAGCAGATACAGCAACATACCAATGGTGCAGATGGAGAAGACTGACATGGCTGAAATATTTGCATACTTATTGCATGTCTCTTTCTTTCTCCTCCCTACTGATGCCAAACAGGACTACGTATCAAATTCCAGTCAAGGAACTGTGTGAAAAGAGGCCTGGAACTCCTGGGTTGATCAACTTAAGGTGAGGCGACAGCTGTCCTGCCATCTGCTGCTGGGGTGAATGTTCTAGGTGCTCCAGCCAGGCACCTGAGTGGCTCATGAGGAAATCATGGGCACCCAGGAGCATGCACCTATTATATCTGAACACTAAACTACAAATTGGTTTTGTCTGGCCAAAATTAATCCCACCTAAACAGAACAGAAAGAAACTCCAGGATAGACTAGAGAAGCATGTGGTGAAGGAGCTGTTAATTAATCTGTTTGATTGATCATTTCCAAACTTTTCTACACTGGGGAACAGGAATGAAACTGAATCTTCCCACCTGGCAGCACAACCAGCAGAGAAGGCAGAACTCTAGAAAGCTGCCCTACTTTTAATATGCCCTCGAGGAACTCTGTAAAAAAAAATAATAATTGTCATGCTAGCTCTCTCGCCTCCAGTAATCCGTTGAGCTATGTCCTCCTCCACTGGTTTCCCCTCTCATCCTTCCTCACAGCCTGCAAGGAGGATGAGCAGGGCCCCTCCTTCTCCTGCAGTGTCTTGGAGAGCAGAGCCAACTCACAGCCATGGAGGTAAAAGTGCATGACTTGCCTTACTGGGGCCCAGGCCACTAGCATTGTTCATGTTTGCTGTTTCATGGCTTATCTTACTTTGGGATTTTCTGATCGCTATGGACAATTACATTGGGAAAATGGGCCCTTTTGAGTTCTTCTGAATGAACATTCCTTAAATCTAATAATGAAAGCTACAGGTATGAAATGGTTGTTCTTTGTCAAGAAATTGCTATATCCTTTCTTGAGCCACACACACTTGCAGAAAACACAGTACTTCATTGACATATGTTCCTTGTGTTCTTATTCGGGGTAGAGGCACTGGAGGTTACCAAGGAGCAGCGTTCTGCACTACCAATGTCTGGGAGGGAGAAGAAAGAAGAGAGAGAAGGAGGAGGATGGGAGAAGAAAAGAGAGGAGAGGAGAGGGGAGGGCAGGAGAGGGGAGGGGAGGAGAGGGGAGGGGAGGAGAGGAGAGGGGAGGGGAGGAAAGAAGAGAGGAGGGGAGGGTGGGAGGCTGAAAGAATAAGAGAGGGTAGTAGAGAGAAAGGGGCAAGGGCAGAGTGCAAAGGAAGTTGCTTTTATCCTTGTGCAGGATAACTCAGCCTTCCTTGTAGCATGGAATGGCTTCTAAGTCTCTCAGAGCCCACAGTGAGTCTCAGTCAGTTAGGAAAACAAGCCAAGGTTGTAACCCTCGAAGGCAGGGCCAGAGACATGCCTGTGCCCAGGGAGGCATGTCTTAATTCCATAGACTGACCAGAACCCCAAAGGGAAGCCTTCACCATCCCTGGCTAGCATAGCACAGCAGGAAGAAGAGGGCATGAGGAGCCTAGCTTTGGGAGGGTCAGCTTACTCGGGACTTGTGCCCACTCTGCCTTCTGCCTGTTTTGCCAACAGGAAACAGGTTTCTCCAGGAACATAGCCACAGGCATCCATTTACCCATGCTTCACCATGGTAGAATTAGTGGTGGCCACAGACCTGAGGCCCCTTCTGCCTGAATGTTCCTCACTATCTGGCTTTACAGGTAGTACTTGCTGACCCCCTGGACTCTTTCTTCAATGATTGTCTTCAGTGCTTGACAGTTAAGCCAGGAAGCATGTCACCTGACATCACCCAGATCAGGGCTTTCTACTGTCTGCAGAATGAAAGTCAGGCCCAGAGCATCCAAGAGCCACTCAATAGGCCCTCCCATTAAGGGCCAGGAGGTAGGGTTTGTCTTGGGGTGTTAATCTCCTGCTACAAGTAAATAAACAGAGGTAGAACACAGAGGAGAACAGCATCTCAGGCACACCAAGGACAAGTGCTGATGAGGACATGGGACTTGATTCTACCATGTGGAGGGATCGCAGAAAGGGTCTGGCTGCTAAAAGCTGCAGTTAATGGAGCCAGATGTGGGCTTTCTTACTCCAGGTATGGGTTCCCACATCCCAAGTATGCATGTCCACATCTTATGTTCCATTGGGTTTTGTTCTCAGGATGCACTGGCCTTCAGGCCTCTTTCTTGCCTTCTGTTCAGTTCAGAAGTACGTTGTTCAGTGTATCACTGTGTTTAGCTTTTGTTTGAGGTCTTCTGCAGCTACTCTCCTCCCGTTCCACGTGGTCTTTCTGAAGTGGCAGGAGAGGACTTGGTGTGTCTTCTTCACCCACAAAGCTCAAGGCCATGGCTTGTGAAGGAACTGCCATGGGACACCCAAGCCTGGCCACAGTCAGCAGCTCTCCAACTGTCATGGACTTCTGTGTTTAAGAATGAGGAGCACAACTTCCGGGGACTGGAGATACTATTTGTAAATCAAGACATCACCCCAGCAGAGAAGCCAAACTCCTGCAACAATGCTAACCCATATGTCCTTCCTGCCCATTGAACCTTTTGAGAACCCCCACAGCAAGGTGTTTCCTTTCATTTCAGGGTGTCTTTTCCTTCTGTCTGAATGGCTATGTCTCTGGAGTATAGGAGTATTGTTTCTAACTGGAGCTTATCAGACTTTCACATTGCTGCTGTTGTTGGAGGGCACACACAGTTCCATGAGGAGGGGGAGGTAGGACACCAACAAGTGATTCACTGGTGGGCCATGCCTGGGTAGTGGATGTGTCCACAAGAGCCCTAAGTGGAACCATGTGTCAAATGCTAAAGACTCAGCTACAACCACCTGCTTTTAAGTCTCTGGCTTTGCTCCCCAAGTGAAATATAATAGCAATGACATTACAAGATTGATTGAAGGCTCACGTGTCCTAGACACTGCATTTAGTGTTTGAGCCGGGCACAGTGGCACATGCCTGTGATCCCAGAACTTTAGAGGTAGAGGTGGGCGATTCAAAAATTTGAGGCCATGGCAGGCCACCTGAGTCCTTGCTTGGAAAAGAAGAAAGTAGACATTATGTTAAATCCTGCATATATTACCTTGTAAAACTAAAGTGAGCCCCACAAAAATCCCACAAGAGAGAAGTGTGATTAGTCCAGTTTTAAAAAAATAAGGAGACATAGCACAGAGTGGTTGAAAAAAATGGCTAAAACAACCCACATAGCTAATGACTGGCTGAGCAAAAATGGCAGACCATCAGAAGACAAGGGGAGAAATGACTTTGTTGGCATCATAGTGTGTGATACTCTGGGGGCATCATAGTGTGTAATACTATGGTGACATCATAGTGTGTAATCATCTGGTGAGCACAGTGTGTAATGATTGGCTTTTGCCCCCACTTCTGGTCAACTTCTCTAGCATGCCTCCGTGATTCTGCTTTAGTTCCTGCCTCCGGGTTCCTGCTAGAATTCCTGCCCCTCATGATGGACTATAAGCTATAAGAGACAATGAACCTTCTCCTCCTCGGGTACCAGATAAACTCAACATGGGTTTCTTTAAAAGCTCCACAGACAGCTTTCTCCACAGCCTTCCCGTTGTACCCATGTGTTATAACACAAATGTGTGGAACTAGTGGTCTCGTTTCTCCCTTGACTCCGGTGGCCCAGAGGTGCACACTCTGGAATTCTCCTACCTTCTAGCTTTGTCTAGTGCAAGGTGCCTTATGCATCTAGACCAGTGGTTTTCACCTTTCTATTGTGGTGACCCTTTAATACATTTCCTCCTGTTGTAGTGACCTACAACAATAAAATTATTTTTGTTGCTACTTCATAACTGTAATTTTGCTATTTTGTGAGTCATAATGTAAATATCTGGTATGCAGGATATCTGATATGCAACCCTTGTGAAAGGGTTTTTTGACCCCCAAAGGAGTCACAACCCACAGGTTGAGAACCAGTGATCTAGAGGTAAAGGATGTCACTGTCAGCAGAAACAGGGGTACAGGACAATGTATAAAAGGTTATTTCAGAGACAATCAGTAATTGACAGCAAACTCTGGCCCCGGAATACATCCACGACAGCAAATCTGCCCAGGAGCCCCACTGAGGACTGGCAAGACACTGGAGAGAGGGAGTCCACGATAGAGTCTCTCAAGGCTCTCCAAGTCAGGTTACCGAAGACAAGCTGCTGCAGAAAAGATTGAGAATGTCAGAAACAGAGGAGCCTGTCCTCATGGGGCCACAGCTGGGGGTGTGGAAAAACTACACCAGACTAGAGCGACAGAACCAGACAGAACTATTTCCCACCTTAGCTTTCCAGGCATTCTCCTGGCTGACACCCCCAAACTAGCCACGTGGGTACTGTTTTCTCACCTGTGAGCCACGGCAATAGTGCTGCTTGTGGAACTGTCACACAGACTCAACAAAGTAGCAGCCAAGCAAGGGCTTGGAACAGCAGAGCGTGGGTGGGTGGTTGGGTCTATTCCCTTGGCCTCTTTCAAATCCACAGAAAGAAGCCTGTAACTTACTTCCAGTGAGGCTCTCTTCCCTGCTCTTCTGATGTATTTGAATCAACTTTCCAGTTGCCTGTCTCCAGAAGGTTCTACCACCTGACCCATGGAGAGCTCTGCAAGGAAATGGCTCAACAGAGATGAGCTGAGCAGGCAATTCCCTTGCTCTCATCCAGTTTTATGGAAATTACATCCAAAAAAAGGCAGGAGCTGCAGCAATAGTTCAAGACACGGTGATACAGGGCAGAGGGGGTGAGGGGTGGTGGGGGTATTTGAGGGGCAGCTCTACCCACTGCCTGGTTCCTGTCTTGAGTGTAGAGGGAGATAACAAGTCATAAATAATAGTTTGCATTTCACTGGATGTTGGGCACATTTCCTGCCAACAGTGCCTCTCACAAGGGCAACTGCTTGACACTTAGGCAAGGGAGTAAGCGGGAGAACAGGACAAGATAAAATTACAAGTGACAGCACAGCCCGTGTCTGCAATTACAATGCATTGTAAACAAGGCGGATTGCAATTCCAGCTGCCAGGCATGGCCGGACTGACAGGGATGGTGCCATCTGAGAGGACAGCAGGCTCCTGCACAGCTGCTCGGAGCCCAGCATGCTGGGAAGGCAGGACACAGGCCCAGAGGAACTGAGCTGTACCATGGAAGCATGGCAAGCAAGGAGGCTGGCAATTTCAAGGGATCAAATGGACAGAGGCAGTTGGAGAGCATCCAAAGAGCACCCCGGATCCACTGTGTGTGTGCACACATGCTTGTGCACATGAACATGCTTAACATGTGTGTGTGTGTGTGTGTGTGTGTGTGTGTGTGTGTGTGATTAGGGAGAAGAGACAAAACTTCAGATCCTGGGAGCATGATCCAAGCATCATTGCAGAACAAAAGAAAACAGCTTTTAGGAGAGAAAGAAAACTGTCCAGTTCTATAGAAGCATCCCACATGTTAATCCTATGATTGACACCACTGGCCAGTTAAGCATTGGCCTGATTCCTGACCTGGTCACTACTGAGCACCTGGTTTCAGGTTGTGGACTGGAGAAGCTGTCAATCTTATGTAAAAGGATGTATAGTTGGGTGTGATGGCAGCTCTCAAAGCTGAGGCATGGGGATCATGAGTTGGAAGTCTGCCTAGACTACACATTATGAACCTGGCTGCAAACTTAAAGCAGAAAGAAGGGAGCTTTTGCTCTTTAGGAGGTAGACAGAGAAACAATGTTTACAAAGGAAGAACACATTTTATCTTAGAGTTTAATACTCAGCTTTCTTTTGACAATGACAATGACCTAGCTAGGTCCGAAGCCAACACTCACCTTGTGCCACTGAAAAGTTCATGAAAACTTTAATGGCAATTTTGTCTGTTACTATTAAAGTGGTTTCTTCTGCCCAGTGCCATTATGTCTACCTGGTGCTGTGTGGCCTGGAGGGTAGAAAAAACCATGGGTGCCATTATAGTGAGCAAATATATAGTGGGGTATTGGAGAGAGAGAGGCAGAATGGTTCATGTCCTGTGGAGAGAGGTGGATCTGAAGAGGCGAAGGCAGTGAGGAACGGACTGATGTGGGTAGCCTGCTTGTTATCCAGGGCCCTAGTGCCATCTGGCCCAGGGCTGCTGCCAAGGGCCATGCTGTCTTGGTCCATAGCCCTGCCACAGCAGTGGTCTGTGTTTATGTTCATGGCTCTTATTACCACCGATGGCTGTGAGGAAGTCGCAGGGTCTAGGCCTCCACCTGTGGCCATGTTGGTGGCCAAGGGCCATACCACCATGGCAGCCATCTCAATCTGAGCAGCCTATGCTGCCATCTGGAGGCATGGTGACATCTGGGCTTGGACCGCTGCCAAGGACCATGTCTGGGTCCATGGTCCTACCAAAGCTGGGCCTGTGTTGATGTACACAGCCCCTGTTGCCATCAAAGGCCACACAGATGCTCAGGTTCTGGGTTGCCACCTGTGGCCATGTTGGGGTCCCAGGGATGTGCTGCTGCTGGAGCCATGCCAATGTGAGTGGCCTACACTGCCATCCAGTGCCATGGTGACATTCAAGCTACTGCTGGCCATGTCTGAGTCTTCGGTCCTGCTGCAGCTGAGGTGAGGTCTGTGTTGATGTCCATTACCTATGTTACCACAGGAGCCCATGTGAACCCATGTGTTGAACCATGTGTTGAAATATGATGGCCCTGCTCAACTGGCCCCACACCTCACTGGCCCTAGGAGAGCTGGCTCTCCACCTCATTGGAGAGCTGACCCTACCCCAAGCTGGATCTGGGATAGTGGGCCCCAATGACCCAGGCACAGGAGAGTTGGCCCCACACTTCATAGGGAAGCTGGTCTTCCACACTTAGGAAAGCTGCCCATACCGTCGATCACGGGTGTGGGAGAGCTGGCTCTGTCACTTGCCTGAGAGGGGATGGTCCAAGCACCCTGAGTGACCAACTCAGCTACCACCCAGGCACACATCCAGAACTTTGAGTTGGCACACATCAACATCTAGCCTATTTATGACCTCTTGGAGTGCCATGAATGGACTAATCCTGAGCAACCATAGCTGCAGAATCTCCAGGACTTGGGTCAACAGCAAGATATCCAAGAGGAGATTCAGTGAGGGTCCACTTTTAATGGTGTACCAGAAGCCAGAGGCCTTGAACATGACCAACAACACATTATACAATGAACATTGGCAAGTAAAGCTGTTTGGACAAAAGGATCTACTGCATGACACACAGCAGGTCCCAATGCCACTGAAATGAGTAAAGAGGTGTTGAAGAGGGGGCAAAGATGGAGGATTGAAGTCATTTTTTTTGTTTGTTAGTTTTTGTTTTGCTTTTTTAAAAATTATTTTTATTTTATTTTTAAATTTTCCTTTGGCAGGGTACACTACAAGGGTGAAGAGTGGATACAGAAGGACTGGGAAATGAATGGGATTGGGGTGCATGGTGTAAAATTCCCAAATAATCAATAAAAAATTATGTTAAAAAAGTTGTTTCTCTAGTCCTTTGTCAACCATTAAACAGACTTTTTAATTAACAGTCTACTATGGGATGCAAACACAGTAGATGATGAGGAAAATAACAACCCTTTCCTTCTCAGCCACCCATTCAAGACAAAGACCTGTTCCAAACAGCACATATTCAGCTGACGGTAGATGTGCAGGGAGAGGAACAGGGGAGCTGGCTTAGGCGTGTAGTAGAAGAGACTGTGGGCTGCAGCACTCAGGGGGTTCTTGCCCACAGTACAGTATGACAAAACCAGAGGGAAAACAGGCTTAACTTGCAGCAGGAGCAACTTAAGTTAGATGCTTGACAACATATGTCTGCTGGAAATAGGAGCCCCACCCTCCTAATGCCAGGCTGGTACCCCGAAGCCAGGCACCTCTGTAATCTGGGTCTTCCTCCCATGACTGTAAAGATGCAGGGCAGCAGGTGGCCTTAGATGCTCCCGAAGGCAGCTGATGGATAGGAGATGGATGTGTGCATGGCTCTTGATGAATGTAGTAATAGAAAGAGAGATGTGATGAGCAACCAGAATCATCATGCTGGCAGGGACTTTAGATTGGCTTCTCTAGACTTATCACTTGGTAATGAAGAAGGGAAACACCCCAGAGAATGTTTACCAGCAGCTGTTTGTATGTGAATATGCATACATATGCATGCATATGCAAATACATATATGAATATGTGCATCTAGTATAAATTTGTGACTATATACATTATTACATACCCACAACATAGAAGTGTATATTATATAACATGTAGATGTACGTGTAATATTTGCTGTCTTTATTTGGGAGGACTGTATTCCCTCCTCTCTGAAGTGTGCAACAGGGACCCAATCCATCACTCCACTGTGTTAACATTAAGTATTACACCTCCAGCTATGAAGGCTAGGTAAGGGACAAGAGGTGCCTGGGGACTTTGTAGCGGTGAGACCAAAGCAGTTTCCTGCTTGTGTGACTGCTTCGTTAATCTCCTTTAAACACCACTTCCATTATGTTACCTGTCTCATCACAGACCTGCAGTTAACTAAGATCTACAGAATGAAGAATAACTCTTTCTTCCCCTAACTAAATATGCACACACAGCTGGAACTAGACATTTCAAAGTGGTTTTGTTTTTTGTTTGTCTTTCCCTAAGAAGGGTGGGACCCTTGTCTTATGCTCTGTTGTGTTAGGAATCTGAGGCCCTTGCCCATATGTTAAATATTTGATGCTTGGTGAAATTCTACCAGAGCTGAATATTTATTTCAGACCTTTCCTATTTCTTTTGCTTATCCACGCTTACGATAGATAGGATCTGCTAGCCAAGATGCCAGGCAACTCTGACAACAGCTCCTTTTTATGTCTCTGTTCTACCAGAGCCAACACATATAAAAGTACCAAACCATAAATCTCCCTATTCGTCAGTTCTAACCTCAGCTACATACTATCCTTCCGTCAAACTGGATTGCTAAGGAGACTTAGTATCACAGCTAAACATTTAGATGCTGTCTTGGGAGAAAAGGAATACTACCTCTGAGACTCAATCCTCAGAAACAGCCTGGCTATGTGGAATAAGGTCTCTCACAGTCTTTTGTGTGTTGCTCATCCAAGGGAAGCCCATGGCCAGGTGGTAAAGCAGCCCTGCAGAGAAGCCGGTTTGGTAATGGATCAACCACCACATGGGTGAGCATGCATAGCTTTTCCATTGTATCATGGTCTTTCTGTTTATGTGTGGTTCACAGTAATCTCCTTGAGTCTCAGCTTTTTCACTTGTGAAACAGGAAAAATAACTTTAATTCTTGCAATGATACCAAGGTATCAAATGAGATGTAAATCTTTGAGAGTGGTATCGGCCACACAGCGCATCATCTCTTTTCCCTCATGAGCTGTCTTTCGATAGCCTGGCATTGCTTGACCTTCAATTATGGCTTTGTTTCACTCATCCATTCCCCCTAAAGTTAGTGACCTGGATTTTCTCTGCTTGCTTTACAGGCTGCCAAGACTGATATCGCTTTGACACTAGCCACCATTTGGATGCTGTGCTCTTCAGTAGTTACACTGCCCCCTGTTGGACTTCTTCTCTTCCGAAGTTTCTGCTACGCAGTCCAGCATGGTGACACACACCTGTAATCTCAGATGGCATTCTGGCTTCATTTCTGTCGCTCTGACCAATACCTGAGAAGAGGCGTGGCATGGATGAAGAAAGGGCTCACTTGGGTTGCCAGTCCAGGTTATAGGCCACCATTTCAGGGAAGCCAAGGCCAGAACTCAAGCCACTGTCACATCACACCCACAGCCAAGAGCAGAGAGAAATAAATGGATCCTTGCTTGCTTACATATCGTTTTCTTCACACACACAGTTCAAGGCCCAGCCCACAAAATGGTACAGCCCACATTCGGGGTGGACCTTCCACCCCACCTCAATCAAGACAACCCCACACAGGCATGCCCACAGGCCAGCCTGATCTAGATAATCTTCTTTTCAGGTTTTTCTCCCCCAGGTAATCCTAGGTTGTAGCCGCTTGACATTTAAAACTGATCATCATAGATGCTAATGCAGAAGAACTTCTGGTTGAGATGCGGACTTGGGAGTAGCTATGTGAACCTGGGAAGTGAATTTAGCTGTTCTGTTTGTAAAATGGAGGTAGGAATAGAATCTACTCATGGGAGGAAGCCGAGGATGGCATGAGACGATACCATGTAAGCCAGGGAAGATCGCAAGCCTAGCCAGGGAACACCGTAGCAGGCCCCTCCTGGAACACCGCAGGTGAAAGGGTTTCCTGGAGAAAGAGTATCTTGGCAACCAGGGACCAAGGAATGCCACTAAAGTCACACCGTGCAACAGACCTTTCGCAAGAGATTTATTGGGGAGGGTGTGGGAGGCCAGCTCCCACCTTTTCAAGAGTTCTCATGAGGAGGAGTGAGGGATAGGAAAATATTAGCTAGAAGCGTAGTGTAGAAGAGAAAAACAGAAATACAGGATAGCTTCGGGAGGACCTGGGTCAATAGCCAATGGTTTTTTTTTCATTTATTCAAAAGGGTTTTTTATAACGATGCCAAGGGGTGGGGCAAGATCAAACCCCACAAAGAGTATAGACCCCTCCAAACACCTGGTAACCACGCCCATGACCAAGTCACCCCCTTATGTAACCCTCCTGGATAAAGCCAGCTTAGATTCTCAGACCCTGAGTAAGTTCTCACTAGGAAACCTCTGTGTCTCCACAGAGGGGGTGACACAAAATGGCTGCCTCCAAGCAGGGATAGAAACAGCTATGGACCAGACCATGATGGCTAGCTTTATATGGGATCTGGAACCATGAGCATAGGGAAAATACGCAGCAGAGGAGAAGGTGGAAACATGTTGCGTTGGCAATTAGTGAGGACGGGGGTTGACACTAAGTCATTGAAGGCGGGGAGGAACCTGGTTCTGGAATATGGGCAAAGGACTTTTGGTGGTTCTCAGTGTGCCAAACAGCAGGAGAGCCAGCCAGCACTGGGGAAGGTCCCTCTCTTTTCTGAGTACTTCTGTTGGACCTATTGCTTCCTGACTGAGCATTTGCTTATTTTTAAGACACTTCAAATTACTTTGATGTCGTGTATTTCCTGACCCCTCTTTCAAGAACTAAAGTTGCTCTGTGTTTAGATGTAGCCAGCATGAAATCAGTGACATGGATTCTTCCTTCCAGAGCCTTAAAAAATATTTTGAA
This sequence comes from Peromyscus leucopus, assembly GCF_004664715.2. Taxonomy (NCBI): domain Eukaryota; kingdom Metazoa; phylum Chordata; class Mammalia; order Rodentia; family Cricetidae; genus Peromyscus; species Peromyscus leucopus. Next base: position 42,278,298 of record NC_051069.1, on the reverse strand, counting down.
GGGAGTCTCTTGGTGCTAGCAGCTGTTGTAGAGTTTCTCTTTGAGACTCCCTAGTCTTTTTCTTTAAGACAGTGGAGGTAGAGAGAATATTGCAAGGGACTATGTGTTCACTGCTTTATTATAATCTATTGCTCTGCAACACACAGCACAACTCACAATAGGCTCTTGTCACTTTAGAGCTTCAGGGACTAGCAGTCTGGGCACACTCTCCCAGGGTACTCCTGGCTCAAGGTTTCTGAGGGGTTATAGCACGTTTTTTGGTTAGGACTGTTGTCACCTCTGAGGGCTCAACCAGAAAGGAGGAGATGTGTTCCAGCTGGCTCCTGTGATTGTTGGCAGGTGTTTGTTGCTCATCAAGTGAGCCTCTCTAGGATGCCTCATCTCCTATAGGATGCCTCACCACCTGCAGCTGCCTTCATCCAGGGTGAGCAATCCAAGGAGAAGTGAGAGAGCTTGCCTATGTACCTTAATCGTGGTAGTGACATGTATCCCATTCTTCTTCCACATTCTGTTTGCAATTGACTAAAGATTCTGGAAAGGAGTACCCCCTCCCCTACACACACACACACACACACACACACACACACACACACACACACACACTGCACATCCTATAAAGGCTGGCTAAATATTTAGAATGTCAATGACTATAGAGAGTTGAAATGCTGTAGGTCCAGCATCTGATTAACAAGTATCTTGGACTACCTTTAGCCCTTTTGGGAACTCACCTCTGTATCTCACCTAGCTTAACAACTTAATGTGACTATCAGGTAAGACCTTTTGGAAGGCATTAACTTAGCAGACCACTAAATTCCATCAATCCCAGAGGTAAGAACACCATTATATAGTAATAGTATCTCAGCCTATAGCAGAGGTTTCTCTGCTTCGCTGCAACCTATTTCCACCAATGTATTTTTAAAAGTGCTTTGATTTGTGACATTCTTTGTTCTTTGTTTGTGTACCATAGAAACCTTACAAAACTGTTACCATGTCAGAATGTGGAATTTTGAGTATCCCTAAATCTGTGTTCTTGGGCCATTAGGCTATATAATAAACTACCTCTTTGAAGTGAGAGCTGTGTTTAGTTTGTTTTTATGTTATTGGTTATAATTGAGTCAATAAACACAGGCCCTGCTCACGAGGAGGGGATTGCACAAGGACATTGTGGAAGTTTGATTAGGAATGGCCCCCACAGACTCTTGTGTGTGAGTACTTGGCCCATAAGAAGTGGCACTATTAGGAAGTGTGGCCTTGTTGGAGGAGGTATGTCATTGTGGAGGCAGGCTTTGAGGTCTCATATATGCTCAAGCCACGCCCAGTGTGACAATTCACTTCTTGTTACCCGCGGATCAAGCTGTAGAACTCTCAGCTCCTTCTCCAGCGCCATGTCTGCCTGCACACCGTCATGCTTCCTGCCATGCTGATGATGGACTAAACCTCTGAACTGTAAGCCAGTCCCAGTTACATGGTTTTCTTTATAAGAGTTGCCATGGTCATGGTGTCTCTTCACAGCAATAGAAACCCTAACTAAGACAGATATGATTATCTTTTTAAGGTTAGGGCTAAGTTCCCAGGAGCTCTCCTGGTGGGCATCTACCAACTATCTATGCCAACTGTGACCTCTAGAGGGGTCACTGCAGTGACTTTGAGTTTCCAATAAAGAAGGAAGACCTAAAATACTGTTTGAATGCACTAAGTTCCCCCTACATACCTGTGAGAGAATGTAATCTCATTGGCCTTTAAAGGCGGGTTACTACTACAGGCAAGATTAGGTTCAGCATGAGCTTGTGGATTTGCTCCAGAGACAGTGGGGGAAGTTAAAACACTGAAGTTTGATTCTGGTAAATCATGAGCATTTGCCTGGCCAGAGAGAAAAGAGGAAAGACAGTAAGGAAAAAAAAAAAAAAAAAAAAAAAAACACATAAACAAATGGATGTGACCAGAAGCCACAGCGGACGTGGGGCGTGGAGGGGGGGGGAGTTTTCGGGGTGGGGGTGGGGGAGGACGGACAGACACCAAAGGAGGCTGAATAGAGGCAGAGAAACATTTCAGGGCTGTCTTTCAGCTACAGTAGTCTAGAGTGGGTAAGAACTGCACAAGCTTCTTTATAAAGTTTTAAAGGCACAGCCTAGCTGGGAAGAAAGGAGGGCGTGGGGTCTAAAGCTTTCGAGATCTACCTGGACTTTGGGCATCTGGGATTCTGGAGGGAACCGCACGTTTACACCAGCGGCCATAATCTAGCCAAAATGGTGAAGGGTGGTTTTGGCGCCCCCTGTGGGCCAAGGGGAGAGGTTTCGGGCTTGCGAACGGGTCCTCCGCCTTCCGCCTTTTCCCTTCAGCGATTCAAACCGCCAAGAGGGTCTCTTGAGCGCCTCCGGATGCAAACTTTCCCCCCAGGCAGCCCATGGAACTAGTCCATGGCAGCCAGCCTCCAGCGTGGTTCCCCAGCCAGGCCAGCTGGCAGGAAGGCTGCCGAGGCAGCAGATCTGACGAAAGAATCCTCAATCACATTTACATGTGCATGGTGCAAAAAAGGGAAAGGAAGGGGGGAAGGGAACCCCTCCGGAATCCAAAAAGAAAGTCACTAAGTACTCCACATTAAAAAAAAAAAAAAAAAAAAAAAAAAAAAAAAAAGAGGAGACTCAGCCACCGGCTTGATTTGTCTCAGATGTTCTCAAATCGCTGTCCTTAAAAGCTCTGCTTCCCTATCTTCCTTCTCCTCCCGTCATCCAATTGCCCGAAGAAAGTCTCTAATTTTGCCTTAATTTGTGCCTCGGTTGCAGGAACAAAACAGAACGTCACTGAAGCCCCCGCCCCTCCCCCTTGGCACTCAGCAGCTGCACTTCCTCAATGGCCTGATAGCTGCTTTCTCCCCCTCCATTCCCCAGTCTTTGCCAAAGGACCCTCAGAGCACTAGGCTCAGGGCAGCTTCCAAACTGACAGACATCCAGCGTTTGCATGTACAGCTGCGAGTCCCCCAAAGCCTCTCAGGAATGGGGGTGCAAGTTGTGGTTCAGGGAAGAGCAGAGCACAATGGTTTGCTGTCATGTGGCACATGCCGGGCTCTCTCAAAAAACTGCAGCTAATCTCGGGCATCTTGCCAGGAATCCGGTGGAAGGGCGTAGTAACAAATTTGGGTGTTTACATCATTTCTCAAGTAAAAGAATAAACACATGCAGCCTCCTTATTTCTTTACAATTGAATCCTTTTGGAATATCCGATGACATTGTTTCCCTATTAACTCCTAGGGCTCAGAGTATATTTCTCAAATACAGCCCTGGCTTGAACCAGAGATGCCCTCAGGCAGAGTCCTCCCTTCCCACCCTCTCAGGGAGGCTAATTTACCTCTCCTTTAGTGGTCTCCACTCCTGCCTCTACCTAGGAAGAACATTGAGAAGCGCTTCTAATTAATCTTTGTAAATTGCTGTGCAATCCCGGAGGCTAAAGGCAGAGTATTATTAGAAAGTGCTGGCTGGGTTGGTAGTGGCCATAAAAACTGGGTGCTGACCAGATCACTTTTGGGGCTGCAATTATTGAGAATGGTTGCAAGTGGCTTTATGTGATTGGGTACTTCACAAGTCCTCAAGAAAAGCACAGGGCAGCCACCTGGAGACACACACTCAACTTGTGACTCTAGTCTCCAGCAGGTGTCAGCACCTAGGGGTTGCAGCCAGTTAATCTGTGACCTTTTTGCTTTTACCAGTCTTAGTGCGCAATAATAGTCTTCTCTTCACCACAGCAGCCTTATTTTCTTAGGTTATACTAGTCAACTATTGTGCTGTGTCATCGCCATCAAAAGAAGGTGAGGACGGTAGCTTTTCAGATGTTTACATGTGCATAGACGTGCATAGAGACCACATTCACACACTTTCCTTTCCAGTATATTAGGGGGTTTTTGTTCTTGTTTTTAAAAGATTTATTTCATCTTAATTATGTGTATGCTTTATGTCTGAATATGAGTATGTGCACATGAGTGTAGACACCAGCAGAGGGAAGAAGGAAAGTGCCCAATGCCCTAGAGCTGGAGTCCACAGGCTGTGAACAAGAATGCTGAGAACTGAATTCAGGAACCTTGCAAAACCACAGCGCCATCACTTCAGCTCCCAGCATATTATTCTACATTACCATTAGTTAGTGTTTATTTCATACTATGTCACATATATGTTAAACTTCACAGATATGTATGCATAAGAGAAAGACAACCTGCATGGGTTTTCACACCGCTTTCCATTTCAGGCATCCACTGAGGGTGAAGGACTACAGCCTCTTGGGAAGGTTCCTGGCTTGCTATGGTTTGGGCTCTGATAGAGCATCCTTTTTGTTATTTTTTAGGATCTAGAAAAACAAGTCACTTGTGGCTAAAATGAGCCTTCAGGTCAAGGGGCCTCCAAGGTGTTAGGTGTGTGTCTAGGTAGTTCTTCATTCCGTCCTATTTGGAGACTCTTGGGACAAGGGATTCAACTGATTCAAGGGTAGAGACGAAAGACTTCTTAGGTTTGTTTATGGAGACCCAAAGAGCAGAAACAACCCATGTGCAATTCAGGATAAATGGCTTTACCTCAGCTTTGTTATGTGTTTCTGATCCTGTGGAAGGATGTTTCAATAGTTCCTGCCTGGAAACTGTTGTGTGATATGAGGCAGGGCATTGCTCGCCTCTCTCTGTGAGTCTCCATCTGTGTTGAACAGATATGAATCCACACTTCCTAGGACACTTGGTTGGGTAACTAATTAAAGTTCAGAAAATGCTCTTTGATCTGGGGAAGGCCCTGTGTCTGAAGGGAGGGCACACTACGTCCCTGATTTGTTCATTTGCTTGGGTGATTTTTCTAGAGGCATATGAAAAATACCCAGCAACGGCAGTTTATTATCTTGTGTTAACACAGATATTTCGCTGTAATACCGCATGAAAAAGATATCTTAGATTTACTGTTTTAATATCTATTTGCTACTAGGACTTTAGAATTAGATAATGGGAAGTCCATGATATATTGGGGGATATAAGGCACTGAGTTACTGCTAAGGGGCTTGAAACTTCTCTGAAACGATTTAAATTCCAGGTTCTGAGAGATGAGGCAGTCTTCTCTTCCCAGAGCCAGCAGGATGGCATTCAGCATAGGAGTCTTAATCCAATTGGAAAACCCCAGAACATAATCTCTTCTATTGGAACTAAGGGCTCAGAGACCAGCTTCTACTATAACTTCCCAGGCACTGTGGAAATAGGTTAGTGATGTGTTGGATCATCAAAGGGAGCAAGACAGACTGGAATCCACATGTAAAAAGGGAAGCATTTCCATGAGCCTATCCAGCCACACGTGGAGCCACTGTCCTTAAGAAAACCATTCTACTATATTTCTTTAAGAGCCCAGTTAAAAGGAAGTCTCAGACAGCATAATAAAATCTGGAAAAGCAGAGAGTTGAAGATCATGGTGCACACGGGCCCCAACTCTGATGCTAGGGCGTTACCCCCAGACTCAATAAATCTGAGAAGAGATTATCTTATAGTGGATACAGGGAATGTACCAGTGATAATCAGTTATCAATACGCATTGCGGTCAGGGATCGTGACAGCTAATTTTGGCTGTCAGTTTGACAAACCCGACATGAGAAAACTTCAGCTGACGAATTGACTCTGTAAAGTGGGCTGTGTCTGTGTCTGTGGGGGCATTTTCTTAATTACTAGTGGACGTAGGAGAGGCCAGCCCACAGTGCTGTTGCTAGGCCTGCGAGCCCCAGCTGTGCAAGAAAAGGAACTGAACAAGCCGAAGCGATGAAGCCAGCAAGCAATGTTTCTTGATGGCCTTTGTCTCAGTTCCTACTTCCAGGTGTCTGCACGAGTTCTGTCCAGGCTCCCCTCTCAAGGACGCACTATAACCTGTAAGCTGCAATCAGTTCTCTCCTCCACAAGTTGTTTTTGGTCAGTGTTTTATAACAGCCACAGAGAGCAAACTGGGATAGAGATGGGTTACAATACATGATGGTGGTCCCAGAAGATAGCTGGCCTCTTGGTGTCTTAGCTGGCTTAGTTTGTGTGATTCTGTTATGATGTTGACACAGGAGAAATCACCTAAGACACGTTGCTCAGAATGTCACCCTGCAGTTAGGCAGCAGCTGACAGCAACATCGTGGATAAAGTACAGAGTGTTAACTCTATACCTGAGAGATGCCATCTTAAAGGCTTTGGGATCATTACTCCTGTATTCAACCCTTAGGTAAAAATAGGATTCCTTTCTTCAAATGAGACAGGATCATCCAAAATAAAAACAAAATGAAACGAAACGAAACGAAACGAAACAACCCCTCCTCCACCCCTCCACCTCCCCCCTCAAAAAAAAATATCAACCAACAAACAAAAAACTAATGGGCATGAAAGACACAATTTAAAATGCAGGCAGTGCAATACCAAAGCACAGCTTAACCACCAAGTTAACTTTAGCAATATATTCCTTAAATTTAGAAGTGTTACTGCTAGACGCTATAAAAAGCTGAGGGGTTCATTTACATATAGTTAGCATTCTGGAGGGAGAGGCCAATGAGAAGCAAGGAGAGTGAGACAGTTTCTGCCATGTTTCTCACATGCTGCAGGGTGCCAGTCAGTGTCCATTCTTGTCGGTAGTTCCCTTCTCGATAATAGTTCCCTATTGTTGTTGTTCATTTCGAAAAGCTCTCAGGGTGGAGAAAACAGGCAGGGGCGTGGCTTTGAAGATGTAGCCATACTGCTTCACTCTAGGGCTTGTCTTCTACTGAGACAGGTTCTTTAAGGGTAGGGAGGGTAGAGACCATTCAGTGACGTTCATTTGCACAGGGACAGATCAGCGCCTCTTGGCCACCCTTCCACTGAGTTGCAACTCAGCTCCTGGGGTGGGGGGGATTTGAAATCCCCAGCATGGAAAGCTTGCACAGAACAGCATCAATGTGTTTTCCTCTGAAACACAGGAGGTCTGGGGGACTTAGGATGGTTAGGGGAAACAGCTCATCCAGAGAATAAGCAGGGTAAGTAAGGGTCTGGTTGGGGCTTTGGATTAAGTGTCAGCTTGGAAGCATCCCTTGGGTACCTAAAAGGAAAGAAGGCTTGTGGAGGCCAGCCAATGTTTGGGACTGAATCCCAAGCAAAATGGAGTCTGTGATGGTAAGTGCCATAGAATCGAGCTGAACTTTGAACTGGGCCACGTTTCCAAAAAGACACTTTGTTTTTTGACCTTTATTGGATCTCTGCCTGTTTCTTGAAGCCTTCATTATAGCATCATGGTCTTGCCCTCTGGGGATAAAGGGAAAGATCAGTGTCTACATCGGCGATGTGGAAGAGAAGAGAGGTGGAGATGCACAGTTATGATGAAGAGCTGGCAGGAGCTGGTTGCTGAGACCTGGGGATTTGTGGAGAACCTTAGACACATGGGAGAGAGAGTCTGCCCCTGGGAAAGGGACTGAGTGAGAACAGAACGCAACCAAGAAGACTGAAAAAGTGTCTGGTCAGAATGAAAAAGCATTCTTTGTCTTGAATATAAGTGTGGTATGTCTCAAATTTCATTCTCTTTAGCAGTGGCCCTGAGCTTTGCAATACATAAAATTTCCTACCCACCCCCGAGTTTTGTCTCCCTACTTATCAAGTAGGACCCTCATTTTTCCACCTTCTGACAGCCTCCACGATTTCGTGAATTTCTATGTCTCCTAGGATTGTGGTTCCTAGGGTCAGTCTGCAGAAGGTTCATGATCCCAATCACAAGGCCAAGAAAAGGAGCTCCCCTCCCCATCTCTGTAAGAAGGGCAGTTGTATTAATGAACGAGACAAGCATTACAGGCAAGGAAAGGAAACTCCACTTAGGCTCCTGATTTCAGACTTAGAGAAAGCCTTGAGATCCGGGAAAATCAGAAAGTCATTTTAGCCACAGCATCTCCTTCTCACCCTTCCTGCACTCTCAACCACTCTCCCCTCTGGCAGGGCCCTTTTTTGAAAGAAGTCATCTGGTGAGTTCTCAGCCTAGCAGATCGGTGCTAACCCACTCGGGATCCTGACTAAAGGTGTCCAAGCTTTATGCTGTGGCTTCCAGATTCTATTTTTCTGTGTATATGGCATGAGCTATAGCTGCCCTCTGAGGGCAGGGTGGCAGGTGGGTGGGAGTGGGCCAAATCACCGTCTGTGGCCTCGAAGTCCTGATGTGTAATCACAGCTCAGCTATAGACTGTAATATGGCTATAAAGATCTCAGAACCACAGTATATGAGAGTTATGCCTGAAATGAAGTCCAATCTGTGATAAAACAGCCAGCATTAATGCCACAAATATGTGACAGCGGGCAGAGAAATGACTGATTGGGGATGTTTATAAATATAGAAAGTGAGCTGCTCATGGCATCCAATAGAGGGGGTTAGCAAAATGAAGACAGATGGCGGGCGATTAGCTCTCACATTCCTTTATGGCTGCCAATCCACTGATGGCTTGCCGCTCAGCTTCATCACTAGCCTCCTGGTGGGGCCCTCCAGGTACTTTACAGGACCATCTCTACCTTCTGGGTGGTTCTCCTCCTAGAGAGCCACTGCTTATTTCCCAAGGATGAGTTCCACAAGGACAGCAGTGTAAGCTGATACCCAGGGAGACATTCCAAAGATGGCATTGATCCGTTAGAAAGACAGCCAAAATCCTGGGGCTTGCTCAACTGTTTCGTGGCAGTTTTCATAGAAATATAGGATATCATGTTGAGAGAATTTGGAGACTCCCTTCTAGCCTAGCACTATAAGTAATGCTGATATACCTCAAGGCTCCTTTTCCAAGTGATGAGAAGCATACCCTTTCCCAAGAGGATCCATCCTTCTTTGTCATGGTGTTGACCTCTAAGTGAGTTAAAGTTCTTTTTTCTAGAGCTTCTGTCTCTGGTCCTTGGCTGCATCATAAACAAGGATCAACCAGTCTTCCATCTCAGAAAGACCTACAAGGATCAGGAGGGGTAGACATGGCCTTGGTCTCCTCAGTGGAACTCCAGGGACTCTATTCTTGACTCACAAATTTTGTGCTTCTCTCAGATTAATCATAGCCTTAGCCAACTGAGGTGGTTTGAAAGAAAACGGCCCCCAAAAGGAGTGACACTATTAGTAGGTAGGGCCTTGTTGGAGTAGGTGTGGTCTCATTGGAGAAAGTGTGTCACTGTGGAGGTCTCATATATGCTCAAGTCATGCCCAGTGAGACAGACCACTTCCTGTTGCCTGAGAGTCAAGACGTAGGACTCTCAGCTCCTTCTCTAACACCATGTCTGCCTACATGCCATCGTGTCATATCATGATGATAATGGACTAAGCCTCTGAAAATGCAGGCCACCCCAATTCAATGTTTTTCCTTTAGAAGAGCTGCGATGGTCATAATGTCTATTCATAGCAATAGAGACCCTTACTAATATACTAACCCAGGCCAAGATACACCTTATCACAAAGTTCTCTGATGACTGTCTCAGGCTCTGGGTACTGCAACAACCTGATGGTGTGTCTTGTTCACCCTGGTGCGTACTGGTTCCCCCTGATGTATGTTCATATAGTTTTGCATAGAATAAAAGGTGAAATGACTCCTACTACTGGATTTTGCAGGAAATCTATATTTGGTAAAAACAGACATGTTTTCACTCTGTCTTTTCTACCCTGCATAACTAAGGTTTACCCCTCCATCCTGTCAGACAATGCATATTTTCAAGTTGTGTCTCAGCCATGCTTTTCATTAGAGGACCATTCTGCTCTCAAAATGCTACAGATTTGAGCATGCAATGTCTCAACCCTTCAGACCCACCTCCATCAGTTGCTAGCCTCGCTCTATCATTGCATTTCTTTTATACCCTTAAGTACCATTTCAGTCCTTACATTCAGCTGACTTGCTGCTGCACAGTTCTGGTTCTCAGCTGGCTCCCTGGCTCTCCTCTTGTCACTGTCTTTCTAGGCATATGGGCCTTGACCACATCCTGAACAGAGTGTTCTGTTTGGATTATATTCACTTTCTCTCCCAAGGGCAAATGGTCTTGCCTCAAATCTTCTCAGTTCAGCTGTGCACCTAGTGCCAAGCAGTGGAAAGAGTAAACACTCCGTATTGCCTCATTGAACTGGATCCTTTTAATGATACAATGAGATGGGGAGCTACAGAGCTATTCCTACCTATAGGTGCAAAGACTGGGCACAGAAAATCTGAGTAACTTCCTTATGGCTAAACATCTAGTGACTAACAAGTCCAGAATTTATCCCAGTGTCTGTGTGTAGATACTGCTGTATGCCCTTAGTCTCTTATGTCTGTTTCCATGCATGAATACGTGCTCTTTCTGACCTGCCACCCTTTCTTACAGTTTTCCTTTTCTGAATCCACAGTGTCCCTAGTGTACTGGCCTTTCTTCCCTAACTCTTCATCTGGGACTCAACTCTACCAGAACAACCTTTTCAAAGAGCCCTTACCTCTTGCAGTTTGCTAGATTAAGCCCGAATCTGAGATAAGACATGATACCAACCTGCATTTGAATACTTTGCCTTGGAGACCTAATTATAAAATACTACATTTTTTTTCCACATGAAATTTCATTATCTTTTCATTCTGCTGGCTTGACGAAATCTTTCTGTAATAGATCACCTGAGAAATTTGCTTTTCTTCCCAAATCCATGTCATCCATAAGTTTGATGTGTCGTCCATCACCATGTCTTCATCCAAGCTGCTGATGGAGGTATTTAATGACAAAGGGCCCAGCCAGTGTCAGGTGTAGCCTGGCAGGCCAACTTGACAGCTTGATAGGGATCAATTAGTCATTTATCACCTGTAGGTGCGTGTTGTCCATCCACTTTGCCAGTATTTGCGGTAAAGCTTTTGGCCAATGAAAGCCTTACACAAAGGCTCCTAAGATGCCCTGCTGAAATGCCCATTCACTGTGCCCACTGCACTTCCTGCAGAGCAATGCCAGCTGAGGAAATGAGGTTTGTGTGACTTGTGGTGATATTTTATTTGTGCAACCCAATAAAGTTTATCTGAGGATCAGAGGAAAAATCCAGGTACTATATTAGACATAGGAGTCAGGCAATGGTAGCACATATCTTTAATCCTATCACTTGGGATGCAGGGATCTGTCTGGATCTCTGTGAGATCAAGGCCACATTGGGAACAGAGCCAGGCATGGTGGCACATGCCTTAAATTCCAACACTAGTTAACCATTGAGGTCTGAAGGTCTCTACAGACAGACAGGAAGTGACAGAGCTGGGCAGGAAGAGGAAATGATGTAGCTAGACAGAGAGAGCAAATGATATAGAAGAACAGAAAGGCATATAGGCGTGGGTATGCAGGAAGTAGCACTCTTTGGAGACTTAGGTGTTGGTGAGGTGAGGTTACCTTGTGGCTTTTCCTATTCCTCTGATCTCTCAGGTTTTCACCCATATATCTGGCTCCAGGTTTTTATTTAATAAAACCGTTTAGCAATTTGTCTACAGTGACTTGACTTAGTCTTAATAAATCAAAGGAAGTGGGAAATTGTTATTAACCCATAGGAGTCTAAAGGAGTCTATGCTTTAGAGCATCTGCCTTTAAACTGAAGCTTAGGGAGTCCTGGATTTCCTTGGAGGCACTCAAGAGATTCCTGCAGGAAACTAGGGTCCAATAGTAGCCATGATTTCAGCTACCTTCCTAAGAAGGTCTAATATTTTATATATTACAATAACATTGTAGGTCCCTTTTTTAAAAAAAAAAAAAGGTGACTGACAAACTATAATTTGAAAACCACTGCTTTAAAAGGAGAAGTAATCCGTCTGTCTGTCTGCAGCCATATTTGATTGCTATCTTGAATGGTACTCAGGACACTCTGCTAGAGACATCATTATCCACATTTGTTTTATGCCTCCAGAAGTCCTACAAGACTTGACAGATGGCCATAGGACAGAATGTCTGACCTAGTCCATTAATGAAATACACACAACTAATCGTCTCCAAAGAATCCTGTTTCTTCACTAAGTGATCTTCTCTGAGGCTGTGTCCTTAACTTCAGCATTTATGGGGTTCTCCTATCTTTGGGGTATTTCCAAATACACACCTTCTTCACCCTTATGATAGGCCTAATGAGGAAGATGCAGTTATCACTTACCTTCAGGAAATTGATGCTAAACAGAGATTCAGTAGTCTCTTTGTAACTATATAGTCAGTAGTCAGAAGAACCACATTTCAAAAGTGGTGACCTAGAAGTCTTTGAAATTTGCCTTTATCCCACATGGCAACATCTTATTTTCAGTGGGTTGAGCACTGGTATTTCTGGGTGCCTCCAACAGGCTAGACATTGTGCAAGGCGTTTACAGAGATTAACTTATCTAGTCTCACAGAACCCATGCCAATGGCAACAGTTTCACACTTAGTTTTGCAGAGGAATCTGAGGAACTTCTCCAAGGTTGCTTGGGAGAGCTAAGATTCAAATGCAGGTCATCTAGCTCAAGACATTTTAACACTAACAATTATCTTCTTATTTGTATTAGCATTTATTGTATCCAAATTCACAGGTGTGATTGCCATTGCTCTTTCTTGAGGGGTTTGGAAGCTCTACATATCTCCATATGCTTTTCTATGTGACTTTATCATCAGGGATTAGCCCTTTCTTTTGTATTATGCCCTCCCTCTTTCTTTCCTTCCATGAGCTTGAAGAATTCAGCTCTGGGCTTCACACATGATAGGCAGGTACTCTACTGCTGAACCCCATCCCCAACCCAAGTTAGGCATTTTCTTTTGTTCAGGTGGAATTGGTCTTTGGACTTCAATCAAGGTTTGTTGTCAATGAGATTCTCTCCAGTACATCTGATTGAGAGTCAAACACTGAGATAAAAGTAACAGAAGCATACATGACCTCTGATTATTTGGGGGGAAGCATGGTTTGGGTACCCAGTGGCGACTGCAGCTCCAGAGAACAGCACCCAGAAACAAAGTGTGCCCAGGGCCTCAAGGGAGTAGAGTGATGATTTATCTACAACCCATTTAGCTATGGGCCAATCGTGCCTCAGACATCAGCATCCTGTTGTTCTCTCTTATCTATTCCAAATGTGCTGAAGAAGAGTAAAAAGGACAGAAGCCTACACAATATATTTCCTATGTGAACAGAGCCACACTCTGAAGCAGGGGATTCTGTGGTGTTAGCTTGTATTTCTGATGGGAGTACTTCCCCTGGTCTAATTGGCAGGGGCAGAGTAGGGAAAGGGAGCACAAATCACAGTGCCTCCCTCCTTCCAGCCCTGCCCCTAACCACTCACTGGAAGGCTGGCTTTCTGCTGACGTATATATATTTCTATTACCTATTGAGTAGGAAGGAAGATAACACACCTGAATAGCATCAGACAAGGAATGAAATGAAATTTTAACCCTGGTGATGTAAGATGCATTGCACTTCTCCTTTTAGACTCTATTTGCCACTTCAGATAATTCAGCTGGGATCCCCAGAGAAGCCAGTGGGCCTGAAGACAGCAGCAGGCAGAGGTACCACGGGTCCTCTTAGCATCTGCCTGGTGGTCTTAGGAAGGACTCATTTTGAAAGAGGGCTCTGGTTGAGCTTGCCTAGGAGAAGAATTAATCTCTAAGTGATTCTAAGAGAAAAAATAAACAAGGTCGTTTCCACTCACAGTGGTAGAAAACTGAAGTCACAGAAAGCTTGTCCTCCATTCCTATCTGATGGTTCGAGTCCCTGCCTGCACTCTCCGGCCATCTGAGTTATCACATAGGCTAACCTACAAGCTTCACTGGGAGGCAGTAGGCAGGAGGCATTTCCTCTTTTCCTTTCCACATCTTGAAAGGCAGGAATTTTATAGATGGACAAACACAAGAAACACAGAGGTGACTCCTCAGAGCCAGAATGTACTGCCGCCACTTTTCCTTCTTTCAAAGCTGCTTTCATGGGTCAAGATTTTTATTAAAATGACATAAAAGTGCACGGCTACAGGCATAGGTTAGGTTAGGATTCACTGCACAGCTTTCTCGCCCTCTTCCAGATTGCAGTAGTTTGGATCTTAAATATCCCTCTCCAGTGATAAGAATTTCCAGGGTGAGCCTATTCGGAGATGCAAGGAGCTTTAAGGGTGGGAAGCAAAGGTTCTTAGGTCACTGCAGGTGTGTCCTTCAGGAGGACTGAAGTCCTGACTGTTATGTCTGTCCTTTTGTTCACAGGCTCATGAAACAAGAGGTGGCACACTGCCACATGCCCCTGCTGCAATGGACCCTGTTGCAATGGACCCTGCTTCAGTGGGCCCTGCTGCAATGGGCCCTGTTGCAATGGGCCCTGCTGCAGTGGACCCTGCTGCAATGGGCCCTGCTGCAATGGGCCCTGCTGCAATGGGCCCTGCTGCATTGGACTCTCTTGCAATGGACCCTGCTGCAATGGGCCCTGCTGCAATGGGCCCTGCTGCAATGGACCCTGCTGCAATGGGCCCTGCTGCAATGGACTCTCTTGCAATGGGCCCTGCTGCAATGGACTCTGCTGCAATGGACTCTCTCGCAATGGGCCCTGCTTCAATGGGCCCTGCTGCAATGGGCCCTGCTGCAATGGACCCTGCTGCAATGGACCCTGCTGCAATGGACACTGCTGCAATGGACCCTGCTGCAATGGACTCTCTTGCAATGGACCCTGCTGCAATGGGCCCTGCTGCAATGGACCCTGCTGCAATGGACTCTCTTGCAATGGGCCCTGCTGCAATGGACTCTGTTGCAATGGACTCTCTCGCAATGGGCCCTGCTTCAATGGGCCCTGCTGCAATGGGCCCTGCTGCAATGGACCCTGCTGCAATGGACCCTGCTGCAATGGACCCTGCTGCAATGGACACTGCTGCAATGGACACTGCTGCAATGGACCCTGCTGCAATGGACCCTGCTGCAATGGACCCTGCTGCAATGGGTCCTGCTGCAATGGGCCCTGCTGCAATGGGCCCTGCTGCAATGGACCCTGCTGCAATGGACACTGCTGCAATGGACTCTCTTGCAATGGACTCTCTTGCAATGGACCCTGCTGCAATGGACTCTCTTGCAATGGACCCTGCTGCAATGGACTCTCTTGCAATGGCCCTGCTGCAATGGACTCTCTTGCAATGGACCCTGCTGCAATGGACTCTCTTGCAATGGACCCTGCTGCAATGGACTCTCTTGCAATGGACCCTGCTGCAATGGACTCTCTTGCAATGGACCCTGCTGCAATGGACTCTCTTGCAATGGACCCTGCTGCAATGGACTCTCTTGCAATGGGCCCTGCTGCAATGGTCCCTGCTGCAATGGGCCCTGCTGCAATGGACCCTGCTGCAATGGACCCTCCTGCAATGGGCCCTGCTGCAATGGACACTGCTGCCCCCGGCCTAAAGCAATGGGCTCAGCTGCTCAGGGATAGACACCTGAAGTTTTGGCATGCTCTCTATAAGTCACTTACCTCAGGACTTGCTACAGTGATAGGAAACTGGTCGCTTTACCAATGTCAAAACCTCAGGTCCAGGATTCCCCGAACTTGTGAGGAAGAGACAGAATAAAGTGACATGTGGTGGTAACCCCCTACTCAGCTCTAGTTGAGTTTACTGAGTCCTGAGGCTCATCCCCAGCCCCTCGTGTTGGCTCCTGAGCCTTGCAGGGAGGTGAGAGCTGACAGGCACATGTAAGGTTGGGGGCTGCAAACTCAACCAAGTTACAGAAGTCAAGAAGCCGTTTTACATTCCACCCACATCCAGACATGCTCTCCTTCATCAGCTCGAGAGGGGCATATCTTGAGACACCGAAGAAGTTTTCATCTCCTCTTGATTGGGCTCTACAGCAGCTTGAAAAGCCTCTGACTGAAAGTGAGAATCGTGTCACACCTTAATAGCCTCATTTCTCAGGCGACGTGGGCCTTTTCAACTCTCCAGCCTCGGTGGGATGTCGAGCGGCCTGCCCTGTTTGTCTGGCACACATTTCTATTCAGGGAGCCATCTCTGCTGGGCTTTTCAGTGCCACCTTCATCCAAAGGGAAGGATAGACATGCTCAATACGAATGTTAGTGGCAGCTAAAATCTGTCACACCCAGGATTGTAAAGCACAGTCAGGTGAAGGCAGAGGGAAGGAGGCAGGAGTAGGGACCTGGCACCGTCAGCCTGGCTCAGCTGAGGGTGGGGATGGGAAGGTTCAGACTATTTCTTGCCACCCCCCAGAACAATGCACACAAACAGTCTTTATCTGGCTGGACCATCTTTAAGTGCTGTGTATCAAGGAAGCTCAATTCTGGAAGATGATCTTTGGGACACATTCATTGTATGTCCTTGTATATTAGGGCAACTCTTCCAGGTCTGCCACAGTGGCCTCCTTAGGGAATCCTCTGGCAGACTCTTCCCTGTCCAGAAGAGAAGGAGAGTGCCCTGTTTATTTCCAAGCATCTGTCTTCATGCCACAGAGCACCCAGCTGTACAAAGACGCAAGCAAACGTGTACTAACTATTACATGTGGCTCTGTGTGCAGTTGGCTTGTTGTGAATTTGTAAGCTATCTTAGTGTTGGTCTCATTTATTGTAAATAGAACCAGTCTATTTCACATACACTATGTTCCCAGCATGAGTGCCCTGCACAAAGACACAAAGCTAGAAATGTAGAAGACACATTTCCTTCTTTATCATGTGTGTTCTCTCCCCACTGAACCCTATGATGTCTAAAAGAAGTCTCTGCATGAGGCTTTTTGTGACCTACTTCTGAAAGGATGAGTCCTGTGTTGTTTAATTAAATAGTGAGGGATTCAGAGTGCAGCCTTCTGTGGGAGGGGCGGGAGGAGGATCTGCAACCGAGAAGGGTTGCAAGGAGGGGGTCCCCTTTTGTCTTTTCAGGCTCAGCTTGTAAACAAAGAATGGAGAGGAGACCCGAGGTCACAAGGAAAGCCTCTGTCAATGCAACCCAGTTCCTCCAGCCCTGGGACTAAGTGCTACCACAAGGATGGAGGAGTTATCCCTAGATACCACATCCCTCTCACAAAGAACTAGGGAGCACTCCTCCAGGAATTGCTTCATCACAGCAGCTAAAACCTTGTGTGGATTTTGGAGTAGAGCTAGACATCACTCCTAATAGAGCAAGCACTCCACTGTTGAAAAATATGTCCAGAACATACAAAAAAATTGAAATAATAAAGTTGTTGCTAAATTGCTAAGCCTGTCCTTGAACTCTTTCTATAATCCAGGCTTACCTTGAACTTGTGGTCCTCATGCCTCAGCCTCTAAGTTCTGGGATTATAGATCTTGGTCACCAAGTACTTCTGTTGTTATATCCCTTTTTGAATAGTAATAATTTATTACTCATAAATATAATCAGTCACAGAGCTGCTAAGTGACTTGCCTACAGCCATGCAGTGCCCCTAGTTTCAACATCCCAGCTCTTAGCAACCTCACTGCATCTTTCTGTTGTCTTGGCTCTGTCTCCATTTGTCTTGTACAACCAAGACAGTGTGTGTGTGTGTGGGGGGGTTGCTTTACTTGAACTTGGAGTCCCTTCCGAGTCCACAGTGCATGCTCCATAAGAAGCATTTCTCTATATTGAGGAAATAATTTTGCATTGATTATTGTTTTAGCTTGTACTTGTTCCCATGGGAAAAGCATTCTACAAACTGATGATCTGAGTCACATTTTAAATCTGTTGTAAAGGCATCTTTCTGAAAGGTGCCTGCCTATCACTGTCGAGTTTTCAAATGACTGCAGAATTTGTAAGTAAGTTCAATTCTCTCCTCTTCAGGTGCCATAGACATCTAACATCTGTCATCTGTCTTTCCAATGTGCATTGAGCACACTGAACAGTGGGAATAAACTTTAGACAGCATCCAGTTGGCTTTACCACCTCAGCACCTCTCCTTGGCTGATCTTCAGTTGTGGTTCTTACGTGTGCTCATAACAGTGGGTGAAACTGTGTGTGGTACTCACATAGAGAGATGAATGCCACCAGAGTCCAAGGCAATGCAGTCTCCCTTGATTCAAACAAGGAGCTGGCTAAATAGAGAGTTCCAGGCTTCCTCTCTTTGTGCTTTGGCACTAGGAAGTCCTTTATGCTGGGTCTTCGTGCCAGGCTGTTGCATCTATGTTTCCATTTTATAGATGCTTGAGGAAAAGAAGGGAGGAGTACCCAAAGGCCATGGTGATGTTGAATGGAGTGGATATGCCTGTCTTTGCAAAAGAGGTGGTGTCCAGAGCTGGAACCAGGGGTCGAGAAGGCTCTGAATTCTGGATGAAGAGTAACACTAGAATAGAAATCCTGGCCACTCACATCAGAACTTCCTGAAAAACTGTCCTGATTCAGAAGAATTGAGTGAAGGACCCTGAAGTGGAGGCCTGAAACACTGCTTTCCAACAAGCTCTGGGTGATTGGAGTGTTTCACTGCTAGGAAGCAAGGGTCAGAAGTCTTGAGAGCAAGAGGACAACCCAACACCCAACCCCCAAAAGTCTAGCCCAGAGAGATGCATCTATAACCTATTCTGGGATGGGGGCAAAGCAGAGAGAGGCAGATTCTCAGAGCTGACTGAACAGCCAGTGTAGCTAAATAAGTAAGCTCCAGCTTCAGTGTGAGATCCTGTCTCAAAAAAATAAGGTGATGGACAAGAGAGGAAGATGGCTAGTGTTGACCTCTGGCTTACACACAGGTGTACACACACAAACATGTGCACATGCATACATCACACACATACACAGGAGTATATCATACACAGACATATATAAAAATAATCTTATGTACGTACAAAAGAATGAAACAATGAAATGGTCCATGGGAGGAATACAGCAAACAGCAGAAGAAAAGGCAGGATGGAAGCTGGGCTTCTGGGAGCACTGCCCTGGGTGGAAACCATACTGTGATTCTCTGCTTGCTCTCACTAGAATTCTGAGTTTGGCCTATGTAAACCTAAAGCCTGAGCCAGGCTCTCTCTGTCTCACGTCTAGAAAAGTGAGGAAAATCAGCCTGACTCTGTAAACAGAAATGGGAAATGCTGGTGTAAGATACGGCAGAGTGTGGGGGGGAGTGGATGTTTTGATAAAAAGGATTGAGCACTACTGACACACACTGCAGTGTGTACCAACCTTGAAAACATGATGCTTACAAAGTGAAAAGGAGCTAATGACGAAAGACAGAGTGATGCCCAATCCCGTATATACAAAAAGTCCAGGAGAGGCAAATGCATAGAAATTGAAAGCAGATGAGCAGTTCCCTTGGTTGGAGGTCACAAAGGGACTGGGAAGGGGGCAGATGAGTGTTGAAGGGTCCATTGGGGATAACAAAAATAATCTAAACTGGTGATGATGGATGTAAGACTGAATATCACAACAGCTAAATGCTTGTCAACAGAAATGGCCCAATTTTATTAAATTCAATGTTATACAATTTCTAAAACAGGCAAATTAAATGTTATGTGAATTGTAATCATCTCAATAAAGCTACTAAAAAACAATGCTGGGGATATGGCTCAGTGGTAGGGACTTTCATTTGAATATAGTCCTCTTGACACATTTGGGTGATCAAAATTGCACAAGAGCCAGAATTTTATATTCCATCTCCAGTACCTGTCTTTCCCCATGTCAGGTATAGTTGTGAGTCTGATTGTGATTTATGAGATCTTGTCTAAGAAAAGAAGAGAGAGAGAGAGAGAGAGAGAGAGAGAGAGAGAGAGAGAGAGAGAGAGAGAGAGAGAGAGCCATAGAGAGAGGTGGGGGGCACTGGGGGCATGATTTAATGTTCACAGCTGGGCAAAGTGAAAGAGTAAAGTTGCTATGTGTTTGTAAGGGTCTCCACTACCACAAAGATGCCTTGTATTCTAGTCAGCATGGCTGACAGTAGAGGATTCTGGGTGCTTCCAACTCAATGGCCCTGGTGAAGAGGGGGCACTGAGAGAAGAGGGGAGCCAGAATAGGTCTGAGAAGATTTGAAAGAGAACTCTCCTCTTACCATTCCAGACTGGTCTCCATGATGGGGTTGGAAGTCCCCTAAGAGAGGAGTATTTGCCCACCTGCCTTGAGAGAAAATTTCCACTTGAGGTTGGCCTTCTTGTACAACGTGGTTGATCAAAGCTACTCAGTGGTCTCTCCATGGACTGCAGCCATGACATAACCTTACGAAACAAGGACAGTCGTTCATACTTGTATTGTAGACCTGACATAGGCTATCCTCGACTTGGCATTAGTCATGTGATTTAAACAAGTGATTATAGTCTCTCTAAGCCCCAGTTTTCCCATCTGTAAGATGAAAATGACACAGAATGTGAACAGTGACATGCCAGCTAATTATTTAATCTGTAGAATGGATCTAAATTAAAGATTAAGGAGATTTAGTCCAGGTCTCAGCTCAGAGAGCACCAGGTGTTCTAGAAAGCCCCATTGGCTGCCCCTTTTCCTTACCACTTTCTGAATGGAGGCTTGCTCATTTATGTGTATCTTCTAAATAAATCAGGTGAGTTCAACTCAGTTTCCTCACTTGACATTCTAGACTATCCATTCTAATTCATTCTAGAACATACAACAGAAAGTTCAGAGACAGTGCTCTCGGCTCATGATGAAAGCTCAGGAAGTGTTGGCCATGGTATAGTAATAATAGTGACACCCTTGCTATTGTTTACTTGTATTCACCCAACAAGTAATTAATGAATGCTATAGTAGCATTCTTGTCACTACAAATATTTGGAAGATATTTAAGTGCCTGGGAACCAAGACTATGCTTCATTTTACCCACTTGTTCTTCCATGTCTAGTACTTACTTATCTTGGAGGATAAATGAGATGGACCCAATAATTTCTGAGGCTACTAGGGCAGAGGCATGTATTACTTCTGCATTTACATACCTGAGCCTATACAGGGTCACATTTGGATCTATGACTAGTTTTACAAAAAAGAAAGAACCATTTTCATGATGCTTGGGCACATTATCACCCATGAAATGCAAGGGTTAATAGAATAGGTCTAGGGAAAGCTTTCTAACAGTTAGGGTTTAGTGGGTGGCCTTGGGAATATTTGACACATGTCAAGACATGTACGCAGTGTGCAATGACCAAGCATTCAGCTCAACTTTAAAAACTTATCATTTCTTTGTGTTAGGAACCTTTGGACTCTTTCAGATCTTTGTAACATACCTAACCAATTGCTAAGACCTACATCTACACTACTTGTTGTAGAACACAGGAAGTCACTGTGCGTTTGTAACAGGGCTCTGAACCTGATGCCCAGCCTGTCTCTAAGCCCTCCCTAACCTACACCTCTGGTGACCTCTGCTCTTCTTCCTACTTTTGAGAGCTCAACTCTGTTTCCACATGTGTGAGAAGAGGTGGGGTCAGTTCTTCCGTTTCTGGCTTACTTGATTTCAGATAATGGCCTCCAAGGGAGATTGTCTGAAGTTTTCTTGGTCAGAGTTCTCCCAGGTGCCCCTGGCCAGCCTCGTATGTTGCCCGAGGCCAGTAAGCCCCTCCAACTCCTATGTACCCCCATTCTAGCATATTGGAATGGCTCCTAAGCTGGAAAAAAACAGGAGGGTCTTTCAAACACACTGTCTTCAGTTGGTTCCTCTCCCCTCTAAAGCCCCACTTCCAGCCCTGTCCACCTAGAAGGTGAAACCTCAGCGGAGCCATTTTTCCAAGTCTGGAATGTGTGGCATCTCAGAAGGACTGCTGTCACTTCTACAGCTTCCTTGGTGGAAGATACTACCTGGCAGGACTTCTAATCACAGGCAATTGATATTCTACTGAGCATCTTGGAAAATAATCCGCAAACAAGAGGCTGCAGGCTATGAGCGGCTCTGTCTCTTGCTTGCTCCCTCTTCTCCAGCTCCCTTTTAGAACTCAGCTTACAGCTTCATAAAAATACAGCCCGAGCCAGAGCAGAAAACCTTAGCACTTTACCCAACAATATTATCCTTTTAAGAGTTTTATTAATCGGTTTAAGGTTGTGCTGCATTTGGCTAAGAGGTGCAAGGTGCCTTCCCCTGCTGACAAGATTGTCCTTGCATTTCAGGAGTTGGCACGGTTGGCTCAATTAACAGAATGGCCGGCGAAACAGGGTCAGCCTTGGAAAGCTTAAGACTCACACTGCGTGTATGATGAGCTGAGCAGCAATTTGGCTCTCCTGCTGCATCCTGCCTGCACAAAGGCATGCTCACTGAATGCACACACACATGCAGGTAGGCGTGTGTGCTCATGCATGCAAACACCACACACACACACACACACACACACACAGAGAGAGAGAGAGAGAGAGAGAGAGAGAGAGAGAGAGAGAGAGAGAGAGAGAGCAAAGCACACTGAGACTCTCCCCAGGAGACAACAGCATCAAGGCAGAATAAAGGCTCTCTTGATTTGTTTTTATCTCCTTGCTGTTAAAGAATTTGTAATACATTCAGCAAGGAAGATGGTCTGGCTTGAACAGGCCAATGCACCTGTCAATTTAGCAGCATCATTTGAGCTCAATCAGTGTGGCACTGGAGGAGTCCCCTAAATGTTTAATTTCTTCCAGCACCATAAGCACTGTGATAGGTCTTATCAGGATTGTATTGACTGCACAAAATGAGTCCTGGTGTGGAGCAGTTTTCTTGACAGGAGAGACGTTAAAAGCACACACCAGGAACCCGCTTAACAGGTTTCTAATAATATCATCTTCTATTGGCATCCCATTTTCATTCCTGACCACTTCAGTCCCTTGCGTGCACACAGATGATTCACCCTGCCCTGAAATGCAGTGTTTTCAAGCTGAGGGCTGATAAGACTGCAGGTAGAACAAAGGTAAGACTTCCTCCCCGTGTAGACTGGTCAGCTCAAAGAAGGTCCTTTCTTCATAATGTTGTTACATGTGTGGCTTTGTTATGGACATGGGAATTCTGGATTTCGGTAAAACTCGGGTTGATCAGACATCATATGGCACAGTGTCCACACAATGTGACATCCTTTTCTCAAATATGCTTCTAGGACATACACAGAATGAATAAAACCTAGAATTAATTTTGTGCTAAGAATGTGAAACGTGAAAAATAACTTATCCACTCATGACCTGAGTCCCATTCACAGATCATAAAAATGGTAGGAGAGAACAGAATCCCGAGAGTTGTCCTCTGACCTTCACATACATGCCTGTGGTGTGCTCCTGCCTGCATGTCCACACACACAAGTAAATGAATAAATTGTTAAAAACATGTTCTACCCAGCACAGAGGATGTTGGCGATCACAGTGCATATCGGTATAGTGGTGGTAAAGGAAGAAATGGCCTCTTGCCTGCTTTAGAAAGTGACCTAGAATCTTGCCCAAGGAGGAACTCAGTCTGGAACAGGAATCAAGGTTGTATTTTTCCAGACAGAACCTAAAGTCAATGCCATTCCATCGAGAGAGACAGGCACTAAGTATGAGAAATAAAGTGTTCAGTAAAGGATGCCACTGTGACTGGAGATAGATGAGGAGTTAGCCTGGGCTTTGGGGAGTCCACAGCCAGCACGGTCACCATGCCTGACTAGGTATCTACTTCTTGTTGCCATTTCCACCAAGCTTGTCTTTCCTCAAAGGAGGGGACCATGGGCACCTGAGACCTGAGAGGTGTCACGTGCCAGACAGTGCTTCCTACTGTCATGACACCACAGGTGACAGCCTGGCTTGGAAATCTACATGTGAAGGGGACCTGAAGTGAGGTGTGCAAGAAGAAAAGTGTGGATGTGCTGGTGCATATGTGATTGTGTGAGGGAATCAGCATGTTTGAGTGTGTAAATGTGAGTGCAGCTGAGTGTGGGAGACTGTATGAGTGTTCAAGAGAGATCCTGTATATTTGAATGTGTGTATGTGTGCGTGCATGTGCGTGCATGTGTGTTAAGCGCATTAATGAAGGAAGCTGAGCCTGCAGAAGGAATGCAGGAAGCAAGTGTGTTTTGGAGGGTTATTAAAAGGCTGCATCTCATGTCAAGTGTTTCGACCATAAAAACAAAAACAAACAAACAATAGACTATGGGAAAGAAAAGAGACACAAGGGAACTCTTGGAGCTGTTGGTTGTAGCTATGGTGACAGGGGTCCACACATTTGTCCAAACTTTCCAGTCTCTATGTATTGATTATGTGTAGTATATGTCAATGTTACCTCACAAAACTGGGGTGGAGGCTGGGGAGATAGGTCCATGGATAAAGGTCTTGCCATAAAGCAAGAAGACTGAAGTTCTGAACCCCGGCACCCACACAAAAGCCAGGTAGACATGGGAGATAGATGCCTATTACCACAGCACTAGAGAGGCAAAGACAGATGATCCCAAAGTCAAGCTAGCTGGCTAGAATAGCCAGAATTTGCAAGCTCTAGGGTCTACAAAAGACCTTGACTCAATAAATAAATTAGAGAAGAATCGAGAAACAAACGAGACATCAACTCTCAGGCTCTCATGCATATGCACTCATGTGCACACACATGTGTACCTACATGTATTAGAATACGTATAGACTTAGGTACATAAGACACACACGCCGGGGGGGGGGGGGGGGGACACACAAATGGACCTGGAAATGTGAAGAAAGAAAATCCCTGAGAGCAAGCAGCTCCTGTCTCTTTCTCTATCTTATGGGTACTCGGTGGGTAGCCTTGTACAAGCCAGGAAGCAAACCCTCACCAGAAGCCAACTGTCGGATCCTTTGGCCTCAGACTTCCAGCCACCAGAGACATGAGGAGCGGATCTACTAAAGAGTGAATCAGTCATCAAGACTGGGGCGTGGCCCAGCTGTCCCCAAAGGAGTGGAAGAGGTGACACTCTGTCTCTTGATTAGCCAGTCCCTTCTGCAGTGAAGTGATCTGGAGTTTGAATTTGTAATTTCTAAGTCACATGCTATAAGCATAGGCAATGAGAACCTTACTCTAACATCTCAGCATTTGGAGGCAGCCCATAGAGCAGTGGCTCTCAGCCTGTGGGGAGTGATCCTGGGGGGTCAATTGACCCTTTCATAGGGGTTGTCTAAGATCATCGGAAGATACAGATATTTACATTACAATTCATAACAGTAGTAAAATTACAGTTACGAAGTAACACGAAAATAATTTTATGGGGAGGTCACCACCACTGAGGGACTATATTAAACAGTCGAAGCATTAGGAAGGTTGAGAACTACTGCCATATGTTACTTTCCACGTACCCAATCTTTCAGCCCAGGGCAACGCCCCCCACCCCCAGGATCTCTCTACTCATGATACAAGTACAGAGGCACCCACAGGCCCTCTGAAGAGTCGTGGAAGAAGTTCTGTGACTTTGATTTAGAGGCCACTGTGAAGCCAGCTTGGGGAGTCAGGCAATTCATTAAGACAGGGAAATGAAAGGGACAAAGGGTATCAAGGCTTATCATCATTTTTATCTCCAAGGGGGAAATAGGCTGCAGTGGTAGGAGAGACATGTGATGGGATGCAAGACCTTAGTCTGATGCTTTCAATAGAGAACGTGCCTAATTAGTTGATCTCCACCCAAGAGTATTGTATTAACTCTTGTTTCTTAAAGATACTTGGCTTCCATGCCCAGCCAAAGGAGGGGTCAGGAGCTAGAGAGAGGGTTGTCACAAAAGAGCAGCCCTGTGGACCCCACAGGTGGGATCTTGCCCTAGTCCCCCTAAGCTAGCAATCTGGAGCCCTAGAGGATGCAGCGATGAACAGGGAATGGGAAGGGTGAAGGAAGAACGACCTGGGAAGACTGAGGCACAGGAAGTTTCTGCCTGCACTGTTTCCCAGAGGGCTTGCAAGAACTTCCAATTACTTCCACAGTGATGTCCTTGACAAATGGAAATTTTCCCCACTCCCCAATAAATTACTTGCAGTTAAATTTAGTATATTTTTTTTCTTCAGAAAAGAAATAATCATTAGCCTCAGAAGCAAAACTGGAGTTAAGGCTCTGGTAATATAATAATAATAATTTGCACTCACATAAGTTCTTCCAGCAAAGGTCTCCAAAGCTTTGCCAAACATTAATTAATTAAGCCTTGCCGCTTGCCCCCAGGAGGCAGGTAGCTATTATCTCAGCTTTCCAGATGTGGAAACTGAGTCTCAGGGAGGTGAAAAGAATTTGCCCAAGGTCACCGTGGGAATGAGAAGCAGAGTAGAGATTGAAATCCCAGCAGCTTGCTGACTCTCGGACTCCAAGGACAGGAGGCATGGCTTGCCACCGCTTTGTCGGGGAGTAGGGCTGGTGGGCCTCATACTGCTCAGGACCTGGGGGACTCAGGTCCAGTACGCATGCGTGAGAGGACAGGGAGGGGCTTCCCACGCTCCCTGTTTTCAGCTGTGAGGTTCACTCTGGAAGCTCAGTGCTACACAGCTAAAATCTGCAAATGGACATCGAGGTGACAGGAAGGTATGACTACAGAATATTCTGGAGAGAAAGCACCACGTTCCAGTTTTCCTGAGGTTCTTCATATCTAACCTCTGTCCCTCTGTGTTAAGTTTCCATAGATATTAAAATCCAGAAATGCAAAAGATCAGGCCCAGAAGGAGTGCCTCCAGAGAAGTGGCCTTATGGGCCTGCCATCTATTGATCTGATCCACTAGAGATGCCCTAGGCTTTGCCTGGTCTCCTGAGGAGTTTGGTGAGCAGGATTGTTTACAAGGAGAGCAGAGGAGTCTGAGCCTCGCCCCTCCACGCCTGCTTTAGCAGCTGACAAATAGGAGAGAGGATCCGGTCCTCCCTGGCCTCCATCTTGGGTGCCGCTAATAGAGGTTTGGGTATTTCCTCGTGAGATTATACTTGGCGTAATGAATTCAATTCTTCCATTCCCTCTCTCATCCCCTCACGGGATCGCAGCTTCTGAGAGTTTATCTCCTCCTGTAAGATGAATCGCCCAGAGATGCCTGGTGCATCTTTCTTTACACTTCACCTCCCCCACTGCGGATGAGAAATAGACTTTTCCCTCATCCATCATAAGTCAGCGTGACAGGGCTGTCGGTCCTGCGGCCTGACCTACTGCATCTTTCTTGTCCCAGCCCTCTTCAGTGCCCCCACGGCTTCCTTAGGATTGGTCAAGACATTGATAAAAGATTGAAAATTGTAGTCGCACCAAATCCCCCCAATAAAACCAAGTTAAAAATAATAATAAAGAAAGGGCAGAAAATAAATTTGAAACATAATGTAAAGGAGAATCGGTCCAGATTTCTTGATTCTGGATTGTTCTCCTTAAATGGGATATTGTGAAATGCTAAGGAATCCAGCGTTTCCCTGACACCTTATCAATCTTCAAGCTCCCCTAGAGGGCAGAGGGCAAATCCCATTTGCTTGATTTCACACCCGGGGAACGTGAGACAAAAGAAGGTGAGGACTAAGGGTTATAATGAAGGCCAAAAGAATTAGGCTTTCTCTGACAGGGAAGAGGCACTTGGGAGGATACAGTAAAGGCTTCTGGGTGGTGGGCATAATGAATAAAAGCAGGATTCCAGCAAATTGTTCTATCACACCACTTCTTGCCTGTCCCCAGTAGGGACCAAAAGAATAAAAACAGACTCTCATTTTTAGCACAGGAAGTAGCCACTCGAAATGCTGAGGAAAACAACCCACAGGAGTCTCAGGCAAGAGACCTGGTTTTCAGACCAAGCTGGGGTGAAAAGAACAGAAAAGAACCAGGCTTTTAGCCACTGGGAGAGGAGCCAAGACTCAGCTTCCCATCTCTAAAATGGGAGGGTCTTTGTTAATGATTGATTATCATGTAGAGATTTTGATGGGGACTCCACGCTCTCCAGGAAAACTCAGAATGAATCCAGCTGGCCTGATGAGTGGGGTGTCTTTCCTTGGAGAGTTATGGCAAAAGAAGATCCTTTTGGAAATGTTTCTCCAAACCCTGAGGCTGATCAGTGAACAGGAGATCTGTTCTCATGGACACCATGTAAATAAGCTAGGAGATCTCAGCCTTGGCCAGTCCTAGGGTGGTAGCTCAGCCTGGCTGCCTTAGACTAGTCCATGTAAAGGGCCACGTTAGGGAATGCAAAAGAGGAATGTGTGCTGGAGCGGGGGCCACAGCATTTGTGCCTGGTGTGTTCTGGCCACAGTAAGTCTTTGACAGTCCTATGCACTGGCCTATCATTTTTTTCCTTCATGGATGATCCTGGCAGGATCAGGAAGGGCCTTGGCTTTTAAATGTTATTGGAAGATTTAATTAAGCACCATTTGAAATTTTTGAATGGAAATTGCCACATTACTCATGATTATTATCCATTTTCTTTAAACATAGGGCCAACTGCTAAGCTGTTAGACACAAGCCTGGAAATTACAAAAATATTCAGATACCCATTATCTGGGACGGTGTTGCCAAGCATCCTATCTGATCATGGGATGCCTGCTGGAACAGATGGGCCTTACATGGGGCCCTTCGAAGCCAGGAAACGCAGACATATTGAGTTCCAGTGAATCCACGTGCCCAGGGCTGCTGCCATCGCAAAGAACTCATTACGGTTCTTGACAACCGCTCCTTCTTCGCAAAACCTGGACATTCCCACCCACAGCCAGCTTCTGATTTCTGTGA
Source organism: Peromyscus leucopus (assembly GCF_004664715.2). Taxonomy (NCBI): domain Eukaryota; kingdom Metazoa; phylum Chordata; class Mammalia; order Rodentia; family Cricetidae; genus Peromyscus; species Peromyscus leucopus. The sequence goes on along the minus strand of NC_051069.1, from coordinate 42,249,879 downwards.
CACACATCAAAGAGGGCAGAGGGCAACCTTGATGCCCGGGGGGGGGGGCCGCACTGCATCCCAGCCAGAAATCTGCCTGGGGAGTTTCCAGGTGACCAGGACCGTTGGCAGAGGGACACTGGGAACACAGAGCCCATTGTGAGGCTCTGTTCAAAGCTGTGAGTGCAGGTGCTTTGACATAGGAAAAGTGCCTGCATTTCAACTTCCTATTCATGAGAAGTTTACAGAACGCTTCGGAGCCAAAGGAAACAAATTTGGTAAACACAGTAAGTAATAGATTCAACAAATACAGCTAAGGATAAAGGACTAATTTACATTTAATGAGACAGCGATTGTTTATTAAATAAGAAATGGTTGTGCTTATGAAGATGGCCTTAAAGGTTTTTGTTTTTTTTTTCCCTGAAAGAATACATTAAGCTTTTTCATATTCAAAAGACGTGACTGGAGGAGTGGAGGGAGGGAGAAGTCTGCAGAATGCATAAGGAATGTAGGGAGCCAAAAGCTCCTTCTGGAATTTAGGGCACTGGACAAAAACGTAATGGAAAATAAATTCCACAAAAGGTTCTCTTCCATGGGTGTTATACCACAGGCTGACCCCAAAGTATTGATTTTTTTAAAAAAATACTATATGATTACTAGAGAGTTGATGGCATGTTGGAACATATATTCTGGCCTTGACCTTGTATAATGGATTTTTGAATCAAAATTTCTTCAACTGTGCTTACAATTGTGGGTGTCTGTGCTCACTGCTGCTGCTGCTGCTGCTGTCTCTGGGGTTTCTAAGGGAGAAAACACTGGGGGTTGCCGTGCAGGAAGCACCCTAGCCTCTCATCAAGGATGTGAGCAAACAAAAGTCCAGCCCACGGGCGGGCTCAATCTTTTCAAGGTCCAGAAACCAACTGAATCATGGGATTAGTTCAAAACCATTACCTGCAGGACATTCTAAAGACATTTGGTCCAGTAATTTTGCTCATTCTTTTTGGGGGACAAGTCATTTTTAATTCATTTTTCCGTGCCTCCCATAGTACCACATGCAGAGTCAGAAAGGCTGAAATTGTGTCCTTGACTGTTACTAACTGGCTGCAGCAGAAAATTCTAGTTTTTAACCAATCTCCCTCCTCTTAAAAGCTGGTCCTCTTTGCAGTTAGGTGGGCTAGATAACTATGATCTGAACATGAGTGAAGGTGTGATGATGTTTCCAACATCAGAGCATACACTTAAAAGGAGGTGATGGGGAGTTTTCTTGTTCTTTTATTTTTCCATATGTTCTCAGTCATGATGTGATGGTGAACACTGATCCAGCCACATGGGAACCGGACGTAAAGCTTGTGTTCAAGGAGACCCTCTTACTCCTAGCTGTATCTTCTTATTTGAAAAAGAGACCCAGCTCCACCTTGAAGGCCCTGTATGTGGAGCAGTCTGGCTTCAGTTTCTAATATTGCACTTAGTCACAATGCTGTGATGTCAGCTCTTGGTCATCAACTTGACCATATCTGGAATTAACTCAAACTCAAGTGGCTGGGGACACTTGTGAGAGCTTTTTTCCTTAATTAAATCATTTGAAGTGGGAAGACCCACCTATAATCCAGGTCTTTTAAGGTAGGAGGACCCACCTTTAGTCTGGGCTACCTCTTCTGCAGACAGCTTATAGATAGGACTTGGAAGAAGGAAGCTTGCTCTCTCTGTCTCCTTGTTCTCACTCTCTCCGGCAGGTCCATCCTGTCACTGGCATCAGAGTGTACCTCTTTGGGATTCTGGCACATACTGAAGACCACTGAGATATTCAACCTCATGGACTAAACAACTGCTGCATTCTTAGACGTTCTGTTGGTTGACAGCCATTGTTGGACTAGTTGGACCACAGCCTTTAAGCCATTCTAATAAATCCCCCCCATATATATAGTATGTTTATTTATAATAATTTATAACATTAAATACACTCAATTATAATCATACAAATAATTAAATGCAATTTACTATCCATAGTATAATTTTATATATTTATTATAAATACATATTTTTCATTATATCAGTTCTGTTCCTCTAGAGGACCCTGACTAACACAGGCCTTTGAAATTAACAGATTTTTTTTTTTTTATGCATCATTGTCTGTTTTAACCACGAACTTTTCAGTAATTGGAACTGCATCTAACAAATCTGAGGCTGTGAGGCCCACCTGTTGTGTAAATATTGCCTCTGAATTGAAACATTCCCTCCTGGAGTGAAGATGGATTTTCACAAGGCTTAGGAAGCTAATCAAACTCGTACGACTCAGAAAATTACAAAACTTAGTTGTAATGGCTGTGGCCAAGCTGGGGACGGGAACGGGAAGGGGACAGGGGCACTGTGAAGTGGAGCTGCCTGCTAGCTGGGCAGGGAATCTCCAAAATGCTAGAGTGGACTTTTCCACAATGCTGCTGGCCAAGCGACACTGCTGTGAGTAACCCCAACATTCTGATTCAACACACTCTACTTGAATGAAATTATCTCTATTATCTCTTCACTCTGAGATCCGGGCCCTCTCTGGGGTGAGAGGACTCCTGTTCATACAACATCACTTTCTAAAAAAAAAAAAAAAAAAAAAAAAAAAAAAAAAAAGCAGATTCTGTATCAGGAAGTGTTAAACACAACAAAAGTTGATAGAGACGTTTCCAGAAGCATCGGGTGGAAGCTCCAGCTGTAGTTAAGTACTTTTCTTTCTTTTTGTGTGGGGTGGGTGGAAGCCAGGACAGACCCCCAGGAAAGTGCTACATCTCCAGCATCCTTGATAAGGTTGGCTTTTCATTGTTGTTTGTTTGTTTGATAGATTTAACAACTGGCATATTGTTTGGAATAGCTGTGTGTTTTCCTAAACAGAATGAGGAAAAACACTTCAAGTCAGGCCTTGAGGAAGCTGGCTTCTCAAGGAAACCTGAGTCAGCTGAATAAGTGTTGGCTCAGAGTAAGAAGCAAAAATAGCCTTTATTCTTGCCTGATTTTCCTTCCTTGAACACCCTGATATCCATTTCAGAGTGAACCCTTCAATTATAACGTGTTTTGGATTTGACTTTGATTAGAAAAATGGTTCACACTAAGCTAGGCATGGTAGCAAGTTCAAGGCCAGCCTGAATTTTACTGGGAAAGTTTGTTTGGAAAAGAAAAGATACAATAAAAATGTTCAAACAACATAAAATGGCAAAATTCTCCCAAAGATCCTTGAATCTGGTTCAACAGCTCCTACATTTTGCTTTATTGCCTTGCCTGCACTTTGGTTTTCTTTCTTCATTATTACTAAAGTTCAGTATGAGCTAGACTGAGGATGGAAGGGAAGACATGAACACTGTGTCCAGTTATCTTGGGGACACTTGCCTGATAACCTGACACTTACATTCCAGGCCAAGCATTAGCCACTGGCATGATTAGGACCCAGTAGACCCTATAAGCAGATGACATTGTGGAATTTCCAAGGAATCACCTTGGGATGGACTAATGATAGGATGGGCATAGATGCAACCAAACTCAAGAACAAAACAGACTTGTAGCTCTTAGCAAAAGACAAGAGGCAGCTGAGCCTTCTGAGATAATAGCCACCGATAGCATTTTAGATACATTGAGATGGTATCTCTTGTGCCACAGTAGATGATGCTGTCTATGGTTAGGCCACCCTAATGCACCCAATCTGTTCTGAAGGAAAAGCAGCTCATGCAGGTTGGACGTGGAGAGCTGTCAAGCTTTGAATATTGATTCGGGATTTTATTCCCCCTGCCACACATACCCAGAGGCATTGTGGGAACCTTTCAGTGATATCACCATGGGGAAATCAAGTACATCAATGTGCTGAAAGGGAACATAACATTGTGGTGCTTAACATGGCGATGGCAGCCTATGTGCTTTTCTGCTTCTGCATTTCTTATAAGAAACTCAAATATGAGTTGCAACCCAAGTACCACTGAAAAGGGAGGGCACTATACTCTTGAACAGTTGTCTGCTAAGCTCCAATTCATGAACACTTTAACTGTGGCAGCATGTTTTCATAACTTGGCTGAGAACTAATGTCCAATAAAAGCTAACTGGTTCATCTTTTTCACAAATGACGATTATAGATGCAGTCTTGCTGTTGGGCATGTGGCTCCACGGTAACCCATATTTTCATAGGTTCTTCATCTACATACTTCCAGGTCCCCGTGCCCAGGGCTGACCAGAGTTGGTTGTCCAGTTGTACAATCACAGGGGCTAGAGGGCCAGCACTGGGTCTATGGGATGGCTTCTGCTTCTGTGTCCCAGTAGTCAACCAGGTGTTTACACAGAAGGCAGTTGAGAATGAGTTTCATAGATGGGTAACTTCTTTCCCTAGGCTCTATGTTTAGAAAGTAGCAGGGTTATGGCCCTCCAGAGCTTTCCTATGAGCTTCCCTGGGGCTGGTATACTAGCCTCTAAGGCTTTGTTCTTTATGTATGTATTTTATGTATATGGTTATTTTGTCTGCATGTATGTCTGCACACCAGAAGATGGCATTGGATCCCATGTGACCACAGTTATAGATGTTGTGAGTCATCATGTGGGTGCTGGGAATTGAACTCAGGACCTCTAGAAGAACAGTCTGTGCTCTTAACCTCTGAGCCATCTCTCCAGTCCTAAGGCTTAGTTCTTGCTGCATTCCTGTTTCATGCTGCCACCAAACATTTTCTCTTTAATGGGGATTTCAATTTCCAGCCTCATTCAATACTCCCCACTAGCCCTTTCATTAAAATTATACAAGAACTGTTTAGTTATGTAGACCACACACAGTCAACAAGGTCCCCACTAAGGAGTTGACAGTCGAAGGTAGAGACCCACACGTTTTTGTGTGTCCTATGACATAACTGATAAAACACAATCACGTTGACTTCAAAGTGAGTCTCCCAGGTTAGAAATAACACACAGCTATTATAAATGTTCCTCAATCTTTGTTGGGATCACATCCCTGATGAAAACCACCCAAAACTGAAAATCGTGTTAAAAGTATCAAGCCCCAAATGTACTTAGTGCATCTAGTGTACTGAATACCATAGTCTTGAACAGGCTCAGAAAACACACGTCAACCTGCTGTGAACAGACACCTCCCATGAAGCCCAGTGCGTCATAAACTGTCGGGTAGCCATGGCCTTTGCTGACTGTGGTACTGAAAGTCAACAGCTGAACAGATGCATAGGCGTGCCTTTCACCCTGTTCCAAAGCAGAAAACCATTAACTTGAACTATCGTAACTTGGGACCTCCTGGATTGATTTGGGGCCAAGGAACTGGGCTTGTTGAAGGGAGAGGTTTGGGTGGGTGGTAAGGTTTGAGGAAATTGGCAATGTCACTGCCTCATAATGACAGAAGGAACCTAGTCTCCTTCAGACCTATAGTCATGTAATCATGGAGTCGTGTCTCTTCCTTCAGGGGAGGAGTATAAAGTACAGAAAGGTGAGTCTTGGTCTACTCCCCCTCTTCTTTCCTCATTTCTCCCATCCTTCCCTCTCTCTGTCCCTCCCTCCCTCCCTCCCTCCTCTCTTCTCTTTTTTCTGGGCTTTGCTGTATAACAAAGACCCTCCATTCTTCCCTCTCCTTTCCCATTTCCTCCCTTTTCTTCCCTCCTTCTCTTCCCTCCTTCCTCATTCCTTTATTCTCCCACTCTGCCTCCATCCCCTTTTCCTCTCCCCTTCCCCCCCCCCCAGTCTCCAGACTAGATAAGCAATCTACTACTGAGCTACACGCCTACCCTCTACTTTTCATTCCTCCATGCTCACAGGGCAAGTCTTGGCCACAGAGACGCACGGAACAACCTCAGCTGTTCACTTTAAGCATAAGTGCTCTCGAGTCCTCCCCAAGATAAGCGACTTAGTGGGAGAGATAAGATTTGCCTAAATGTTTCCTTGGAAGTACCAGTGTGAGCCTCCTCTGCCCGCCATGGAACACTGATTTCTAAAAGAGTATGTTACAATTCACCTGCTGGAGTTACTCTTTGCCATCACAAGCACACACGCATATGAACACCAGACCCCAAGACACAATATGCAATAGTCTATGGGTGCTCAGCCCCAGAACAGTGATGACACATCGTAGCTCCTGTTCACAACGGTTGTCAGTGTTTCCTGTGTGCCGGTTGCTGCTTTAAAAGTATTTTTTTCCAGAATCAGACCCTGAGGTTCAGAGTTGATGTGATTTGTCCAGCTACTTACAAACTGTAAATGGCAGATTGGGGCTTTAAAACCCTTGCCCTTTGACTTCCCTACTATTAATTATAATTTCTCATAAGAGTGTCCCCTGAGGATTAAATACTCTGAGTGCAGCCTGTGCTGAGAGGTGGTTTTCCAGACCCACACTGACAGCGGTCTACCTGCTGCTTCCCTCCATTTGCAGATGAGGGCAGGTGGTGGTGGTGATGCTTCTGGTTTTAGTGCCATCTTCTCAACCAGGGAAAGTGGCTTGGGATTGGGTGAGCAGATGGCACCAGAGTCACCCCGTGTTCTTTTCTCCTCACCTGTATTGGACTTCACTCTTGCTTCCAATCTACCCGTCTGAACTCAACTACGAAAACATGGTCCCCACCTTGACAATTCTCAGGTTACTTCCATTCACAACACACTAATCCAATACTTCCTGTCGATACAAAAGACTTCCTTTTAACTGTTTCCTTTGGAGACCACTTTCCATCCCCTGGAGGTAAGGATTCTGAGCTGGCAGCCTTCACTTGTCCCAGGAGGCAGCACCTGCACTGTGAGGTAATATTGCCTTGCTCACACACTCTGAGACCTGTGTCTGGGGGCTCCACCAACACTGTCACTCCTAGGCATTTATTATTTTTCTATTAAGTCAGTTCCTGCCTGGAGAGGCAGATGCTATCAGAGAAAGTGTGTTGTGTGGCCCCTCGGGGGTGTCAGTCTCCTAGAGGACAATTCAGACAAAGAAAAGAAAGGCGTGAGCTGAGCCTGTTCTCAGTGGGCAAGAGCTGGATGCGTTCATCTCCCTGGACACATCTGAAAATAGAAGCTGCCAATTGGTCGGGGACCAACTGATAGAAATCAAAGATGAGCCAAAAATGTGCTCCCAGAATGCTCTCCTCTTTACTCCCCCCTCACTTCCCGGTACCCAGCATGCTGCTGACTGTAGACAGGGGTGTGTGCAAGTGATTCAGCACAACAGATTTGGCTAGAGTGGATGGCTCTGTCTTACCACACATCCAATCATCAGGAAGGACCTGCAGACCAGGTCCAGATAAATGTACCTTTAGAAGAATGTCTGCAATATATAACTAATCATAAAGTCAAGTGGCCACTGAGCCAATTGGAATTGTCCTCAGTTCATTCTATCTTCCTGTAGAGAACCAAGCAAAACAGAGTCAAATAAAACAGCAAGAAGTGTGAACTGATTGTGACTAGAGATATTTGTGTTGATGTTGTATTAGTGCTGTCGAATGAAGTGTGTTCAACAAAAGCTGATGATTTAGAAACTCTATGGGCTCTTTAATAAAAGAACCGAGTTCTTTGTTCTTTGGTCTTGCTCTGCTGCTCTCCCAGGGACTCCTTGAGTCATCTAATTATAAAGGACAGCAAGGACACACGCCTGACACCAAAGGTCTCTATTCCCCCTCAGAGGAGAACTGGGAGATGTGCCCTGCAGAAGGAGCCAAGTACAGCCAGGAAGAGGGTGACTTTCTCCACAAAGTGAAGGGGGAAAGTTCACTTCTGATTTCAACTCTTTGCTGTAATGAATCTGCTCTTGGTGCATGGGGAAAGTCCCATTAGTACAGAATTTATATCCTGAGGAGGCTTTCACTTCTCGCCTGTGAAATGACACAGTCTAAAGCAGGGAGGAAAAAGAAACAAACACTGGGAAAAATGAGCAAGCTGGACTGTCAATAAATACCATTTGATCTCCTTTTCTGCTCATGAGTGTGTGTGCATGTCTTTGAAGAGAGTCGAAGTGGCCCTAGTATACCAAGAAAGAATGTTTATAGTAACATTTATTTATAAATTACTAATGTCCCTGGAAATCGCAATTTTCATAGAAGGCACAAGGTCCTTGTCCTCACAAATAAGCACTAGAAGAACTAGGAATGTTAATCACATAGGGTTGTCTCTTCAATGGAAGTGGTGTATATCTGTTTCTACCCAGAAAGCTGGGAATGGATGTGGTCAATAGTGATCTGTGCTATCTGTAGGGCCACATCAGTTCCCAGGCTATTATATTTATCCCAGAATCTTCCTCCATAGACCTTTATCTTGAGCATTATTTCTCAATCAATGGAACCCATACTTATGGAAGATACCACATGTACTTTGCAAAAGAGTTTCAATGTAGTCATGTCTTGAGCTTTATTGTAATAATAATCATCAGGATGCTTTTTGCCAAAGTTGTATTGTGCTTAAATAGATCTAAAATAAACTGCCCAGAAGTTCTAGAAGTTTGCTCTAGAAGTTCTGCTCTAGAAGTTTGAACCAACACTGGATGCTGAATTGTGTTGAACTGGACTTCTTTCCTTGTGCAGAATTTTTCTCTGCTGACCCTGGTGTTTCCAAAGACTCCACAAATTTCCCCTTCCAAAAGTTGTATGTAACAATATCTTGTGATTTTGGCCAATCTGTTTTTCAGAGTTTAGCTTATTCGACTCCTGAAACTCATGTAAGATCATGTAAGAAATTATATATTCTTCATTCATTCATTCATTCATTCATTCATTCATTCATTCAATTCCTTATATTGAGAACATAATTTTTATTAAGTATGGTCCTAATATGTAGATATATATGGGATCACAGGATCTCAAAAAGGAGTCAGATACATCAATAAATGTTGGCCAAAATGATGTAACAAAATGAAATAAACACAGGCTGCTGGAGTAGTCAATGGGAGAGCAGAGCCACCCTTACAGGATTTAGAGACAGAAAGAAAAGTTTTGATAGAGGGTATTCTGTTTGATTTGGACTTCGAATACTTGATAAGAACAATTGACCCATCAGGAATATAACAGGAACATAGGGACTGGTGGCCAAAGGAAGGGTATACTTCAGAGGACTGCAAGAGCAAGTAGCCAGAGCCCCTGGAGACTAAAAGGAGAGTCCTATGTGTGAGAACCTGCTTACAGATGATGAGAGGTGCCACATGGAGAGGTAGGAACTTGATTTACAGTAACAGAGAAAGGGTGATGATCTTAAAACTCTGCTACAACCTGGTAAGATGACTTTGGAGAAGGGTCCCACGGCCGCCAGCGGTCAAGCAATACAATACAGCAAGGGAAATCGAAATCACAGCAGCAGTGAAATAGGGGAAGGGTACCCTGATATAGGTTAGAAATGGCGCAGTTCTAACTCAATTTTAGTAATGAACACAAGGAAGCAGGTACATTTTCACAATGTGTAAGGAGGATAAACAGATTAAGTTTAGGAAACGGTTTGAGGAAGGCAATAAAGAAAAGGAGGAGACAGGCCGATGCTCTGATTTCCAGAACAGGCTAGTGCTACCATTTGTAAAATTAGAAAATGAGAAGTTTGACACTTGAAGGCTGGAAACAATGAGATTGTTTCTAACCCCCAGAGTCAAGGCATCTACGTGCCATCATGGACTCCAGCTCCCAGGAGATTGGACTTGTGTTTGCACCAAGATTATTGAAATCCTCCTAAAGCCTGTACTGTGGCTCGAGTGTGATTTGGGCCCCAGAGGCTCATGAACACTTTCAGCTGGCAGGAGTGATTTTGCAGTTGTGGCATCTTTGGAAGGTGGATCCTCACAGGAGGAAGTGAGTCCTTAAGGGTAGGCCTTGAGGCATTCTAGCTGGGCCCACTTCCTATCTGTTCTCCAGGTCTCTCCTCTGCTTTCTGATTCACATCCAGATAGAAGCAAGCTCCACCATGATACCCATAGATTGCAGTTCACTCCAGCTGTCAGGCGTTCTGGACCCAAACACCATGTGCCCAAAATAAATTTTCCCACCCGGAAGTTGTTTCTTGTAAGGAGTAAGGTCACAGTAACAAGGGATGTAACTAATAAAACTTTACAAAATATGTAATAGGCACAATATACACAAAACCTAATTTGCAACTGGAGACTTGGGTCATGACCACCCAGACACATAAGGAAACAGTGAATGCCCTAGAGACTAACATGTCTCCTTTCCTATAACTTACTCCCCTGTCCCATTAGGCATATTCTACCATAAATTTTGTCATAGCTGCTTCTTAGGTGTGTGTGTGTGTGTGTGTGTGTGTGTGTGTGTGTGTGAGAGAGAGAGAGAGAGAGAGAGAGAGAGAGAGAGAGAGAGAGAGAGAGAGAGAGAATTGTAGTCCAGTGGGCTCCTGTGGGTCAGCCTTATGGTGTGGACTTGAAATTTGTCAGGTTCAATGCTGTTTCATACTCATTGAAGGAATATACTACAAATTGTGTCTTCATTCCTCCATGATGGATGTTTGTACTGTGTCTGTCTCAAGGTTATTTTAAACAAAACACCAGGAACTTTCCTGCAAAGGTTTCTGGTTACGTACACACACACACACACACACACACACACACACACACACACACACACACATTCTGATAACTAGGAGTGTAGTTCAGGGTTTGAGGGTATGTAGAATTTTGATAGAGACAAACTCTTCCCCAAAAGGCTAGCCTGAAGCTGCATTCCTTCTAATTGTGTGTGACACCTGCCATAACCCAATACCTCACACCTAAGTCAGTTCTGTCATAGACAGAACAAGCAGGGGACTGATCAATCAGGGGGCTGAAATGTCATCAACAGAGCTGACTTTTGAGTGAGAAGTTTCACCCATGTGTAAGGATACTAAAAGAAAACAGAAGGGGAAAATGGTGAACAAGTTAGCACATGGTTCTGTGTTTGAAACACGTTGGTTCTAGCAAAGCTAAATTGGTTTCTCAGCTACAAGACTTCCTGGAGCCTTTATGTACACTGAGAATTGAATTTCAGAGAAAAAGAAAGGGAGAGAGAGAGGAAGAGGGAGGGGGAATATAGATACCATGTTTTTAAATTGCTTTGCCCATTGTGGTCATAAAATCCTTTTCTTTTTCCCTTAAGGAGCATCACAGCATTTCCACATCACCTGTTTCCCCTCACTGTCAGAGTTCATTCTGTTTTGTTTGTGTAGTTTTGAAAGATTAGCTTACTTTCTTAGCTACCTGAGAAGTCTCTCTTTTATGAACCACTATCCTCTCTCAAAGCTATGACACTGTTTCTAAAGGTCATCTTGGGTTCTTGCCTATCCTCATACCCATGAAATGGCAAAGGTCCTGGAGTCAGCTTTGTACATGTGAACCAGAAACACCACTACTCTGCTAGCAGAACACCTTATTGACAGATATCTCTGGTCTAAGCCTTAGTTTTCCCATCTGGAAATCAGTCAGAACAGTGTCTATTTAATAGATATTTGATATGGGAATTCAATCTATATGTTCCTTGCAATGTGTTCAGATTAGTGTTTGGTACATAGTAGAAACTTAGTGTAACTCTCTGTTGTTCTTGTTACTATCTCCTTGTTATTCCTGGTCTTCTGTGTTTTTTGGTACCCAAAGCCATGTGCTTCCCTGGGAGCCATGCAAGCAGAGTCAGCCTAAAAGACATGGATGCAAGTCTTCACACATTGACTATATGCCAAGAGCACACACATATGAATGTGCACACGTTAAAGGGGGGGCTGTCATGTGAAAGATGAAACCTCTTGGTGTTAAGATGCTAATTATCTTTGGGGCAGAATGTGATTTCCTCATGTGAATATTTGTTTTGTTCCTAAATCTTTCCTTAACAAGGTTTCTTGTCTTCCTTCCTTCCTTTCTTCCTTTCTTCCTTCCTTCCTTCCTTCCTTCCTTCCTTCCTTCCTTCCTTCCTTTCCTTTCCTTCTTTCTTACTTACTTACTTTTTACAGGCTGCATGCAATTGCTTTGAAGAAACCTGCACTGGAATGAATCTATCTTTGCCTAAAAGCACTTTCTCTATGTCTAAAGCACATAAGCATGCAATATGAAACACTTTGAGTTCCAGCAAGCACAGCCCTTTGTCGTGTGGGCACAACTACTTCCCTCCTTTGAAGAGATCTTTGTTGTTTCTGTTGTTTTCCTGAGAAATTAAGGATGGAGTCAGTCTGGCACTGGATCATAGGATATCACTTGTGAAAGCTTTAGCTTAGAACATGACATCTCCATAACCCTTTAGCTCCTTCTCTTCTTCTGTCTAAAGGTCTTAGGGCCCCTCTGAGTCTTTTTCATAGCATCTAAGCTGAGGCACAAATTCCCTGATTCAAATGCTGGCCATGGGATGGGGTGTTCTCAAAAGTACTGGCACAGATGAATACAGGGTTCTAATTAAAGGCCCTGAACTGTGTAACTGGCAACAGGATTAGGATTGTTTCAGGAACCACCATGCTGGTGGTGGGGACTGGCCACATGGCAAGAATCCTGATGTAAGAAAGATGATAAGCTCGTCTGCAAGCTTTTGTTTCATTGTTTCTATACTTGTCTCATTAATATAAATAAAGAAGGAACTGAAAATTTCTCTTCTTACTGTTCACCACAAATGTAAATAAGATGTAGTTGGACCATGGTGCCACACGCCTTTAATCCCAGCCCTCAAGAGGCAGAGGCAGATGGATCTCTGTGAGTTCAAGGCCAGCCTGGTCTACAGAGTGAGTTCCAGGACAGCCAGAACTACATAGAGAAACACTGCCTCCAAAAATTTAAAAAAAAATTGTTTCATTTTTCTATATGATGTAATTGACTCTTAATGTGATGAGGATATGAATCTAGAGCCAAGCTTTAAGGCTAAGGGCTCCAATAACACCTCTGCCTGAGCCTCCATTCTTGTGGTATTGTACCTCTGGGATCTGAAGGCATTTCAGAAAGAGCACAGGAAACTGTTGCCATACCTTCTTGGTGCTACTGTTTTATTGTGCACAAGAAAATTAGTGAATGAAGATGAACTTTTTTTTTTTTTGTCACTAGTCCAATCATTCACGCAGCCAGCCACCCATTCACTCATTCATGTGTCCATATCTTTAACTGGGTGCATATGCACAAGCACCTTAGACCAAATAAAGATACAGAACCTAAGAACTCCGAACTTCAAGAGCCAGTTTGTCATTGTTCATAAAAATAAATTGCTGTTGTTGCTCCCTTACTGCTGCACTTTCTGAACCACTGTCCCAAATTCTTGGGTATTTCATAATTACCTTAAATATTTGGTTTGTAATACAAGTTTGCTGAGGGCTTATTTCTTTTCTTCTGATGAACATGATAACTTCTAGATTTATATATGCTAAAAGGCCCGGAGGCAAGGGGTCTGTTTGATATGTAGCACATAAATAAATAAAGCAGCCTATGCCAGCCTCAAGCCTTCCCTCTCCTTTGCCAGGAAGTCAGTCCTTCTGGATCAGAACAGGAAGAGGTCTAGAAGGGGAAAACTGACTTTATCAGATCTGCTCCAGTGGAGACCAGCAAACTTTTGTGTCTCATGAAGCTGTGTTAGCATCACATTTAATCTAAATATTATCACAACTAATATAACTTTATATTTGTATAGTACTGAGATAAAAGCAGTATGAATGTAAAGTACGATAATTAAGTGTCACTGCCGCCTCCTCTAGGAGGCCAGGGTTGAAATACCTAGGTTTTCATCCTTATTTTTTGAACCATCTCCTGACGATTCATTCCTTTAGGAAATACCTAGATGTACCACCTGGAAATTAACTTTTTCCAGAGTCAGGTTGACCTAGAGAGATGCAGAGAAGGAGGGTAGCAGATGGAAACTTGTTTGGGGCCAAAGGGAAAAATCCTTCCAGTGATTAAAAGAAAGGAATTCAGATTTATTAGCTGAGTACACAGCAAGTCTTGAGTCCCTTACTTTAGACATCTAATTTAACAGTCACTAAAATTCCCAGAGATGTCTTCTTTTACAGTCTTGGAGGAGAAGCTCATTTAAACTCAGGAACTTTCCCAAAGCCACTTGGTGAGTGTGTGGTAGACTCTGAGTTTGACATCTCCATCTCCTTCTAAGGTTCCTGCTTCTCTTGGTGTGACTGAAAAATCAGTTTGTGGGCCTATTCTGATGAATTCTGGGTGTGGGACTAGCCCTGAGCGATGAGGTTTTCAGAGATGTCATTGACTTAGAAATCCTCATTTCCCTTCAAGGATTTCCAAGAAGAGAAAGTAGATGGATACCCAGAGCCCAAGAACAACGGTTCTGTGGTATGATACACACACACACCTTAAGGGTGAGCGCCATTGTGAGGTTTTTCAGACCTGAGAGTCAAGAAGAAGGCTAAAACCTGAACTGTTGGAAGAAGGGAGCTAGAGTAGGTCTTAGAGATGAGAACACAGAAAGAATGCACAGTAGAAGGAAAGGAGTGTGTCCTAGAGCCCCCAGAGCACTGGAGGACAGTGGACAAGATCAGCGGGGACAGGGTTCGTGGCAGCTCCTTGGGCCATCTAGAATGGCATCAGAGGTCCAGCTTGAGAAGCAATGGAAGGAAACAGAAAGAATTTTTCTGGACCTTCTGCTGCCATCTCCCAAACAGTGCAAATTCATTCTTTAGCCCCTCCCAGGTGACCTGGATACTTTGGACCAGGTGGTTTGTAAGGATAGTCGAGCAACCTGGAACCTTCCTCTGCAATGACCTTTGTGCACACTTCTCTCCAAACCAAGTGAGTGGTCATCGCCTAAAATCCTCTAATAGCGCCTTGATAATCCCTTAGTAAGTCCCCTTATATGGTCAAACACAACCTAGGACTAGAACCACTGAGCCAGTTTAGTCTGGACTGTTTTTAGGTACATTCCTAGTAAGACAAATTGTGTCCTCTGTATGGGCTTTCCAGGAAAACCCCCTGTTTATCATATCTTATTCCCATGCATGACTGAGAATGCATACCACTCTAGAGAAAGGATAGGAGCAGTGTGTAGGATTATATAACCCAAGCCTGTCTGTCAACTGAAACAGAAAACCACCCACACCACACCCCTGGCCACCAACTTCTCCTCTTTCCAGACTCCCCAGAAGAAGCCCCAGAGACGTTCTGGAGCTCTTGGGCAGCTCTAACTTGAAGGGGAGGGGGCACTGCTCCCCTCCACTCTGTAACTCTTGCTTTGCTTTTGAAGAAAATTCCTTGACACTTCACTATTCCTGTGAGCTTCTTTAATTCTTTAAACAAAATGCCAGGGACCTAGAAATACCCAGTCTAGACAGACACCACCTGTAACAGC
The DNA here is from genome assembly GCF_004664715.2 of Peromyscus leucopus. Classification (NCBI taxonomy): domain Eukaryota; kingdom Metazoa; phylum Chordata; class Mammalia; order Rodentia; family Cricetidae; genus Peromyscus; species Peromyscus leucopus. The sequence continues at coordinate 42,234,679 of NC_051069.1, read as the reverse complement.
TTTGCAGAGAGTCCACTGTAGTACTTGTCCTGGTGCAGGCCACTGTTTCATTTACATCTTCTGTGGCTGAGAGGCCACAGAAGGGGGCTCTCTTGTCTGTGGATGAGGGTGACACCAGCCAGAAAAGCAGGGCATGATAGCTGATGAGCACATGCATTGCCTCTGTCATGGCAGGAAGGTGAGAGCAGTGTCCCTGAGTCCCAAACCATAACAACGCTCACCATGGCCAAGGACTTGGGCAGGTATGGTCAGCAGATGTCTTTCTGTGGAGAATGTGGAAAGGCAAGTGTCTTGAGGTGGGATGTCAAGGAAAAGGGACGATAATCAGGAGAATGTGCTAATGCTCTTCTAGAGTCCTTCCAGGACCTTTGTTTCTCTTGTGAAATTCTCAGATAGAAACTCTCAGAAGGAAGCCGTATCTTCTGCAAGGTTGGGTAGCCATTCAATGATTGTGGTGAGTTTGGAAAGTCGCAAGTCCCGAGTAGAGCAATGTGGGTATCTTCATCTCCTTCTCTGAATGAGCTAACGCCTTTGTGACCATTAGGTAAAGCCTTTAGAATGTTCTAACAGACACCCAGCCTTCACCAACCAGGAAGTTAGGAGTGTTGCTTTTGCTTAAAGCAAAACAGGGGAATCTCTGCTGTAGGCCTCAGACCCATATGAGGACACTCTTGGCCTCCTGGTTGGTTGGGACTGGACGTCTGTTTCTATGATAAAAAAAAAATAAATAAAACTAACCGAGGGGTAAACACAGCTTGGTTTAGTCTGCACAGACGTTGTTCACAAACTACTGAAAGCAGAAGGACAGGAGACACCAAGCTGCAGTGAGTGGCTTCAGCATCCCTCCCTCCCTGTCTCCTCTCTCAAAAAAGAGCAACCTAAAACCTCATCAGTGAAACCTGGTGCAGTGTGTGCAAGTGCACTGACTTTGCACAATCAGCATTTCTTTTAAGTAAAAGTAAAACACTCTCCACCGGTATAAAATTCAAATACAACAGCAGGATGAGAGATAAAATGTAAATGCTCACCTCCCTACTCCCTAAGCTAACTACCCATATGCAAAGCTGTTTGCATCTTTCTGTGCTTGGCAAGCTCTTGATGATCTAATTCAGCCTCTGTTCCCTGGCTCCTGCCTCATTGCCTCCTCCTCAGCCAGGTGTGGTTATTTCCAGTTGTTCACATGTTCTGGGCCATTTCAGACCATCAGGGTCTTACTCAGGCTCTTCCTGCGGCCTAAAATCAGTCCTTTCGCCAGCCTCTCTTGTCCTCTACTTGCTGACACCTTAAACTGGGCTTCAATGCTCCAGACATCACTCACTCTAGAGAGTTTCCTAAGATGCCTCCATCAAGCTACTTGTCATCTTTAAACCTCAGAGATGTCTGTCTGAAGTTAGTTGTTTGGAGTGCTGGGGATGTGGCTTCATTAGTAGAGTGCCTAGCATGCCTGAAACTCTGGGTTCAATTCCCAGCCCTACATAAACTGGGTATGGTGGTGCGTGGCTATAATTCAGCACTTGGGAGGTAGAGGCAGAAGGATTAGAATGTCAAGAGACCCCATATCAAAATATAATAAATAGAAATAGTTGTCTTTGATTTAAGTCTTTCTCTCTTTGCTTGGCTCAGTTTCTTAGAAGCTAGGATCTCTTTTCCGACAACCTAGCAAAGAGCTCAGAGTACACTAGTGAAATGAACAAAAAGTGGATGAATGAATGAATGAATGAATGAACAAATGGGTGCACTAAATGTGTCAAGTCCAAATTAGCGAGGCATTCTAATTACTTTCTGTGACTAAAAGAGACAAGAGGATGCAAACAATGAAAGAGAAGAAGAGTAGTTGAATAGTCAAAAGTGAGAAAAGTCTAAAAGCTACTGAAAAGGAGACATATGTAAGAAAAAAGAAAGAAAGAAAATACAGAGAAATGGAAAGTCTCTCACACATCTAAAAAGACAATATGCTAAGCCATTCTAGTCACACTCAATTATTTACTCAGATCTGTTTATTATCATCCTAGAAATGATAGTGCTTTTCATAGTTCTGTACCTTCGCTTCTTTAAACTCGAGAATGGGATCTGGCTGCATTAGCTTGAACAGTCCATTGAGGAGCAAAGCATTGTCTGAATTACCGGGACAGTGGCGGGAGGAATGTTATCACTGCAGGCAAATGAGCTGGCACCTGTGAGCAGAGGTTGGCTTTAACAACAAAACAGTGACAGGTTGCAGGGGTTCTGGGGGCTTCTGGAAAAGGACCAGGGCATGGATGAGATGCTGAGATTACTGTGGCCTTCTCCCACCCTCTAATCAGACCTGCCCACTACAGGCAGTCTCATTCCCTTCTTGGGCACTCAGAGACCTAAGCTCAGGGGTTTGCCCACAGAGCTCTCCTGTGGGCTACAGCCTCCCTGAAGAATGCCTTGCAGACTCAACATGTCTGTTCTCCGCAGCTCCCTGTACTGCAGGGCCATTGGGAAGGGAATGTTTTGAAGAAAACAACCATCTCAAATTGAGCACAACGCGGTGACTCAGAACTATAATTCCAGCACTTGGCTGGCAGATTCAAGTAGATCACAAGTTCAAGGCCTGGCCTAAGCCCAACCATGTTGCAAACAAAATCTCCAAATTTAAATGTGCAGCTTAGAAGATACTGGGGTAATTGTGTCTGATTTCTGCCATCCCTGAACTCAGAAAGGAGAGCATTGGGAGATGAGATAGCCAGGTGACACCATGGATCTAACGTCTTCTTTTTTGGCCTTTTGAGACCTGGAGAATGTGATTATAGGACGAAGACTCCTTCATTCAGGAGAAATATCTCTAGGAATAGGAATGGCTGACTAGCTTTGCTGAGTCAGGAAAATGGGTTCACAACAGGGACAGTTCAGCAGCAGTGGTAAAGGTAAAGGTGACATATGTGGGTACCAAGCAAAGGAGAGAACTGAGTCTCAATAAGAGAGGGTAGAAGATGAGAAGATCTAAGGATTGAGAAGTCAGATCAATCAGTGGCTCTACCATCCTGAGGCAGGGGTGGGACTGAAGGGAAAGGCCACCTTCCTTTCTATCATATACCTGTAATAATTCATCTTTTCAGAGCAAATTATATTAATTTGAAATTAGAAAAAAAAATCCAAAGTAGGAGGAAAAAAAATTGTTTTATTACAAGTGCTAGGGAGATTGCTCTGGGAAACCCAGAGCCCTAGGATCTGACCATTATGGTCTCAGAGGCAGCTCTGAATCCTTTCTATGTGACTGGCCTTCTCCTGTTCTCTAGTAATCAGTCTGAGACATAAGACAGACTCTTCTGAACATGGGGTAGAGGCCATGGGAAGCCAGGCAGCTCTGTAGGACTCAGCCCCAGCCTCCTTCCTGGGAGGGAGGAGAGGCCACCTGCCTGGCGTGTTTGCTAACACGCAGGAGCTGCGGCCTGTAATCATCATTAGCTCTCTTTGGTGTTTACTGACTGTTATTAATTAGAATGAGCAAACTTGGCATTAATGTGCCTGCCATAAGGATGAAGGCTCTTTCTGCACAGCCATGCTGCATGAGCAGCTAGACTGGGACTCGTTTACCAACTGTTAGCAGGAAGAAGAAGAGCCACACACACCAGCTGACAGAGGACTGGGGGAGAGAGGACTGAGGCCTCTGCCTATCTGGAAGTTCAGCATCAGGAGGAGCTTCATTGGAACGGGGTAATGCAGAACCTCTGCCCAGTTCATGTGGGAGCTGCTTGCTGGTTTTTGGGTAGCCTCCAAGAGCAGCGCCAACAAAATCCTGTGGTCCTTGGTCACCAGATCCAGCTTCCCCCCTGGCTTTGGCTGCAGAGGCAGGGATGAAAGTCACTGAGCACAGTTTCCTGCACAAGCCAGTGACAAGTGTCCTGCTGCCCTTCAGAGAAGAGCATGTCTTTTGATGAATCTTGGACAAGGTTGGATTGCCCAGTTGTGCACATTCGCCAAGAAAGGCCAAGCATTTTCCGGTGTTCTGATCCATCGCAGAACCCATACATCTTCATGTTTCACTGAAAGTGATGCTATAACTGTATGCCCGGGTCTAGCATCATCTTCCAAGGCTGTAAAGGCTGTCATATGTGGGAGAGACAGAAGCCAGGGGAGGCAGAGGAAGATGGCAGGTAGAGAACAGGGTTAATTGCCTTCTGCACAGCTAGGTGGCCTGGGATGTGGACAGGCGTCTCTAGAGGAAATGGCAGCATTTCAAGGTGCACACAGGTAGAATGTATACACGGGAGACCTGAAGTAGGAGATATTCATTCTGTTCAGAGAAGTCCCACACTCATTTTCAGCTTCCTGGACAGGGTTGAGGCATTGGCCACTGTTGGATAAGGGCTGCCAAGTAGAAGACACCAGGGCCGTGTCCTCCAGGCTCTGGACCTGTACTTTGTAGGTAAGAAGCAAATCTGACGACGCCCCCCCCCCGACACACTTTTGCCTTTCTTTGCTGCCTGTGGCTTCCTGCATTGGCCCGTGGTTCTCTGACTGCCTCTGTGACCAGTAGACATTTATACTCTCTGGACTGAAAGGGTAGAGGAGAGGAGGGGCATGATGAAAAGTAGAGGGTGCTGATATGTGAGGACGCAGGAACTGGAGTAGATTCGGATAATAAGGGGGAAAGAATGGGCCAGAATTTGGTCACTGAAGCCATTAGATTTCTCAGACAAATCCACCCCCCAAAAAGCTCTAAGACAACTTCACGTTTTGGAGATCTTAGCTGCCAAGAGATGGAAAGGCCATCAAGTCACAGCAGTTAAATCCGTGGGGCAGCTGCTGAGTCACAGTGGTTTGATCCATGGAACAGTTGGTAAACAGTGTCTGTCCCTGTCATCACATGTCAAACACCTACGAGTCATGAGTGTGCTATGAAGAGGGGCTGTCTCTGACTTCCTTCCTCTGCTGGCTCTCCAGTAACACATAGGACATCTGAAGAGATGCACACAGCTTCAAGTATATTTCATAGCTACTTCTGCTAGGCCTCCTTGCCCCTCTAAGCTGAGCTGAGTTCCCTGTTCTCTATGGTCCTGTTAGAACTTGCCCTTCCTTGACTGAGACCAGAGCAGGGAAATTGAATGCACAGTTGTGAGCTGTTCAAGGTCAATGCCTATATTTTATTTATATTTCTAGCCCTCTGGAGTCTGTCTCTAGAGCACACTGTAGGTATCAGTGAACAAGGCAGTCCTCCAGAAACTGCTCTTCTGTCAAAACTGTAATGTGTTTACAAGCAAGCAACTTTGGAATACATATACTCAGTTAATTTGAGCCAGTGTGTAAAGAAATCCGCATAAGACCTTCAAAGTTAATTTAGATGTCATAGTCTGAAGGAAGTGTGGGAGAAAGGGGGTGACAATTCTGAGCAGCTACTTCATCTCTAATGAACAAAGTCTTGAAAATATCCCATCTATACCAGCCCTAACCACAATCTTGCAAGCAGGTGCCATTATTCTCACCCATTCACTTCTAAGAGGTCTACAGCATTCTCTCATGACTGGAACTAGATGGTAGAGTCTGTTGGTGTAGAAGAAGCAGAGAGAGGCTCATGGCTTATCTGCATACAGCTTACAGTGAGTTCTGCAGCTCAGATCAGATGCACAACTTACACGTTTTTACAAACCTCATAGGATTCAGCTAGAATTTAAAGTCTGATCTGTATAACTGCATGCTCTTTACTCTTTACATATTTGAGATGCTAGATGTTCCAGATAATTTGGGCAAGGTGTGCTGAATTTCATTATGTAACCAAGAAGGGAATCTAGGAAAAGCTAGCATTTCTGAAGCATTCTGGGGCCTCCAAATAGCCTTTGGTGATGTTTAACAGGTTTCCTATCTTCCTAAGTTCTTGGTGGATTTCAGATTAGGCATAGGATGAGGAAAAGGAGAGAATCTTCTCTGTCACTTTAAGTCCTGAGTTGTTTTCAGGTGTTTGTTTAGAAACAGCACGGAGGCAGCCTGACATGCAGGGAAGGGGATGGACCTGGACTCCTTTAGACCTCTCCTCATCAGAGGTACTGTTTGGAGTAATGAGGAAGCAGAGGGATTGATTTGATGCTAATGAATAATCAGCTTCCATCAATAATTGTAATCACTAATCTGGTGCAATTAGAGGCAATTATAATAAATGCAATTTCCTCCCGAGCCAGTAACGAACTACAGAAATATGAATTGACTTAAGGGGGCTGGCAATGATTTATGTGATTGTGAGATCACGAATTTCATTATTTTGATTAAGGGTCTTAAAGGGACAAGATTCTATTCTGAGTTCACACCTACCTAAGGGAAAGCTACAACATGCAGTCAGAGATGGCTGACACAGAGGATCTTGTACATCTCTTACAATTGGCTTTAGATAATCCCACATGCCTGTAGAGACTGATTGCACTGTCACACAAAGTTGGCTCCTTTCAATTCTGCCTGCTAAGGCATACTGAGTCTACATTCCGGAGTTTTGAAGAACAAGAGGAATTAATATGGGTAGCTCAATCGATACTGCCAGAGAGTGTGTGGACAGCCACTTCTGGATAGAGATTTGGCCTTTTTCTTATTCACCCAGGCTTGTTGGCCCATTGCCTTCTCCACATCAAAACAACTCACCAAGTTCCAGCAGGAAGACATTTTTATGTAAATTGATTGGCCTCAGATATTCTCAGTATCTATTAAAATTTGTTGAAATCACTTTAATTATAGCAGCCTTGTTCTTAGATATGATAATGGTTATTTATGTGCTAAAGCATCAGCCAGGTTTTCCTTTTTTGTGTAGGAACCTACAACAGGGCACTAAATAACTGTGGTAGGGTCTTAGTCATCAAGAACAAGGTGAGCAATGAGATGGCCATCCTCCTTGTGTTCAGCTGAAGGATTATTGGGATTCTGGACATTTAGCCCAGAATAGAAAAGTCCCAAGTCGATAAATGAGTTGTTCCCATGGAGACATGGTTTGAGCACACAGAAGCCAGAGGATGGAGAGAAGACTGAACTTTTCCATAGCTCTTGGAATAAAATTCAGCTTCCCTACAATGAATTTCCAGGCTCTTCACAGCCTGGCCTGAGATCTGCTGTCCTGGCTGCTCTTCTACTGTTGGGCTCTGCAATCATTATTTAAAGCCTTACACTGTCTTACACTTAGGGCCAGTCGTTTGCCTTTCCTTTGGCTGGAGGGCTCTCTGGCCTCAAGTTTCCCCAGACATAACTCTTCATTGTCTTTTGGTCTTAACTTAAATGCCTTCACATTGAATTATGTTCCCAGACTCTAGTTCCCATGATGTAATATGTGCACAGGTTGGAATGGAGACATGCTACCAAGATCCTAATAACTAACACTCAATGAACAGCTATCACCTTCTCCAGCCCCACTGGATACTGTTCAGGCACCTACAGTCATGTGATCTCATCTGACTTCATGATGGTCATGATGTCTCCTGTTTGTGCTCTTACTTATGCTTAAAACAATTCTCATGGTGACTCTCAGTTGAAATTCTTCCAGAAGGAAACTTCCATAAAGCCTTCTCTGGCTACTTGACTAAACTACCCTTAAGCTTTCCCCCTTAATTGATAAACAGTAATTCAAAAAAAATAATAGTTGTGCATATTTATGGAGTGCAACATGATGTTTTGATAGATGCATACATCATGAAATAATTAAATCAAGGTAATTACTGTATCTATATCCTCACATGGTGCTTACCATTTCCTATGGTGAAAACATTTGAAATTTACTGTTGGGAATTTTTAAACATGCATGTTTTAACTCCAGTCACATCACACAATAGATCTCAAAATCATACTTCTTTTTCTACGTGAAACCTTCTGTTTGACAACAGTCCCATCCTGCTCTTTAACCCACATCTGGCAGCTGTTACACGCCACACACTTTGTTCCAATTGCATCACATTCTTCTGGGTCTTTTCCTTTACCAAACAGTGCAGTCTTAGAAGTCAGTGACTGCCTCTCTCCAGCTCTGCTTCACCAGCCATGGCCACATAGTGTGACAACTGCACACTGTACTGTAAATCCTGCCTTGTTGGGGAATTCTGAGGTTTCCATCAAATGACAGGCACTTTCTTATATAGCCGTTTATACTTACTCAGGTTGCCTACATGTAATAAGATTCTTTGGTATATATGTCTGTGATGTATGCATGTGCACATGTTTATGTGTATACACCTGTGTGTAAGCCAGAGGTCAATATTGGCCATCTTCCTCTCTTGTCCATCACCTTATTTTTTTTGAGACAGGATCTCACACGGAGGCTGGAGCTTACTTATTTAGTGTAGTGGGTAGCTGTTCCAGTTTTGTCCTGGAAGTAATACCCCCTTGAGGCTTCTGGTAACTGTCACGCCTACGAGGCAGACAGAGACAGGAGCACTTAAAACCTGAGATCTGGATGTGCCACCTCTCTTGGTTCCTGGATCCTGGACGCTGGAGGTAGACTGAGCAGAGTTCTCCAGAGAACACTGCTGGACTGCACTTCACCTCTCCCTGTAACCTATCCCTTTTCTTGTAAGTTACCCCCTTACAATAAACCTCCCTTTTAACTACGTGAAGTTGCCTTAATATTTCCACCAACAATTTAGCTACACTGGCTGTGCAGTCAGTTCTGGGAATCCTCCTCTCTCTGCTTTGCCCCCATCTCAGAACTAGGTTATAGATGCATTTCTCCAGACTAAGATTTTTCCTGGAGTGTTGGGGATCTTAATTCAGGTCCTCATGGTTGGGAAGCAAACATGTTACTCCCTGAGCCACACACCCCCACTCACATACACATACATGGCAGGATTCTTGACTTTAATAGAAATACAACCCATATGGTACAGTGATAGGAAAATTAGCATAAGATTCCACAGACGTCAATGCTAGTTTCAATCTGTCACTGACTAGGTATATGGCATTCACCAACTCCCTTTATCCCTGCCTGTGATTTTTGCTGTGTCTAAAACGAGGCAGTATTGTTTAAATTTCTCAAGTGCTTCTAGGTCGAACATTCCACGGTCCTGTGCTTTGCTGAAACTGCAGGGGGACAGGTGAGGGAGGGTAAATCTCACATATTCATATTTAAGATTCCAAATGGAAGAAGTTGTTGTTTTCTCCCCCTTTCCTTCTCCTGAGTGGTAACAAACAAGCAATAAATATGGAAATCCTAAAAGCCAGAGAAAATAGTGAGTGTTCTCCATCTTGCTGACAAAGTACAGAGGCAGTGCCACACAATGAACAGGCTTATCCCTCCGCTTCGCTTGCGTGAATTCCTCCCAGCTGAGCCTAGATGGACCATTCCAGGACAGGTGTCCTTTGTTCTGTGAACACTGGGTTCCCTGCCCCTGTGCCAGCATGAGCGGCACTGTGAGACCGCTGTGGAGTAAATGTGTGTGCCCTTCACCAGGCAGCCTCAAACAGATGGGGATCCAGGCCTTGAAAAATGACTCTGAGGAGAGAAAAACAATCAGGTAGATCGGGAGGGCAGTCCTGAGAGAGAGAGAGAGAGAGAGAGAGAGAGAGAGAGAGAGAGAGAGACAGAGAGAGACAGAGAGAGACAGAGAGACAGAGACAGAGAGACAGACAGAGAGACAGAGGCAGAGAGACAGACACAGACAGAGAGAGAGAGAGACAGAGAGACAGAGAAAGACAGACACAGACAGAGAGACAGAGACAGAGCAAAACAAAAGCAAGACAGAATGTTCCAGCTTCAAGCATCCAAAGCCTCTCTTGCCAAGCAAGGGACAGGTAACTGTTTTTCAAAATTGTGCAGACACATTCAGTAATTGCTCTATACCTTCTCTTGTCTGCCTTTTAAGCACCAGCCAGGATCACGTCTGACTCCCATTACCAGCAAATGTCCCAGGAAGGACCTGAAGTAATAGAGCCTTTTAAAGCTGATTCTCAGAAGCCTCTTCCCAAGATGGCACCCAGAACTGAAGCGCTGGCATTTAGCTGTCAGTTAATGCTCCATCAACTGCCTCCATCCTGCTTGCTGCCAAGGCAGCAACCCTTCCCGTGGCCAAGGGTCACGTTCTGGCAGGTCTGTGTTCCTCTCCCTATTTACAAGGCAGGCACACAAGTTCTCAGATCTTCGACAGGTACTGTAACAAAGGGGCTGAAAAACCACTGCCTTCTGGGCTGGGATAGCTCAGTAGCAGGGTGTTTGCCAGGCATAGCTGAGGTCCTGGGTTCAGTCCCAAGTAAGAGGAGGGTGGGGCGACAAGAAAGGAAAATGACTCACTGCCCTCCTAAACACGTCTCCAATTTTATTATCCTATACTTGTTTGATTTAATTGTATTCTTTACCTTCCTACAGGGTGAATATGTCAGATCCAAGACTGCTCCAGATTTTATCGTTCTGATTGCATCCTCAACACATCTGCTGTTCAGGATGGTCTCATTATGGTATCAGTGATGCCGAATCTATGGACACCACATCCAGGAAGAAAGTGATATTATTGGTCACATGGACACCACTCAAGTTCAGTCAACAGCGTGTCACCTCAAACATGAAGTGTAGGACTCCACTCTCCTAAAGCCCTGTTCTTGCCCAAATTTTTTAGGGCCAGCTCAATCTATGAGACAACATAGAAGTCTTTTATCCCATGTGGTTGATCATCCTCTCAACTCTGTGAAGATGATATGGTAATATTTAATATTATTCTGGGAATTCTGAGTAATCATTTCACCTGTATATTATTTTTAGTAGAATATAATCTTTATAAAATCAAATGTGTCAGATTGATAGAGGAATAGCAGCAAGATGAATTTCTAATAACGAAAATTAAGTAAAAGTTTAATTGTAGGATCTGGTGGTAGGTTTCTTCATTGTAAAATTTCTTTACCTTCTCTATATGTTTGATAAATCTCATAAAAATGCAAAAAAAAATTTAAGGTTTCTAAAGGTGAAAGTGCAGCAGCTCTAATTGATACATCCATTCATTTCATTCAGTGGTTTATGTAACAAACTCTAATGATGTGTGCATTACTTTCCTTACTACTATAACAAAATTCTTGGCAAAAGAAAATTAAGAAGGATTCAGTTTAGCTCATAATTGAAAATGCAGCTCATAGTGAGTGGCAAGGAAGATGTGATGGTGAGTATCTCTAGCTCTGGCAGGAGAATCTTGAGGCAGCTGGTCACCCTGGCCCTCCCAGACATGCCCAGAAGTACGTCTCTTTATAATTCTAAATCTGGTCAAGTTGATAATGAACATTAACCATCACAAGCCCACGCTTGTCAACTTGACATCCAAATGTATGTTTAAGCCCTAACATTCTACCCTTGGTCCTCAAAGGTTCATAGCCATCTCATAATGCAAAATGCACTTGATTCAAATTAAAAAACATTCATAATGCCAATACTATTCAAAAGCCTACAGTTACTTGTGGTGCTCAAGACAGACTCCTGCAAGGCTATATAAAACATTTTAAAATTATATACCTCTGGGGGATGGAGTGACATGGTTCAGTGGTTAAGAGCACTTGCTGTTCTTCAGAAGATCTGAGTTCAGTTCCCAAAACCCACATGGTAGTTCATAAGCATCTGTAACTCCAGTTCTAGGGCATCTAATAGCCTTCTCTGTCTTCTGTAGGCATCAGGCACACATGAGGTTTACATACATACAAGCAGGCAAGACACTCATACACATAAGCATAAAAATAATTTATAAAATTTCATGCTTTCAAAATACATAGAATAAGCATAGGATAAGCATTCCCACACCAAAAGAAGGATACACCAAGGAAAAATTAGTTCAAGCAAGACAGAAACTCAAATCCAGAATTTGGGACTCTTGGTGACATTATCTGAGCTCTGAAACTCCACCTTTCCAGTTCTGCTGCTGACAAGACATGTTAGCAATGGCTTTGGCCTGCTCTACTCCATGCCTGCAGCATCCTCTATGGATTTCCCATGACCCTGGCATTTCTATCACCATAGGATGTGCATTGTAACTTTAATAGTCTTCATAGCTTTATGTATTTGCCTCTGGCCTCAGTAGCTTTCTGAAACAGCTTCATGACCCTCTCACTCTTGCACTATGTGTGCCTGAACAACCAGTACCATGCTGACGACGCTTCCAAGTTCTGTTGCCAGCTCAATGTAGTGAGTCCCCCATTGGCCACACTGTAGGGGCCGCTCTGCACAGTGGCAGCCAAACCTGTGAAAACCCTTATCTAGTTGATTGTTTTCAATCAGTGAAGCTCTTTGGCTGTATTCTGTCCCTCTCTCCTTTAATAGGTAAAGTCTTGTCCTAAAGTCACGTTTCCTACTGCCCCAATACAAAGTGTGAGTTTTCTTCCTAATGTCGCTAATCTCTTTTAACAAATGCAGCTACTTTCTCTATACTCTTTCTGGTATGCAACTTCAAAATCATACTCTTCCTCACCAGGCTGCAAATGTTCACATCTTCATGCTGCACTTGCTATTTTCTCTCACTATAAACCTAGGTAGGAAAAGTGAGCCGGAACCATGACATAGTTTGAATATGAACTGTCTTGAAGTTCCCACCCCCAGACAAATTGCTCTTGAATTTGGTCTTACTCAAGTTCCTAACATACAGACAAAATACAGTCTACAAAAGCATAACATAAATGGGCTTTTGCCCAGTTCATGATAGGTCCTTGTTCCTCTCTGAATTTTGTAAATAGCTTTTACTGTTAGTATCTCTAGCATCATTGGGGTCTTCCAAACTCACCACACCACAATGGCCCATCAAAGATCTACTTCTGTACCAATAGCTCCAAACTCTCTCATATTCTTCCTGCACATCAACCCTGGAGGCTTATGGAAGACATGATCAGGTTTCTCACCACAATAGACCTATTCTTCAGCAACATTTTTATCCTTTTGCACTAGACATTGTTTTCACTGCTGTGATAAAACTTAAGGAAGGGGAGAGCTTATTTTGGCTTACAACTTGAGAGTATAGTCAATCATGGTATGCAAAGTGTAAGAGGAGTAACTCTAGCTGTGAGGGCAGGAGTGTGCAGTGGTTGATTCTGTTGTATCTTCAGTCAGTAAGCAGAGATGAATGCAAGTACTCAGCTCACTGTCTCTTTTTATTTATTATTTATTTAATGTTTATTTATTTACTGACTCATTTACTATCTAAGGATTTCCATTGTTGCCATGAAACACCATGACCAAACAGCAAGTTGGGGAGGAAAAGGTTTATTTAGCTTATACTTCAACATTGCTGTTCATCCCAGAAGGAAGTCAGGACAGGAACTCAAACAGGGCAGAATCCTGGAGGCAGGAGCTGATGCAGAGGCCATGGAGGGGAGCTGCTACACTGGTTTGCTCAGCCTGCTTTCTTATAGAACCCAGGGCCACCAACCCAGGGATGGCACCACTCACCCTGGGCTGGGCCTTCTCCCATTGATCACTAATTGAGAAAATGTCTTACAGCTGGACTCATGGAGGCATTTCCTCAATTGAGGTTCCTACCTCTCTGATGACTCTAGTTTTGTCAAGTTGACACACAAAACCAGCCAGTACAACTAACCGCTTGTCACTTGACACACAAACACACCTCTGTTAAGCCACATCCCTTCCTTTCTTATTCATCACCAGGATCTCACATTAAAATCATAAATAAGTTTGAAAGTCCCATAGTCTGTACAAATTCAAACACATTAAAATTTCAGTCTCTTTAAAGTATCTGTTCTCTTTTAAAAGTTCAAGTCTTTCATCTGTGAGCTCCTCTAAAAATCAAAATTAAACACTTTCTTCAAGAGAAAAGAACCAGGGCACCATTGAAATTTGAACCAAGCAAAACCAAACTCCAACAGTATAAATAACTCAATTTCCAATTATCTGGGATCCACTCATGATCTGGACTCTTACAAAAGGTTTAGGTCTCTTTTCCAGCTCTGCCCTTTGCAGTACACACAGTTGTTCTTCTAGGCTCTGACTGGCTCCACTCACTGCTGCTACTGTTCTTGGTGGTCCTCCCATGATACTGGCATCTCTAAAATGCTGGGGTCCCTTGCTGCAGCTGGGCTGCACTTTCACCAATAGCCTCTCACAGGCTCTCTTCATGGTGCCAATCCTCAACTTCTTTGCATGACCCCTACAGTCCTGGGCCTTTAACTGCCAATGAGGCTGCATTCACCAATGGCCTTTCCTGGCCTCTTACACTGAGAAGCTTCAGTTGCTCTGCATGGCCCCTTCATGCCTTCAAAACCAGCACCACCTGGGTGACTCTTACACATTACTGAGTCCTGTTGTCAGCACGAGGTACAGCCTTGGCCACCTATGGAACACAGCTTCTCTTTGCTTTCAGGAAATACTTCCCAAAAGAGTTCACCTCAGTTATAGTGGTCTCTTCTTAATCACCACCAATTTCTTAGCTCCAGCTGATCAGCATCAAGTATCTCAGCAAAAAAAAAAAATAATAATAATTTTACTTTAGTAGTTCTGGTATCCTGGTAATCACAGCTGATTCTTGAGCCCCAGCTAACCAGAATCATAGAATCTTAATTCATAATAACAAATGGCCCCATATTCTTTAAACTTCCTTCTAAAACCTTGAAAGCCAGACCTCCATCCTCTGTACTTCTCTCAATGTTTTTATCTTCCAAATTCTCACAGAGCTCTTAACCTTCAATGGCTCTTCTAGCCCAAAGTTCTAAAGTCCTTCCACAATTCTCCTCCAAAACATGGTCAGGTCTGCCACAGCAATACTCAACTACACTGGTACCAATTTGTCTTAGTTAGGGTTTCCATTATGTGATGAAACGCCATGACCAAAAAGCATGTTGGGGAGGAAAAGGTTTATTTGGCTTACATTTCAACATTGCTGTTCATCACTGAAGAAAGTCAGGACAGGAACTCAAACAGGGCAGGATCCTGGAGGCAGGAGCTGATGCAGAGGCCATGGAGGGGAGCTGCTTACTGACTTGCTCCTCATGACTTGCTCAGGCTGCTTTCTTATAGAATCCAGGACCACCAGCCCAGGGATGGCACCTCCCACCCTGGGCTGGGCCCTCCCCCATTGATTACTAATTGAGAAAATGCCTTATAGCTGGACTCATGGAGGCATTTCCTCAACTGAGATTCCTATCTCTCTGATGACTCTAGCTTGTGTCAAGTTGGCACACCAAACCAGCCAGCACATTTGCTGATTTATTTACTTTTCCAGTTTGGTCCCATAGAGCGCCCTTGTGATGATCTGCCCACATTCAGATCCACCCACATTCAAGGTGGATCTTTCATCCTCAGCTAAACTCTAGAAATACCTCAAAGACATGCCCAGAAGTGTGTCTCCTAGGTAATTCCAAATCCAGTCAAATTAATGACAAAGATTAAGCATTACCACATGCTTGATATGTTTGGGCTCATACTCTGCACAAGGCCCCTACAGTGACCTGATCAATGGGTGCTCAGCAAATATTTTTTGATTGTGTGTTCTGGTCATACATGTGCCACCGATTTCCTTCCTCACTGCATCTGCCTTTCTGATTTATTACTGTGTTGGACAATGTCTCCCTTGTAGGTATGGGAAATCATAGTGACACCAGGCTCTGTTGTACCTTTCTACTTTGAACTACCACCCATCTCTTTTCATCCAATCAGAGTGAAAACCAGCATCCTGCCACTGTGGGGATGAAGGTGACCTATTCAATGTGACATGACTAAGTACAGTTCCCTGACCCGCCAAATTCTTCCTCAGGTAAGAAGGAAATACAGTGGGTTCCAACCCCCAATTGTTGTAATATGATCTTTTTGACAAAGAAGCATCCCCCCCCTTTTTTTTTTCTGGTAAAGCGCCATCCACATTTCACAGTTCCCCTGCATAAAGTATATGGATTTGGCAGTTAGGATCCACTAAGTCAATAGAATTGTATGAACATTCATTCAACCATGTGTGGAAGAGACAGCTGGGTGCCATTCATTATCTTAGGCAAAGGGAAAGGTCTACATCTAAGCATCCCCTGCCTTGTCTTCAGATGCCTGGTGGTTTCAGGAAGAAGGCAAAGGCGTAGACTTTGTCAGGGTGCATGAAAAAGCTGTGCTGAGGGACATGAGTACAGATGACTGGACATGTTGAACTCCTGTTGGACTGTTCTTCTTGCCTCTTTTCCTCTGGCAATGTGAGTACCAGACTTGCATGTCTGGAATGGTAGGGATAGGAACAGCTAATAAAAATACTTACATCATTTGTGTAGCAGTGAATTGTAGCAAGAATCTTAAAAGGTCTTATTAATAAAAAAACAAACCTGGAGCCAGGTATTGGGGTGAATGCTGGAAGATCAAAGAAGAACAAGCCACAGCTTCCTCACCGTGCCAATTCCTCAGCTGATCCTGTTTTCTCAGACTGGAAACCTTTGAGTCCTCATCCGAATGGATCTCAGCTGAACTGCTGCTCAAAAGCCTAAAAGCTTAACTAGCTCTAGTTCCTGGTTTTCACACCTTACATACCTTTCTGCTTCCTGCCATCAGTTCCTGGGATTAAAGGCGTGAGTCACCATGCCTGGCTGTTTCCAGTGTGGCTTTGAACTCAGAGATCCAGATGGATCTCTGCTTTCTGCATGCTAGGATTAAAGGTGTGTGTGTGTGTCACCATTTTCTGGCCTCTGTATCTAGGGCTGTTCTGTTCTCTGACCCAGATAAGTTTATTAGGGTGCACAATATTTTGGGGAACACAATATCGCCACATTGAATAGACAGTTTGACTTCAAAAATAATAGGAGATGAGGAAGCAAAGGTGGGAAACCCTTTGGAACATTTGTTTGTTGGATGGTCAGATGCTGCAGGCAGTTAATAAATACACACTAGCTGTTTTTTCCCATGGTGCTTAGTGTCTGTGCCATTCATTTAGCAATTAATTGTGGAATAGAGTATTGTGTGACTTCTCAATATTATTGGATCAGATTTTTGCTCATTTCTTACATGGACATATAATTCTGCATGTGTTGCAAGTCCAGCCTCAGTTAGAACTTGAGATACCAAAAGTCATCTGTTTTCATTTTCTGCACACACACACACACCCCCACTGCGTCTAACATAGAGGCTCACTCATAGTAGGTATTTAGTCAATGCACTGATTAATTAAGTCCTTCTTCTGCCTGAGGCTCATCATGCTCCTGTGGTCCCAGAGAGCTAACAGCTGTCACCTGGGCCACCCTGGGCCAGAGGGACACACATATAAATGAGCCTCCTGTACCTTCCCTCCACAAGCAGCATCAAGACCCCCTGAGAGACAGAGCCGATGTGAATTTTAAAGACATGTTCGGTGGTGGTTCCTCCTCTCTTCAGAGCCACTGGAGCGGCTCCTTCCACTGAAAATACAGGGATTTGTGCCGCATGATTGTGCAGCTGGGGGCGGGCTGCGTCCACAGTCATCAGGGGCTCAGCATGCTCTGAAGGGCTTTGTGCTCCAGGCACTCACTCAGGCGGGGCACCTGGCTCAGTAGAGGCCAGAGTACAACTGTTTCGGCAAGTGACTTTGCAATAATGGCTCTGCACCCAAAAATACAGAGCTGAGGCAGTTTCCTTTCCCGTCCTTCCTCTGATCTTTTCCCCCAAAATTATCACTGTCAGGCTTGATACTTGGGCAAAGAAGTAAGCACATGTTTTCTTTTATGTCAGTGAAGAGGTAAACAGCCATCAGTTTTTGACTGCCTGTGATATACCATAGACACACTGGTATCATTAGTTCTAACAGGAGCTCTTTGGTAAGCCATTACTCCCATTTTACAGAAGAGGGGACCAAGAATTAGAGATTTTTGATAATTTATTTAGTGTTTGCAAGGTGATAATTACCAAATGATATACAGCCTCTCTGCGTGCATATGTGTGTGTGTGTGTGTGTGTGTGTGTGTGTGTGTGTGTGTGTGTGTGTGTGTATGCACGCACGCACATGCCTGTGTGGGTGTAGTGGTGTCTATGTGCCAGGGATTCAATGTCCCAACATTTACACGATTTACCCTTTAGCATCTATTCTCTCTCATCCATGTGTCAAGCTGTGCAGAGACTGTTCGCTCTGCCGAATGGCCAGGTGGTGGCAGAGGCTGGATGATGGCAGTTTCTGGAGCTCTCAAAAATGTCGTCAGCGGTTCACTTATTATTCAGGATAACATCCAACAAAGTGACGACTTCTTTCCTTGCTATCAGTATCTCCTGCCAGCTGTTCACTTGGATTGGGGGAGAGAGGGATTTCATTCTGAATTCACAAATGCAGCTAAACCTCCCTCCGAGATGAGCTGCGGGGATTAGTGTTTATGGCACAGGACTGTTTGGCAAGCAAAGGCCCGGGGAGGGAAGGAGAATCTGGGTGGGAGAAAATAACCTGCCTCTGGGGACCCTGCCTTGGGGGGTCTATCTCTTCAGAGCAAGGCCTTCAAATCCACGGGAAACACAATAAATAATCCCTTGGCTGTTAAAGGACGTCTCTGGTGCTGGACAAAGAGGCCCATTTGCCTTTCTGTGCAGAGGTGTGTCTTGCTGCCTTTGCTGTTCCCCCTCTTCCCGGTGTTTCTGCCTTCTGTAGCATCCCTCACACTGCGTTTTCTGTCAGCTGGACTATTCATGCCGAACATGTGTTGCTCTGTGCAGATCCTGGAATACCCTGCACCAAAAGGTTCTGTCTCCACTCTCCAGAAGGGAAGTAACACAGGCCAGTCTAGGATGGAAAGCAGGACTCCTGACTCCAATCCTGGGCTGCACCCACCAGCACACAGCTATTTGACTTTACCTAATGATGCAGGGCCTAGTCAGTGCTAGGCAGAAAGCTGGTCACTTGAGGAGCCACGGTCTCTGGCCCAGGTCCCTATTTACATGATTAGGATGCCTACACTATTGTTCTCCTAGGCTGGTGTTGCAGACACAGGGGAAGGCATTTATCAAGACAGAGCTAGATCACCCGTTCCGTTTTCTTAAATGTCAGGGTGTAAATCAAACGCCAAGCTTATTTGGAACATGTGGGTGTTAGCGAATCAGACAAGGATAATGTGTTTCTAATCCAATGGCTTTCACGATATATGATTTACATCCTTGGATTGTTTCACGGTGGTTTCTCTGGGTTTTTAGTTAGCTTGGTATTCTGCATCTGCTATGAGTTTTATTACCTCTGGCCACAGGAGACTATGGAAGTGTCACTTACCTCAGAAATACCAAAAAAGGCATGACAATACCAACAATGACAAGAATACCACTACGTAAATACCTTCCTAGACTGTCACCTCAGCAAGGCCCAACTGTTTTATTAAAACTTGAAAACAAATAAGCCTGCCACTGAGTAGTGACATTTAGTTCCAATTCCATAGCCCCTGATAATCAAAACTTATATATTCAACAACAAAACACACAATTTAGAAACTAGCCTAAGGACCCGAGTAGACGTTTCTCTAGAAGGATAGGTAATTTTCCAATAAGCACATGAAAACATACTAATCATTAGAGAAATGCAAATTTGAAACTACTTCACAAACATTACGGTGACTATTATTTAAGAAGCAAAAAACAGCAAGTGTGTAGATGCAGAGAAATGAGAACTCGCGTGCATGTAAATGCACAGAGAATATAAAGATGGCAGTGTTGCTACAGAGAATCATATGGCATTTCCTCAAAAGATTACACATGAAGTTAACATAGGAACTGGCATTTTCACTAAAGGCTGGGCATGAGGAGGTACTTGCATATTGCATTCATAGCTTCATTATTCACAATAACCAAAATTGTAGTAATAACTCAGTGTCCACCATAAGAAAAATGGATAAATACCATGTGGTATATACATGCATTGGCATATTATTCAGTTAGAATAAAGAATGGAATTCTGATATTTGTTTCCACATGGATGGCTCTTAAAGACATGGACCAAAACAATCAGAAAGGGAGATATTAAATGATCCCACTACTGTGAAATACCCATGATTGGTAAATTCATTAAAGCAGAAAATACCAAAGCTGGAAGGAAGAGAAAATTAATTTTATTCATTGGAGATAGAATATCTGGAATGATGAAAATGTTTTGAAGATGGGTACATACACTGTGAAGCTATTCATACTTTCAAACATTTAGAATTATTAAAATGGTAACTTGTGTTATGTGTGTTTTACCTCAATGAAAACACTAGTGATATCTGTTCCCTAGACAGACAGAAGCCGACCTTCAAGGTTGACTTCTAACCTCTGTCTTGTACCAGTCAACACCTGGATTGCTGCTCACACCTCCAACATGGGTCTCTGATGGGCTTTCTCTGTGCTTTCGTACATGTCGTCTCCTCTATTCCGTATGGTTTTCCCTATCCTGTCATTCAAAATACCAGCCAATCACAGAAGCTTTGGCTAACTCTCCTTTCTTCTGAAGACTGAAAGCACTTCATGGGTCAATGGAATGGCTCAGCAGCTAAGGGTGCTTGCCACCAAGCCTAAGTTCCTGAGTTCAATCTGCAAAACTCACAAGATGGAAGTAGAGAACCAATTCTCACAAGTTGTCCTCTGAACTCCCTGTATGCACCCTGGTGCTCTCTCTCTCTCTCTCTCTCTCTCTCTCTCTCTCTCTCTCTCTCTCTCTCTCTCTCTCTCTGCTTTATTACAGTGCTCTGGCCTGTTCAGCGATGATTTCTTCAAGTAGGCTGGGAATTTTCTCTACCCGTGACAATGCTTTATTCAATTGAATTAAGTTTTAGTCAGTATACAAAATAAAGAGTTTCATCATGGTATTTTCAGGCATGTATCTTATCCTACTTTGCCTGAAGTTGCTTTACCAATGATCACATTCGTGTGTGTGTGTGTGTGTGTGTGTGTGTGTGTGTGTGTATGAATGGTTACTATGGTTGTTTCTTTTGCCTGCAAGTATGCGTGTGCACCATATGTGTACAGTCCCCATAGAGGCCACAAAGGGGCATAGATCCCCTGGGACTAGAGTTGCAGACAATTGTGGACTGCTCTGTGGTGCTGGGACTCACACTTGGGAGAAGTAACCCATGGGATGGGGGCTGAAAATTGCTCTAACCACTGAGTCATCTCTCCAGGCCGCCACAATCACTTTCCTAACTCATAGTGGGAGTGCAATAAATCGTTGTTTTGGTTTTCTTCCATTTAGGTTTGTTTTAGCTCTGTGCGGAGGAAGCAGACTGTCTTAACAGCTCTGAGAAAGGCATTGGAATTGCAATAGTTGAAGAGAGAGATCAAGGGACAGGAAAGAAAGTGTTTCCTTCTGCTGTATGTTCGGTCTCCATTCATGCCATGGCAGCATCTGACAGGTGCGGCTTTCAGTACTGACTCCAGCAGTTGAGACCTGGTCTTGCTCTTTACCTTTGCTGAAACCTTGGCATCCTCCTCTGTGATGTGGGAATAACAGGTGCATGTTAAATGGTGATGAAGAGAGTATTCAGTGAACAACATAAGGGATCCTTTGCTCCTGGCAGGTGCTCCGCACAGGCAGTCCTACCTATAAAGCCCTCTGATCAGAACTCTGCTCTATACTCCCAGTTCTCTTCTTCCTTCACTTTCCAGTAAACAAGAGCTCAGATATCTTTCTAAGTTGCCTTTTTATGCCTTTTCCCTGCATGTTGTCCAACAGCAACACAAACTTGGGTTCTTTGGTTTAATAACTAACTCCTTCCTTCCTTTCCCATTGGGGGAATGGAGTTGGGGTCAGGGTGAAGTTAAGGGTCTCTACACTGGTCCTACAGCACAGCTGCTCTAAGGTCGCCGTTTGCTGCTGAAATCCCCTTCCTTGGCTGCATCAAAGGGCAAGTGCCCCACATGAGCTGAAGTTGGCAGGACCTCCAGTGCCTTGGCATGCAGTTGGAGTCCTTTAAGCTTCTATTCTTGGGTGAATATAGGCCTTTTGTTCACCATCCCAGCCCTCTCTATAATGGGGAAAGTGCTTTTCCTTTCCTCCCATTTTCCCACCCTCCTTTCTCCTTTGGGAGCTTTCAAGTCTTCCAATTAAGTAGCTGGTAAGTTTTCTTTGTGAAAGGCACTAAACTTCACCGGACAACCTCCACAGCAAATGCATTTCTTTTTCCTTTCTGTTTGCTCTTGGATTCTCATGTATTTAATTCTTTTATAGGGGAAAATAGGTTAAAATAAAATAGAAAGTCTGCAACACAGAGACTCTATGCTTGGCATCAGAGTGTCCTAGGACAGTGACACATGGCTCCCACCCCAAAGGAGTATCCAGGAAACATAACATTGCAAGATAGCTTTACCTCTGATGGATGGATGTCAAGTTAGAAGGTGCTATAATTCACATATTGAGTGGCCCCAAACATCTATGAATTATTGTTGTTGGGAGGTTGAAGAGACTTTAAGGCAGTGTTTTTCAACCTTCCTAATGCTGCGAAGCTTTAATAGAGTTCCTGATGTTGTGGTTACCCCAACCATAAGACTATTTTCATTGCTACTTCATAACCATGATTTTGCTACTGTTGTGGTTCATAATGTAAATATCCAATATGCAGGATATCTGATATGCAACCCCTGTTGGTGTTACAACCCATAGGTTGAGAAATGCTTCTTTAAGGACTGGGGTTTAGAAGAAGGTGGAGCCACTTGATGAGGCCATACTTGAGGGTATGGCCTCAATGGGGATTTTGAGACACTGCTGACCTTTTATGATCCTTGACACACCGTGGGGCTAGCTGCTATCTATCTTCCACCACATGCTCCTACCATGACATGCTTCCATCAGTTCACAGCCACAGGACCAACTGATCATGGATTAGAACCTCTCAAAACTGTGAGCCAAACAGAGCTTTTCTCTTTATATTTGGATCATCTTCAGTGTTCATTGTAATGGCAGAAAGCTGAACAACAATGGGTGATAACACTAAATAAACTGCTCTTTTAATCTGGGTCCAGTGGGGTAGGATGGATGGCACATGACAGACAAATGCCAAGTGTGATCTGCTTTCTAGAAGGCACTAGAATACTCTTTTAGCTATCTCTACTGTGTGAGTAGAGAGGTAGAACCCAGGGTCTATAGGGTGGGAGGAAGAAGGACGAATAGGAAAAAATGAAATTCATGGACTTGGAATAATCATGAGTTTTGTCAGGAACATCAAGATGACAAGATGCAGGGAGGAGAGTTGCAGTTAGATAGACAGATCCTCCAGACAGACTTCCCGTCTTTCTTTTGAGCTTTTTCTTAATGACTTCCTAGTGGGTCTGTAAGCTTTGAATAACTCTCTTTACCACAATGCCAACATATGTACACATCTGCCTTGATTTGAGTTGATACTAAGTCCTAAAGTAGAGGGTTCTGTAGGAAGCTGAAAGTTCCTGGGAAAGGCTTGTCAAGGCCATGGCTCTTCCTGGTATCCTTGGGTACTATTGCGTGGGTTCACATCTCCCATCCATTTTTCCTTTGAGACTTGTTTCTGTTGCCTCATATTTGGGAACAAACAAGATCAAGAGTCAACTTTTTTGTCCCCAAGTAGCTTAGGATCATAAAGAACTGAAGTATGTGAAGATGTGTGTGTCTCCATGGTAGATGGCCTTGTATGGCTATTCACAACTGCCTAAGGACCTTGTCTATTCAGTTCAAGAAAATCTTACTAAGATTTATTTTACTTGTGTATACATGTATGTATGCCTCTCTGTATGTACATGCATGGTGTGTGGGTGTCCACAAAGACCAAAAGAGGGTGTTGGATCCTGGGCAACATGAATGCTGAGAATCAAATGTCTGTGCTCTGCAAGAATGGCAAGCATTCTTAACCACTGCACTGTCTCTCCAGACCCAAGTTCAAGGAATTTAATCAGGTGCCTTGGGTTCTATATCTTAGATCATTGCCCTTTGCATTTACTGAGAAAAACACAGTTACCCTTCCTATCTGGAGACCAGCACCCACAGGCCAACAGTTAATGTCTGGTGACAATATGTCAAAACGTGCCTTAGGGTATCAGCCTGGATGGTGCTCTCTGATGTGTCAGAACATCTGCTTAGCAGAAAGCATGTGGGAGCTTTCTCTAAAGTCTTAGACAGCAGCCCATGGAGTTACTGCTGTTTCACTGATCATTTGGGCTTAAAGTACATGAGACAATATGTAGGTGGGATACAGACTGCTCTTACTGAGCACTCCTGACATCAGAGCACTATGAAGAATACAAGGGAAATATAATGTGACTCATTAGGGAATATAGAAGGCACAGGACCCTTGGAACTAGTGAAAGATGGAGTAAGCTCCAATGTCTACACACGATAGGTAGAAGATGGGAGAGAATAACCAAAGCTAAACTGTAGATTGGTATGCCTGGAGGAGGAGACTAGAAATAACCATTCATCCACACATGTCCTTTAAATATTGACTGAACAGGTACCAGTATAGGGATCTGTGAAAGGTGCTATATTGGGAGACTACAGTTCAATTATTTAGAAGGAATGGTTCAAGCAAGTATCAAGCCTGGAAGTAGAACCCATTCCTGAACTCATCACTCATTCAACAAATAAAAAGTATGAGGTTATTAAGTGCTGGGCACTGGGACAGATATTGTTTATTGGTTAAGGCTGTATTGTATATTGATTAAACATCTCTGCCACTTTAGGTGCTGCCTGAAACTGCAAAAGT
Source organism: Peromyscus leucopus (assembly GCF_004664715.2). Classification (NCBI taxonomy): domain Eukaryota; kingdom Metazoa; phylum Chordata; class Mammalia; order Rodentia; family Cricetidae; genus Peromyscus; species Peromyscus leucopus. Next base: position 42,210,178 of record NC_051069.1, on the reverse strand, counting down.
TTCCCAATGTTTTTCAGTTATTATTTCCTTAATTATAAAATGTAGCTAATAATAATAACACCTCTCTCATAGAGAAGATATGAGCATTAAAGTGAATATATAATGGAACATATATATACTTTGTAGGTACCAATCTTTATTATCATGTCATTACTATTTGATGATGATGATGCAATCTCAGTTGATGAAATATCAACTGCTGTGGTCTGAATGCACTCTTCAAAGCTCCTGTTGAAATTTAATTCCCATCATGGTAGTACAAGTAACTAGGTCATAAGGGTGGGGCCCTCATGCATGGATAGGTTTTGTTATAAGACTGGGTTGACCACTCTGGAAATGGTTTGCTAGAAAGTACCTCTTCCTCCTTCTCTGGAATGGACTGGTTTTTCTTTCTGCCCTTCACCAGTAGCAAGACTCCACACAAAGACCCCTAACAGGTGCTGGTCCCTCTGTTTCCCAGCTTCAAGGACCCAAGTGAAACCAACCTCTCTTTTTCCTGAGTTAGCTACTCTCTGTTCAAGTATATCAAAAAGAAAAGGACTGAGATGCCTTCCTTCAACATTCTTAGTTCAAATGGGGATGAAAGGCATATCCCCCACCCAAGCAGAGCTTTGTGGAAGTCACTGTAAGGCAAAATAAAAATATACCTAATTAGACTAAGTTTAAACACAGAGGTGAAAATTATGTGTGATGGAATGAGTAGAATGCTATCAACAATTTTTTTTTTATCACTTTCCAAATCTACAGAAAAGTCAGACCCTCAAATCTTAGAAAGGCAAACATTCAGCCAATCCAGGAAAAGCCAGTCCAGGTCAGGTCCCTGTCTTGGGTCTATTAATACATTAAGAGTATGAATTAAAAATCCACTATCCTCTAGTGGACATTCTGACAACATGGGAAGCAGCAGAATCTACAGTCCTATGCTCCTCAATCTTAGAAATAGCCAAGGAAGAGAGAAATTATATAAAATGACTCTTACCAATGATGGTGTGAGGAAGCTAGTAGAGCAGCAAGGTTTCCTTCTTCCCTGGTCCCAGCTGGACCAGAGTAGAGCTCCCATGTTAATATCCAGGAGATAAAAATCCTTAGTCTTCACCTAGACGGGTGACAGGGACTCTGCACTGATGGTGATTAACCTCCTCTGGTGACAGAAAGCATGTCAGGAGGGAGACAGGTGTGGCGACAGGAATGTCCTGGCAATAGTGGTGCTCGCTGGGTGTGGAAGATAAACTGTGATCACAACCAAATTGATATTGCAGTTATAATAAGGCAGGGGGATGAGGGGTGCAGAATGGAAACCCAGTTCCAAGGTGCGAGGTATGGAGGGCATTTTTAGAGAAAATGAGGACGTTGGCCAAACAGGCTGAGATCAGAAAAAGACTCCCTCGGGATGAGGACAAAAGCTTCTCATCCACTCAGACAAAGCAGAGACAACAGTAGATGCTCAGCTCTGGATGCCTGGGGACCCACAAATAGGCACATTAGCTCTCAGCACAAACACAGTTACCTCTTTTCTATCCACAAGGGTGGATGAACCTTCAAACACAACCATACTGCCACACTGCATTGCCACTGGATCCCACCCAAACTACCAAAGTCTCTCAGCATCCCTGACTAATCACACACATGGAGAACTGCATGCACATAAACACACACACACACACACACACACACACACACACACACACACACACACACACACTATGAGGTCCCTTACAACGATCAGCAAATTAAAAGGCCTTCCCATTCAGATGTGGAGAGAAATATGAAGTCCTTTGTCACCTTGAAAGCAGTTTCTGTGACCACACCCAGACATGAGCTGTACTGCTTAGCCACGTTCCAGCCCCTGACACTTGTTAATATTGTTAATATTGTTCTAAATGTCACTGCTGTGGCACTGACCCTCCCTCCCAGCCCCTCTTGCACCCAGTCCGCCCCCAATATACTATTGTTTTAAAGCAGTTCATCTGTTAATTAAAAAGTAGGAATCAATTGGCCTCATCTCTCCCTTCCAGGCTCCTGTGCACACAAGGATTAGAGCTGCCTCTACTTAAGTCAATTAGAGATAAGGAGACGCTGACATTTCTACAACCAGCCTTATCGCGCTGCTCAAAAATGGCTCAGATTAACATGTACAAAGATGATTTCTTTAGTCCTATCCCTCCTCCTTTACTTTCCTTTAATTATTCTGAGCAAAGCTGACAATCTAAGCTGATGGTAGAGATGTACATTCCTGCCTAAGATGAGTTGCCCTCCAGAAATATATACCTGACCTGCTTAGCTGGGAGCAGCACTATAAATCCAAACCTGCCCACTAGACTATCCAAACCCTTGCTAAACCCTGCCGTTCAGAGAAACATTAAATCTGTGCCTTTCGTGAGGACAATGCAATTTTTTGTAGTAAGAGCAGTGAGATGTGAATTAAAAGACATGAGTTCAGATTCTGCTGTGACGGTAAATGTGTCCTTAGGTCACCAGCTACTCTGAGCCCTAATTGCCTTTTCTGAGAAATGGAGCAATAGTGTTTGCCTAGCAGCACTGTAGTGAGAGCAGACATGTGCAACGGCAAATGAGGAATTTAGTGCAAGGGGTGCTCGTGTGTTCAGTTCAATTGGAACACTGTGAAGTGGAGCTCAGACTGGGAAATGTATGAGTGGAGAGAGGAGGCTGTTCACAAGAGATCCTTTGTATCATAGACCATGCTAGTTGTTGATCCCAGGCATTTATTACATACACCACACACACACACACACACACACACACACACACACACACACACACCCCTACACTCATTGCTGTTAAACTCTACAAGCTTGTTATTATGATCTGTATTTTAAAATGAGAAGCCTTGGGTTCAGAGAGATTAATTAAGTTGCTGAAGATCACACATATGGGGAATGGCAGAGCTGGGATCTGAACCCAGAGCCCATTATCTTCCCATTACTTCTTGCCCCAGTGATGCTGAATAATCATGGGGAAGAGAAGTGGTGTCGTCCAATGACCTCTCCTTCATTCTTGCAGTGGCAAGAGAGCTACCTCATTGACACCGTTCTGTGAACGTTATTAGCAATTTTCCAAATTTACCGAGTCCATTAGCCAGACTCTCTGGCTACCTTTGACTTTACCCGCCCAGGCTCTGTTAAATGCTGTAGCCGACCTTGCACAGCCTCAATAGACATCCTCCAGCACTTGCCCACATCATCATTCAACAAGCAGACTTCTCTCATCTAGAAATCCTTTATTAAACCACTCCTGGCAAACAAGCTGACTTCCAAACAGTGCTTACAATGCACAACATGATAGGACAGAACTGAGCTTGCTGAGTGTGTTACAAAGACACACACACACACACACACACACACACACACACACACACACACATACATACACACACACACACACCACAGACTCTGGGATTCACTACTCAGACAGTGCTTCAAGGGAAGGACTATTGTCTTGGCTGCCAGGTGTGTATAGCAGAGAGATGAACTTGGAGCTCAGTCTCTTCAGGCATCCTCTCAGTTAGGAAGGGATCTCACTCTAAGCAAAATCCCTTCTCCAGGTGGCCATGACCAATGGCTAAATATAGACCTGACAATCTTAGCCTGCTCAAATCTCAGAATTTCCGTGGAGGACCACTCTCAGTCCAGAGCTCCCTGTGGGGTTAGACAAGGTGGTCATTGACCTCCACAAAGTTTGAGTTGTCTCTCTATCCAATCCAGCTTATCTGCCCATCTTCCCACATCTTGATTTCAAGAGCACTCCCCAATCAACAACTGATTTGCTAAATTATGCCTCCAACTCTGGTTTCTGAAAAAAAATCAAACACAGGTAGTCTCTGTTAGTAACAATATTTAGCAAAGATCACTTGGATAATAAATGCCTGAAGTTAGAAATCAGGTTAGTCTTTGTCCTAGGTAGGATTTTATTGCTGTGATAAATACCACAATAACAGCAATTTGGGGAGGAGAGAACTTGTTTGGCTTATAGGTCATACTCCACCATTAGGGGAAACAGAGGCAAGAAATGAAGTTGATGTCATGGGGGAGTTTGCTCTCTGTGGCTTGCTCAGCCTGCTTTCTTGTAACACCCAGGACCACCTGCCCAAGGGCAGCACTGCCCAACGTGAGCAGGGCCTACCTCCATAAATCATTAGTCAAGAAAATGCCCCACAGATTGGCCTACAGGCCTGTCTGATGGAGCTATATACTCTGTTGCTGTTCCCTCCTCCCAGATGGTTCTAGCTTATGGAAAGTTTAAAAAAAAAAAAAAAAGCTAAACAGTATAGCCCTAAACCAGGGCCCCACACACCCATGCTTCCTTCCTTGTTTTACTCACATGGAAGGACTTTTCTGTGCACTGTACACAACTGTCATTATTTGACACTTTATGGTTGTTCTTTATATCTTCACTCATCTTTTTTAGAGGGACTGTGGTTGACTAAAGATGGCCACAAGTCATCTGATAGCCCTGCCATTGAGATAAGGCTTCCATTTTCCACCCCTCTGAATCTGGGCTGGCAAATCAACAGAGTAGGGCAGAAGTGATCCTGCACCAATGCCAGGGCAGCCTGGAAACACGATGAGTCCCCCCAGTGTCTCACGAGGACTTCACTGACAAATGAAAGTTCAGAATCCCACAAGAGACCATGTGGAAATGTTCAAAGTTTCCATGGAAAGACACAAAGCTCTCACATGCATGGCCTTCCATAACATCAAGTCATGCATGTGATGCTGTCGTGGAAGCTCAACATGGACTCTGTCACCAGTTGTCTATACCAGTTGCCCTTATTGATGTCACAATGATCAGGATAACTATCAAGTTAACTCCTTCCAAATTTGTGATGCGCAAATCTGGTTGTGGGATAATTTGCTATACAGAAATAGTTGATTATAGACTAGAGGCATACACCTGAATTAAACTAAAAGGTGCCATGCCTATCTCTTGAGTCTTCCTTCTCTATTTTAACTGAGCTGCCCATCATTTCGACTTTACTACCTCCTTAGTATTTTCCTCTTTGTATTCAGGCTTGCTTACAGAATTTTTTCATCTCCAGATGGACCTTCCAACTTTTCCCTATTAATGAGTGATCAACACATACAACCTCCATATCTGCACTACCCCTTTACTTCTTAACTTTTGAATTCCTGCTTTTACCTCAATTGTTCTATGATACAGAAGTCCTGAAGTCCAGGTAGTGGAACCACAAAGGGGGGTGGAATTTTCTTTAAGTGTCCATTGCTTTACTGATCCATTCTCAATAGTTTCCTCAGACAACCAACATTACAAAACATAAAGTGCCTTCTTCAGAGCAGCCTTGATACTCATTCATTCATTCATTCATTCATTCATTCATTCATTCCAGCATTGAGATAGTCTCTGTCTTGAGACTCCCATGTCACTTAAACAGAAATAATGGCCAGTTCAGACATGAATATATTAAAGACAATTGACATAGTCATTACTGATCTGACTCAATTATGGTACACCTCAGTTTTAAAGACTTGTAGAGGCTTTCATGGCTTAGGGGCCTATGTTCTGTCCCTTTAGTCAGCCCAGCATGTCTCAGCACTGGCTTCATTTTTGAATCACCAGCAGAGATTTTAAGAAACACTAATCATGGAGTGTCACCTCTGGAAATGCATTAGTGTAGGCTAGGACTTGGGAATTAGGATGTTTTAAATGGCCACTAAGTGATTTTAATGTGCAGTAGGGGCTTGAGAGCCATTGACTGACCTAAATCCCTAATAATGCAGCTTACGATCATTTTACCTTATCCATCCTCTGTGGAGACTGGGGAAAACAGAGGCTGGAGAATGAGGCACTTGAATGTTACTGCAAGCACTGGGCAGCTTTTCAGTCCCCGGTTAAACAAGCCCAGTTCCTCCAACCTTTCTATGACATCCATATTTGCGGCACTTTAATCACTCTTTAATCTTGTTTTGATTTAGCTCAAATAGGTCTGTTTCCCTGGAGAAAGCTTTTCCAAGTTAGATGCCTCTGTTTTACAGAAGCACATAACCCTGATAGCTCATCAATTCAGCTGTGAATTGCACAGGGGTTGTTATGAAATATATATTGGGAAAGACTCAGCAGACTGTTGAGTTCTGTTTCCAGGCTTGCATTAGCTAAAAATGAAACCACACATCCCAAAGAGGGAACCTTTCTCTCTTGCCCTGAAAGTATTGCTAGCAATACATCTGGTCACTTGACTGAAGGGTCACCCAAGGACATGCAAGGCCCCATTTTGGTCTTCCTAGATCTTATTTTCTTTGGGGAGTTGTACTAAACAGTCACCCCAAAGAAACTAAGAGTTGCTCAAAAGTCAACCTGCAGGTGCTGAACCTGGTGGGAGCAGGGGAAGGGAGAGATCCTGGACACAACCTCGGTCATTAAACACACAGGAGCTTGATTAACAGTCATAAAACTGCTCCTCTCTCTAATAGGAGTCACATTTGTTGTTGTCCTTTTATATACATATGCATGGCTGTTCTTTCCTCTAAGTCACATCAATTTAAATTTTAATTTGCTTATAATTCCAGGAGAAATTTGACCTATTATTATATTGGAAATGAGAGAAGCATAGCACAAAGGTCTTCAGAGACTGCCAACAGAGGAGCAGAGGCAGCAGATTCTGGGCAAGAGAATCTTAATAACATACTGAAAGGGTAGGCTTTGTTCACGTGGGAGCAGGTTTCTGTCAGTACGGATTTGGAAGGAAGGGTAGAGACTGGCCACTTCCTGAGTGTTTTTCCCCTTCAGAGTATTAGCGCATACATAAAGCTTTTAGGTCCTCAAGATAGAGGAAGAATGCAAAGCATGGCAATCATGACAGGCAGCCGTCATAACACACAAAGCCTAGACTCAAAGCTAACCATCATAGATCAATTGCATTTGGAAGGACTTTTAAAAGTGCTTCCTGCAATCTGAGTCTCTAAGAAAAGTTCACCATCAGAGAACTTTAATCAGTCAGACTTGCATTTTTGTTTTAGACATCCCAGAAGTATGGAGGATGGATGCTGAGGAGACAAGATATGTGTTGCTTTCCAGGGTTCTTCGAACTCTGTGGCATAGTATAGTATAGATCTATTGACTTCCCTATTCATAGACCAGCTATGCCATTTATCTTAGTGCGTGCGTGCGTGCGTGCGTGCGTGCATGCGTGCGTGCGCGTGTGCGTGTGTTCTACTAGAAATTGAACCCAGGACCTGGGTACATGCTAAGCAAGCCTCTACCACTGAGTTACAATCCTAACACGTACTGATGATTGTGTGGTCTCAGGCAATTTCTCTAAATTTTTAAAGCTTGGTTTATCTCACAATTGTGATATTATCTACCAGGACTGAGAAAACCTTGGTAAGATACTTAGAAGAAAAGAGTGCTTCCACTTGCAGGGTGCTCAGTAAATGCAGATGTTAACAGTAGTACCTCTGTACTTAGGTGATCTAGCACAAGTACCAACACAGTGGCCAGTGCTAAAGCAGTTCCAGGTCTTTGAGGATCCGATGCTGTGTTGACTGATGATGCTATGATGCACTAGGGATGGTACAGAGGCTGAGCTGTCTGTTCACCACTTTTGTATTACTGCAGAAACAAAACCAGTGAAGCTTCAAATAAAGGGTTGGGCTGGATATCACTAATTCCATGCTCCCCTTTCCCACACCTTTGCGGATTCCAGGAGTGAGTTCCCGGTGACCCCTTCAATGGGAGAAGAAAGGGTGGAAAGGGAAAGAAGGACTCATCCTGTGGGCCTCGGTTCGAACTCACAAATCAACCCTGAAGGAGCTCGTCTAGGTGTTTAGAAAAGCAGGCGAGGGTTGAGGATTCGGCTCCATTGGCAGAGTGCTTGCTCAACATACGAAGCCCCAGGCTCAGTCATGAACACCACATAAACCAGGCGTAGTGGCACATGCTTATAATCCCAGCAATCAGAAGACCAAGGCACAAGAATCAGAAGTTCAAAGTCGTTCTCAGATACATATCAAGTTGAGTTTTAGACCAGCCTGAGATATATAAAACCAGGACCCCCCCAAAAAATGAAATATAATATTTATCCAACACTGCTTTAAGACACCCAAAGGCACAAATACTCATTTCTGTCCATTTAGTCTCTATTAAAGGCATCATGGGTTGTTTACTGATGCTACCAAAGATAAATTATAAGAAAAATATACCTATAATGCAAGATATTTGGAACACATTGCATCTGAGATGCCCCCGAAAAAATATTGTGGAAAAAAATGTTGGTCTAATTAGTTATTGTGATCAGGTATCTATGGAAACAGCCATATATTTGTCCTTAAGCCAGACAAGCACTTACTCACTTAATAGCACATGATTCACATACACTGAGCATGATGATTACACATATTAGTTCCTCGCATCGAATACAGGAAAGAGAGAAAGCAGAAAGGATAAGGGAAATAAACACACAGAGGAAAGAGGGCCTGCCACACAGCATGATCCCATGCCTGAAGTGAGTAACAGAAAATCCAAAGCCAAAGGGAGACTTCACTCACTTGCCACTGATTCTGAATGAACCCCATGAAATGCCCCCCTTGGTGCGGCAGTGTAGGGAAGTGTCCTATTAATAGCATGCCTCAGCTGCGTTAGGGGTTAAATGGGTTAACTGGGCTTTTGTTGGATGGCCTTGTAACATAGTAACCATTTATAACATAATTGCTATGGGAAACTGTGTTCTGAATTCCAACTATTCAACTTGAAAACTGACTTCTGAAACACAGCCCACATGCTCAACAGAGCACCCTGTCTCCCCAGAGAAACAGCAGAGGACTTAGAAAGAGTCCCCCAAGCCTCTGAGGGTGCGGGTGCTCCTACGAGGTACTTTCTGCATGGATGATCAGAAACTTCAAACTTCTCTGGTCCTCTGTTAGTGACGGCAGAGCAGACATAGCTCCTCCATCTACTTCATCTGGAATGGAAGCACCACCAGGGCAGGAACCATGCCCCCTTCATCACCTCGGCTCCTCCAGCCCTCCATAAATATTTGGTGAGTAAAGGAATGGAAGAATAATTGCCTACCTCCCAGCACTGTGAGCAGAATCGAATGGGATAATGCATGTGGAAACAATTCAAGAAGCTGTAAAATAGAATACAAATGAGAGACATGATAATTATAACCTATTGTTACAGACAGAATGTCACCTTCTGTGCGTTCCATGTAAATGAGGATGTTTGTGTTAGTGTTAATTCGAATGGCTGAGCCAATATCTAGAATTCTGAGTAGTACAGATGGGCCACGCAACCTAGGGTAGCAGCAGGGGATGAAGATGAGGGAGGGGTGCTTAATGAGAAAGTAAGGAGGGAAGTCGGAAAGAGTGGGACTGGCGGGAAAATGGGCTGGTTAGAGCGAAAGCCTATAGGTAGAAAAATTCAGACCCAGGCATGGGTTAAGGAGCAGGGCCATTCCACCTGAGCCAGGCAGAATCACAGAGAAGTTACAGCCAAGAGTCTGACTCTATTTTACAGATTTACAAACAAAAATAAAACAAGAAGAAATGCAGAGAGGAGGGTGCTGGTACTTGGGTGACTGGGTAGGGAAAACATACCAAGGGTGTTGCTAAGACACAGGATTTAGCACTTAGGCAGGATGAAGCCGAACTCAATCAGATCTTGGCCCTCACTTGTGAACTTGCATATTGTTTCATCTCCCAGACACTCCTCTTGTGACTGAGACATCAAGGTGGACTTACTGATGATACCCAGGTGTGCAATCAAGGACGAACTGGGAAGTATAAAGCAGGGAGCAGGTTTTGGTGTCTGGACCACAGTACAGTGGCCATCACGTCTGTTTGGCATGTGACTCGGGTGCCAGGGAGTTGGTGTCTGTACATGTGTTCACCTGTGTCTTCAGAAGGCACGCCTGGAGTGTCTGTGGACTGACACTCACCCTCGCGCACCTTGCCTGTGGCACAGCAAACCAGAAGTTGGCTCCTGACCACACACACACACACACACACACACACACACACACACACACACACACGGAAGAGTTGAGGGTGTTGTGAAAGTGGACTGGACATTCTCATCAAGCTGCTTTCCTGTGTTTGAGAAAAGCCTGTGGCCATTTCCAGTGGTCTCTTCTGAAGCCAAACTATCCTGTCTTATTAAGACAGACACCTCATCTTAAGGATTTGATGTTCCTCCTCTGACAGCCGATCCTGCCATTGCAGTCTAAACTCTTCCTGTATATGCTTCTTTGGGAATCACTTGAAAAGACTGGAAATGAGGTGGGGAAAGGTTCTTCTTTATCATTAAATAAATATGTATGAGAGAAAGGGACAGAGACAACCAGAAAAGAAATTCTTTCAGGCCTCTTCTTCTTTCCTGAGTCCTGGGTGTCAAGTTAAATTAGAATGCAGGTAATGCTGGGGTACATTTTCAGGAAGGGCGTCACCTTGCTTCATGAACATGGGTTCAGAAAACTGAAGGTTTAGCCCTAGCAATGTCAGAACATCTTCTGAATTAATTACCTGTGCATCTGTTGTATAGAATGAAATAAGACTCGCTTTTCTGATACGTAGAATCATTGTGTAAATGAAGAGAGATAATATATGTAAAAGCACTTGGAGAAATTAAAAACACACTCCCAAAATAAAACATTGATTAACAGGGACCTATTCAATCAAGGGATGCTTTCTCTGTCTCATATATTTGTTTAAAAATACATCAATACACACGGTTATCAACAGGACCAGCATGTTTCATATAGCTCTTTGGAAAAATGGCAGTGTGTATGTAGCAAGTTGTCTGTGTTTTCTAAGCAAAAACTCCACATAATCCATATGCAGGTTTTCTCTATGGCTATTGCTCCACCTTGAAAGTGGGTAGAAAAAAGGCTCTTCTCTCCAGCTTTCCCACAGTAATACATATGATAATTCAACACAAACCTGTAAATTAGCCTGGGCATTCACAGAAAGCTTTATGCGTATAATCTCCCTGAAACATTTCTCATTTCTCTGCTTAAACACCTGATGCAGCCAAACTGGCCAAATGATCAGGAGGAAGTCACTGACTACAGGGCTATAACTCTGTAAGTTCATTACGTGTGAATTATGGTTTTGAACCAGACTTGGCTTCCAAGGCAAGAATCGCACATTCCAAAGATAATGTCCCTGACACCAGCAGAAAATGATTTCTACAACTCTCCCCTTGAACTCGTGTACAACTCCTACCTCATTTGTTACCTGTTTCCTGGATAGGTGACTCTGTGTGGCCCTGTCATTTTGCCTTTAATTATCCCCAACATTTAAAGGCTCATGCTCACAACAGAGGAGGGTACAGGGGGCCAGATTGCCTTAGCAGGTGATTAAACACTCAAATGGAAGCAGGAAATGCCACATACCCTGGGCAGAAAGCCCTGTCCCTCGTGATGTTCCTGTCTGCTGATGACATCCCAGGGTCAAGCATGGTAGAAGCAGACAGAGCAAGCCTACTGTGTGCTGGCACTGTACTGATGCTCAGCATAGAATGATTAAATGAAGCCTTATAATGTGAGGCCATTGGTTCTACCATGGGACACAAACTCTGAATCAGAAGCAGATCTATAGGAGAAGTGGAGTCTCACCTCGCTTGAGATTCATCCTGGGGTAGGCCATTACGTCTGCATTTTGAGACCATCAAATGATAACACCCAGGCTTTTTAAGGACTGCCAATATTAGGAACAGCTAATATTGCTGCAGATTTATTACATGAGAGGTATCTGCAGAAGCCATGCCTTAGAAAAGTCAGAGATTTGCCACAAGTGATGCAGCTTGGACCTATCAGAGCAGAAACTCTTGCCCTTTTTCCCCACAACCCAGAATCTGAACTCCTTATCAGCATTTTATCATCTGTAGCAGAATCCTAAGCTGGAAAATTAAATCAAAGTGTTTATGTTAGGGGCAATTTTCTTGTTTTCTCTCCTGGGGCACTGGTGGTACTGTCAGCTGGCTGACCATCATTATTACGATCACCATTAACAAATTCTTCTGCTGAAGCCAGAAGCCAGGTTTGGGGAGCATAAATTCCAGAGGCAAGAGCCAGGGGAAATGCACACAGTAATCGTTCCAGTCAAGAGGATGGTGGCCTGCAGGGACGCGCACATTTGCTTTTATCCCCCAGGGTAGTGACTGAGGAAAGCCACTTCGTAACACATAATTAAGATAAAACTTAACCTTGGGCCCTCTACTACCTTTATAAATCTCTTTCTGAAGCTCAGCCTGCTAAGGACCCATGTGTAGCAAGCCTTATAAATACACTCAGCTCCCAAGGACACAGTGCAGCAGCTGGAGACACCCTGCCCTGCCCTGCCCCCATACAATCAATATTATCACACTGTTAAAAGATAACCATAATACCTCAGATCCTTAAAGCTCCTTTGAGCCTAAAAAAGTTCAAAGTACTTTCCTATTGGTTCTTTCGTTCTATCTTCGTAACATCTGAAGGTGGGAGAGGGCTTTGGGGGGAAGCAGCTTTCATTCCTTAATCCCGTCTCCCACCTTCTTGAATTTTCTGCTCCTTTCCCTCAAGACAGAGGCTCATGAGGAGATGACCTTGACTTTGATCAAAGGTCCTTTGTGGTCTTTTCTCAGTATTGCTGTTTGGGCTGGCGTGGCTATCTCTGGGTTCCATGAGTGTTTTCATTGTCTCCCATGGAAATACCAGAAACTAAAGGCAGGGCACACCAGTTCTCCATGGAGAAGCCACCTCCACCATGTCTTCTCCAGCAATGTGGGCTAAAGAAGTTTCTATGGTGATGCCATGATGACCTAAGCTGATTTTTCAAAAACAAGTGGGGTGCAAGTGTAAAGCCTTGGCCTCACCATGCACATGAGTGCACTCTCAGCAGTAGAAGGGACTCAACTTAAGGATTTTAATATTCAGAGAAGGAGGATACAGGACACCTTTCCAGAGAACACAGGAGAGTGCTGCATCAGCCGAAACGGCACAGTCATCACATAGGACAAGGGGTAGAAAGTGTGATAGAGAGCAGGCTGAGAAGAGCATGCTGAGGGGCCAGTGCTTAGATAAGCTTTGAGCAAGGTTAGAGTCTCCAGAGAGCAAAGCACAGCTCAAGGAGCTGGCCATTGTATTCGCCATCCAGGTGAAATGGCTATGTTGTCTCCTCCAGGCTCCGTTTTAAGAACAGTTGATGCTTAGGTTGGCTGGAGCTAGTGTAATCTAGAGAAGAGTAGATGTAGCAGGCATGACTTACTAAGATCCTGTGGTAGGAGCTGGCAACGAAGACTCAGACAAGAGGCTTTAAATATACTCAGAAAGTGAGCAAACACAAGACAAATGGACAAACACAAAACAAATTATTTTCATCATCAGTGGCAGTGCACGCATCAGTGTGTGCTCGTGTGTGATTGAGCTGGCACTCCAGCCAAACTAGAAGTTGAGTGTGATGATCCATGAGTGTTCCTTAGGCTCCTGATCCATGCAGCAACTCCCAGTGAGAGATTTGGTTTTCAAGCCTAGGGTTAGCAGGTGGGCGGGGCAATGTAAAGCTTGTGAATTGACATATTCAAGAGTGACTTGAGATACTCAAATGGATAGTCATCCTTCCTATTATTTTCCTTTTGGCATCAGTGGTGATCTGTCTAGACTACAGGTGACTCCTGTCACTATGACTGGAAGTCCTGGACTATACCAAGGTACTTGGCCCTGTGCCTACAACCCCAGGTGAGGTTAGGGTATTTAGGTACTCACGCTTGGACAGGTCATACTCTGACACACAGATTGGCCTTGCAAATTGCTTTCAATTATAATGGGCATGGCAAGTGCATTCCCTGTGATGCAAGATCCCAGGGACCAAATGCAACTCAATACTGCCGATGTTTAGAAAGTGGAGGAGGAGGTACAGGACACAGCTGCCAGGTGCCCAAGTGTGATTGCCTCAAACAATAATCCCATCTCCCAGGCTTCCTGCAATTGGGAATGTAGAAGAATCAGTCCTAAACAGAGACTGGACTCAGTCATGCAATATGCATAACCTCAGAGTTTCGGCTGTTTAATTCAGATCTGTTTTGAAGTTAAGCCCACCAGAGGCCTTGGGCTTCACATGAAGTCTGGAAGCATGCACAGGGCTGTGTTCAGATAATCTTGAAACAGAAAGGCAAGTGAAGATGGACTGGAGCTTACCAGGTAACAGACAATTATTCATGGAACCCTGACTCCCAATAGGCCAGGACTGAGGGTCACTGGCAACCAGACAGACTCATCTCCCCCTGATTCAATTAGGGCACCACATTGCTGTGCTGTCTCTACCGGCTGTCGTCCTGGCCTTACCTGCTGGGCTCAATGCCTGGCTCAGGCCCTCTGTGATGGCTTGGCTCCTCCTCAGCTTCTGGTCTGGGAACTTGTGTTTTCTAACCACCTGCTTCCCAGCTCTAGCACATGGTTGTGTATAGTATGTCTCCAAGGAATGTCTCCCAAAGCCCTGAAGACACTGTGCAAGATCCTGTAGCTTAAAGCTCAGAATGGCACATTTGGTACCTTATTTCCTAGGCATCCTCTCCCTGATCCTGCAAACAGCCCCTGGGAGGTCTCAGACTACAACCAGTCCATTTTCACCATGGAGAACTGGTGTACCTGGGACATTAGATGACTTTCAATACTGTATTAGTATATTGGGTACAGATATAGCTAGGTAGGTCAGAGCATGACACCTGCCTTTTGTGCCAATGGATCCTCACTCCTTTCAGAAAATCAGAAAACAGACTCCTGGAGAGAGCTCTCAAGGCTTAGTAGACTATAGACCCTCCATCATCACCTTCTGCACCAACCATCCCTTGAGGTCAGTGAATTCCAACTGTGTTACAAACTTTACTGCAAGGCAGGACATGTGGGTCAGCATAAAAGAAGGGTGCCAATCAATTGAATATTAGTTTCTGAAATTGCAGGAACTCTTGGAACTTGGATTTCTTAGTTGATTGAATTTCTTCTTGGCAATTGTATGTGCACTTACACGGATATGCATATATATTGAATTACTTAATTTTCATCATTTGATACCCCATTACCCTCTACCATCATCCTCCCTGACTCTCCCATTGGAACTTTCTTTCTCCCAACAAACACCTATCCTGCTTTGATGTCTTTTTCATTATCATCCTCATCTTCTTCTTCTTCATCATTATTGCATAAGCACAAGAGGGGGGACAATTACACGGGGCATAAGAAACATGGGAAATGTATCAATGCTTATACTGCTGAAGAAAATGACCCTCGCCTCCATAATGCCCATTTACTATTCATAATCCCTCAGTGAGGGATGCAACTCATAAGTCCCTCCCCCATACACCATGAAATGGTGGTGGGCCCAATCCTGTGTACATTTTAGGCAGGCAGCCACAGCTATAGTGAGCTCATGACTACAATGGTCATGCCATGTCCAGCAGATACTGTTTTGAAGTACTACTCTTCCCTAACATCTGCCTTGTACATTCTTTCTGGCCTTTCTACTGCATCATGAGCCTGGGAGAAAGTAATATGCGTGTCTTATTTAGGGTCAAGCATTCCTTGGTAACCTAGTCTTCATACTTTGACCCAAGGGCTTTTATAAAGGTCTAGGGACAATAAAACAAAGCACTAATCATCCATTGAAAATCACAGTGACAGAGTAGGTTGTACAGAGTGGAGAAAAAAATAAGACTAAAGTAACTAGAGACTTGGAAGTTAGGAAGCACTGCTGGATTGCAAATCCCTGTGAGTTGCAATTGGATTTCAAGTAGCTTCTGTCTAATTCCCAGGCTGTTCTCTGATGACTGGGAACAGGAAGACAGTATTGGTAAAAGGCTGTGTTTTACCCATCTACACCCAGGGAATGATACAGGCAGGACTGCTTTGCTGGGCCAAGGGCAGGTTTCACTTTGTCCTACATTAGAAAGAAGGACAGGACAGTAAGGCACACACACACAGCAGGAAGCTGGCAAAAGCCTGGTTGCCATGGAGACAAGAGCATGGAGCAAGTATGTGGTTTGGGATTAGAGGTTTGGGATTAGCTGGAGGAGATTGGCAGAGGATGAGTCCCCATCCCACTGTGCAGTTGAAAGTATGCATTGTTTCCTGGAATGGAAACATATGAGATAGTTCTTGTAACTTGTGGGATTTGATGCTGTGGTAACCTGTCCTGTCTGCACACGTCATCTCCTTTGGAAACCTTTGCTTTTGGTTGTATGGTTGTATTCCTGCTGTGATGTCCTATTAGTTATATTTGAGTTTATGTCCTGCAGATTACCATCATCTCCTCCCAAAGGCTCCATGCTACTTGAAGCAAAAGACAGAAATGTTACCCCAGGCCAGCACCTTTCTCAATTCACAAATTTGGGTGAGTCTCCATTTTAACACCTGTGAGCCTCTTTCCTTATTTCTATGGAAGGAATTCGAATGCTTCCCTAGCACATAAAAGGCCCTGAATTTGCTTCCAGTCAAAACAAAAGCAACAAGGGAAGCAAAACACCTGCAACCTGACCCTCCTCTCCCCAGTGTTGGGAAGCAGGACAAGACACTGCCTACAAAGAACCAAAGAACCGGGAAATGCTGACATTGCTTAGACTTTTTCTGGTGGATCTATATGGCCTCCCTGGGAAATTTGTCAGTTTCCTGAACACTAGTCCAGATCTTCCTTTTGACTGCTGGGTCTA
Organism: Peromyscus leucopus; assembly: GCF_004664715.2. Taxonomy (NCBI): domain Eukaryota; kingdom Metazoa; phylum Chordata; class Mammalia; order Rodentia; family Cricetidae; genus Peromyscus; species Peromyscus leucopus. The sequence continues at coordinate 42,193,528 of NC_051069.1, read as the reverse complement.
GTTCTGTGAACATTCTTTACTTGTACATGCATATGAGAACTGTTCCTGACCACACATCTTGTATATCTTGGTAAGAAGAAAAGCATGACGGCACTAGAATATGATGCTTTCGATGACAGTCTATTCAAGTTCTGTGCCTGGGAGAGGAGGGAGCCAAAGTCAGGGAAGAAAACCAGAGAATGTACAGACATTCAAGGACAGAATGAGGAGAGGCAAAATGGACTATTTAGAGTGAACCAAAGATGGGCCATCTGTACTATGGTCCCTGGACAACCTTCCAATCCTAAGCATGCCCCGCATTAAGGTCACTCTTTATAAAGCTTTTCTTCTGAGACAGCCTGACCTTGAGGAGGAAGTGTGTCCCCTGGCATTCTCCTCGAAGATGCACATAGGCCATGGGGAATGAACAGCCTGGATTCAAAGTCACAGAATGAGTTTGAGTCTCAATTCATCAACTTGAAAGTTATGTGTCCTGAAGCAATCCACACTACTGGTTTCCAATATTATTTTTCATCCACCTGCTGTGATGCTCTTTCCCAGTAATCCTGCTGATCAAACTAAAGGTTGGCTATGTACAGTGCACTGACAGAAGACACGTAATTCCACTAGGAACTCAAGATTAGGAATAATGAACCTGAACATTAAATGCCCCCCAATCTATCATTTTAACCAGTTATTCCATTCTGAGGTATCCATTCTTAAACCCAATATCAAGACAGTCTCTATAGAATGTATCTTCTCCTTAGCCACCAAAAGCTGGGTCTTAAGTCCTCTGGGCCCTCTTCCACTGGATTTAGAAGAAGGGAGGTACCAGTTTCTAGCAAATAGGTCCTTGTTCATAAGCCTTCAGAAACAAACCTAAGAATAACTGCAAAGGGGATGAACAGAGTGTATTTCTTACATCCACTATTTCATTTCCACCATACTCCACTTGGCTCCTTCTAGTCCAAGATCCATGGACTCTTCCATGTTTCCATGGAATAGTTTGGCTCTCAGGCAGAGTCAGTAAGTCATCCTAAGAACTAGATCCCAGCAGCCCCCTTGGCGATCCACCAGTGGCCAGTGCTGGAGTGAGTCTCTCCCTGTGGTCTTCTCCTCCTCCTCCTCCTCAGAATGAGTTGGCAGGATTTATAGGGCTGTCCCAGCGACATGCCATCTCAGTAACTGCAGAATGGCAGTTGTAAAAAATCCCATTTGCCAGGGTATTAGAATCCCATTAGCACTCCCAATGGAGAAATAACCCCGACCCTTCAGAAGGAATTAAAGCTATGCGGGCACCAGCATTTGGAGTGTTATAGGCCTCTCCCCAGTTTGGTGGATCACACCAGCAGACATAAAGCTGCAGGCACCAGATGTCCTTGGCCCATAAACCCCTTGAGAGGGGCCCGGGAATGATGCATGGGAGGGTCTCTAGTGCCACAAACAGCTCTACAGTAATCACCAGGAATCATAGATACACTTTCCTGGTTTACCTCTCCCAGAGAATGAATCATTTTAGAGAAAAATCAGGTTTAATCCCAAACTGTCTTACAACTTCTTGCACTCCTTCTTCCCCTTCTCCCATTCTAACACTGTTACCCAAGTTCTAACTGACATCAGCAGCAGCGCTCAACACAACGTGTACATGTGATTGTCCAAACGGAATCAGCTAAGAACCAAAGGCACTCAAAATACTGTTCTGGCTGGGGTGTTTTCAACTTGACACAAACTAGGATCACGTGGGAAGAGGGAACCTCAATTTGGGAAAATGATTCCATTAGATTGGACAGTGGGCAAGTCTATGAGGACATTTTTTTAAATGGCTGATGTGGGAGAGTTCAGCCCACCTCGGATGGTGCCACCCCTGGGCAGGTGGTTCTGGATTGTGTAAGGAAGGTAGTTGAGCGAGCTGCAGAGCAAAGGCCAGTAAGCAGTGTTCCTCCATGGCCTGTGCTTCAGTTTCTGCCCCCAGGTTCCTGACTTGAGTTCCCTCCTGACCTCCCTCAATGATGGGCTGTGATTGGAACCTGGAAGCCAGATAAGCGGCTTCCTCTCTAAGTTGCTTTTGGCCATGGTGTCCATCACAAAAATTTCTAGTTAACTAAGACAGATACCCAACCAAATCATCCCACTTTATGAAAGAAGAAACAGAGGCTTAGAGAAGTGAAGTAAGTTGCATAAGATCACCCAGTAATTAAAATGAGATCTCCTCTTCTCTATCTAGTGTGTTTACCACTCCCCTCCTTTCTGGGGAAGGGAGAGAGATTCAGCTTGCTTCTGACTTTCTAGACTATGAGCATTCTGAAATCATGGGTTCTGAATGCACACAGCAGCCATTCATCTCTGCCCAGGAAGGAGAGAGAGGAAGAGTTCCAAGCTTAGAGCTCAGGCATTGCCATAAAACACATGAAAATTATTTAATGGGTTTAAATATCAGTTTCTTAATCTGTAAATGAGGGTCAGCAACAGCAGTGTGCTGCTTGTAGCGTCTTGGGGATCTTGCTAAACACCAGTTCTGCTGCCAAGGAGGTGAAAATGGAGACTGAGAGTCAGCGTCTTTAACAAGCTCCATGTGGCACCGATGCTGATGTCTGGGGACCACTCTGTGCTGATCAAGGTCATGAAGTTATGTAAAAATGAAAGACGATGAAACATACATAGTTCTTAGCCTGGTGCGGGCAATTACTCAATACACAGTAGTAGTCAACCTCAGGTGCTGAGATGGACCCTATATCCTACAGACTCAAGGGCATCCCTAATGACCTACCCCATGCTGGGAACCAAGCCAGGTGTGCAGAACTTTGCCATCTGAACCTCAGGCCACACTTGTAGCACAGGTGAAATGATTCCTGTTTCTCAGCTGTGAAAGAGAACAAGACTCAGAGAAATTAGTGACTCCCCTACAGTCAAATGGGAGCCCAGGGCAATGACGTCAAGAAATGTTCCTTGCACTGCACTGACTGAGGTTAGAGCTGTGCCCTGTCTTCAAGTCTGCCCACTTTGCCTCCTCTCCAGAGATGATATTGCCGAGCAAGGTGGACTTGGACTGTGAAAGCTGACAGGTGACTCCCTGCTGCCAAAAGAGGAGAGAAGGGCACATTATGCAGGAGGGGGGGTGCCGAGGGCCCATGGCAGCAGGAGCAGCAGAAGAGGGTGGATGGCTGATGGATGCACAGTGGCAGGAAATTTACAGATCAATAAATAGACAGAGATCCAGCGAGTTTGACGGCTGACAGACGTGTGGGGGTGTGCCGACATGCAGATGGTCAGGCCTGAGCAGCATGGGGAGGGAGAGCTGGGAAAAGCAGCCATCAGTCTGGGTCACAGCAGACAGGCCCAGAGACAGACAGAGAACAGCACATATGACCTGGTAACACCATTTGTGAATGAGAGAACCTGTAGGTGGTGGTGTGGCGTTCGTTGGTTTTCAGTCTCTCCCAGGTTTCTACTAAGGAAAGTCATCTAGAAAAGCTATTGTTCCCAACCTGGAGGGGTTTAGAAGGACTTAGGTGGTAGGCCTCAGATCCTGCTTGCTTATGGCAGATGGAAGCAACCGAGAATCACCAAAATGAAGGGCATCTTGTTGGGAAAGAGGGCATTCATGTGTGTCTCTCAGCACTTGAGCCCATAGAATCTCCGTGCCAGAATCAGAAGTAGACAACGGAAGCCAGAGTAGGATGGATATCTCTCACCAGGAACAGGAAACTTTGACCCTGTTAAGGCCTGGTGTCAATTTGAAGTCCTCTGGAATCCCTGCAGTGGGCAAGCATTTTGCTCAGCACCTCTGCTATGCCAGGCCCTGATACATATCTAAATATGTATCTAAGTCCAAGACCTTGCCCTGTGAAACTGTGTTCTAGTGGGAAGACAGACAGCACCACCAGAAGACGCTAGAAGTCTAAGGGCAGGTGACAAGTGATGTGGAAGGGGACAGGGCAGCAGAGGGGGTAAAGGACAGCCAGGCCTTGGGCAAGACACTTGCAGGCGTTTGTGGTCCATCTGGTGGCTGACTCTATTGTCACTCTCTGTGTCTTGCTTTCAGGGAGCATGCTGCCCTGCATGCTCTTCCTTCCCTCTATGACATTTGCTGGCTTCTACTATCCTTCCTTCCTCCTAGGAATGTAGGGCTTCCTTCCTTCCTCCCTTCCTCCCTTCCTTTCTCCTGTCCTCGTCTCCTTGGGCTGCTGTAACAAACCCTGTTGACGAACTGAGTAGTGCAAACAACGTGTATTGGCTTCTCACTCTTTTAAAGGATGGAAAATACAAAATCAAGTCCCAAATGTCTCTCTTCCTCCCATGCTCCAGCTCAAGAGCATTCTCCAATGTGTGATCCATCCTTTCCTTAGCCTGGGACCTTCTTCATGTAGCTATTTATCCAACCGTCTCTTTTCCATCTGTCTAGAAGTCATTTCCCCAGAAAGGCCTTCATGGATCAGTCCACCAACAGTTACCGCCTCTGCCTCCAGTCACCTGAATCCACTTCCAGCCTTTAGCATCTCCACAGCACTCCCTACACCCTGTTGGGGGCCCAGAGTGGGTCACCATTATACAAAGCAGGCCATGAAAGTCAGACAGCTTGAATTCCATGTGGGTCTCCACACTTATGAATTGGAGGCTCTTGGACAAGTGGTTTCTTGAATTTCTGAGCCTCAACTGCTTCATATCTAGCTTGACAGTGATCATAATAATGATGGTAATTCCCACCCAGTAGTGTTTTTGTGAGACTCAAAGATGATGAAAATGATACAGGACCAGGATTTCACAGGCAGTATTTACTCAACAAATATTAGAACCTAATGATCCCAGGGATCATTGGTGCCACCAAAATATCCAACTCACGCAAAGAAAGAAGTGTGGAGCTCTTTGAGTGGGAACATGGGTAGCTGAAGTTTCTGGGAATTTGTGCTCCCTCCAAACTACACAGCAATAAGAAGGGAGCTGAGCTGCAGAAGTGAGCTGAACTGTGTTAGGAATGGGGGAATTTGGCACCCATGGCCACTAATGCTGTGCTTGGATGAGAAAGCACACTGAGCCTGGAGAGGGCTGGAGTGCAGAGGAGTCACCCTAAGCCTTACAGCCTCCCCGGTGAAATCCACTGCCCCGTCACTGCCACCCACACCCATCATTTCTGCCCTGTGACTTGTGCTGGAGCACACATCATCCAGGAGCTTCGTTTGTAGTGATGTGGCTTCTCAAAGAGGCCCAATGATTCACAGAATAATAAAAGAAGATACCGTAATGGAAATGCATGCACAGTTGATAGAGTGCTGTGAGTTAGTATTGAGGGTGCAGTGTAGGAAAATGGGGGGCAGTCTGGATTTGGGGCTCAGAGGAATTATTTAAACTTGATACAGAAAAATATAACATACTAAAATAGCAGGGAAGGCCGGTGTGGCTGATGGATTGCTAGCAGTAGTATGTGTGTGTGTGTGTGTGTATGTGTGTGTGTGTGTGTGTTGTGTGTGTGTGTGTGGTGTGTGGTGTGTGTGTGTGTGTGTGGTGTGTGGTGTGTGATATGAGACTGGAGGGAACGTAGAAGAAAGATAGGATTTTAAATTTTCTGTCACAAAGAACAAGGGAGGCCAGTTCAAGCCTAAAGCAGAGAAATATGCTCAGTTTGGGTCTGAAAAGAGGACATTACTATGTAGTGGGACATGAGCAATGGTTTCAGAAGAAGCAGAAATGATGGATGGAAGTTGCTATGGAGGAAGCAGCCGCAGTGACTGAGTTAGGGTGCCTTGGGGATGACTGGAGAGGGAGAGCAGGTGCCTGTGTGAGCAAACCCTCCCTGTTCCAAGACCTCCATAACCCCTTGACCATGTGAAGTGATTGTTCCTAAATCCACGCTGAAGATGAGGAGGACACTGATCCTCTGGATAGATGAGTGCCCAGCTGCCTGGATGTTATGTGGCCAATAGTGCCCGGGTCCACATCCCTGGACATCAAGAACATTTATCTCCAACATGACTCACTCCAGGAATAATGTGTAGACTCATCAAGTCTATGTCCCCCCATTGTTCTCTGGCACCTTGGACACCTGCTTACTGTCACGGTGTTCCACCCCAGATGAACTGAAAGAAACATTGTGTCTCATTCTAGAGCTCACCTGGACTAAAGAATATGCCTACAAGTGCAGATTGAGTGGACTGTCCAGGGGCTTCTTGAGCAAATGATGCTGGCTCCCCAAATATTAGTAGTAATGTGAGCCTCCTGTCACCTTTCCTGTGCCCAGGTCACATCTCCTGCTGGGAGCTGACAATGGCAAGGAGAAACCTCTGTCATGAGGTTGAATCCTCCAACTAACCAGCAGGTGCCTCCACCAGGGAGAGAGAGCACCAAGGAGATGAAGTGAGTGGCCGGTGGCCAGCCCCCACCTTGCACCCCAGGCCCTAGTCCTCTCCCCAACCCCCAGTCCTTTCCAACAGAGTTTCCTTTCAGGCTCAGCTCAGCCTAGAGGCCACAACTCCAGAATAGGAATGAGTGCTCATGTATATTCAAATGCTAGGATGGGAAAACAGGCTGGGGGAATTAGCATTTTTAATGAAACAAGACCACAGAGAAAGAGCAGATGTAATGGGCAATAATTTGCTTTGGAGTTTTTGTAGAAAAGGAGGGAAAGGTCACGGGCCTGGGTGGAGGTCAGAGTCATCTGCAGGACTGAGAAGAAACTTACAACCATCTTAATAAAATCAAGAACAGCACAAGTATTAAAGTAATGATACAAACTATTCAGTATTATTTCAGAGACCCTAACTGTCTCTCAAGGGGCTAGGTATTATTAACTCCATTTCACGGAGGGAGGAAGCTAGAAGTCACCTCACCATGACAGAGGAGCCAGAGTTGAGAGGTGGGTCTGTCTGACATCAGAGCCCCACATGCCGGACCTCTGCTCAGAGCTGCCTCTGTGTACAGGCACTTCCGAATACAGCTCTGTCATCCATGCAGGCACCACACAGGCTCCTAGCAAGAGCCCCGTGCCAACAGTGATCTACAGTGTTAATGCATAGGTGGGTTGGCAATGGAAGCCCTGCTTATTAGAGCATCCCAGGAGCAGAGCTTCCCTCTCCACATCTTAACAGCCTCCAAAGCACCTCCCCATCCAGTACTTTAGCCCTGCCTCCCTGCTGGAGAGAACCCGGAGGCTATGCATCCCATCCCGACCCCAAGGGAGCCAACAGGAGGAGGTCTGATAGAGGAGCAGACCTGAGCTCCCTGGAGGTGTTCAGGCTGTCTGCCTGCTGGCTGAAGCCTCAGAGACCCTCCTGTGCTTATCCTCAGGTTGCCATCTTTAGTCCAGTATCCAGGCTAATCATGCCATTATCACCTGGTTTTCATTTGCAGGGTGGGGGTGGGGAGTTCTGTCCCATTAGTTGGGACAGCCACCATGCCCGCACCTGCCCTGCAGCCACATACCCATTTGGGTTTCGTGTCAGGCACTGATGGTTTTATTGAATGCATTATTGAACTGAAACAAACTAAATGCTCTCAAATAAGCTGATGAAGATGTTGGCGCCTTCCTGAAGAGGGTTTTACTCCTTCTTACGTACTGGGTAGCAGGATCTCAGGAGCCTCTAAGGAGTGGGGTGGGAGTAGGTAGGGATGTGAGATGGGGATGTGGTGGCCCTTGAGCCTTCCTCAGGGACTCTGGCCCAACAGGGCTTTGCTCTCTTCTGTTGTCTGCTGTGAGGATTCTGAATGCTTTCATGGGGAGTCTCACTTTTTTTTCCTGGACAAAATGGCATGAAATGCAGGAAGACAAGGTCAAATTTGCAGAAGGTAAGACATCATGGTGTCATCAGGGGGTCTCCCTTCTCAGAGTCTGGCCTGCTGCCCACAAGCACCATGTTCCAGGTAAGGGTGTCATTAGTCCATTCTCAAGGGACTTTAAATCTCTGAACAGGAAAAGCCCAACAAATCCTTCCCCGCCCCAAGCCCTACTCAGGTCACTTCGCCCCGTCATAGGTGGCAGACGGGATGGACAGAGAGGTGACCAAGTCACCCTTCATTCCCTTCTACCACAGTCCACCATGAGAGCAGCCAAACTCGTGTTTGCTTCTTAACCAAAATTGGAAGAAAAATCAGATATTCTGCAATACTTTCTCAAATTCTTAGCATCTCTTCTGATAAAACACCTCTCTTGCCCTCCAGCATTTTGTTTTGCTAGAATACCGTCCTGGGAGTGAAGTCAAAGGCATCTCTGTGTGCAATCGCTGAAGCACTTTGTGGATGGGCAAGGAGCGGCTGGAAAAGACTTACGGCTCACTCTAACCTAGGGCCTTCACTAAGCCTGGAGAAGAGCCTGCTCCTGAGGCTGAAACAGCACTTCAGGGCTTGAATGGTTGCCCTGGGCCCTAGGGGGCTGGCCCCCGAGCACCCCCACCCCTTGCCAGCCTTGTTTGCCATGCCAGCTTTTTCTGGCTGTGCTCCCAGGCTGCAGCGCATGATCCCAGTGCTTGAGCCAAGAGAAGGAGGCAAATGCATTCTCAAATCCACACCACTGAGGCCCAGAGGGGGCACGTGGGAGACAGTTCAAGGAAACACTATGGGAAAAGGAAGTGCCAAACCCAGAGCTCTGAATCACCTGAGCGCTAAACCCAGAGCCCTGGTGATGGCTCCCAATCAGTGTGATTGCAATCAGCTCGGAGCCTCCTGCATTTAACAGAGCAGGCAAAAACATACAGTCTGCAATGTGCATGTCAAAATCAACAACAACAACAGGGGAGGGGCAGAGTGGGAACATAAGACAAGTAACTCATGCTGCTTTCAGACAGGCGAATTGTCTCTGACACCAGGCTGGCACAGGGGCTATGTGACCAAAGACCCAAGAACCCGAGGAAGTGAGTGAAGACAAGGACAGGGCCCGGGAGCCCAGCGAGGCCAACATCAGCCCTTCAATCAGTCTCTTTTAATACTAATTTCCCCTCATGTTTTTTAATTTAATTCTCAGCTTCCTTCAAATACCAGTCAATGAACCGTCCAAATTTCCTCCAAATACCCTTGAAAATGTTGAATTATGCAATTAAGGATGGTGTAATACAATAATATGAGAAGAAATGTTGTCATACATATTTTAATGAGGCACACAGGCTTGGGAAGGAGAGGGGGAGGAAGAGAGCCATTTCCAGAGCTGTCTTGACCCAGCTTCTGGTGACAGCTTCATCTTCTTTATTGTTCAGATCCTGCCATGCACACAAACCTCAAGTGAGCATTCTGAGTGGACAGAACTCTGCAGTGAGGCTGGATGGAGTCAGGACAAGTCTGCTTTGCAAATATGTAAAAGGAGATTAGTTGGTAGGATGTCATCCTTTTCACATTTAAATGCATCATCCATCCATCCATCCATCCATCCATCCACTCATTCATCAAAAAAAATCTCCTCCCAGACTCATACCTCCAGCCTTTGAGAAAACAGTAGTGTGGTAGATCATGCACTTGACTTAATAGTGTTCCATTTGTTGCTGTTGTTATTGTCTTCATTGCTTCAGATCCAACCTACGGTCTCAAATACCCTAGGCAAGCAATATAACCCTAGCCTGGTGTCCTAGTTTTATCTCTGAAAGTCCCAACAAGTGGAAAGGTTTGATTAGTGTGCAACTGAGTCACCCTAAAAGGTTAGCTACCTGAACCTGACAATGCAGTTCTGGGATGACATAGCATACTCATTGACATCAGCTGGAACCTTGGCTGGGAAACCTATTGTATTGTAAACCAAGAGGCGGCACTCTGGAATGCCTTCTTTCCACACTTGAGTGTGTGTGTCATCAATCACCTGCTCACCCTTCGCCTGCCCCTTCCTTGTGTCCTTGTGGCTCCACTCAGCAGCTTGAGGAAAATTAACTTAATGAACTTCGGGGAAAGCTAATTCTCCAGTTTACATATGATTGCTAAAGAAGCTAGACCTGAGCCATCTAGGTTATTTTTTAAAGCAGAGAATATACAGAAAACAGGGCTCTCTTTCTCATGAGCCCCTGGTCCATTTAAAATATTATGATGGTCACCCCATCCTTTTTACTTATGATTTTGTGATTCTAAAACATAGAATATTTTTTTCTTTTTTCCCTTATGCACATTACTTCCTTCTAGACCAAATGCCAAACATCTGTGTCTAAAGATTACACCTTTATTTTTTTCAGCCAGTATCCAGGCAAAGTTGTGGATGAATATGATTAAGATATACTATATACATGTAGGAAGTTGTCAAAGAATAAATATTAGATATTCTAAAGTTGTAAGAAAGAAATTGTTTATTGGATGCTAACTCCTTTCAAAATAAGATTTACACTGTGGTCTTTGGAACCCCACCATCTGGCCCCTTTTTTCTTTAGTTTGATGTTCAGCCATTGCAGGCTGTAGCCATGTGGATATGTTGAATGTTCCCTGAGCTCACCATCATGCACTTTCAAGTGCTAAGATGTTGGCCCAGCTTCCATCTCCCTTGCCTCTCAAGGGGCATGTTCTGTTCAGGACTGGACAAGTAGGCTGGGGATATATTAGCTTGTGTGAAGATTAATGTTATTTGAGAATCTAGAGTCAGAAACTCCAGAGCTCAAGTACATCCTGCACACTAGTCTCCAAGAGCCACATATTCCCCTGTGGTCACATTGGGATAATAATAACCACTGTTTAGGAAGCTGTAGAAAGAACCGTGTTAACATTATATATAAACACATTTTAGAAACCCCCAAACCTGAAATTTGTTAATCCGCAGTGTGGTGTAATGAAAAGCATAGAGAAGTTGGCTTTTGATTCTAATACTGCCACTTACTAGCTGGGTGGTCATGAACAAGTCACTTTGCAATTTTAGATTTCAATTAATCACGCATCATATGAGAGGCACAGCAGCTGTCCTGCCAATTTCTCGGGGCTATAAGGATGGGCAATGAGATGCTGTATGTAAAATTGCTTGACAAACTGTGCAGCAGGAAAGGAATACAAAGGTATCTTGAGTGAAGTGCACAGCTTCGGGATTGCAGATGAACTCAGGGAAACCTGCTAATGGCAGGCTGAGTGACCCAGGACAATTTCCTGTACCTTTTGGTACCTATGTCCTCTGTTTACTAAATAGATATGACCAGGGAAACAGTACCATGGGGTTGGTAGACAGGCCAGATAAACCAAGGCAGAAAAAAATGTTCAAAATCGTGTCTGCCATGATAATTAAGCAAGTGGGTTAGGCTATTAGTGTTGGAGTTAGGCTAAGCAGTATTGATATCCCCTTTATCCCCAGAGCTGGACCAGATTTTACTATGTTTCATAGCTTAAAAGATAATGTCCCCATCAGTGCCTTTATAACACTGGATAGACTGGCATTTATTATCATCATCATCATCATCCTCATCATCATTATTATTACTTTCCTTATCCTTCATCTTATCTCATCCCAGCATCCTCTGGTTCTTTCATTTCCCTAGAAATGCAACTAAAACAGGTCATTTTATAATGAGCATGATTCCTTCATGCTAGAGATAGCACCAACTCCAAGATTCTATTAGTTAAGATTTTCACATTGCCTTTGGGAGTAAAGTTTCTTATGTGTGTGTGTGGGGGGGGAACACATTTGAGATACATTAGGGCTTGATTCTTCAGCAGTTTCAGGGTTATCTTTAAGACTGTCCAGGAGCTACGAAGATGACTGTCAGTAAAGTGAATGCCACAGAGCATGAGGATCTGGGTTCAGATCCCATCACCTACAGACAAGCTGGGTACACCAGCAAGCTTCTGGGACACCAGCACTGGGTTGGGCGCGGGGGGGGGGGGGGGGGGGGGATTAGAGTGGTGGACTCACTGGCTAGCTAGCATAGACAAATCCATGAGTTCCAGGTTTAGGGAGAGAACTAATCTGAAACATAAGGTGGAAAACTATAAAGGAAGATCACCAATGTCAACTTCTGGCCTTCCTATGAGCGCGCACACACACACACATACACACACACACACACACACACACACACACAAGTATCCACATGTACTTGTGTTTATATCCACATGAGCACATGCCATATGCATGCAGCATACACATACCACACGCACATATGCATCACTACCACACACAGTGTTCAATCTCAAATGTAAGAGGAAGTATGGATGTAGATACTTACTTAAAATAGAAATCAAAGTGATACATTTTTAAAAGCAGAATAGCCACAACTAACAGAAATTCCAGCATAACAGCATCTTGTTATGAATGGCTCCCCTGTGCATCTTCCTATGTTCTTAGTTATGTACATCTTATCCTTTCTTCACATGCCAACAATTTTATATTAGCATTTCCTACAGCAAGAGCAGAAAAACGATTCAGTATCTACTCCAGCACGGCTGATTGATTTTTTAAATTGATAGCTCCAGACAGTTTCTTTCAGCTTCCCAAATCATGACTGGTAATGTCATGGAAATTGTTAGGATTTTGTTCAGGAAAAACAGCCATTGAGACTCTTTATTTATATGATAGGATGTTTGGAAGAATTTCTCTCAGACTAGCTTCTAGCTCTTTATATTAAAAACCTTATCTTTCCTCCACTCTCCATAAATGCACAGTGCTGGACCTAAGGGACACATTTTTGTTGTCCTGTGACTTACTGGAGACAGGGGTGTCTCCAGTACAATCAACGCCTTTCTAGACGTCATCTCTACATCAGAACACCTGGCAAGAGTTTAATGTGTATGGATGTGACATCAAGTCAAGAAGGTACATCTGGCAGCTGGAGAGATAGCTCAGCAGTTAAGAGCTCTGGCTACTCTTGCAGAGGTCTTGAGTTCAGCTCCCAGCAACCATATGGTGGCTCACAACCATCCATAGTGAGATCTGGTGCCCCCTTCTGGCCTGCAGGTAGACATACATGCAGAACACTGTATATATAAATAAATAAATCTTTTTTTTTTTTTTAAAGATACATCTGAATAAAGCCAAACTCAAAGAATCTCCAACTACAGTACTCTTAGTTGGGTCCCTAAAGTGTTGGTGGCCACTCAAATGCCACATGAAGTATGATGAATATTTCATCAGACTACAAGCAAAACCTTGACTTATTTGAAACATCTTCTTTGAACACAGTCTATAAAATATGACCAGGTAACTAGTACCTAAGTGCCTCTTGCAAACTCTTGTATTTGGCCACTACAGATAAGGGACATGTTTTGTTTTGTTTTTCCCCCTGCTACTTATTACTGCTTAATAAATTGTCCCAAAACATAATGGGTCAAGTCCTCCTCTGACACCTCAGCCTCAGAGAAGCCCACAGCTGAATGTACCATGAGAGGATCCTAGGCATCACTATGGGGGCCAGGTTTGGGTTGTCTCTACTGAACCTGTACAAATGGCAAAATCCTGAGCAGGTACATGTGCTGTGCTCTTGTAAGTCTCTAAGTTTGAGGAAGGTTTCTGACCAAGCAAGGGGCAGTGTGGCTTTGGTGTTGTAGTTTTTTGTTTGTTTTTAGGCTTTTTTTGTTTGTTTGTTTCTTTTGCCTTTCTGATTTTGTAAGGGGAGCTGCTGAGGACCTCGTGTGTGACAGGTCAACATTATACACTGAGCCACATCCCAGCTCTTTCAAACAATAGGTAATGAAAACAGCAACAGGCAGTTAAATTTTACCTAGAGTGTGAGACTAATATGATAAAAAAAATTAAGATGGGTGCGTTGGCTTTGGGATTTTGTGGAAGGCTAGGTCAGAGAGGAGAGGCTAGCAGAGACTTGGAGAGTAAGGAGGTAGGGACATTATGCACTAGGCAAAGTCCAGCTACAGTGTTGAAGAAGACAAGACAAGTGCTTCTTTTAGTAGTGCATCTTATTGTATTGCAAAGGGGTTGGGAACAAGGGAGAAATGATCACCTCCTAATAGAATTTGGAGGAGATATCGGAACCCATGAGAGTTTCTGCAAGTGACAGAAGAGTCTCAGAGTAGAAGCTGTAGAGAAAAGTTCAGATTAAGGCCATGACTAGAGGACTGCTAGTTATGATGTCTAGAAGACTTAAGACAGTACTTCTTGGACCTCTGAACCAGGCTAAAGCACTCCTAGGAACCATATGAACCACTGACCTCCAGCAGCTTCCCACACAATAGACAAGGTTATCTGTGATCCAGGTCCCCAGAACTTAATGGGTCCCATGATCTTAGCAAAACTGAGGCCATGATGGAGGTACCATTTGAGTCTTGAAACTCAGTACATAGGCAGCAACACCTGCCAAAATGAGAACGAAGACCTAATTCATCAAAGTCCACAGTTCTGGGAAAGTTCCTAAATGTACTAACCTTGCTTTTTGGCTTCTGTAGTTCTGCTCTGGCTAACTGAGGTGTATCAACACAGGATGTGGTTTTTGTCATTAAAATCTCACCCTGGGAGAGGCTTGGGACTGCACTCAGGTCCAGAACACCCACTGTAGTCACCTGTTGGCTAATAAAGACTTTCTGCTGGCTTGACCCTGTATCCTAGCAGTCACCTCTGGTGGATACCTCACAACAACTGCAAGTGTTCTGCTGGACATGGGGCAAGAAGTAAACGCTAGTAAGGCTGATTGATAGGGGAAATGGATGGAATTGACCAGACTTCAGACAGAAAAACATGTCACTTTGAGCCCCGCCCCCAAATTTCAACTGTGGAGTTTATTCTTTTCTGACCCTTACTTTAAAACATAAGTAGCTAGAGTGGATCATATTTTAAATGAGCTTAATTTATTGATAAAAGCCTAACACTCACTCTATCACTACTACATTAAGATAGAAAACTATGAAACAAGTTAAATAAGGCAAAGGGACTCTTTGTTATTAGTGTAGGACCCAACCCTGTCTGTCAAAGACACAGAATTGTACTTTAGCAAAAATGTGCTATTTTCTCATAGATTATAAGATTTCAAGAGATAATTTTATGTCATATATATTGTTAATTATGATAAAATTACTGTGTCAATTTGAACAATTAAAGGAGAAAGAGAGAAAGGCAAATAGCCATAATAATTTACAGAGAATTGTTCTAATGAGAGAGTCAGCAGTTTCAATAAGGTGATGAAAAAGTTCAAGGTGACAAATGCATGTGAGGTCCCAAGTCTCTATGTGGAGAAAGCAAACTAAGAAATTCCTTTAGCCTCAATCACAGCCATTTTTGATGAATCTCAAGGGTGGGGAAGGGATCGGGGAAAGAAGCCAGACAGTGGAAATTGGAATCCAGAGCTCAAGATCATAGAACTGTTCACACAGGCAGAACTTAACACTCTTCAGAAAACTTCATTTGCCCTCCCCCAGGGATGCTGCATTGGCAGAGGATGTCTTCAAGGATCTGAGGACCATTGTGAGTCACGGGCTGTGATGTTCTCGTGCTCTCCTTTTTGAGTGAGGGTCATTCTGGGGTTGATATTAGGACACAACTGTAAGTTGCCTGTGGAGATTTAACTTGTATTTTCAGCTCCTGGTCCTTTATCCCAAGAAAAGTTACATCACGTCAATCTTGGTCCAATACATGACATGAGGTATTAGACATGAGCTTGACGCCATTAATTGCAATTAACGTTTTGAATTTCTGAGGAAGAAAGGAAGTATTATCCACATAAGAAAGGTTAGACTGCAGTATCCAAAAGTTGTATTGTGGTGGGTAAGTCAAAACAATGCCGCTAGTACACCTCCTGTGCATACTGCTCCTTCATCAAGATGTGAATTTACCATTGCCTCCTCTTGTACCTGGACAAACTGCCATTCTCTGTAACCAACAGAATGAGGTGGATGTCTCTTACTGACCTCGGTCCTATCAAGTCTGGTGGCATTTACCCTTCTGGAAAGAGGTAGTCAAGCAGCAAGTTCAAGATAAACCACTGAATGATGATACCCTGTGGGAAGAACAGTATTGTGTCTAGTGGAAGTGAGGAGCCTGGGCACTAGAGTAGAGTTGTCTTGTATGTTTTGGACTCAGATGAGCTCCCTTCTACTTGTCCGCTGACAACATGAAGATGAGAAAAAATACATGGTCAAGCACGGAAAGGCAAGACATAATGAACTTTCTTTCTTTCTTTCTTTTTTTTTTTGGGGGGGGGGTGTTTCGAGACAGGGTTTCTCTGTGTAGCTTTGCCCCTTCCCTGGATCTCACTCTGTAGACCAGGCTGGCCTTGAACTCACAAAGATCCTCCTGGCTCTGCCTCCCGAGTGCTGGGATTAAAGGCGTGGGCCACAACCGCCCGGCGACATAATGAATTTTAAGCCCCCAAGATTGTGATTGACTCTGAAGCAGCAAGATGTACTGGAAAAGAGCCTGAAATATAATTTTTGTCAGCATCATGGTGACCTTATCTCTGGATATAGAACATGGGGCCAGGAGCTGACTCTTCCGCACACCAGCTCCCTACATGGGCTACTCTCCTTCGTCCCATGTCACAGACCATGTCTCTACTCCTCTGCCTGTCTGACTACTATAGCAGAATCACTTTCTTCTTTGCATCTCATCTCCTGAGTTTGGCAAAGGCCCCTGGGGATAGCATTTGCATCCAATGTCCTTTGCTTCAGGACTGGCTGGCAGTGGCCAGGCCTTTCAGGGCTCCCAATAAGCAGATCCTCCTACCAGCTGCAGTTCTTAACTTGGCTCCAGTACATTCCATCCTCCTCTCCCCATCTTCCCTTTTAGGAAGAGAGGTGTTCAATGCTTCCTTTGATTGGAAAGCAGCAACTTCCTTGATTGAGGACACGTCATCATCCCTTTGGGATTCCCTGCCTACAACTTCTGTAATTCTCTCCTCTTTTGCATCTCTTCACTTGAACCAAACAGAATTCTACCTTTCACTGTTAGTTTGGCTGGTATAGTCTTCTATGCTTGTCCATAAATTCTGAATCCTACTCAGCACAGAGTTAAAATGCCTATGGAATAGGAAGTCATAGATACTAGATTTCAATCTTCAGTATATAATTTCGTAGTTCAGTAACCCTGAACTAATCAATTAACTCGTTAGAATCATAATGTCTTCAGTTGAAACTGGAATGAATAATGATCTGTTTCACAGGGTTATATTTGGGACATCCAGTATTCACCAGAACCTGCATCCTGAATATGGAACCTTTTAGGCACTATGATTGAATGCACCAGAAAGCTGAGCTGGGAGCCTTCCTCTTTTTCAGAATAAGATATGAAGGACATAATGAGAGTTTAAAGTAAAGAAACATGAGCCTTGAACTGAAATCAGCCTGGCTACCAAGATGGCAGTTTCCAGTGGCCCCAGGAATGGCTTGGGCATCAGAAAGCACTGACCAGTAGACCTCCTCCTGGGGCCATTCAGCAAGAAAACATCAGTCCTTGGCTGGGGTTTGGGACTGATGAGCAAGTATGTGTACAGCACGGGTGTTCAGTGATGAGCTTGTGGCATTAAGAAGAAACAAACAGGAACCATGTTATCAAAAGATCTTCTCTTTGTAATCAGAAGGCCACTCTGGCTGCTTCTGTGCAATATGCATTATTTATGACCCATCCAATGCAAGCTTTTGCTATTTGCTTTCTGAGAAGGGAGGCAGGAAAAGGAATCTTTGACACAGCAGTTTTGCACAAGTCTAAATGAGATGGAAATGGGAGGACAAGGGAGAAAGAAATGTTGGGAAACCATACAGATAGAAAGGAATAAGAGAAAAGAGAAGTCAGTGGTGACCTGTCCTGGGTGATCAGGCCATTCTACTTGCTCTGGAGAGAACCCAGTACCCTAGGAAACTGCATCCAAATTCCAGTGGCTCAGGATGGAGGGAACAGTTGTTGACCAGCGAAACTCCATCTGGGAAATCCATTTCTCAGGACAGTTACTCAGGGACAAAGTTGACACATCTGAGAATGCTGTCACCGTTGAAGAAGGAGATGACGTAGTTCTTGGCCTTGGGAAACTCAGATGGCAAATACTGAGCAGAGAGAAGAGACAGCTCAGCAAATCTGTTTCCCTAGGTAAAACCCTGTGGCCTGCCCGCCCTGGCTGGCTCTGACGGGAGCTAGGACTTGAGTCTGTATGGCAGCATGAGTGAGCAAAGCTCTGTCCTCCCCCACCTGCACTCTCTAGCCTCCACACAGAGCCACACTTGGGAGGCAACTGAATTCCATGTGTGTCTTCCATCCGCCGTATTCACACTGATACTCTCATTATCATTACCATTGTCATTATGATCATCTCCATCAACAACACTACATCTTTGCCTAGTGTCCTTCATTTTGTATTCTGTCAGGAAACTAATATTAACTGAGCCTCCAGTTAAATGGGGGCTGATCTTCTTGGTATTTAAATTGTTTTATCTAAATTAAGCTTTACAACCACACTGTCAGATGTTACAATCCCCATTTTACTGAGGATATAACATGCTCAGAAAAATAAAGTAATTTGCCTCAGGTCACATAGCTCGTCATAGACAAAGTGTGGGTTATAACCCATGGTGAGGATTTCAGAGAGAGAGAGAGCGAGAGAGAGAGAGAGAGAGAGAGAGAGAGAGAGAGAGAGAGAGAGAGAGAGAATTTTCCCCTCAACGTCATGCCCTACGGGAATTCCACAATCTTGTGTGCTCAGAGAGACAGGGATCAGTATACTTAAAGGAAGTAAAATGTCCACTTCAGCATTAACACGTGACACACATGAAGACAAGTTCAGACTAACTAAGTCCCACGTTTACAGTTGGGATGACCGGTGAGTAAACCCACCCTCCCTGGCATCAAACCTTGTCTGGGAGGAATAGTGAAGAAAACTCTAACACCTGATTTGCAACTTATTCTTAGCCGCAACGCAAACTCTCCTTGCTTTAGCAATCAGTACCACCTCCACACTGCAGCACATTCTGCAAATGGACACACCCCATGGCAGTGGTCAGAAGACTTCCATTCCCTGGAGGACTGAGACATGGTAATTGCTCCTTTGTCCCACTGACCCCACTGTGGACATTTGCCTGGAGTTTTTGAGATAAGGTGGGAGTGGAAGATTCACACTCACAGATGCACCTGACAAAATGCTCCTCAAAAATACCTAACATGGTACCCAACACAGAAGGGCTTCTTACCATTTCTTCTTACTTACTCTTGGCATTCCCCTAAATCTCCTTCCCTTCCCCCTACCCTTTAGGCTAGGCTTTCTAGATCAAGAACATCACTAATTCTGGTGTTGGTTTGTTTGTGGGGACCTAGTCTTGGGCCACACTCCCTAGGTCAGACTGTCTTCAAGTTCACAACACAGCCTTAGCCTCCCAAGGGCTGGGCTTACTAGAGTGTTCTACCATGACAGCCTCAGAAGCTTGTTATTACTTGTTTCACTGTTTACGTTTTATGATGCTAGGAATGGAACACCATCCAGTCTTACTCCAAGCTAGTGCTCTACCATTGAGATGCATCCTAGCCCTTGCAGATTTGCATCTTTTTTTTTTTATTTTAATGTGAGGTTTTTGTTTTTGTTTTTGTTTTTTGCCTACAGGTATGTCTGTGCACCAAGTGCATGCCTGGTGCCCTCAGCGGCCAGAAGAGGGAGTCAGATCACCAGGAACTGGAGTTACAGGTAGTTGTGAGTTGCTTTATACGTGCTGGGATTGAACACAGGTCTTCAGAAAGAGCAAATATGCTTTTAACCACTGAACCATTTCTCCAGCACTGGATTTAGATCTTAACAGAGCCAAGTAAGAAGCATTTTTCTGTTGGCCTGGGGGATAGACACCCTGATGATTGTAGATTCATCTCTTGTGGGGATGGGTGCTCAAGCCCCATTGAAGAATTAGAAGGATAAAAGAAACATGTAGGTATTGAGCAAGGATTTGGTAGAGGCTCTATGTCCATTGATTTAGATAATATCATTTAATCCTTCCCAGTATCCACTGCCCCATTTTATGTGTGAGATCTTAACATATGTGTTTAGGGAAAGGAGGGTCTGCAGGGTATTATCCCCTCAGATCTATGTTTCTTTCATTTCCTTTGAGCCATCACACTCCTACATCATTTTCGTAAAGGTGCTTTTCATTTCCTAGGGTGTGGCCTACTGTCTGTAATGCAGATGGTGTTTAATAAATGTTTATACAATGAATGCGAGTGAATGTATGTGTATCACACAAAGGCCTTTAGGACCTGAGGCCCACACTGGAAGACAAATAAGGCCTGTCAATGGAGACACTGAAGAGGCTCCTGGGGAGGGAGTGGTATCCATGTGTGGAAGGATGTCTCAAGTGTCCCTCCTACATCTTTTGGAATGGCCACTTGTGATGCCTTGGGATGGTCCAGACCATCACCACCACATCCTTCCCTGTGCTTCTCCCCTCACCATCTGTGTCCTTGCCTGAAAATGAACTTTGCTCCAGGCGAAGCTTTATGAAGCTTTATCCTTATCCAGTCAAAGCTTGGACCCTCCAGATCCTCACCAGGTAAAGAGCAAGGTAATTTTCCTTCTTCAGTATTCACACTTCAAAAGGAGAATCAACTTGTGACTATATGCCGGTTTTACCTCTTTTACTGGTACCCTGATACCCTCACCTTTAAATTGAGAAACCTTCTTCTAGACTCCCTTTTCTTCCAATATAAAATTTACCAATAAGAGCAATTCAGTAAATAGATTTCTGGCACAAAGCGATTGTCATTTGTATAGACGCTAGGACACTTAACATAATGCAGGCAGAAAATTAGCCTGTAATCACTGCTTTCTTTTGGGCGTGCTTTAGATGTATTTAAGCCCAAGAGACTCCCCCAGTGAGTGTGCCCCTGGGACTCGGCCCCTCCTCCCCTCATTACCTGGGGTTTTGTTGTCTCTGACTAGGAAAATTAGGACACCACGGCTATTGAGATGCTTCTGTTCAGCCAGTGGGATGTTCACACAGAAGAATGATTGCCACTGCATCTGATTTTAGATGCTTTAATGGCATGAATTATCATACAGGCTCTTGCAGGAAATGCCAAGGCTGGCGGCATTGAGAGAGCTCCCATTCTACCCCTTGCTGTTCCTTAACTGCCAATGGTAGAAGATGGGCTCCTCTTCCCCACCCCACACTCCCTCTCCCCACCTCACCTGCTGCCCTTTTCTTGGGTCCACGGAGAAGGTCAGAGAAATGAAGCAGTCTAGCAGCCACCAAGGCCGTTCTGCTGAAGGAAGGTCAGCAAGAAGAGAGCTGGCCCCTTGGCCAGTTTGCCCATCCTTCCCACAAAGGGCTCATGGAAATGAGTCTGCCTGCAGGGGAGCCTGAAGAAGAGCACCCACAGCTTTCCTCAAATTCTCACTCCTACTTACAAACTTGATTTCTGCTCCTAACAACCCCCACCCCCTTGTTTTCCTTTCCTTTGATAAAACAAACAAGACCATCTCAAATGTCTGTTCCGCATTGAGTTACTTGTGCTGTGTGACTGTGAGCAAGTTAGTGGTTCTATGGCTGTGGGACTTGCGAGTGGAATTTGATTCCAACTGCTGAGAGTCTGTGGGCGTATTAAATAAGAAAGTGACTGTAACTGTTGTACAAGCCAGAGAAGCTCCTGTAAACACATCTCAGGACAGGAAGCACAAAGTACCATGAATTTAGTGATCTCCATCCCCCTACCCCCTTTGACGCATGAGGAGGTATAGCATCATTAAATTCTTTTCTCATACCAAGATTAATTTGCCTCCCCCTGCTTACCTTATGTGTTCCTTCTCCCACACAAGAAGACTGCCTAATAAACTTCTAGGCTTGCCAAGTCCCATACTTAACTCTCCACCCCAACTCATGCCCAGACTGAATCTGGTTCTTCCTTCCTCATCTCCCTCCCTGTCTTCCTTCTTTCTTTGGGAGGGGGGTCTCTCTAAGTAGCTCATGATGGCCTCAAACTCTGGATCCTCCTCCCCCCACCTCCCCAGTGTTGGAATTACAGGCCTGCGCCATCCCACACTGCTGGCTCCTCTTTCTCTCTTGCTATCTCTCGGCCTTATTCTTCTCTCCGCAGAATCTCTCTCTCTCTCTCTCTCTCTCTCTCTCTCTCTCTCTCTCTCTCTCTCTCTCTCTCTCTCTCTCTCTCTCAATTCTATCTTCCTCTAGCCACTGTCCCCAGTTTGCATGTGGCAAAGGTGGGATTTTCTTGAAGAGGGTAAAAAGGAAATAAGGGGAAGCAGAAAAGCATAGACAAAACTAGCATCCTTTTAGTCAGTCAGAGAAGGGCAGAGGACAGTCAACATTCACGTGCTAAGGATTTTGTTGCTGTGTATGACTGAGGACCCATTGCAGGCCAAAGCCTATTCTAGCTCACCCAGGGAGTGGAGCGACAGAGGAACTCAAACAGGTGAAAGCAAGAGGGTGCCACATTTTTGTCAGTCTGCTGGAAGAAAACCTGAAATGATTTTGCCCATGAATATGCATCATGCTCATCTTAGCTATCAGCAGCGATGCTCAGCAGATGGCTGGAATGTGTTGAGATCTGCTCAATGCTCTACCTGAATATTATGATGGGGAGGATCAAGCTCCCGACAGAAGCTGTCAGAATGCATAACACATTGTCTGGGGGTGTGGCAACTCCCCATTACCCTTGGACCCAGGGCCAAAGGCCACGATCTTATAGAATATAAAAGGTAGCTCTAATGAGTGAGACATGAAAGGGGGCTTGACCATTAGTGGGCATTAATGCTCCTGTTCCCAGGGCCATTAACCTTGGGTTCCTCGGGCCCAATTCCAAGTAGGTTAATTACATACCGCCTTCTCAGACTTCTTTTGCCCTGACAGCTGTATTCAGTATGGTTGTAAGAAATGTTAGGGGTATCGGTCATCATCATCAACCTGGGAATGATGCCTTCATCACTGACTCCAGGATTTCAGCTATATATATATAGGTGATAGTGGTGGTGGTGGGGGCTTAAAAGCACAGGGAAATTATTGTGCTACTAAATACATATACTTTATTTACCACCCCTATTTCTGAACCCCATTTTCAAGAGGCAGTTACAGCATATTCTTTTGCCTAAGAGGGAGCTGCATGGCTGCATTTCAAAAGCAGAGGCAATGCTGTTAATGATGCAGAGCTCAGGATGATTGAAGGGGATGCCAAGATTAACAACAGTAACAACAAAAAACAAATACCAAGTCTCCATTTGCTCCATTTATTAGAAAGTGCTAGCTGTGTGGCTGCCTATGCTGGCCTGGGGCTGATTCTACTGCGACAGGATGAAGTAATCATGAACATCCCTTGCTATTTCTAGTTCATGAAGATGCTGCATAACACCAGGAAGCTTATATTCATCCATATCATTCATCTCTTACCTCCAGTTTCACCAGCCATTGCCCCCAACACTTCCAAAGTCCCCCATCTCCCACAGCCTTTTGCGTGCTTTACAGACTTCCAAACTCCCTCCTTCTGTAAGCCCTGGCCAGGTGATCAAAGCCAGAGAGAAACATTACATGGCTATAGAAATTGAAGTAAAACTGGCTCACAGGCTGCAGGTTCAGAAGATGCACAGGCATGCTTTCAAATTCATTAATTACCTGTGGCCAACTCTCTGCATTTTTTTTTGTAACTGTCAGTACCCTTGCTAAGTGTCCAGCTGAACCCGTGCTCTTGGGAGACAATCTACACACATACTCACCAACTTATCCAGAAAAAGAGAGGCTACTTGGCATTCTTTTCTCGTTTCCACCCATTCTCCATCATTCTCAATTCTCTACAGCAACGTCCATTCCTACCTACTCTAGCATTTTCTTGATCCAAGCTTGCTTTCAGCCTTCTGATGAGAACACCCCCCCCACCCCAATACCTCCTCTCTCCCCTCCAATCCTGACCAATGCACTTTATTTGTATAGGGACATTCATGTGGGAAAACCCTATTAAGTTACCTCCTCTATTTCCAGAGGCCATCTATCATGCTTTCCTGAGATGAAAGACTTAATGCATATACTAATCTGCATCCAGCCAGGTTATAAAGTGAAAAGAACCTTCATGGGTTGACGGGAAGTTAAGTTTCTTCCCCACTGAAGAAGACGTGGGCATAGAGCTGCTTGCCCATCCAGGGAGGCTGCATTTCTCTCCCATGCTGCTTGACCCAGGAACGGTACAATGCTCTTTGGTACTCTTCACCCAGACTTTTTGTTTCCAAGGCTCTCTGTTCCTCCCCACAATCTGCTCCATAGGAATTCCTTATATCATACTGCTTTATTTTAAACCACCCCTATTTTAGAAACTGCTGGAGCTTAGAGACGAATTTCCGTGCTTTTTTCTAAAATATGTGTGATGTTTAGGCAAGTTGTGCACAAAGTTTCATCATTGGAGACCCAAGGTGGGATTGGTCCAAGGGAGAATAGGGGTGGGGTCTGCACAATGTCTTCTTTGGTGGAAAGGACCAGACTAGAAGGCAGCCTTTGGAGGACAGAGGAGAGGTACCCAGTGTGTATCGAAGGATGAGAACAGCACTGAGTGATCTGCCAACACATCTTCTCATCACCTTTCTGGTACAATCTACCAATCTGACCCCTTGCTCTGTTCCAGGGCCACAGGTATGGTATAAAATTTAAGACCATGCCAGAAAAATGAACTCAAAATAAAAAATAATTGGAGTCAACAATTTCTACTGTTGTTAAAAAATAAAGCACTTCCATCATTTTAAAAATTAGACTCATTTCCTGAAAAGCCAATTGGCTTTCAGTTGCTGATGTCTTCATTTTTCCTTTTTTATTTTTAGGTTAGATTTTCTCTTTAACAATTTCACCTGTGTACAATGCAGCCTGGCCACGCTCACCCTCCATTCTCCCTAATCCCCCTCTTTCCTGCTCAGCGCCTTCCTCCTCTGCCTAATTGCCCTTCCCACTTTTAGATCTGTTTGTTCCGTGCTTACGTTCACAGGAGTATTTGGTATAAAGCCATCCACTAGGACACTGACAGCTCCCCAGTAGCCAGAAATGAATACATACACTTCCTGACCCCCGGAAACGTGTAGCTTCCCAGAGAGGGCCACAGCCCTATGAGTCCCTCCCCTCACCCATGACTGTCAACATAAAAAAAAAAAATCAATGCAAAAAAACCATTATACACAATCCATCCATTGTTTAAATAAAGCTATGATGAGATGACTACCAGGTCTGATTAGAGCTGGAGGCAACAGCAAAAATCAGTAATACTGATCCTATATGAAATTGTGGTATTTTATTAATTATTTTTAATATTGATTTTGATTTTTTTTAAAAAAGCATGTAGTTAAATGGTTTTTAGTGTTATTGCTGAGCTTCGGCACCTGTGTCTGTCTGGTACAGAGTGGGTACTTGACTGGCCCTGCCCTGGCCCCTCCCCCTCTGCTCCACCACAGAATCACTGACCACAACCTTCTCCTCTGTCATCATCCCTGTCCCCTCCAGTCTCCGAATCTCCTCCTTCCCTGCTGCCACCGCCCCAGTTTGTTTCTTCGCCATTTCTCTCGCACAATTTCAATACTTATCTACTCGATACAGTACTTGCCAGACTCACCCCTCAAAACATTGCAGATCCCATTTTTCCTCCTTAGAAGGCCTAAGTGGCTCTTCAGTATTTAAAGGTAATGGGTTCAAACCTTTGCCTCATGTTTGGGCCTGTTTTTTTGTTTGTTTGTTTGTTTTGTTTTGTTTTTTACCGAAACAAAACACCTGAGACAGACAGTTAACTTTATAGACACAAGTGTGGTGTTTAACTCAGAATGGAAAACCGAATGTCCAAAAAGAGGAGCCCCAAGGTCCCACTATCTCTGGTGAGACACTCAGGGCCATGGCTTAGGAACAGCAGGAGCACACCTGGCAGAAGAAAGGTACCAGCAACAGGATGCTGGCTAATGTTTGGGGGACCAAGCTTGCTCTCCAGCACAAGGATCCCACAAGGATGCTTTAATCCCTTTCCAGGGCAGCGCGCCTAGAACCTAAGGGTCTCATATTAGGACTCACTTCTAAAAGGCCTCACAGCTCTTTCAAACACTACTAGTCTGGGGACCAAGCTGATGGGGGCAAAAGATCTGAGCCCTCACACCTCCTTTCTTCTTCCTTTGCCTTAGGCAACTCTTAGTTTGAGTCTGAGGCTCCGGTCTCAGTACTCCCTTTTGCAGGCTCCCCAAGTAACCCTCCGACACTCATTTTACCAGGCATTGCTCCTGCTTTCTGACACTTCGAATCTCTCCTGCTGCCTCCTATTCTTCTCAAATTCAATGATTGCTGCCGACTCTGCCTAGATTGCCGGTCTCTTCTTTCTGTCTAGAAAACTTGCCCTTTTGTGTAGATGCCTATTAGTGTATCCTTTCCCATTGCATTATAATTGTCTGTTTGTACCCTTTTCTCCTCCATCGAGCTCCAAAATGCTTCACAAGGACAGAGAGGCTGTCTCTAATTCATCTCTATATTGAAGGCGTATAGCAGGTGTTCAAAGCAAGTTTTGTGGCTCTATAAATGAATTATGAATAATTAGATAATTGAATCACCATGGAGAGAATGCTTATAAAGCGGGCTTTAGTGAGCTCCTGGTTTTGCAATGGTGCGTTCAGTGCACTCACAATCAGTGCTACTCTCAGCGAGCCACGTTCATGGGGAACTTTATCAGCCCCAGGCTGCTCTGAAATGTGCCCTTTACTGTTTCCACCAACTCATGAGTGGAATAGAGTAGACCCAATATAAAGAACCCAAATAAGCAGAAATGGTGGTTGTGGAGTTCTGCGTTATGCATGGATGAACCCGTGTCTTTTACGGGGTTCTGACGATCCATTTTAATTTTTTTTTAAATGTTTCATTGGATAGAAGAGGCTACCTTGAATATGGAACCATCTCTGGTGGGGGCACCAGAGTCACTACTCTTTTTCAATCTGGAGTGCTGTGTAATGAAGAATGTGGACTGAAAAGATTATTTTTAATAACAATAGACAAAGTGATATCGTAGTTCATCTCTCTGGCAGTTGTACAGCTCAACACTCACTGCTGAGGACACTTTGCAAGATATGGGGGAAAAGGGAGCTTTATCGCCTTGTGAAGAAGACAGATCAAGACAATGGATGTGGGCTTGCTCTGCTATGGGATGACCAGTATGTTAAGAACATGTATGGGAGCTCTCACATCACAGCAGAATATTATTTAAGTCTTTCACATAAAGTCCAGAAATACTCGCCAGAAGAACTAACTCCTGTTGCATTAAAATAGCCAGGAAGGAAAGACAAAGTAATTTAGGCAAGAGGAGCATCATTCTGAGTATAAAAACAAGCTGAAGGAAATTGTAAGGCAGTCAGGGTGAAGAAAAAAATGCAGCTTGAGTGTTGAAGAGTTATTGGATCAGTTAAAAGTCTTGCATGTTTGCAGGGACTTGTGCCAAAAGTTTGGGAGGCCTTTGCAGATTTTCAAGGAAGATTGATCTCATCTGATTAGATTTTTTTTTTTTAAGAATTATTCTGAAGACAGTATGACAGTACATGAGAGGGATCAAGACCAGAGGCAAGACATTTAGTTTAGAGCTCTGCTGTGGTGGGAATCAGAAAGTTGTGTGTGCTACCTAAGGCAATACTAATACAAACAGAGCTGATTCCACTGGTCTTATATAAAATTGTCAGAACTCAGTGGCCAGCTAAAAGTTGTGGATGAACATGAGAGAGGAACCTAGAATTACCTATGGATTACAGAATTGGACTTCTGATTGAGGAGAAACAGGAAGAAGCAGAGAGCTGAGATAGTGAGCACAGCTTTTATCACTTGTATTCTGGGGCCTTCTGATATGTCTAGGAAGAGATATCCAGAAATAGTATCTGTCTTGGCAATAGCAATTTGGGACTCATTAGCAAATGGTTCTACCAAGTCAGGGAGAAGGCAAAAAATAAAATCCAGAATACATTATCTTTTTTTTTTTTTCTCATTGCTGCAACCAAATACATAACGAGCAGCAACTTTGGGGGAGGCAAGCACTATCTGGCTCACAGTTTGCGAGGCCACAGTCCATTATGGTAGAGGAGGTGTAGAGGCAAGGTTGTGAGGCAGCTGTCACATTGTGTCCACGCATGAAGCAGAGAGAGAAATGGATGGTACTCAGCTCACTTTTTCCTTTTTATCTTTTTACTCTGGGCCCATCCTTAGGGACATTGCCACCCCTACTTAGGGTGGATATGTCCGCCTTGGTTAAACTTTCCTGGAAAAGCCCTTGCTGTCATGTCAAGAGGTGTGTCTCCTAGATAAATCTATATCCAATCACATAGACAATGAGGATTAACCATTAAAAACAGTAATACTGATAGTGCAGACACCAACGCTGAAGGGGTGGGTAGATGGAAAGCAGTTCACAGAGACAGAGGGAGCAGCCATGTCTGTTGAGTATAGGGTGGTCATAACAAGAATCCAAAAAAACATCATTCTCATGTCCAAGAATACTCCAAATAGAAAAGTCATATCTAATGAAGAAAAAAATTCTTCTTATGTGCAGGAGGGTCATAAAAGAAAGATACTATCAAATGCCTGTGGTATTTATAACCTAAGATGAAGATGAATTATGTTCTGCTCCATGTTGGACTAGGTAGGAAAAAGGACAGGGAACACAGTGAGTTTCGCTCAAAGTACTCCCTCTTAGCTTCTCATAATCTAAAAGCTATTTTCACTAGAGGGTCCCTAGGTTCTTTTCTCTCCCTTTTATTGTCTTGATAAATCCTTTATTGGGACGGCTGTCTTACAAACTAGCCCAGAACACACATAAACCCTTTTGATCACAAGTTTTAAGTGTGTCTCCTTCCATTGCTCTATAGCCTGTAAATAACAAGAGGCTGACTGATAAGGAAAAGAGACTGGACCAGCCACAGCCCTGAGTACCAGCCTATCTTCATTCTCCCCCACTGAGTGAGCAAGAGTTGGGTGGCCTACCACAGGGTCTAGACAAATAAAAAGCTTTCTTTAACTCTGAACACTGCCACAGGGTTACTGTGAGGGATCTGTTGGAGTCCTACGGGGACCTGACTTTTGAAACCCATCACTACCACCCACTCACTCTCTGTCTGCTTTAATAAATCATCAGATTTAACATGCAGAACTAAGAGACAGTCAATAGCCAATCTTATCATAGTTGCTGAGCTGGTCTTTCTCTTCCTGGCTGTTACTTCAGTTCATTCTTTGGATGATTTTATTTCTTCCTCACTCTATCTCCACCAACCTGTGGGGTACTGAGTTCATTGCCTTTATCCTTCATTTCTAAAGCTCAAACATTTTTTGGTCTGTCTTAAAAGTTCATATTAAAGAAATTATCTTTGACAGCTTTTTTTCCCCTTCAGAAAATGTGCATAATGTTGTATGGGGGCAATTATAGTCTTTGTATTTGTATTCTTTATAGAGTGTTTCATCTTTCCTATTTTAGGTGACCTAGGCATGAACTTAACACCTTACTCACTTGAGTCAGCCACAGGATTGGCTCAAATCTGGTCTGGGATGTAGACTGTCCTCTCAGGTGTATTCT
Organism: Peromyscus leucopus; assembly: GCF_004664715.2. Lineage (NCBI taxonomy): Eukaryota > Metazoa > Chordata > Mammalia > Rodentia > Cricetidae > Peromyscus > Peromyscus leucopus. The sequence continues at coordinate 42,164,220 of NC_051069.1, read as the reverse complement.
TGGGTCTTGTCAGTTTTCCTTTCTAGCCTCTCTGAAACTTTATACCTTTTGTCCCATTTCACCAAAAACTTCAGCCCTGGCTACTGTCATGAACTTCTTCTCTTCTGTAGGGACTGATAAGGATTTGAAGGATTAGTCTTTCCCAAGGACAATTTGTAGAAGACTCCAAAACAGAAGTCCAAGAAGGATGTGATAAATTGATTAAAAAAAAAAAACTGTAAATAATGAATGTTCATTAGCTGTGAACTTCTTGAACCCCTACCATTTAAATATGTGGTAAAGAGCTTCATCTGTTGACTTAGGAATCTGGGACAGGTTTGCCAATGTCACCTATTGGCTTTGCCTATAATATAATCTCAGTGAATTTAGAGCAGAGACTGAGAGCTAACACTGCCAAATAACAATTGGAGAAAGAAGTATGGAATGCTCTGAGTAGATGGAACACTGTGGTCAGGAGGTATTATGCAAATATTATGCAAATATTATGCTTTGGTTATCACACAAGGACTGGCTACACAGTCCTGGCTCAAAATGTGGCCTCGGATTCAGCCTGTCTCTGGGATATGAGCACATTTAGACATGGGTGGAATAGGGGTACTCACAATGGCAGCTCAGCATCTTGAAAACATTGTTGTATTAGCAACATAGAGAGATTTCTGAGTGAGGGAGAGGTCAGGCAGAGTTATATCATAGTCCAAAAGCTGTGTATAACGAGAAGCTGTACTAAGAGAATGGTATCAGGATGACCAAAATGGATACATTTGAAATAAAATTCCAAAACTGGTGACTGATTCTAAATGTATCACTGGAGAAAGATGAATATTGAGAAGTCCAGGTTCCTTGCTGGGCAAGTTAGCAGATGGGAGAGCTACAAAAAAGGAGAAGTCAGAAGGAAGCAGGGTAGGAGATAAAGAAGATAAATCCATGCTGCCAGTAAGGAGCCTGAAGCATATGGTACCTGGGAGGCATCCAGGTGACGGCTCAGCAGAGTGGGCTATATAGGTGTAGAGCTCTTGGGCTGGAGATAAAGATTTGGGAGTTTATAGCATGTAAGAGGGATGTGCCAACATGGAAATAAGTGAAATTCCCCAGAGCACAGACTGAGACACACACTAAGGTTAAGGCTCAGTACACCGAGATAGGTGCTAAGGGAAGGACCTAATAGACAAGAACTAAGGACCCAATGACATCAACCACATTAGAAATCACCTGGGAAAGAAATGAAGCTGCCGCAAACACCCAGGGAAAGCATTTCCGGTCGGAGGCATGGCCAACCCTATCACCTGTCACAGAGATGTGTTATATGCACATGATAGAAATTAAAATAAAAAACAATATCATCGAGGTCCTAAACACACCCTGTAGTTTTGTCATGCACAGACCCATTATTCTGAATTTTAAAGAGAGGGATTTGGGTAGTATGGTGGGACCACAGGCCCAATTGTAGTGGGTTGAGGGGCGAACAAGGAAGATGTGTTTAATAAGGCAAAGGTAGTGTGGAGGTGTGGGCTCCTCTTCGTTAATTTGGATTAAACTGAAATGGAGATAGGCCATCACCAGGTAGCTAAGTTCAAGGGTTCCTTTAATTCTCCATGTCTAAAAGAAAATTGACAAATTAGAACAAAGTGTAGATTGAGAAAACACTGCCAAAAGGAGAGAGAGATTGAAGATACTGGAGAAAGAAGAAAGAAATGATGGAAGGGAGAGAGAATTGGTGGCTGAAGAGTCGGGATCTTCTCCTAGAAAGGCAAGGGGCATCTCCTCCTCAGAAATGAGAGCCAGGAAATGGTTCCCAGTGGTCTACGGTGGTTAGTAGCTATAGTGTTTGCTTTGGGATCACCATGGAGGGAAAGGACAGGAAGGCCACCTCACTTCACCACACTGCTGGGCTGTATGTAGGACAGCAGCTGCTGGCTGATGTCTGCCCTGTTTTCCCTCCTCAGTTGTGCTTCTAAGTGTCTCAAAACCTTGCAGCTAAGAAACTGTAGGCAACAGCCTGTCTCTAGTTTGCTTGATGGCTGAAATTCCACCCACCCCGGCCTTATCACTTGCAAAACTGAAGAACACCTTAGTTGCTGGCATTTCCAAGCTGTAATGGAAGCCCCTGCCTCTAGCATAGAATAAGAGAGAAAAAGTCTGGAGATCACACCCTCAACTGCTGACTCACAAGCCTACTGCTTTCTTCATGGGCCACACATTTTGCTCAGGGCCGGCTCCCTTAGGAAAGTAGAGGTCAGAGCATGGAGAATTTCTACCTTGGTGAGGAGCTGCTATGCCACAGCCCAAGGTACTCCTGCCTACCTTGGCCCCAGCCTGGATTTGCTGCTCATTAGCCACTTGTGATGAGTGAGGAGCTCCCTGTTCAAGGTCAGAGCCACGTTCTGCTTAGTGGTCAGTTCTTCAGGTGTGAGTATCTCATCAAATGAGCCAACACATGTCAGATGTTATGAACGAAATTTAGAAAATAGTAATCACCATGTAAACGTTAGTCATTAGTATTGATATTATTGCTAATACTATTCCTCAGGTTCCTCCCAGCACTGGAAATCTATCCCATGCTCTGTAGTTTCCAGAGTAACTATCAGATCAGGTGCAAACGCAGACTGAAAAGGGGTCTGGGGTGCTAACACCCCTGGGATGTGGTAAATTAGTATGGGACTTCGAGTCAGACATGAGTCTGAACTGCTATTTCCCTCCTTTATATTGTTTCCCAAACCTCAGTTTTTTCATCTGCTAAATGGTAAATGGGTGTCTCATTATATCCAACTAACTCAGATGCCAAATAGACAAATATATATATATATATATATTTAAACCCCTTTCCCTCCCTGTCATTCACACCCCCATTTCCTTCCCAGTATGAGAAAGTCATGCCGATTTTATTTGGAAAATGACTGTACAGTCCCTAGGACACCTAACACCTTTTATGTTGCATTTGGTGGTTATATGTGTTGTTCATTGATCCTCTGTCTCTTTTATTAGTCACTCTCCAAAACACACACACACACACACACACACACACACACACACACACACAGAGAGAGAGAGAGAGAGAGAGAGAGAGAGAGAGAGAGAGAGAGAGAGAGAGAGAGAGAGAGAATGAGGTGCTAGACTAGCTAAATCCATAAACCAGGGCAGCTATGACTAAGGACTCAGCTTCTTATGTACTCAGCTTCCATCTCTTCTCAGATGCTTGGCCACTTCCCATTGCCCCCATTCTTCCCTAACATGGTTGCACCAGTTGCTTGGGACAGGAAGGCTACCAGAGCACCCCTCTAAGAGGTGGGTGCTGATAACAAGAAGTGATACTGAAAGCAATTGAGCCCGCAGGGTGACATCTTCCATGCATCACGTAATTAAACAACCACAGAACAACTCACTCAGGGAATCCCCTGGTGTCGGCAGAAAGAAGAAATTCAGTTATAGCCCTGGAGCAGCATGGCTTCCTGTTGTTCACAACATGGCATCCAGGCCAGGAAAATGAGGAAGGAGGGGTGGTCAGGACTGGAGTGCCGCCTGCTACTTTAAATGTCTTGATCTCAGGAAGCTGCTTGGAATCTCCAGCCATTGCAACATTGGGCAGTATATCTATATTCCCCTGGAATTGCTCCATATGCAAATACTGATTCTCCCCCCTTTTGAGTCATTGCTGAGAAGAACTTATTCCCATGTGGACTCCATGGAAGATGCATGGTCGAAAGACAAGCACCAGCTGCTCTGCATAAATTCCCACAATTTGGGCAAGTAGATAGAACTTCCGAAAGTTCTCTTCTCTTTATCCCAAGAGAAAGCAGGCCAGTGTGAACACTTTGAGTCTTTCAAGATGGCATTAATGTGCCGGCTCCTGTTCTATATACCAGCTAGGCTCACAGTGAAGAAATGCAGTTATCTTCATTTTATCGTCTCAGCCTGGAACCCACCCAAGCTTCTAAGAATTCGCAGCCATCACTTCCTAAGTCTTGACATAAATAACACACCCTTAAAGACCTGCCCCTCATCACCATGCTGCCCTCCAGGGCACAAGGATGCACACCTCTTTTATATACTTTGCAGTCGTTACAGGATGACTAATCTTGACCATCCACTTCATTGGCTTGAGAGGTGCCTATGGCATTAGTAAAACACATTTCTAGATGTGTCTGTGAGGACACTCGGGGAGATGGTAAAATAGAGGCTGGTTCTAAGGAACAATTTAATTCAAATTATTCACTGAACAGACAATTGAAGGGCAGTGGAACCTGGCAGGCAGGGCCTGGTTGGAGGAAGCAGGTCGCTAGGGGTATACCTTTAGGGCTATATCTTACTCTGACTGTCTCCTTCCTGTTATGGCTCCACTATGATTCCTTCCATTATAAGAAGGATAACTTTTGCTCCACACTCCTGCTGCCATGATATTCTGTTTCCTGTGAGTCCAGAAGCTTCGGAGCCAAAGACTTTGGACTGAAGTATTCGACATTATGAACCAAAATAAATCTTTACTCCCTTACGTTGCTACTGTTGGGTATTTGGTCACAGCTAAACAAAAGTAGCTAACACATTTACTAACCCTCTTTAATCCAGTGAATCACGGAAACTGGACAGTTCATGTGACAATCACAGAATATCCACCTTTATTCCTTATGTGCAAAATCCTAGGCGGACCAAGACCCAGCTATCATCATTTCCCCATTTGGACATTACATTGCCTGGCACAGAGTATGAATTCCATAAATATCAGTCCTTTGAGTCATGAATGAGCCAAGAAGAATTTATTTGGGAAAGCAAACAACACCATGCTTTGTGTCTAGAAAAGCCATAAACCAAGTTGTCTCATAGACAAACACCTTCCTTAAGGTATTTGCATCAAAATTAGACTCCCCATCAAGATCACGGAAGAATTGACAGTGTTTTTATAGAAATTATGTATCTGCAGGATCCAGCTTGGTCAATTCCATCTGGTTTCCAGGAATTCATTCAGCACCTAGAATGCTCCCGGCATGATGTTAGGTAACAGAGGATGTGAAAGGACATGGCTGGCAACCCTGAGCTTATGATCTCCTGAGGGAGATGGCATTTCTACTCAGGAACCTGTGTCTTAATCAGAAGTACACTGGCTATATAATAAAGGCTTCAGGGGTTTGGGAGTGCAAGCATTAATAAGCGTATTTCTCTACTTATTACTTAGAAAAAGCTCCAGGGACATTGGATACATCTCTTTTTAAGTTCACAGATCTCCAGCCTTTCCCATCCTCACAGGACCTTTGTTCTGACTTTGAGTATGTACAAGCCAAGAGGAATGTGTGAAGGTGTACCTGTGATTCCCCAGGCAACAAGGGACACCTTTGGGGACAGCTTAACTGGATCCCATAGGTCAGGCTTTGAGCTTTCCACAACCCCTTCCTGCCTTGGGCTATTTCATGTCTTTTCTCCTAGTTAATTCTTTGCCTTTAAGATAACACCAATGTGTGCCAGCATGGAGGGTTGACAGGAGGTAAGACTGGCTGCTTTCTCATCAGAAAAAAAGAAAAGTAGTACATTTTGATGCTTAGAGGGGCAAGATGAGGTGATGGAATAAGCCATCTTGCTCTGTCCAGTCTTTTATTTTGAAATGAAAAAAAAAATGCTTAACAAAAGCCCACCTTCTAGGATGCCCCCTTGCTTGGAGTTTAACACAGAATCTCAAATCTCTTTATCTTGCACAGCTGAGAACTCTCTGGGAGGCAGTAAGTGTGGATCTAAGACTCCCTTCAATTTTCTAACTTTGGGCTACTCACTGAACAGCTCATTAAAATAGAGCAAGTTAACCCTCCCCTGTCCATGAGGCCAGCCTGAGGGCCATGGCATCACTTGGAATCACACGGAATGACATATATGTACGGGGCACTTTGGCCAGTGTAAAAGATATCTAATGTGAATGCAACTCACCCCACCTCGCCACTCTGTTTTTCCTTTATAACTATGCTATTCTCAGCCTCACACCAAAAAGTGCCCTCAATATCTAAGAAAGTTTAAACACAGAGCAGATCCATAATATTTTTAAACCAAAGACTCTAAAGTTTCTGTCTCTGACTTCCTCATGGTATACGTACGGCAACACAGACACTTGGTAAATAACCGGAGCTAATATGTACTAAGTGTTTAGTATGCAAAGCTCAAGTGTTCCTGTTTTTCATTGATCAAAACCATTCTCTTGAGGGAGCTATGATGAAAATCACTTGTACTGGACAGTTGAAGAAAGTAATCTCTAGTAACTTCTCCAAGTTTATACTGTGGTAGCAGCGTCGGTGGTTAAATCTTGGCAATCTATTCCTGGCCCGCCTTCCCTGCTATTGCACAGCAGGACACTTACAAGAGAGAGACAACCTACCCAAGATTACTCAACAGTCAGAGATGGGACCAGGTTTCCTGATCCCCAGCTCAGATGTCCACTGTCTACCTGGGATGGTGGCATAATAGAAGAACAAGACCTTGATCTCAAAATTGTTTAGACATCTGACGTTATTGGGAATGACTTTAAACAAATGATTAACTGGGATTTGGCTTCCTAATTACAGAAGAGTGCCATCAAACTGTATCTTCAAAATAGTGTACTGTGAGAATTAAATGAGACAGTATGTTCAAGGCACTTAACCACGGACGGAGTCCTTAGCAGATGATAGCCATGATGGCCACACCATGCCTCTTTCCTCAGGAGGGTATACAGAGGGAAGGCATACAGAGGGAGGGTGTACAGAGGGAAGGTGTACAGAGGGAAGGTGTAGTAGAAGTGACTTTAGAGTGGCTTCGTTGTTGGAACCCGAGCAGCTAGCTGCGGCAGGGCAGACATAGGCACAGGATACACCAGAAGCTTGAGTCTGCATCCGAGAGCAGCCTCCCCACTTCAGGAACAAAGAGGAAAGGACAGAAAGAGAATGACAAAACTAAAGATGCGGATGCTGGTGAGAAGCACCTGATACCTCCCTCACGCACCTTGATATTTCATCTGTTCCACCCACTGTAGAGGGACAAGTTGCTGATTGGGGATAGTCCTCCTCATCCCCCAGGTGGAGGCACCTGTGCCCTGAATTATCTGTTCCTTTCCCCCTTGTGGCAGTCAAGCCTGACTGGCCAATCAACAGCCAGGCACAGGGTTCCCAGCTAGGGAAAGAGCTGGCTGTTCCTCCCAAGGGAGCTCTGAAGATATGCAAACTTCTGCAATTGCTTCTGCCTACTCACATCTCTTTCCCTCTGTTAACAACTCGACAGACATCTTGTCTGTGTTTGATAAATAAGCCTCTCTATTTATTCAGGGGAGTGAATTTGTACCTATTATGATTCAAATGACATTGACATGATATTTTCTCTTTTTTCCCCCTGCTGTTGAAGCAAGAAAAGAAAATCCATAGGAAAAAAAATCACAAAAATTCCTCCCCCCAAAAAGCAATTACTCTGCATATTGGTCCATGAAATAAATAAATGCATAAGCTAACTCTCTTTTGGGGTGGAGATAAGGGAACTGATAAATAATTTAGAAATTGTTGCTGCTTCCTGGTTTGCAGAGATGCAGCTGGCATGTGTTAATCTGGGCACATGCTGCATTCATTAGACACCGAGCAACATTTTAATTCCTCAACCATTAACATTATCTGCAAGTAGGGCTGCACAGGGAGTCAGATCCTGGGGATGTCAATCAACCCATTACACAGCGCAGGCTCCATCAGATGGAGTACTACCTCTCATGGAGGCTGCCTGAGTCAGCCAGTCAATCAGAAGTGACTAGACTAGCAGGAAGAGGATATGGGCAGGTGGGCAAGTAGTGTACCACCATGGAAGTAAGGTGGGGTAGGGCAAGTAGTGTGCACCAAAACATGGGAAAGTACAGGTGGGTAGGTAGTGTGCCACCAGGAAAGTACAGGTGGGTAAGTAGTGTGCCACCAGGAAAGTACAGGTGGGTAAGTAGTGTGCCACCAGGAAAGTACGGACTGCAGTGGCAGGAGCTGCTGCTCTGTCTTTCTTGTTGATTGGCTTGAACTGAACCTTTTTCATCTCCCCCTGCTATTGCCTTCATCTGAATGTTCCCAAGCACCGACTCAAGCAGTTTCTCTAATGGTTTGAATACCCCAAATGCCCTGCAGATATAGGAAGCATAGGAGGGCTCACAAGTTTTAGGTAAATGTGGCAAATGAAGCAGAGTTTCTGGGGGAATCTCATGTGGATTGTGGCATGAAGGAAAAAAAATTCTACATCCCAACACAGCACATACAAACATACATTGCATTCATGTACATCTGAAACACAATATCCCACAATGTCCTTACTATGTCTTGAGCTTCAACAACTGGACTTCACCTGTCAAGGACCACTGAGTTATTTAATAATTTCCAATGGTCTGCTGCTTGCAGTTTGGGTAACATTGACTTAGCCCAATTCTTGGGTGTCACAGCAGACCTGGTGCTAGGTCAGACTTCTGCCTTGAGATGGTAAGAAACCCCTGGGGGAGACTGAACAACAGCTAGTCATAAACTTGGTCCAGTAATAGAGATTGGAGGGATAGGTGAATATTTTAGTTTGTGTCAATTTGAGACCTGAAGCAGGGTGGCTGGGTTAATGAAGTCCTGAGTACCTTGGGAGCTCCAGCTGCTATGATCTGCAATGGGAATGAGAGATATGTACAAATCTCTCCTGTGAAATGGAGATTGAGGGCTTCTGGGAGTTAAGACTCACATCCACCTTTGATCTCCCTCCTTCTTTTCTTCCTCTGCCTTTCTATCCATCTCTCTCTGCCTTGGTTCCCCTTTCTTTCCCTATGCTCTTCTTTCCTCTCTCTCTTTCCCATCTTGCCTTTGCCAACACTGAATACGTGTTTAGCTGTTTCAGTATTCATTATTCACGGTCTGCTGAAACTATTCCTCAAAGTTGCTGTAATCCAATAAATAAAAAATATAGGCTGGATTGAAAGTCTTGTGTGATGTGTGCATGGGCATGCATGCATGCTCATGGTTGTGTGTGTGTGCATGTGTGTACAGTGAACTGGAGAGCAAACCAATGATTCTATTTCTTGTCTATAAAGGGTTGTGAGAACAAGGTATTAAAGGAGGAATACGTTTGTGAATCCCCAACACTTAGAAAATACCCATTGCTGGGTTTGTGTTTGGCTTTTTTGTTTGTTGTTGTTTTGTTTTTGTTTTCCAACAGCTGTGTCCTTTCTAAGCTTACCAGTCATGCATTTGATTTTATTGCTTTAACAATGAAATCTTAATAAGAAAGAGGGCATTTGTGGAGCTATGCCTTGAGCCTTCAGAACTCTGTGAACCTAGGTTAGCAATTGTATGTATTTAACCACTGTAACTGGGCTGAATCACAGTGTCCCAGAGAGAGGGATGAGTGCAAAGGTTCTCTTCTTGAGGAGGAACTGAGGCAATGCTCACACAACCTGTACTCTGGGGAAGGGTTAGTCCTAAGAATCTGGGATTAGGACACAGATATCACTTTCCCCAAACCTCTAAAGGCTCTCACATACTTATGTGTCTTAGGGAAGGTTACCTAAACATGGGGTCTGAATTTTTCAGCTGGTCTATGGTGACAATAAAGGCCTGAGATGACCCTCAGGACTAAGTCACACACACTGCACACACTTGATTCGGGGAACATATTCAGTGAGTCTTGTCTGTGTTCTGTAGGCTAGTCCTCCATAGTTATGCTTAATTTTCTGTGCCTTCTCATTCCCTTTCTCTGCCCCTTGCCCTCTCCTTGGGGCTCCTTTCCTGGGCATGAGCCCTGATAGGGAAGATGGAGTAAGCATCTGGAATTATGGGTGTTTGGGAGCAGACTTGGCTGAATGTGCTAAAAGGGAATGGACAAAAGCCTAGAAGACCTGCCACAGATGCACTCTCTGCTTCCAGCCCCTGCTGGGCCAGCTCCTCCCCTGAAGGGTAGCTCAAAGGACCAGGCTCCCTGGTGGTCATCAGCCATCTGGTGATTTTAAGCAACCATCCAGGCTCCCTGCTGGGGCTTCTGAGGACTGAGAGGGGCTCTGTGGCTCCCAGAATAACCAGGGACAGCCATAGACATTTTCTATTAAGCCTAGGTCCAGGGTCCTACACAGCCCAACTGTACGTGGGGAATTGCTGTGGCACATCCTTAGGGGAGACTCCCCTCCAATGTGTCTATGTTAATCATAGCCTGGTTTGGAATTCTGAGAAAGGAAGAGACAGTGTTTACTCTGTATTCAATACGTCATTGACTTTCAATTGGGGTTTGTGCCCTGCTTTGCAAAAACCACAGCCCCCAAGAAACATCAGATTAGTGTGTAGGTCCTCCGGGCTTAGTCCTCAGGGCCTGGAAAAAGAGAGTCCCACCTGTGTCAAGGACTTTAATTGTGTGGGGGAAAAGATATAGGAAGCCGGTTGCCTGGGCAAAATTGTAGAAATGGTTCTGTCTTAGAAGGCTGCTGCCTCTGTCACAGTCTCCAGCTCCAGAGGGTCTGTTATTGCCAGATAAGGGAAAAGGCTATGGATTTTTCTCAGATCTCAGTCTGATTCTGAGTTTACAGCTCCCTGCTGCAGTCTAGACTGCAGAGAAAGATTGGGCCATGCTCTGTGTACGAGAACAATGGTTCCCAGGAGCTGATGATGCGGCAGGTCATCCTCTCTTAGGTTATCAGTGTGCAGTTCACCATGAGCTGCTCACCACCCTGCTGGTGTGTATTCAAGGAGCACAAACTCATTTGTCAGCCACGCAAAGCCCAATTAGGAAGGCAATGCCACTATGCATTAATTGCCCAACATGCACAGAAGCCAAATGTAAATCATTTGGGGTCGGCCATTCTTGGGATTGATCCACCACTGGGGAGAAGTGGAAGGCAGCTACACTCAGAGTAGTATATGTGCACACACACACACACACACACACACACACACACACACACACATTCTCTGTAGCTTTTTAATAATCTCTACCTCAATTTAGGTCTTAGAGACATCCCAAGTAAAAGCAAAAATTGGAGATCTAATTCAGGAGAAGTATCACCCTAGTCTGACATGTTTGGGGGCTTGGGATTTTAGGAACAGCAATTGCATTATTTCACCAACTTTTAAAGCATTGCTTGCTGTCACCTTTGACCCCTTGTAGCACTGTTTGGACATTGATGGATGAATTTCTGTCAGAGTCTCCAAGAAAATATGGTTCCCAGCTGGCAGAAGGACATCTTGGCCCCTCGGAGGCCATGCTGGCTCCCAGGACTCAGGCAAAGGACATCTCTGATTTGTGAGCTTGTTTTGGGGTATTACAATGTCTGAGTCTGTGTTTCATTTGACAAATTGGGGGGGTGCAGAATGAAAAAACAGAATAAAACTGAGGAAGAGGGAGCCAGAAGATGGAAGGAAATGGGAAAGAAGTGGGGATACCAGGAGAGGCATAGTCTAGTATGTGGCCACCACTAACTTATGACCTGTGAAATAGGCTCACTGTACTATATTTAAACTCACGCACACACACACACACACACACACACACACACACACACACAGAGAGAGAGAGAGAGAGAGAGAGAGAGAGAGAGAGAGAGAGAGAACAATCTAGGTGGAGACACCCCAGGCAAAAGCAGAAATTGGAGATCTCATTCAGACGAAATCCTAACATGTTTGGGGACAGCTTGGTTGGTGGCAACTGGAGAGCACAGACTTAGTAATGTATTTACTGTGTTGATTTCTTTCCCTTCCCGAGCCACAGACTTTGGGGAGCAATGGCTGCCCTTGTGACGGGAAGTTCTTTGGCCTCATAAGTTTCGAGGCTCTGTCCCATGTATAACTAACTACCCTTCCACACTCTCAGAAATTCTCTGAGACATTGGGTCTCCAAGGACCTGCTTTTCCCTGACACTATACTTAAGGACTAGGAGACTGGCTCCCTGGAGTAGCCTCTCCCTTTCTCCTCCAGCTCTGGGTACTCTCTCATTCTCAGCAGCACCCCCAGAAACAGCTTCCAGAGAGTGAGAGGAAACAGCTTGTCCCAAAGCAGGAGAGATGTGGGGATTGCCTAGAAAGCCAACTACCGTGTAAACAGCACTTAGGAAACAAGAGCTGTTGCTTTAATTATGACTGGCTCCGCTTTAACACCAGCCCCACTTTTCTTTCCCTGTGTTCGTCAGAAACCTGGAGAGAAATCAGTCTCTGGAAGCCAGACACTGCTGGGCCACCACGGCCTCCTGGCCTTAGTATCCTTCCTTCCATGGGCGCGGCTCTTTGGGAACCGGAGCCTGATTGATATGTAGCCTGGCACCTCCAGGATCCAGACTTTATGTCAGCTCTGGAGGTGGGAGTCAGACTGATGCTCCCAGTGTGGATTATACCTGTCAGTTTCAGCACAGAGGAAGGGGACAGAAAAGAGGGTGTTGTAAAGGTCACAGTTATAAAGGTAGAATAATGTAAAGATGCATTACTAGCCATAAATAGCAATCATGTTCAATCACTGCACTATTAATACATTCATTTAATAAATAGGCAATAAAATATTTAATACATAGACATTTAATAGTCATATCAGCAGCTGTCGTTGACTAAATGCTTAACATGAGCCTGACTAATGCAGTAATCTCCAGTGTTTAGTCCCCAGCAGCCACACAGCCAGGTTTAGTTTAAGACCTGTGCAAAATGCCTTGCCCAAGGTCACACCACCCTAGTGTGACCCTATGCCTCTGTGCTGATGGGTGTGAACTCCTGGCGATGTTTGTATTCCTGTTTAGGGATCCTGGCATATGTACTTAGTGACATAATTTAAGGAGACACCATGCCTGGTGGATGGAGAGGGAGGCTTATGTGTACACTGACTAGTTGCTTTCCAGAACAGGATAGAATCTGTCCTAAGACAGACCTTGGGTATCTTGTAGACTCTTCCTGAGGAAAAGGGAAGGCTGAAGCTTAGAAAGAGAAGTCAATAACCTCAGAAAGAAACTGAGGTCTGAGCATAGTTTCCATTGTCCTAGGAGGTCATTTCTCTACTGCACCTAAAGAAGATGAGGAGAAGTTGTGTCTGAACCTCAACAATATCTAGTGTCTTCATAGCCATACCTTTTTCCTTTCATGGGAAGGAAAGTAGCCATGGAAACTCAAGGTCAAGCTCCTGTATCACCACTGTCCAGACAAACACTTGAAGTCCCAGGCTTAGAGGCAGGCCTGCTCAGGGAGAAGGGTCTTTCTATGGCCCTTTGAAAAAGCTGAGAAAAGGACAGGGTTTTCTTGGTGTTTGCCCATGCTGCAGGAGAAATGAAAACTACTAGGATGGAAGAGCATTCTTTACTTCAAGCAGTAGCAACACTAAGCCAGGGAAGAGGGAATACACAATAAAGGGAAAGACAGTATCCAATCCCTCTTCTTGACTGAACCTAATTCTCAGCTGGAAAGGCTGATTTGTCTTCTCGTTCCTTGGAAGGCTGCTCCATCTCTCACTTGCCTTTGTTTGTAAAAATGAAGTATGATTTTAGTATGATCTTCTAAAAATTTACTGTATATTCTGTGGGTTATTTTTTTTAAACAAACTTGTTGAACTAGGGAGATGTCTCAGCAAAGAAGGTCATTTGTGAAAGAGTGAGAACCTGAGTTTGAATCCCCAGCACCCACATAAAAGCTGGGCATAGCCACATGTGCCGATCACCACAACATTGGGAGATGGAGATAGGAGGAGATGGGGAGCTCATTGCCACATTGACAATAGTGAACTTCTGGTTCAATAAGAGACTCTATATCACGGAATTGAGGGGGGGGCATAAGGTAGCCTCCATACAAGTAAATATGGGCATACAGGTCTTCACACACATGTACGCGCGCGCGCGCGCGCGCGCACACACACACACACACACACACACACACACACACGCATGCGCGCAAACATTGTTATGGAGCTTCCTGCATGATGTAAATACATGTCATTTCCATTACCTAAGACATTTCCTAATGCTCATTTGCAGCCTCCTAACTGATTTCTATCAGTATAGTTTGCCATTTTCCAGAATGTTCTATGAGTGGAATCATATAGTGTTCAGTCTTCTGAATATATCAGAAGTTCAGCCATACTGTTGTTCCAATAGCATCTTCTGTATTGGTGAATGAAAGTCTGGTGTATGATGGGTCTTATGCTTTTATTCACTAGCTAACTGAAGGCCATATGAATCATCCCACTCCCCCTTTTTAGAAATTACAAATAAATTTGCTACAAATGTTTTTATGTGAGTTTTGGTGAACTAACATTTTCTGTTGCATTTGTTAACACATAAAGGCATTTTAAACCTAAATATCTCTATTTTTGTTACTTCTTGAATCTCCTTTTTGATTCAGTTTTATTTTAATTGTTTAGTGAAAACTGTATATTCAAAGTGGACAGTGTAACATGTTGGTGCACATACACACTGTAAATTATCATTAGTGAAGTTAACTAACATACTCATCACTTCTAATGAGGGGGTATATTTTTAAGATCTATACTGTTGGCATATTTCTAGAGTATAACCCAGGGGCCTGGAGAGATGGCTCAATGGTTAAAAGCACTGGCTGCCCTTCCACAGGACCCAGGTTTGATTGCCAGCACCTACATGCCAGCTCATACCTCCAACCCCAGTTCAAAGGAATCCAATCCTCCATTATGGTCTCTGTGGGCCTGCATATGGTGCACATAAATGCATACACACATGCACACATACAAAACATCCATACACATAAAAGAGAATAAATGATAAAAATATAACCAATTATTAATATTCACTACAGTCATTAATAACATTCACTGTATGCCATGCTACAGAGCTTCAGAACTTGTTTATTTTGAAGTTATATGCTTCTGTTCTGACTAAGATCTCTCCCTCTTTCCCAGCCCCCAGCCTCTGGCAACTTGTATTCTACTCTATTCTTGTTTGAATCAAACCTTTTTTGGATGGCACATATAACTATGTCTCTCACATGTCTTTAGGTGAGTTCTGCAGAGATTTTTCTTTAGTTATTTCCTAAATCACATATTGTTGAATGCAGGTAAGTGCCAGACATTGTACAGACATGAAATCCAGGATACTGGGATGCTATTCTGAGATGTTGAATAAGAAATAAACATATTGTGTCATCACTCTGAAGAAACTGGAGCAGGGCGCCATCCACCGGGTCATATTGGCATAAAGCTGCTGCAAATAACATATTAATGGTTTATAAACACAAAAATTATATTGATCACCTGGTGTCACACCCTGAGATTCTGACTCATATGTAACTCTCACTCGGATGCATGGTAAGGACATATTTTAAAACTAATAACCTCACTTTAAACTTTTCTCTGATGCTGGAAAGCATTCAGAGAAATGCTTTTAAGGTATATGAAGAATGACAATGGTTTGTACTGATAACTCTTTCCACACAGAAGCTTTGGAAATACAAGATGAAGTCTAGTGTGGTCCCAGAGGGTCAGACTGTTCACCTTCCTGTGTTTGGGTGGAACCTCCATGGAGGTGCTGCTCAACTCTTGACAGGGTTTTCCCAGAGCTCCCAAACACACTGTGCTGATGAGCAGGAGGAAACAAGCACACGCTTGAAGGAGAGGTGTCTGAGGAAATGCACAGCCTATTACAGTTCCCGCCACTCTCCTCTTCCTCCTCTCCTTCTCCCCTCCTCATTATTTCATCTACAGACGATCCTAACAAGGGAAACTTTTGTCTTTAGAGTAAGTCAGATTTTGTAACTCTATTACTTCATTCATCGATTTTGTATTTGGCCTTTGGGGCCATTCGAACTAAGTGGAAATCACAGGAGTCTTTTCAAAATATTTGAACTCTGCTGTGTTTCCCTGTCTGTGCTGAAAGCTAACATCCTCCTTGCCTCCTGCCTCTCCTAAGAAGAGGCATTATTCAGTCTGTTCATCACCAGGGCCGCTCAGGACAGGATTCTGTTTGCCTATGAATCCCCAGCTGCTTTAATGCTGCAGATGGAGTGTATTGTAGACATGTTGATCTATGAGTACTGCATTGTCCATCCACTTCGGGGGATGCTACAATGCACTAACAACATATGATACTTCATAGAAACTAAAATTCCTAAATATTTTTGACTTTAGATACTGAGCCCAGTTTTCTTTTTTACTTTAAAAAGATTGCTTTACATAAAAAAGTAAATCCTAGCCCATTCTACGAATCTATCAGAATCCCTGAAACAGTCCTGTCGTGCTGACTATTAACCATTCTTCCAAGCTTTCAATTAGAATGAGACCAGCAAGCCTTTGACATCTCAGTCTTGTGCTCACAAAAATGTTTAATTGCACAGGGTTGAAGGTCAAGCCTTAATCAAGACTGATATGGTCCTTCAATTGAGTCCCAAACTCCCCTGTCACTCAAGGACTCCTCCTAAGTTTAAAAAGTATTACCTACCAAATTTATCCATAGGTAACTACGTATCCAAAGGAAAGAAAAACTGGGCTGAATGGGCCCAGACATAGAGAAATGGTGTTATAACTAGTGAATAGAGGTTTCCCTTTCAAAAGCGTGTCATTATCCAGACCTTCTTAGTAAAAGCAAGCATTCCAAATCAGCTAAAATTCTGAATGTTAGGAACAAATATTGATCATTTTTCATCCTCAGTGGTGTTAATGATGGACAGAATGCTCATGCTTCCATCACAAGTGATGAATTCATCCATGAGACAGTTTAAAATGGTCCTTGGCAGCCACCCAGACTCTTTAGGACGTGGCTGATTACACGGCAGAGAAGAAGGTGAAGATACTCTGCCCTGGTTATCTGGCAACTTGCTGGTGACTGCCCAGGACCCCAGGCTCTGGTCACAGCAGGGCCAGAACAGCAGCTGGTGGCCTACTCCTCTGATGGCAGTGCAGATGTCTGCCCCTGCTCCAAGAAGGAGGCTCATGTATGGTGCCATGCTGGCATTTTAACAGCATGGAGAGGTGGCATTTGCATTCTCGCATACAGCCAGACCAGATGCCTTTATGCGCGAGGAAACAGAGCCAGCCTCCCCAGGGGAGCCAAGTAATGGACACACTTGAGAGAAATCTCAAAGTGTGATTCCTGAACTAGAAGCCTCAGTACCAACTGGGAGCTTTGTTAGAAATTCTTTGGCCACCACAAACTTACTTATTTTGTAATTTGGGGTGGGGTTCAGCACCCTTGTTTTAACCAGCCCTTCAGGTCTGGTGCTCATTAAACTTTGAGAAGTGTTGCTCTAGCGTTTGACACTACAGAACGTGATACAGATGAGAGAAGCATACTAGCCAAGTCCCGTGTCACCTTAGGGTGACTGCAGTGTTGATAGGTACAAACTGTGGTGGGCTGTCACTGATGGTTATAAAAAAAAAAAAAAAAAAAAAAAACCACACACAGTATGTTCAAAAAATGAGGACAGACTTTTCAGGACAAATGGATTTTGTGATGGCTGATATTTTGGTGGGCAGATTGGGGAAGGGCTCTCCACGTTCTCCACTGTACCCCGTAAATGCTTCTTAAGTGGGTCAGCCCTCCAGTCAGGCACCTCCAGGTGTCCACACTACCACCTGAAGGGCTCCTGCTGGATCTCCGTGGCACTGACATCCAATCGCCTTTTCACGTTTCTCAGCTAGCTCTGGTGGCCCGGAAAGCAGCCATTCTTCCGCCTAAGGCATTCACCTGGTAGCCAAGAACTGCCTTTCCCCTCTTCGCTCCCTACCTCACTAGCCCTCCTCTTCCCAAGCCCCCAGTCTCTTTGCTACCTCCACTCATTCCCCACGGTGACCAGTCAAATGAGTTCTCACTCAGACCCTTCAAGCTGCTGCCTCCATAGACTGCGGCTGGCAAACACGAGAAGCATTAGTCGCTGTTCCGGAGGCTGGAAGTTGGATGTCATCACGTTAGCATGTCTGGATCCTGGGGAGGGCTCTTGTCAGTGCTGCAGAGGGATGTCTCCTCAATACACCCTTACACATTCAAACATGGAAGCTCCCTGGAGTCTCTTTCACAAGAGCCCTGGCCCCACCCTCAAGCACTCCTTCTTCTCCCTGAACTGGGTACCTCACCAAGGCCCTGAGGCCCTGAGGCTAGTCTTAAGTCTCTATTCAGTAGTTACTTATCTAAAATTTATCCCTATTTGGAGGTGGTAGAACCTTCAGGAAATGGTGCCTAGTGGGAGGAAGTTAGGTTACTGGGGTGCAGCCTTAAAGGGGAGTGTAGAACTCTTCCCCTTCCTGTCTCCTTCATTTCATGACTTCCATGAGATAAGCAGCCTTTTTCTGTCATATACATCTATTCTGTCTCATCAAAATTGACCCCAAGCAATGGATCTGACTCACTATGGACTAAAACCTTCTTTTACTTACAAGTGGATTGCATCATGTATTCCATCATAGTGATGGAAAGCTGGTTATTGAACACTTCTCCCTCTACCTGACTAGGGTTTCTTCATTTTCTTCTTTATGGTTACTTATTTGGGTTTCCCTCCCTTTGTCTGGAATGGAGTGACTTTGTTACTGTTCACCATTGTATTCTCCCACCAGACCAGGCCCAGGCATGGAGAGGATGCTCGATAACCGTTCATCCAACTGTTGGACAGTAATACATTACATACCGATTCTTCTACAATGAATGTTGCCCCTTTTAAGTATGAATAAAGCACCTTATGCAAGGCTGGACCTCCATTGTCCAACAAAGCGCCTGGCATGTTGCACTGAATGAATTGAGACAAGTCTGAACACAATCACGCAGACAGGAAGCAGAGGAATCCATCCAAGGCTCACTAAATCCTATTAGGTTTAGCAGGAACAGAGGTCTATTTAAGAAGGAACAAAAAGAAGGAATAATAAGCCTCAGAGGCATCGACAAGGGTCATTGACTCTAGTCCCAATTCAAAATGTAATCACCCCAAAGCCCTTACAAGTAGATAGGATATTCCCTATAGGCAAAGGCATTCGGTGATTCCAAGATAATATTATGCTGGCATTGGGCTTGCATTTGGACCCTCTTTTTCTTCTTGGCCTGAGAAGTAAAAAGCTGAGCTTCAGGTTCTTCTAACCACCTGCCCTGCAGCATGGATCCATTTTGTCTTTAGGGATGTGTCCACCTCGGAAACCTCACCAGGACGTTTGGTATGGGTCAACAAGCTATGAATGAAGAGGGTGCCAAGGAAGTCCCAGCATAGCTCCCAAACCAGAGAAGGTGGAAGGCAGTATTGAGGCACACCTAATGTTTGGCTCAAGAGAGTCCCTCCGTGCCAGTGCCTCACTCAGTGCAGGCATACCAAAACAATGGAGCCAACCAACCATGGACTAAAACCTTTTCTACTAATAAGTTGATTGTGCCGTGTATTTCATCACAGTAATGGAAAGCTGACCACTACAACACTTCCTCCTCTATCTGACTTAGGTTTCTTCATTTTGCACTGTATTGTTTGCTTCAGAACTCAGATGCGTGAAGTTCAGACTCTCCTTACTGCTGTGCTCCATCCTGCCATGGGCTCAGTCCTCTGCATGAGCATGACCTTAAACAAAGTTCTTTTTGGCTTTGTGCCCCTATTGTATGACTCCCCTCCCTAAGCATTTTTGAGGTTTTCTCTCCATTCTTTTCAGTGTCTTCCACCAACTGAGGGACTCACTGTCCTCCCATGGAACAGCTCCTTCAGCAGTGTTCTAGATCCTAATGTGATGCTTCCTGTTAATCCCTGTGGTCATGCTCTGTAGAAGACATTACTGCTTGTGAGGAGAGCTTTAGTTCAGTGGCTAGCCTGGGAGGGGAGAAATTCTAAGGGCAGCCCGATGACAGAATGCTATGTGTGCAACCTGTGGGCCACTACCTCTTGTCACACTGCCTGTCTGCTGCACTCCCCCTGTCCCTCAGTGTGAGGCCCAGTCATGTGCACCCACCAGGCTGGCTGCAGATGCTGCTTTACATTTGCAGATTTTAGGTCCATTACCGAGCCACCCATTGACAGCACCTGATGCTTTGACTGGCCCAGCAGATGCCAAGCAGAGATTTCCAGTCTTGCTGAGCCTCTGAAATGGAACTATCACACTTGCAATGAACAGCACAGACAAAATCAGAAAATTGATAGTCTGCGAGGGTATCTGCAAGGAGGTTTCCTGTTGAGTAAGACAGGCTGATTAAAAATATTAAAGATTGGGGTGTCTTTCCCCCTCCCTTCAGAGGCCCTGTCTTCTCTCTGTGTTTATCTTTTGCTGGAGGCACATTTCAGAGCTTAAGGCTGACAGTTTCATTTAAAATTATTTAAACTATGCGAAACACAGGATGAGTATGCAGGTGATTTTTCTCCTCTCTGTGGCCCCAGCCTCATACCGAATCAGGAGGTAGTTGGAGGCTTCCTTTGGATGTCATTAATTCCTGAGACCGACCTCATTCTTCTCGGCTTCTCACTCTTGCCCCTCCACTCCATATATACACAGTGCCCACAGAGACAATTTCCTCCAATTTATTGCATCTGCAAACTGTGTGCTTCCTTGGATGGATATAGACCTTCTACCTCCCTCATCTCAGCCAACATAATCCCAAGTCATGGCTCTAACTCAGAAAGCCAGCAAAGGGCAGCATGTTGTCTGTCCAGACTCAGAAAGAAGATGGTGGGTTAGGACAATTGTCATGGCCTTTCAGAGACACAGGAATAAAGAAATGAAAGGTTTTGTTTCTAAGAGAGGAAAGGAAAGGAATCATATTATGAGTGAGCTAAGGATGTCCAGTCAGGAAAAGCCAAAGTGGGAAAAATATTTTTAAACATGATGGAGACCATCTGTGATGGGGAGAAGGTACAGATGTAAGTAACAGGTAACCCCAGAGAAGACTGAGGAGGCAGGGAAGAACTAGGACAATGAGAGCTAAGCCCCTCAGCTCACCCCATTGCAAGCAATCTAGTCACTGTGGGTCACTCTCAGAGGACTCCTCCAGTTCTTCTTTACACAACACACCCCAGGGTAGGACCATACCTCACCCTGATGATCTGGGAAGAGGTGGACATCAGCACCATCAGACATCTCTTCAGGGTATTGGAGGAAAAAAAAATGGGAAAGATTAGTGATGGCACATGATTCGTGCTCTCAAAATGGATGTAGAAACTGGGATTATAAAATGAGAGACAATCCATGTCACATCAAGCATGTGTTCTACATGTTCTGGTCCCGCCGTGTGCGTTGGAAACTATAGTATTAAGAGGAGGTATCTTTGAGCAATGACTGAGTCATTCTGCCCTCACACGTGAGGCCTCCATAAAGGAGCTAAGAGGACTGGGTGCTATCCAGTGGGAGAGTACTTGCCTATCATGGGCAAGATGCTGAGGTTGATTGCTAGCACCACAAAAAGGCAAGAAAATAAATAAAATGTGGATTGACGCTGAGAGTGGCGGCTGGTGTTGGATGCTTATAATGTGAGCTACTTAGAAAACTGAGAGGAGAGGATGGTAAGTTTGTGGCCGAACTGTGTTATACAATGAGACCTTGTTTCAGAAGGAAAGAGGTGGGGCAGGGAGGGAGGGAGGATATACAAGAAAAGAACCGCTCAGTTGGTATAAGGTCCTCACCAGACAACAAAATCTGCTGGCATCTTGGACTTCTCAGGCTTCTGAATCATAAGGATGAATTTCCAGGTTTTGTAGGTTCCCTAGTAAGCCATCTCTGTAAACAGCCAGCCTTCTAAGACACAATGCCAATATTCAGGGAACCAAAGTAGTTGGATGTTCTCTGAGGCTTTGTGGGCTTCCAAGGAAGCTCTTTTCTTTTTGATCACTTACCTGGTTGAGCTAGGGATAAATCTACCTTTTCCCTTATATCTGTTTCTTTGACTTTCCCTTTTTACCTTTAGAGAAAAAGAGCCTCCATTCTTCCTGCAGGATATAATACCAACACCCTGGTCCATAGTTGGATTGTGGCAATGACTGCCTTGAGCCCCTAAACTGCAGGGTACTGCAGGTTGCTCAGCATCATTTATAATCTCAGTAGCTCTCCTCCCTATAAGGTATGTGCTAGGCAGATGCAGAACTAGGATTTTCTTCTCCCTTTTCCTATTTTCTAGTCTTCTAAACACAGCATGCTTCTGAGGCCACTCAGAGGGTGGGGCGTGGGGGATGTCCATCTGCCTGAGCAGCTAAGAGTTGATGGCCTGGATTCAAATCTCCTATCAAAGGTCACAGGAGGGTGTTGTAGGCAGGAAGGAGGGCCCGGAGATTCAGGAAGCCCACCAATCCCCAAATACACTTTCCTCTGGAGAGTCAGCATCAGTGAGTTGTAGCCAGTGGAAACACACCGTAAGAAAGCAGGTCCCAAAGCAGAAACAAAACAGAGTCCCATGTGCTTTTATCTCCGAGGACACTGACAATTACACATTACTCAGCCCCAAAGGGTTGCTTTGCCGCAGATGTGGTGATTCCTCTGCCTCCTGAGAATTGGGGAATAGAGTAGCAGCCTCCATCATCCAGACAATAAAAACTTCACACACAGGCATTCGGGAACCTACCTGTTTGGCACTCTCTAGGCACCAGGTGGAGGGTACAGGAGCTTCTGAGAATCTAAGCAGAGAATCTGGGGAATTTCAGGGGAGCTGGGCTCATATTGAGGCCTTTAACTGGCCATGGAACACTGATGGATCTAAAAGGTGCTTCCAACCTCAGGGTCTTCTTAGGAATGAAAGTGACTACCCATGTTCATAGTGACTCTTCATGGAACATCTACTATATAGGGAATATTTTAATATACCATCACTTGTCCTTATGAGATATGAAGAGATATTGGCTACCCCTTTCTCCATGTGGAAGCACATCACCTGGATCAGGGAGCCTCCCTTCAGTTTGTTTAAGATAGACATTCCATAGAAACAAGCAGCCCTCTACCAAGGTCCTAGGCTTTAGGACCACTCCCCAAATCAGAGGAAGATAGCTTCTAAGACACCCTCCTCCTAACCTGAGAGCATCAATGGTAAGAGCTAGTAAGGAATGCCTCTGGGACACAGGAGAGCTCAGGGGGTAGCAGATGCTGCCCCAGCACTCAGGCAGTAAGGCAGCAAGCCAGGAGTCCAGCCACTACCACCTACTGTGTTTCCATTTCTCAGCCCATTAAACCCAGAAAACAACGAACATTCATGAGACTTGACAATGATAAAATAGTGTCAAGCTCCCCAACCTCCCATCCCTTCTAAATGAGGCACTAGCTGAGGTACAAATCCAAGAGCTCAAAGTCCTTCCTACCAGGTAAGGGAGAGATGCATAGGGCATGAGGCATGATGGCCCACAGCATAGGCAAGCAGAAATGAGGCAAGCATCTTGGGCTTTTCTGGGAGCTCTCCTGGAAATGCTGCCTTTTAAATAAGCACCACATCCCTTTTGCATGACTACTAAGGGCAGATCCCTGTGAATTAATGCTTGAATGACCCAAACAGCCCTCCACTCCCCTGTATGGATCACTACCTGCCACTTCTTCTTTGGTCATCTTTCACACATACCCTGTAGTCAGGATCAACTCTAAAACCCATGATCATCAAAGATCCCTGGATCACACCAGTTGCAGCTCTTACCACCTCCAGCTTCTAAATAATCTGTTGTATCAGTTTGTCAGAACCCTTTGTAGCTTAGCCAATGCAACATGAACTTTGTGTTCCTTCCTCTGAGTGCCTTCTGCCCCCAACCAGGCTTATCTTTAAGATTATCTGGGTGCATGTGCCCATTTTCTGCACGCTTAAGTCCTCTAGCCACACTAGGATTCCCTTTGTCTATGGAAGAGTCCCAGTTGGGCCCATCACCATCTTCCTCTGTGGAGCTTTCTTGGGAGCCATAGGCCCACGGTGACTTTTCTCTCTGCTCTCCTTGAACATTACTTTCGGCACCACATAATTAGCACCTGATGCTCTGCTGTCTTCTCTAATTATCTGAACCATGTAATGCATGCCTTAAAAACATCCAGAGAAAATACTCATCTATAAATCTCTACTTCATGCATCTGTTTGGTTTGCCTACCCAGATGGAAAATTCAAGTGTTTATCCTTCATACACCAGACACAGTCTAGGCATTTAGTTGTCACCCCGTGCTTCTGAAGAAATACTTATTGAAGTCTTGGTCTTTCTTGGCATGGATACTTTCACTTACATTTTTCTAATTCAGGACATAGAAGCAAAGGCTTTTGCTCTTAGTTTACAATAAGGAAGTTTGAATCACTTCCATAATGAATGATACCAATCAATTTTCAGATATGGAAACTATAGGAAATGAGCACAAGTTTCATGAAGGATTTTTCCCAGCACTACCGGAGCCCAGCTACTCTGCTCCAGCAATTTGCTGCTCTGAAATTCTGATACAAAGTTTTCTTCATTCAACAAATGTTTCTTGCAATGTTTAGGTATGTATGTGTGTGCAGGTGCAGAATTTATGTGCCTGTGTGTATGCTGGTTCGCATGTGGGGAGGCCAGAGGAGGTTTTTGGATGTCCTGCTCTGTCTCTCTGCCTCTTCCCTAGGGCCAGTGTCTCTCACTGAACTTGGAGACAGGCTGGTAGCCAGTAAGGCCCAGTCATCCCCACTCACTCACAGAGCACTGGAGTTACAAGCATGCCTTACCATATTCAACTTTTTAGGTGGGTACTGGGATTCAAGCAAGGTTCTCATACTTGATTCAACACATTCGCTCAACCACTAGGCCACCTTTCCAGCTCTTCAGGAAAGGTATTTACTGCAGTGGTTCTTAGCCCCTACATTCATATCCCATCTTTGGAAAAAGTAGCTGCATTTCCTGCCAAGATTCTCAAAATTTAATCAGAAATAGGGTCTAGGCACAGAAACTTTTTCCAGAGAGTCTTTAAAATGTTATTCTAAATTGCACTATGTGTGTTCGTACATGTGTGCATGCACACGCATGTGTGGATGCTGGTGCCCTTTGAGTCCAGAAGAGGGTTTGGATCCCCTGGAGCTGGAGTTCCAGGCAGTTGTGAAGCCCCCAGTGGGGGTGTTAGAAAATGAATTCAGGTCCTTTGCCAGAGCAGAAAGTGCTCTAAACCTGAGTCCTTCCACCAGCCCCTCTCTTGGCTATTTTAAGCTACAACATCCATTAAGAACTTAAATACCAGTGATCCACTTATTGTGGAGAGCAGTGTCCAAACCCCAAATATCCCACCCTTCCTAACAGGAGTCACAGTCCAACATTAAGCTTACGTGGTGTTGAAGGCACTATTTAGTGTGGATTCACTGAGGCTGCCTCAAAGGAATGCCCAAACCCGAACCTCCTAGAAACTGGCACAATAGAGATGAATTCATCAAATAAAAAGAAGAGGAGCTGTTCTGGAGAGGGGGCCCAGAGTGAGGAGAGGGGGGGCAGGACATTGTCTCATGCAGCAGTTCTGCACAGATAAGCTCTGTTCAGTAGCACATGAGTGGGCCGATGAAGGCCCAAGTGAAAAATCCCCAATCCCCAGCCCTGACCTGTGAACCTTGCTTTTCTTCCTCATTACTGGATAGGTGAATGGAAAGTAAGCTGAGGAGAGAGTTTTCAAGCACAGACAGGACATACTAGCCTCTATGGTAGCTTGGAACCTGAGAAATGATTCCAGGAGACCATGTAAACAGTGTCATTTAAAAGACAAAATAAGACATTCTACCCAGGAACTAGCAGAAAGGGAGAAAAGAGACTGTACTCTCCAGCTGGGGGCTGACGACAGCAGTTCCTGCAGGTCCTTAACTTGGTTAAAGCTTGCCTGCAAACCTCAGGTGCCAGGTCTTCAAATGCAGTGCTTGTCGGGGATGGGGCAGGGGAGGGAGAGTGGAGGGAGGCGGAGGCAGAAGCATCCTTTTAGACTCACTCAGAGTACCTGGACGCCAAAGCAGGTTAACAGTGGTTCGGTTGTCACGACAAGCTTTCCCACATGCAGAGTGCACAAATAACACAAGACAGGCTTCGAAGGACATTGAGGTCCCTCATAGGGAGTACATGATCAGCCAGCACACCTGCGGCTGCCATGCTTCTGGACACACACACACACACACACACACACACACACACACACACACACACACACACACACGGGGGATTTAATTAGAAGGCAGAGGGTTTGATGGGAAAGATGACAGATGCACTGATCTGAATGATGCTGGAATCACTGGCTGTGCAGACTGTATGTATCACAACCCTGGCCCCGAGGGCCCATCCGCAGGTGAGACAGCACGGGATCCCACTAGCCTTAGCTCTGCTATTAGCTTGCTTTGTGCCTTCAGGCAAGTCCCTCACCACCCTGGATCTCAACTCCCCATTTGTACCATGAAGAAGCTGGACTGTGGCTACCTCAGGGCCCTATCCCTTGCTCCAGAAGATACGTCCTGTCTTCTTGCCCCTGCTGAATTCCAGGCCGTGAGCAGCACACACCTGGCCACCCTCAGGTCTCTCTGACCTGTGCTCTCAGTCACCAGTGGCTTGCTGGCTGTCCCTTCACTGTAGCTAATCTCATGCATGAGTTACTGTGCGGCAGCTCCATTACCGGCAACAGCGATGAGAAAAAAAAAAATGTAAGCACCTAATCTGACTGCACAAATTTATAGCTCAGGATCCCCAGAGACCCTCTCCCCACTCCTAGCCCCTGCTCCCTGGGTGCCCACAGTCCTTTGTTTTCCAGATGCTTCCTGCTCACTACAATATGCACCTCTTTTCTTTTAGCTAGACCACAGGTCCTCACTACCATTTCCTAGCATCTTTGTAGAGAAAGAAGCAAAGCCTCTTCGCAAAGCAGAAACAAAGGGATTTTAGAGATGTCCCTGTGTGACTACCCAACAGACTGGAAAACACAGCGCCAGCCCTGCAATGGCCTATCCAGCATGACTGAGAGCCATTAGCATGCAGTGATGCTGTCATGTGTGTTCCGGGTCATTGACATCACTGGCCTGTTAGCAGAAAGCCTCCGCCCCGTGCAGAGTCTGAACTACTTTTTTTGGCATACCTAGAGGAACAACATCAGGACAAGGTGGCTGTTTCTGGCCTAGAGCAACCCTTCTTCTTCCATGTGTCCTGTACCCACAGACTGGAGTCTAGATAGAGAAAGGGACATCAGAACAGAAGCAGGTCCCATTGACCCCTTATGAATGAGAGTTCTGTTCACAGCCCTGTAAATCCTCCTGGGCCCCAAAGAAGGAAAAAGATCCAAAAGATCTGCTTCCTTTCTAAGCCATCAGATGCTACCAGCTTTTCCTGGGAATCTAACACCTGGAAGGTGGCCTGGAAGGACCTCATCTCATGCCTGGACATGTATTCAAGAGACACGGCCCCTCTTGCCATCCTTCTTCACATCTGACTGTGTGGCTGACAGCAACAGGCTAGCTGGGGGGACCGCTGGACAGTAATGCTACTGGTGGTGAAGACAGTTCGGCATGCAGACAGCAGACACCAGTCACAGGAGAAAGTGATTGTCTCTGACTAGAGCTGGGACAAGACAAAAAACATTCCAAATCTAGGGAGGACACAAAGGAAAACTCCCTTTCAGCTCCTTCCTCACAGCAGAGAAGCCTCTTCATAGCTGAGATCTGGGCCTCTGCAGGAGTACTACACACCCATATGTAGGCTCCAGTCCCTGGGTACTGTCATGACCTGATCTCTGCTCTGAAGAGTCTGTGTGTGGGTGTTCCACCATACAACAGACTGAAGCTCACCGTGGTCAGTGTTCCGTAGATCTGCAGGCAAGTGAGAATCAGGACAATTGCACTGTCTGGTTCTGTCCTATCTGCACTCACCAGAACTAAGTGTGAAACTTAGCTGCTTAAGACACAGAAGTACAAGGAAAATAAGTAGAACAAAGCTGCGGAAGTAGGACAGGCCTGCAGAGCACCCGCTGGGATCCCCGCCCATCCTAGGTGCAGGGTCGGCAGGCTGCGCATTTGAGGCCTCTGCTCCGGAGGCCCAAATGGAGATGAGCAATCTCATAATGAAACATCTGTCTCTCCTCTCCTTCTCTTTCCCCCAACTCATCCAATTACCACATCTAACATTATCCATCATCTCGTCTTTGTGGCAGCCGGAATCGAAGAGCAGACAGGGGAAATTAATAATAATTGTGGTGTCACGGTGCGGGATGCAATCAGAATTCAGCATGGAAGCAAATACAAATACAAACAAACCATATTTATTCTTCTGAAACATCGCTCAATTCTCCCTCCCTCCTTCCCCAAAGAGCTGCTGCTGATGGAGCTCAGGAAAGAGATGAATCAGCGCTAATGTGGGGATTAGGAATTGATTCTGCAGCCCCAGCCTTCTCCTGCTCTGCCATGGAGAGGACTCTAATTGAAATTAGAGCCGGGATTTGGGAGCCTCTGAAGAGACAAGTCAAATCCATCAGGGCCCAAGTGGGAAGCAAAGGGAAGGGATTCTCTCTCTCTCTTTCTCTCTCTCTCTCTCTCTCTCTCTCTCTCTCTCTCTCTCTCTCTCTCTCTCTCTCACTCTTTCCAGTGAAGGTGGGAAGTCTGAAAAGATAAAATGAGAAACTGAATCATCCACTCCGAGAGAAACCAGTCAAAGAGGTAACCCACTCACCCTTTGTCTCAGTGTCTAAACAATGCATCAGGGGATCCCCAACCTTCCCTCTGCACCACTCCAAACCAAGCTGTGCTATTCTCACTTTGGAGGAGTCCTCATAGACTGGTGGACCCCTAAATGAGAGCCCATAGCCTCCTATAATGGAGCAGCCTGCTGCCCAGGCTAGTGAGGGTAAGTCCAGCATAGGTCAGACCAAAGGACAGAATATTGGAAGCAAAAAAATAACTGTTTAAAAAAAAAGATTTTAATAAGCAGGATGCAACCATTTACATACATACCCTATTACTCCTCTTGCTTCCTGACATTGTTTTCAGTCAGGCTAATAGCAAAAGGCATTTGATTCACATCAGCCTCTCAGCCATACCACCTGCCGGGGAGGCCCCAGCTTTGTGTGGGTGTGGTCAGGAGTGAGGCCTGTTGGAAACCTGTCCCCGTCTTTATGCCATGCTATTTTTGATGCTCCATTGAACTTCTCTGGAGATGTCTATGTCAATATTAGTCACTGCAGAGGCCTTTTCTAAACACAAGATACCATATGAGACAGCGTTTGGCAAAAGGTAGTGACTCAATAGATGTAGCTGTCTGTAACTTCTACAAAGGCAGATCCCATCTCAGCTACATACAGGAAAGGGATACAGGCATACTAACGTGGGGAGAAGGAGACCCCAACTTGAACCACAGAGCGAGTGACACTGGCTTAAGAATTCTGACAAGATATCATTACCACTTCCTTCAAAGTTTCACACTTGTGGCGCCTGCCTCCTCACCCTCCCATGGCTTCGGAACTATGAAATATTTTTCCTCCACTCCCACTAAGCAGGACTCGAGGCCTGCTACTTGGAGCTTTTGCCTGGGTATTCAAATTTACTAGACTGTTTTTCTGGATGGGATCTGCGAGGCTCCATCTCTGGTAATGATATGCTCCTCTTGCTATACGGTAGCCAGTGCAAGCAAAGAACTTGACATAGTAGCCTGCTCACAGTAGGTGGAACCCAGGATAAGCCCAGGTCCATGTGCATATGCAGAGAAAGGGCTGGGACTTTCTTCTTTCTAGTCTCTACTACGCCAATCTGCTCCAAGGCAGGAACGGTGATAGGGACAGATGGGGCTTAATGGGTATTGCTAGGTAGTTAGATGAGGCACCTATTGAGGGTCTTGCACCTCCACATCACCCAGCAAGCCATGCCTTCACAGTCCTCCATGATGGCCGAGATTGCAGGGTCAGAGTCACCATCATTCTCTGCTAGCAGGTCTTAGAGCTCTGCCCTAACCCGAGTCTGATTGGCTGGTCCAGATGGTGAATGACACTGTCTAGAGCTCTGCTGTAAATCCCTTCCCCGGAACCACAACAGATCTCCCTGGACCACTGTTGCTGACGCTCAGCATCCAGCTGGACCTCAGTGATTTTTATTTTTATTTTTTCAGTCAGCCATGATTAAGTCTGAGTTTGCAGCATGTCTTTGAATACAATTAGACGGTTAACTATGAAGTGACTTTCAGTTTGGATTTGTGTAGCAACTGGGGCCTATGCAAATTATGATAGACTTCCTAGGAGCACTCTAGAAGACAGTAAGAATGGAGTCTCCAAAGCATTTTGAGCTTTGATATTAAATCCTTTGGATTTCACAATCTGTGTTAACTTTGCTGAGCCACAAGTCACTGGCACTGGCTATGTGTACACATGGTACCTGGAGTTGAATCCAAACCCTGTATCACAAGAGAGCTTAGGGCTGCAGGCAGGCTCTGGGTGAGCTTAAAGGGAAGCTGGCCTGCTGTGTCTGGGAAACATTGTTTCTTCATAGTCACTTCCCACCTCTGCCTAGTACAGTCTTTCTATTCCTCTTCCACGATTATTTCTGAGCCTTCTAGGAAGGACTACGGCATAGATGTTCAATTGGGGCCAAGCATTCCACAGTCTCTTATTATCTGCACCTTGACCTGTTATAGGTTTCTGTACTAATTGTCATCTACTGCAGAAGGAAGTGTCTCTGATAGGGTTAAGAGATTCGATGCGTTAATCTGTGAATAGAACAATAAGTCATTAAGTATATCATAAATATATGCCCATTTATCTGAATAATGGTTGTCGGCTCTCCCCTCAAGCCTATGGTCTGATTAGCCATGGGTTCCTGGCCCTGATAACTGTACCAGTTATGTGTTTCAACTTGTGGCACGGGCCTTAATTTCAATCAGATTGTGGCTGGTTACTCCCATGGCATTCCTGCCACTATTGTACCAGTGGGCATGTCTTGTTGGGCTGGTCATATTGTAGCTGGCAGGTTCCACAGCTGGGTATAATGGAAAAGTATTTTATTCCTCTGGTAGTGTGAATAGCACTATGAGAAGCTAGCCAGCAGGAATGAGCTTCTAGGTGAATACAAGCTTGATTTGTCCATGTTTTCTGAATCACATAGGTGATGTCTTATACTTAGTGATTTACAAAAACAAACAAATAAACAAATAAACAAAGGGAAACAATGTTGGGTGGGTGGATCTGGAGGAGTTGGGAGGTGAGTGGATATGACCAAAATACATTATCCAAAAATTTCAAGTAACTATTAAAAATGAGAAATAGGAAGTTAGAGAAAAGAAGAAAAGTAGACTTTTGGAAGAAGATGAACAGCTGGGAGGGATGAAGAACGTAGATGCAGAAACTGCTTCCCAATAAAAATTCTATGAACCTAAAATTTGGGAAACTACTACATGGTTGAGCTGAATTGAGAAAGTTCTGTCAGCATGCAAGCAGCTTTTAGCCACAGCTAAACAGGGTCACCACCAACCTTGAAGAAATGGGTTGAAGATCATCTGTCCATTGTTCTTTTTCTTTTTGTGGTTCTGTTGATGGAATCTAGGACCTTGTCCATAACAGACAGACACTCTGCAAGTGAGCTATAACCCTATTCTACACAATCTCTGTCCATAAGGCTTGAGGAACTGGGCCAAGAATGGTGGTGTTATAAGGGGAAATGTTTCACAACTCAGAGGTGTTGAAAGAAAAGGGTGATCTGTAACAATTGCTCGGAAGTTTTAGATCATGAGTTTTGTCAACCAAAAAACAGAAGTGGGGAATTCTATACAAAGATTCAGATAGTAACCACTTCAGCATTGTGGACTGCAAAGTCTTCCCGTATGTGCGTGTGTGTGTGTGTGTGTGTGTGTGTGTGTGTGTGTGTATGCATGTGCATGCACAAGTGTGTAGGAACTTGCACAGAAATCAGAGGGTATCCTTGGGAGTTGGTCCTTGCCTTCCACCTTGTTTGAGACATGGAATTTTGTTGCTCAGTTCCTTTACACCAGACTGGCTGGCACAAGCATCTAGGGACTCTCCTGTCTCCACTTTCCATCATTGCATCTCGCACAACTTGGTCCTGGATACCTGACTGGTACAAGAAGGAATGGAGAACAGACAGACACACAGACAGAGCAGCTGTGACTGGGTGGCCCATGCACTCTGCTGGAGACACCACCAACAGCTGCAACCCAGAAAAATCAAGGCATTTCTTTTCTACATCTGAATCAAGAAGGCAGGTTTACTCTATACAATTGAGTAAGGAGACAGGCTTCACTAGTCTCTGTAGGAGGTCTCTGTAGAGAAGCAGCCTCAGCTGTAGTCATCCAGGAGAAGAAAGATGTGGTCGATTTTTTCTATGCACACTGTCAATGTTCGTACTCAGACCTAAGGAAAGCTTAGCTGATTTCATGAGTCTGAGGCAATGGGATCATGGACAGGGGTGTGCTTATGTCAACAGCACTCATTCACTCAGGGCTCCATCCACTCCCTACACATTTGCCTATGGCTCCTTCTGCTCCCGGCATCCCATCTTTCTATTAAGGCAAACTAGGGGTACAGGCATGTGAACTATTGCACCTGGCTTTAAAGGTTCTAGGGATCTGAACTAGGGTCATCAGGCTTGTACAGCAAGTACTTTGTCCAATGAGTCATCTCTCCAGCGTTGTAAAGTCTTCCTCGGTTAATTCTGTCTTTGTAAAGAATAGTCAGCCACAGACAGAAGGCTAATGAGCAGATGGGGCAAAAACTTTACTAAAAGAAGGGTAGGCCACATTTGACTTGAATTTGTTAACTTTGAAAGAAAAAAATTGTGCCCATAATAATTTATATAATGTTGTCCAAAAGCAAGTATGGTTGGGTAGTATATATAAATCTCATCTTGCAAGAATTTTTAGTATCTGCCAGGTCCATCATTTAGAAAAATGAGCAAATCAAATATTTCCTTGTCATTTACATTATTATACCTCTCAACAGCTTCCCCATCTCTCCCTCCCACTCCCACACTCGGTGACTGCTTACCATATGCCATCTCTGCCGACATATTGAGAATGTGTTTCTCCCTCACACCCACAAGGCTCCAGTCCTGCCTTAGGGACATGGCAGAGGCTTATCCAACTTGGACAATGGCATCGTAAGTTTTTGATCTTCCCCCTTCTGCTTTCCTTTTCTTCTCCTTGACATGAGAAAAAAAATTTATTTTTCTCACATTCATCCTTGTAGATAATGCCCAATGTGGTCACAGGGAACAAAGGGAATGTCAAAACCTGAATGGGCAGATGTGTAAGTAGGTACTAATGATTAATTTTCAGACTCTCCAACTGCGTTATACATACATTGAGGGTTACAGACACTGCATTAAAATAAACATCTCACAAGATAAATACAATACAGCCTCAGATGCATAAATTTTATTTGAATAATTTTAAAGAGAAGTTAAATATTATAAGTAATTCAAATGATGCTATATTAAAACATCCACAATAAGGATGGTAATATAAATAGTACATATGAATAATTTATTTGAATTTATGAGCACAATTTTGACCACACTGTACTATGATTTCAGATTAATGGGATTATGCATTTCTGCTTCTCTCTTGGGAGTGTTTGATGGGAAGTTTTGAGAAGCACTTTTGACATGTACCCCTTCCTAATTTTGGTGGGAAAAATAAAGCCAACGCAACTTCACCATTTCTCATCCTTCTTCCAGGAACACATTCACGCCTACCTGTGATCTTCTCCTATGGTTTCCATTTTAGCAGGTGGAAAGGCCTCCTTAAGACCACTGCCCTATCTGCATACCTCTTCCACTTTCTATGGCATTTTGTTGTTGTTGTTGTTGTACTCATATCATCCTTAATTTTCCACTCTCTTTTTCCTTCTGGCTCTACTGCAGTCATTACTTGATTCAAGAACCTTCCATGGAAACTCCTCATTTTATAGTATATCATTTTTTGTTGTTATCCAATTCTTTACTACTACTACTCCTCCATCAGTTTTTGTCTGGAACATAAGACCTCATACCCTTTTTATTTTTCAATCCAGTGCCAGCCCCTTTTGTCTTTATCATTTTATTGAAATTGTCCCCATTGAGATCACCCAATTCACTCTAATTTCTGATCCCTCAGATCATTCCAAACCTTTTACTATTGGAGCTACTAGAATCACTGGAATGGTGGATATCTTCTCCTCTCTTTCTGTAAAATACATTCCCTCAACTTGAACTTTTGTAATTTTTTCCTTATTTAACTCTTATTATTTCCTCTTTTTGTTCCCATATTGGCTCCTTTTATTTGGAGGATGGGGGTTCTATCTTTTGCACACAAATAAGCAACAGGCTTCTACTTCACTTTCTCTAAACAACCTCCTAGATAAACTTAACTGTTGTTTTAATTATCTGTATTAATTATCTATTGCTGTATAACAAATTTCCCCCCAAATTAACAGTTCAATGCCATAAACATTTATCATCTCACAGTTATGTGGGCCAAAATTCAGAAAGTAGCCTCCCAGAATGCCTCTGGTTTTATGTCTCAAGTATTATGCCCAAGCTGTCACACAGAATTCCAATTTCATATGAAAACTCAAATGCGGGTAGAGTAGTTCTTCTTTGAAGTTTATTCTCACGGCTCTTACAAACCTTAGTTTCTTGCCAAGTGGGTCTTTCTGCAAGGATGCTTCATAGCATGGAAACTGACTTCCTCTAAGGTGAATGATCTTAAAGAGACCAATTAATAGAGAACCCACGATAGAAATCACAGTCCTGTCATAGTGTTGGAAGTGAGCACTTACAACTTCTGCTGGTCTACTCATCAGTAAGTCAGTAAATCCAGTCATGTGTGAGATAACACAGGTGCTGAACAGCAGAAGATAGGAATCCCTGGCAATGACATGAAAGGTCACCCAGCATACTCCATGCCCACTGATGGTTCCCCGGGGAATGCCTGTATCCCTGACACCTTCCTTGAATTCTAGTATACTCCATGATTGTAGGACAGATATCTCCATATTAGGCATTCCAAGCAAACAAAACTTTCAA
The DNA here is from genome assembly GCF_004664715.2 of Peromyscus leucopus. NCBI lineage: Eukaryota > Metazoa > Chordata > Mammalia > Rodentia > Cricetidae > Peromyscus > Peromyscus leucopus. The sequence continues at coordinate 42,129,437 of NC_051069.1, read as the reverse complement.
AACATGACCTATTTCTTCCTTTTCTCTAAATATGATATGAGCACAAACCCAGACATCCTAACTGGAAACTGAGAAAACGTATTTTTAATCTTTTTATTATGTCACAATACAATCGGTTTTTCTGTTCTAAATTGTATCATTAAACAACAACCCACGTCCCTTTTCTACTACTTACAAAATTAAGTTGTTTGTGGTGTTTCCCCTGAGCTGTGGCATCAAATCCACGGCACCCTGTAGAGTACCCAGCAGACACAAGGTATGAGGGTGGACTAAAGACGAAGTGCCAAGGCCACAGGTGGTCACAGGCCCCAAGTGCTGACAACTGTAATGCACTTTCAAGCGCAGTGTCACTGCGGCTGCTGCTGCTGTAGCTGCTCTCAAGAAGGATGACAATGATGACAGCCATGCCAATGCAGACGCGCTACACAACCTCGATAATAATATGCAAGGTGCATTCCCCATCATGGATGCAAACAAGTTTTCTGCCTCTACTGAGCATTTCAGGCCTTGTCAGAGATGCCAAAATCTCGGGTTCCAGTGCCACATGTCATCATCTCCGCTTCTGCACCTGGATGCTCAGTTAAGGCTCATCCTCAAAATAAACTCTGTTTGTGAATGAGGAAATCATCACGGGATAATTGGAGCTGCCGAAGAGCATGGGATGTCATTCTAACTGAATGCCATTCTGAAGCTTCCCTCTGTCATCTAAGAAGCCCCTCATCTAATCAGTCATCTAATCAATGACTTCATCCATCCTAGAAGGGCCGGACGCCAGCCCTCCAGATACATCTTCTCCCTTGTCCTGAAGGATACTGCCACCTCCTTGGGAGTGAATCTACTGTGTCATCTGCATCTCCACCAGCCCTAGCACAGCAGAGAGAGCCATGTGCGAAAGGCTGCGAGACAGATAGCATCGGCCAGCAGCAGCAGCCAGCCCTATTCCCGCCTGTGAATTCAATGGGCTTCCAAATGCAAAGAGACCGTCGGTGCCTTAGGACAAATTTAGCTGTGGCTGGGCTACATCATGGATGGTTACTAGCATGAAAATTCATTCATATAAGTTTGGAATATAATACCTGACACAAGATATATCGTGGCTGCCATGCTCCAATCCCAGATAAGGACACAGCAGTAACAGATGGAGGAACAAGGCACTTATCTTGTTAGTTGATGGATTTATCTTTTTGTCGCCTTCCTACATATTCCATAGTGTGTAGTGAGTGGTGGTTTTTACCATGCAGCATATGGAGAGTGAATTGATTTCTTTTCTCCTGCCTTAATTCAATAAGAACCAGAGTGGAGGATAAAGAGTTTCTTGTGCTAGAAAAATTTCCAAACAGTCAAGAAAATGTCAAATTGCCTTTTCTTCTTTCTTGTGGTTGGGATCTCAGTTCTGGGGAGAATTCTTTCCTCAGTGGGAATGGAAGACAGAGTGATTTACATGATTAGGATAATGGCATCTCCAGGGTCTTCCAGCCTCAGGCTGGGAATGTCAGAGAGGCACATGTGTACTCTTAGGAAGAGAGACAAATACATGTGGTCAGAAAAATTCCAGACATGACTCATCATGGCCTTAAGGACGTATCCACTGGCAGGTTTTCCCAAGATCCCTCTAAAAAATAACAGTAAAGATAAAAGGAATACAGACAGAATTAGAGAAGATTTTACCAGATCAAACAAGTCGGCAGAACTGTAAGACAGGAGCTGATGAATGACCCATAACAATCCATAAAACAGAGAAAGTTGAGCCCCAAATGCCAGCATACATGGAAGCAGCTAACTAGGGCTGAAACTGAAAACCTCAGACTCAAACCTGTCTGTGTTTCTATGGAGGCTGAGGAAAGGCAGAACAAAAAGAATACAGTGGAAAACATCCATGAAGAAAGGTTATTCTTGACTCTCCTCTTTGCTGGAACCAGACGGTTGTCCCAGCAAAATACGGGAAGCTTATTTTCTAGAACAAAACACTGAAAAATGTGGTCCCTGAACTAGCATCCCTATCATCTGGAAACATGTCAGAGATGGAAATTCAGCAGGATGTCTGCATGGGATTGGCTTCTCAAGCCCCCAGGAAATAGTAAGAACCACTGAGTACTACAAGTGAAACCCAGTATACAGGAGGGACTTGAGCAGGTTCTAAGAATCTTCTCTGGAAAAAGGTAGACATAAGAGTAGATAAACAGCAGTTGGCTTCTAGGTGAGCCTGGCCTCCATTGTAAGTTCCAAGACTGCAAGGGCTACTTAGTAAGATATTTCCTCAAAAAGCAAACAGAGGAAAAAAGTCAACAATGACAAAGTCATCAGCATTTGAGGGATATACAACAAAATGCCTGGCTTTACCCAACCAGCTCCCAGTAATGCCCTTCAGCTGCCATGCTCACTTGTAAAGAATCCATGGGCTTTCTAATGCCTGCCTCTTGTGCAAAATAACAAACAAGAACCAGAGGACAGTGAGGGACTCTTGGAAATTAAAAACAAGACTATCTGAGAAAGTAAAAAAAATATGAATTTAGAACACTGGATGATAAAATTGAAGAACCATCTCAGAAAATATAGTGGCAGCAAAGAGAAATGAAAAATAATGCGAAAACATGGCATTTACCTAATTCATCTTTTTCTAAAAATAAAAAAGAGCGAATGAGAAAAATGAGGGAATTAACAAATAAATAGAAAGTTGTTGCTGGAGGGCTTCTCTCCAGGTTCCCCAAGCCACGCAGTCCCACAATCCACTTATAAAATAATCACTCAGATGCTTATATCACTTATAAACTGTATGGCCATGGCAGGCTTCTTGCTAACTGTTCTTTTATCTTAAATTAATCCATTTTTATAAATCTATACCTTGTCACATGGCTGGTGGCTTACCAGCGTCTTCACATGCTGTTTGTCCTGGCGGTGGCTGCAGTGTCTCCCCACCAGCCTTCCGCCTCCCAGAATTCTCCTCTCTCCTTGTCCCACCTACTTCCTGCCTGGCCACCTACTTCCTGCCTGGTCACTGGCCATCAGTGTTTTATTTATATAGAATGATATCCACAGCAGAAAGTGATACATTTTTTCAAAACTAATTGAACTAGAATTCAAGTATAAACAAGAAAGAGGCTAGAGAGATGCCCTAGCAGTTAAGAGCACTTGTTGCTCTTGCAGAGGACCCAAGGTTCAGTTTCCAGCATCTACACTGTGGCTCTCAACCATCCATAACTATAGTTCCAGGGTATCTGAAACCCTCATCTCATCTTTGTAGGCATGTGATGCATACACATACATACAGGCAAAACACTCACATGCATAAAATAAACAAATCTAATTTTTTTAAAAATATAGTAAAGGAATAGATTTATATTTAAACACTTATGCTAAGATGCTGTATATATGGAAGGAAATTCCAAGATACCAGCTAGAAAAAGAATTGCTAAAATCTTTCCTGGTAGGAAAGATAATACATCGAACCCACTACAAGGAACAAGGAGTCAGAGTGGTATGTGTCTAGTCACCAAACAGAACTAAATAGTGTTTCAAAGTGTGAGAATGTTAGGGACATTCTGAAAGAAAAAAAAAAAATTTGAGGTGTGACTTTTATGCCTAGCTAAACTATCATGTCAAGAAGGATGCACCATAGTCTTCAATGTACAAGTCAGTTATATGATCCTTGGGTGTAACCAACAAACTATATTCGTGAAAAACAGGAGGGAGATTAAGAAAACAGGAACTGGGGTGGGGTGGGGCTGGAAGCAGATTCTAAAATGAGAGAGAGGCTGAGATGATTGTGAAAGGAAGTCAGATGTCAGCCTAGAAAGCAACAGCTCACATGGAAACCTGCCCATAGCACTGAGTAGCAACAAACACTGCTGGGTGGCTCAGCCTGAACCTCAGCAATGATCCTTCACAGTGACAGGGAAAACTTTTTGGAGAAAACAGGCGTATGTGCACAGAAAAATAAGTAACTCTAGGAAAAGGCGCAGAAAAATAAGTAACTTTAGGAAAAGGTAGTTTATATGCAGAAGTAAACCTCATCACAAGTCTCCTGACTTGATTTGCATGTTAGCATTCATTTGCATATTGACTATTGAGCAAACCAATAATTCTACAGTAAAACTACAGATTAGTAAAACAGAAAGTAAATGCAAAAGTTATTTAAGGATGACAAATTCTTGTCTTCTCTGCTGAATGAGTGTCTAGAACACCCTTACAAGAATGTTATTTAGCACTCCCAAGGTAAATATCTGAAGACACAGATAGGTGCTCACAATGGCTACCTCTGAAGAGTCCCTAGGCAAGAGAATGGAGCCGGTTGTCTTTTTAAAGATTGTGCTGTGGTGTTATTGATATTTAATGATGTTCATAAAAATTAACATTCATGGGGCTGGAGAGATAGCTCAGCAGTTAACATCACTGGCTACTCTTCCAGAGGATTCAGGTTCAAGTCCAGCACACACATGGCAGCTCACCATTGTCTGTAACTTTAGTTCTAGTGGATCCAACACCCTCACACAGACAGACATGCAGACAAAACACTGATGCACATAAAGTAAAAAAAATTTTTAAATAACATTCATTTTTAAGCATATATTCAAGATCCTCTGATCCAGGTTTCAGGTCTGCTTTCTGCTTTTCTTAGATACCCCAGCTTGAACAACTCATTAAACAGCTCTGAAACAGGCCGAGTTTGTCTCTGTCATAGCAGAAACTTCCACTCCCTAAGAGATGTCTTCTCTGACACCCTCCATTGTAAAGTTGTCCTCTGTTGGTGTCTGCCTCAGAAGCTTGCTCCTCTCCTGAGTGCCCATCACAACCTACAAATGCGATGGTTATTTGCTGTTATGGGACTCTTATGGACTGTTGGTCACTCAGCATTAGTGGACAATAGAGGAAATACAGGATATCTATCCCAAGCTCATCTTCAGCGCTGTCTTCCTATAGCACCAACTGTGGCAGGTCTCTCCTGAATGAAATTGAGTGTTCTCTGGCAGATGGACTTTCTTGTTGCTAAAGGTAAGACTGAGCTCTGGATGGAAGACAGGGGTCATAGAAATACAAGGGCTGAATCTTCTTTTTTAGGTCGGTCTAAACATCTACTCATTCAATATTTGGTAAGTGTTCAAATAAGGATCATTAAATTATAGGATTGTTGACTCCTTGATATTTTGTTTTCTAGGTACCTTTCATAGTTCCTCTTTCCACTACTCAAACAGGAATTCGTGGGTGTGGTGGAGGGTTGTTGTCAGAGGTGGGGTCAATGGCAGAGGTAGGGATAAAATAGAGGAATGTGAGGGCACAGGGATGGGAACCAGACAAAAAAGAACAGAGAGTGGTGGGGTAGGATTCTTTGCTGGACTCTGGGTAAATAAGGCTTTGCTTTCAATATGGAAATTCCTGGTGTCTGTGGTAGAGTAGTGGGGACAATCAGGCCTTTCCCAATGACTGCTGTATTAGGCTTGGTGTAACCTGGAAAGGGTCATGTCTTCTGTTTTGAAATGGCCACAGAAACTAAGATTATACCCATCCTTGGTGATTCTGTCTAATGGTGTAATTATCTACTTAATTAAGGAGTGGAGATGAGTTACATTCTTGGTGTTGGGGCTATTTCAGGATGGAGGATCCCTGCTACACAAAGGTCCAGGCCTGTGACAAGAGAGAGAAACTGTCACTGACCGGGGGAACTTTCAAATCCAAATGGTGGAGACAGGACTCTGTTTAGGGATCTGAGCATATCAGATATGTGCTAAGTGATTTTATTTTACTTTGTCTGCTTATTGTCCCACCCACTGATCCTAGCACATATGGACAGGATCTAGGGAGGAGGGTGTGGCCTGAAATATCAAAGGCTTTGTCCTTTATCCACCACAGCAGCCCTCACAATGCTCAGTGAATCAGGCATCCTTTTTGCTTTTCTTTCCCTGCCTGCTATCCAAATGATGTCCAAATCAGAGCCCCACACCACTGCAGAGTGATTCCCAGGAGAGAACTGCAATCGTGAGCTGGGCTGAGGGGTGGCTATAAAAACAGACAGGTACCACTGATAAACAGCGATAGGCAAACATAATCAAGACAGGGGAGTTTGCTGGTCTCTGCGACACTGCACTGAGCAGCTGTGAAGCAAGCCAATATGAATCACCACAGCATCTCTCCCTGTGGCTTGCGGGAGACTTGCGGTGCCTTTGGATGAGCATGCAGAGCAGAGAAAACACTGACTTGGCTCCAGCAACAGGTTTGGGGGCCTGTGGGGAGATCGACTGCTAGGGTGGCAGCCTGCAGCACCCTGTGGGGAGATAGCGTTCTGTGGAAGTAGATAATTTAGGATAGATGGCCCAGAGAAGCTGCTGTCACCCTCAGGGGGAGCTTCTAACACAGAGAACAGGCAGGGCCCACTGTGGGGTTCACAGAACCTGTCATAGCCATTTGAGCCTTGTGATAAGGGACAGGACGGGCAGAGGGCTTGGGAAGACCCATTTAGTGTGATGTATGTGATGCGACTCTCAGGTTGAACCTGCCACCCTCTCTGTGTGATCAGTCTCCATCTCTTCCCACTGTCACTCTCAAATCACTGGAGGCCTCTTCTCATTTTCCTGCCCATAGCTGTCCCCCTGGTGCAGTGTGGCCTGGAAGGAAAGCTTGTGGGTTTCAGTCCTCTCCCACCGCTAAAGGACTTGGCTGCACACGGGAGGCAGCTCCTCTCATCTGCCGGGGTCTCGGGTGTCCCACCACTTCAGTGGTCCATTTGTCTCCCTAGCTCAAGCTTCCCGCTGTCAGCTCAGCCTGGGCTGCTCCTACCACCCTCTCGTCACCATGGCTTTTCCTCACACTCTTTGTATGGACAACTCCACTTCATATTTCATATTTTAATATTTCTTCAAGTCAATCCACGCCCTCACACACAGTTGGAGACCCTCATATGTTCTCCCAGCACACTGTATTTCTACTTTATTGCAATTAGCACAATCTTAATTAAATAATCCCTTATGGCTGAGCCCTGCTAATCCACAGTCTCTATGAGTGAACTCAGCTGGATCTGCTGCATTCTCAGCACCTAGTACTATGACAGGCACCCCACAGTATGTATTTAATGAAGGGGAAAAAAGACCAAAAAACATCACTTGAGCATGACTTATGGACTCCTGCAATATTAGATATCAGGGGCCTATTGAACAAGATGAAGTCCATGTTCTTAAGAGGCTCAAGTAATATTTGGGGCAGATTGAGATGTAAACCAACAATTGCGGTTATCAGTGCTGTCATAGAGGTAAGAACATGTTACTCTGGGACCCATCAAAAGGAAATGCAAGCTATTTCAGGAGAGGTTTATGGCATGAATTCATAATTGCATTATAAATCCTCCTGAACATGGGCATTAGTGCAATACTGTGCAAATAGAAAACCCTGGTGATATGGAGACTAGGGCAAATGCATGCTTAATCATTTGTTTACATGAGAGACCCCTAGTTCAATGTGTTCAAATAGCATGTGTGGAAACATCAGAGATGTTGATCTAAGTAGTTTTAGCATTCACCAATATTTTCACTTGCTTTAATATTCCTGTGTGCCACATAGTTATTTATTCTGGGTCATTTTATGTCATTGTTATTCATATTTTTCTATAATCATCATTATCATCAGTATCACTGATGATTACTCTAACAGTAATGATATCCAAATCTAGGCCCATAAATGGCTCTGCAAATGCTCAGGACAGTCCCTGAGTCTTTATAGCCTATGCATTTGGTGTCTCATTTCTTTTTACAAAGAGAAACCCGAGGCTTGCCAGGGTTCAAGACCTGGGCATCTAGCTCTCTCATGCCCTTTGCATGCTTTTCCAAGGAAGTTGCCCTAGTTCCTTGGCTGTCTCTTTATTACATAGGGTGGAAAATCAGAGCTTTATTTCCAGTGGTCATCATCACCATCCTCTGCTCTCAGTCCCTTAAAAAGCAGGCATTGTTGGGGAAGGAAAGCTGTGAAACGCTGTCTCCTGGGAAGGACACAGCCATTGCAATCATAAACTCACAACAACTTCAATTGTGGGCACTGGGGTCTACAAAACAGGGCCTGGCAATGATGAGTCTTGGATGGGGGAGGAGCTCACATGGTCCTACCTGTCCCTGGGGGAACCAATAGCCATTGATTGACACTGGAGAAGTGAGTCATTATTTTTCAGTTGCATACCCACTTGATGGTGATCCCATCAAGCTCAAGTGGCTGGTCCCACACCCATGGTCACAGGGGTGGCCCCAATTAAACTCAGTGAGTCATAAAACAAAGCAAAAACAATATGAATGCTGTAGAGAAACTTGTAGAAAGGAGTGTGGGCAGGTGACAGGAATAGATGGAGGATAAGAGAGCAAGCATGGCTGGTGATAATAATCAGAACACATTAGGTACATTTATGAAATTGTCAAATAATAAACTTAATGAGTAAAAAAGAATCAGGCACTGAGTATTACCAGCTTTTATATCTCAAGTGAGAGGACCTTTGGACAGAACTATAGAATCATCCCACCTTATCCATAATTGCACTTTCCAAAAACTCAATTACCAGTGAGTAAACAACTAAAAAAACTGAATATATAAAATAAACAATTCCTACATTTTATATTGTCCAAAGGTCCAACAAATATATTTTTCAGTGTTTCAGTAAAGAATGGAAATTATGCTTTTGTCCACTGTATCCATAATGTATGTGTTTCATTTCCACACTAATCACTAGACTCAGGAGTGTCTTGGTCACCAGATGGAACATGGCAGTATCTATGTAGTGGCCTAGAGCCACATTATGATGCCTGCCCCATTTCCCTCAGCATACTTCATCTCCTCCAAAGGCACCGTGTTACTCACATCAAGAGAAGAGTGAGCACAGTACATGTAGAGGCCTGAGTCAGAAATGTCCCTCCCTGGCTGACATGTTTGAACAATTGATCCCCATTGTTGGTCTTGTTTGGGGACTTTATAGAACCTCTAGGATGTATAGCCTTGGTGAAGGAAATGTATCACTTGGGGAAAGTTTTGAGGGTTTACAACCTCACCTCATTCCCTGTTCTCTCTTTCTACTTCCTGTGTGTAGCAGGAATCTTTAAAGTTCTTATTAATAAGTTCAAACCTGAGCCAGGTATTAGGGTGAACACTGGAAGATCAGAGAGACAGAACAAACCACAGCTAACCTCACCTGGCCAACTTCTCAGCTGGTCTTGTTTCCTCAGACTGGAAGCTTCTGTGTCCTCATCCCAATGGCTCTCAGCTGAACTGCTGCTCGAAAGCCTGAAGCTTAACCAGCTGAAAGCTCAACCAGGCCAATGCTTCTAGTTCCTGGTCCTCACACCTTATATATCTTTCTGCCTCACTCCGTGGGATTAAAGGCTCGCTTTCTGGGATTAAAGGCATGAGTCACCATGCTTGTCTGTATCATTGAACACATGGATTTTGCCTCTGGAATGCTAAGATTAAAGGCGTGTGCTACCACTGCCTATCCTCTATGTTTAATATTGTGGCTGTTCTGTCTCTGACCCCAGATAAGTTTATTAGCGTGCACAATATTTTGGGGAACACAATACCACCTCACCTGTGTGTGGATAAAATGTGACCAGTCTGCTTTCCATTACTACTACTAAACCATGTCCTCCCTGACATTATGCAATCTCACCCCTGGAACTATAAACCAGAATAAACTCTTTCTTACGTTGTTTTAGTCACAGTATTTTGTCACAGCAACAGAAAAGTAGCTAAAGCAGCAATAATAAGACATTTTGCAGAAACAAAACACACACAGATCCATTACCGTGTATTATTACAACTGCTCTATTTTATTTTAGCTACTGTTAATCTCTTACTCTACTTACTTTACAAATTAAATAATAGTCATGTCTACACCATGGGGGGAAAGAACCAATGTAAGTAGGAGTCAATAAAACCCATGGTTTTAGGTGTTTACTAGAAGTCTTAGAAACCAAGGGCTGGAGAAGTGTATGAGCTAATACTGCTCTTTCAGAGGACCAAAGTTCAATTCCCAGTATCCATGCCTGGTGGCTCATTTTTACCTGAACCTTCAGCTCCAGGGGATCTCATGGCCTCTTCTGGCCCCTGAAGGCATCTGGGTTCATGTGAACATACCCACACACAGACACATGTATGTGCACATAATTAAAAATAAAATAAACTCTTTAAAAAGAAATGTCTAAAGAATGTACCTCCTGGAGATAAGGAGAGTTACTATATAACTTTATGGCTTAGGAAAAAATATTTTAGGTACAAATATTTATTTTTTCACTGGACCAAGATTTATTAATGCTCTACTCCGTGTCATAAATTTTGCTAGAGGATAAGATTAAAGAATAAATTTCTGGCTGTTCTTTCAAGTCTGGGAATTGAGGACACATGTATCATGAAGCAGTATGAGATATGAGAGACACAAGGACTTGGTGACCAGTTTCACCTAAGAGAATAGAGATGATTACATAAAGCAGCTGCAGTGTAAAGTAAGTCTTTGAGGGTGAGGCACTGAAGGCCTGGAAGAAAGAAAGGCTAACACAGTGGAGATTTATAGATCAATCAAGACATAAAGTCAAGCATGCAAAATCATAGGATTTAAGGAGAGAGAGAGAGAGAGAGAGAGAGAGAGAGAGAGAGAGAGAGAGAGAGAGAGAATCCTACTATGGTGAAAATGTAGTTTAGATTTGAATTGAAGAGTTGTAGGCCTGGAAATGTAGATCAGCCAAGTTATGGTCCCCCAACTAAGCTAAGAAGCTTGAACTTGAACTGAATTAAAAGATGAACAGAGAGAAAAGTGAAGGACATATCACAAATTCCAGCTTGAGCTTCCAGGTGAATGACATGTCACTGACAAAAAAGATGAGAAGAATTTGGAAAAAATGCTTCTCTACATATTGAGTTTAATAGACTTGTGGGACATTCAAGTGGACATAATCAGTTCAAAGCTAGAAATATGAACCTAGATTATTGGGAAAGGTCTGGTTAAAGAAGTAAATTTCAGAGCCATCTGTGTAAAATTGAGAGTAGGCATCAAGGGAATAGAGAGATCACCCATTTAGGTTGCAGAGATGTGAAAGAAAGTCAGGAATGAAACTTCAGTGAGCACTGATGTGAACTCTGTGAGAGAAATGAAGAGCATGAGGTAGAGTCCCAGAGGCAAAAGGAACCAGAAGAACACTGTGTCTGTGATGTCAAGATCAGGATACACTTTGGGAAGTGAAGGGCCTGTCTTCTCAATGCCCTCCCCACAAAGAAATCACATTGAAAGAGTAATGAAAAGATTACTGAATAGTAATGCCATGGTTGAACTTGATAAAGGCTGTGGCCAAGGACTACAACAGACTGAGAAATATATAATAACTCAAGTGTTAGTGACTTTCTTTTAAGATGTTTAGCTTTGAAGGAGAGTGATATAGAATGTGGTCAGAAGACAGAGAGGGACAGGTAGCATGGAGGTGAGGCCCAACCCTGCTAATTGTGCAATGATTTCAAGGTGCCCATTAGAAGACTTTCATGTTTAACAGCTCACTGAGTCCATACAGTCCTCAGGGTCTCGTTACCAAATATGTATTTGTCATTACTCTTTCTTGGCTTTGGATCTAGGGAGGTAAAGTTAGAGTTTATAATTTTTAAGACCATCTAACTTGTCTATTAGGGTTTGTTCAGTGTAAATGGCAAAAGGTCCACATGTTTAAGAATCACAGATCTTCCTTTGGTTTGTTTTAGGGAAGGAAATGGTTTGAATACAAAGCCACAAGCTCTCATATTGGACTTCTAGCTGGGAGTACTATTTATCATGGTTCTGGAAACTTTAGGCGATGGAACCTGACTAGAGGAATGGATTGCTAGGAGGGAATCTTTGGAGGTATCTCATCTCTGGTCTTCCTGTCTCTTTTGCACCTTCCTGTCTACCTGGAACCATACACTAGCTTTCACCACTAGTCCCACTGCCATGACTTCTTTCCAGGCATATAGGGCCAAGTCACCATGGAATCAACCTTTGGGGTCATACACCAGAAGAACTATGTCCTCTGTTTTGTCAAGTATTACAGTGACTATGATGGAAAGGTAACTTATACAGCAACTTATTATCATATTTTAAAACAAAATTCTTCCAACAACAACGATCCCAAATAGAGACCTCAATCTCTCAGGTGCTGATCTTCTGCATCAGGAATGGATACCTAAGGAGGTAGTATGTGTAGTTAGTTTATTCAAAGTCAACCTCTTTCTCCTGTCTGGCAAGCCCCCAACAACCATGCCTGATGCCATCCTCCCCCTCTAACTCTGAAGGTTAAAGGGGTAAAGACTAACTCAAGGGAAAATAATAAAGTAACAGAGCCTCATAAAAGGAAAATCTCAGGATGGAGGTAAAGCACTGCTGCCGGCCAGATTAGGTGAGTCTGTTGATGTGGCAAAGAGCAATGTTGACCCTGTGAACTCAATTTGCTCCTCTGCTTTACGCTTTAAAATATTCTAGTTCTTCCACTGTCTTTTGTACCCCCTCAAAAGCCCAGTGGCCACAGACTCTCTACAACCTGCTTCCTGCCTACTAATTCAGTTGTTGAGCAAGGAGCCCGAGTTCTGACAGGTGGTCCTTCCAACAGAGGGAGAATGGATATCAGGGTCTCTAGCCTTTGGGGCCCAGCCTAGGCTGATTTCATTTCAGATTAAGAGCTACTGAAATGTAGCAATCGATAACTCAGCTCTTTTGTTTGCTTGTTTTTTTCAAGTCCCCAAAGAGATTAGATCTGATTTTGCAGACCTTTAGCAAATTTAATTGTTTTTTATTCACAGTTGCTCGATACAACTCCTTAGAAGCAAGGAGCAGACAAAATCTCCCCTTGCATGTCGGGTTCCTGGGAGCTGAGACGCTGGAGTTCCTCAGGTGTGTGAGGAACACAGGATCTCACACAGTGGAAATACAGGGTTTCTTGAACCTCCTTGCTACAATACACTTATTTACAACCACACCCTGGGATGGGAGTTCTGTCCTTACCCATAGGACAAAGAGAAAACGCCGGGAATTAAAAACTCCCATGCTCAACTCTAAAACTTTACCTCACACCCAGATTGTAGCTTTAAGTATCTTCAGGGAGGCCATGAGAACCTGAAGGAACAGATGACCAAATTAGGATAAGAAGACCTTGCCCAGGTCTCCTCGGGTCCTCAATGACATCTTCCTAGAGGGGACACCTACAAAGTACAAGCAGTCAGGACCAGTAGTCACAAATGTCACAGAATGTCCCTGCTATTATTAGCCGTTAGACCCACACAGTGAGAATCCAAACTTCTTGTTTATAAACTTTACTTTCCTGCTGCCTTGCTCAACACAGCTTTCATGGCCCAGGAAGACAACAGTTGTAAGTAACTTCACTTGTTCTTTTTAAGAACTTCCTTAAAAGACTTATTAATCCATCAGTAAGAAACATCAAAGGCCATGTTCTACCTTAGGACTCTATGCATCTTCATCCCTCCCCATGTGGAACTTATTCAGCCCATCCCCAGATCTTATAATGAAAAGCATCCCTCAAAGACTCAGTAAGGGTCTAGCTTTGGCCTTCTCTGGGGCATTGACAAAGCAGTAGCTTTCTTTTTGAGGAAGCCATGAGCTTGGCTGTGTTACCTACGGGCTGTTGTAGTGATTTTGGAGACAAGCTTGCATTTGACTCTAGCTTCTGGGCAGCATTTGAATTTTTTGGCCACCCAAATGGCTACATTCTTCAAGTTTTAGGGTTGTTAATGTATATTATTTCCTTTAGCATCTTTGGGCCTTAATGTCAGGAAGGTGTTATTGATTAGAACACCTGACCTTGAAAAGTTTGGGCCTGACTGATCTGAACTTCAACAAGGTGCTATGGAAACCACGGTCTTATTTATTTAATTTAGTTATTTAATTTAAATTATCTCTCAATCTATCACTGAAACAGATGATCCCCGTCCTTGGGGCATCAAATATTCTCACTTTAACAGTAAGAGACCTGAGTATCTGAAGGGGTAAGTCATTTATGCAGGTGTGAATCCAGGAGATATTAGGCCTGCAAACATTCAAGCTTTACCCATCTTGATCCCATTGCAGCCAGAAAGTACTCTTCAGCTTGACAAGGTGGACCTGGAAGAGTAAAGGGCTAAAAGATGAACTAACGGAGCTGTAGCAAGCTGCACAGTCAATTATCAGTATGATCCTTCCAAGGAAAGCAGTGCTTCAAAGCCTACTTTGATACCACAGCCATCTCTATTGAATGATTGGAGTGAGGTGGGTGCCTGACTCCGATTGCCTGCCTGTCAAATGGGTCCAAGTGGTTGATTGATGGCTGAGAAGCTGAAACTTCCAACTAGCAAAGCTGTTGGAGGTCAGTGGAAGCAGAGGAGAGAACAGGCTGTGTGCCCCCTGTGCCATGAAAGGGGATCCATGCTCCTGGCAGCCTCCACCCAGGCAGACATGCAAACACCTTAGCAGGTCACCAGGATCCAGTGGCATGCCCATCTGCTACTCTCTCTTTTTCCCTTTCGTTAAAATGAGCAGAAATTCTTCCCATTCTGCATTAGTGCTTGATGTAATGGTGCGAAGCATTTTTCATTTATCACCCTAGCAGCAGTCAAAGGAACTCCTAATAATGTAATACAGGAGGAAAGCCATTAGAGTTTATTTGCAAGGCAACTTTAAGCTTGTTCTCCATCCTGGGTATGAAATGGGAGTCAATGGTAGGGCTGTTTCCAAACCAGCTGACCAGGTAGGTACCACCCAGACCCTCTTCCTTGGGAGGATCATGTGCACCAAAAGGTCCACTTGTGGATGGCACTAGCTGGGCTGCAGAGCCTTAGTACCGAGTCAATGGAGGGACTTGAACCCTATCTGAACCCTGCTTTCTAGGTAGGAAGTGAGGCACCACATCCTGATAGCAGTAGACAGAGCTAGGTACTTCATGACCTGGAAGTCCAGGGCGACTGGCACAGAAACCTTGCCTGTTTTGAGGACTTTATGTTGACAGTGAATGGGCTTGTGGTTTCTGGGTTACATTTCCCCAGCCAATTTCAAACTTCAGAAGTCCAGGGATTTTGGAGGTCTGAGTCTTTACTGTGAATAACCTTTCTCATAGATTGAAATGGCAGAACAGGAGAGACTTAGAATACGGAGAATACAGAGAAAAGTGTGGCTTAATTCCCAATCTAGCATCAGTTTTGTAGGGATGACCCCATGCAATCTTAATTTTCCTAGGGATCACTTTTCCCATTTTAAAAATTTAGGTAATAGTTCCTACCTTCTGAAGTTATTTCAAAGAATAAACAGAATGATCCAAAGCAGCAGCTCTCCCTATAATGTGCATATGTATCCCCTGAAGATCTTGCTGTAATGTTGACATTTGTCCAGCTCTCAGGGAAGGCCCAAGAGTCTGTGTCCCCTGTGGTTAAAAACCCTGATACTTCAGGAGGGACACTTTGTATAGTGAAGATGAACTGCAACACATACAATGCCTGGTGCATTATAGAGGCCAGAAAATGTAAATCTTGTTCTTGGTTATATGCCTCTTGTCAATTCTTGCTTTCACTGTTCTGAAGTGTAAACCTCTGATCTTGAGGCAATGATTCCTTCAGTTTTCAACAATTACTTAAACTATAGAAGGAGAGATAAATTTCTCCTGTAAAATGCATCAAATAAGCAAGTGGTTTTAAGATGTAAGAGGAAGAGTAAAATTAGTCATCTGCAATGACTTCCTGCATGTTGCCGTCTTGATTTATACTGGGATACATGGCTTAGAAGGAGAAGCTGAGGAGGTTCTGATGAAATTTCCTGCCTAGATATTTAGCCAGAGGCTCTCAGGCCCTACACGGCCCAGGTGAGAAGGTCTGGGTCAACTGACACAGCAAGACGCTTACTTACTGTGGCAATGTTTGTGAGATTAACCCGAGAAGTTTATCTTGAAGCAGGTATCAGAAGGACCTCCCAGCTTCTGACCTTCTGCTTAATTTGTGCCTAATGAGAAACTAATGGTTTTCTTACAGACTCAGGCATGTGACAGCCATTTTCAATCTGACACTCATTTTGAAGCACCTAGTTCCAGTGGTAACATCTCATAGCTTTAAAAGCCAAAGCAAACCGACAGCTTGATGATGCCAGATGAACCATGCTTTCACCAGCCTTTTCAAGTAAGAAGCATCCCTGCCCTCCTCTTCACATTTTGGTCAATTTAATTCCAATTCTCCCCTGGGAAACCTTGGCACAGAAAGTGAAGGCATAACACATTATGGGGTTGGTAAGAACTTCACTTTCTAGAAGCAGGCAAGCCAGCCTTCAAAAACCAACTCAGATACTTACTCTATAACCTTGAGCAAGCTCATGTATCTTGCCAATTTCCATTTATGCCTTCATTTTTCTAGGAGGGTGGTTTTCATGTATGATTATTTGGCATCAAAGTAGAAGAGAAACTGTCTAGAGGTGAAAGGGATGATGGGAAAGTGTAAGGAAACAGGGAATGGGAGGAATCCGGGTAATGCATTCAACACACCACATACACTTTTATGAAAACATATCAGTGTAAGACACTACCGGGTACAATGAATATACACAATGAAAAAATTTTAATATTTTTAAAACTGATTTTGCAATGGCTATTTCACAAGGGTTTGTGGTAAGTAGGATACTGTCTGCAAAGCCTGGAAGATGATGCCTGGCACATAATAATTCTAATAAATACACTTATTAGTAGTGTTAGTAGAGCTGAGAGGTCAAGAGAGCAGGTTCAGAACCAGACAGTTAGAGTTTAAATCCTGTGTGCACTATTCACCTCCTGAATGTCTATCTGAAGTGTCTCAGATATAATGAGGATGCTTATGAAGCCTACATTGGAGAGCTGTTGTGAACACTGAGGGCATTGTTTTCAGGGCTTTGCATCATGCATGTATTGCAGAAGACTCTCACAATATTTTAGAGGTTGTTACTATTATTGTAACTTTTGCCTTCTTACAGGTGAAGAACTTCAGAAGGGTAATGTTTAGGGCTGATGGTCTAAATATCCCTAAATTCAGATGTTGGAGTCCTAACCTTTGATATCTCCAAATATGACTGTTTGGAGGTAGGTCTTTAAAAGGAATGACTGATTCAAAATGAGCACATTAAGGTGGGCCCTTGTGTCTGATTGGCATCTTTGTAAGAAAGAGGAATCAGGACACAGCACACAGCCCTAGTGCAATGGCACAAGTGCTCAGCAACATCATATCTCTGTGAAAGCCAAGGAGAGCAGGCTCGGAAGGAGCACAAATCTGCAGACAGAGGGACCCTGGACCTCCATCCCTGAGAACTGGGAGAGTACGTTTCTACTGCTGACAATGCCCAGTTGTGATGCTTTTGTAGTGGCAACCAGAGCTAAGGAAGACAGGCAGGTGACATCTTTGTTGTCCTTGGCCACTATGCCAAAGGAATGGAGATCTGCAAGTCCTAAGTGTTGGCTGTGGAAGGCCACAGCTGGCAAAAAAAAAAAAAAAAAAAAAAAAAAAAAAAAAAAAAACCTTCAATCTCAGGGTCATAAGCATAGACTGAATCCACAGGGCTAGGAAGGTACAAAGTAAGCGTTCATGAGAAGGAAAGGAATGGGAGACATGATAAATAGAAGGGATACTTGTGGGGCACCTTCCTCATCTGGATTGGATGGAACTTGGAGCCAATGGTAGAAAGTTCTGTAGGGAGAATATATACATTCAGGCATGAACGACAGATATCTAAATAAAGATTTAGAAGAAGAGGAAAGGGAAGGCAGCAAAATGGACCACAGATTCCCAATTCTGAAATATTTGGCAAGAAATTCTCAGATGTGGCTGTTTTTAAATGTTATGGGGTAGTTCTCAGCATAGCTTATCAGAATCCTATGTCTCTTCTATTAAGCAAGACAGAGCACACCTTTTCCCTAATGTCATCCGAACAAAGCAGGCAGATGCCTATACCAAGTCAACTACATCACAGCCAAAGCATGGGACTCAGATCCGAGGACAGAATTCCCTGGGTTGTTTGATCCACTGACTCCTCAGCTTATGCTCCTGACCATTGCCCACTCACAGGACATCTGAACAGTTAAAAATCTCTGGAGAGCATTTAAATCTCAGTTATTACGGAAGTAAAATGCACTTACAGGCACAGCCCTTATTAGCAAGGCAGTCACCATAACAAACTTGGTAGAAAAAGAAAATCCTCATGTGTATTCATAAGGAGAAGAAAATAGCTAACCTTCAATAATCACAGTGCTAAAATGTGCATCTCTGAGGCTCAGGTAGATAGTTCTTAGTGAAGATAGGTAGGTTACTGCTCACTGGCTTCTTTAAATTTGAAGGGTAGCTTGGAAAACCTGAACCAGGCACAATGTCGGAGACAGTTCTGAGAAAGTGAGTCGTGACCCATATCACCCCCTGTCATCTTTTCCTCCAGTCCTAAGGGAACCCACTGGAACTGCATATACAGTAACTTCCATAAATGAGCTCTAATTAAGCCCCTGTTCCTGGAGCCTGTCTGGAGGGTTACCACATCATTAGTCTTGGTTCCAAAGAAAGAGTCTACTGGGGGAAAGGTCAGATACTCGTCTAGGACCTTTAGCCCTTATCCAATACCTTCTCTGTCCTCTAGACAGTGCCACATACTGGCTGACCCACTGGGAAGGGCCATCAGGTGGGTAGGATTCTGAGTCATTAGTAGACACCATTGTTCTCTCCTCCATTGGCAAATTCTATCTGCTTCACAGAAGAAAGGAAAGCAGCTCAAGGATTTGGTGAGCCAGGGCAAGGAGCAAACGAGCAGTCCTGGCCAAGAGTAGTAACTACAGATCTTCACAGATCTTCACCCCCACCGATATGGATTTAATTAGGGCAATGGTTCTTAATCTGTGGATTGTGGCTCCTTTTGGGTCACATATCAGATATCCTGTATATCAGATATTTACATTACAATTCACAGCAGTAGCAAAATTACAATTATGAAGTAGCAACAGAAATAATCTTATGGTTGGGGGTCACCACAACATGAGGAACTGTATTAAAGGGTTGCAGCATTAGGAAGGTTGAGAACCACTGAATTAGGGGAGATTCTTGATCCTGGTTCGCTCTTGTTTTCTTTTCCTACTTTATATATAGTAATGCAATCTGCACATTAAATAACACTATAGCAGAATGGTTTGATATAGTTTTAAATAGAAAAATAAGAGAAAAATTCAGATTAAAAAAATCTCTCTCCTCAGAATATTTTTTTTTACATCACTTTTTTCTAAGTGGGTCAATGCAAAAAAAAAAAAAATGTATTCAGTGACTAGTTGTGTCTAGCTCCCACTGCACTAATGGTCCATGGAATTAAAAGGAAAGTCCAACTTTCACAATCACTGCCTCAAAGGGATAACACATGTTGGATTCTTTTAGAATGCAAAAATGGTTCTTTCTACTTCAATACACAGAAAGTTGAATTCACATATTCACCAGGAGAAGAAATATGATGGAGTTGAAACCAGAAAAAATAGCTTTGTATCCCTTTTCATGACTAATAGAAAAATATGAAAGGCCTTCTCCGGCCATGTAGGATCTTCATGATCTCCAGGTTCTGAAGGACAGCTGCTTTGTTGTCTTAGAATGGAACTAGACATGAAGTAGCCAGGAGTGGGATGCTCAGAAAAAGGCCACCACAGGGAAAGTGGAGAACACTCTAGTGTGGGCCAGCATAGAGCAGAGCAAGCTCTTAATCACCGAGAGCCACCAGACCAGACATTTGCCGGAGAGTACTCACTTGTTCTCAAAAACTGTAATTCTCACCATTGTTCCCTGTATTTACTAAAATTGACTTTTATAAAATAGAAAAGGAAATAAAGTAAATGCATTCCTTGTTTGCTTTCTGGGCCATCTCTCAAGCTTACCCAATTCTAGAGGTACAGGCTTTGAATTTCTTAGTACTTTCCTTGGTTAAAGGGGGGGGGCAGATCTCAGAGCAGCACCTTGGGAGGGCAACTTCAGTCTAGTGGGTCTCAAACCCAGGTGTCAGGGTGCAGGGGGTGCTAGGAAAGATCCTAATACCTTTCATGCTAAATAGGCATTGAGCCTCACAAATTCATCAGTTACTGCTTTATTACTTTCCCATTTATACTGTAACAAATTACCTTGACCTTACTGACTTAAAAGAACATAAATGCACTATCGTAAGAGTTTTGGAGGATTCAAGTCCAAAAGCAGTCTTGCTGAGTTAAGGTCAAATGTCAGCAGGACTGGTCACTTTTGGAGGCTCTGGGGTGGGAAATCGGCTTCTGTGCTCTTTTGGGCTGGTGATGGTAGCCCATATGCCCTGGTTCCTGGCCACTCTCTACATCTCTGACGGTTCACCACCTGCAATATGTGTCTCGAGTCTGCCTTTGACTTTCTTGCCTTCTTGTAAGGCCATTTTTCATTGTATCACTCCCACCTGGATAATCCAGGATAACCTCTCTTTCAAGATCTTTCACCTAATCACCTTAGATGAATCTCCTCTGTCAAATGAGCTAGCATGGCCCTGGGGTCCAGGGATGAGGGTGTAGACCTGTGCTTGGGCTGTTACTCAGCAGAGGACACTGACAATGACAAACTTGTTTTTTGTTTTTTGTTTTTTTGTGTTTTATGTATGTATATATATATATATATATATATAGTTTATATATATTTTGTGTTATATATATATTTTTGTGTTATATATATATTTTTGTGTTATATATATATATATTTGTGATATATATATATATATATATATATATATATATATATATATATATAGGATGAGAGTAGGACACTGGACCTAGTACTGATCACAGGCATGAGAGGAAGGGGACTAGGTGAGGACTTCCTGGCAAAAGCCTCCAGAGATGCTCCTGGGCTCAGGGTGCTCTGGCTTAAGTTCCCAGGAAGGATGCACCTCCAGGTACAAGCTAGAGATGCAATATCGAGCCTTCTGATGAGTCTCCCTGCATCTTCTGCTGCCCTGCTCCAAGTTCCTTTACACACAGTGGCTGAGAGTGCTTTAGAGCCCCTGGCCTCCCTGCCATGTCTTGTCATTGCTCTCAAAAGGAAGCCCCCTGCTTTTCATGGCCTCAGATCCCTGCATGTTCTGGCTCTGTCCCTGCCTTTCACTGTTTTCCGTCCATTCTCTTACCAACACAGCCCAACTTCAAGGGTTTCCTTTGGTCCCTTCATGCTTCTGACATGTCTTCTGCCTCAGCCGTCCCCCACTTCTTCCTCCTGCCTACAGTGCGGCCTGGGCAGCACTTCTCTCTGTTGTACTCTCCCGTCCTGCAGACCTGAGTGGAGATGCAGCCTCTCCAAGCTTTCCCTAGGGAACCTTCTCCCCTGCAGAAAGCCAAGCCTTCTCATTCTCTCCTCTTTCATAGACTGCATTGTTAGACTTATCACAACTTGCAATTTCGAATTAGTAACAGATTTATATACAAATGCAAAGTAGAGAAATCAGACAGAGAGAGAATTCACCAGCAGTTCAGCTGTTCTTCCAGGACTGATGGCTGCCCAACTAAACTCTAAGCTAATGGCAAAGACCCAACCCAAGTCTGTTTCCTTCACAAACGTATAATTAGCCTTTAGCACAATGCTAATGGATGTGTGTAATTTCACAAATACCCTCATGTTACAAATGAGAAGATTGAGAACACAAAAGATTTGGTGACTGACCCCAAGCCACATGACAATATTGAAATAGAGCCCAGGCTAGAAAGCAGATCTCCTGACTGTTAGTTCTCATGGTTTTTTTGTTTTTGGTTTTTTTTTGTGTTTTTTTTTTTTTTTTAAATCACCAGAAGGAATCAAATAAAATATATGAGAAACTGGTTTTTTGGGGGGATTGTTTGTTTGTTTTATTTTAATCTCATCTGTCTTCTGATGGCACTTTTCAAATGACATTCCTCTTAGTCTTTCAGCATACTCCCTAATTCAAATCTAGTTTAAAGAGTGGGTGCATGGTGCACTATAGACAAGACTTGCTGCTTCCCCTTATTTTTAAGTCAAATGGATGGATAAGTGACTTCGTGAAAAGATAGGTGGACTAAAGGAGACCCTAAGGCTTGTGAGGTCTCTCTGATCTGATATGACAAGAACATTCCTTGGTTATTGACTGTACATTTGGTGATGTAAGCATGAAACTTGAGGAGTTCTTGAAGCCCACAATGATTTTCGTGCATGGGACCTCCTGTGTGCATAGATGCTCCTTCCTCTGAAACTTGCTCCACACCTCTCTGCATACATGAAACACAAATACCAAAAGACAGTTTGTCCTCTTGCAACTTAATATAAAATCAATAGACCAACCAAGGAAATCTTTGCTTTTGGCTTCAAGAATTCTAAACCCTCTGGTGTCTCTGCCGAGGTGTAAGCAGTAGACCCTGTGGAGGCACACAGAAACACCATCACATCATATGAGTGGATAGGCAGGTTTAGGAAGCCAACTTCATCAAGGCCTGCTGGACCCCTATGCCTGCCTCTTCCTTTGGGTGGTGGTGTTCATGCTGAAGGTGAGTTCAGGCAGAGTGTCACCTTTCTCCTTCACTCAAAACCCAGCTTTTGAAAGAACTTCCTTGTACATGGAGATGGGAAACAAAGAGGATCTGATAGCTTGAAGTAATCTCTGGCCTTTGCTGATACCATGGTAGAGATCAGCACCAAGCCTTCAATGCCTTGTGCATTACTTCAAATGCAGACACACTGACAAAGCAGTGGCAGGCTACAGGCCTTCCTGATCCACCAGGATGCAGGAAGGCCTATGGTGCCTCTGACTCCTCTAGCATCAGGGCTCTGATCTAAGCCTTTTGGTAAGCTCTGAATTCTATTCAATGTTGCTTCGTTGACATTTCAAGGTCTCCATCAGCCCACTAGCATGGCAAAATGGATCGGTGGATAAGATCACTGTTGCTTTGATATCTTCTCTGAACCTAAGACAAGATGATTGCTGCCTGGATGGCAAGCCCCGGAATTCCTTCCAGCTTTAAAATTCTGTGATCCTGTGATACCTCCCATTCAGCTAGTTGTCGGAACCTCTCTGACTGCCAATAACTCACAGAAAATCCCATTTAAAGAGCAAATGAAACCCGTAACCAAACCTGTCAGGAGACTGGCAAAAGCCTAGGGCCTTTTCCACCACAGACAGTTTGTTTTCCAAAAGACTTACGCTGCCAACCATGGAGTGTTAGGTGAGACACAAAATATAGCTTCCTGTGTATGCTATGAATCAAAGGCAGGCAGCTGATGGGCCTTCTTAGGGATTCAGCCCATTTTCTGGTAGGAGGAGAGAAAGTCCAGGTGGGTTTCTAGAAAGTTCTGTTGCTTTATATTCTTTGATTCTGTCCTTTGATAACTTTCAAACCCCCATCTGACTGCTTTGTTGAACACCTCAAATAAGCTAATGAATGTGTCATTTTCTAATTCAAGAATGTCAGCTTGGAACAGTGTCCCTAATGTTCTTTAATGTAAATTCCCCAAAGAGTTATAATAGATCCAGAGTAACTCAGCCTCTAGATTGGAACAAACCACTGGTCCCCTTTCCTTCAGAAGAAAGAATGCCAAGAGGTTTAGAGAAATAAATGCTGATCTGAACCCGTGGAAACTGGAATTTGGGGTGTTGTGATTAGTGTGGTTTTGAAACGCTCTGCCTACCCATTGGCATCTGCAGCAACCCAGCCAGCCTATGGCATAGGCAGGGCCTGTGTCTGCTTTGCAGGTCTGCTCCAGAGAAGTCATGCACAAGACAAGAGGCACAGCCCAGAGCCTCTGGGAGGGAGTCACTGCATCAGCCCCCCAGCCAACATCAGCACCGCTGCCTTAGTGTCATGTACAGCACCATGTATCTGAACATGGCCCACAGTAGACACCAAGGACATTGTATTTGCTGTTTCTCTTGCTTATTCAATTTTCTACTTCCCACAGAAGGCTGCACACCACCTTCAGATTTCCTAATGACTGATGAACCTATCTTTTTCCTACTAATACCTATTAAGAAGTCCCTTAATGTTTAATAAAGTGCATCTCTTTTGGAAACTAGAAGAGCCTTCCCCCACGAAGGATCGGATGCACTGATCACCTAATAGGGGTCTGCTCTCCAAAATCATGTTTCTTTAAAGGCTTCCCAGAGTCTGAAGTGGGACAGGCTTTCACTGCAGAGGACAAAGAGGGAATTATCAGATGTCTTTTTGCCTTCCTTTGTGTTCACTGGGCAAACCTATGGATTAAACAAGTGATATTTTATCACTTGGCATCTTGTTTGTCATGAGTTTACTGGGACAAAAGTGGCTTTAAGCTGCTATTTGGTGAAGTGTAAGCCTAAGGAAGACTCTAGCAAATCCTGAGAAAAATTATACAATTTACCAGCCAATGGACTAGAGGGTATCTAATTTCACAAATGAGAAGACTGAGAATACAGAAGGTTCCTTGATTAATCCAGGTTGTGTGATGACATTGAACAAAGCTGAGGCTGGAAAGAAGCCTCTAGACCCCCTGGCCTGACTGCTGTCACAATCCATGTTCCCCCCAGCCCCGCCACCACGCCCAACCAAAAGATATCAGAATGTATTTTTGAAGATTTATTTTTTGTCTTCTGTTGGCACTTCTCTGTCAACAGGCCTCCCAGTCGCCCAACCCACTCTCTAATTCAAATTCTGATTAAAGACTGGCAATCAAAAGCAAGACTCTAGATCTGCTTCCTCCAGTTTTTGAATCAGGGCCAACTAAGATTTCAAGTTCATTTGCAAGGTTAAGCTATGGTAAGACCAGTAAGAGTCCTTTCTTTGTCTCCTGCCCTAGAGACATGCTCCTGCCTCATCTCTGACACACACTGATGCCACACAGGAGAGGCTGAACCTCTTGGCTGATTCTGTGCCCAGTATACTTAGACTTGATGTTGCTCTTTGTCTATCTGGGGCACCAATAGTCCATTCACTGGCAAGGTGAAGGGAAAATCGGAAGTGAGCAGTCAACATTTGAGGAGCAGAGAGGCTCTGTCACATGCTATTGGAAAGGAGGGGCGAGAGAAGCAGCCATGTGATTGAGCAAAGGTTTTCTTGCCTCTTACTCAGCAATTCTTGAAATGCAATGAACATGTAAGTGAAATAAAAATGCAAAACCACAGAGCTTGAAGGTTATGCTTCAGTATCACTCTATTCTTCTCTCTCTCTCTCTCTCTCTCTCTCTCTCTCTCTCTCTCTCTCAGCAACATAGAAAGTGCTTTGGAAATAAAAGCACAGCACTGTGATATATCCTCCCCAAGAACTTGCAGTTATGGCTCAAGTCCTTTCCAGTTCCATCCTTCAGAATCTCCCACAAAAAGCCCATGGGTTCACTATCAACAAATGGGTCTAGAGTCCCAAGGAAGAATCTAGATTTGCCTTATGCCTGACACACATCAAACTTACCAGTATGGTTCACACCAAGTATCCGGAGCAGGCAAATGGAGGAATGTACCTGCTTTCCAAGACCAGGGCAGCTGCACTATACAGGCAATTCTGATTGGCAGTGAGGGTTATAAAGTGCCTATGAGGAATTGGGGATACTCAAGGGCATTGATGGGAAAGCAATGTGTTTTAACAGTGAACAGTAGACCAGAGATCTGGTCAAAGTTAAAAGAATGGGTGACACATTTACCACCAGCGGTAAGTAAATGCAGATTCCCATACACAGCGAGGGACTATGAGCTAAAGGGTTAGGGGCAAGGAGAGACCATGCACACAACCTCCTGGAGAGCTGGCTTTGCTCGCCTCTTTTTTTCTGAAGCGATACTATACGCCGGTGAAGCAGCAGACAGGGACCTTCTGTCCTAGTCTTCACACCAGCATCTCTCATTGTAAAATAGGCCTAGTCTAGGGGCCTCTTTATGGGCTTGGTAATTGGAGCTTAGCAGGGGCCAAACCTAACAATGGTCGGTGCAGTGCAGGGAGTGTTCATGCATCCTGGCAAAAAGCCAGCCTAGCTCCGAAGCCGGTGGTCTAAGTAACAGCACTTCCTTCACTCATCAGGGAGGGAACCACCCTTGTTACCTGTCTCCAGAGTACACCTATTTCATGCCTCATTCCCTCCCTTAAGCTCCACCTTTCTCTGCCTTGGAATGCTCTCTCTAGAGTTCAGGAGAGAGCCTTAAAGATCTATCTAACCCAGGCAGAGAAAAGTGAGATTCTGAGAGTTTCAGGCTTGTCCAACATGTAACTACTTAGGGTCATGTAAGCAAAGGAAGCAGGTCCCCAACTGTGCCTTCAGAGTCTATCCCTTTGCTCTCCTACACCCTCCTGCCACTGGGGGCCTCTTTGTTTCCAGACCTTTCCTACAACTGAATCATCTCAGTTACCATGGTGTTCGTTTTCCCTGCCTTTCATCCCTATATTTTTTTTTTCTGCCTGTCCCCACAGGGCTGGACCACCAAAATCCCCGCTGCCTGCGCTGCCGAAAGACGTGTCTCATATGCATCTTCAAAGGGACAGTGCTGCTGTAAACACTATTATGTTTTTAAAATTCCCTCAGTTTGGCCATATAGTTGTTCTTGTATTGACCTTAATTTAATCAAACTTGCGGTTCTTCCTGGCTGAAGCAGGAAGGAACCAGTCCAGGGCTTGAAGAATGGACTCTTATGTATCACCGGAGAGGGTTCCAGGGCTCCGGACAGCCAGCTTTAGCCCAAGGACAGAGCCCAAAAGGGACTCTTTCTAGATCAGAGGCTTTGGTGGACCAAGAGGACTCTTCTCCACTTGGACTCAGTGCAGACGCTCCTCCAGAGTCATTACCACCCTGGGTGGGCTGGCGCTCCAGAAAGCTAATAGGAGCAGACTCCTAACTGTTTATGACTAAAACAGAATAAAATGCTATTTAAAGGCAATCAGTTGGAATTGCTTTCAATACATAAATATTTTGGGAAATGATTAGTTCATTTTAATTACTCCGTTCACATGGATAACAATATTTTTTTTTTAAGCAGCAGCTTCTCTGAGGAGGCTGCAATGTGGCATTGATTCTCTTCTCACAGGTCACGCTTTCCTTTGGAAATCCAGACATTATATATCCAGTCCACACAGGGAGGAGGGAGGGCTCGGAGCGGGGCAAAGGGCTGAGGGGACCTCACTGAACCTTTTGAAGAAAGTTAGTCTCCTCTTCACCCAAGTTCAGCACAAAATCTAATTAGATCCTAAATGTTTAATGTTGTTTTTGCCTTAGACCTCTGTCGCTGGGAGGGGCTGAGGCTCCACAAAGATCTGAAACCAATGATGTCCTGGGAATACATCTTCTGCCATAGGTGCTCTCCCTTATAAATCACGAGGAAGCAGCTAGCTTCCCATTTTTATCATTAGTGATGATTAACACACACACACACACACACACACACACACACACACACACTCCTCACAAAAAGGGAGTTGCTTTCACTGAGAATTGCATTAGAGTGCATACTCCTTTGTCAAAACCACTTTGTAGATTTTATTAACTCAACAAGCTGAGCACAAATACTACGCTTATTATAGAGAGCAGATCACACACAAGTGCCGTCAATAAGCCACATCACTCAGCAAACAAATTCATTACTATCAATTACTTGGAGAATTACACTCTTTTACTTCCGCTAAGTACCTAAATGTCTAATTTGATAGAGTGGGGAGGGGATGGGTGAGAGTTTTGTATAATATTCCAGATTGTTACTTTGGAAATCAGAGTGACAGATCAAAGAGGTGAGTATGAGGATTGTAGACATGTGCCTCAGATTGAAAATGCACAGACAACTGACACAAAGCTTCCCCTGCTTGGCCTCCCTCCCTCCCCTCTTTCCCCTCTTTCCCTTTCTCCCTCGCTTTCATTCTTCCTTTTTGCTCTCTCTCTCTGGTCTTCTTTCCTTCCCTCTCTCTTCCTTCTTTGCTCCCCATATTTCCATGAAATTGAATTTCTCCAAAAGGCAGTGAATGCTGGAGTCTCAGGCTTGGACTTCAGGAAGAAATGTCATCATGGCTCCATGATGAGAACTTACAGGCCGATGCGCTCAGGAAGAAACAATGCTGGCCCTTGCCTGCACGAGGCAGGAAAGGACAGGAAGCAGTGATTCTCAGCGTTTTGTACTGAGCAGAGGCCTGTGAGTGGAACCATAGTGAGACTGAAGGGCCCTCGGGGGCTCTTGCCTCACCTTCTCCCCCAGGAGGAGGGGCAGAGCACACAGAGGGTCATGCCCAGGCTGGAGAGCAGAGCAGAAAGGCTGCATTTTTAGATCTAGCCAGGCAAGGAATTTCACAGAAGTAAGACACACTCTGCCGCTGCTGCTTAAATGTGTGCTTCCTTTGCTACCCGAAACTGTCCACAGGGCTCTGTTCCAAGCACATAATTGGGAAAGGAGAATAAAAAAAGTGACAGCCATGTGCTCTGATTTGCCCAAAAAACGCTCTGTGTGCTGCATACCTGGCACCAGGTGTGAAGGTATCCCAACTTGTAACTGAGACTTGAGACCACCTGGGCACTCACTTTCCTGGGAGTAGGGACTGCAGTCTCTTGGCCATCATTAATTGGTTTCTCTAGCACACTCACAGAGACACGAACACATATACACAGACACACACACACAGACACACACACACACACACACACACACACACACGGATACAGACATGCATACACATATACACACAAACACAGGTATACACAAACACACACATACACATACAAACAAGCATGCAAACATGCACACACAGAGACAGTCATACACACAGAGAGATAGACACAGATACAGAAATGGAGAGAGAGATACAAAGAGAGAAGGACATACACATGAAACATACATGCACACATTCCCTCACAGACATGCCCACAGGGCTCACTACTCCACCCCACCCCACCCACACACATTTCCTTGGCCTTGCCTGAGTAAATAAAGTCACTAGAACCCAGAAACTCCATCCTCTAATTTTCCTCCCTCTCTTTGAATGCTGGGGTGTGCCACTTACTGTTTCATGTTTTGCTATTTTGACTTAGCCATGCCCAAACTGTCCTTGAGGAAGCAGTCACTGTGCTGCAAGACCAGGATACATGCTGTGCTTTGGCAAACCTTGGAGAAGTAAAAACACTGTACCCACATGCAAATCATTAAGAGAAAGTCAAAAGAATGGTGCACATGGGCGTCTAAGAAAGGACCGCTATCAGTGATACACATGGACATCCAGAGGAGGACCCCTATCAATGGTGCACATGGACATCCAGAGGAGGACCGCTATCAGTGGTGCACATGGACACCCAGGGAGGACCGCTATCAGTGATGCACATGGACACCCAGGGGAGGACCGCTATTAGTGGTGCACATGGACACTCAGGGGAGGATCGCTATCAGTGATGCACATGGACACCCAGGGAGGACCGCTATCAATGGTGCACATGGACACCCACAGGAGGACCTGGGAGTAAACGTTTCATACCTGAAAGTTGAGACCACCGACCTCTTCCCTGGGAAAGTGGAGGGCAGTACAGTATGTCTGGGCAGAGTTTTAAACGATGGGGAATTCTCCAGGTTGGGAATAAGGTGAAGGCTAGAATGGGTAGAGTGAGATGGGAGGATAAGTCCTGGGAGAACTTGGCCAGGTCAAGAGAAGGCCCATATCTACAGTAGGGAAGAGGCCTGGCAGCAAAGAGGATGGAAGGTCTTAAAACTCAGGACCCAAGAGCCCCAAAAAGCACTACAGTGTTTGAGTGTTATGGGGAGCCACTGGACATGATAAAGTGGCGTAGAAGCTGGCTTCATTGCTCTGTTTTGTTATAGAAATGTAGTCTCAAAGTAAAGATCATAACCAGAAATAAAGAAAATATAGATCTGCTTGAGCAGAGTTGAAGGATATGTCCTCGTATTGCAGACAAAAGTAATTACAAAAATGTAGGTTGATATGAAGGGTCACAGAGTCTCAGAGATAAGAGGCCCAAAGGCTAGGGCCAACTGAAATCTCTTCTCTTGACCCTCCTTGATTAGTTTGGATTTTCTGGCCACATTTGCAGCATGCCTCAAAACACAAAAATGCAGAAGAGCCAGCCTATCTGTGAGGTCCCTGCACAGCTCAGTGAGCACCCAGCAGCCACAGCCCAGGCCTCCCTGTTAATGCTCGGAGACGCTGCCCCCACCGTTCCAATCCTTCCCTACTCCCGGTTCCTCTCCTCTTCAGCAGGGTCCCTCTCCACTCTCTGTGTCTCCCTTGCCCTCCTGTATTAATTGCTGAGGTTCCAAGCCCTGGGAAGCTGTGGTTAACAAAAGCTTAGCCCCTTTTACAGGAGGAGTAATGAAAAAAGGAGAGATTTTTGTTTTTGAAGCAGATGAAAGAAAGCCCAAGGAAATGTGTGTTTGACCCCCCAACATGCTTCTTCAAGCTTCCTTCTGCACTTCTTAAAGGCACCTCCAAAGAAAGGCTTTATGAATGCAAAATGAAGTCAGTGCCTGTGTCTGCTCCAGAAGAAAGGAAGGCAGGGCTTTTATATACAATGTTTCCTTTATGGCTCACGCTGATCCCAGTGCCCAGTGCTGCAGCTCAACTTCAGAGGTCTTCCTGACCTTCTCAAGGTCACTCCACTCTGCAGGCCCCCTGTGCCTCTCCCGGGGACCAGCAGCGATGCTGAAAGGGCCAGGTTTTGTTTTCTGTTTCTTCTCTGTCATAGTGGAGTCCTTGCCCAGGGGCAGAAACACCTGAAGTTCCCAGCAGGGCAGTCCCAGTAGGTGTCTGTAGGAACTTCTGCAACACTTCATGGAGGGAAGAGAACTCGAAGGCTGTCTAACCAACCTCATCTCGCCTACCTCATATACCTGGGAAAGAAGTGGCCAGCCAGAGAAGCATGCATGAGAACTCAGTGTGGACAGGTCAGTAGTCACTCTCAGCCTCCATGACACAAGGCCCTCCTTTCTTTTCAAGTGGCATTTGCTGCTAGCTCTCAGTTGTGTTCCAAGTTAGTATTCAGCCATACACCTCGCTGTTAGCGGCTTCCAGACAAAAGTGATTTCTGTCATAGCTTGCTTGTCTCCAGTTGGTAGAGACGATGCCCCTCCCTTGGATGCCCTGACAGTTTTGGAGGGTACAGAATAATGTCTCAGTCACTCCTGTCTGCTAGCTTTCCTGGCTGGCCCTGTTTTGCACATGAGTGGTACCTGTCACATCCCTCCCCCGCCCCAAACCCAGTTTCTGAGTACAACAGAGGGACCTGCTTTGGGACCATACTTCTGTGCTCTCATTGGAGCAAACTGTCTACAAACAGACTTGCCTTCCCACCCTTAACAAAGAAAGACCTGGCTATTTAGGCTGATATGTGCTGTCTGAGAAGCAGGAGGGATTTATTAGAGGCTGAAAAAAATAGTTACTAAAAAAACGTGTGCTCCAGTTAAAATCTTTCTGTGCCCAAAGCCTGGAATAAACACATTTCCTATGGACACCCAGGTTTCTCATCTGTAAAATGGAAACAATGTTATTTTATATCTCATGTAATTTATAACAGCCTACCAATAAATGTTCAATATCTAGCAATTTTATTTTTCCATAGGGAGAGGGACAAAATTCAAATTTTACCAGGGATGATCTATATCTATCTATCTGTATACATGTATGCATGTATATAATATTTTTATTACTCTTTCAAAAATTTCATACAGAGAATGGCCAACCTACCAGAGACCAAAGCATGGCCCATCTGCCAGAGACCAGAGCATGGCTAACCTCCCAGAGGCCAGAGCATGGCCAACCTGCCAGAGAGCACATCCTTAAAGAAAATTGACTCTCCCTTACCTTGCCATCACCAGCTGTCAATAGCTCTTCAGCTAGTGGTGAGGACTGATGATTGCCCTGCCCTCATGCTAGAATGTTCACCGCTTGGTCTTGTGCAGACAACCACAACTGTTGTGATTTCATGAGTCATCCCATCATGTCCAGAAGACAGTGTCTTTACCCAGGTTCTTCCTGACCTCTGGCTCTTACAAACTTTCTGCCCCACCTTTCCTGATGTTCTCAACAGGAATGAGTTTAACAACTTCAGGCATATAAATGTTACGTTTTTCAAGGCCCTGCCTAAACCCACTATCTTCTGGAAGCTTCACCCACCATAGTGCTTCTCTTCACAGAGTTAATTGTCCTCCTTAGAAATTCCGGAATTTCACAATCACTTCACACAAAGTGCTTACCACTTTCTCATGCATATGAGCATCTTATAGACAGGATAGGGGCTTGCTCATTTCAGTAAATATTTAGCAAAGGTGAACAAAAGGAAGATAGAGGTTTTTGTCTCCCTCCTGTAGTAGAAAAGAGTATTTCTAGGAGCCTGCTAGCCATTCTGGTGTGAGCCATCTCATTCTATGTCCAAGGAACACAGAGTGACCTAATGATTGATGACTGGCTTTTAGTTTAGGGTAGGCCTGGAAATGCCCATTAAGGGGGGCATTGAGGCATTGCACATTAATCCTAAACATTTCCCCTTAAACCCAAATGAAATAACTAACTGTTGCATAATTCAATAAGAAACCTAGGCTGGGGGCCACTCTCCTTTTGGAGTAACCAGTGAGTAAGTACCATCCATGAAACTATTAAGTTAATTTAAAATCCTGACAATTTAGTGGCGCTCTGGCAAGATAAGACCCATTTATTAAAAGGCACAGTTCATTAACCCAGATGCTGCTGGCATGTTTGCTGGGAGAAAGGGGCGGGTCTAAACCTCATCAGAAGTCATCCTCTCTCCCTGCCCAGGAGCCAATTCAGTCCGGTATAACTGAGAAGTTCAAATTCCTGTGTTAATAAATGTCCCAGGAAGCGTTTCTGTGCACAGGATTTCTATTCCACAACCACCGTGCCCTGATCCTGGAAGATAACTGCACAGTATGGGAGTTAAGGCTGCGAGAGTGATGAAGCTGAGCTGAGAGCTGAGGGGGTTCTCAAAATTCTTTCCATCCTCCAACCCCACGGCCACTCTTCTTCCCGCACAGTGCCTCTTCTTGGCTGCCCTACCAATCTATGAGACTTCCCACACATACTTTATGCATCTCACTTCTGTCTTCAGTTACTGGACCACAAACTGGGCACTGCTAGGAAGCATTCCACAAGTGTACCATGGCGATGTCTTCCTAGGCACTGCATTAAGCTGTAGCATACCGACTGATGAGTAGAGGATGACACAAGATCTCAGGGCTGTCTTTAAACACCTCTCACCCTCTCACACATACTTTGGCCACATGACAAACCTGCTTGGAATAAAAACACTAACAATGAGATACACTGAGCTGCTGAGCTCTCTCTCTCTCTCTCTCTCTCTCTCTCTCTCTCTCTCTCTCTCACACACACACACACACACACACACACACACACACACAATCCAGTTGTAAGACTCCTCTAGAAACCCAGAGGCCACCCAAGCAAATGGTTAGGGGGGGTTCCCAGCCTGTCTGGGATAAGAAAAAAAAATGATAGAAAACCAGTTCCAGCAGGAATGGCAGATTTGAGAGTTCGATCACTTAAAACATAAAATTCTATTTTATCTCATTAACAATAGAAAGTGAACTTCTCAACATGCAAAACTGCTTTAATAAACTTGAAAACAGAATCTACTGGAACCAAGTAACAACTAATGTTTGTCTGGGGACAGGGTCTTTATTTGGAGTTGCAGGGTTTGTGTCAGGGGTGGGGCTATCTTTGGAGCCACAGGATACAGAGTTAGTTATGCAAATACATCTGTGCATCTTCCTGGTGCATGCTGGGAGTCAAGAAAGAGCTTTGATCTGATTCTACAAGAGGCACTAAGTAAGGTTTCCCAGGTGGGAAGATATTTGTTTGCATAAATTAGTTCATTTAATTCTCATACTGGCCTAAGGAGAGAAAGATCTCTGGCCACTGTGAACATATACAACCAGAGGATGAAGCCTGAGGAACTGCTTTTCCCTACACAGAAGAGAAGTATGTTTTCTGCTTTAGAAGGCTCACTCTAGCTCTCACAGACACCACTTTCCAGAAACAAAGCATGCATGCCATGATGGAGGGGAGTGCTCTTTTATTCATAACTTCTGACAGTATGGAACCGCCACCCCTATCCCTATAAACCAGGCACTACGTTGTTCTTAAAGGTAGGAAGATGATGGAAGCAATTCCCTTCCCTCCTGGATGGAGTTGGAAGAATCAACAATACAGCCAAACAAATATACCAGACAATTTCAGAAAGCAACAGGAAGTAACAATGGAAGACATGGTAGAAAAAGGCTTCAACTTCTTCCTTTTCACTTGAGACATTTTTACAAGATTCCAGCCTATAGGCACACACAAGAGGAATACAAATCAAACATTTACTGCTAATAAACAATGAAGAAATTTATTTTAAAACAATTCCTTGGTACACATATAATTTTACCATTTAATGAAGATGAAAGCTGATTTGCATAGTAATGAGATGGATTTGCTTGTTTATTTTTACACAAAGAATTAAATCTTGGCTGATTATTTTATACTGCAGAACAGACAGCATCTTCAACATGTTTCCGAATAGCTTAATATTTTGATTTCCTAATGGTCAATTTGCTGGGTATGCTGTGTTTCATAAACACAGGGTGCCAAACTGCAGAGGTATACTTAGGGCCATTTCAGAAATAGTTGGAGATTCTGTCCTAATCCCTAAGCCAAACTTCATTTAATGATTTGTGTGTGTGTGTCTGTCTGTGTGAGACTTTAGTCAGTGACTCAAACAGCAATTTTATTAAAACTAAACATTCTCACAAATATAATCCATGCTTATATGCTGAGAAATGATGGTAGAAATATATTAAAAATCTGTTTTTCTGTAATTAAATCATGATGTTTTCATAAAAGCAGAATGCTTGGTGTGTGTAGTAGAAATACCTCAACTCACAGCAGACATTAGTCTCAAATCTGTTCTGAGATGTTTCATTCAGCCTTACATGCTACTGCTGCCTGGAGTAGAATGTGCAGAGCAAAGCGTAGATATGGGCTCAGGACCAGGTCTGCACTGAAGCTGTGTGATGCAATGGGGACTGGCCCTTTCAGGATTCATGACTCCTGTGATTTGAATTAAACTCCATTAACTCAGTTCTGGAACCCCACAGTACAAGAAACAGGCAAAAGAGATAAATCTGTGCTCTGAATGGCAGAAAGCAGCCAGCACAGGAGGCTATGGCTGTCAGGGAGATCCAGGCAGAGTCAATAAATGAAATGGCTTCAGAGTAGGAACTAAAGTAGCAAAATTTAGGAAACAGGAGGGACCAGTTTCTTGAGCAAAATCATGGAGAAATATGTGATAGTCTCTAAGAGGTAAGAGAAGGAAAATAAAATAAAATAAAAATAAAAATAAAAAAACAAAGAAACTTGCAAGCTTTGGGACCACAGAGCAGGAACAGGATTTCACTGTAAGAACTGGGTGGGCTGGGTGGTGGTGGCACACACCTTTAATCCCAGCACTTGAGAGGCAGAGCCAGGGGGATCTCTGTGAGTTCAAGGCCAGCCTGTTCTACAGAGCAAGTTTCAGGACAGACTCCAAAGTTTCACAGAGAAACCCTGTCTCCAAATACAAAAACAAACAAAAAGAACCGGGTGGCACAATCTGCTTTATGGCTGGACAATATTATGCTGCTGTCCTTGACTGTAGGGACATGAGGTAAAGAGTGAGAAGAAAATGTGAAACCTACAAAATCCAATGGAAGACTACTGCACTAGTTCAGGCAAAATCCCATGCTACCCCAGGTGAAGAAGGTCTTTGAGTGAGAGGATGAGAATAAATACAGACAAAAGTATATTTGTGACAGATTATGCAAGAAATGTTCATGTCTTTTTCGTTAAAGATAAAGAAAATGGAGAAAGAAGAATAATTATTAGGTTTTGAGCTCGAGCAAGATGTTTAGAAGGAGAAATTAGAGAGGACTCAGAAGACTAACAATGATGGGTACAAGGTGGTAGAACAGCAAGTTTCATTCTGGACATATTTTTAATGAAATGGTAGTGTAATATAGTCTAAGACAGAAAATCCATTTAATTAATAGCAAAAAAAAAAAAAAAAAAGGTTGGCGCCTTTTTAGTTGGTGGATACCAGATTCTATTGATCTGAACTTTTTCTGGAAGGATCTGGCAATTTCCCCTGCCTTTGAATGAATAATGTCCAACAAGTTCTTCTTATACCTCAACAAGAAAATTTTCAGCTATGAGTACTTTCTCCAGCTTAAGTCTCACACAGAAGGTAGTGGGTCCACAAGAGAACATGGATCGTGGCCACTTTTCCCGAGACAGAGATGGACTTCAATTACCTTTATTAAATTTACACCCTGCTGTTTTTGCTTTCATGCATTTTGCTGAATGAATAACTTATTTCAATGGTGAGTCACTGTGTGATTCTAAGAATGGTGTTTTGAAGAAATCTTAAATGGTAATTAACCAAGCATGCATAGTGCCAACAATGTATGGCATGAAGTAAAGGGAATGCAACCAGGTTTGAGCTTGCACAGGAACAGCAGCCGAGCCTCTGCTTGATGCAGATAGTGATTTCAAAATGCCAGCCGTCATGAGTTCATCCCAGCTTCAAACAAATAGCAACTTTAAAAATGTGGGTAAAAGAAGCAGATGAAATGACATTTTATTTGAGATGTTTTTATAGATCTGGACTGCACACACAAGACCCTGTCTGGAGGCATGAATCTGGCCACCACCAGTATGTCAAGGCTACTAGGAACCAAAAGAGTGGATGAGAACTGCCAGAAGAGTGAATTGGTCCAGGAAAAGCCTGAGAACCAAGCTGGATGCAGAGACTGGACTGAGGGCAAGAAGGCAAGAAAAGATTGAGAAAGAAGTGATTGAGAAGTAGGAAGGAAGTCAGCAGAGTGTGGTGTCAGGGAGGCCAAGAGGGGAATTTTCACAGAAGGAAGAATGGGTCATCCATGTCAAGTGCTCCTGAGAGGTAGGCTGGAAATTGACCACATTGTTTGACAATAAAACTGTCGCCAGTGACTCTGATGTGCTCAGTTGTTGTGAAGTGTCGTGGCCCAGTGCCAAACTGGAGAGTTGAGCTGTAAGAGTTGAAAAGTCAAGATAATAAATAGAGATCATTTTTGGAGCTACTTCACTGGGACGGGGAGCAGACAGATGTGTCTGTGGCTGAAGGGGGCTATGAGGTCGTGAGAGGTTGCTGGTGTTACAGTTGTTTTAAAGATGGAGAGACAAGCGGGTCTGCGTACTGATGGAAATGATTCAGTGGAGAGGGGAAAAGCAATGTTGTTGAAGAAAAAAAAAAGAAGGTAATTGAGGGATTGAACTCCGTGAGGGGAGAGAGAGCATGGGCTCCAGAACATAAATTGAGGACCCGAACTCTAAAATGAGAAAGGGATATTTTTCCCATTACAACCAGAGTGCCTTATAGGTTCCCAAATGAGAAATAGGTATTGGGAGATGTGGGGGCCAGGAGATGAGTCAACTCCCAATTGCTTCTATTTCCTCAATGAAATAGGAACTACTCACCTCAAATGGGAAAAAGAAAATTTTGAGAAGGTTATAAAGATTTTGAGGAAAAGAGGGAAGACAGAATGAGGATTCTTAAGAAAAAAAAAAATACATACCTGCTAGGAATGCACTGTAGGAGGCCTTGGCAGTTGAAAATGCCTATCGACAACATACTACTTTGGACTTAAAGTGACACTGGACTACATCTCTCGCTCTTTTTTTTCCTCCCAGCAATGTCCAGCTCTACAGTGACAGGCAGAGAAAGTGTCTAAGTGGTTTTAGTCTGTCTTGAGGTCCAGAGAGTGTGAAGAAGTTCTCATGGGAGGAGAGAGAATGGGGGAGTGGAGAAAGTTGCTGGACTGGACTAGGATATGTGCACCCATAAGCCATGTTCCTCCACAGAGAACGACAATCTAGGTGGTTTAGCAACCTCAGAAACGAGAAGAAACAGTAATGGGATACTAGGCTTTTCCTTTTCTGCAGTCTAAGCTTTACTTGGAATTAAATGAGTTTTCACCTTCTTTAGTCCCCAAAGCCTAATGAAAAGCAGCTGCTTGCCATCCATGTGGAGAAACCTTTAATTGTGAACTTACATTAAGCCACCCCTTAAATTTCTCTCTTCTGATGAACAGCCCTATTTCCTGTGACAGTTCTCACAGGCCCTATAATATGGCCCTTTGATCATTTCCAGTGAGTACTTTGGGGTACTATAGAAAGTGCCATAAAAGTTTAATGGGGAGTCTTATAAGGCTCAATAGTACTAATATGGCCAGAGGATATCCCACCTTGCCTATATTTTTCACCTTGGGTTATATGCTTTGTTTTAATGAATACTTTTTTTTTTGATAGACATCAGCATTCTATGGCCAGCTTCTTCTTGTTCCTGGTTGTTCCTGATGAATTTTCCATCCAATCTGAGCAGGTACTTGCATCTAGCTTGCCCCTGCCCTTGTCGCTAGGGCAGTACTTCTGTAGCGGCCTTTGTTACAGCCCCACTTCTATGGGCAGCTCCACAGCAGCCTGTGCTCACTTAAGTTTCTCATTTCTTCAACCATTGCTTGGCTGTTCCTCTCACAATACTCCATTTAGCCACTGGGCCACAAGAACCATTCAGTTCTATTTCCAAGTCTATCTCTGCCGGGAAGAAGACATGATCTCTATTGACCACTTTCTCCTAAACACCTCACTACAAGCTACTGATGCTCTAGATATACAACTCAGCTTTGTAAGAGAGATCATGATTGATAAATGCAGATCCTCCATTCTCCTATTTGGAGGCATGACTTATAATATCCACGGTGTTGTTCTGTGCTCTGTACATATAACACACTCTGTGAAGCCTCATGCCCCAACCCTTCCAGGTCAATAAGACCTTCTGCCCAGTTCCTGCCAATCATCCAGGAAATATCTGAGAGTAACTCCCAGCTCACAAGAACCTCACGTGTGGATAATGTTGATGATAACCAACAGTCTCTCAGATATCACACTTGTCATCATCACTGCTTAGCTCTTCCTGAGGAGGGCACCTGCTTTCAAAAATACCTCATAGCCAAGGTCCTAATGCAAACAGTGATGAGGATTACTCTGTGGAGTAAAGAATGTTTCTGATGGGAATTAGTTCCAATTGTCCCAATCAGAATCTCCCATGCAAACTTGTATTGACCTTGGAAAAGAGAGGCACACTGGTGGACATTAAAGACATCTGATGAAAGATGATGAGAGAAGTAACCACTCATGATGCATCATTGTATCAGACAGGAAACGCAGTGTTTCTATGTACTGAAAACCTACTGCATATCAAACACATGTTACATTATTCACCCTCGTAACAGTATTGAGAAATGGCCCCACTCACTGAGGTGAGATAGCTTACAGGGTCTCATTCTTAGCAGAAACCCTGTTTTCAATCCTCATGGTTTTTAATATCTACATTAAAATATATAGTATTTTTATAGTGTAGTATATTTAATGTGTAAATTGAAAATACTGTATATTTTTATTATTAACACTATTCCAAACATGCACATGATATATTTTAATCA
This sequence comes from Peromyscus leucopus, assembly GCF_004664715.2. Classification (NCBI taxonomy): domain Eukaryota; kingdom Metazoa; phylum Chordata; class Mammalia; order Rodentia; family Cricetidae; genus Peromyscus; species Peromyscus leucopus. The sequence continues at coordinate 42,089,989 of NC_051069.1, read as the reverse complement.
TAGTCATCCTTATTTTTTCCCTCCAACTCCTCTGAGACTTACTCAAGTCCCCTCCCTACTTTTTTTATTTGTTTTGTTTTGAGACAAAGTTCCTCTGTGTAATAGTCCTGGCTATCCTGGAACTTGCTTAGTAGACCAGGCTGGCCTCGAACTCATCGAGATCCACCTGCTTCTGCCTCCCAAGTGCTGAGGTTAAAGGTGTGCACCACCACCACCACCACCCAGGTACCCTCTCTCTTCTTTACATCATAAAAAAAGAAAAAAGAAAAAAAAAAAAAACCACTGAGTACACTTAATGCTGTCCATATGTGTGGCTGTGGGACTATGCCCCTAAAGATAGCTAACTCTGTGTCCCCTCGTGGCTAGCAGCTGTCAATAGCTCCTACACTAGGGGTAGGGGCTCAGCAAGGTGGGGGCTCATCAAAGCTCATGTTTTCATCAAGGAACAGAAGAAGAAACACTGCAGTAACTCATCCTGGACAAACCCACCTCCTCTTTAGGTGCAGAAGATATCTGATGGGATTACACGTCCAGTGTCAACAAGCTTGGAGCTCCTCCTCGAGTGCACAGCAGTGGGCGATGCTAATTCTCTGCCTCTGTGCTCTGCCTTTCTGTCTGCCCACCTCTTTTTTTCTTTTCTTTCATTCCTTTTTTCTTCATGTATGTTCATGTGTGCTGTGTTTTTTCACAGATTGCACACACATGCACGTGTGAGCTGGTTTGTGGTGTGTGTGTGTGTGTGTGTGTGTGTGTGTGTGTGTGTGTGTTGCATGTACTTGTGTGTGTATGCATGTGAAAGCCTGGGATTAATGTCAGAAATCTTCCGCCATAGCTTTTCCACCTTATTTATTAAGTCAGGTTTTTTTAATCAAACCTAGAGCACATGGATGTGGCTAGCCAGCTTGCACTGTGTCTTTTCTCCTTTCTGATGCTGGAATTACAGGTGAGTATTTATGTGGGCTATGGGGATCTGAGTTCAGGTCCTCTTGCTTGTAGGGCAGGTGGTTTAGCCATTGAGCCTTCTTCCCAGGTCACATTCCTGCCCTCCTTCCTCTTTTTCTCCCTCCCTTCCTTTCGTCTTATTTCTCACCACCTTCTCCTTTCTTCTCTATTTCTGTACAGGGAAGGAGGTCAATTAGGGAGGTTTAGCATCAGGACCCAGAAACTCAGAAGGCCAAAGTTAGGACGAGAGCGAAAAGAAGAAAACTGGTTTCACCCAAAGCTCAAGGGAGAGAGACTAAATAACAGAGAATACATGTCCTAGATTTTCTGAAGCCTTGCTCAGTGCAGGTACTGCGTACCACGTCTGCATGGGCAAACCTCCAACTGCTAGAACTCAGGGGCCACCCTGCATTTCAGTACATACAGTTGCTCTGTACAAATGGAAGCTTCTGCTGTCCATCCCCTGTGACCACACTCAGAACTCAGGAGGAGGAAATGTGGTCCACATCCAGGGTGCACCAACATGTCTGCATGTATTCTGGAATGTGACCATCTGAGTCACCATGTTTTGGGAAAGCCAAGCTGAGAGAGAATTCCGTAATCACTCCAGGTCACACAGGAAGTGGTAGAATGTGCATGCAAATCAAGGGCTCTGCGGTGGTAAAGCCAGTGCTTCTGTTCGGAATTTCCAACAGAGATGGGAAAGCCCTTGTCCTTGCTTCAGCTCTGCTGGGATTTCACAGTTCAGAAAGTGAGTCAGGGCCTCAGTGTAAGAAAGACTCTGTACTAAGACCTCTTCATGAAGGCTAGTGGGACCAGAAACTGGCCAGGAATCTTCAGAAAAGCTGATGAGAAGAATTGGCAGTTTTCCCACCCCATGAGACTGCGAGTGTTATGGAGACTGTGTGCTTTTTTGTGCTGTTTGGAGGATGGACAGGATCGATAAATTTCTTCCTCCTTCCTATCACACTATGAGACCACCAGTGAGGACAGTTGGGGCCCATGGTATGGCTTCTATTAGGAAAACCTCATAAAAATCATGTATATGTACTACTTCAAAATGATTGAACATCAGCAATCTCTTGTGGGCCCATCTGATGCTGTTCTTATGATCTCCAGGTTCTCTGGTCTGTTCCCAAAAGAGGCTATGTCTGTCACTGCATGTTAATTTATATGTGGGAGCAGAAGCCACCTCAGTGGAAGCCAGGTTCTAAAGGGGAAGGTTCCAAGAATCTTACACTGTCCCTCTCTCCTTTACTGGTTTTTATGTGGATGTTAAGGATGAGAACAAGAGCTGTGACTAGGAGAGTGAAGGACAGTGTCCAAGAACTTGAATGGAAGTGGTACTGCGTGGGAAATGAAGAGCAGAGGGTGGCAGCCATGTTTCTATGTCTCAAATTCTATCCATCCTTTAGTTCCTATATGAACTAAGCTTTTATCCTCTTCAGTGTTCTCATCTTAAAATGCTGTTAAACTGAGGAGAGATAACACATTTAGAGCAACTGGGATTGCACCTAGACCCCACAACACGGTCAGCAAACAGAAAAGACTGCTATCATCAGCCGCAATCTCATTCAGATTGCAAGGTCTTGGAGACAGTGCAGGAAAGCGTCCAGCTTTTGACATTCAGAAAAATCCTCTACCACCCTAGCTAGCCAACTGAGGAGGCACAAGAAGTTCAAAGGGAGGATGCTTGCATCTCCATAGGGGTCACTGGAGAGAACATTCTGGAAGAAAACTAAAAGGCCTCCTTTCTAGAAGACCAGGGTCCTTTGGGCCGCGAGCTTGGATTGGAGAGTCTAGGGTCCCTGTACTCCTCTGGCCTTGACGGAAGCCAGTGTCTCCCCTTCTAAGTGTGCCTGTGCCACTTTGCTTCTGAAGCACACATTATTTCCAAGGGCTCCGGAATTTACAGTAGTTTTATTGTAATTTGGTCTCCAATCTTTGGGTCCTAAAAAATAAAATTACTTTTATGTGGAAGCTCAAGGCATTTTAAAGCTCTTTATTTAGACATTCAGGGGATTACTGTGGAAGGGAAGGGAAAGGGCCCTGCAGACCTCACTTTCCATAGGAATGTTGCTTTTCTAACTGGCCAAGGGGCCTGGAGTCCCTCTGTTTCCCTGGGTCTCGCTTTCCACCAAGTAAAATAAGTGAATCGGTAGTGCGGGAATTTCCAGTTATCTGGTTTAAGGAAACAATCATAAAACTGCAAGAAGACCATAATAATGCAGATGTTCACAGAAATATTATTTATGGTAGCAAATATTAGAACAACATAAATGTCCAAACATGGGGTGAGAGTATTGTATATCTACTTGATGTAATATAATGAAACCAATTAAAATGATATTCACTAATACTATGTAACGACATGGAAAATTGCTTCTGATCTATTCTTAAAAAGAAAAAATGAGATATAAATGATATGATTATAAGGATATAATAAAAGCCGTGGCAGAGAATAAGAAAAAAAGTGGGAAAAAATACATTAAATGTAATTGTGCATGAGTGACTTTAAATCTTTTTAAAGCTACTTTTGTGTGGCTCCCAAATTATATTTAATAAGGATACATTACTTAAACTAAACAAAATACATCAATAATCATCAGCTGCAAGTGTTGGGTTAAATGTTTTTCAAAGCCCTTTGGTTTTCAAATCCAACCACAGTCATGAAGACTTAAAGAGACAATAGATCTGTTAAGCCCTTTCAAATGTAGACAGCCATGCATGATGCTAGGGTCTTATTGTTATTAACTGAGTACCAAGCAAGAACTAACATGAATCCGCTAATAAAGAAAAGGGTCCAGACAAGAAAGGCCACAGATACAATAAGCACTCTCTGTTAGAGCTCCCTTTGGCCAGAATATTCTCCATGCAACCTTTGGAAGAATGGATTTTACACAGCTTTTTGACATGCAGTCCTCTCTGCCCTTTGTACTGACATAATTGTCAAGCAGATTTTATTGCATTCTCAAGCAAAGGGCAGAACAGATGGCCAGAGCCCAGCTTGGGGACTGGTGTCTACTTAGAGCATCCGTGATGCTTTGCAGGGAAGAGACAAGATGTATGGCTTCCTTGTAAGGAATGGGGCTAGATAAAAGAACCAAAAGGGGAAAAGAGTGCTCTAAAGATGCTTTTCCTCTCAACCAAGGACTCCCATCTGTTTATCACATTGTCAAAGTAAGCTTGAACACCATGAGAAACATACCTAGGAGTAGGTTTGGTCAAACCATAGGTGTCTTGTTATAATTTATACAGCACAGGAACAGCTGCTGGGTTACAGTGGCTGAGGACAAGTGGCCCCTAGTACCCATGTATTAAAGGGATAGTTGTCAGCCTATAGTTGTATTGGGAGGATTTGGCACTTTAAGAGTTGAGCCAAGTGGAAGAAGTTGAACCATCAAAGGTGTGTCCTTGAAGGAGACTTTGAGACTCTGGCCCATTTCTCTCCTTCCTTTACTTCCTGGCTGCCATGGTCTTCTGCTTGCCACAGGTCCAAAAGCAGCGGAGCAAGGTGACCACATACTAAAATCTCCAAAAGTATGAACCAAATAAATCTTTCTTCTTTTACAGTTGATCTGCCCAGGCACTTGTAACAGTTAACGGGGCACTGAATAACAAACACAGTTCACATTTCGTCTGAAATGTATCACCTTACTCAGCAGTGAAGTTCACATTTCATGTGAAGTAGATTTACCTTACTCACTCCCATACAAACCTGAAGAAGTGGCCAAAACAAAATGAAGTTTCACAGAATTGAATGCTAGACTTCAGTTCAGGAGATGTAGGTTGGCCCTTGGCCTTGAAATACAGAATAACACAGACTTGAACTGCATACATATCTCTTTGAGTTTGTTTCTTCACATGTAAAGTACTATGAACATATTCTGGAAGATTATTTCAAAAAATTAAATGACATAATAGATGAAGTATCTGGTCCCTAAGAGGACCTAATGGGTCATAAAAATAATATAAAACAAAACAAAACATCAAGTACTTGGTTCCAGAAGTCTAGGCCTCATTGGCCTGAAGCAAGGAATATTATAAGGTTGTCAAAAATTAATTTAAAATACATTTTATATTTGTCCCATTCATTTCTGTTTGGTTTTGTTAGAGCCCTGTGCTCTAGAGTATATCACTTGACAGGACAAGGACAAGTACAGAGTACAGATAGTCAAGGAGAGGAGCTAGGCTTGAGTCATTGCCATGGCTCTTGGAAAGACTCATAGATAAGCAAAAACTCATAGGATTTATAAGTCAGGGGACATAAAAAATATGGAGCCCCCAAAATACAAGAAATGAGGCTCAAAGAGGTGAAGTTGCTGGGCACAGTTGTGTTAAATCAGTGTTTATCAGCCCTAAATTTATGTCCATCTTTTGCAAGAGCTAGAAAGCCATGCCATGATCCATTCTAGCCAGTAATCCTGGAACTTCTCTCAGCTTGTGGCTTGAGCCCCAGGATTCCAAAGAAATCAAGAGTGCAAAGTTCATTTTCCTAGAACTTTAAGCTACTAAGCATTTTTAAAAAGATAAAAATAAGCAACCCCAAAGCAAACGGGTTGGCATCTGGTACTGAGGATAGGAAGTAGACTACAGAAGAGCAGAGGAAATCACCCAGACTTTATCAACTCCACCAGCCATTCCCCTGTGGGCAGCGTGGAGACACTGGCCACTTCCCCCTTTACAGTTTGAACTAAAAGGAGCATTACAGAGGTGAATTAACATTTAAAAAGAATGTAAAAACTCAGAGCTGTTCTAATGATGATTAATGGAGAGCTATAAGGGGGCCATGACCTGCCAGTGTCATTAAATGGATTGGCAGGTTTCTGAGCATTAATTATAAATAGCCACAGGAGTTCTCCTGTTTAACACAATGATGATAAATCCAAGTCTCTGAGAAGAAGAAGAAAGCAAAATGGGGAAAAGTTGGCATGTGTCTGCCTGTGTGTTGTGGGGAACAAGATAGTGCACAAGCAGAAGGAAGGAGATAAATGATAAATTAGACCCCGCCAGTCAATCACATTTTCTAAATGTTTTATGTCCCAAAAGCTATAAAAGCAATATTCCTCTCTGCCCTTATTGGAACCATTTCTGTTCAGCAATCACATCAGTTTCCTTGGGGATTTCAACTGAAATGTGCTTTGCCTTTTCTTTTTTATATTTACTCTCCAGCTTGTGACCAAGGAAGGGGTAGAGTCTGCATACAAATAGGCGGGAAAGAGAGACCCAAAGACCAAGTGAGTGTTGGGCATGTGAAGCCCTACCTGGCAGAGACTGGTGGAAAGGGGTATTTAGAGGAATCCTTGGCCCCTGTGGCTGCCACCACGGCAAAGCAGACTGCAGCAGCTATGTCCTTGGTTCTTGCCCTGGGATGGCCCTGGAGGAGGGTCCAGGAGTAGCTCAACAAACAAGAGGACTTTACTGATGCCAGGGACTGAAGTGCTAGGCCACCAGGAGTGATATTGACAGAGATGTTTTTATTCCCTGCTGTATCCCCAGAGCCTAGGACATCATGGGAATCTCCATTTGTTGAATGGTACATATAGATCTCCTTTCAGAAACCAAGATGCCTGGGATCTAGAGAGCCTTTGGGTAGATGGACATCGGGGTAACTAACATACACTTGCATCCAGGGTTTTCCTTCTTAGACAGCCTTGGCTGGCACTGAAATGGGGAGATACCAGCTCTCCCCTCAGCCTAGTGTTGGTGAACATGCTCAGATACCCCCATTCCACCCCCATTTCAAAGCAGAAGGCTCCTATCCCATGAGAACTACCAGATAGGAAAGGACTGCCTAAACTCACCTAGGTGGATAAAGAGTCAATACAGGATTCCTTCTCTCAGTGATGCATCTGCAACCTCCTGAACTCCCAGTGTGTGGGGAGAGCAATATCAGCCTGGGGTGAGGGTGCTGGCATGAAGGTACAGCCCAGCATCCAGGAGGGCCAGAGCTATATAGAACACCCTCCTTTGAGGACTTGACAATTGCCTGTACTGGGGAAGACAGGAAGAAGGAGGGTGGAACAGGATAGAAGGGGACAAGAAAAGTAAAATCCCAGCCAGGACTGGAATGATGGGGGCTGAAGGATCATGCTGTTTTTGTGTGTGTATCGTTCTTTTAAAGGCTTTCCTCTACAAGTCATTATTTCAGCTGATTGGAAAATCGTGTTGAAAGACCTGCTTCTCTGGTACAATTTTCTTCATATCCTATTAGTTGCAATACAATTACAGAGAATACATCAATTCCTGGCCTGCCTGCTGCTGCTGCCAGAGCCGCCTATTAAAAAGCGGCCTTATTAATGGAATTGTACATCTAGGATTAATCGGCTTGCATTGGCCATTTACATTTCTCATTCCACAAGCACTTTTGTTTGCTTAATAGGCTGAAGGAGGTAGGAAATGACACAACAAAGCCTCTCCCAATTGCCAAGCATATCACTGGTGGATTTAATATCCCCTTCCGCCTTTCATCCTGGAGTGTTGCATGGGGATGAGATCTGGCACATGTCACTAGGGAATAGGGAAGTGGCAGCTAGAGGACAGGTGATTGGTGGAAGAGAGCGGGGGTGGGGGGTGGGGGGCGGGGGCTGTGGCCCTGGAAAGTCAGTCCTTCTGAATGGAACTAGGTCTCTCTCACTCTGAGAACTGTGGGGAAGAGAGGACAAGTGCTGGCCTGTGTACATCACCTGGGGGCAAAGGTCCAGGAAAGCAGAATTCTCGTGTTAGAGCCAGAGAGAGATGGGTCTACACTGATGGGTCCTTCGTCTTCTTACAGCCACTGTGGCTCCTGACAGCTAGTCTCTATCCAGGCTGGTCCTCAGAATCCACCAAGTTCTCTGCCAGCTCCCCTCTATGATTCCAACTTGAAGAGCCAAGTATAATTTGGCATGTGAGAGAGCATGTGCGGGGGAGGTGAGAAAATCCAACTGCCCCTGAGCTTTCTTTGCCTTTTCTTTAGGCTCCAGATACCTGTGAGCTGATGGTTTGGGCATTCTCAGAATTCCAGGAAGGGAATTGTGGATGTCTCACAAGGTCTCTGAGCTCCCCAAATTGCTGAAGATCCACTGACGATGGCTGTGTTTACAGCAGCGGTCTGCCAAGAAGTGTACTCCACACAGATGGTCAGTCCACACTGTGGAAAGAGGCCTAGCACACGGCAGGGTCTGACTTAGGGCAATGGCGTTAAAGGGGAGTAAGAAGGAGGTGTGGATGCTCCAGACCCCTCCCCACATGATGGACTCTCTTGTTAAGTGTGGGTGCACATGATTAACCACTTGCGTGCCTCTACTTGCCCCTTCATTAAGGAAGGTGAACCCCTCATTGGTCTTTAGGAGGTTCCTTGAGATACTAGAAAGGCTGTCACACCAAGGCAAATTGCTCAAAAGTAGTATCTCTTGTGCCTTTTCCTCAATGCTGATCTCCAGAGAACTCAGCTTTCCAGGCTTTCAGAGTGGTGGGAGACGCCGGGGGTGGGGTGAGGCTCATAATCAAGGGATTGATCTTCTTCTAACACATGGTCTCCACACTTCCACCACATGGTCTCCCACATGGCAAACTGTATGTTGCTCCTCAAGTTGGAATCATAGATGGGAACTGATGGAGAATTTGTTAAATGCCCAGGAACAGCCTTTCCAGCTCAGCCTGGATAAAGACTTTCTGGTGAGGGACAGGAAGCAGAATTCAGACACCCACTGGCTCATCAGCGTCCTCTGCCCTTCTTTGTGTGTTACTTAGAAGACCATATAGATTGAAGTTCATCCCGCCCCCAGGAAGCCATGCCTCATTGAACATGCGTCTCCCTTTTCTTTACCCTGCCCCTCCCCGCCCCCACTGAGCCAAGATGAGCCATGCAGGTCAGAAATGATGGAGAGTTGAGGCGGCTGAACCCCAAATGCCTTTCTATCCAGGGGTGCCTTGGTTCCACAGAGGGCTCTGGTCTTGGATTATCATGAGCAGCAGCAGCAGAGCCAATGCATGCCAAAGCATTGTATGTAATAATGGTAAGACCTGACTCTTTAATGGGATTTTCCTAAACCACTAGGAAAAGAAGAGGGGGGGGTGTCCATTGACAATATACTACAAAGGCCACTACTTATTAGTCTTTTAGAACAGTGGCAAAACAGTTCTTGAATCTAATTACTGCTGACAAATATGAAAATTGAAATCAAAGTTAAATTTTCAGCTATGGTGCCTCCTATGTTAGCCTTCTCTGACTTCAGCTGCATCAACACATTTGTGTTTCCAGTGGTTTCTAGAGAAAATTGGTTATTTTCCCTTCTCCTCCAATACCTCGTTCTCTCCTCCCCCAGGACCCTCACCCCCTCCCTGACTAGGACCCTATAAATTTTGAAGCATTAAATCTGACATATTCATCTCGGTAGCTGGCACTAGGTAACTAATTTTATGTTTACCTGTCAGGGATATAGAAACGAGCTGAGCAGTGTGCTGTGGAAGCTTCTCCTGTGTCCCTTTTCTACCACCACCCGAGTCCTAAACTTCTTTTTTTTTTTTTTTTTTTTAAAGATAAAAGTCATTTGACTGATTTCAAATTCCTCGTGATATCAGGACAGGGAAAAAAAAAAAGGACTTGTCAACACCTTTCTTTCTTTCCCCCTATTAAGCATACTGTAAAAATCAATCCCTTTTGTCACCTCGCTCTGCTTGCGAGAATGTTTAATGGATGTCAAGGGAGCTAATGATCGCTGGTAGAAAATTCATTTTAGATTTGCTATTTATAAAGTACTCAGTACTCAGGTGGGAAATTAACATGAAGCAAGGAGTCGGATGGGGTGGGGGAGGGCTGGCAATGCAGGGCTGGGCCCCTGCCAGGCTGGTTGGGGCTCTGCAGCACCCAAAGCATCCTGGGGACAGAGAGGACATGGCAGTGAGGCTGGGCCCAGGCACCCTGGGAACAGAGAGTGCATCCGGAGGCGAGGCTGTGTGGGTTAGCACAACAGTGTATAGGCTTTAGAAGGTTCGGACCTCAGTGATTTGACCTTTTCTGGCCAAAATTTTCACAGCAATAAAATAATTTCTACAATACGTACCTTACAGGGTTGTGAGCAGAATTAAATAAAATATCACACATAAAACATTTACCAGCTCCTGGCATATGGTATTAGCACATGGGTAATCAATATTCCGAGTCTTCCCTCATAGCCCCATGCGGTTAGGGAGACCCCACTGGATCAGCACCTCTGTACTGGAGATCTCATCTGGACTTACATGCAGTTGCACTTACATGACACATAGGGACCCAGAGCTCTACCTGTTTGTTATCCCTTGCTGGCAGGTAATTTGACCAGCCAGGGTTCTGCAAACTCCAGCAAGTACCCCAACCACCTGGAGGCATTCTCCATGCACAGCTTTCAGGAGTTCTAATACCTGCATTGTATAGGCAAGAAGACTGTAGTATGCCAACCCGCCCCCAAGCCACATTAGCGGTAAGTTGGCAGATGACCCTGATGTTGCCCTCTGGGCACCACACTCTAAGAACCCCGCAGACATACATGCAAACCCAACCATCTTCTACAAGTGCTGAGCAGCACACTCTTTCTAGAACCTCCTCATTCTAACCCATTCTAGTCAAAGCAAGACTCCTCACTCCAACTTCAATCCAGTAGAGGCTTCCGGATCCTGAAGCAAATCTCCAAAAGCTAGTTAATCCCCTCTAAACTTTCCCATCCTTGGCTGAAGGGGCAAAGGCTGAAGTTAATTTTATGATTTGCTTCCACATAAAGCTGAGCCTCCTTTCCTCTTCCTTTGGGTGGCTGATTGCTCAGGTGTTCAGATGAATCAACCTCTCGTGCTTCCGAGTTCACTCTCATGTGGAACTCCAAATCAGGGCGCTCTGGTGTACCCCTCTCCCTCCTGCTGGCTTCCCCCTTTCCTGGGCTTCCCTTGGATGCTTCTCTGTTATATTTGGATTAACTGCAAATCTCCTTTGATTACTCACTCTCTGTTGAAACAGACAACCTGTTGCCACGTGTTTGATTACTGAAACCCAGGGGAGATCCTATTTGTAATGCAGCCAGTTACAGCGCACTCAGCATTACACACCGCCACTGAGCCGCTAATTCATTGTCTAAGAAGTTGCTTTTCAGTTTCTGATTTTTCAATAATAGGCTTCTCACGAAGCTCTTAAGCTTCAGAAATAAGCCCCAAACTGCTTTTCCAGTCATTTACATACGCACAAGCGGATCAGGAAATGGGGAAGAAAGGGAATAATTTTATTCATTGTCCCTGGCACTCTGGAAGGCTGGGCAGGTGAGCAAGTCAAGGCTGGAAGTCTGGAAAGGGTGATGGGAAGTACAGAGGCTCACAGGAGACCTGGCTTCCAGGCGGCGAATCAAACCTGAAGTTTCTTCTGCCTTACTCTCCACTTTGCCGAAGCTAGGCCAATCCTCTAAGCACCAGCAAATTCCTCTTAGGAAGGTTGTCAGTCACATGCTCCTGCCACAGCGCCACTGTTTGCCACCTTAGCTCCCCAACCGCCCATCACCAGGGCTAAGTAAGTTGTTGGCTATGCAAAACCAGCCTAGGTGCCAGACCCAGGAGGTGGACTCCATCACCCGGGAGAGATTACTTCATACCTCTGTTGAGGAGTCATGGAGTCAATCTATGGTCTATAATTAGCTGTTCTGTCACTTGAACTGAGGCAAAATAAACTTTCTGGTTGTTAGTATAGTTCTCTCTCTCTCTCTCTCTCTCTCTCTCTCTCTCTCTCTCTCTCTCTCTCTGTCTTTCCAAACATATAGCTTACAAATAACACAATGAAGCAGAAATAATGGCAGAAATTCCTTTACTTCCATATCATACAAATCCTCATTAAAATGAATAAAAAGTTACTAAAATTCATTTTGCCCTTTAGACACTGATTCCAAAAGGATAATGTTTGCACATCAAAAGTATGGTGCCAGTGTCCTCCTCACCAAAAAAAACCCAAACCAAAACAACAACAAAACAATTCCAAGAGGTATAATTTAAATTTTAAGAATTTAACAAATGCTTTTCAATACAAAAATATAGCATATGGGTGAGCCAGCTCTGAAATCATGAGCATGGGAGAGTTGTCCCCATTACCCATCTGTCTTGTGGCAGCATGGGCAGGGGAGAGTTGACCCCCGCCTCCATCAATGCTTGTGGCAGGTGGGAGAGCCAGCCCTGTGGTATTGAGAGTGAGAGAGCCAACTCTATTAGCACAGGTGTGAGTGAGCCAGCCCTGAAGTTGTGAACATGGGAGAGCTGTCCCCATTTGTCATTTGGCAAACCAACCCTACAGCTGCCCAGGCTCAAATCCAAGGTTATGACTTGGCCCACCCCAACAACCACCCCATCTATGATCTGCTGAAGCACGGGAAGGAAGCTGACCCACAGACCCAAAGCTGCAGGATCTCCATGATATGGGGCAATAACAGGATGTCCAGGAAGAGTCCTAGTGAGGGCCCAGCATCAACAGTGTAGTAGAAACCAGAGGCCTCAGAGTACACCAATGACTCTGCAAGGAACACTTGCAAGTATGGACAGCGGGCAGCAGGGACTATGGTGTGACTTGCTGTGTCACACTGCCATTTCCCTAACAAGATTTTTTATTTGCTCCCCTTTTAAATTTTTTTCCTGTTTTTCTCTTAAATTTGGCTTTATTGGGGGGGGGTGCAGGGGCAGAGGGTGGATGGTAAAAGACAGAAAAACAAAATGGATCAAGATACATGATGTAAAAGACATAGAATAAAGAAAAAGAAAAAAGATACAACATATATGGTATAATTTTTTTAATCTGGAATTCAAATTTATCAAAAGGGCATCTATGATTGATATGTAAAATGAATAAAAACTTTCTTAATAAACATTGTGAAAAAAAGAAAAAAATGATCAGAATCTTGGGTTTTTATTTGCTGAGTCTAGCAATACTAGTGACTTCCTTTGTCCCACTCTTCGGCGGCTTTCCTATGGTCAAATCATATGGAGGATGATAGATCCCTTCTGCTGTAATTCAGAAATCGTTTTGAGTGTGTCCTCTAATGGACCATGTGTTGCAAGTTTGGTTCCTGCTTATAAGGCATGGAAAGAAGTTCGCTGATGGGAGGTCTTCAGGTCATTTGTCCTGCCTCCCTGACAGAGTGTGTTAGCTTTCCCAAGAGTGGATTACAGTAAAAGAGCGTGGTGCCTCAGTCTATCTGAATTTCTGCCTCAGCTCATGGTCAAACCTCTTACAAGCTTGTCTAGCATGAGTCCAACGGCCAAGATGCATTGAAGCCACTGGGCCCTTGTCAGAGGCTGAATCAGCAGGGCCACCCAGTCCTCCCTTTCATCCTCCAGGCTATGAGATAAATAAGCAACTTTTCTATACCCAGGCTCAGCTGTTTTGCTATGGCCACAGAGCATGGAGCAATGCTATGCTCAGGAGCAGGGTCTATGGCTTCTTCTTCCTCTTAGTTCTCAGTACCCAGACCGGTGGGCAGTCCTTCCAAAAGTTCTCCCTGCCACTGCGTTTCACAGCACCTGTCAACAGTCCTCAGAACTCCAGTGAGAGTCACCTGAAGGGCCTCCTCAAACACAGATTCTGAGGTCTCATTCTACGCTTTCAGCTTCAGAAACCACACTCTGTGGTGTCCAATGGCATTGTCACTGACTTAATGTAGGCGAGAAATTGGGATCCTCATGAAGGCCACATTTGGGGAAACTTCTGCCATTCTTATGGATTTAAAAATAATTGTTATTTATTTATGATTCTATATGTTGTGTCTCTGTGTGGGTGTGTGCACATGTGTGCAGGTGCCTGCAGAGCCTAGAAAAGGGGGTTGGATCCCCTGGAGTTGCAAGTGGTTGTGGGCTGCACAATGTGGATGCTGAGAAGACAGTAAGCGTTCTTAAACTCTGAGACATCTCTTCAGCTCTTTTCCATCTTTAAAAACCTTTTCCTGCTTTTTTTTCTTTCATTCTTGCCAGTCTTTCAGGTGGAACATTCCTGGCTGAAAGCAGCCATGTACAGAGGCCCTGAACCGTGGCAACATCAGTTCAGTGTTTGGAGAGCTGAGGGCAGAATGAAGAAGGTATGAACCCGGGAGAGAGAGGCTAAGAGACAGAGGCTGGGAAGCATAAGGGAGGACCTTCTGTCCCCAAGAGGAGGGAGCCAATGATGACTTTAGAAGGGGAGCACTCACCAGAAACTATCCTCCTCAGTCAGTCTCACACTGTGGCTTTGAATTTTGCAACCTGCACCAAGTGACAGAAGGTCCCACACATGTAATTTAGATCAAAGCAAAGCTATATTCCAAGGAAACATAAATCCCCATCTTACCGATAAGAAAAATAAAGGTCTAAGGGGAATAACCTCAATTCCTGAAGTTCGGGGAATAACCTCAATTCCTGAAGTTCAGGTTAGTGATAGGACTAAGGAGAAAAGCTACTCTGCTCGCTAAATCATTAATGGTATCGTACATAGGCGTGTTCTAGAAACTGTAAAGGAAAAGAGTTTCACAATTCATGGGAGACTTAATGAAAGGCAGAAGGCACTGAGTTCTGAGCATGTTGAGAGATGGTCCTAAGTGACAGGATCAGAATTAGAAAAGGAGGAGGAGAAAGAAGGTGACATAGATCAGAGTCTAAACAGCTGAAGAAAAGAGATTGATGTGAAAGGCGGTGACTAAGAGTGCATGGGGTCTTTCCGGTTCGTTCCTCAGCTCTCTGCCCTGTCACACCACCAAATTCCTCTGCCACCCCTCCCCTTTTCTTTCTCGGTGCCCTGTTTACACGTATTTGGACATACACATGGGCTCGTATATATACTGGCAAACACACTGTCTCCCCTGTGTTATGTTCACAGGAAACAAGAGTCACCAAATGGTGGCTCCCTCCAACCACAGTGGAAAACTCACCCATATAGCTACACTGGACCAGGGTGGCTGGTTACCTCAGTTTCTTTCCATGTCTCCTCATAGCAGTAAAATGCTCATGACAGCTTTTGCCATTTAACAGTTCTTCAGTGTATAACTCAAGTTTCCCATATTGCATAACCATTACTATAATTCCTTTTCAGAAGTTTTCAACATCTCAAACATAATCTTATACCCCACAGGAACTTTCTCTTCCTCATCTTCCCCTCATCAGTCATAATCTCTATGGATTTCTCTCTTCTAGGTAGCTCATGTAGGTATTTTCACACAGCGTTTTCCTTTCATGTGTGGAATTCCTCACTGAGTAGCATGTGTCAGAATGTCTTCTCCGGAAGGACAAATAACACTCGATTCTGTGTCGGCAAGTTTGTTCATCTGCTCATCTACTGATGGCCTCTTGGGCTGTTTCCATCTCCTGGCTATGTCTTTATTATAAACACCCATGAACAAACAGGTTGGGTCCCTGTTTTCAGTCCTTTGGGGTATATATCCTGGAGTAGAACTGCTAGGTCGTACAGAAATTTGTGCTGAGCCTTTTTAGGAGCCGCCCCCTGATTTCCACAGCACAGCACCACTTTGCATTCCCAGCAGCAGGTGGATGCTGGCCTGCCCATCTTTCTTGTCCTTCCCCATGCCTTTGCCAGCACTTGCCTCTTTTATGACTCAATGTGTATAAAGTGACACCAGGTCGCTCCTGGCTGTTCTTTGGACTTATTTATTTATTCATTTGATAACAGATATCCTAAGGGGTGAAAAAGTAGTACCTCTCTGTGATTCTCATTTGTTTCCTTAGCGATGAGGGTGCATATGCCACCATGGAGGCAGCAGTGCTTTAAGCCTAATATGCATCCCATGTGACTGAGAGCCTTCTCCATCTTCATTAATGAGAGCACAGACCTTCACACAGCACAAGAAGGGACCAGTAATTAGCATCCTTTCCCCCATGTTGGTCTTAAATGTGTCTGAGCATGTGATGATCCTAAGAGAATAAAGTATTTCTTATATCCCTTTGTATCTAGAGGAGAGGATGAGGTTACACCCATGCCTCTTGCGTCCCTTTCTTTATATTTTTCCTCACTCTATGCCTGTTTCACACATGCTGCCATCATTCATCCAGGAGTCAAAGTCACAGACAGACAAAGGATCCAAGTGACAGAAAGGTCTGCAACTCTGATGTTTAGGAACACCACACCAGCTTTGAAATAGACAAGGCAGAATATTTTTAAAGTCAGAAGGACAACTTCATATCTGATTTAAGCTACTTTTATTGAACAGGAGCTAAATCCAATCATCATGGGTATTTTCAAATACGTTTCTCCTTCTTTAGTCCACATGGGAGTAGAATTGGTCTTTGGAGACTCATTCTTTGCCTGTGCTCAGGACCTGAGCCCCTTTCCTACATACCTATATTCCTGCGGGACTTGTGTGGCCAGATGTCTCCTGATTCTTCCTGTTGTGTTCCCCTTTTCTGGTCCTTGTCCCCAGCATTCAGGCAAATCTTTCTTGGTAACATCCATTCAAACTGTAGTCTCTCTTATCACCCTGCTTTCCATTCCCTCCTCTTCCTCCTCTTCTAGGCTTCACGTCCCTTCTTTAACCTAAATCCATTTAAAATAATTATCTCATTTTCCAGCTCGACTTCCATCTCATGCTCTCTGGCTCTTCCCAAAGAATGGTTCTCGCAAAGGGGATAGAAGGTGTTTTATATTTTAAAATGACGTAGATGCATGTATCTCTATGTGGGTGGGTGTGGGTATCCATGATGTTGAGAAGAGGGCATCAGATCCACTGGCACTGGAGTTATAGGAGGCTGTGAGCCACCTAACATGGGTTCTTAGAACTGAACTTGGGTCCTCTGTGAGAGCAGTATGTGCTCTTAACCACTGAACCATCTCTCTAGTCCACAGTAGAAGACATTCTTATGACTACATGTGATGTTTTTCTTATCATTTAGGAGCATCTTGCATTGCTAATAGTCCTACCTATCTTACATACTTTGGACTTAATGTTATCTTACTATTCTGATTTTCCATGTGAGTGTGGAGGCCACAGAGACTCCATGGTAAGGCCTTATTCCATTTTGACTCAGGGTCAGAGAGTTCGAGTTTGCTTTGCCCTGCAAGGCTGCATAATAGGATGTTTTGGCCAAAAGCGTGGTTACCAGGTGTCTTATACTTCAAGGCATAATTACAAGATGCTTTGCAGTGAGGCATGGTTACCAGGTGTTTTGAAAATTAAGGAATTTTTTTAATTCCTTGTTTGTACTTTGTAACTTGACCTTGAAAGGGAGAGGTCTTTTGCCTCTCCCCTTGCTGGTGTATAAAAATCTCATGAGGAATAAACTCAGGGCAACTGTCATATTGACCCAGAGCCCTCCTGATGATATTCAGTGTCTCTGTCTTTTTCTTTTATGTTGTCCATGTCTCTATTTTTCATATCTATTATTTCTCAGTCCTCACTCCTCCCATCAAGGACTGTTCAACAAGTTGGGCTGGACCCTGACACGTGTGTGTGTGTGTGTGTGTGTGTGTGTGTGTGTGTGTGTGTGTGTGTTTGACCTTTCCTAGTCAATCTCCATTATCACTACACTCTGCTGGTCTGTGGTGACCTCATTTCTACTCATATATTCTCTACTCTCTCCCTGGGTAAATTCCCTGTACCTGCATTGAAGACTGTCCTTGTTCAAGACCTAGCACCCCTCCAGGGTTTCAGAACACCAGGAAAGCTCCTTGCAAACACACTATGATGCCAACTACATTAGTTGTCACCTCCCCAAACCCATGTCTGAGCCATTTCCCCAGGAACTAGAAGACCTCTTTCTCCAAGTCACTGGCTGTTGCACTGCCGGTTCTCACCATGGCTCTCTCTACAGCTCATCACTGCTGTAGTTCTCACACCCGTGGCCTCCTGCCTATTGGCTATATCCCTTAGGAAGTAGCCCTTCCTCTAAGCTCACTTCCCTCCAATCCACTTCCACACAGTAATGAGAGTGTCATTTTAACATTCTCAATAAACCCCACATACTGCTTTTTAAAACCTGATTGTGTTACTGACTGGTATCAGCCTTCAGAAGGAACTTTTCCCCCAGCATAAAGTTTTTCTGTTAAAACCATTCAAGGTGGGGGCAAGATGACTTAGAGGCTAGCCTGGGCTATGTGAGAGGCTGTCTCAAACATAAAAACAAAAAACAAAAACAGCAAGAAAGAGCCATTTATGTTCTGACCTCTACCTACCTCTCTCCCAGTGGCTTTCTTTCTACCACGCTCCTCTCCCCTCACCTCATTCTCCAAGCCACTCCTTGCTTAATTGATTTTGGATCCTGTATTCCTATCCGGCTAACTTGCATCTAGACTGAAAGGTGTAGCTTCCTCTGTGTATAAACTCCCATCTTCTCACTCTGCTGAATCTATTCATCTTTCTTGCTCAGCTTTGAAGTCACTTCCTCCCCATTCGCCTGAATGTTACCATAGTAAACCTTACTGGCCTTTGTCCCAGATCTAACCACAATACAGTGAACTATCTGTTCACTGAGTGTTAGAATTGTATATCTGCCTGTTGTTTGCCTAACACACAGTAAGCTCTAAAAAAAATTCTAGAATAGATGCAGTATAAATCTAAGGAAGAATGGAGTCATACCATCAGATGCACTATATAGTTTTTTAAATCATAAATCCAGAAGATGTGGAATTAGCATGTTAACATCATTTCCAGATGATACAAAATTCGTCAGGATTAAAAACCATCTCAACAGATGTAAACACTGGACCAAACTGCAGCAGAACTTCACTTAAACACACTGTAAGGAAGTGTTAGGAGGCCTTGCATAGTGACTTGTTGGGAGAGTACTTTTTAGGAGAGGATTAGGGATGGACTTAGTGTGAGTCAATGGTGTTATG
This sequence comes from Peromyscus leucopus, assembly GCF_004664715.2. NCBI lineage: Eukaryota > Metazoa > Chordata > Mammalia > Rodentia > Cricetidae > Peromyscus > Peromyscus leucopus. The sequence goes on along the minus strand of NC_051069.1, from coordinate 42,071,256 downwards.
TGTCTCAAAAAATGAAAAATAAAGAATAAAGGAAAGAAAGTTAAAGGCAGGTCAAGTGAAAGTAGGTGTTAGTGCCCTGAGGAACAGTTCACACCTGGAAACACCTGCTGTGGCAATAGCTTCTACCAATTGTTGTAATCAGTTGAGACATGTTCGGAAGATAATGATTGGAATGATTAGAGAAAGGTGTGGATGCTATCCAGCATGGCAGTCATAGGGAAGAATGGAGGACATAGAAGGGTACGTTGTCCTCTTTCAGAAAGTCTATCAGAATGTGTTGCTTGTGTTCTGGAAACTCTGAAAAGGCAGAAGCAGTAGGTTTCATTAGCACTCTATTCAGCTGCAAATAAACAAACCCTTATGTACTACTTTAAAAACATTTCCAATATAGTAAGTACATTTGATTGCTTTTTATTTAATAAAGCAGCAAGCTATATGGTAAGGCATAGAGATTCCTTCCTTGCTATCCTTGAGTGTGTGGCTGCTTTTCCTGTGGGCGTGTGGTTGCTGGGCCTCCAAGCAAAGTCAAGAAAGGAAATAACAAGCATCCGAAAACTAGAGTCATCTAGCAACAGCCCCTGAAGCCTCATCCAGTCATTTAGTACTTGCATTCTATTGGTCTGATTGCATTACAAGCCTGTAGAAGATAATGCTAGGTAAAGGAATGCTTATCTGTCCTTATAGTCAGCTACAAGAGGATCTGGGAGGTATTTTAAATGGACACACTGCTGCCCTGTAAAAAATTAGGAGCATCATTTGTAGAGAAAGACTAGAATACTGAGGAGGCATCAAAGTACCTGCTAGAATAATAAGATATTTCCTCACAGAGTTTATCAGCTGTGAAAGGGGGTTAACATCAGCTATTTTCATGGAATCTCGACAATACAGTATCTGTTACTCTTTCCAGACTAAGATGGCCATGCCTTCACTGACCAAAGCATGGAGGGTGGGAGTCAGACCTGGACATCTGCCTGTAACAGTCTTCCAAACTGATTATGATAGGCAGCTAGAACGGGACCCGGACTCTGGAAGGGAGGGTCTGGTAATGGGAAAGCTCTAGAATTTCTGGGTAGGAATTGCAGCCATTATTCAAATGGGATCATTGGTTTGACAAGTAGATAGGAAAGGGAAATGCCAAGGTGTCTCAGAACTCTAAGAGTCTGGAAAACAGCTTTAAGTTTTGATGGTTTAAGTGTTTGATTCTGGACAAGGTTTGAAGAGTGCAAAAGCAATGAAAAATGATGACAAGGCATTTAAATCCTCCAGTCAAAAAGTCTTCAGGGAAAAGGAAGAAAAGCATAAAAATAAACAGTGAATTTTTTATTTATTTTCTGTATTAGCAAAGTGATCTATGGATGTGCATGCCTTGACTATTGCGTTAAGGAAAAAGCCATTTGCTGGTTGTTTTTTGTCAACTTGACCCAAACTTTGATGCATCTGAGAAGAGGAAATCTCATTTGATGAATTGCCTCCATCAGATGGGCCTGTAAACAAGCCTATGGTACATTTTCTTGATTAATGATTGATGTGGAACCAGCTCATGGTGAACATGTGGTCTCATGGTGAACATTTCTGTCCAGCCTGGACAGAAAGCAGGCTGGGCAAGCCTTGAGGAAGAAGCAAGCCAGTAAGCAGCATTCCTACATGGTCTCTGCTTTAGTTATTGCCTCTAGGTTCTTGTCTGGAGTCCTTGCCATGGCTTCTGCTGCTGCTGGACTGTAACCTATAAGCCAAATAAACACTTTGCTCCCCAATTTGCTTTTTGTCATGGTGTTTTATCATAGCAATAGACACTAAACTAAGACAGACAATCTGTCCTTTTTGTATCTGGGCCAAGGTGCATCTTTACTACCCAGGAAGTTAATCAGACTCCCTAGTAGAATGCTTAGGAGGGAGGAGGTGAGGGAAGGTTTGAAGAGGTAGAAAGGAAGTCCTCCTCTACTCCTTCTCATCTGATATGTCTGTGCAATCCCTTCTTTTGTGTTTTTGATTTAGCCCCAACCCCATTCTGTCCCTGCTTCTGCTTCTGCTGTGGACACTTACTCGGTGGAGAACACTGGTATCCTACCACAACCCCTGCATGGACCTATCTATTTGCCACTAGAACTGGTTTCTCTTATTCAATAATTTTAGCCTGAAATAAAGAATTCTGCAGAGGTAGTTACATAGTTACCCCTAACACATGACTTATTCTTGATAATAGACAGAATTTATGACTACAGATAACGATCAGAATGATTAGAGAAAAGTATGCATACAACATGGTATGGCAGTCACTGAAGGAACTATATGAGATGACATATTTAGTGTCCAAAAAGTATTTTCAGAAACTGCAATGGACAAAGCTAACAAGATGACCTTAGGAAGGGTACACTTTAGAGTCAGGCCTTTGCTTACACAGTGAAAATACATAGGATAAGGAAGATTGAAATAACACTTCACTGTAAGCTAGAGGTATTATATGGCCATTAAAATACCCAGGGCACATCAAGGCCTCGTCTCTTCCTTTTCCTTTCTCATTTTCTTTTCCTTCTGTCTGTAACACAGCATCACCTTTGCCCCAGCTCCTTTGCTTAGGGTACTCGGAAAATAAGGCATTCTGTGCCCTTCTGGAGCTCACAGCCTGAAGAAAAGTCACACGTAATTGGGTAACTACACTAACATGCTATGGATGTTAAAAATGAAATTGAGTACAAGTGTAGTGGAGTCACAGATGAAGAACAAGGCAGTTCAAAGAGATGCCTTGCTACCAAGTTGGTCTTGAATTACAGAAAGTGTTTTGAAGTAGTTAGGGGCAGGTGGAGTCTGAGCAAAAGCAGAGGATATCAGCATCCATATGAGCCTAAGGAAGAGAACCACAGAAAACGCAGAGTCTCTAAACAGAAACGGTAAAATGTTAGGGATAAGAGAGGAAAACTGAGGGCTTCCATGCCTTGTCAAGGCACTGAGGCTCCATCTTGCTTGGATTTGGAGTGAGGAGTCATCATAGCCTCAGATATAGTTGGAGGAGAGTATGTTAAAAAGCACGTGGGATAGCCATACTGGGGGTGTGGTGCAGGGGAGGCATGCTGCCTGGTACGTGTAAGAGACCCTGGGTTGAGCCGCCAGCACCACTCAGAAAAAGAAAAAAGTTACCAAAGAATCACAAAAGGACAGTTAGAGCCAGGGCTATGGCAGGTTATGTGAAAAATAAGAAGGAAATCTTGACATATTGAACATCATGGAAGGACAATGGGGAGGGTACCACACTTACAGATACCTAAGAAACATCCATATAATAGAAAAATCAGATCAGTTCTACAGGTGGTAGATTAAGGTGACCCTAATGCTATTGGGTGTTTAATATGTACCAACTAGTATCTAGGCACTTTTTTAGTATTAACTTACTTATTTAACCATTTGAACAATCTTACAAGGAAATCCAATAATCATTCAATTTTATTGAATAAGAAATTGAGTCACACAGAGAAATGATTCAAGAGCTGGGAATGTAGCTCAGTGTTATAATGCTTTTCTAGTGTGCACGGGCCCTGGTTCATGACCCAGGACCACAAGGAAACAAAAAAGCAGGTTGATTCAAATGCCTCAGTACTCAAAGTAAGAGGTGGCCAAGCTAGGGTTGGCCCCAAGCCAAGGACAAGTAAGCTATGATGATGCTCTAGAGCAGGGTAATGTCTGGAGCCTCCAGAAGTAGAGCTTCCCTCTACTGCATCCTTCTTTCCATCTTGCCTGAAATCAGTCGATGATCAGAAGGAAATTTCATGGTTCACATCATTGGTAACAGACGCTAAGAACCCCCAGCAGCTGCGTTGAGGGGGTGTCAGAGCTCAAAGAGAAGGGTTGAATAAATCATATTAGAAGTCCCCCTAGGCTTGAGCTGGTTATGATTCTAGGGTTGTCTGACACAGTAGGGTGAATTCTTTGGGGCACCAGATGGTTGTGTGGGTTACCCAGTGACTAAACTTGGCTCCAATCTGCACAGTAGCTTTATAACCCGTGTGCCTTTCAGATCTGCCGACTCCATCAGAAAACAAACAAGCTCTCACTCCCACGTGGCTGGCAGGAACTGACCTGGCGTGGAAAGCAGAGGCACCATCATACATACCGTTCTAACAAAAGGAGCTTCATGGCTGCTGTTGAGGTGTCTGGATGAGTCTTTCTTGATCACAGGAAGGAGGCAGTGGTACAGGGTGACTGATTCCTCAGGAAGGGAGGCAAAGTGTAGGGAAAGATCAGTGCTCCATCCTTGCCTTTAAGGAAGGAGTTTCTTCCATGGCTCACTGTTGTAGAATATTATTTTAAGGTGTGTTACTTTTGTTTATGTTGCATTTGTCTAACTCTGTGAAGCTGTTTTACTGTGCCTGTCTAGAATACCTGATGGTCTAATAAAAAGCTGAATGGACAAGAGATAGGATAGGTGGAGCTGGCAGGCAGTGAGAATAAATAGAAGATATCTGGGGAACAAAGAAGAAGTAGCCAGAAAAGGAGAAGGACATCAGGGGCCAGCCAACTGAGTAAGAAACAAAGAAAGGTATACAGGAATAGAAAAGGAAAAGGCCCAAAGGCAAAAGATAGCTGGGATAAGTTAAGACAAGCTGGCTAGAAACAAGCCAAGCTAAGGCTGGGCATTTATAAGTAAAAATAAGCCTCTGGATGTGATTTATTCGCGAGCTGGGTGGCTGGTCCTCCAAAAGAGCAGAGAGCAAAACCAAACAAAAGCTCATTGCTGCTTAACTCTCTGCAAGTCCATCTTAAACACATTCATTCTTGACCTTCACTAGAGGCTTCCTGAATTTTTCTTGCAGGAAGCCTTACAGATGGATCAATTAGGACTTATTATAATTCTTCATTCCTTCTGTCTGCTGTGCTTTAACTGCTTCATTTTTTCCTGTCACCCTAAGAATGCTCTACAAGTAAATAAATATACTTATATTGACAGATGATGTCTTACACATGACACTGTATGTAGAGTTTGCATGCACCTGCACATTTCTTTTGAGGTCTGACTGTGTTCACCCATCTGTGACCGTTTCTGTTCCTAGCTTCCTGCAGGCAGAAACTAGTTGTAAGCATTTTCTTCTAGCATCACTACCTATCAATAACTACACTCAAAAAGACTATTTGCAGAATTGTTGAATGCAGAACTTGGAATAAAACTTTAAAATCCTTTGATCCAACTGCTTTATTTTAAAGTGGAAATGCCTAAGTCCACCTAGGCATGTGTCTAAATCAGGGGTGCAGAACATTTTCAAATGTGTTTCTGGGTGTGGTTTTTAGCCATGTTCTTAATTAAAATAGTTTGGGGGAGTTTTAAAAATGTCAGTGTTGAGTGAGATTACAAGGAGAGTCTGACCTACCTAGTCTGTGATATGGTCTGATACTAACATTTGTATAAAGCTTTCTGGGTAGTCGAGTGGTTTGAAATGATTAGCTTAGAGTTGAAGGATATTGGAAACAGACACAGGCTGAGGACCTTCCTGAGCACCTATCTGCTAAAGGCCCTTGTGGCTTCTGAGACTGGGTCAGGAGAAGAGTTGCTCAAGGTTACTGGACTGGGAAGAATTATAGACCCAAGAAAAGTTTTGTCCAGTGAGAAAAACTAAAGTAATCGCCACTGCCATGGAAGATGGGAACTCAGGCAGAAGCAGCCCTCCTAACATATTTGGGCTGCCTGTGGGGCCCAGACTGAGCATAGGAGAAGTGTGGCCTCCTCTGGACCCTCCTCATGTACTCAGGTTGCACTGTGGGCCCAGACTGAGCATAGACGCATGGCCTCTTCTGGACATGCAGAGCTAAAAGTCCAGACTAAGAAATAATAGATACACAGAACAACATGCAAGGCAGTTACCCAAATAGTGCATAGCAGCAGAAAAGAACAAATAACTGTCTTCAGTTCATGAAGCATTTGGATTGTTTTAGAAACCTAAATTGGGGGAGGTTGACTAAGTAGCAAGTAAGTTCTTAAAGGGAAGCAAATGTGCATCCCCTATAAAAACCAAAGAAGTAGACCAGCTGCCCAAGGCAAGTTCTTCCCTGGCCTTAATCACAAGTTTTCTCTCTTTACCATCTTTGGCCCTATTGTGGCTTTGCAGAAACTGGGGCATAAAGGAGGGGGTCTGGCTATGCTAGGTGGTAGTGGTGTTAAGAATCTCCATATATTCAATGACCAAAACTAGGAATCCCATGACCATTTAACTCTCATTTGCTTTCAGCTTCCTCATGCTGCATGTAATGGAAGCCACATCAGATTTCTAGGAACACTTTCTTGGCAACAGCAGCAAGAATCAAGGGTAGTGTCTCTGATTTGCAAGAACACAGAGCCATGATGTGCAGACCCTCTGCCAATGCTTCCTCAAACAAGGACTACAGGCTGGTGTTGTGGAATATTAGTGAAGATGTGTTACATTTGTTTATGCTATGGAACCTCTGTTTAATGATGCAAAGGTGTGTTCCATTCTTTAATGTTACATTTGTTTAACTCTGTGAAGCTGTGTTACTCTGCCTGTCTAAAGCACTTGATCAGTCTAATAAAGAGCTGAACGACCAATACCAAGACAGGAAGGATAGTCAGGGCTGCCATGCAGAGAGGATAAATAGGAGGAGAAATCTGGGAAGAGGAGATAGAGGAACAAGCAAAGGAGAAGGAGAGGAGGATGCTGGGGGCCAGCTGCCCAGCCACATAGCCAGACACAGAATAAGAAGAAAAGATTATCAGAAATAGAGAAAGGTAAAAGCCCAGAGGCAAAAGGTAGACAGGATAATTTAAGTTAAGAAAAGCTGGCTAGAAATAAGCCAAGCTAAGGCTGGGCATTTATAAATAGTAATAAGTCTCTGTGTGTGATTTATTTGGGAGGTGGGTGGCAGGCCCACAAAAGAGCAAAGAACAAAGAGCCAAAGGAGAGGGGACCAAAAACAACAACAAAAATAAAAATTAAAAAAAAAACCCAAAACAACAACAACAAAAACCCTACAGACTGGTTACTTTCTTGCCATTGCCATGCCATCATCCTTTGCACGGGAGAGCTGACTCCACACCAAGTCTTCACATCTGCTGCAGCTGTGCTGCTTCAAGACAAGACAAGCTTGTGATTGGTCTTTGGTCTTACTCTTCACTTGGTTTGTTCACTGGTACAGTCCTCGCACCTTCAGTGCAGCATGAAGCACAGTAGGGACTCAATCCACACTTTTCAGTGATTGAACCAAGGGACTGACCACAGAAATTTTTTTGGACTGAAGTTAGAGTTTGGTAACTTCTAAGAATAAGCAAGTGAAGCCAAACCAAGCTGGTCTTTTGATCAGTCTTTTATTAATGCAAAGGCTAATGTTCTTACAGAAGCTAAAAATAAAAGGAGATAGGGGGGAATCAAACTTAGTAGCCTAAGATGTTCTCAGTAGCAGGAGTAAAGAATATGTTTTCCAATATTTGATTCTTTACTTGACAGTCTCTCTTGAAATCCTCTCTTCTCTGCAATGAAAATTAGAGTCTTTGTTGGTTTGTTTTGCAGTTTGCAAATGTCTTACAGAGCTCTTCTGGCAGGGCTCCTGCTTTTCCTCTTGCAAATAAACAAAAGGCCATACCTTTAATATGACTTCCATAAGGGGTGTTTTGTGATCACCTGCCATGATTTCAGAGGGAGAATCAAGGAAGGGAGTGAGAAAGAGGAACAAGGCAAGCATAGATGCAGAGGGGAAGATAAAGGCAAGATAAGCTGGGTATGAAAAAGCAGAGGGCCAGAGAAACTAAACAGATGAAGAGAACGCAGTGAACAGCATCCCAGACGCCCCTCCTGGGGATGGGTGAACTTACCGCAGTTCATCTGCCTTCCCTCCCCAGTGCTCCGCCCTGTGGTCTGGGCGCCAGTGGGCTGGGCACAGACTCTCCCTCCTTCTAGGCAAGCCTGTAGGAAGCAGAGCAACCCCTGCCAGCTTGACCTAGATCTGTCAACTGATCAATTACCACTCCCATAGAAGAGAAAGGGGGGATGAAAGGAAAAAGAAAAAGGGAAATGGAAAGCATCTAGAAGAAGGGAGAGCTGGAAGGGAGAGGGAAGCCAGCAGGGGAGGGTGGGAGGGAGCATGGTTGAACTCACACATGGCAGGGAGAGTTAAGAACAGACTTAATCCTGAGGGCAGCATCAGTAAATACACAAGGAAAGAAAATGAAAAATAAAGTTTTCAGTGACAACTGGCCAAAGTCAGTTAAAGCACAGAGAACCTTTCTTTTTCCCAAACTGCTGATTCAGAATACAGTAGTGCCTAGCCGCCGCCCCCCCCCATCTGAAATTCTTACCTCTAGCTAGCTCCTATCCTTCTCCAAAATTCTTCCCCTCTGCTCTTCACACTGAAGGATCACAACCCCATGCCAAACCTCCTTTTACAAAGGGATGGGGGCATGATCCCAGTGTCTCATCTGGAGAGCCTTCTCCTCCCCAGCATGCCCTCCAGCGCAGTGGAGAAGCCCCCAGGGTGGAAGACAGTCTAGGGAGACTCACAGACAGTGTCTGCCGACCTGCAGCCACCAGCTACCTTATGTTTGCATGTTTCAACTTTTATGTTTAATTTGTTTTTATTGAATTTCAAATGACTACAGACATAAAGTAAACATGTAACAAGCCAATAGAGCAGAAAGGAAGGAAACGGCATAAATACAACCGGTCTCAGCATGGAGTTCCACTTAGCACCACATGTTTGGAGTGTTACAAGCATTAATGAGTCCTTACAACACCCAGGGGAGTCGCTCCCAGCCCCGTCAGGCAGGTGGGGAGACAGGCTCTTGGAGAGAAATACTTATTTTCCCTATAGAAAACACTGGGAAAAATTGAGCCCAGAGATGATCCGGTTCCCAGCTGAGCTGGACTTAGGTCTCCAGAGCTGGCTTGACACCTGGAGGTTATCGACAGGGGGTATTTGAAGTCTGTAGGGCCTCTGATGTCACTAGTGATAAAGCAAAGTTTGCATTCTAGTCAGTGAGCAGGAAGCCAAGAACTCCCAATAACAAGAACAACAACAAAAAAAGCTTGGCAAAGAGCCAATTCCCAGACCTGCCAGTCTTGTCCAGAGGGTGTCTTCACTATGAGGGCCCATCAGGAATATTACAGATCTTCCTAGCGCATGCTTCATGTATATGACAGAACCACACAGGCAGGATGGACTCACAAAGCCTGCAGCTTCTTGGGATATTTTATGCTCACTTCAGTCCAAGGGATAACCTGGTTGGTCTGGTGCATCCCTGACATAGCCAGAGGTAGTGTTGGTCATGGGCCCCTAGTTCTGAGGAACTCTATGTATGTGGCCAAAGAGGTTCCTGGGAATTGCTATTGGGAAACCAGGATTGGAGAAAGTTATTTTAACTTTACTTTCTTGGACCATGTTGTTCATACCTGTGCTGAAGGAGAAACTTATTGAGAAAGAAGAGAAGCCAGGTGTGCACCATGGCTAATAAAAGCTCTTCTTGTATTTCTATTTAACTTTAAAAGAAATAAACAATAAAACAAAACAACCCACATTGCACCCGGCAACTCTGGTAACTATAGCTGCAGTTCCAAGAATGGCCTTCATCAGCAAGGCCTGATGTTCCTGCCTGGCGCTGCTGGACTGCCTGACGGCCTTGAGCAGATGTTCAGAGGTCCAGCACTGTGGGTAGTGGTCTCCAGCAGGAAGGGTGGGTGGAAAGGAACTGTCTAGGAACATTCGACCATGATGAGCTCCAAGTAGGCAGCTCCAAGCACGGCAGTCACACCTCACTTTTAGGGGCTCCCCTCCTCTCCCTGCAAGTTGGTCACACTTCCAAATAGCCACAATGCCCACACCAGGCCCTAGATCCCATCATCTCGAGCTGATTATTGCATGTTGCCAATGAGCACTGTTTGGTTTTATCCACCTCCTTCCCATCTCAGAACCATGCAGCTTGGCTGCTGAGGCCAACCGCTTGCCTACTGGGAGTGAGAGGTAGGAAGTTAGGTGATCTGCCTAGCTGTGAGCCAAGGACAGTGTGAAGTAAGCCCCTTTTCCTTTCAACTCTGTATTTCCAAAAAGCAGGTTCCTTGATGTGGGATCTGAGAGGCGGAGCATCAGGAAGGTTGGAAAGGAAACCAACCTAGCTAATAGAAAGGTGCTGAGAGGAGCCATGATCCCTGGAAGGAGGAATGGTCGTTTGCTAGAAAGAGAAAAGCTGCACTGCACCCAGCCATTTGCTTTCAGAACCTCTGCTGGCAGAGGGTGGGCACTGTGTTGGAAAGGACAGTGCCTAATCCTGCTTCCTCTAGTCTCAAGAAAGAGCTTCTTCTAGTTAACCAGCTCTGGTGCTTCTCAGGGTAGACCCCTCACCCCCTGGAGCTGATCAAAGCCTCCCCAGCCTCCCAGTCCTGTCACACTAATCATTCCGAATCCCCTAAACCTCCCACCTCCCTAAACTGGATCACTGTTGCTAGTGGGTTAGGGGAGGAATGGATCAGGGATGGGGGGGGTCCCTAGCCTGCTACTAGATCCACACACCTTTCCAAGAAGCAAGAAACCCAGAAGTAGCAGCTGTGGGAAGAGTCAGCTTAAAACAAAAACAGAGAAGAAGAAAAAATGCCTCGGAACGCGTGCTGCATTCTAACTAGTCCCGCTGGGTCAATGCAATAGGGCTGGATTATTGCAGGCAAGACCTGGGCTGCCTCAGTAATTCTGTAAGTTTGATAAGAGATAGCTAGCAGCCTCTGCTTCCTTCCCTGAAAGTAAAACAGACATCACCTTTGCCATGTCCCACTGGCATGTGGTATGGGGTCTCTAGGGGTCACACTGCCTTAAAATTGGCCAGCCTTGTTCTATTATGACACATGGAAGCCTGTTTAGAACTCCCTCGATGCAGCCAGCACAAATCAAGCTATCACTTTCCTTGGGAAATTCAGAATTTGGTAGACGGAGACCAGATCGGAGATATCCCTGTCCCCATTCTTAAGCTCCCTAGATAGGAACAAGACTACAAAAATCAGACTTCACCTGGGGAAATATGTTTTTTCCTACTCCTCTATTGGGGGGTGATTTGAAGTATGAGCAAATATTATGCTTCTCTGCATTTATCGCTAATGAAAAGTTATGCTAATTTATATGTAAATTTGCTTTGGCCCTGGGGCTCCCGGCATATAGCCAATGGGGCTGCTGATGGTGGGATTTTGGCAATTGTCTCCAGGTTGATGTAATAAACAGGACAGAGGCTCTCAGGGCAGATGGCCGTTTCTAAAGGCGTGGGTCATCCTCTCCCATCCTCTGACAGCTTATTCAATGCCTTGCTTACTTAGTTTCCATTTCTGCTGTGGGAAAGCAAGAAGCTATTTCCCTGAGGGGGCCTGGGCTTGAACTCAGTTCCTCTACTGCCAGGGTTAGGGCTGTAGACTGTTCCTGGAATAAGCAGAGTATATGCTCAGGCACACACACACACACACACACACACACACACACACACACACACACACTGATCCTGCTCCATATTACGTAAGAGGAGTCAACCAAGGATGCCTCTAGACTCCTTATCCTTCTATACCCCCAATGCCTAAGGGACAGGATGGAGAACTCAAAGGCTGAGACCCTGAGGTTAAGTGTGACAGGCAATCTCATGGATATTCCTGTATGATCCTCTGCCCTGAACCTTCTTGTCATGGGCTAATTCCTCTCTTCTCCTTACTCCTTGAGCCACAGCCAAGACGCACAGGCATCTGCATTTGATTCTTCCCAGCCTGGTCCCTCTGTCCACCTCAAATAGATCTGCGGAGGACAGGGTCCTCACTCAGAAGGGGTCAGAGCGACTAGAGCTTAGGACTCAGCGAGATCATGAGAACCCTGTACTGCACTGGGAGCAGAGGAGGCAGCTGTGGGACTCCCATCCCTTTTCACTCTTGCCAGCCAGAACTTTCCTCTGGGAATGCAACTGTATAGATAGAAAGGAGAGCCTTACCTCCCCTCCTCCATGCCTCAGACTCCAAGCCCCTTGGAGAGCCTTGAAGGACCAAACCTGTCAAAGTTTCTGCCTGTCTCAATCCCTGAGTTCCAACATCTTAAATATCAAAGTGGAGACCTGGAGCCCCGCACCCCGCAAAGGATGGGGGGAAGGCAAGCTGGTTAGCAGCTAATTCCAGCGCTGGGATTAATGGGAGACTGGCACAGTGGTAGGGACCACACAGTGCAGCAAATGGACTCAAGGTGGAAGCAGACTCCCAAATGCACCTGAAATGAGCAAACACTGAAGAGCCCTGGGCAGAGAGCAAGGCAGCCTCAGCAACTGCAGCCTGGCGTCTCCGTCTCCGCCGCCGCCGATAAGTAGACCGAAAATTAGCATTCGCCTCTTAGAGCCTCTGTCCTTTCAACTTCGAAAGGCTTCCCTGAATTTCAGAGCCCACGGCAGCCTGCCGCTGCGCTGTGTGCACACTCCTTTATCTGCTCAGAACGCCCACCCCCACCCAGCCCCGCCACAAACACACTCCAAACAGATTCAAAACTAACAGTTGTTCAGGCTCCTGCGAATGCATTTATCCCCCAAAGCCAGACCACTGGCCAGCACCTTCCAGGAGGTACCCGATTAATTTCCAGCCTGTGTTCTCCCCGCTTTACTCCTCTTGGAAGCTTTATAAGTTCACTGGCCAATATTTAAAGTTTCCTCCTGTAATTTCTCCCCAATCGCATAAGCAGCACATTCACAACCCGCCTGCCCTCCCCATCTGCGAGGATCCCTTGCGTACATGTGTGCTGGGCTGTGTAAGTGTGAAGGATGTGCATGAAGTCAGGGAGCCAGCGCACAGCCACGGACCCACGGGGAGCAGCAGAGACACGTTTTACTTATGCACATATAGTCTCCCATTCCGGTAGCAGCCAGAATCAAATCAATATTCTCACAGCCTGGTCAGGAGAATGAAGTCCCAGCCATGCTGGTTAAAACCGCTCGGTGCTTCCACCTGCAAACCGCGCAGCGCAGCGGAGCCGGAGCCGACCCCGAGAGCCTGCAAAGGCTTGCAGCAGCGGGTACCATTCCCGGGGCTGCTGTAGGCAAATCAAAAGCCGGTCTTACCTTGGAAGAGGCACAGAGCTGCCAGCCCCGTGAAGATTGCCCACGAGATAGAATTGTGCATTTTTGCCTGGATGGTTTTCATAATTTTTTTTCTTCTTCTTTTTCTTCTTTTTTGTCAGGATCGTTTTTTACCTCCTCTCTTTCTTTCTTTCCTTTTTCCTCCTGATAGATTGTGTTGCTCTCAAGCTCTTCTGAGGAGATTTAAATCCACTGTTTTGCTGAAGGACACAACAAGGAAGCCGAGGGCGTGAGAGAGTCTGACTTCTCCGTAATTATCTCCACTCATACTCTGGCACTGAGGCACATTGTACAATCTGGCCCTGGACAGCCCTCCTACAAGCTGCAATCATTGGTTCTAATCCAAGGATTGACAGAGCTACAACACGCGCGCGCAGGCACACACACACACACACACACACACACACACACACACACACACACACTCAGGAATCATTTGCTGGGCAAATCAAGCTGATTAAAGAGACAGGAGCCTGGAGAGATGGAATGATAAATGCCACTTTGCCCCTTGTATATTACTTTCATTTTTTAAACTGACAGTCAGCAGAGCCATGAGCATCCAAAAATCCCTTTCCTCTGGTGGTCTCTGGCCCCCTGAACTTAGCTACACTTTCCACTGGAGAAATCCGGTAGCCAACATGGCTTGCAGGAAATTTTAAAGGGGCATGATCATGCTCTGGGAAACTTGCATGAATGAGTCAAATTCTATTTGTTGTTTCTATTTTTTCCTGAGAGGGAACTATCATTCAGTGACAGATTTCTCCTCTCTTTTTCTTCTACCTTTCTGGGTAGTCACTTTGAAAATAATAAATAATTTTCTGTTTTCGTCTCTTGTCACTCTCCCTTTAGAAAGCCTGTATCACTCCTATTTTTCATTCACTTTATCCTCCAAAATCACCCATGTGTATGCCACCCCATGCCAAGTGATGAAGTGTCCAGAATTTGAGAAGACAGCCCGCTGTTTGATTACACAGAACCGCCTGAAAGAGAGCAAGGCTCTTGCTATATGGCCTCAATCAACATTCACTAAAAAGCATATTGTCAGTGTCTGTATTTCAGCTTTCAGTTAGACGGATTTAAGTTAGATGCACTGAAGGGCCGTCCAATTGCTACTTTGTGTGTTGTTATTAAATGTCCTCAGATGGCTGTAGACATTTATCTCCTTGACGATGTGTTAGAGGAAAAAAAATCAAACAAATAAATAAATAGATATAATTTTTTTTCAGAGTTCTAATTCTAAGAAGTAGGAAGCTCGGTTTTGGCTTCTTCCCCTTAAGGAAACAAATTATATATTCTGAACAAAAAAAAAAACCAAACAAAAACAACAACAGCAAAACCCGGAGCCCCTCGTGGATGCTCACCAGTTCATTCCAGCACGTGGTTTAGCCTGTCCTCCAGACCACTGGTGTCCAGTATGCTTTCTGACGATTCCCATGGAACTGCTAATGTTCATTCTTGATCTGCCATAGAGCACTCATTGCTCATTCATATTTATGGGCACAAGGGTGAAATTAAGATGCTACTGAGATGTTGGGCCCACCCTGGAGGCTCATTGTTTTCACTTAGTGGGTGACTATGTGAGCACCACCTGGAGGTGTGCATCACACAACCCTGAGCAGTGGGATCCGGAGCCGCTTTCTCGCTCCCCACAAATTCAGACCAAAGGCAAGGTCCCTGAGCCTTGGTCTTTGGCCTTCAAATTCAGAGAGCTGGAGATCACTTCCAAGGCCTCTTCCTTTTATAGTTAAAGGTGTTCTCTTTCTCTTCTTCTGCCTTTAAGTTCTAATTCACATTTCCATCCAAATGTCCTTGATGCTGTGAGCTTCCCAGGACAAGAATCTTATCTTGGGTTCTTTTGTACAGGGTTCAGTATAGTGATATGTGTAATTAAATGCTCCAGGGCAGCCGGAACAGCAGAGGACAACAGTGCAGAAGGTCTGAGGGAGGTTTCCTTTCACCTCTACCTCACTTCTTTCTAGGATGACAAAGACCAGAGACGCCACTTCAGTGACTGCAGAGGGAGAGACAGCAACATTTGCGGATGTCCTCAGTTGAGCTGTACAAATCCATACACTGAACTGATCTTTGCTGTGTTCCCACAGGTGCAGGAACAGTAAGAAAGTAACCACCACTGTTCATCAGCATTCACTGAGCCTCTGTTATGTGCCAGGAATAACAATACGCAGCCTTTGCTTGCATTTTCTCATTAAACCGTCACGGCCTATGAGACAGTACTTCATTATTATTACTGTGTCCATTTTAGAGATGAGGACATTGAGGCCCAGAAAACACTTGCCCACAACTACACAACTTTTAAGAAATAGAGTTAGGGTTTGAATTTAATCATTTTGTGGGTTAGATCAACTTCAAAACTGACATTCTATGCTAAGTTCTGTGAGGGACTCAAATGGATATTAGAGATTTCTTATATCTAAACTTTTTTCCCTATTTTAAATGTAGTGAAAGTATAAATTAATATATGCAAAACAACAGCTATATCAGGATAGAAAACATACAAAACACCATATACTGCTTTAAGTCTTAATTGAATTGCCAGTGGTTGAATCCTGTAATTGATTCTATCAGCTAGCACCTGGCCAGCAACTGTTTTCTATGATAGCTTTCTGATGTTCTTTGGAAAGACTGGGAGTCATGATCTGCCTTGAGGGGGACATCGAAAGAATGGATTGATAGCACAGGGAAGAAGACTGCAGGCAGGTGACGTCATAAATTAGAAGGTAGCATTGGAGGTGCCAGAGACCAGTCAGACATTTTCCCTCACACCTTGCTGTGATGCAATGAAATTTTTTTAAAACTTGAAATAAAATTAAACCTTGGCCTATGCCTGACCCTAGGAATACTTTTCTGAGAACAAGTGGATGGTATAACTGTCGAATAGCACAGAGCAGGCAAGCTGAACATACACCAGTTGTCATCCATGCCGCTTCTTTTTTTCTATATTTTTAAAAGAGATTCATACTTGAGAACTGTATTTACATCATTTCCACCCTATCCTCCCTCCTTTTCAACTTCTCCCTTATCATGTGCCCACCACTTCCTCTCAAATTAATCTCTTCTTTATTATTATTGTTACATATATGTGCATATATAATTATACATATTATTGTTACATATATACTCAATATATGTAAATATACGCATATATATTTATATCTGAGTCCAGTTGCTAATCTGTATATGTGTTTAGTTCTGGCCATTTAGATTGGATAACCTATTAGAGGGCTCATCCTTGGAAAGATCGATTCTTCCCCTCTTAGCAACTATTTATTGTCTGTAGTTCTTCATCAAGGGTGGGGCCTTGTGAGATTAGAGGCAGTGTGTAAACTGGTGTTTTCATTGTACTGGTCTTGTTTAGATGGCCATGATGCTAAGACTTCTTTGGTGCAGCTCCCATCCTGACACTATGGGTCTTGCAGTCTTTCTGTCTGCCTTTGCACGATCTGTGAAGCCTTGGGTGTGGGGGTTGTGTTGTAGATGTATCAGTTGGGGATGGGCACTCCATACTCAGTTGTACTCTGCGTTTTAACCAGTTGTGGATTTCTGGGATGGCTTCCATCTGCTACCAAAAGCTTCTTTTAATGAGGGGTGAGAGTTACACTTATCTGTGGGTATCAGGGCAGGCATTTTGAATGCAGTTGGGAATTATAACAGTTTAGGAAAGTGGCAATTGTCAGAGCACAGGGCCTAGCTAGGTTTGTGTCTCTCTAGGTCCACATCCCACCTTTGCCCCTAGAGACTGCGTGGGGCTCCTTTGGAGATATCCCAACTCCACATCTGCTATCTACAAGCAGAGTAATTACTCCTCCATCCAGCCATAGCCACATCTCACAGCCACCAAGTCATTTCCATTTATTCTGCTATTTTAACCAAATTGAGACTGATGTGGTCTAGCACATATCAGTGGAAGAAGCAATCAGGGCCTGGGAATTGAGTCTCTCTGGGATAGTAGCTTCAGAATGGGCCCACTCTTTCACTGAGTCAAACATTCCTGAGGGATGCCGGATCCAGCTAGGTCGAAACTACTTGCTGCCAAATCCCAGTGTCCAAAATGTGCTCTCTTTTTCTGAACAGTAATCTATCACATCCAATAAATTTGTCCAGTGGCTTTCACATTTGGTGAAAGCACACAGTTAACCTCTCTGAAAGAGTACCTTCTCTTTTCATTTGTTGTGAGGTGTGGCCTCACAACAGTCACCAACAGACAGATCCCTGAGGCCAATTGGTAGCTCATTTTGTGGTAATCATTGACAGAGGGAATCCTGGTATACTTTAGGAAGGATTTTATCTGACCAGTCTCAGGTCATGTGGATGGAATCTGCTACCCTCCTTCCCATCCTCCATTTGTGTCTCAGATCTATCAGGATGTATGGCCTCAAAGAGCAAGCCACCCGATCCTGTCATTTAGGGGTGGCCTGTGTCTGTGCTAGGGATTGCCCTTGACAAGAAGTGAGGCCCTGACTGATGAACCTCTGATTGGGGGACATTGTGATTGGATGGGGACTCTTGGGAGTCTCAGTTCCTTACTACACAATCAGAGTTCCTGTCTGGGAGTCAGGGACTCAAGCACTCCTCATCAGGACTGCAGGAGGCACACTGAACCTTGGGGTCACCACATTCTTATCATGCATCATTTGTGCCCATGCCATGAGAAGGCTCCTCTATAGAGGAGGGTGGATGAGTGGCCTGAAGCCAAAAATCAGTGCAAGAAAGGGACCTCACATTTTAGGCAGAATGGTGTTCTCATCCACCTGTAGTTCTTTCAAGTTAAGGGAACTTTACTATGGGGAAGATTTTTGCTGTTCACAGATAAAGAAGAAGGAAGGGGCCTCAGAAACCACGAAGGGGGAACTGATGAGGTCCTTAACTTCCGAGGAGAGGGCAGCCAGCACTGTGTTCCATAAACCTTTCATCATCAGGTAGCTTAAGATTCTGCCCAGTGTGTGATGAGCTACGACAAATAGGGATTGATTCTCTGCAGACTGCCCCCACGCACACCTGTCACCTTAGGCCACGGCAGACAATAAGTCCAGGAAGGTCACTGTGAGACCCGGCTGCCCTGCTGTCCAAATTGCAGCTGAACCCCGAGAGCAGCCTCCAGCCCAGGAGAAAGGTGAACAATGGCCCAGGAGTGGTGGGCCAGCCCCAAGGACCGGATTGGGAAACCATACAGAGGAGGAGGAGAGGAAGGTGTGCAGTCTGCGAGGGAGGCAGGAAGAAGTGTGCAGGCGGTGTTTTTATTTCTCTCAGCCATTATGGAAAGAACGGCAGGGGCTTCAATCTAAAGAGCCTCGCAGAAATAATGTTGAGGACTTAACAAAAGCTGCTGCTCCGCTCTGCTGTCCACCCGCTGTGGCCTGCCTCTGCCGAGGCTCCGTGCAGTGGGTGATCTTACATTCTCAGATGCTTGCATGAGCCCTGCTGCGGGAGCAGGAGCCAGCCTGCCCTCTGCACACCTGGGGGAGCCTGGTGCAGCTGACTGGTGACTGCACTTCAGGGAAGGCAAGGAAGGCTATGACAGAAAGCAGGCAGTCTCTTGCCTTTTCCAAGGACTGTCCCTGGCAAGCGGCAGGGGGCGTGGTCATCTTAGGTCAGGCCACCATGTGAGATCCCTGGTAAAGTGAAGAGAATGGGTTTAGGGACCTATCACGCCTGAATGATGTAGCACCATTTTGAGAATTTCATAGTAGCAGATTGCCTGATGCACTGATTCTTCTACACTGATATTAAAATGAAAACATAATTCTTACCCCAGACATTTCAGTCCAAGGTTCAAGTCCTACAGAAAAAGACTTTGAGTGTAGGTGTGTATGTGTGTATGTATGTGTAGGCCAGAGGACAGCATGGTTTTTTTGGTGGTGGTGGGGTGCTGTGTTTTGTTTTGTTTTGTTTTTGGCATCCATATTGTTTTTTGAGACAGGTCAATCATTTGTCAGGAACTTGCCAAGTGGGTTAAGGTAGGTGGTCAGTGACTCTGCCTCCCCCGTGCTGGGATTATAAGTGAGTGACAGCATGTCCAGTGGTTTGTTTCTTTGTACGTGGGTTCTGTGACTCAAACTGAGATCCCTTTGTTTACAAGGAAATCGCTTTACCAACTGAGCTATCTCCCCATAACCCAAAAGAGCGAATCAATTATAGGCATGGCTATCTGATCATAATTTCTGTATACTATCACCAACAACTCAAAGGAATGATGGAAAGATGTGAGATTTAAAGTCAGAAGAGAGGGGATTGATTCTGTCCCTGTGGGAGTCCATCCTTTGCCCCTCTGGGGCTCAGTTTCATAGCCTGTCTCCTTCCAGACCATTTTTAAGAGAGCTAGCCTCTGTCTCAATGCCTCCAAGTTGTGCTAGATTCATTCTTCAAAATGAAGGCTATGAGTGTCTTAGCATATGCATTGGCTCCCTGTCTTTAAAATCAACTTGCATGGAAATACTAATCAGTATGCTGGGTAGGGAAAACTGAGTAAGAACTTCACAGCCAGGCGTCCCATCTCCAGGGTACTTGTTGCCAAGTTGTCTGGGTGCTACAGAAAGCTGGAGGTGACTGATTTCAGACGTTCAGCACACCGAGCTCTAGTTCCTTGCGGTCTGATGGGAGCTGCTGCACTCTTAGTGTATAAGTGGGCACAGCCACTCAGTATCTTCCCTGAGCAATTTCTAGGAGTTTAAGGGAAAAGACATTTTAGACCCAGGGGTATCTCTCCTGACATGTGGGGGATACCTTTTTAACACTTGGGGAACCTCTGCCAGAAAAAAATGAAACCAACAAAAGCAAAGTAGAATCAAAGAGTAAAGATGCTGTCAAAAGTAAGACAGGGGACACCTGAAGCCAGATGTCCCCTCCCTAGAGTTTCTACTTTCCATTTGCTCAGGTTAGCTAGAGTTGGGCTCCTGTTCCTTATAGCTGAAACGATCTAGATGAAAAGGCCAATGTAGAGGGTAGTGCATGTAAATTTCCTGCTTCTTCCTGCTTCCCACATGGCTTTCTATGCTATTCCAAGTGTCCAGGTGTTACATAGAGCTTGTAGAAGAAAGATAGCCTTGGGCAGAGATGTAGGTTGTCTGAGGTCTTTCCTTTAAAATCAAATCACAAACCAAGTAGCCAATGTTGTTATCAACTTGGAATTAGAGTAAGATCACAGAAGGAACAACAGTGGACTGAATCTCTCCTTCTCTAAAGGCTATAGTTGGATGGGCTGGATAAACCATCATCATCATCATCTAAAAAAAATAACATCATTTAAATAAAACAACGTATTAATTGTTATTTTAGTGAATGCTGGAGATATATTCCAGGCAAGTGCTCTGTCACTGAACTATAACCCTAGTCCAGGCACTTTTTAATGAGTGTCTTCTATGTGGACAGTCTGCATGTGTCTCTTACTGTCCTTGGTAACTGAATACTATTATTTCAATTTACTAAGGTCTATGATTGTATTCGGAGTAACCAGTCAGGACATCTCAACACCTAACAGCTGCATCTTGTTCTCACACTTGGGTATACTTTAAATGAAACTAGACTCAGAGGAAGAAGCTAAGCGTAGCCCGATAGGTCAGGGCATTGCTCTTATTCTGTGGGCCCTTATTCTGAGTGAGGACTGGCAATGGCAAATGGCTGGAAGTGAATGCCTGGCTGGGTGGGAGTCAGTGCGAGTCAGACTTGTGGGTATGGGTCTTGGTGTTCAAGAGTCTGAGAGTGTAAGCGGGCAGGGCCTAGAGTAGAAGCTCCTGACTGTCAGAAGATTGGAACTGATTTGAAAAGAATAATTACTCTTGATTCTGAGCAAGAGAAAGAAATAACAACTGGTAGTTTCGGGGCTTCAAAATGCAGCACCACTCTGGGTACGCACCTGTAATTTCAACTACTCAGAAAGCAGAGGCAGGAGGTGAGCGACCTTGTCTCAAAATAAAAAAAAATCCCAATAAACCTAATAAACCTGGGGCTATTGCTCAGTGGTAGAATACTTGCATGCACACACACACACACACACACACACACACACACACACACACACACACACACGCACACACACACGCACACACACGCACACACGCACACACGCACACTGGCATGCATAGAGATCAGGCCACTCCCCAGAGAAGTCTTTCCTGGCCCTCTAGATTTGGGCAGTTACCCACACTGTGCTTCCCCTAGTCAGGTTGGGTACTTTATGGGATGGAGGTTCAGCCCTGTTGGCAACCGAGCTCACAGCAGGCCACACACATGAATGACTTCACATATGTGGACATGATCACCTTTCTTTGGGGGCAGCAGGACCAGAGCACAGGACAATCAGGGCTTATCAAGGTTAGACACAAACATGGTGGAATGATCCTCGTGGTGTCTGAGGAAGACCTACTTCCCTATACTGGAGCTGAGGATTCACTATCTGACAATAAAGAGCCACTGTTCTGATTTGGGCCTTTTCTCTCCATTTGCCAATCTATTTTGAGATTTATGAGAAGGAATAGTTTTGCTCTGGCTAGAGATTTATGGATTTCTCAGTTGTTTGGCCTCATATGGTCATATGGTCCTTATGCTGTCTAAAATCCGTTGAGTTTCAGCACATGGATTTCGGGGTAGGCTCTGGGACTAGCAGGGCTTGAGAAGCCGTTTGTCAGTATCTCAGGCTGTCATTTAGCAGAGAGCTGTGTTGTCCAGAGAAGGGTGACCAACTGCTTAAGCTCACACAGCAGAACTGGGAACTGGGAATGGAATCAGTTCATCTCACCCCTGTCCATTGTTCTTTCTTATAGAATGTCTGGTTGCCTTGGTTCAGCGTATGTCTGTTCTCAGGAAACCCATTCTGGTTTGTTTATCTAAATTTGTATTTTTTTCCCAACTAAAAGTTTTACGTTTTAATGAAACATAACCACACCTGGAAATGCTGGGCAAATCCCACTACTGTCTGCAGTGGGTGACTTAGGGTATTGTGGTTTCTGCTCCTTTATATAGCCTTGGTCACAAGACGAGACAGTAGTGAGAGCATACGGGCCCTGAGACTCCAGAATGGGTGTAAATGCATGGAGTGTGAGAAAGCAAGGGAAAGACAGGAACGGAGGCCTAGCAGGGATTGCCAACCACAGGGCTGTCAGTCTTCATACTAGATTCTGATGACTGCTTTCCAGGACAGACAGGTGGTCTGGCAGTTGGTGGGCATGGAATGATGCTCTGATAATATATCTGATAATATATGGACTTATTCAAGTGTTGCCCTGTGTGGGGCATAACAATGAGGTCCCTTAAAAAGGGTTTCAGTGGAGGCCGTGTGGGAGCTGACTCCAAGGTAGCAATAGCTATTCATCAGACATTTGATGGTTTCTAACCCACAATAGGATATAGAAGAGACATATAAGGGTTTAAAATCAAATCACTCTGTCAGACTGAAGAATAACGATAATTCCAACTAAGGGAATGTATATATTTTTAATTTCATAGTGAATTAAGTGCCTATAAAAGGTGTTGAGTTGGCAGCCTAGGAAGCTGGTGCTTTTGATTTATGCCCAGCAAGGAAAGAGAAAGGCAGTCCCTGGCACATTTCTGAGAGCTTGGAACCACCCACCCATGTCCTCTACACTTTATCTCACAAAGAATTGCTGCCCATCTTCCTCTTCCAGGTCCTTCCCACCGCTCTGCAATGGCCTCAGGTAAAGAAGTTAGTGGGGCCAAATAGTAGGACATCCAACAGGAGACTATTGAGGTCCACGGAAAACCCGATATCCCGTGAACATCATCTACAGACGAAGCTGCCACAGAAGCACATGCACATCTTCCTCTAAGCTCTTCATTTTGGAAGCACATTTGCATGTTTTATTTCATAATCTTCTCAAAAATATTTGTTCAGCAACACTTGCTCTTGTCACTTTTGTTTTAGGAAGGGAGACTTAGGCACAGAAGATGATAGAATGTTGGATCTGGCGTTATCTTGAAAAAGTGACAGGACTAAAAATAGCACTCAGATTTCCTTACTTTCAGAGAAGATAGCAGCCTCCCGTCTAAAAAGATGAGGCAGCAGCGGATGTGGACTCAGAACCCAGGTGACCTAACCCTCGACGTTTGTCCCATTGCACAGTCTGGACCTCATTACCAACCATAGGGTGAAAACAAAGTTAGCCACAGATAAGGGAATGGCAATGATAAAAAACACTAATAAAAATAGCATCTTATGGAAGGAAAAATCTCTATCAAGACAGATTAGAAGCCCAGAGGCAAAGCAGCTAGTGTAGCCATGAAGGTGAGGCAGAGCTGGCCTCATCTCTTTAGGTTGCCACTTACACACACATTTTATTTACAGGATGCTCAAGCTGTCTGAGCCTCAGATGCCCCATTAGCAGACTAGGGAGATTAGGGGAGGAGCACGAGCCTGCAGAATCACACACAGCACCTGGATCATGCTAGTACCTCTCAGCAGGCTCTGAGTGTACATTAGGTCACCTACTAGAGGAGCATTGTTTTTTCCATCACGTAGAGAAATATGATAATTTGGGGAAGAAGTATTTTTTTAAGAAAAATGAAAGACTGATATTTTTTTGTTACAATTTTGACTTTTACTGGCTCTAAATTGGATTTCTTTTCTTGTTCTCCCTTCAACTTTATGTTAAGAACTGGCTGTTGCTTTCATAGCTGATGAGGCAGCCTTCACTATAGCTTTATTAAGGCTCGTCTGCAAAAGCTTTCTGGAGGTGGTATATATTGAAAAGATATCAAAATACGTTAAAATTGACGACTGAGCAATTGATTGCAAGTGTGGTGCCGTCCTCCCAGTCACTCTGTTCAGCAGGAAAGTCTGTTAGAAGAAGAAGAGGACCTTCCAGGGTCCTGAATGCACAACTTCCTGATGCTGATAACAGACCCATGCATACACAGACAGAATTCATGCCTTCCACAGCAATCCAAAAATTTTGTTGTGCAGTTCCAAAGGCCGCGGTGGGGGAAAGTGTCTTCAAGGAGTATGTTTGTGCTTGCTGTTATTAGAAATGAAATGTTCATAGAAATGTCACTGCACAAGGAAAGCACTTACATGGGGCAAGGAGATGTGGCTATCAAAGATTGCACACACACACACACACACACACACACACACACACACACACACATACATACACACACACACACCACACATACGACTCTCCATTCTCTTTCAAACGTGTATTCCACATTTACAATAGCAATTTAATTCAGAATTATCAGTGGACTATTGAAAACACAAACAATACTTTCCTGCGTATATTTATTATTGCAGTATGCCCTACTCACATGCTATGCCACCATACAAATGGGACAAGAAAACAGCAGCAAAGTGAGGGAGTCCTTGCATAATGAAGCAAGAAGGGAACTCCTGAAGTGTGACCCTCAGCCTTCATGCTGCCGTCACTGATTCCAGGTGATGCTTTCACTTTACAAGAGTATTGGTCATCTACAAGAGAACTGATGTTTTTGTTTCCTTTACATATGGCACAGAACTGTATTATAGCTCTATGTGAAGTAAGAGAGACTTAAGGACATGTTAAGGACAAACCAGAGCATCCCAGGAATTTATTGAGCTGCAGTTGAGTTCACCGGTCCAGGTTTGGGGGTAGGTTCTGTGTCAATGTGAACTTAGCACTGAAACATCCCTAGGACCCTGCATCTCCATTCTTGGATTAGTGGTCCAGCACTTGCCCAGTTTCTACATTGAGACAGATATTTTGAATACTATTGATACAACAGTTGGTAATTCTTTCTCCTAAAGTTACTCTTGGTTCAAGTGGGACCCTGACTAACAGCTGTAAACATAATGGTTACAAGCGGCAGCAAGGAACATGAGATCCACAGTGTTTAAGGCAAAACTACTTTTTCCTCATTTTCTTTCTTTCTTTCTCTCCTTCCTTTCTTCCTCCCTTCTTTCCTCCCTCCTTCCCTCCTTTTTTGCTTTCCTTTCTTTCCTTTGTTGTGTCTTCTCATGCCACCTCCTATCTCAGAGGCAGAGAAACTGGTTAGAAGGCCCAAAAGAGAGTTTTTAAAAACATATAAGCATTCCAAACTCAAGCAATGGCAGGAGGAAGTGGATTCTGGGGGAACATCAGATCAAGGTGCTGTGCTGGAGTATCATTTCCACCAGACAGTAATAAGTCATAGCACAGTTTTATTGAATATAATTCTTATGGAAACTGTAGGTGGAATTTTTCCATCTGGACTGCAATCAGCTCTGTTCCATCAGCTGCTTCCCAAATAATCACTCAGAGACTTATTGTTAATTATAAATGTTTGGCCAATAACTTAGGCTTGTTTTTAGCTAGCTCTTATAACTTAAATTAAAACCCATTTCTATTAACCTATGTACTGCCCTGTGGCATGGCTCATGGCTTGTTACCTCATCTTATACATGTCATGATCCTTCTGCATCTGGCTGGAGACTCATTTGATTCTCCTTTCTTCTTCCTAGCATTCTCTCTGCTCTGAAAATTCTGCCTAGCCATCGGCCAATCAGTTTTTTATTAACAATGAGAGAAATAAATATTTCCAGTATACAAAGATTGTTCCACAGCAGGAAACTGCCAAGCAGTTAGGGAGTCGTCTTCCAGGTACTAAGCTTTACATGGTAAAATGGTAATTGAGCTGAAAGTCACCAGTGCTAGGCAGAATTTAACTTAAATACTATTGATGTCATGGATTTACAAAGCAAATATAATTTGACATCTCAACTCAAGTATCAGATGTCTGCCATGTGGAGGTTTTTTGATGGAAGGACAACAGTGGGAGGTGAATCAGGAAGTGAAAATCCAAGTGGGATGTTGTGTCCTTATGGAAAAGAAATGCTCCAGAGTATAAACTAAGCAGTTAAGAGTAAAACAGCAACGAGGTGCCTCTAAAGATAAAAAAACATAACCAGGGAAATGGTATATAAAGGTTTTATTAACATAAACATTGTGAAATTATAAACTAGATACAGTAGATGGATATGGAGATTGACAGTTACTCCATCCATAGATGGATGTGGAATGACAGAACTGTGAAGCAGGCAAATTAAGAATAAATATCCATCCTTTCAAAACAATGAAGTTGTCACAATTAACCATCCACAGGTCAAAAAGTCTCATTACTCCTTCACAGTAAGTACAAAATGGATTCATTCTCAGCTAAAATACAATTCTCTAATAAATTAACAGGAAAAGCTAGGGAGGTTGATTATTTGTAGACTGCTCGCCTCACATGCAGAAACACCAATTCTCAGCCTCTTGTAAATTGGAAATGGTGACACATACCTATAACCCCAATGCTGGCAAGACCAGAAGTTCAAGGTCATCAGCTATTAAAAGAAAAAATGAATGAAATAAGGAAGGGAGGGAGGAAAAGGACGGAGGAAGAAGAGAGAAAGAAGGAAGAAAAGAAGGAAGGAAGGAAAGAAAGAGAGAGAGAGAGAGAAAGAAAGAAAGAAAGGGAAAGAGAGAGAAGGAAATTAATAAGAAAATACAGAGAAATTATCTCTGGATAGAATAAAAAAAGTCTAAGTTAAAAAAAAGAATTCAAATGAAATTCTAAATATATGTAAAAGAATGAGAATACTATGCATTGAATCCTATGATATGTAGTCAAAGTCAATTACAGTCTCAATTGCTATTATTAGACAACATGAAGTATTAGAAATAAATTCAGTAAGCATAGATGACTGCTACAGCATTTGACAACAAAATATATTTCCTAAAACAAAGTGGTTGTTTTTCTCTGAGGAGGAAGTCCACAGATAATCAGATATTGGTATTAGGTGGTTGAGCAAAATCTGGACCGATGATATTTGTCCTTCTATCTTTACTTACGTCAAGATAGCAATTGGATTCTAGGTTTTGTATCCATATTTCCTGAAGAAAGATGAAAACATGGAAGGATGTAGCAGCGGTTATCTGTCCCATTTCATCTGGAAAGCTGTTTTCTGGAGAATGCTTAGTCTTTCCCATTAGCCAGGTCCACAGCAAATGACCAACATTGATTATAAAGGGAACTGGAAAAGATTAGTAATGAGTGGCCTAAGGGCGAAAGACCTAAAAGGAATAACACTAAAAACAGCAACCCTGACCAATAATTATAAAATCTGCTTATTTTAGTAGATAAATAGAACCAAGGTGAATATGATAAAAAAAAAAACTATCTGACAATGTTTGATATCAGAAAACATACATTCAATTTGAAATGTTGACAGAATGCCTTGTTTAAGATTAAACAAATACTCCCAAAAATTTAGATTAAACAGAAGATTTTAAACAGAAATGTGGAATTGCCAATTTTGACTCTATAGATAGAAGCCGAAGAGAATAACCCCCAAACAAGCTTCCTGGTACACATTTCACTGTATTGAAAAGATACAATGATTCCCACCATATATAAAATCATACGTGACCAAACTATTTTTAAAAATCACTTAGAAGCCCAGAATATCCATTTTTTAAAAGTCCAGAGTTGTAAGTTGCCTTGGGTTATTTTTGGTCGACTGAAAAGGAAATAGCATGCCTGAACTAGGGATCATGTTATCCGAGACCACACTGTCCATGGGGTGTAGAATCATTTGTCTTTTCAAAACATGTACAGGGACGGAAAGCCTTTGAAAGCCAATACATGTGTGTAGACACAAAAGCATGAACCCTTCCCCTGGTCAGGAGCACTCTGCAGTAGAGTTTAGAACAAGATTTATGTGCCTATAGGAATTTAGTTTATAATAAAAGTGGAGTTTTAAGTCAGTGGGGGAGCTAATTGATTATTAGATAAGTTGTATTGTAAAATGGTAACTCTATCCAAATGTGGGGAGGGAGGGGTTAGGAGAGAAGAGTGAAGAAGGAGGGTGGGAAGGGAGAGAGTAAAGGAGGGAAGTGGGGGCTTCTTCTCTTGATATTAATAAAACATTAATTCCAAAAGGGTTGAAGAATTTTCGGTAAAGTTTTAAAGTGATGAAAATATCACAGACTATATTTTTAATTTATATATTAGGAGGCTTTCCTGAGTAAGATACAAAACCTAGAATTTATAAAGGAAAAGATTGACAGGTTTTGCTGTACAAAAATTATAAATGTCTGCATGACAAAAGACTCCATAAACAAAGTTAAAAGACAAGTGAAAGAAACATCCATTGGTGCCGTGAATAATATTTTGATGTAGTGACTGATTTTCCCCTCGCTTTCTTTTATCCCCACCCCTGGTCCCTGCCACCCCTTTGGCAGCAGCAAGGGTATTCTGTGTTCATTGCCTCCGAGGATAGATGACACAGCATAATGCCGAGAACAAAGGAGTCAGTTCTCAGTTTTTGAATTTCAAAAGCCTAGGATGCAGCACAGAAAAAAACCATTGGGAAATTGTGTTTGTAGCAGTCTCAGGCTTAAGATTTGATTGTCTTGATTCTCAGTCATGGTTCTATGGACTCGGGGAAGAGCAGGGAAAAGGGAAGTAAAAGCTGAGACACTGGGGGAGTGAGGTGTGCATAGCTTCCTTACCAGGAGCTGAGCTTGGTTTTACAGGGGAGAGAGGTAGAAAGAGAGAAAGGGATATGTGTATGTATGTTTGTGTGATATGTGTATGGGGTATGTAGGTGTGTGGTATGTATGAGGTACATGTTGGGGGCATGTGGGTTGTGTATGTGACATGTGTGTGTGTGTGTGTGCGATATGTGTGTGATGTGTGAGTGTGATGTGTGGTGTGTATGGTGTATGTGTGTGATATGTGGCATGTATGGTGTGTATGGTGTGTGTGTATGTGGCATGTGACATGTACATGCACGTGTGTGTATGTGGCATGTATGGTGTGTATGCTGTGTGTATGTGTGTGGTGTGTGTGATGTGTGTGCATATGTGTGTATGGCATGTATGGTGTGTATGGTGGTGGTGTGTGTGGTGTGTGTGATGTGTGGCATGTATGGTGTGCATGTGTGTGTGTGTGCATGCATGTGTGTGTAAGGAGGTATTATGTGCTAGTAATAGAAGACTGGGAAACAAAGAACTGCGTATTTCCCTTTCTTAAGGAGATCCAGGAAGGAACAAGACCCCAAATTCTCCTCCTCTAATTATAGCAGTGTGTGGGAGAGCAGACAAATGAAAATGCCTTGTGGTTGCCATCACCTGGCTTAGTGTTGTCTCTCATAGATACTTGTGCCCTACAACCCCCAACAGCCCAGTTATCCAGAACACCCAGTGATGCGGCCAAGACAACAAGTATTCTTCCCTTGGATGGAGAAGAAATGGTTTGCCTTTAACTTGAGGATCACAGAGGAGACATCAGGAAGTCCCAGTGTAAACAGAAGGTGACCAAGGAAGTAGCTGCACCCTGCACAGTCCAGGACCTGGGCCCCAACCCAAGGAAGGGGTGATGACTGTTGGGTCTCAGACTCAGCTTCTAGAGGGAAAATCAGAGAATACTGAGGAACTTTCCATGTCTGCCGTAAGAACTCATAACACATGACACCTATGATCAGGAAGATAAAGACAACAGCCTCCTGGGACTGATCCTCTGAGAACCCAACTCCGAGATGAGGTGCTGGACTCAAGATGCTTACTAGACCATCAGCACCTGTGGCACAGAGTGAGAATGGCCAGGAAAGCAGGAAGTCTGTGCAGCAGGCCAACAGCATCCACATTGATTCTATAGTGAGTTCCAGGGATCAGCTACGCTTAGAGTTCTCCTGAACGGGACTGAAATGGCCAAATCATTGGACTTCTCTTGAGCCACAGAATATAGCCAGATATGAGACGGACATGACCTTGGGTCTGGGAGTTCTTGACAATGAAGGTTGTTCCTAACAAAGATTGGGCCATTCACCTTCAGGCCAGTCAGCACCTTAATGTAAAAATGGGCAAAAAAAAAAAAAGGCATACAGCATAAAAAGGGAAACCAAGCCAACAAATATGTAAGCATACTAGAATATGTTCAAGCTTACAGAAGTACTGAATATTCAGTAGAATGGAAATTTTTATTGTTATAGACTGGCAATGTTTGTAAAGTACTGAAAACAGGGAAAACGGTTAAAAGGCAGAAAGAAGGACCAATATGTGAATCGTGTGTTTCCTTGCAGTCAGCAATCCTACTTTTAGGTCCCCTACTTTGACAAAATACACAGGGACACCAGGCACTCTCTACACATACATTTGCTACAGCCTTGTCTATACCCATGAGAATAAAGGCTAGTATCTAGGTGTCACCAAGAAGGGATAGCCTGATGTACACTTTTGTTCTTCTATTCTACCCAACATCACTCAGTTATTGAGAAGAATGAGAGATGGCGATGTGTGTCATGGTAAAAGATACATTTCCTAACAAGGGACCTCCAAGTCACATTATTATTTGAACAAGTTTCGAAGAACAGTAAACATAATCTTCCCTGTATTATGGGCAAACATGCACATATATTGCATTGATGGATGGATAGTAGTGAAAGGGGGGGCTTCGTATTTTGCTTTGTGTATTGATTTATTCTTCTGACAACATGATCTGAGATATTTGTATAAAACTGAGAAGTTTGTAGAAACACTTAGAAAATAGTGTGCTTTTATTTGAGTTCTTAAAACCACTGAGTTTCTGTGTTGTTTAATCCCCTCTGCACTTGCTCCCAATCCCTGACATATCAGGATGCTTGTCCCAGAACTGAGCACAGCACACAAAGGAGATCCACTTCTCTTCTTCCCCCTGCAGCCCTGTCCTGGCTGCTGGGGAAGGCAGGGCAGGTAAAAGGCAGGGATGCCCTGTGACAGCAGGGGAGGCAGAAACCCGAGAAGCTGTCTGATTGGTCCAGAAAGATCGTGGTCCTGTTGGACTGGAGAAGAAAAGATGAACACAGGAACAAAGGCACAGGAGTAGGGTAGCTAGAAACCACACATATCTTTACCTTCGAAGATTCTGTCCTAGGTCGGAAATTCTCCATCAGTATATCTGCAAGCCTCTCTTCTAACTTCATTGTAACCCACAGAAGGACAACAGTCTATTCTCAGCACATAATCGGGGTATGGAATGTGAGAGAACAGTGTCTATCTATCCCAGCATTGCCTCTGTTGACCAAACTCTCCAGTGTGCAAGGTGCCTCAGGATGACTTAATAGAATAACAAGGGACCCTCCACTGGAAATACCTGCTCTAAGGCCACATAGCAAAGTCAAAGAAACTGCCATGCTTAATGATCTTGTGGATCTGCTGCACTGAATTCATGTTGAGAAGTGGTTTTATGAAAGAGATGTAGCTGTAAGGTGAGGATGGTGTCTCTCTGATGTCTGGTCCAGGCAAGCTTCAGAAAGGAGATTAGTTGGAGAGGCAGCAGGTGTTGGGGATGCTGGCATGTGTTCTGTGTGTAACAGATGCTACAGGCACTCTTTGAGGCCTCAATTGGGAATGATATGAATAGGAGAAAAGAGAGGAAATGGACAAAGAGAGATTTTTGCTGAGTTTTTGCAAAACCAGACAAGCCAACAGAGGAACAAGGGCCAGGACAAAAGGGAAGATGCAAGCAAGGAAGCCCACCTTATACCTCTGACAGAAGATGTCAGAGATGAGCAAATGTGGAGAGACACAGGTAAAGCAACTGACAGAGTAGCCTCAGCCTGGTTGCTGGACCTAATATGACACACATGACTGAGAGCACAGATGAGGCTCCAGAGATGAGAGGACCCTTGGAGAAATGCCCAGGCTAGTTCTGTACATAAAACAAGCTGGATGAATCTTATCTAAACCTAGAGGATGGATGGTTGGCACCTTGGGCCTTATTCGGATTGCTGAGTAAGCCCCTTCCCACGCCTGAGGAGCTCTCTGACTGTCTTCTTGGCTGCTGTGAGAATGCACCTCACATTTCCAACCCTTCTATGCAATCCAGCAAGTCACTGTTTCTCTAATCAGTGAAGCCCTGGTAAGCCAGGGCAAACACGACGTTTTCCCCACAGGCCACTTACTGGTATTCATTCCAGAACACAGCCAGTGCCTCCCATAGACAGAGCGAGAGTCTATCCCAAATGCTTCTTTCTCCAAAGCCCTCCTTGGAAAGCAGAGTGCTCTGAGAGAGGGGCATTTGGAAGTTGTGCTCACTCTGCTAACATGTGTCTAGAGAGAAGGCTCTGTTTTCAAATTGATCAGAGCCTGACGTGTTTGTTGGTTTTGCTACCCCATGGATCCTGACCAGCTTGCCTGAATAGAACACTTCACATTGGTCTCATCCTCCGTGGTTTCTCTGTCATTCTCATTGTCTCTAACAGACACCTTGGAATGAAGTTCAGAAGCCTACCTTGAGTCACATTGGTTCCAGTTATTTCCTATGCAGTTTTGTGCTCTATAGCTAAGTCAAACTACTAGCAGGAGTACTTTGATATTTCTGAACTAGATTCCTCACCTGGAACATAGAATTATATTCCATCTAACTTTCATAAGACTAGAAAGAAATAATACCCAAGAAAGAGTGTAGTTCAGTGCCTGGCAGGCTGCAGGGATTTATTCTATTTTATTCTTTCTCCAAAAGTGTTCACCAAGGCCTATTAAGTTGTTGTTGTGACCTGTCACATGGAAAGACTTGTGTTTGGAGAGTAATCATCCTGTGTTCTAGAATAGTCGACTGTTGGAGCATGCGTGTCTACTGTACACTGTCCATTCCATAGCGACTGCCAGACACCTGTTTCATAGACAAGCAGCAAAATCACAGGATGCAGCTAACTTGAAACAGTAAGGACAAAAATATGCTGTGGACATAGGAGATGCTGCCAGACAACACACCTTGGATGGATGTCCACTTGGATGACTACACCCAGCAGCATGGAGCCCTCTCCCTCTCCATGGAGGAGGTGTTTGCTTTGGCCCTTCAATTATGCATGTCTCACTGATGAGAGATCTAGTTAAATGAAATGGCTGCGTCAAGACTCCCCATGAATTCTTCATAAGTGCATGCAAGGAAATGCCTCCGGTCTGAACTTTTTCACTCCATGGAGCTCTTCATCATTCATTGAGCACTCATGCTCCCAATTCTCTTGGGATGTGCATGGGTAACTGGGGGGTATTCATCACTGCCAATGAGTTGGCTCACAGAAGACCAGGAGCTGCTCTATGCAGAGCACTGGCCAGAGAGAGAGAGAGGCTTAGTTGCCTTGTAAGAAAACGAACTCTAGAGGGTCTTAGAGACAGCAGTGTCCATTCGCTTGCAGACCAGTTTCTTTCCAGCAAAAACTTTCTGCCTCCACAGCATGTAACTCAGTCTAGTCTCCAAGCAAGCCCTGCTTAAGATGGAGAGGTTGTGAGATTCCCTTGCTACTGTAACTGTTAATATTTTATAAGAGTCCCTCCCAACCCTCAGCTCACTAAAGGAAGCCAGCCAAGGATGCACTTCAGTGCAGGTCAGGTAACTTCCCCCTCACAAGCGTATTGTCTGTGGTCTGACTGACATGGAAGACAAGTCTTCCCCTCCTCACTCATCTAGTCCAGAGCCTGAGGCAGGGCAGCTTGCTGGAGAGACTGACCTGAGAAGAAAAGAGATCCCCTCCAAAGAGCTTCTTTGTGACAGGAGCCAAGAATGCACTGCAGGAGATTCTCTCACAAGTGCCTGCTGATGGTGCTAATCATGCAGCCAGGACAGAGACACACCAGCAAGAGTAGACCTGGATGAACTGGGCCAGGATCCAATTCCAGGAGGAACAGAGGAGCAGCTCGCTCAATTTATGTCCTGGTAACTTTTGATTGGATTCAATCATGGCAATGTGCCATTTTATTAACAACTTCATTATTCACAGAAAATGTAGAGGTAGTCTCCGGCTTCAGGACTTTCCCAGGCCCTGGAGCTGCTTGCCATGACAGAAACACGTAGCCAGCAAAGGACACTTCTTTGGGTAGCAGTGTGGTTTCATAGAAGTTTCATTTACATTTTGAGGGCCCAGACTTTTCTGGTGTTTATTCACCTGCTTCCTGGCTGGGCGCGCCTAGGCTGTGGAGTCAGGAGGTTTGGATCAATCGCCAACTCCCACTAAAATCACACACTCTCTCTGAAGAGCTGGGCAATGGTTAATGGCAGTCTCCACAATGAGTCATCATCTCAGCATTGTATTAGGATCCACAAATGGTTCACAATGACCAGCTCGTCCTATTCTGGGCAATGATGATAAAGGAGACATTTGAAGGGTTTTTCATTCAGCCAATGTGTTTACCTCTTAAATGTCAGCCATGCAATCTGTCCTTGCCCTCAGTTCTGCCCGAGTCAGGCACTTCCTTCGCTTGAAGTAAGTGTCCTTTCCTTCTTACTGGGTGATTCCCTGCCACACACGTAATGTCTTCCCAACTCATACTTTGCCCAAGTAATTTGTATCTGTCCTTCACACAGGGATTCGAGGCCACTGTATCCAAGAAACTTGCCCTACAGGAAGTGCTGGCTGTGTTCCCCCATGTTTCTACAGATCCTGGGCTTCTTTCCATGTCAGCACTTACCACTCTTTATTGCAATCATCCATTTACTAGTCTACCTTTTTAAATTAACTGTGCACATTTTGAAATCTGGGTTCATGTCCCATTCGTCCTTGGCCACTGAATAGCTAACATAGCACTGGTGTATGATTAGTGGATAAGAGCAGGAAGCGTATTTCCTTTCTTGATTCCCCCATCTCCTTACAAGATAGCAACTAGAGCATATCAACAATTTTGTGGATGTGTGCTGTTGTTGTGATGTGGGGGAGGAAGTGAGTTTCCTTGGCAATAACTGATGCATCCCAAAGAAAATTCCTAGATAAAACCTGGAAATAACTATTACCCACAATGATGTCTTACCAATAAAAGCAAGGCAATTCTGGGCAAGCTGGAATGATGCTGTGGCCTCAGGACCACCACCACCACCACCACCACCACCATCACCACCACCACCACCACCACCACCACCACCGCCGCCGCCTCTGTTTATCTATTTAAAATTTCCCTGATGATTTCTTTCCTGGCTCTTGGGCCTCCTGTAATTCAACCAAATGAACCAGGTTACAGTTGACTCAACTTTACCAGCAAAAGGCTAGCCAGCCTTGCCATGTGTTTTCCTGCCTGCCTCCAGCTGCCTACAGTGTGTGAGCATTTGCTGTTTTCCCACACAGTATCCCTCTCTCAGACTGATTCTGTTTGGCTTTCTTTTCTTTCCATGTCCTTCTCCTCCTTCTAGTAGTAGAGACACCTATGGTAGAGGTACCAGAGCTAGAGCAGCTGTCTTGGAGTCGGGGGCAGATGCCACCTGTAGGGGATGGTGGCTCTGTTCCACTGCTATCGCCCTCTCATTGTCAGGTAAGAGATGAGTACACCCTCATCTTGTTTAAGTCATCGTAATTTGACCTCTCTTTCTTAAGGAAATTAGGACACATTCTAAATACATATTAGCTACACATTACTCCTTATCCACAGAACTCAAGATCACATACCTATGCAAAGCTTCTGAAATTTCTCTACCTCAGAAACTCATGGAAACTCTGGCAGCCTGAATGAGAATGGCACCTGTTGGCTTGTGCGTTTAAATCGGTGGAACTTTGGGAAGGATTAACAGGTGTGCGGTTTTCTGGGAAAAGGTGTGTCTCTGAGGGCAGGCATTGAAGTTTTAAACTGCCATTCCATTAACTCTCTCTCTCTCTCTCTCTCTCTCTCTCTCTCCCTCCCTCCCTCCCTCCCTCCCCCTCATCTCTTACTTAGGAATCCAGACGTGAGCTCTCAATTGTTTCTGCCCCATGCCTTTGCACTACCATCACGGACTCCAACCCTCTGAAACTTAAGCCCCAGATTAAATGCTCTCTTTTATAAGTTGCTGTACTAGTCAGGATTCTCTAAAGGACCAGAACTGATATACACACAACTGATTGTGTGTGTGTGTGTGTGTGTGTGTGTGTGTGTGTGTATAATATGTGTGTGTATATATATATATATACACACACACATATGATTCATTGGAGTGGCTATGGTCCAGATAGTACAACAATGGCTGTCTCTCTGATGGAAAGTACAAGAATCCAGTAATTGTGCAATCTATGAAGTTGGATGCCTCATCTTGTCTTCACTACATGTCCAAATCCCAGAGTTAGGCTCTAACACCAGTGAAGGGATGGCTCAGCATCAGGATATATGAACTTGACCACGAGAAGGAGGACACACAGGCAAAAAGCAAAAGCTTCTTTCCTCCATGTCTTTTACATAGGCCACTATGAGAAGGGTGGCCCAGATTTAGGGTGGATCTTCCCACCTTAAATGATCCAATAAAGAAAAATCCCTCACAGGAAGGCCCAGATATTTTTTGTTGTTGTTGTTAATTCTGGGCGTAATCAAATTGACAAGCAAAACAAGCCATTGTATCTGTCTTGGTCATTGTGTTTTATTGCAGCAACAGAAAAGTAGCTAAGGCAGAAACCAATATGAAAATCACCAAGGACTACCACAGCCATTCATGAGCATTTAGTTTGTGGAGAATGGACCTCCATCAGAGACCCTCAGCATACATGCTCTCATTTGTACTCATACTAGCCCTGGAAGGGACACTCTTAATTTTACCTATCAGATAATGAAACTGAAAGATGGTTCAATTACTCCAGGCCTTACCCAATAAACAGAAGAGTCTGGATTTGAATTGTGGCCAGTTTTCCAAATATAAATCATAAAGGATCCATGTTGTCCTTCCTGTTACCTATTTCCTTAAACACAGATAATTAAATGAGGAGTCAAATGCACTTGTCTGCTCTTCCAATCCCTTACCATACAAAGCATCTCCCCACATGTTCTCTTCCCCAGCATGCCCCACTTCCCAGTGTCTCCTAACACCTATGTGTTTTTCCAACAACCACTAGTGCTGTCTACATAAATCAGGACTTATTACTCAACTAGTTAAAATTTGCAAAGGCACCCCATTACCTCCTGCAGATATTCTTAGCAGGGCAAACAATCAATTAGAAAGGAATATTGAAATTTCTGTAGTATTGAAGAAATTCCCCAGTAAGTCTAATATCTCTTATGTGCTCTATTCCATCTCACACCTACATTCTAGGTGTGAACCTATAGCCTAAAGGGAACAAAAGAGCAGAGAAATAACACAACAGAATACCAATATTTATTGAACATTTACTCTGTACAGGCAACATGCAGTGCAGTATGCCATCTAATTTATTTTCTTAAATATAGTAGTTTCATTTGCATATCTTACCTCCTTCAATCCTCATAAATGTTCCATGAGAGAGATGTTATTATTATCCCTATTTTCAAAATGAGAAATTGGAAACCCAGAGAGAATAATTCACCCTCACACTAGTAAGATTCAAAGTCCAAATTCAAACTCAGTCTAGATTTCAAA
This sequence comes from Peromyscus leucopus, assembly GCF_004664715.2. Lineage (NCBI taxonomy): Eukaryota > Metazoa > Chordata > Mammalia > Rodentia > Cricetidae > Peromyscus > Peromyscus leucopus. The sequence goes on along the minus strand of NC_051069.1, from coordinate 42,033,908 downwards.
TGCAGACATCCTGCCACACCAATCCCATAAGACCTGTGCCCATATGGGAATAACCCACATCTCCCATCTTGTCATCTCATTCAGCTCTTCTTGCTGAGAACATTCCTGGCATGCCCCTACTCATTAGGATGAGATGTGCCCTGTGTCTAGAATTCTCCATTTCATTATTTTAAGGACTGCTTCTTCCTCCTTCCCAACACACAGCTTCTTTTTAAAATATTCATTTCCCTAGCCAGGCAGGATCCCATGGTCTAACTCTTCAACCATGTTTTTGCCAAGTTCCCAAAATATTCTTGTCCCATTTATTTTCAGTATCGTTACCTGGGAAAAACAAACAAAAGTTATCCCTAGATCTCTCCAGCACTGTGTCCTCTTCCCTATACAAGCTGCTCTCAGCCTTAAGGAACATCACAACTCATACACAACTCCATGACCTACAGCTTCTTCTGGGCTTTTAACATTGTGTGACAAGGCATCTATTCTTGCTGAAATGCTTGTTTTCTTCCCTTATTACGGAATTTTGCTTCCTCTTTCATGGAAGAAAAAAACAGAAGGCCTCCCCCATTCAACTCCCATCCGTCTATCCATCCCTCTATTCATCCATTCACTGACTATTTATTGAGCCACTTGCCACTTCAGTGGGTAGTAAACCCAGCAGACAGGACCAGCTGCCCCTGTGAATCTTACATTCTACTGAGAGGTGCTGGAAAATAACTACCTGAGCTAACTACTGTAGAAGCACAGTTCTGATGGAGACAATTCAGGGATGCAAAGCAGCATCCCAAACAGGTGGGAGCAAAGCTCCATGGACAGGGGACATATTGGTAGAGGTTCCAGGGGAGCACTAATGTGAAACTTTCAGAAGCTCTTCTCCCTTGCCTAAGAACATCTTGGAGTCACTTAACCGGGGCTATACCCATCTTATCTCAGTGAGAATCTTTGTCTCGCTGGATGTCACTCCCCAAAGCTTTGGGTTGCATTTCCTCCTTCAGAAACACCTGCCCTTCATTGTGTCTCTTCTTTTCTCCAACCTCAGTTCTGCTTTCATTAGTTACATCTTTTCTACTGCCATTTAAGTGGGTCATTAAAAAAAAATCACAAAACAAAATTCCATTCTCACTCTTTGTATTAACTCTCCAAGCTTTCTTTAACTAAGTCCCCCAGACTCTTCACTTACACTGCGGAATGAATCATCTCACTGTTCTCAAGGCAAAGACCCAAGTCAATGCTTAAGTAGAATCACACTCCTTTGGGGGACTGTTTGCTCCTAGTTCTCTGTAGTTTGGTTTCATTTGTTTGCTTTGTTTTATTGCTGTTTTCTTTCATTTCATTTCATTTTTTTTTACTGTGGTATAGTTATTCCAGGCTTCATATGACATTCTCTCTGTGTGTATGTTTGTGTCCAAATTTCTCTTTTCATTAAAGAAACAAACAAACAGAATGCCAAGTTAAATTACTGGGGACTACTTATGCATACCCCCTTCCAAATAGTCTTTTGCTATTTCTTCAAACTGTTCTTTTAGCATTTCAAATATTCTCTTACCATATTCTCTACTTATTTCTATTATGCTAACTTTATTATACTTCTTAACAAAAAAAACCTCAGCTTGTCAGTGACTTGGGGCTACAGAGATAGCTCTGGCGTTAAAAGTGCATTCTGTTCTTGCAGAGGACCTGGGTTTAGTCCTCAGCACTCACATGGTGGCTCACAACCATCTTTAACTCCAGCTCCAAAGGCTCCAATGCCCTCTTCTGGCCTCTGTGGACACAAGGCATATATGTGTGGTACACATATATAGGTGCAGGCAAAACAGTCACACCCAAGAAAAAATAAAGAAATCCTTTAAGCCAGGTGGTGGTCGCACACACCTTTAATCCCAGCACTCGGAAGACAGAGGCAGGCAGATTTCTGTGAGTTCAAGGCCCACCTGGGCGACAGAGTGAGTTCTAGGAAAGGCGCAAAGCTACAGAGAAACCCTGTCTCGAAAAACAAAACAAACAAACAAAAAAACCTTTAAAAAGTCAATAATGTCAAATCTAACTATATAAATTTATTAACTTCTATAGAGTTTGAGAGTCTGGTTAATTTTATTGTGTGGTATTTTTATTTATTTGTGAGGGTTTTTTTTGCAGTAAAGTTTATTAAACAAATAAAATGTCAGTAACATATCTGTGGTGGTTTGAATGAGAATGGCTTGTATAGGCTCACGTGTTTGAATACTTTATCCCCTGTTGGTGGAATTTGGGGGATAGAATTAGAAGGTGTAGCCTTGCTGGAGGAAGTGTGTCACTTTTTTTTTTTTTTTTGAATTTCAAACCCCATGCCATTCCCAGTTCGCTCTCTCTGCCTAGTGTTTGCAGATCAAGATGTAAGCTCTCAGCTACTTCTCCAGCACCATGCCCGAGTGCTGCCACGCTCCTTATCATGATAACCATGTACTCTAACTCTCTGGAACTGCAGACCCCAAATTAAATGCTTTCTTTTATCTGTTGCCTTGGTCTCTTGTGTCTCTTCACAGCAATAGAAAGGTAATTCCAAGGTTAGTGTTAGATAGCTTAGGTAGCAAGTCTCTGCTGTAGATATAGCTCCTATGTCTTCTTTCATCTAGGACACAAGCTTAACCAGAAGCCCTTTTCTGAGATACTTGTGGCATTTTTATTGGTAAATGGGGCAGGAGCATTTGAGGCTGATTTGAAATGCCATCAAATGTGAAGTTCCTGTAGGACAAGTGGTGGGGTACACTCACACTCAACTGACCAGAGGAAGCAGTGGTGTCCCATGGCAGTGAGGCGGAGAAGCACACACCTCTCACAGGAAGGCAGGCCATCACTGGGTACATGTGATTCGGCTAAGAAGGAAACTGAAGACAGAACTCTACTGCAGCTTCCTGTGGTATGCAATCGACCACGGGTGCTCAGACTTGAAAGCTTTGCCCTTTTTGTCTCTTCTACAAAGGTGCAAGCTCTTTTCGAAGCAGAATGGACTCTTCATCTTTTCATTCCCAATGCTTTACACAACACCTGGACTATCATAGATGCTCAATAAATCAGGGTTGAGGGCATTTATACTCACACCACTTCTTATGTATTCTCTTGGTGTTACAATATGAGTTACTCACTTTCTCCTTTTCATTCTCCTACAGCAGCAGTACATCTTAGCTTTGGAGCACTGTGCTTCTGGGTGTTTGCTTATTTGTTTCTAGTTTGCTTGTTGTAATGACAAAACACTGACCAGAGAGACTTGGGAAGAAAAGAGGTCTTGTTTCATTTTACAGGTTACCATCTATCAGCTAGAGAAACCAGAGCAGGATCTCAAGGCAGAAACCTTAAGGCAAGAACTAAAGCAAAAACCATGGAAAACACTGCTTATTGGTTTGCTTTCAGACTCACATTCAGCTACCTTTCTTATGAAACACAGGCCCACTTGCCCACAGTAGACTGGGTCCTCCTATCAATTAGCAACCAAGAAAAGGCTCCACAGACAGGCCTAAGGGCCAATCTGGTAGAAGTAGCTCCTCAATTGAGGGTCCCTCTTCCCAGGTGTATCAAGTTGACAACCAAGATTTGCCATCAAATTAGGTGAATTTTATCCTCTGGACTAGAACCTACATGATGAGCAGATCGTCATCTCTCTTCTAGTGCCTTGTACAATATTTAAAAGAGAAAAATTCAATATATGTCTGAATAATTGAATCAAATAATGTGCCCCAGTGGATATCAGCATGTGTTTATTAATTGCCTACCAGGTCCATTCTACCATTCACTGAGAATAGGAAGCTAGGACATGCCGAAGGCCAGTGGCATCAAGGAAGAGAGTAGTTTATACCTGTGGCCCCATCTTAAAGAGCAACACTTGCTCCCAGCAGCAAGCTCAGGACCACTGCGCTAATCTCTGTGCCTTCTCATCTACTCCACCTGCACCCCTCACCTCAATTTCAACAGCATGCCTGTGATCTAATTTTCCCATCCAGTTTATTGCTTTGCACTGCTCAGCTCACCAAGTACATTTGTGTTTATTGTGCGATTAGTGCTGAGTACTCTGAACAAGGTAATGACAGGCAGCAAAGGCCAAGAGCCAATGCCCTAGCTCTATGCATCACTTCATACCTCAGGAGAATGAGGCCCTCCTCTCCTCTGAAGCCTGGCTGCATTACAGATTCAAGCTTTCAGGCTGGAAACATCAGCCTCTCAAGGAGCCTGGCAGATCGCGGTCTGGAGACCATTTCAGAGGCAAGCCTGGCAACAAGCAGCAGAACGGATGGAGAAGGCAGGGAGTATGGGAAATAGGATACAGTCTTCTGGGTTCTGACATTCAGAGAGAGATGTGGGACTTCCTGAGCATGCTGGTCTTGAGTTCAAGTAAAAGTGGGAATTCAGGAAGGGAGGAAAAAGGTAGGCAAGGGAAGCTTAGGCCTTCCCATCATTGGTCCAGTTTAGATAAATTGGATCAAGAAAGCAATAAGATATAACTGTGACCAGAACCTTGGGCAGAGATTTCAAAGAACTAAGCACACTTCTGTCTTGTCTCTATAATTCACCTGCTACAGTAGTTTGAATGAGAAATGCTCCCCATAGTTTTGGGATTTTACATACTTGGTCCCCAGTTGGTGGTCCTACTGGAGAAAGTTTAGGTGCTTCTACCTTGCTGGGGGAAGTATGTTACTGGGGGCAAGATTTGAAAGCTTAAAGACTCACTTCCTTTCTAGTTTTTTCTCTTTGCTTCATGCTTAATTTCAAGATGTGAACTCTCAGCTTCCTGTTGCAGGTGCCACGCCTGGTACTGGCTGCCACACTTTCCTGCCATCATGGATGCATATCCCTCTGGAACCAGGTGCTCAAATAAATTCTTAATTCTGTAAGTTGCTTTGGTCATGCAGTTTTGTCACAACAGTAGAAAGTAACTAATGCAGCTACCCTTGCTTCTCCTAGATAACAAATGCATCCTTCCCCTCAGTGTTCACCTACTCTACCATCTTTTCTATATCTGTGTTATAAAAATACTTTCAAACATTTCCCTGCCCCATCTCTACTGGCCAGTCCTCCTATTGATATAATGTATAAGTTGTTCCTGGTGAAAGGATAACCCATAAACACACTTTCACTCCTCTATACATTCAGCTGTTAATTGATTTCACCAAGAGTTGAGAGGCACTGGGCATACATCTTTAAATAAAATACACGGTCCTTGCTTTTGTGAAATTCACAATCTAATCGAGGAGAGAAGCATTAAACAATCAGACAAATAAATATATAAAGGCACGTTGTGGTGCACGTTATGAATGCTTTTTTCCTCTTCTACAATGAGTCTTTTAATCCTGAAGGCTTCAAGGGAGTTATAGATGTATTTCAGAGGCTCCATGGGTTTCTTCGGGTTGTATGTAAAATATTCTATGTATATAGATAGGTATGTGCTCTTTACTCTGAAAAGTACCTGTGGCTTTCATCAAATCTCAAAGAGGACTGTGAGCTCTTCAAGTTAAGAAGCGATGCCTCAGAGCCACAGACACGATTGGCTTCTTTGTAGCCTTGCCACCTCCCAGAATTGATTAAATGTATTTCTGTTTATGGATGTCACCGAGCCAATGTGCTAACAGAGCTAGAGGGACCAACTATCTCTTGCATCAGCTCATGAGCAATGAGGGTAAGTGGCATGCCTGGCTAGCACCCACAAACATACTGCTATGTATGATCACCTGTCAAAGGGAAGATGGGGTGATGTTTGCATTTTTTTCATTTCAATTTTTGACTATTTCATACATACATACAATGCAATATGATCATATATACCCCTATTTGCCCTTCTCTCTCTCTCTCTCTCTCTCTCTCTCTCTATATATATATATATATATATATATATATATTCCCTAACATCCCCTTTAAACTTTAAATCTTTTCAGAACATTTATTTGATAACCTACTATGGCTGATTAGGGCTGCCCATATGAGCATGGATGTGGGACCATCCACTGGAACATGGAAAAACCAACTAGTTGCCCACTCTCAAAAATAAATAATTGTCCCTGTGACAGGCTGTCTTTTGGGCCATCAACCAGTTCCCAAATCCTGACACAGAGATTTCTTACTACTTATGAATGCTCAGCATTATCTTAGGCTTGTCCCACTAGCTCTTCTAATTTAACCTGTTTCTCTTCACCTACATTTTGCCTCGGAGCTTTTTACTTTTCTTTCCTTCTGTATATCTTACTTACTCTGCTTCTACTGTCTGACTGGTGGCTGCCTGGCTTCTGGTCCCGGGCGCGTCCCTCTCTCCCTCATTCTCTGCTCCTTCTTTGCAAATCTAGAGTCCTCCCCCTCCTTCTGCCCCACCTACGCCTCTCCTGCCTAGCTATTGGCTGTTCAGCTTCACATAGTTTAAGTAATATTCCGCAGTATAAACAAATGTAACACATCTTTACATAGTTAAAATAAAATTCTACAATATGTCCCTCCCTCAGTAGCTATTAACTGCCAATAACTTCTCAGTAAGGGGTGAGGATTGCAGAACACCTAATGTATCTATGCTAAAGTTTTAGAAGTCTTAATCTTGCTCAGACCTTGTGTAGGCCTTGTACAGATAACTGGAGCTGCTTTGAGTTTGTGAGCCTAATGGCCATGTCAGTCCTAGAAGATAGCATTTCATAGAACTCCTCCCCATCCTCCAGGTCTTTTACTTTTTCTGCCTTAATTCCTCTATATTCCCTGAGCCTTGGTAAGAGGAGGGGAAAATAACGAGACAACAATGTCTCATTCATAGCTAATTACCCAGTCTCTTATTTTTAGCATGTCTACATTGACTTTTGCCCAACATTTACATTCTTTTCTATGTATTTCCTCATTTTCTGAATTGCTTACAATAAATGTATTGTTTCTCATAATCAAGAAAAGTGATGCACTAAAGTTATTTTTATTTGGTGGAAAAGTATACATTCACCACTATATAATAATGGATGACTGAAATTGAGAGATTTTACATACACGTGCACGCAATATACTGGCAGTGTAACTATATTCTTTTGTTGTCATTATGAAAGTTAGTCTCCATGAAGAGGCAGATTGAGTTAATGTATTAAACTATAGAATGAAAAAAGGATAGTGACATGCATCTCTCTCAAAAGTTAGGGGCTCTATTGCCTTTGACATTGGCTTCCACTGAGTGATCTCCAATTCACCAGTTAGGAAACCATTTAGGAGAACCCCTCCCACTTATGAGTCAGGTCACTCAAGAGATATCTCCCACCTCCTTCCTCCTTCAACTGAGGGTGCACTGGGAAGAGAGTATTATCATATGCCTATAGCACAAGCTATGTTTCTACCCCTGATATCTATCCCCAGACTCAGTTGTCAGACCTAAATGGGACATCATTATCAACATCTCCTCCACTAGAGCTCAGGGAACATTGAGAAGAAAGAGGTGGATAGAGTATAAGAGCTGGAAAATGAGGAATGTTCTGACATGCTGCCTTCAAGACTTGGCAAGGCTATCACAGTCCAGACTAAGAGTCAGTGGTAAAGGCTTACATCTAGGTTCTTCAAGTGTGTAATAACTGATCTGAGCTTCAAGTTACTCAATTACAAATAAAGCATGTTATGTGATCACTTTCCTTCTTACAGCAATCTTCATTAAGTATACAAAAGGTAATTAATAAGAGCCACAATCACATAAAAATCAGGATAGCTAGAGACACTGTTTTGCACTTGATATCATATCATCTAAGATTAACATATATCATTGAAATACATAATCTCCATAGCTGTAGATAACGACATAGATCTTGTAAGTGTGTTATGCAACTCTGGGGGTGTGGGGGGAGGTATTCTGACTGCTTTGGGTGCCAGGCTATACCTTGAGTTAGGGTGCTGGGGGGGATGATCTCCCTGCAGGATATAGCAATCCTGCTCCTCTCCTGGAGAGCCACTACAGCTGAGCTTTGTTCAACCTCCATTTAAGGGGGCTTCCCAGCAGAGCTCCCTTTCTTCTCCAGCCCAAGATGTTGCCTTTTTGCTTCACTCTGATAGAGGGGAAACCCCTGCAGAAATGCAGCAATCTCCTCCGGCTCTGTGGAAAAGTTGTTACTTTTTCTGCTCCACCGTGTTCAGTCCCCCAACGATATCTCAGCAAGGTTCTTCTCTACGCCAGTGAATGAAAATCTTCACACCTAAAACTCTTTTGAGAAAGATATTTATTTGGAAGGAGGAGTCCAGGAGAGTGGCTACCTCTACCAAGGTGGAAAAACAGCTGGTAACTGAACAGGTAGGGTGGTTCATATAGGATTTCTTAGGGGTGGAGTTTCTCCAGGGAGATGATTTTCTGTTCAGGGATTGGTTAGTTTTTCCTGCTCAGGGATTGGTTAGTTTCATTGGTCAGGGGCAGAGATGGCCCTGATTTCAGAGCCAAACTGTGTTTCTTCCCCGGCCTTTGAAATACATAATCTCCATAGCTGTAGATAACGACATAGATCTTGCAAGTGTGTGTTGCAACTCTGGGGGTGCAGGGGGGGTATTTTTTTTTGGCTCTAATTCTAATGCCAGGGCATATTTCTTTCACTGGCTCTGAATCCAGGGACAAAGTGTGTTTCTTGAGCACTGGTTTAAGATTCAGGGCCTGTTTCTTTGGTTCTGGATTCAGGGATAAAGTGTTTCTTTCATTGGCTCAGGTCCCAGATCTAGGCTGTACTTCTTTTACTGGTTCTGGGCTCTAGGGTTAGGGTAGGTTTCTTTTAGCTGGCCCATTTTCCCTACAGATCTAGATGTACTCATGAGCTATCTTCCATCCTTTGTCCTCTAATTGAGGGTGCACTGGGAAAAGAATATCATATGACTAGGCCAGGAGCTGTGTTTTCCACACACATGTACAACCTCTGACCCAGCTCATCTATCTCACGTGAAAACTTTAATCCCAAGACTAGACCCACCTGTCACATCACATTGTACAGAAGGTGAGAAAAATGATGAAGAATGTATGAGCACGTGGCAGGTCACGCAGGGTACAGGGAGCACCGGGGGCAGCAGGGGTCTAGGGATCAGCAGCTCGTTTGTAATCAACCCTTCAGTCTGTGAGCTCCCCTGCATGGCAAAGTCCAGGGTGATTATTGCTGTTATTTATAGAGCAATTTTCCCCCTCATTTAGACATAGAGTAGAGTAAGACACCAAGGCACTCATAAATAATACCTAACAGGTCTGTCTAGACAATCTTCCTTGGCTTTTTTTTTTTTCTGCACCTTGAATCCAAACTGAACAGAGAGCCCAAGGATAAGAGAGAACAATTTGCTCTTCAGGAACAAAACAAGAGGGCAAAAAGATTGGCGAAATCAGAATCCCGAGCCAGGGTAGAAAGCGGGAGTCTGGTGATGTTGGGTAATGGGAGAAAGTATTTTTCTCTTGTGTGTGTGTGCAGTGACTTTATTCATCAAGAAGGTAGTGAGACATGGGCAAGCTGACATGGGTGAAGCCAGTCAACTTCTAATCACACTGTGCCTCCCTCTGTTTAGCAGCAGGCTGGGTACTTAACCTCTCTGGTCAATGATTTAGTCCCTAATTAAGTCTGAGGTTTAGACCAGATCAGCATTTCCCAACTTGTGTTTCTCAGAACATTAGTTTCTATGGGACAGTAATAAGCATCAGCATGAAGGAAAATGAAAAAGAAAACATGATTCTTTGGTCAGTTAAGTTTTGGGGATGCTGGGTTAAATACAGTTGAGTGCATTTTTCTACTATAAGAATTCTCAGGGCATTTAATGTGTTAATGTTAATTCTGAATCCCCCCAAAGTGACCATAAGTCAGGAAAACTTTTCCTCAAACTTGTGTGAGCATAGATTTTTCAGTGTTTTGTTTATATTTGGTTTTGTTTTGCTTACCATTAACAAAGATCTGAGGATATTTTTTTTGGGGGGGGGGTAAAAATATAAAGATTCTTTCCAGGACTCCATTATGGGATTTTTCCCCCCAAAGAACCATTGAATAAACATTGTGTGATATTATGCATAGGAATAAACAAGAGGGATCAGCCTCATATGGGGTGACAGCTAGAAATGTCAAAACCACTCATTCATTTTCTTGTTTAATCTTTTACAATCAGCAAGCTGGCAAGGTGAGTACTATCATTCTAATCTTACAAGGGACAATGCTGAAGTTCTGAGATATTAAGGGAACTTCTCAACAGAATGCAGCTAGAGCTCTGTGGATCCTTGTCAGAGGTGGGAATATGTGTATGCAATCTTAAATACAGTGACATTTAAACAAAAACTCAAGGAGGTGAAAGAGTAAGGCACATGTATCTGACAAAGAGCTCTAAGCAGAGAGAAGAGCCAATGCACAAGACCTGAAAGGAGAATGTGCCTGGCTTGTTGGACATCAGAAGGGTACCACCTATGCTGGAATGGAGAGCACAGTATGAGAATCTGGACATTTGCAAATAGGGAGGTGAGATCCCAGACCTAGTAGCAATCCTGGGATCTCAGGCTTTGACCCTGAGGGAAATGGAGGATACAAGGGTGAGACCATCTGGCAACTTGGTCTATTAGGTTGTGAATAGATGCTTAGAGAAGTGTGGCAGTCATTCATGCTGTTTACAAGTTATTTATGTTTCTCGTGGGATGTGGTTAGGCTGTCTTTTTGATGGTAGGCAAGGCCACATCATATAAATTTTAGTTTAAAAGACTGGGTTCATGCAGCTCCAATGGAAGAGGCTCAGCTACCTGTTTTCAGTACATCAATTAAAGAGATGAGTAATAGTGAAAAGCAGAGAACAGATATTTAATCAATACCACATCAACAAGACAAAGAGATCAAAGGGTTCAGTGACCCTGAATTCATCTGTGGAGCTACAACATGAGATTTAGTTTCCAACAGAAGCTACATTGGAACAGTAAGAAAAGGTATGCATAAATAAACAGTCTCTGTCAAGGTGTAGTCTGGTTGACCATAGTCTAAGGTGTAGTCTGGTTGACCACGGTCTAAAGTTCTGGCTCATGAGGTGGTATGAGAAAGTTTTTGTTGTTTGAGAAACTGGCTGGTTCTCACAGGAAGACTGTTATTGCTGCAGGGTGCAGCCTCAGCATTGTGGAGAACCACCTTCTTCTGCAGTGGGAATGGACTGTTAGTCTTCAAGGTGCTGCTTTTCCAGGAGTCCAAGGTGACTGTGTTTAAAAGAATGGTGGGAAACCTTCAGGGACTTTGGGAGCATCTGAAACCGCAGGCTGGAAAAGGTATCAGTAAGATGTCTCAGTTACTCTTATCTTGGTGTGTTAGGGAATGAGGTGGATTAGTTATCACCGTTTTTTTTTTAATGGATAAATACTTGAGTGATTAATATGCCCATATGGAAGAGTATGCTGATGACCCAGGGTAAAAGGAGTCAAATCCAAAATGAAGGAAGAAATGCCAGGCTTTCCATTTTCTATTACCTTGAGGGTCCAAGTAAGGAGTCATTCTTTATAGCAAAAGCAATTTCTGATTCCTGTTACGGTCATGTGACTGTCTTGGTCAATGAAACATGTATGGGAGTGATGTAATCCACTTCCATATCAAAGCTTTAAGGTTCTATGGACAATTTGCCCCTACCATGTGAGAGGCAATGGGGTGCTATGTCAGTCTGGGTCTGATGGAAACTATAGCGACTTTGCTAACCTGTGTTGAGTGTGATAGTGAGCTGTGTTCCTGGTTAAGACACAGAGAGACTGTTCGTACTTATTTGTGCAGAATACAGAAACCTTTTCTTACTGACATAAGAAAGCAGAGCAGAAGCAGAATTAACAAAGCCTGCTTCAGTAATCCAAGAGAGAGATGTCGGCCCGAGGGAGGCTAAGGGCAGTGCAGATGGTGGGGTAGTTAGATTGTGAATTCATTTTAAAAGTAGAGCCATCAGAACTTCCTGATGTCTTGAGTGAAGAGAGGTGGGAGAGGAGAGAAGGGAAAGGGAAGCGAGGAGATGGGAGAGGAGAGAGAATGAGAGGGGAGGAGAGAGAAGAAGGGAGAGGGGAGAGATAGCTCAGCATCCACTTCAGCCTGAATAATGAGGAAGACAGAATTGTAACTATTGGTGTGGGGAATGCTGGGTAAAAGAAATTCAGGGGAAGGAAGTTTTGCTGTGATTTCTTTCCTTAGTGTTCCGATTTCTATTTTCTTCTGTTGAAAAAGATTATGGTTTCTGGTTATCTGCTGAAATATTTGAGTTTAGCTTTTATCTCCTTGAACATAGCATAGGAAGTCATGAGAGGTTCTAAGAGACAAGGTCCAATTTGTGAGCCCTTCACAAAGCCCAGGCCAAGTGATAGTGTTACATGTTGTTTTCTGCAGGAGTGGCAGAGACTGAAGTGCTCTGGGGAAGATATCAGCAGCGTTTTATGTGCCTCCTTTTCAGAGCTGAGGTCCCAAACAAACCACTCGGAGCTCATTGATTTGAGCCTCCTCTTTATTGTTTTCCCCCCTGACTGAGTGCTTTGACTGCAAAGCACAGATTGATTGAGACTCCTCTAATTTCCTGCCTGCTTGATGGTTCTCACCCATCATGCTGGAGTCCTCTCTACAGATGATCCTTAGTCACCTTCTGGATACACTAAAACTGCACCATCTGGAGAAGATGTCTGGATCCATTCTGAATGCCCTTAGATGGTTTATCCTGGGAGGTTCTAGGCTGCAAATCTGAAGCCTTTCATGAGGTACAGGTTTCAACCTGGAAGGCAAGTTCTTTTTCAAGATTCGCAGGCTCGGTTTGATCCATACAGTAATAAAACAAATCAACATTTAAATATAAGAATATTTCTGTTTGGTTTTTAAAGACAAGGCCCCAGGTAGCCCAGGCTACCCCTCAACTAGCTATGTAGCCAAAAATGGCCTTGACATTCCAACCTTCCTGCCCCCACCCTCCCAGTACTAGAATTACAGGCATCGCCACTACATACAGTTTTTGTACACTGTTAAAGTTGGAACCCAGCTCTCCAACAATCTATTATCACTGACCACCAAAATAAGAGGGTTTCTTCTGAATAATCAAAAGTGTTGCTGACACTAGATATCTGCTTTTTGAGAGACTATGAGCGAGTAGTCTTTGTTTCTTTAAAAAGACAGGTACTCAGTGGCACTCTCCTGTCCCCAGCTGGACAGGTGATTTGTTAATGTTACCTGAGATGTACTCAGAATTCAATATTACAGAGTCCTCCATATGCATTATCCAAGTCCTTACAAACATGTAAGGTCAATATTTTATAGATTGGGAGCCCATCCTTCCTAGAGCTGAATTAATTGCACGTTTTTATTTGAGTGCATTTAAAGGTACTTAAGTGTTTCTATTTGGATTCTCCAGGGGCCAGGATTAAATGTTCTGATTTCTCTCTTTCCAAATAGAGTGCAATCTAGATACTGTTCAGTGATACTCATCCAGGAGGCTTTTTGCAGTCCCTTGCTAAATGAGGAATGTGGGCTTTGGGTTCTTACCACACCCCATATGTTTGATATAGCTCCTAGAACACATTTAATTATGATTTGATTTTTCTAACCCGTAAAACAAATATAGAAAAATAATATCCAACATTTTATCAGTGCTTCAAAGAATAAGATTGGAGAGATAGATCAGGCGTCAGTGTATAAGGAGCTTCATTGCCATGTTCAGACCATTTTATTCCATAACTCAGAGATTTTCAAACAGCATTATAGAAGCCCGAGGCTGTGCTGGCTTGTCCTTCTTCAAGGAATTGTTATAGGGCAAAGAAACAAATATTTTCAAGGAAGACTTCCCAGCTCACTAAATGTTGAAGGATGTAAGGTGCCACAGATGGTTTTACATGGAAACTGAGCTGTCAAGGTTCTTGTTTAGTTTTCTTCTGTTGCCGTGATAAAACACTTTGACCAAGAGCAACCTAAGGAAGGGGAGGGCTTATTCCAGCTTCTGACTAACAATCCATTGAGGGAAGACAGGGTGGGAACTTAAGCAGGAACTTGAGGCAGAAACCTTGGAGGAAAATTCCTGATTGTCTCACTCTCTCTTTTACAGAACCACCTGCCCAGAGAATGGTGCTGCTCACCACGGACTGCTGACTCCTATATCAGTTAACAATTAAGAACCGGGATTCCTTGAAGCCATGCCAAAGGTTATTATGCAATTATGACTCACATCTCAGCTGATTCTAGGCTGTGTTGATTTGACAATTAAAGATAACTATGACAGTTCTTAATTTACATATTGTTCTATATAGAGGACAGATTTGAGAAGACCAGTCACATGCCAGGTAAGAAAGCAAGTAAGAGCCAAATATTTTGTATACAGGAGGAGACATCTATGAACTGAAACTGAACAAGAAAATGTCTTGTGATTGATTGACTATGAAGGGGAAGGAAGAATCAAGACTAGGAAATTTTTGGTTTGAGTAATGATTACAGAGAATGAAGGGATAAGTCAGTTAAAAAAGATAGTAAGCTGTATAGAAATGGTAATGAATATGAGAAATATGATGTGCTTGTGGGACATCAAAGTCTTAACACAGAAGCTGGTCAAAAATCAAAGGCACTATTAAGCAGTCAGGATCTCAGGAGCACATCACTTCATCTTCTTGTCCCTTTCCTCATTATTAAACGATGCACATGATGCCTGAGAGGTTAAAGCACTTATAGATACGGAAGGATTAGACCATAAGTTTATCTCTGAACATCATATTTCACATATCAGTTCTACCAGTCAATATGCATATAGCCCCGCACATAGGTCTGTCTTTTGGAGAAATCTCTCCACCAACTCTGCACCACTTGGATCCTGTTCTAAGTATTATGGGTCCAAATGAAGCCTACATGTGGCTCTTAGGCTGTTGGTGTATTCTGTCTGTCCGTCCGTCTGTCCGTCCATCCATCCATCCATCCATCTACAGATATCGCCCTCCGTCCTTCCTTGAAATATGGGTACTTTTCTACAGCATGCATTCTGTTACAGCACACACATGTGTCACCCTTTATAGACACCCAAAGCAATGGAGCCACCCACCCTGAACTTCTTCTACCTGAAAGTCTTTTTTCATCAATAGTCATTTCTTGGGGCAATTTCTTATTATCAAATAAACATTACATAGATAACCTGGATCTAATTGAGATTTTGTTTTAGGAATTGTTAAGAATATGAAATATTTACATAGGAAATTTGTGGCTGCTTAATTACAAAAAACAAAATGTATAACTTCTTGTAGCTAGAGTTTTCCTGCCTTGCCCACAGTCAGGACAAATCTTTGTCACCTGCCAGTCCCACAGTCACTCAGACCCAACCAAGTAAACACAGAGACTTATATTGCTTACAAACTGTATGGCCGTGGCAGGCTTCTTGCTAACTGTTCTTATAGCTTAAATTAATCCATTTCTATAAATCTATACCTTGCCACGTGGCTTGTGGCTTACTGGCATCTTCACATGCTGCTTGTCATGACGGTGGCTGCAGTGACTCCTTCTGCCTACCTGTTCTTTCTTTTCTCCTCTCTGTTAGTCCCGCCTATACTTCCTGCCTAGCCACTGGCCAATCAGTGTTTTATTTATTGACCAATCAGAGTAATTTGACATACAGACCATCCCACAACAACTTCTCTCGGGGTGTGTGTTCATACCTGTTCCTTGATCTCTGTCATGCAGCTCAGTATTAGAAGGGTATAGAGAAACACGTTTCACTTCTTGAATTGTTTTTGTTGTGTGCAAGTGACTTACTAAGGATAAGCCCCAGAGTACAGGGATGGGAAGGCAGGACTGGGGAGAGACTCCTGGGGTGGGAGAGAGACATTATCAAGGAGTCTGATGTTTGCCTGAAGTTACTTTTTAAAGCTCTGCTTTCCAAGGGAGCTGAGTTGTAGACTCCAATATCGTTAGTCATTTCCATGTGTGTCAGTGTAGGTGAAAGTGAGTGTGGGTGTTACTTATCAAATGACACACGTCTGTTTTAGCTGTACTTGATACAGCTCTAACAAAGGCCTACAGACCTATGTGCAATGAACACACTCATTGATGACAGCCAAACACCCATGCTTGAGTTTACCTGCTACCATCCTGCCTTATTGCTATAGGAAAATCTCTTGCTCATAAGGTCATACCACACAATGATCAAATAAAAAAGCTAAACTATTGATTTCTCTCTGTTCTGTTTTCTTTGCACAAGGACCAAAGCTCAGTTCCTTCCTGCTTCTGTGGGGTTGTTGAAGTGGTTGCTGGGATGTGTTCATTAGAAATAGGAGGTTCATCTGAAAAAAGGTGTGAACCCCTTGCTTTGGGTGGGTCCCTCAAAGATTTATGCACAAATGTTTAGCACTCAGAGTGATAGTGTGGTAGGTGCTGAGGACCTTTGAGAGATTGACCATTAAGAGGTTCTCTCTCTCTTACTCTCTCTCTCTCTCTCTCTCTCTCTCTCTCTCTCTCTCTCTCTCCATCTGTTCCAGTGTGCACCCCTGCTGTGATGTCCTATGTTAAAAGCAGCAGAGTCACCCAAACTTGGACATGAACTTCCAGAACTTGGGACCCAAACAACCCTGTCTCTACCTCATAAGTACTCTCTCTATTCCATAAGTATCCTGTGCCAGGTATTTAATTATAGTGATAAAACAAAGTTTTCCAATACATTGTTGTAAATGCTATTCCAGCAGGAATCAAGTCTTTCCATTTTAACTGTTAGTGTGCCCATTTATCCTGAGCTCTAGTTCTGCACTTAAAACCTTTGGAATGTTTGAATAGTAAACATTAGCTGGAGAGACTATCAACTTATGAATTCTTTTAGCTACCTGGGGAGGTCATGGGGTCCCTGGGTCCCTTCTTGTTATTCTGAATGAAATTAGTAGGAACTTGGGGTGTGGTTAACTTGATGTCAGACCTGGAAGGTGATAGGATCCATCTGTACTGCCCTCCCCAGTCATCTGTTCCCCAGGTCTGCCTTACCTTTATTGGCTTCCCAACCTCTCACCATTAGGCAGCAGGTCCAAGTGGTGTCAGGGAGATTTGTTCTGTAACCTGCCCACAAGGTCTGGAAGCAATTGAATGCCACAAGAAAAGCCCAGCAGAAAAGGACAGGGCTTAGGGTGAGATTTCACTGTTTCGTTCTTTCTTTCTTTTTCCTTCTTTTTAAGTTGTTTCCATTTGCACGAGATGTGTCTCCTCCCTCCTCCTCTTCCAGCTGTACCCCCAGCCCATTGAAGAAAGAGAAAGTGCTGTTTAAATTTGTTCTGTTGAATTTCTGTAGGACACCGAAATATTTTTGAAGTTAATGGAGGAGCTCTGAATAGTCTGTTTCAAATAATTACAGGAAAAAAAATACATTTAAATAATTAGTAGTTGCTACTAGAACATTCAGCAAAATGAAATGACATCTTTGCATGCCTATTAAACAGCACTTTATTTTCAGTTTAGGGTGTTTGGGATGAAATTAGATGGCAAACACACTGCATCATTGAGTGATTAGAAGAACTGGTGTCATTTAGAGCTACCCGAGGACCACCATCAACCTTTTCTTTTTCCTCTAAAAAAGGAAAAAAAGAGGAAGAGAGAAAGAAAGAAAGAAAGAAAGAAAGAAAGAAAGAAAGAAAGAAAAAAAAAAAAAAGAAAGAAAGGAAGGAAGAGAGAGAGAGACTGTGTACTCCCATTAGGCAAGATTTTAATAGAAATGGGACCAACTGTGGCCCTTGAGACTTCAGCTTAAGGGGCTTATGGGTAATCCCCCCGCATGCAAGGGAAGGCGTTAAACCGAATCTGATTATTCTATATTTTCTAATTCTGGGATCGTCATTCTGCTTTGCTTGGAGAATACATAAAACCGCCCACTCTGACATCCTCTCCTCTCTCCAAGCAGAATCTTTCTGGCCCCCAACAGAAAATGATCCTAATCTAATGAGTAAGACCAAATACATCTTTAACCTCACTCCTGGCTCTGTTCACAGTGCCTCTAGTCTCTATTGAAACAAAACAAAACTCCAATTATGAAAATATTGAAAGGGGGTCTAATTCTAACCCTTAAGTTCAATAAAGATTGCCGGTGGAAGACTTACATCTCCCCTTTCCTCTTCCCCTTCCTTCTCCTCTCTTCATAGTTCTCTATCTCCATCATAGTCCTTGAGACCCACTCAGGATTTCTAATCGATACTTCTCTTACTCCCTCCTCAAAATAAACAAGGAAGAACAAAGGGACAACTGAGGAATGGTTGTGTCCCCTCGGCGCAATGCTATATAGCTCACTGTAATATATTGCTCATTTTATCGTATGCTATTTTAGAGGAATATTTTTTAGCAAGATGGACAGGAAATCCATATGTTCTGCTCTTCACTGATACATTGTCATACACCAAGAAATTTGTCAGAATAACTAAGCGATCTCTTACAAACAAACAAAAAGCCATTTGGAGTTCTGAGGTTCCTCTCCATGCATCCAGGAAGCTGGTGGTGGGAGAGAAGTCAACTTCACATCCACGGGGGAAACGGGCCAGCAAGAAGACAACTAGAGCATGCTCTGCTCCAGAGCTTGACTTGGACCCTCATGTTTCCTTTGGGGGATCCCACATGGTCTGTCATGCTGCTGGGCATCTCCGCCAGTTGCACATGGCACTTCCTAGGCCTAACAAGCTTGCTTATCTCCTTAGACATCTTTTTCCAGGAGTACCTATTAGGATGTCCTGGCCACTCCCATCCCTGTACCCTGGTTGTGTCTGCAGTTTCCCTAGGAAAAGGGAACGTTCCCTGCCTCTCCTGCCTCAGAAGATTTGCTCCTCACTGACTATCAAGGGGTCCAGCTACAAAGGTCCAGATAAAACAGAAAGGCCGGCTAGAGTCATCATATATATCCTAACATTCGCTATTCACGTAGTTCGCCTCCAGAGAAAACCGAGCTGCATGCCCCAGAGAAGGGTACTGAATTCTGGTGTTTAAGTTTAAAAAAAGGGAAGGGAAGGAAGGAAGCAAGAGGAAGCAGACTGCAGGGTTTATGTGGCTGCAGGAAGTCGGATTCCTGCAGAGACATGCAGTTTGCCCTTGCCTGGGCACTGGTGTCAGAGCTGTCAGCCTTGCTCCCGACACATGGGGGCAGCAGTGAGCAACGCGAGGAGCCGAGGCCTATGTCTGCCCGGCCACTGTGAGGAGCCTCTTCACGAAGTTGTTCATTTCTGCCAGCTAATGGGGCCATTTCTCTCCTTCCTGTTCCCTCTCATGCCCTTTATTCTTAGGCCACCCCACCCTCATCCCCAAATTTCTCTCATCCCTTATGCGTGGTTTGGGTTCGCTGTTCTCACCTCCCTTGTGTGACCCACCCAGTAACATGTCTCTTTTCCAGTATGTTCAGCACTACAGTAATGGAAGATCAGCCCTGTACTGTCCGTTCTCCGACATCCCTAGGGTGACTTGTCCAATCAACCCACTCAGCCGCTCCTCTTGCTTTGCTGGAGTTCTTTCCCCAGTATCCTGCTGGGGTCTGCCCTAGATTGGTGGCTACAGATCCTGAACGCCATCTTCTCAGCTTCAGCAGTGAGTGCTCTTCGGGAGTTCTAACCTGCCCTTGATGGGGCAAGAGGGGACCTGGGGCTGTGAAGCAAAACCAAACCCAAACCTTGTAGGGACCACTGTTTGGGAACGTCCCCGGAAGTGGGGGTTCCTGTCAAAACTAAACGTCCCACATACCTGATTGCCTTCCGCTTGCTTCTGCGCTCAGATCTGCAATTCATCTCCACCTTGAAGTACCAAGAAGGTGTAAGCCATGGCCTCCCTTCCCTCCCACTGCCTGATAGGGCTATGCTGAGCTGTTCTCGCCCAACCCCCTCAGCCCTGGCTATGTGAGAAGACTCAGCATGCCTCTGTCTGCAGCAGTCACTGCAGAAAGCAGAGGAGGCAGTTTCGTTTTATAGGCCAGCAAATATACTGAAAGCCCTCCGGGAGAAAGCCACAGCCTCAGTTCCCAAAACAGGTCGGTGCAGAAAATGTGCTCTGTATTTACAGTGTCTGTTTGGAGCCAATTTAAACAATTTCAATCAACAGAACCCATATGATAAATTGCATGCTACTCATCCTTATAAAACAGAGACTGGGCTCAGATTGAATTTGAACTTTGAGTGGGAGGTGGATTGCCAAAGAGTCCCAGAGTTTTCTCTTATAGACACTGAAACTGAAAGCTAGGCAGGAAAGACTGGCCCGTAAGCACACAGCACCTGCACCTTTGGAATAGAGCTGAAGTTGGTAGCTTCATTTCAGACACTTTGTCTTGGAATCGTTTTGTGAACTTAAGCCTTCCCAGCAGGCTTCATTTGAGAGGCTTAACCAGAGCAAAGAGCATCTATTACTGTGCTATGTGGTTTTATGTATTAAAAGAAATAAAGCACTCACTAATATTTATAATATAGTTAACACATGCCAAGTAGTAAACATATGATCACCTTTCATGTGCAGGAAATGGTTCCAATCACATAGTAGGTGACTCGTGGGTATCACTGTTCATAACAACTGTCCTCACAAACACTTATAAAGCACACAGTGTGTACCAAATGCTGATCTAAATACATGTAACACACTTCATTATCCTCAAAGCTGTAAAAAGTCAGACTGTTACTGTCTCCCCCATTTAATAGATGAGGAGACTAAGGCCCAGTCAGAGGAAACAAAGCTTTGCCCTGGTCTAAGAAAAGATGAATGATGGAGCAGGAACCAGAGCCTCCATTAAATATTTACTGAGCTCCTTCTAAACACTATTCCAGGGGTCTGGAGCATATTACAGTCCCAAGGGGTCTTATATCCTTGAGAGAGGCTCCAATAACAAACAAGGCAAACCAACGAGGGTTCTGCCGTGTTAGGAAGTGGTCAGTGCAGAGAAGAGATACAAAGGGAGCAGAGGAGACCGATAAGATGGCACAACCTGAGGGAAACGCTGAGTTTGGATCAGGAGAGCCTTGCTGAGAAGGGGATGAGTCAAGAACTAGGAAGCAGAGGAAGCTCGCCAGCCCATATGGGGAAAAATCATTCCAGGCAGAGGGAGCACGTGCAAAGACCCTAAGGCTTGGATTGTCAGAATCAATTATGCTAATTGGTCCCATACTCCCTCCTCATCCCAAATTTCTAAGCTTAGCAAATATAGCCTAGCACCACGAATAACAGCAAAGACTGGGAAGTAGATTTTGTAATGTCTCTAAATTACAAAGCCAACTGTTAACCTCCACGTGGAACAGATGAGGCCACTCCTGTTGTGAGACATGGGTAAGTGTCTGGATGACACATTTAGGACATATCATTGCCTCCTTCCTAAAGACCTTGATCACATCTTTTGCTCGTGGATAGGGAATGCCAGAGCAGGGCTAAAGCCAAAGATAGACTTATTCAAAACCTCTTTGATCCAAAGGATTGTAACCATTTAGTACTTATTGATTTTTCTTTCCTATTTTAGGAAGGTGAGAGGATCTTAATTAAACATTTTTGAGGGGTACTACTTCCCAGGGAGCATGGCCTAAGAGTCCCTAAGAGCTGAACCCCGTTACTTACTAACAGAAGATTCTAGAAGCCAGGCAAGTAGATTGCCTTCTTCTCCAGCTCTCAGTCAGCCATGCTGTGGTACTGGAACAGGGGGTGTTTCTGATCTCTGCATCTCCTTTTTATCTTGGCCCCCTGCTGTGGTTTTAAAGAAAATGGCCCCCAAAGGGAGTGGCACTATTAGGAGGTGTAGCCTTGTTGAAGTAGGTGTGGTCTTGTCAGAGGAAGTATGTCACTGTGGGGGCGGACTTTGAGGGTTTTTTTTCCTCTAGCTTCACTCAATGTAACAATCAGTTCACTTCTTGTTGCCTGCAAGATGTAGCACTCTCAGCTCCAGCACCACATCTGCCTACACACCATCATGATAATAATGGACTGAACCTCTGAAACCCTAAGCAAGCCATCCCAATTAAATATTTTCTTTATAAGAGTCAATATGGTCAGTGGTCATGGTGTCTCTTCACAGTAATAAAACCACAGTATTAGTCAGATTTCCTTCCTTCCTTCTTTGCTTCCTTCCTTCCTCCCTCCCTCCCTCCCTCCCTCTTCCTCCCTCTCTCTTTCTTTATTTTTTCTTTCTTCGTTTCTTATAGTGTGTGTGTGTGTGTGTGTGTGTGTGTGTGTGTGTGTGTATGTGTGTGTGTGTGTATGATATATACCTAAGAGAGGAAGGACTTCTTTTGGCTTACATTTTCAGGAATGTAACCCATGATTGGATTGATGATTGGATTGACTCTATCACTGGCCCTAGGGCAATGAAGAACAACATGGCAGTAGGGCCATGTGGAGGGGGAAACTGTTCTCCTCATTGTGGCAAGGAATTAAAAAAACAGCAAAGAGCCAGAACAAGGTGTGTCCCCAAGAACAATTCTCCCAGTGTCCCACTTTCTCTAGTAAGGCCCTGTCAACTCAGGTTCTCAGCACCTCCAAATAAAATAACCCACTAGGGACAAACCCTTCACTACCTGAGCCTTTTGGGGCATTTCATAATTAAACAGTGTTAGCCTCTTGCCTGATGAGTTGTCATGACAATAAATGAAGGAACTATGGTCTTATCGGAGATATAAGAAGAGCCTTTCTGAGCCTATTGGTACATGGCTCTGTCACCGTGAATCCACTGAGTGACCACCTGGAACCTCATCTCACTTCCATTTGCTAGACTGACTGTAGCTGGCAGATGGTCAAGGCTGGCCCTACCTCCGATTCTTGGAGTGAAGTGGGAACCAATGTATTTTACTGCTAGCTAGACCATCTCAGATGTTCTCAGCAGCACACAAAAGGAGACAAGGAGGTAGCTTGCTTAAGGGCTTTTCTTAGGCTCATGGTGGGTCTTTGTAACAAAAGCACACACACATGCATTGACTACATTTTTTTGGTATATTTCTTTTGCCTTTAATTTCACATTTGTTGTGAAATTATTCTATGTGAAAGATCTACTTTCTTTTTTCTTACTGTTAAAAATTAAAGATGACATTTAGACTATAATAACTTACCTCATCTCATAAATTATTTCTAAAGTCTTCCAAACCATATATTATTATTCCCATTTTCCAGATGAGAAAGTATTGCAGCATTATACACTTTATCTCAGATCAGATTTTGTACCTGAAAGAATGTCAAATTAAGATTGATATTCTTAATCTTTATCTTGTCCACCCTTTCTGATCACTTACCCTGTATCTGAAAAGCAATACATAATACCAACAGCATCTGATTTAGCATGAAGTTATAAGCATTATGAAAGTATACCCTCCCTATCATCCCATTTTTCACTTTCACTACAGTATTCAGTAAATGGTACGAGACAGTCAACACTTTATGGTAACTGCAGGCTAATGTAAAAGTTCTGATCACATTTGAGGTAGGCTAGGCTGAGCTACTATGCTTGGTAGGTTAAATGTAGTAAATAAATTTTCTGCTTAAACTATTTTCTATTTGTGATGGGTTTATCGGCAAATAACCTTACTATAAATTCACACACACACACACACACACACACACACACACACACACACACACGTGCGCGAATTCAAAATTTACATATACCACCATGGAAAGGAAATATCTTTTTCTAGATAGGATCCTACAACAAAAGACAGCTTGGTAGGAGAGAGCATGTAAATGTATTCAATGTAAGTTTAATGTACAGGAGAGGCTTCAAGACCTGAGGCTCAAAGAAACAGAAAAATGTAGTGGGTAGCCATTCCAGCTTTGATCTGGAAGTTCTAACCCCCATTGAGACTCTGGCAACTGTCACGCCTATGAGGCGGGGCCAGGGGAGGCGCCTGGAGACCGGAGAGCTGGATGGGCCAGGGCTCTCTCTGTTCCGGGACCCTGAAAGGTGGAGGTGGACTGAGCAGAGCTCCAGAGAACACCCCTGGATTGTGATACACCTTCCCCAGACCCTGCGACCTACCTATCCCTTAATTTGTAAGTTACGCCATTAAATAAATATCCTTTTAACTACGTGGAGTGGCCTTAATAATTTCACCAATAGAGAAACCTGTGTATGTTTATGTTACTTAGAGTTGACGAAGAATGGGAAAGTATAGATGAACAAAGGGGAATGATCTAGGGCCAATGAACCAGGAGGGAACTGAAGCAGTCCTGTGTGTTCACATTCTTCTCCTTTTCCTCTAGCAAAGGAAGGCACCTTGCACAGGAGGGTCCTCTAACCTGCTCCCAATCAAAAGGCAGAGAGAAGGACAAGGTAAGAAAAACCACCCAGCTTCTTCCATCTCCTCAATGCCCACGTGTTTTATTTTAAAGTTTGAGGCCTTCGTTCCATTAAGCACATACATATTCACAGCACACACACACACACACACACACACACACACACACACACACACACACACACATATCCAACGTATGAACATATATAGGTGTGAGCTCACACATAAGTACACACATTCACACATGAGCACAGAAACATGCACACACATGCTCAAGTTCATGCAGGCACACATGCACTCACAGTCTGTGAGCTAGGGACTTAGTAAGTGAAGTGCTCTTTACTAAAGCAGAGGCGCCAATCTGGATGCTTCTAAGGGACTGGCTAAGATGGAGGGGGTCAAAGCAGCCAGAACCTGGGAGTGTCCTGCGGAGAGGCTGAGGTGATTTTGTTCCGAGAGTTAAATTCACAGAAAGAGGTGGGGTACAATTATAGCACCCCAGTCCACTCTGCAGGAAGAGCTGGAAGCTGGAGTTGACAGCAGGGGAGAAATAGCTCTCTATCAGGAGCCAAAGCCAGGAAGACCACATCGGAGGTGGAACCAGAGGGAGAGGATAAGGGAGAGGAAGATGATGAAGGAACTGCAGAGCAGTAGTTAGTGAAGACAGCTGGAGTCCAGAACAAAGGGGAGGAGAGAGCTGATGGAGATTGACACAAGGGTCCTTAGAGAGAGTGATTAGTGTCAGGACCTAAGAAGGATTTGAAACGTATATGACCACAGACTTCAGAGAACAGTCTCCCTGGGTCTCCATGGGGGTTCCACTTTCCCACCTGAACTGTGACTGAACTGCAGTCTGTAACTTGGTTATAGACTGGACTGGGTATATGTCATCTCTGCATCCTGGCTTTCTGCTATGCCCAGATTGAGAGCCTTGACCTCTGAAGACAGCATTGGCTAAGTCTGTGATCCTGATGGAAACGTGGATGTCTCGTATTTCTCAGTATAATGAGGAAGGTCTGGCCTTGTGCTGCTCATCTGAGGAATCAGACAGTTCACACACAGGTCAGAGCTGTGCTGAGAATGCACTGCAGACCTCCCTTGGCTCTAGCCACAGAACAGCATTATGGGATGAGTGCCAAGACTACATTACCCAACATTCCTCTGTGAAGATTAACTTTCATCCAGTTTATTCTGACCCAGGCAAAAAACACTCCACTGCATTGATACTGGCCTCCCTCCCCAGGCTACCATCATGCCGGCCTAACATTATTCTGCCTCCTACTAGCCTCCTATGGATTATGTCCTCACTGCCTACCCAGCCCCCATTATTTCTTTAATAAACAGATTAGCATAATCTTCTCCTTGAGGACTTCCAGAGAGCTCATCACATAGAGATGCTCCTATATGGCTAAGAGTCTGCGATAAGTTATAAAGAACTGAGGAGATACTTTCCCATCTTGGCCAGCTCTCTCATAAATGGGAGACAGTATTTTAAACAAGGTGCTTCACTCTCTAGACCAGTGTCTCACACTCTAAAAGGGCATCTTTAGATCTACTTTTCTAGCAACATATCAGACTAGCTGCTAAGTTCCTTCTCCATATCTCTGGGTCCAATGTGTGGTACTTATGGAAGATACTGTCACTTTCCAACCTAATATGCCCATAGAGTTTAGTCTTGGGGTAGGCATTGAATAGAAACAAGTCCACAAACATCTTTACAGTGAAATTTCTTATAGGGAAAGAAGTCTGTGGCCCTGCTGCTGAAGGCCTTGAGATAGAGGCCTGATCTGTCAGACTTCTTTGATTCTATTATATCATAGATGGTAGAAAAAGAAGAGGTGTTTCAGGAGAGAGAGAGAGAGAGAGAGAGAGAGAGAGAGAGAGAGAGAGAGAGAGAGAGAGAGAGAGAGAGACAGAGAGAGAGAGAGAGACAGAGAGACAGAGAGACAGACAGAGACAGAGAATGAAGCAGAACAAGAAGGAGAAAGCGCTGACAATGCCCACATCTTTGTTTGAGGCACTGTAGCTAGCCTTAGGTCTACCCTGGAATGCTTGTGTTGAATTCTGCTTCCTAACTAAGACTACACTTAGGAGTTATGCCTTCCCAGCTAGGCAGTTCTCAGCATTAAATTAAATGACAGGTTTTAATCACTTGGCATGTGGTCTAGTCTACAGTGGAAACTTGCAAATGGTGGTGGCTATTTTATCCTCATCGCCCATCTTCTTAGGAAGCTATCCAGCACAGTGTTCAAGTTCTTGCATCTAGGAAACCAACTTCTCATCTTCCAGTTCCACTTGAAGCATTTGGTCTTTCTCTGACCTTGGGCAAGGTGTTTCTCATGTGTTCCTGTTATATGGTAACTCCAAGAGCTCGATATTTACCAAAGGCATTCCTATCAGTGTTGTCACCCTTATCTATTTATAACAAACCTTTTTCCCTCTGCCTACTCAAACCAGAATCTCTCCAGCTGCGAGTGTTCTGTCTCTCCTTGAAGACAAAGTGCACAGTAGGCCTTCCTTGCACACTGACTCAATAGTACAGAATGCTGTTTTACAGTGTGCTCAAGATGCACAGTGCAAGCTTGCTTTCTCCATTACATCCTTCATAAGGATAAGTGACAAGTTGAACGTCAGGGACATTCGAGAAACTGTATAAATACCCCTTGTCTGCTTTCTGGGTCATATCTTAGGAGTAAAACAGAAATGTAGCAAGGCATTTCTGAGTCATTCTCCCTTTGCCTTCTTCAAATCTCTCTAGCAGTTCCTTAGGGCAAACAGGGGAAGCCATGTGACCATGACAAAGCCCCATTTCCCGGAGCACTGGCCTTCCCTTGCTATGTGATGCTTTTCCTAGTCATGTCTCCAGCAGGTACTCTGTGAAATTCTCTAGGAACCTTTGAGGTGACAGTCATGGGGGACCCCTAAGATGATCTCACTCTGTAGGGCAGCTCTGAGATCACCCTCCTTGTCTGCTGGGGACTGACAGTAATGGCAGCTCAGAGCAGCTGTGGTACCCAGCGGGGGAGGCAAAACCATTCTATCCACAGTG
The DNA here is from genome assembly GCF_004664715.2 of Peromyscus leucopus. Lineage (NCBI taxonomy): Eukaryota > Metazoa > Chordata > Mammalia > Rodentia > Cricetidae > Peromyscus > Peromyscus leucopus. The sequence continues at coordinate 42,006,741 of NC_051069.1, read as the reverse complement.
TCTGGATGCCGTCAGTGCAGCAGCCAAAGCTGCCTCCATCTCCAGCTGATTTTGTCTAATGTGATAACACTCATAATAATAAATATTGTTAAAAATAAAAGTCACTCTGGGGATTGCGAATCATTGGGACAGGTGTTCAGAATGAGAAGAGTGCAGTAATTGGGTGACTTATTCATTATTGGAAATGCCGTTTAAAATCTACTGCATTTAAAAAAACAATACTTCAGCTGCTCTCTGGCCTTCTGAAGTCATTAGCGGGTGTTCTTTATCTGTTTGTTTTCCTCAGTGAAGTGAGCTTTTTAATGTCACATAAGAACTAACTTGACTCCGTGCCAACATCTCTGAGTGAATGATGAAGTCTTTGGAGGCTCACACATCACTCCACAAGACAGTTCCTCCTTATAGAGCTCATTGTCTCTTCAGTCAGGAGACAGGGTGGCAGGGAGGGACAGAAGTCCTGACAATAGCTACTTGATAACAAACTCCATGCAGTTATGGGTAACACATGGTTTCTTCTGGTTTATATGGTCAGGCCATCTAAGGACTTTGAAGGAAGCCTATGTGTCCATCCTCCCACAAATCAATAAAAATGTATTGCGAACTCTGTCGCATGCTTAAAGTACCCCATTCATTTTACAGAAGTTTGGAGAAGGGTATTATGATGATGGTAGTCCCATACTGGAAACAGGAATAACTGTCCCCATAGGAGCCAAGAGCTCCCATTGCATGGAGTAGCATGGACCTCACTTTGTACCTGATCTTTTGTTTTCAATGATTAACTCTTTATTCTTTGAGCCAACCTTAACGGTTATCAGTATGTGCCTGGCTGCCATGGCTATAGCCATGTTCCTTCTAAATATACAAAATTCATACTGAACAGTGAGTTCTGGGTTGCAAAATAAGGATTCATTTGTTGCCCCCAGATGTAAGTAAGTCCTTGTCTACAGTTAAATAAAATACAAAAACCAAAACTACATGCAAGTGCTTTTCAGGTTGGTTTTTAAAACATATGTCCTACTGATTATTAATTACACATGAGTTAGGCATGATTTTTTTAAAAAAATTACATTTGTTTACGTGTGTGTATGTCTGTGTCTATGTGTTTGCACACGTGCTCACATGTGTGCACCATGGTGTGCCTATGGAGGTCATGAGAAAAATTTCAGGAGGCTTTCTTTCTTTCTATCATGTGAGTCCCATGGATTGAAAGCATCTCATCAGGCTTTACTGCAAGTACTCTTACTCACTGAGCTATCTGGTCATGTCAAATTAACCACAATTTGAATTTATTCTTCATTTTTATTTTATAGAGATTGAACCCATAACTTCAAGCATGCTCGACAATTGCTTTTCTACTGAGTTATATCCTTATCCCACAGTTTAATTTGTATTGAGATACAGCATCCCTGGAAGTTGCCCAGTCTGGGCTTGAATTCACTCTAATACCTAGGTTGACCTTGAAGTTATGATCTTCCTGCTTCAGCCTCCTGAGCATGTGAGATTATATAGACCTGTGCTACTAGGCTAGACCCATGATTTGAATTTATAAGGCTGTGTTTGTTCCTGGACCTGAAAGAAATTCTGCCCATGGCATAGCACAAATAAATAGATGGAGTTGAGCCTTTGCTGTGACCTAGATTTGCTCATCTCCTGCAGTGAGAGCCTATTATGTTCCTGATGAACTTGATCTACTGAGGTGGCCTCTCCCTGATATTTTCAGAATATCAAAAGAAGATTTGAATATGAGGAGAGGACCATGTAGGTGCTTTCTTTCTTTCTTTTTTTTTTTGATAAAGATGTCTAAGGTAGCCTTTGGCCAAAGCTCCGTTTTACAAGTTGTAAGTATAAATCCTTTGAATTGATCTTTTTTTTTCTGAAAATACTCCTTGTTGAGCTGGAAGGATAGGGTGAGGAGCAACAATAATGTTCCTCTATTGCTATGGAGAGTGCATGGAGCCATCTACAGCATCATCCTAAGAGCAGGTATCCAGGATGCTAAACATACACAGAAGAACCTCTGCATCCCACCGTATTCTTGGGACCATGCAACATGCTGAAGATGGATAAAAGTATGAAGCAGGCAGAGACTCTGTCTTTTGGACTTCATGGCAGTGGCTCTAAGTCTATAAATGTGTCACAATAGGCCACCCTCAGCATGAGGAGATACTTGCTGTCAATTTCAGTTGAGCAGCTTGAGGCCTGGGTCACTTTCTTCTCACACGTTCAGTGCCCTTTCCTCTTAGCACTTGCTCAGCCTCCAGAGTGCAAGTGAAATGTTTAGTGGAGATTCTCTCTCTTGTATGCTTTTTTTCTTACATTCTGAGGACTGTAATTCAAGGGATTTTTGGCTGGGCGTGGTTGCTTGAGTAAGACAGACTAGAAGAACCATGAAGGCAGGGACCATGTGTTGTCCCTACCCCACCCTCTGTGTGGTGTGATGACTACAGATTCCTTAAACACTTGAAAATGAAGGGGAAGGGGCACTGATGCCCCTGTTTGTTCTGCTTGAGGCCAAAACTAATATTTAATCTCGAAAAGTCTTAAAACGTTTGATCTATAAGGAAAACTATTTTGTTCGCTGAACTTATCCCAGAGTCTGCGAATATTTACATTAAATAGAAATGACTCATTTGCTGATATTATGGTAGTAGGTTGTGTCCAGTGCCAGAAAGAATGATAAATCAGTCCTTTGTGCTGTTCTCTGCTGCATTTCTGCCCTTTCTCATCTTCTTCAACCCCCCTCCCTCAAAGATAGGGAGGGTGTCTGGAAACACTGGATCCTTTCTCATGTTTTCTGAGCATCTCAAAAGTTACCTACAGCAGGTTATGTAGACACAGTAGAGTGTCTTACCACAGAGATGCTTCCAGGGCTCAGAGCTCCTGACTGAATAGCGTCTCGAATATACCAAAGAGGTAAATTAAATGCATTAATCTCTGGGAGAGTCACAATTGAGCCATTCAGGGCTGCACAGAAGTTTTCAACAATTGGCCTCATTTGCTTCAATAACAAAATAAAAAAGTGGAGGGGAGCTTGGGTGGGGATGGGCGGCTGCTTCCTGCTCTCCTTCTTCAGACAGTAATCAAAACGAAGCTCTGCATTGAGGATGTTCCGTTCATTTCATTCTGCACTTGAAAGCAAACACATTTGCCTCTTTCTCCTGTAATAAGGCAAATCCTTTCTCTCTTTTCATTTAAGAATATAAAGATGATGCCCGTGACACCGGGACCCTGAGAGCTTCATTTCAGCTTCCTCTCAGCATAAAAAGGCAAATTTATTCTGGTTGAGATAATTTTGTTCTGGGTACATGTTGTTTGTTCTCTTAGACCCACAGAAGCTTTCTCCAGCTATCTGAATCTGGTAATGTTTTTATTTCCATTTTGCAATCATTACATTTTTACTTGCAGGCTTGGAAAAACTTCTGCCCACCCAGGTCATGCTCTAAGGCTGAGTAGACATTTTGGAAGAATTGAGAGAAAGTTCAGCACAAACATACATGATTGGGGGTCATTTGCAGGAGTTTTGCTGGGGTGTTGAAATGCAGAGAAGAACTCCAAATTAGCAGTTAGAAGATATGGCCTCAAACCTCAGGCAAACTTGATAGTCAGTTAATGAAAATAACAGCAGGTAGTGAACACATCCCATAGGCCTATGTCTTTCTCTACACGTATTTTCCACAAGAGCCACAAGACAGACCAATGGGATGATGCTTTGACACATTTTTTACTGTGCATTTGATGAAAGACTTGTGGAGGCCCAGTAGACTGTCTTAGGACACATAACCAATATGCAAAGGACCCAAGGCTTGGACTCAGGCCAACTGATTTGGAAGCTTACATTCTGAACAGCTATTCTGTTCTACCTCTGGGCCTGAATTATCCTCTTAGGTACTTGGTTTTCTTTTTGATAATATCTAATAAAGTCTCTCACCCAGGAGGTTGGTAGAATCATTTCAGAAAATACAAATAGAATAAAAATTATGAAAATATTAGAAAGGCAAGACATTGTTCTCTTTATTAGTATAGAACTAACCAACCCAGATATTAGCAAACATTCTCCACCAGACAGTTTCTTAGAACTTCTTTTAAAATTATATTTATTTGTTTATTTTGAGTGAGGGGCATGTCTGTTCACAAGACATGCATGGAGGTCAGAGGACAACTTTTTGGAGTCTATTCGGTCCTTGTACCATATGTGGATAGAAGAGGTCTAACTCAGGTCACTAGGCTTGATGACAAGTGTTTTTACATGCAGAAGCATCTCTAATAGCTTTTAAACTGCTCTCTCAAGACTATAGTCAGAACACAGTCCTGCAGGTATATGAGAATGCTTTCCTTAAGAATGATTTCTATGAGACACCCAGAGCATCTCTGTAAAGATAATCCTCATGATGAAATTAGGACATTGAGTTGTGAGGAAGGACATAAAATAAGGAATGGGTGGAAAATTTCTCAGTGAAGACAGATGGAAGGAACTAAATGGGTTTGTATGGCTTTCTTTAGGCCCAAGAGAATCAGAAACAAAGAAGACAGTTGACCTATCAAAGACCCCTGAATTACCATTCTAGGCTATTGACTCCTTCTGATAGTCCCTTTATCCTTGGTATTACTATATAAGTCCATAGGATTCTATTATAATCACCCATGACTCTGCACCTCAGCCTCCTCTCACATCATTCAAGAGTGCTTCATTACAGGTCTTAGGTATAGCTCAGTGGTACAGTGCTCACCTAACATGCCTGTGTTCCTAAGGGAAGTCCTCAAGCCATGACCAGTGCTTCCTTAGCCCTATGGTGAGACAAGTGATGATGCTGTCGGTATCTCTCTGGAATCCTCCAACAGAGCCCAATATCAGCACTGATAAACTCTTGGAAGTCTGCCTCCTCTGGGTCCCTTTTTCTTTGCCTCATTTTCCTGTTCTATTACATCCTTGGGTCACTTCCTATATGAAGTATTTGCACACAAATTCCCATCTCAGGTCTGCTCTACGAAGATCAGACTCAGACAGCCTTCAATGACTGTGACTTAACACCTGAGAAAAATCAATTAAAAGGAGGAACTATTTGACTTCTGTTTTCAGAGGTTTTGGTCCACAGTTATTTGTCTCTGTTGTTTTGGAGCAGTTGTGATGTAGGATATCATGTTGGCCAGCATGTGATGGAATAAGCTGCTTGTCTCACAGAAACTACAAAGCAAAGAGAGAGGAAGGGGTTGAGAACAAAATATCCTTGCCAAGGGCACATCCCCAATGACCTAACTTTTCCATCTGGGAATTACCCCCTATAGTTTCCAACACTTCACCATCATGCATTAAGCTCTGAATCCATCAATGAATTAATTCATTCATGAGGCCAAAGACCCCATGATCCAATTACTTTCCAGAGGCTTCATCTTTGAGTAATGTTATATCAGAGATCAAACCTTCAGCACATGAGATTTGGATCACATTTAAGATTTAAACCATAACAGACACATAGTAAGTAAGAAGTCCATTCTTACACTTGTGATTAACTAGTTGAAAGATGTATGATGATTTACTACCCAAACCAGCAGGGGACAATAGTACAGATTCCTGAAACAGGCTCAAAACCTTTGCTTCTTACCCCTGGCAGCTGAAAACTGCAAGTGTCTTCTGAAGAAGTCCAGTAGCATCTTAGTCCTACACAACTCAAGTAGTATGATCACGATATGCTTCCTCTATGGAACTTTTTGGTCCCATGCAACCCTGACCATATAGTGATGAGAACTACTCCACCAGGGAATGCCTGGAGGTAACAAGAAAGATATGGACTCCTTCCAAACTCAGAAAACATACTCTCAAATACTATGTTTTTTAGAAGCACCAAAATGATGCATCAACATTTGTACCCTAATGTTATGCAGCTAGTTACAAAGGATTATTAAATTAGTAGTTATGTAGCTGTTCTTTTTATCTCATCCTTGTTTTATTGAAATGATCTTTTCCCAAATGAGAGAGAGAGAGAGAGAGAGAGAGAGAGAGAGAGAGAAAGAGAGAGAGAGAGAGAGAGAGAGAGAGAGAGAGAGAGAGAGAGAGAGAGAGAGAGACTGTGTTTCGGAAAGGGATGGATCACTGATCAGAAACATGAAATTCTTCCAAGGCTTTCCTTCTCACTAATCCTGATGCTCTGAAGAGGAGCTGCAGTACTCGGATTTTAATTCAGTTCATTAATAAATGAATTATGCAATTAGTTGATATACAATTAACTGGATTCACAACGCATGTAGAGCTAACTGGGTCAGCCTGCATTTGTATGACTGTAATGTGCCCAAATGAATATGCCATCAAAGGACATGCAGTGGAATGGTGAATCACATTTGTCTGAGGCCGAGAATTATGCCTGCCAGCTGCTGAAAGTTCTGTAGATGAAGCCTTGGTCTGAGTTGGCAGGAGAAACAAAAGCAGCACAATACGGGACCCCGAGTGGCACTGTCTCCATTATAGCAGCATTGTTCTCCCCAGATGAGCTTGGACAGAGATCAATAAATCCGGAATCCTCCTGGGCAGAAAGGATGAGCAATTGGATTTGGATTGGAATCTATCAATCAATCACTAACCGAAAGAGGTTCTGGCGGCACACAATGAAAATCTCTTAGTGTAACATAGCCCTTCCCTGGGACCTGCAATTCTGACTGACCCAGATACAAAGTCAATCAAGATACTCAATCCTGTGATATCCAATTCCAACTGGAAAATGTAAGCCAATAAAATATTCAGCTGTGGTTTGTGAGTGTGACCAATCAATCCATGTCCAAGAATTTGTCTTATACTTTAGGCTTTGATGACCGAGTTAAGGCTATTCTCAGAAGCTTACCGATTGTCTGTGACCAAGCTGGAGAGAGGGAGAGAAGTGGGGGAGGATGGGTGGAGATTTTGGCTGATTGAGAGAAAGGAAAACTTACAGGAATCTATAAGTTACTTAATTGTGTTCAGGATTATTCTAATTATTTTAGAGGTTGCTGAGACTTTCTGAGCCACAGTCTGCACTTCAATAATCTCTGCTCATGATTCATAGGTACATGCCTGCGAAGCTCTCTGTGTTCCATGTTTACAGGAAAAATCATTGTAACAAAGTTGGAAATTGTGAGCCCTTCTTGTTCCAGTGGTCCTGTGATATAACTCATTGTTGATAGTAGCATACTGACATCAGCTTTCTCAGCGCCATCACAGGTATGGGACTGTAGTGATATTTGCTCTGCCCATGACCTTGGGCTTTTTGGCCAAAAGGAGGCGGTGCTTCCTGCTGTTGTACATGACCTCTTATAAGGATTTGGAGAAGGGTCACACGGCCCTTCTTCAGATGGAAAAAATTTCTAAACTGTTTACAATATGTATAAAAATGTATGTAGGCTTGGAAGAGAGAGGAAAAAGAGTATAGACAGATATATAAAGAAATAAATAGTTTTAAAAAATAAAAGCTTTAAAGAGACAATAAAAGTAATATAAAAGTTAAGCCGCATAAGGATGAACATTACACAAAGAATCTGGATACTAATATCATTAGATTGTCTTTTAACTGAAGCGAGACATTTTATTGTAGGGGCTGCTAAGTTAAACCAATATGTATATTTTAAAGGTATCTTGACTTCAAAATTTGTGTCTAAGGATACATTACTTTGAAAAAGAGAAAAAGAAAATGAGAACCTGTGGATTGCTTCCAGGCTAATATGATTGATCAGCCGACACCCCCAGAAAGGGCTTTGATGACAGTCATGGCTCAGATGATCCAGCATCCAGAACAGCTTCAAGGCCACTGGCTGAGATGATCAAGCCTCACAGACTACTCTAGTCAGGCCAGATTAACAGTGCCCCCAATCAGCAGGAAGTAGCCTAGAACACTATAACCACATTCCCAAGAAATGGATTATGGATTTTTGTCTTTAGGGACTGGTTACAAATTGTTATTGTTCATAGTCAATCTCTTTCTAAAAGGAAAAAGGGGGGATATAATACAGAAATATATTACAAATATGATAGGATAAAAGGGTAGATTATTGAATCTAATTTTAAAGAACAACAATTTGTTTAAAATTTTTTACATTGCTATGGGGTTTAGTTTATTGATACAAATTTAAAGTTAGTTTTTGTTATACTGTATGTATATTTCTACTCTTGTTTAAGGTATTATGTTTGTACAATTCGTTTAAAATTGTGATGTATAATTAAATACAGGTTAATGATTAGTCATTATGATAATCAAACTTATAGTCATGTTAGTTAAGTTTTCTAGGTATACACAGATATATTTCAATTAGGTAGGTAATCTTCAAACACTTCAAAGACCTACAAAATATGGCATTTAAAATGTTTTAAGAACTTAAGACTTTACTGGACATTGAGACATGTCTGATCCTGGCAGTACCAATCTACTTCAGAGAAGATGATGGACATCTAAGAAACTCCATACGGAGTTTGCTTTCTTCATTGCAAAAGTTAGCCATTTGGGCAAGAAACTGCTCTTGCCTAGACTGCTTGACAGTATGTTGTATAAATTGGACATGCAGGACCCATAGGAAGGTATCCACTGAACTTTGCAAGGCAAGATGGTCCTTCAGGTTCCTGCTTCGCAGAAGAAACTGCCAGATATTCTACAGGAAATGGGGAGAAGCAACTGATGAAGTCTGACAGAATGGGTAGAACAGCCCTTAAAATTTCCTGCTTCACTGAAAGCTATACCAGAGACTCTAGGTCTGTAAGCTGAAAATAGATGCCCCAACATTACAGGCAAACTTCGGATGACTGACCAGGCAGCCAGATGTCTCTGTCATTTCCAGAATTTTGGAAGTTGCTTACAATGTACTTCCTGTTTACTTAAGTAATATTATATCCTTCTGAGGTCTTTGATGGAGTTGAAGACTAGATAGTTATAGTTTTCCTTAGTCATGATAAAAGATAAATTAATTACAAAACTTTAGACTCACAAAATAGAATAGATGATAGAGTATTTTCTTTAATTTTGCCAAATACAAATAGTCTAGTCATTGTAAATGTAATTCTTGTTTGATAACTGTTTTGTTATATATAATTTTACTATGTTAAAGTAAAAAACCTTCCTTTTTGATTAGACAAAAAAATGGAAGTGCTGTGAAATGTCTTTCTGCATGCTGTGAATATGTGTTGCTCCCATTGGCTAATAAATAAAGCAGCTTTGGCCTATGGAGAGGCAGGTGGGAAACCAAGCAGAAGTACAGGGAGAAGAGTGAAGTTGTGGAGACACTAATCCATCATCCAAGGAGCAACATGTGATGGGAAACAGGTAAAGCAATGGAACACTTAGCAATACATAGATTACTAATAATGGGTTGGATTAAGTTATACTAGCTATCTTGCAAAAAGAAACTATAGGCTATACAGTTTGTAATTAATATTAAGCCTCTGAGTGATTATTTTATAAGTAACTGTGGGACTGTGGGGCCGGGTGAAACCAGAGAAACTTCTGTCTACATGGGATTGAGCCTTGGATTGGGTTTCATTGATTCACTGTGTAAATTGTCCTTCTCTAATTTGTTTCTATTTTGATACATCAGAACAGTCATTTTGAACTTGAAGTACAATGGTCTTGGCATTTTGTAATTTGTAATATCAGTTACTTACCAATGAGAAATTCATTTCATCTTTCTCAGATTTACTCTCTTTAATTATAAATCAGCCATATTTGGGGTGTTCATGGCATGAATTTTGGCAAATATATACCACATAACACAAACTCAATCAAGACATAGAGTAACCCATTCACTTTGAATCACTCTACTGTGCTAGCATACCAATAGTGTACACAATGGTCAAGAATGAGGGTGGCTATAAAGCCCTATTGCTGAAGACAACACATATATAATTGAGCATAGAGAAGTCAAGCTGGTGCCTAACTAGACAATCTACCGCTACTGACTAGTATTCATGGTACTTGAAGGTCCTCTGCATGCTACTGGAGAAGAAAGGTAATTATCAATATCCCCCAGCTATAATCCCTGTGACCTACAACAGTACCTGCTTGAAAGTGATAGAAATGTTACGGGAATTTCCAACTGCTTTATGATTGGATTTGAGCCCCCCCCCATGAAGTGGAACCCATACCTGACACTGTAAAGTGACCAAGAACCTAAGACTAGATAGGTCATGGGCCCAGCAGAAAACCTACTACTATTATTCTTATAAAGGAATATATCAACAAAATGATTCCTAATGACACACTGTCATATGCACACATAAGATCCTTGTTCAGTCCTCATCAGAGAAGCCTCTTGTTGCAGTAGATGTAAACTAACACAGAGACCCACAACTGGACAATATGTAGAGTGAGAGACTTTGGAATACTCAGTCATAAATAGGATGTCTTCATCAAATCCTTCCCCTCATGACTCAGTGATCCATGTGGAAGACAAGGCAGAAATATTATAAGAGCCAGAGGTGATGGATGACTCCAAGGAAGCAGTGTCTTCCAGACACAAAAGGGCCAATGCACATATGAATTCACAGAGACTTGGCAGCACACACAAGGCCTATCCATGTTTAAGCCAGACAGCATCCTATCACTGAGAGGGGAGAGTGGGCCGAGGCTCCCACTCCTAGCCAAGAAGCTATTTGTGATTGATACTTCCTGGCAAAGGAAAAACCCCATGGATTCCTATTGGGTATATTAATTACACCTCAGGTCAGGCCCATGAGTAGTTAGCTGACCAACACAAAATTAACTCCATGGTATTTTTGTATAATTTTTTGCCTCATATTGTTGGGGCCACTTTTTGTATTATCAGTCTTTTGCCTCTTTATTTTGACTTTTATTTTTGTGGATGTTCTTATGTATCTCTTGTGGGATTTTTGTTGTTTTGTTTTTGTCTTTGTTTTTAAGTGAGAGAGGAAAATAACACATAGTTAGTTGTGTGGTTAGGGAGGTGAGGAGGAGAGAATCTCAGAGGAATTGGGAGTAGAGGAAAACATGATCCAAACACATTGCATGAATTTTTTTTCAATTAAAAGTTGAAAAAAACTAATGAGGGTGATATTATAACACTATTCACAAAAGTCAAGCTATGGAACTGGCATATATGTTCATCAATGGATGACTGAATAAAGAAACTGTAGTTCAGATACCAATAATGAAGCCATAAAGAACAAAATTGTGTTGTTTTAAGGGAAATGGATGGAAATAGACCATCAGATTAAGCAATAGAAGCTAGACTCAGAAGACAAACGCCATACATTGCCTGAGGGGAATATAGCTTAAGGAATAAAAGATATGGAAGTAGAAGGGATAATGGGGTTGAGTAAGAATAGATATGTGGAGGGAGGAAGAGTATAATGGGGGATTCATAAAATCAAAATATATTAGAAACACGTGTGAAAATATAACCCATTGTTTTATACAAATAGTATACACTGATACTATTTGTATAAAGAAAGAAAGAGAGGTGGCTCTGATATCTTTATTGGGTGGTACTCACCTGGGAATACATTTCTCAAAATGTGTAGAACTGTACACAAGTATTACAAATAAGGCCATTTTACTGTATGTAAATCATATTCCAATACACTTGATTTGAAAAGAAACAATTAAGGCATTTGGGGGAGAAAGGACATCATTAACTCTCTTGAGAGGTAGATGGCATGAGTGCAAGCCCAAATATGGGAAGAGGAGGAAGAGGAGAATTAATGCTTTGGATACAGCGTGGAGACCCAGGAAAGAGGTCACTGGATCGAACTGTCTTGACTGACAGGCAGTGTTTACAAGCCATAACAATAGTAGGACACAACATTTCCCATCACCGGCACAGGAAGGCTGCTCTAGCTCTTTGTGGGGCAGTCCCTGCTGGTAGAAATGCATGAGAAATCTCTGCAGAAGATGAGCAATGTAAGACCAAACCTTCCTCCTGGTCCAGGGTGTTATCCTGTAGCCATCTCAGGGGGACAGTGAGATGTGTGGCCAGCAGACTCCTGCATTGCAATCTCCTGGAGCTCAGAGAATTTGCTTAGAAACAAAAATGCTCATGTACACAAACACAGCTACTGATTTAACCCCAAGTGTCAAATGTAAAGAAGTGAGCAAATTGCTGAAATGAGTTGAAATGCAACCCCAGGACTTCTTCCCACAAGCTGTTAGTCTCTGACCTGGGTTGATGATCAGATCCAATTAGCAGGTGCTACCTTAAAATTACAGCACTGAAAGGGCGCCTTAGAGATCGTCCAGTCCAGGAAATTTTACATTACTTGTATCTATCACATATTTTCTTCAAGGCAAACCTTATGTAAAAATGTAAACCAATTAAGTGGATAAATGCATAGGTGAGCTAGCAAAGTCAGAGGTGAGGATTCTGGGGTCCCACCCACTGGTATCTGCAATGACCTCTGGGGGAAAAATGATTCAACAAGCTAGTGTGTGTGTGTGTGTGTGTGTGTGTGTGTGTGTGTGTGTGTGTGTGTTCTGTTGCCTTCATTTGATTGATTGGGAAGCCAGGGTTCTGAGAAATTCTGGCTCCAAACATAGGTAGTGGCAAAGACTCTCGAGAGCTCCCGAGAACCAATACCAAAAGTGCTTTTCCCATTATGTAAGGTTGCCTCAACCTATAGTACAGGAACATATTACTCTGGGTCAAAAGATTCGTTCCATTTTGAGTCACTCCATAAAGAATCCAGAGAACTCCATGCTGAAGTCAGGCAGCCTAGCATTGCTTAGCAACCACAGGGCACTATTCGCCAAGCCTTCCTTCCCAGAGTCTGCTCCATGAATTAGAGAACACCCCCCCCCCCCCGAGTGACCAAGCCAGAGAGGAAAAATGCCTTTGCATCCCAGGAAACAGGGGAGGAAGGACAGGAGGACACGGTGAAAGAAATGATGTCTGGTGTTCCAGAACCTTCTGCAAGTCTGTCTACCTCCCATACTCCTTCCTCGGAAGGCTCATCTCCAAAGAAACCACTAATGCCTGGAATCCAAGGCCTATAAAGTTGGGGGAAAGCCACAATTATATTTCCTTTATGCCTCAAAGAGTTTCTTCAACAGGTTATCCAAGAGCCAGCTCTCAGGCCAGAGTGAGAAGTAGCCACAAGATGCCTCAAGCTGCTGTATCCTGAGGCACGCCACCTATGTAAGGAATGTAATGATTCTGCCACTTCACAGGAGGACTTCACATCACCCAGGGACCTCTAATTTCTGACTCTTTGCTCTCTGAGCTATGGTGTCTAGCAGGAAGATAGATTGCTTTCCCTTCAGAACTGGTCCAACAGATGTAGGTAGAAGCTAACTAGATTATCAAAGATCCAAACCCTGTTCCTACCATGTTTTGTTATTTTGCTCCATGTTCAACTTTAAGGTAAATGCCAGGGGCCTGGAAGGAGGGAAGGATTGATCAATCTAAATGAATATCCTGTGTAACAGGAATATCGTTTCATGGAATAGCTACGGATGTGCCTTTGAGGCCTGGAAGCACTGAAGTACTACTAGGAATATACCTTTGCCCTTTGCCCTCTGCCCCAGTGTTAGCTACCTGAGCCCTAATCCCTATTTCTATCCCCTGCTGGTGCCCAAATTGTGTCTGTTTATGGTCCATGTCACATCTTGCTAAACAAACAAGCAAAGTGGACCCACTGTGGCCCTAGGAAGAACTGAATGCACCTTCTTGCAGTACAGAACTATCCTCTGAGCCAGACTGCTCTTGTCTTCAGGAAATCTGCTGGGCCTGATTGCAAAAGCCTCATCACAGCTAAACCAGCTGACTCCTGTATTCTTTCACAGAAGGAGGGGCATGGAGTATGAGGGGGTCTCTCACCTGAATATCCAGCTACCCCTACCAACCAGTTGTGTGCAGTTCTGCCCTAAATGCACATGGGATAGGCTAGAGACTCAGGGGAGGGAAAGGGGAGAAGGGAGAAGGGATGGGAGGGCGCTCCAGCTATGCAGCTGTGGGGAAGCCATTCTCCATGCTGGGTTCAGATCTGCCAGGGTGGGTGCTTCAGGGTCGTTTGTGTTTCTGTTCATAGCCCCTCACCCATGTCCTGTAAGTAAGGAAGCCTAATACACTCCCTGGGTGAAGCTGAGTGGAACTGTACCTCAGTTTATCACTAGGACCTTAGGAGGAGGGGTAGGTATTGTTTATGTCTTCCTCAGAGAAAAACTTTTAGCAATACTTCCTCTTGATAAGAAAAATTTGGTACTCATTGAGGGGCAAAGTCTCACAATTGTTTTAACATCCCTAGTTTGCTAACTTTCCTAGAGCATAACCTAAGGTGAGTAGAGAATGTTCCAAAGCTATTGCAAGGTGAACTTGTCACATTCTGAGAAGTACGGCTAGGTTCAGTAGGGCCTGATGTTCCCAAGGTCTTCATAGTTAATGAAATTGCTGATCACAGCAATGTTGGAAACAGAACTCCAGGTCTCTAGACACTCATTGTCCAAAGCAATAGCTCAAAGTACATGTTGCTTATGGCCACGACACGGAACAGCATGGTTAGAGGACAACTCTGTCACCGCAGAGGGTTGGGTTGACAACCCTGCTCTGGGCCTTTGGTCAGCGACCCTCTCATCTGTCAAGCACACTGTGAGCAGCTAGTGTGTCGGTGCCTGTGTGTTGGCTGCCCTGTCAAGTGCTCAAATTATAACCTCTAGCTGGGCAGGTGAGGAAGGTTGCAGACAGCTGTGCTGCTGAGGTAGGGAAGGCCCTGGGAGACGGAGGGTGTTAGATAGGGAGAAGAACCCCAGCTAATCTATGATATTTGCTCGTCTTGGTCATGCCTCTGGTCAGATCTGGGTCCTTCTGCTGTCTTTTGTTTCTTTGCTCAGCTGTTGGTGAGTCTGTTTCTGTTCTTGAAGGGTGAGAATAAGCTGTACCTCCCAGGACTATTTTAAGTGCAAATCAAGAACAGTCTAAGGGGATATGGATATGCCGCTGGGTGTGTCGAATTCTAGGAGTTCGATGCCTATTACTTCTTTTGGTTTTTGTTTGTTTGCTTTTTAAACTCAATCAGATTGGGTCGTAGTACTTCCCGGGTTCCCTGCTCAAGCCCGAGCTGCAGAGAGCCATTCCTGTGGTGGTCCCGGGCTCTGCCTGTGTGCTGGACTAGAATACCACTGTAATTGCAGCTATTTCCAGCCCCCAGTGGGGCCTCCTTTTCTTTTCCTTGCTTTGTTTTGCAGCAGGTGGTTCTCATTATTGTTCAGAGAGGTGGTGGCAGGGGACACGCTGGCATGCGCCATGTACTTCATGTGCCACGTGTTCGGTGCCTCCAGCACACAGGCTAGTGCCACCAGGGCCTGGATCCAGGACTGTCTCTGGTTCATCTCCAGTTTTCTGGATGCAGTTTCACGGCAGGGGAAGAGAAGGGCTTAGGATTGTGGCTGCTTCGCAAACCCAGCTCTGCCGTCAGCAACCTCACTTTGGACAAGTTGGCCATATTCTTTGCAGTTCTGCATTTCGTCTGCCATCTCCCTTAAGTGGGTGTCTTAGTCCATTTTTGAACTGCTATGAGAAATAAAAACACAGATGGGATCACTTATTAAAGAATAAGTACTATTTGGGTTCACAGTTCTGGAGGCTGGAAGTCCAGAAACTCCGTGCTGCTCCTGGAGGCCATGACACCTTCCTTGCTGTGTCACCCCGTGGAGCGAAGCAGAAAGGTAAGAGGAAGAGTGAGGGGACACCTTTGAGAAGGAACCCACTCCGCTTATCACAGCACTAAGCGCTTTCATGGGGGCAGAATTCAGGACCTTGGCTAGTCCTTATTTCCCAACTCCATCTCCCTGGGGATCGAGTCCCCAGCACAGGTTTTAAAGGACACAGCCCATCTGCACAGTGGGCTAGTGTTCCTTCACAGCTAAGTTTGCTGTGTGGAGCAAACACCAAGGAGGGCCCCGACACCACAGTCGGTGCCTTTTCTTTCCTCCTGAAGATAAGCATTCAAAACTTCTACAATGATGCTGGGGATGCAGCCTGGTGGTAGAACGCTTGCCTAACTTGGGCCAAGGCCCTGGGTTCTATTCCCTACTCAGCCCTGAAAAAAACAAAACAAAGCAAAACAGGTTTCCTATGTAGAGAAGGCAGCTCTCCAGAGAGTAGCATGCTCATTCAGTGTCACACATTCTCAGCTACCCCGTGATCTCCGGTGGCTGTCCCCTGAGCCAGTGAGAAAGGGTTGACTATTGCCATGCAGAGAAGAGGAAAAAAATGCAACTCACGGAGGCGAGCCACAGTGGAGCCACCAACCCACCCATCCAAAGGCCACATCACCAGTGCGACACAGCAGGACTGCTATTTACTACCTTCTGTTTCCAAGATCTTCCCCTCATTCCGTTCCCTGCCCAGCCTCAGTGCTTCTTAAGGGGCAGGATGGGGTGTCCAAGCATCCCTGCTGTAGGTGTATTTGTGCCGTGAACACTGATGTCACACACACACACACACACACACACACACACACACACACACACACACACCCTGAGGATACAGACAGAGGCACCAGGAGGGACATCTAGGCGAGATCATGTAACGCTAGGCAGGGCCACACGACCACTAGCAGAATGGCTAGGGAGCCACCTGCCAGAGGAGCAGCACCCGGGGAGCAAGCCTAGGGAACTTGATTGACAAACTGACTTCACAGAGTACAAGGACCATAGAGGAATCTGTAGCTGTGAAGGGAAAATCTGGGCCTCCCTACTGCTGGGCCCCCGGGTCCTCCTGCTTGCCCTAGTTTGAAGCCAATTGTTTCTCCTAGTTGCAGCCTCACTCTGCACCGAGCAAACTTTCAGCTACCTACTGCTGATTCACCGGTCCCTCCTGAATCAGCAGAACTGGAAAAAAATGCACTCCCCAGAGATTCCTGCCTCCGGCTCAGCTCCTGGAGGTGCCGGTGACATGCTGCGCCTGATATTTAAAGCACAGGTCCTGAAACTCCACTCTCAAATTCTATATATAGTGCCTTTTGTCCAATTTCTACCATGTAAATGCATATCTTATACAACACACCCTTTACACGTGGAGCAATGGTCTGGGCTATTAGTTGGGGAGTAATGGACCCCCAAATGTAACTTCTCTTCTGATCAGGACATAGGGCTGATCTTCACAAGTCAAAAGTTTAGTGCAAGTAGCAGTTTGCACTGTGCAGTGGAAAAGTCGGCACTTACCAGGATATTCTATTTGCTAGTAATTGCTTTTGTGATCTGTTCATGGCAAGGAACAGCCCATGCAGTGCCTTTGGAGTGGATCTATTACATTCCCGTAATGCTTCATTTTTTACTTTACAGATACGAATATATGAATATGACACACTTTAAATAGACAAACCTATCTGTTCCTACTACAACACTGAAACATAAAATATGGATTTTTATAATTCCCATTTCCCAGATAAGGAAACTAAGACACAAACAGTAGTCATTTAATTGGTTCATGTGATGCCAACATACGTTCTTTCCTTTATTCACAGAAGAATATCTTCTGAGTCCCTACAAGGTATCAACTGGAATGCTAGTGCTTGGAAGCAATGGTTCAAACACACACACACACACACACACATTGCTTCCTAAAATGTTGGACCGACAGACAATTGTCACATGATGTAAGTAAGTGAGGTTTAAGTTAAAAGGTGAGGGGAGATGTTCGGAGACCAGGGAGTAGTGGCATGTGTAACCTCCAGAATAGTACGTTAGGACCAGGGGTTTGGAAAGGAAAGGACACTTTTCTAGTCCACATTCCACCCCGAGCTGCAGCCACGTACAGGACCGCTGTCTAAGAAGATGAATGGACGATACATCAGAAGCTGAGAATTCCTTGGCTTGCCCCAGCCAGCAGTGGAGGTCACCTTGCCCAAGGCTGGCTTCTGAACAGCAGAAGAACAAAGAGGCCAGAGCGGAGACCAGGAGCCACCGGTCCTCATCGGGGATCTGATCCCAGGAAACCAGGGGATGTGCATGTTGTTGGGAGAAACCCCGATGAGAAGCATTGCTGGCAGCAGAGAGGGTGAGGGTTTAATTAAGGAGAGGGACAGTCACGGCAGGGTGAACTGCTGTACTACCAGCACCGCTGGATGGGTGGGGCGTGGTCTCTCTCCTCCTCAGTCCCACCCTGATTCCTGCAGCAAAGGGAATCTGTCTGTGCATCTCTCTGTGCTCCACGGTGTCTGCTTCATGTTTCCTTTTACAGACAGCTGCCTAGATTTCACAACCTTTCCCTGAGACCCTTTAGCCTCTTCAGTCCCCACTGTGGCTCAGCCCTTCTTCATTTTGTCGTCTTCTGCCCAATTCCCTCACAACATGCCTCCACCCATTCCCTTCTTTCCTGCTTCCTTCTCCTGTACTGAGGCCAGGCCCAGAGCCTGTCACCCATTTATCAATGCATTGGAACTGTAGCTCAAGTATTGATCTGTGTTTGTTGGTTTTTTTTCCTGTAAACTCGGGCTGTAAAGGTTTCATTAGCCTGCCTCACAGTCATTACATCAAGTAATAGGAAGCATCCATCTTCCTCAGGCTTCATGCCTGCACCCAATGGAGATCGGTCCGGAGAGCGTTAATCAAGCTATGAAAATCATTGGCAGCTCATTCCTTTATGATGAAAAAGCTGGTTTGCAGCCTCACTGGGTAGCAGAAGCCTGACACCTTAGATACCTACAGCAATTATGGACTGTGTGGTTCCCTGCTTAGGAAGTCTATTTTTTGTCTAATGCCTGTATGCAAATCACATTCTTTGCTTTAATATGATTCCCTGACTTGTGTGCAGTAAGAAAAAAAAAAAAAAAACATGGATAAGGCTGGGCTTCTCGGTAAAATAGTGGGCAAAAGGGAGAGTGGTCAGCTACTTTCCCCGATGCTTGCCAAGGTAAGACCTGTGCCTAGGGTGTCAAAAGTCCCATTGACGCATTGCGATGTAGGAAAATGGACATATCACCAATTTACTCACCTTCCACCCAAGGTTCTTTCCATTCAGCCTTCCTTGTAGTCATAACACAGACAGCTGCTTAGGAAGGGTAACAAGATGACCAACAGCAAGTAACAATTTTACACATACTAATATGAAGGAAATAGAATGGGTTCCTGAGGAAAGAAATTTGGAACAGTGGAGATTCAAAGAGGGACAATGGAAATGTACATCCAAGCCTCCTGTGCTGCAGAGATGGGAGGGGCCAGAAAGGGAGCTGCAGATGGTCCTCTGCCACTGGTCTCTGTGCATGGTCCCCGGGTCAGCAGCAGCAGCCTCACAGGACAGCCTCAGTAAAAGGAACATTCAAGAAACCAAGTTCTTGGGCTCTATTGAAGAGTTTGTGAGTCAGAGAGGCTGAGATGAGATCCATCTTCTGGTCCATGTTCTAAGAGGGGATATTGTTCCATTACCCTGAACAGCAAAGGAGTCAGGAGGTAGCACCAAATGGGAAGAAGATGGAAGTCTAGAAGAACGAACAGGGAAATGGAAAACAAAGCACATTAGGACTTGTACCCTGAACACTAACCTGCAGGTGACCAATGGTCTGGGTGTCTCATGGAGGGAAGGTATTGGTTGCAGCAGCAGCAGCAGCAAGCAACAACAGTAGCAGGCACAGCAGCAGCAGCAGCAGTAGGGATATGTCATGTGATAGCCACTGCCAGACATTGGGGCAGAAAAATCATAGGCTTGGAGACAAGAGCCATGTGTTTGCCCCACATTACTAGATCTCTGTTTCTGACTTCTCATCTGTAAAAGCAAAATGAGAGTAATTAGGTCTCCTTGAGACTATGAGTTGGAGTTGGCCCTCCATATTTACTGACCCTGCACCCATGCTCCCATCCATGATAGATGGAAAAATATCTGAAGAAGAAATGCTGTCTACATTGAACATGTGCAGACTTTTAAAAGTCGTCATTCTCTAAACTGTACATGTCAACCAGGACTGACGTTAACATTTGCAATGTGTTGGTAATCATGAGTAACCTAGAAAATGCGAGTAGGTGTTACACAGACACCAGGCCCTTTTGTATGAGAGCTGAGCAAATCCTGGAGACTATCCCCAGCAGATATTGAGGGACAACTGTGGAAGACAATGCAGGGGGAGTCTCCAGAGCAGTCTGGCACAGAATGAGTGCTCAGTAAATGTCAGCTCCGAGCGCCGTTTACACAGCATGTGTTCCAGTTGCACACACACACATAAAAGACTTGGGGGAGTGCAGAGCAGAAACAATGAGCCAACCAGAATATAACGAGACAAGTATGTACATAATGTTATGTTAATGGAGCAGAAGAGAGTCCCAAACACCCAAAATGAATCCAAACAAACAATGCAACAAGAAATAGATTGCCATCCAATCAAAGATTCATTTACTTCCTCACTCATTCAACCTACGTTGAATAAGCTGCTGGGGGTGCACTGTGCACCCCGGGGAATACAGAGATGCCAGGAACAGCAGTCTAGTGAGACTCCTAGGTCCAAAAATGATGATAATAAGCAATGACACAGAGTGGAAATGCAGTGACAGTGTAGGCCCAGGATTGGTGGGGACACAAGGAAGGGTCAGCCCAGAGGCTTGACTTCCTGAAGCATGTTCCAGGCTGAGAAGGTGAAGCATGTTGAAGAGTTAACTTTGGGCAGGGAGCATCAGGTGGCACTGTGGACACATGATTCCATGAACAGAAGGGCCTGGCATGGAGAACCGCAGAAGCAAAAGTGAAACACCCAGGGTGGAGTCCATGTGTGCACTGTGGCCAGGCAGTAGTGACAAAGGAGGCGGTTCTGCAGATGCATCGTGGCAGCTCTTCCGTGGCAGCCGAGACTCCGTTCTGCAGCTCAAAGAGGAGTCGGGAGGTTGCAGCCGCTGAGTGAGCTGTTTATGCTTTAGTGCTTTATTTGGAGCCTGTGGAGGTTAGATCCCAGAAGGCGTGACTGGGGCGGGGGAAGGGGCTAGAAAGTGTAGTTCAGATCTCCCCACTCATCCACTGCGGTGTCACCTTTTCCTGACTTCTACAGGAAGTGACACTTCATCAGACATTTGAAGGATGCAGACAGATCAGTCTTGAGACTATCCCAGCAAGGAACAGTCAGCCAGGCCCAGGGGTTGACAGGCATGAATATTCAGGACAGAGATATGTTTAAGAACACAGGAACCCAGCTCGGTCCGCCAGAGAAGGGGGAAAGAGAAGAGGCAGACAGCATCAGGGCCTGGCTCAAGGGTCAGTGGAGAGCTCAGATTTTCTTCTGAGAACAATAGGAAACCCTCAAAGGCTTCAAGACACAGAAGTATGAGACTCCTGTCAGTCTCCAAAGATCATTCTAGCTGCTCTGTGCTTGGTGGAGATGTGATGTGAGGACCCAATATGGGGCCATGTCACAGTAGCACAGGTCCGGGTAGCTAAGACTAGATCCAGGGTCGTGCAGTCTTGAATATAAAAAGGGCTAGGGAATGTAAGCCATCACTTAAAGCCATATTTAATTCTCCACATCCCCAAAGTAAACAGCAGCAGCTCCATTTTCCAGATAAATAAACAAGAGGAGGACACTGGGATTGAAAGAGTCAAACTTGAAGGTGGGTGGAGAAGAGGGGAACGAAGGAGTGAAAGAAGGCTCAACCAGAAGGAAGATTGCTTACAAAAGATATATGGAAACCTTTGATTGTTCGAACCAAGTAAAAAAGACAGAGAAGGCAGCGGAATGCAAGTGACATGAAAGGGCAGGAGGAAATACTCCTGGCTAAAGGTTTAAGTGGGGATGGGAGAGCAGGGGTTGCAGGTGGGTTAACCAAAACTAAAGATGCATGAAGAAGTCTTATGGAAACGCACTAGCTAGTAAGCTAAGTAAATAACAGATTTTGAAAAAGACTTTGAATAAAAGTCCTGTCCATGGTGAACAGTGCCATTCCCAAAAGACACTGGTTACTAAATGGAAATCTTAGTGTCAAATGGGAGATACCTCTCTACAAGGTTTTAGTTGTGGAGGCCTCAGAGGCCTCCATAATGATAGGGGATATTAGGATTGCCCATCATAACAACATGATGATACCATGTTATCTTAAGACACCAATCACTTTGCATGTCGGGGATAAAGAAATCAACCTCAACTGGCCAGGAACGTCTCTCTCTGATGGCTAGCTTACATAGTGCCAATTTAAATATATATGCATATATATATTATAAACTTAAGACTCTTTCAAGGACTAAAACATATTATTCAAGAAAAGAAACAGGAGTGTAGAGTTCAAGAAAATTACCCCTGCTCACCCACCTCACACTCAACTTCCCTATAAATTGCAGCTATCCTGATTCTTTTCCCCTGAAGTGTGCATTCATTTGCTAAGAGGGCTTGGCTGGGGATGGCGAAGGCAGGAGGGGCGGATGTGTATGGAGAAGGAGAGAAGGATTATTAACATTTCCTTATTGACCACCCGTGGCTGATGGCATGATCTGCTTTCTACACATATATTTCCTGTGCTCTTTCTTTTCTGACTTCAGCTTTATTGTTTATCACCCGAGTCTTTGAAATACCAAACTCGAAGAGAAAAGAGCTTCCACCCTCAGGCTGTCTGTGGGGAGCCTGAAGCCACACAGGACACACAGGAAAGTTTTGAGATGTCACCTGTCTAGCTTAAAGATGTCTGTAATGTTGCATTTTGCTTCACAATGCAGCCATGATTGTTTTAATGTCTGAAACAATGTTTTTAAATGATAGTTAAGTACTCTAACCCAGAGCAGTTTCTCTTTCCTGTTTCACAGATCCAAACGTATGGGCCTTGTCCACTGTTTTCCTCCTAGTGTCAGGCACTGAGTGTGTGATGGAGTTGTGGGCTCTTTTGGTGAAGACAGGTTTCATATCCTTTGCACAGCGGCAACTGAGAAGAGAGTGCTTCCCCTCAGGGCACATGGCATGTGTAGAGGTGGGCTCTGGACTCAGGTCTGTTCCATTCCTTGTTGCATATCCCTTAGGCTACAGAGCCTAGCTCAGAAAACATGACATCAATGCAGGAAAAGGTGATCGCTGCATCTTTTTGGTCACGGAACAAGCTCATCTGCATTGTGAAGAGGTCTGGAGGAAGAGGATGGTAGAGAGGAGACTGAAGGGATGCTCACACAATTCTGACGGGGGAACAGGAGCTGGCAGCACTCAGGCCTGTCCAAGGGTTCGGGTGAGCTTCAGCTGCACGCTCAGTGTGGTTTGGGTGGTCTGGGCTTTCTGACCACAGGAGACTGCCTCTGTAGTAGGACCCAGCTTGGAGCAAAGGAGTGGAGATACATTTTCGTCCCTGTTGAAGGAGGTCGATATAAAAAAAGCAAGAGGAAAGCCCAAGATAAACTGATCACAATTCAGAAAGGAACATTAGCTCCAAGTGAGAAACAAGACCCACTCTCCAGATTGAACACTCCACAGGAACTGCTGGAAAGAGTAAGAAGAGGCTGCATTTGTTAGGCCGGAAACCCATAGGTCTATCCAAAGCATAACCCTGCAGCGTCTCTATGGCAGCAGCTTTCAACCTGGGGCTTGAACAACCATTTCCCAGGGGTCACTTAAGACCATTGGAAAACACATTATTTTTTATATAAAATAAATGCAAATAAATCAATATTTACATAGCAATTCATAATAATAGCAAAATTACAGTTATTAAGTAGCAATGAAATAGTCTTATGGTCAGGGGTCACCACAACTCGAGGAACTGTATTAAAGGGTTTCAACTTGAGGAAGGTTGAGAACCACTGCTCTGTAGCCTGCAGGCTAGCAAACTGGAAACCACTACTCTACTGTTATCTCTATCCAGGCGGGGCAGGGACTTGGAATGGAAAGGGACAGACATAGGACATACTTAGGAAGCCTGAGCAGCTACAGGTGTAGATGAGAGATGCGGAGAAAGACAGCAACTGCCATTACCTCGAAACACTTTCTTATCCTAGAGATGGAATCTACATAGGCCACAGCCATTACATTCAGGAGCAGTTGGAGTTAGCTCTTGCATGTTCTTCTACTATTCTAACTTAAATTACAGCTTGAAACTACTTACATTTCTAAGGAAGAAGAGCAATCCCAGGTTGCTCCCAAATAAAAGTCCTCAGATGTTAAGCGTTTTTGTTTGTTTGTTTTTAATGGAAAGAATTATTGCAGCGTTGGGAAGACAGCTCAGGGTTGGCTCCATGAGCATGTGTACCTGCATCCTGATTCCCAGCATGCATGAAAAGCTAGGTTTGGCAGTATGTATGGAGAACCCCAGCACTAGGGGAAGCAGAGACATAAGGATGTTCTAACCTCTACATACCTGCATGCACACATACATGTGAATATATACATATCGCACACACATATACACATATAAAGCATTATACAAAAATCCCATAAGGCAATTGGCCACCTTGTTCTTTCCCCCCAGATGTAGAATAATATTCACTCAGGTAAAACAAGAGCTGTAGAGAAGATTGAGGTGAGAAGCTTTTTGCAGGACTCTCCCATTTTCTGTACTTCGTCACATTGTGATTTATCTTATTCCCTACCTTCCTCTGAGTCCAGTTGAAAATCCAACTAGAGCTATTTTCAGTCAGGGGTCAAGATTCAGGGCTCATTTGCAACCTCAGGCTGAGAAGCCCAATCTTATTGAAAACCTGAAATGAGGCAAGAGACACGAAGCAAAGACTAGGGGTAAATTGTCAATAACCATCTTGGGAAAAGGTTAATCTGGAGCTTGGAGGAATCTATGTGGGCTAAGATCATTCAGGACAGGTTCGATATGTTAAAAGATGGCCATTGCCCTGGGCCAACAGATGGAGAGTGAAGGGGAAGAGATTACCAGTAAATTACGTAATTATAGCTATTTGCTAATTAATGTTTATCGATAGACACTATACCAGACATGGTACTAAGTATTTTGTATATATTTTAAGTGATTTAGCACCTCAAATGCATTGCGTGGGAGAAATTCTCTGTTCTACAGAAGAAGTAGAAATTGAGACTCACAGAAAATCTCAGAGTTCACGATCACACAGCTAAGAAGCCCGCATGGAGGTTAGGGATTCAATTCAGTTAGAGAGAAAGCTCCAAATCTCTTCATTTTAACTGTCACGTTTTACTGTCTCTATATCCTCTGTTGTAAAGTCACCATTGTTGTCTTAAGTTCATAGTTAAACCATAGATTCCCTCCAATTCTGCATATGAACAGTTGGGGTCCTTGCCTGGTTAGCGTCTCCACTAGGAAGAGACTGGCTTTATCCTTCTCCAATAGCCCCCAAGTGGAAAAAAACCACCCCAAATATAATAATTTGTGTTTTCATGGTGCTTTATAATCTTCAAAACATTTAGCATATATATGTTTCCTCAATCCATCCCTGTGAGAGAAACAGGCTATTATTATCCCTAATTTATAGGTAAGGAAAGAGAGGCTTAAGGAGTTGAAATGCTTCTCAGTTAGCAAACGGATCAAAAAAAAAAAAAAACTGACTTCCTTGTTCATTTTACTTCTAGACTAATGTCCCTTTCTGTCTGATCCTAGAAACTCCCTTCGCCAAACCCAGTTCTCTTTGCTGAGAGAGTTCGGAATCGAGCAGGAGTTTGATATTGGAAAATGCAGCTGGGCTTCTAATCTGTTGTAATTATCTTATGGTCATGAGGTCATCACTAGAACACAGCTTGCTGACTGAGGCTCTGACTTGACAGCTTGGCCAAATAAACTTGACCACCACTGGTTACCAGTGTGCCTTTACTGAAATCCAACAGAAAATGTAAACCATGCCTTGTGCTGTAGCCCAGGAACCTCAGCTACTCCAGAAGCTAAGGCTGAAGGATCTTAAGTTCAAGGGCATCCTGGGCTACAAAGTGAGTTCAAAGCCTGTCTGGGCTGCATAATGAGACTGTCTCAAAAATTTGAAAGATTAGAAAAGAGGAGTAGGGTTGTAGTTCAGTAGTAGAGCACCTGCCCATCATGCATTATGCCCTAGGCTCAGTCTCCAGTATAACACACACACACACACACACACACACACACACACACACACACAGACAAAGAGACAGAAGAGAGACAGAGAGAGAGACAGAGAGAGACAGAGAGAGACAGAGAGAGGGGGGAAGCTGTTACTTACAATGGCAAGATTCATTACTGCTCTGAATTTCTACCACACCAATGGCATGGCACTCAGGTGATCTACATTGGGAAGATGAGATGCAACCACAGAGCCAGAGTAGCAGACATTTCTCCACAGGGACATAGTACCATCATTATTGCCACGATTTTGTGTTAAATGGACCTTCAAATGTCTGTGTATTTGCACTTGAATTTCTGGAACTGATTTTCTCATGAGGTAAAGTGAATTTTCAAGACTGAGACAGTCTTTTCCACTCAGGTTGGTAGTTCAGATTGCTTGAATAGTTTCCATGGGGGTGGCCCTTCTCTCACTCAGCCTTGGTTTCTGTACACTAGCAAAAATTCCCAATCCTCATCTCAGAGTAGAGTTTAGAGAGAAAACAGAGACAGAAGAGCAAATTGAGGAGCTACAGGAAGTGAGCCCAATGCTTACTGAATGAGCACTCACTAAAGCCACGCTTGGGCTGAGTGTTTGGACTTCACCTGTGAGTCTCACTGACAGCTTCGTAAGGCGAGCACTCTTCTCTTGAACACCGAGCAGCATTCCCAGGAACCTGTCACAGCAGACCTAGCTGTCTTGGTGAATACCAACCCTCCTAGGGCCTTGGGTTGGGTTGTTTAGATCTGGTGTCACCCTTGTCAAGAGCTTCAGACTACAAATCAGGCAGAGATATCCCATCAGGCCAAGAAACTTGACACAAGAAGCAAAGCCAGTAGGTCGACTTCTCAGATGGACCAAATGGAGGCCCTTTGGTTCTTATGGGGTCCCTGGATCACACTGAAGGGGAAAGAGGAGTTGTAAGGACCCCTGGGTGAGGGCCCCAACTCTAGACTTTCAAAAGTTGTATAGAAACTAGAATTTGTCATTTGCCTTCTAAAGACAATGTTTGACTAGAGAAAGCTATACAATGGAATATGCCAGACTCAACAGGGAAAGACCTATTCAAAGTGTGTAGAAGAAAGAGAATGTTGAGGAGTACCACACCTACTCCATCTGAGAGTCCAGGAAGCTCTGAGTGATTCCCCAGACCTTAGAAAAGAAGATCTGTGTTCACAGGGACCAAGGCAGCCATGAGATTTATAGAATCAAACATTGCCCCTGTCCTCAAGGTTTTCACAGGAATAGGGAAACCCAAAGAGGTGACCCCATCATGGGTCAAGCATGGCATTGCCTTTTGATTTGTAGCTGAAGGCTCTGAGCTTTGCCTTTCCTAATCAAAGAAGAAAAAACCCTGAGCACTGGAATGTAGCTACTGTCCAAATGGGGCACAGAGTAATTAAGAGAAGCCTAGTTGGTTCATAGGAATAGTAAATGCTCTCTCTATCACATCGTAAGACAGAGACTGCTGTAATAGTCCAGGTTTCAGAACCATAACACTTGGGTTGAACCTCACTTTCTGTACTTACTAACTGTGTGTTCTTGGCCAAGGCACTGGGTTAATCTGACCCTTGGGTTTTTGACCTAGAACCATGAAATAAATCTATCTATGAGCAACAGAGAGGTCTATGTTAGTTAAGACAGGTTTTTGCAAGTTTACTTGGCACAAAAAAAGTGCTTTAAAAATTCAGTCATTTATGGAAATCGCTCCTTACTTAATTAACAGCTATTAGTACAAAGAGTAAAGTGTTACTGAAAAAGCGGGGACCTTATACAACGGCCAGGTGACTGTTGAGGATTTGCAAAGATCCACTGAGGAGACAGGACACATGTTGAGGAGCCGAGATCCTTTCACACAAAATGTCTATGACTGATGAACCTTGAAAAAACTCTTAATTTTTTAATTTTATCCAAATTTTATGTTGGCCACAGCAAGGGAATGTAGTCCCAAGACCCTCCAACAATTCTGATAATGAGGAAGAGAATAATAATAATAATAATAATAGCAATAGCAATAACAATAAGGAATGAGAAAATCATTATGGAGAATGAAGCTCACCGGTGCTCTTTAATTGTAACGTTGAGTTATGGTAAGTTTGGGGTAGTGGCCTCTATGCTGGCATAGTCTAAAGTGACTTCTCTGTTTGACACAAAGCCATAGAAAACACACAGGGA
The DNA here is from genome assembly GCF_004664715.2 of Peromyscus leucopus. Lineage (NCBI taxonomy): Eukaryota > Metazoa > Chordata > Mammalia > Rodentia > Cricetidae > Peromyscus > Peromyscus leucopus. The sequence continues at coordinate 41,978,679 of NC_051069.1, read as the reverse complement.
CAGCTCGAAGACCAAGCAGGGTGAGTGAGCTGCATTAAAATGGGAATGAAAAATAACCCAGAAAATGCTATTTATTGTAAAAATTGCCAGCATCCTTCGGGCTGCTTTGATCATCTCCTCCTCAAAGAAAGCGGAGCCAACAAAGTGAAGTTTCAGAAAAGGGCAGCAAAATGATCAGAGACAGAATGGGTGAAAAAAGGTCTTTATCCCTAGAAGGGAAGAAACAATGGGGGAAAAATTCTTCGGCTTAATAGAGATCTATTGGATAATGAATGGTGAGTAGCGGCCATTCAGGTGCTGCCCTATCGCCTGTCCCAAATCACAAGAATGAACAGGAATTTGAAAGGACTGAAAATAGATAAATGGCCATCATATGTTTAAAGCCTCAACTGGGGAAACTGGCAGCCTCAGCCTCGGGGCATTTTTGAAGCAGACAATAGAGCGGCTTTCTAAGCAGATCAAAGACTTGGCACTTGTCCCATAGCAGCTCCTCATGCAGGGGTGTTTGCTGAAAAACAGAGGGGCCACAGCCCGCGAGAACCTCTGGCAGAGAGCAAACCTCCCTGGGTACTGTCCAGAGGGACTATCTTTTTAAATGGAAGTAGAAAACACTGAATTAATTTACTCTTGGGGAGCAAGAAAATGCCACAGGAGAATATGAAGGACATCGCCAGATTTTGGATGGCAGGAAGCAGCACATCATTCTACCCTCCATGCTTCGCATTGTCCCTTCAGGGAGAAAGAATTCCACCTGGCTTTAGCCTCTAAAAGGTAGTCCAGGAAAAGCTGTATCACTCTGCCATGCGGGTTTTTTTTTTTTTTTTTTTTTTTTTTTTTTTTTTTTTTTTTTTTTTTAAATTTGGGTTTGAATGTAGAATTTTTGACCCAATGCAAAGGCAGAATAAGAATCTACTTTGTAACTAAAGGCATGAACAGTTTGCTGGGACATCAAAGTTTGAGGTTTCACTATGGTCACCCACAAGAGGAGAGGCCAATGTTCCCCTCGCCAACAGTGCAACTTTCTTACAGCGATGATGGTCAGCAGTTACCTCCATACCTTCACCCAAGCCCTAAGAACTAAATCCTTATTAGTATTAGAATAAATAATTCCTGTAACGGTCGCTACGATTCAATGGTCATTAGTGAGTCACTGATACTGATATTCAACAATCACCCAGCCAAGAAACTGGAAGACAGGCTCAGGAATGAACCATAATGTTAAGAGAATAAAGACAAAGTCCAGCAATAAAAAAGAGACAAGGACATCAACTGAGCATCTCAACTGTGAATGAACTTCAGAAGCAACCAGGCAAGGAACAGTGGACACTCACAGCAATGTTCCAGAGGACAGTAATAGTTTGACAGAGAGCCCAGCTGTGAACAGGCTTGAGAGACAGGTAAGTACAACACAAGCTAGTTAAGAAAGAATATAAAGTAATATGAGACCAACAGGTCTATAAAAAATACTGCCAAGTTAGTTTTGTGTTGGGTATCTATTGCTGGGCACAGGACCTACTGTTGAGTGTGGTTAATATATTCAGTGAGACTCCATTGGAGAAAACTAGTTTTTCCTTTTCCAGCAGGTACCAATTACAAATAGCTTCTTGGGTAGGTATGGGAGCCTGTGTCCTCTTCCCCGTCTCAGCAGCGGGCCCCTGTCCGGCTTGAACCTGTGCAGACCCTATACATCTTACTGGCCTTTTGCCTGTGTTATGTTTTCTGATTTTGTGCTTTTATGGTGTGTGTGTGTGTGTGTGTGTGTGCGTGCGCGCGCGCGCGTTTCTTGTGATTTTTTTATTTGTTTACTTTTTATTTCATTTTTGTTTGTCTGCTTTCTAAAGAGAGCTAAAAAGGGCATGGAATTGAGCCGGTGGGGAAGTAGGGAGAACCTGGGAGGAATTGAGGGAGGGAAACCATGATCAGAATATATGCTATGCATTTTTTTTTCAGAAAAAAAGAAAGGAAGACAGTAGATAGTTTGTGTACATGGGTGGACATGCATTTTCCTCAGCCATTGGTCAAATACTTTGCTATTGTTTGATTTGCCTTTAATATTTAATAATAATATATATTTAATAATAATAATATTTAATAATAATAGTTCAGTTAAATTCTTCCAAATAAGTATTAATTGCCTTTTCCACAAAAGATTACCTTCATTAAAATCACCAAGAATGTCTGCCTCATTTGACAAAATTCAACCAGAGACCCCAGTGATTCCTGTTACTAAATATACTATTTTAGCAAACCAAGAGAAAATGGTCTGGAGAGGTGGCTCAGTTGGTCAAGTGCCTACCTTGCATTTTGGTTTGGTCCCCAGAATCTACATTTAATATGGCTGGCATGGTGGTGTGTATTTATGACCCCAGTATTGGGGAGGGAGAGACAGGTAGATCCTTGAGACTCACTGGTCAGACAGCCTGGCATATATAACAAGTCCCAGGCCAGTGAGAAACCTGTCTCAAGGGAAAAGTGGATGGTATCTTAAGAACAACATTGAGATTGTCTTCTGATCCCCACAGGAGTGTGCAACATGCTCACCTGCACACATATGAACACACACACACACACAAAAAGAGAGAGAGAGAGAGACAGAGACAGAGAGAGAACATCTTAGTTGGATGATAATACAATGGACAGAGGTCCAGATTTCACAAGCCTCAGATGTCCTAAGTTATGTTAAGGATGCATCACTATAGTACAAAAGTTGTTCTAAAACTTGTGTAAAACACAAATCTGGAGAAGAGACAGGTCAGGCTGAAGGGACACAGCAACCAGTCTCTTGTACCAGGGTGCCCACAGCCTGAACTACATGACTAAGTCCCCATCCCCTGAAGCCTATGCTTTCTCCACTTGGAACTCCCTGGTGTAGACATCCCATCAGTCCTTCTCCATAGTCTGATTGATAGCAAGGCTACTAAACAGTGTCTGTTATTCACAGACAGGTGGGTACCCTTGTCAAAGGGCTTGGCTAAATCATCTTGATTGTCTCGAATAACAATGTTAATGACCTTCTGAATTAGCATCAGGATGTAAAACATCTTTCCTTGATATGCATTCAATATTTTCATGAGGATTAGAAACACTCATTACAGACTTTAGGATACTATAAGGCTCTGGTAATACGCTGCCATGATTCATGTTGGAATTCATCACTAGAAAGCATAACATAGTTCAACTTTGTCATCTCCCAGACAGCCTGAACTATAGTCCTGAGTTATCACAAGGGCTGCATAGAATATTTTTCTTAAGTAATGTATAGATCCACAAAAGAAAATAACAGATTTGTAAATATCAACAGATTTGTGCGGTTCACTAATATTCTGAATTTCATGTCACATAGCGGAGTCTTGCATACAATTCCTGTATCTGATCCTGATTTGTGTGTTTTAATAGTATGCAGACATGACCCAAGAACAATCTAAGTAATCAGGAATATAGGTGAATTGAGCTCTTCAAAGGATGTATAGCCTACAAAGAAAGTACTGAAAAGCCAAATACAGGTAATTTCTCATGTTAAAGAATATGTTGTTCTGACATGAAAGCCTCCTTCCCGAGTACTAACCTTTATGATATCAGAAGGCTCCATGCAAGCTTCCAAAGGAGAGAAGCAACCATCATTCTTTAAAAAACAAAACAAAACAAAAAACAAACAAACAAACAAAAACAGGGTTTCTCTGTGTAACAGGTCTGGCTGTCCTGGAACTAGCTTTGTAGACCAAGCTGACCTTGAACAGAGATCCACCTGCCTCTGCCTCCCAAGTGCTGGGTTTAAAGGCATGTGCCACCATGCATGGCAAAAATGTGACCCCAGGCTGGCCTCAAACTCATGGTCCTCCTTGTGGTGGTATTGTGTTCCCCAAAATATTGTGCACCCTAATAAACTTATCTGGTGTCAGAAAACAGAACAGCCACTAGATACAGAGGCTAGAAAATGGTGGCACTCACACCTTTAATCCTAGCCTTCTGGAGGCATGAATCTCTGTGAGTCACTGGAAATAGCCAGGCATGGTGACTCACATGAAACAGAAAGGTATATAAGGCATGAAAACCAGAAACTAGAAGCTTTTAGCTGGTTAAGCTTTTAGGCTTTTGAGCAGCAGTGCAGCTGAGATTCATTCTGGATGAGGACACAGAGGCTTCCAGTCTGAGGAAACAGGGTCAGCTGAGGAACTGTCGAGGTGAGGTAGCTGTGGATTGTTCAGTCTCTCTGATCTCCCAGCATCCACTCCAATACCTGGCACCAGGTTTGATTTTTATTAGTAAGAACTTTTAAGATTCGTGCTACACCTCCTGCTTCTGCCACCTTCAGCAAATCCTAGTGGCGTGGGCCACTATAGCTGGCCCAACATCCTTTCTGTCCAGCTATGAACCACAGTGACTAGCCTAGCACTGTAATCCTCAGGGTGCAATAGTGGCAAGCATACCTTCACAGTAACCAACAGTTCTCTAATTGTACTGAAGACCCAATCAAGGAGGAGGAAATCACACCTGGTGCTGGACATATAACCAATTACCCAGAGATAGTGAAATCATGGATCTTAGAAGAAAACTTACAGCCACTACCATCTTAGTTGCTTTTCATTGCTGTGAAGGGACAACATGACCAAGATAACTTATAGAAGAAAGAGGGTTTGTTGTTGTTGTTGTTTTTGAGTGAATCTATGATCATCATGGCAGGGAGCATGGCAACAGGCAGGCAAGCAAGCATAGTGTTGGAACAGTAGCTAGGAGTTTGCATCCTAATTCACAAGCATGGGACAGAGAGAGTTAGCTGGGAATGGTATGGCCTTTTAAAACCTCAAATCCCATTCCTAGTGACACACCTCCTCCAAGGCCACACCTCCTAATCCTTCCCAAACACTTCCACTGACTGAAACATTCAAATAAATGAGCCTTTGGAGGCCATTTTCATTTTAAACACCACAACTACTTTTTTAAATGAGTATAATTCCTAACTACATTATAAATACCTGTACTTAGACCCACAGATAAGTGTCCTCACCCCTCATCAAGGAAATTTCTATTTGCAACAGATAGCAACCATTATAGAAAATCACAACCAATCAAAATTTAGAGTTTTGGAGCTCAGTCCCAATTGACACATGTACTACAAAACTTATGCACCTAAAGCTTGAGGACCATTGTGGAAGTGGGGTTGGGGAAGATTATAAGAGCCAACAGAAGAGGGAGTTTGCTATGATATTGTGACTGCTAGAAATATCAGAAGCTATACTCATGAAGTCTCACCAACATGGCTGCCTAAACATGATCTGAACAAGGATGGCACCAATAGACATGTCAAATGGACTGGGCAAAGTGTCCAAGGCCTCAACCCTGGACAAAGAACTACAGGAACTAAGGAATGCTGAGAGCAAGAGAAAAAGTTTTCCCCAGGGAGGAACACATCAATTGGTTATCCAATACCAAACGACCAGCTCTGAAAACATACACATACAAGTAGAGTTATGTAGACTGAGCAGGTTGCAGTTATGTATTCAGATGTAACAACAATTAAAGAAAAAAGAGGTTATGAATTTTAAAGAGAGAAAGGTGGTATATGGGAGGACTTGGAGGGATGGAAGGGGGGAATGATGAATTTATTTTATAAACTCCAAAAAAAATTTTTTTAAGAAGGAATGTGTTGTTACTATGCCTTGTGGCCTTGGGATAATGAAGGATCCAGAAAGATGAATGGGAGAGACAACATTTGAAAAGCTTCTTCCCACAAAAAAATAAACAAACAACAAAAAAAAGGAAAAAATTTTAATTTTAAAAGCTTAATTTCTTCTGCTTGTTCATTCAAAGTCCCTTTGAACTTCAGAGGAAAGCTAGCTAACTCATATCTGGACTTTTCAAAAGGAAGGGTTTTCAAGTCTGTCTTATTTTTTTTTTCATTTGATTCAAATTTCTCTTGCTACACAACAGATGCTACTGTAGGTAGCTGGCTTGCCTATCTGACTTTATAAAATCTGCACCTGCCTTCAGGCTGGAAGATAACCTGACATCTTTTCCTCCAGACCTCTCATCCATAGCTCATGTTTTTAAGCATGTCGTGTAAGTCAACGGTTGGGTTGTCTTTTCTCTCCCAAGACTACTTAACTGGAAAAGAACCTGTGGTCAGCCCTGACTCTCTCTGTGTATCTTCACCCCATCAGGTCTGCTCCAGTGATCACATTGGCTATCAGTAGTACAGTCTATACAGTCTAGATGCTCCCTACCCTTTATGATCCTTCATCTTCTAGTTCATGAATCTAATATATGGCTTGGAAATGTTTCCGTGGAGGATTGTCCATTGGAGTTATTTCTTCTTCTATGTTAACAGTCATCCACATAGCCATTCATGGAAGGAAGATTTTTAGGGCATCTCTTATATGCCAGGTCTCAGAACCTTACTCTTGGAGTGAGGACTCATAAGTTTATTGGCTTTGGAAATCTGCCTTTGTTGGTCAACTCTGGTGTGATTGGCCTATTTCTCTTTTTGTGGCTGTCAGAAAGTATGGCAAATTATTATAGAAAAGAATAGCACCATCCACAGCTGTTCCATTTCTTTACACCAAATGTCAGGTGTTCTGTTTAATTACTAGGCACATTAAAAGATAAAACCAAAAGGGGAAAATGTGCTAAAAAAAAAATAAAGTCAAAACAAAACAGAGTTTATCTGGTTGGGGTTTGAAGGGAAATGCACTTAAAAGCATAGTTAATATGATCAATGAGATAGAGATGGCTCAGCAGTTAAGAGCACTGGCTGCTCTTCCAGAGGACCAGTTCAATTTCCAGCACCCATTGGTAGCTCAAAACAGTCTGTAAGTTCAGTTCCAGGGAATTCAACACTGTCCTCTGGCTTCTGAAGACACTACATGCACACACATGTGATGTACAGAAATAAATGCAGATAGAACACTAATACACATAAAATGAAAATCAACACCTTTTTGGGAGGGAAAACCATAATCAGAATATATCATATGACAAAATCTATTTTTAAAGAAAAGATGTTCAATCTTTCTTTCTAAAGATCAATAATTTCTCTTTATGGTAAGGTAAGTATGGTTTTCCAAAGAAATACATAAAAACAGTCTTAACCAAAAGACAAAATTCCATAAAGCCATATATAATTCTTCAAATAAAAGTAAAATACAAAAATTTGCCATTACAAAGTTAAATTTCTGTATTACTGATTTTGCATTGCCTGGTGAAACACTTGATAAACCCACTTAAAGGAGGTAAGATGGGGCTGGAGAGATGGATCAGTGGCCAAAAGCACATGCTGCTATTCTAGAGGCTGTGAATTCTTTCCCAACATCCACATGGTGACCCACGAAATTTGTAGCCTAAATGAAAGCTATTTTACAATTTTATTTATTCACATGCATTTTTAAAGATGTGTGTGTGTGTGTGTGTGTGTGTGTGTGTGTGTGTGTGTGTGTTGTGAATGTGTGTCACGTGTGTGCAGTGCCCATGGAGGCCAGAAGAAGGTGTTGTAATTCTTGAAGCTTAAGTTACAGGTGGTTATGAGCCAGCTGCCATGATTGTTGGAAACAAAGCTGAGGTCCTCTGGAAGAGCAGCAAGCACTCTTTAACTCTGAGCCACTACTACAGTCCCCAGATCTAATGCATTTTATAACATTTAACAACTATCTATGACAGAAAATGAAACAAAACTCTTATAAAACATATAAGAGAATTTTTAATTCTGATAACAATTGAATGAAGTGGTCATTCATTTTAATGGAATTTGAATTTTTCTTTTGAGATCAGAACAAGGCAAGGATATTCATTGCTACTACCTTAGCCATAACCTATGTAGAAAGTCAAAAGGGGAAACATCTTTTTTGGGGAAGTAAGAAATAACGCTATATCACTCATAGAAGTATAATGAGTGGTGAGCTTAGAGGTTTAAGATAATATATAAGGGAGAGATGATTGAGAGGTTAAGAGCACTGGCTGCTCTTCCAAAGGTCCTAAGTTCAATTCCCAGCAACCACATGGTGGCTCACAACCACCTGTAGTGAGGTCTGGTGCCCTTGTCTGGCTTGCAGGCAAACATGCAAGCAGAACACTGTATACATAATAAATAAATAAATCTTTACAAATAAAATTAAAAGATAATATATAAAAAGTGACTATTATAATTATTAGTAGGCTTATCAATTCAAATACACCATTAATTACATGAAATTAATTCTATACTACAAACAGCAAGATTATGCAACTTAGAAAATATCATTTACACCTTTCTAAAACATCAAACATGAAGGGCTGTGTTCACACACACACACACACACACACACACAAAAAAAAAAAAAAAAAAACCTCCAACAAAACAAACCATCAGACACGTGGGGAAAGGTTAACCAAAACGATATTATGTATTTGCCTAAGAAAGTAAAAATTATTACTGAGAAATTATATGTGAAGAAATATAGTATATTTATTCATTGGTGATTATTTCTCAGTGTCAGAATGGTGAATCTCCTCTAATTGATGCATAAATCCCATGTAATCTGAATGAACATTTACACAATATATTTTGTTGGAAACTGGATAATTGATGAATACATTATCAGAATGTAAAGAGCTGAAAACAATCAAAGCTATCTCAACACCAGAACTTGAGTGTCACATTTCTGTATGCTACAATGCTTCACTAAGTAAGAAGTATAATGTATAGAAATGAGCTGGATAAAGAGCCCAGAGATAAACTATATGAATAGAATCATTCCATTTATTTAAAAAGATGACATTGTGGTGGAATAAAGAAAAGGTAAGATAGCCAAGAAATATGTTGAACGTACTATCAGTGGTGGAAAAAGTAAAATTTTCTCTGTACCTCACACCATTTTTGCAGTAAATTTCAGATTGGTTTAGTTCCTAATGTAAAAGAAAATGATAAATCTTGCATAAGATAAAAGAATGCTATTTTGATTTAGGTAGGTTTTTTTTAATAAAAAAAAAAGCATAAACATTAACCAAGAAAAAATATTAGTAAAATAGGTCATTTATTAAAATTAATCATTTGTGTTTGTATTCAAGAAAGTAAAAACTAAAGCCACAGAATAGAAAGAAATATTTGTAACATGTAAGTGATCAAGGACTCATAATCAGAATACATGAATAATACCTTTAAATTGACAAGATAAAGGAGTTTAAAATGAGCAAAGATTTGAACCACCTCTTCTCAAAATATGGTATATAAATGAAGAATAAGCATATAGAAAGTGTTCCATTCCACTAGCCACAAAGGAACTCTGAGTTTAAAGATAATGTGTTACGATTTAGCGGCAGAACCCATGTTAGGGTTTATGCGGTGGAATACCTTGGAGGGTTGGAGCCAAGGAACGCTGCAAAGATCACACCATGCAAGAGATCTCATTCAAGAGATATATTGCAGTGGGAAGCAAAAGGCCATCTCAGAACAGGGATATGAGAGAGAGGCATAGACAGACAGAGCAAGAGAGCAAGGGCGAGACATCAGGAGAACAGGGGGCCTTTTAAAGGGTCTGCATGTTGGCAACTGTTATGGCTGCTTGTGCTGAGTTGCTGAAGGCAGGCTGGGGGAGCACCTGATGCCTAGTACAATGAAACATCACTGCATGCCTTACATGGAAACATCAGTGCCACAGATTATTGACAAACTGGAACAACAGGAACCATCCTACACACACATTGTTGGAATGTAGATCCTTATAATCATTTGGAAAAATTGTTTTTGTAATATTTACCAGAGGTGAATGTGATCCAAAATTCCTACTCCTAGGTAGATGTCCATTAGAAATATCTATAGATAGTGTCAAAATGTATGTGTGAGAATGTTCACGGTCACACTGTTTGCTATAGGCACAAAATGGAAACAATTCAAGTACCTATTAACACCAACAGCACTTTAAAATTTTATGGCTTGGAATACTATACAATAAGAACAAATTAATCACTTCTATATGCAAAACATGGGTGATTCTCACAAACAATTGAGCACTAAGAGCTGGCTACAAAAGTTCACAGTTTGTGATGATTGACATTTTTATCTTAATGGGATTTAGAATCACCAGAGAAGACTGGTCTTTGAGCATGTTTGGGGGCATTATCCCTAGGAAGCTGAGAGAGAATCAACTAAGGGGAGGCACCCTCTGTAAAAGTGGGCAGCACCATCCAGTTGGTGGTTGGAGCAACCAAGTGTCCCTGGCTACCCTCTCTTCTTCCTGGATGTGTGAGTCCTGGGGTGCTGCCATCTTCTGCTCCCATCGCAACACCCAGCTTCTTAGGTTTTCCCACACAGCTTGGATTGAATACCAGCCTCTAGCACTGGCTTGGGTCTGCTGAGGCATCTGACTCTGCGGACGGAACAGCCACTAGTATCTCTGCCCCTCTAGCATACTGAAGGCCGTTATGGAAACGCTTTGCCCCTATCGTGTAAGCCAGCAATCCTCAGCCTCCCTGTAGGTTCCAACCCTTGGGGAGAGGGTGCAAAGGACCTTTTCACGGAGGCTGCATAACAGATGTTTGCACTGAGACTCGTAACAATTGCAAAATTAAAGTGATGAAGTAGCAACAAAAATAATTTTGTGGTTGAGGGTCACCACAACATGAGGAACTGTATGAAAGGGTCCCAGCATTAGGAAGGTTGAGAAGCACAGTTGGAAGTCAACATCATTCCCTTCTTGTAATATGTGTCCATTCTATTGGTTCTGTCCCCCTAGAGAACTCTGACTATTGCATAATGTGTGATTCCACTCACTCCCAGGCTGCCCCATTAAGCATAACAGTTGATAGTGTTGTAAGTCAGGATATCAGTGGCCAATGGAGACCTGGTAGGTAAATAGCAAAGACTCACAGGCAATTTCGAAGTGTGCTACTGGCCTATTTACTTGGGTGCAGTTTCCTAGGTATTCCGTCTTCACGAAACCTAAATTCATGGCTATGCTTTTGATTTGTGTGACATAAACACACACACACACACACACACACACACACACACACCATATATACATACATCACACACACACACACCATATATACATACATCACACACACACACCATATGCACATATACACCATACACACACACCATACATACACACACCACACACACACACACACTATACACACACACCATACATACATACACCACATACACACACCATACACACACAACACACACATACCATACATATACACACCATACACACACACCATACACACACAAGCCACACACACACATACATACCATACACACACACACACCATACATACAGAGAGATTAAAATTTTGCTTAAATAACGAGTTTCCAAAAGAAGACAGTGACTGACAGTGTCCAGAATGTTGACGGATTGAATAAACTAAAAACAGTAAGTTAATATATTTTAAATGGAAGTTTTCACAATCTTGACAAGAACGATTTTAGTTTCCTCCCACCAGCCAGGTTGCTCTTCAACTGCTTCAAAATATTTCAGTAATTTTCGAGGTTGCCCTTCCTTGAGTCTCTCCTCAATTTGAAATGAACATGAATTTGGATGTTAGGCAGCCCTCATTAAAGATTTATTTGCACCACGTGATCTCCCCTGAGTGCAATGGTTGTCTATTTTCAGCCTTACTGTATCTATCTTTGTTTTCTCTTTAAAATATTTTTATTTTTAAAATGAGTGTTTGAGAATCATTTTAGTAGTTTAAAAATAAAAAGGACAATACAGAAAGAATAGCCAGCCTGGCTGTAATGTTGAATACCCTCCAGTATTTCTATTATTTATTGTTTTAACTAAACCAATACATATGATAATTCAATATAAGTGCACTGTATAATGAGTAGTTTTAACAGTACCATTTTAAAAATGTGATTAATACATAACAGCATGCATGTTTATGAGGTAGAATGTGGTATTGTATCAATACAATTGATACTGATCACGTCAGGTAACATTTTATCTCCTTATCATTACTTTGTGTTTGGAGCCTCTGAACTCCTTTTTTCTAGTTAGTCATATCCAAGTAACAGGGTGTTGTCAACTAGTGTCACCCCACTCTGCTGGAGAGTACCAGGCATATGACATGTAACTCAGCACCTATTACCTAGCCTTCCTCCATCCCTGCCTCCCATCCACTCCTCCTAACCTCTAAGATCATTATTCTACATTCAGATTGGCTTTATAACAGCTATATAGGAGAAAAAAACATTTAATATTGGTCTCGGTATCTAAATTACTTCACTTAGCACAATGGTTTCTATCCAATACCATCCATATTGCTATATACCATGTGATATCATTCTTTATTATGCCTGAATAATATTCCATTGTGTAGATACCAGGTAATCATTGTTCACCCATTGATGAACTCTTAATATTAAAATCTTTCTATTATCTCACCTTTCCCTTTCTTGAAAAATTTACTTTTGATAACCTTTAGTGACCTTTCCACCTTAGGACTTGTGGCTTCTTTACCAAATGCCATGTTTCCTGTTCACTGACATTCACGTGTTATTACTATCATTAGCCTGTGTTAGGGTGAAATGCTGTGAAATGCCAAGATGTCTTCTCATGCTGAATGAAGTCCCTGATGTTTATTGCCACCCAAGAAAAGAATGCCATTGTACACAGACCTCAGAGCCAAAGGTTTCATGCCAAAGACGTCAGAAAATCTGTTAAAGTCAGTCAAGTATGACCTCGGGAAGAGTTACTTACCCACAATATGAGCATATTAACCATAGAGCCATTTTGAACTCAGAAAGGAGCCTAGTAAACACTAGTTTTCATTTTACTTAAAGTTATATGTGTCTCTTGGCTTGAAATTTACTAACTCCATCTCTTCCTCTTAAAGCTGCATGGTCTTTCTTACTTTCCTGCCTAGCCCTCCTCAAGTCATGTAATCTTCATCTGTAGGAGCATTTTCCAAAGACCCACCATTCCATCTTAATGTCTCCTGCTCCAAACTTTCTTATTTCCAAGCTACTGATATGGTTGGATTCCTTGTTATCTCTCGTTTAAACTTTTAGACTAACATCATAAGTGGGTCCTTTCTGGTCTATCTCTTTCCATTCCAACTTGAAGTATACCTCAAAAACCTAACTACAAATAGTATCTTTGAAAGTAACCCATTTTTTTATGATTACATATTGACTAAAAATAACACCAATGTGATTAAGTGCACTCTGGATCCAATCTACCTTTCTAGCTTTACCTCCCACTGTGACAGTTTCTCTAGTAGTGATCTTCCCTGGATATCCTGTGCCTGATCTCCTGTATGCCTTGACCATGTGATCTCCTCCATACCATGACCATGTAATCTCCTCCATACCATGACCTGTATTCTTCATAATGATATTATCTCCTCCCACCTGACCATGTAATCTCCTCCATACCAGGACCATGGGATGTACTCCATACCATGACCATGTGATCTCCTCCACACCTTGACCATGAGATCTCCTCCATGCCTTGATCATGATTCCTTTTCCCCTCACACACCTTTTTTTACTTCCTTACTTGTCCATTCCCTTCTAGATCTGTGGAAGTCCTAGCTGAATAACAGGAATTATTAAAATTATATGTTCTCCAAAATCTTCACAGCCCACCAAAACGCACTCATATGACTCTTTGCTTTCCTGTTTCTTTGGATGGCAGTGCTATTTAACCATGTGCCATGACCTGGCTCATATCACAAATAATTGTGTGTTTATGTGGAAACTGAATGGCCACAGATATGCAATGGTTCTCAGTCACATGTCATGCCTGTGCCCTCTGTACTTCTTGATGAATAGCCATAGAGATCCTCTTCTCTAGCACTGGATTACACAACTTAACTTTCAAAATAATACTAAGGAAGATGACATCAGTATTAAAAAGTGAGCCAGTCTAGGCATCAGATCATCTGTGTTTGGAGTTTTGCTCTGACACTAATTAATATGATTTGGGCAGGTAATACACTTGTGGGAGTTTTAATGAAAATGACCCCATAAGCTCATGGGGACTGACACTATTTGGAAGGTATGGCCTTGTTGGAGTAGGTGTGACTTTGTTGTAGGAAGAGTGTCACTAGAGGCAGGCTTTGAGGTATTAGAGACTCAAGCCAGGCCCAATGTCTCACTCTCTTACTGCTTCCTGCCAATTCTGATGTAGAACTCTCAGCTCCTTCTCCAGCACCATGTCTGCCTGCATGCTGCCATGCTTCCCACCATGATGATAATGGACTAAATTTCTGAAACTGCAAGCCAGCACCAATTAAATGTTTTCCTTTATAATAGTTGCTGAATATTTGTCTTATTTAGGGTTTCTATTGTTGCAACCAAGTACAATGCCCAAAAATAAGGTTGGGAAAGAAAGGGTTTATTTGGCTTACACTTCCATATTGCTATTCATATTGAAGGAAGTTAGGACAGGAACTCAAATAGGGCAAGATCCTGGAGGCATGAGCTGATGCGGAGACCATGGAGGGGTGCTGCCTACTGGCTTGCTTTCCATGGCTTGCTTGGCCTGCATTTCTTATAGAACCCAGGACCACAAGCCCAGGGATGGCACCATCCACCAAGTGCTGGACTCTCCCTCATTGATCACTAATTGAGAAAATGCCTTACAGTTGGATCTCATGGGGATATTTCTTCAGCTGAGACTCCTTCCTTTCTGATGACTCTAGTTCTCGTCAAGTTGACACTCAAAACCAGTCAATACAATACTCTTTCTGATCCTCACTTGTTGCATTATAAAAGAAAGGACTTGGGCTAGCTCCACATGTCTCAAACCATGTCCTATGGGCACCAGTCTTATGAGATGCTCTCTATACCAATAAGAATTTAAATAAACTGGAGAGATCTCAAATAATATACCCTCCCCACCTTGTATAAATTTTTACTACACCAGGATTTTCAAGTTGCAGGTCAGAAACAATTAATAGGTCATAAAATTAGTTGTGTCTCAATAAATATGTTTAAATAAATTAAAGTAAGAGGTATCAGAAGTCATTATATATAATAACTATACTATTGTTTAATGAAACTCTTGAGTCATACATAAATATGTCTTTTTACATAGGTATTGACTAAACGTCTTTGTTTTGTAAAACTCTGCTCTCTAGATGAGTGTATTAAATGCTCTGAATCATCTGGCAGAAAATTAATAGCCTGTTCAACTCTTTTATCCTAGGTCTTTCAAATTTAATGTTATCACTCTCAAATGTGACATGTGCACACATATTCCTTGATATAACACACATTGCCATGTTTCAAGATATGCTTGTCCCAAGAAAACACATCCCAGAAAACAAACACTGGTTTACATGAGCTCAGAAATTCCTTTAAACATGCACACACCATCACTCTGCAATTTGGGAAACAAACTAGCATGAAGTAACAACACTGCTACCACCTAGAAAACCTTTGCTGTTCACAGAACACTTGTGGGGACTCTAGATTCCCACCCCTCTTTCTTCTGCTTTCACAGGCTTCTCTTATAACCCAGCAGAGGGAAACAGCAGATTCACTAGCCAGGATCAGGCTAATGCTTTTGCTGGGGCAGAGGTACGCTGCTGAATATAGCTGTGAGGACGAGGACAACAAGCTAAGGTCACCTTGGTTGTCACCGAGCGAGGTCTGTCCTGGCTCTGGGGTCTGTGCTGGCTTCGTGTTCAGACACTACCTTCCAACCCCCGTTCTGTCTGAAACATCTCCAGGAGGCATGCCAGCCAAGCTCTTGTTTTCCTTATGCCACAAGTACAGAAGGCTTGGAACCCAGCTCCTGGCTGCAGGCATCTCCCAATGGGGCATCACTCATAGTGAGATTTCCCAGTGCTCTCATGATGAGCTCTAACAACTGAAAGCCGTTGCAAATGGAAGCTGGGGGATATTAGAGTCCATCACAGGGAATCTGAGTTCCAAAAAGGTTTGCTCCCATAATGACTTTCCCCATGACCTGGAAGAGTCACTTCTTTCCCTGATTCTTCTCCTGACTGGCATGCTGTGCAGTCTTGGGAAGATATAGCACGCAATCATCCCAAGCAGTATTGGGTGATTTACCAAGACTGGGACCAGCCTTCCCTAAAGTCTGTCTACTTCATGCTCTAACCCCTGAATTTCGTAGCTTCTCCACAGACTGTCCTTTCTTGCACACACAGTCAGTAAATAGAGACATAGTGTAAATAAACAGTAAACACACATACCTTGCTGTAGTGGTATCACAGAGAATGGTGGAATAAGATAATATGCAAATAAAGAAATCACCAGTACACAACTCCCTGTTAATCAAGTCATGATGGCCTGGCTCCTTGGGGCCTCTTAGCTGCTTCTTTCTTGCGTCAGCCCTGAAGAGTCTGGAGCCAGTTCTCTCAACTCTCTGGGCATCTGGGACAGACAGGCTGTCTTGCCTAGGGTGCACCCTCCCCCTTATCCTCAGGTTAAATGGCTTCTCTATTTATTTATTTATTTATTTATTTATTTATTTATTTATTTATTTATTTATTTAGGATTTTCTTGGTTTTTCAAGACAGGGTTTCTCTGTGTAGTTTTGGTGTCTGTTTGAATCTCACTCTGTAGACCAGACTGGGCCTAAACTTACAGAAATCTGCCTGACTCTGCCTCCCAAGTGCTAGGATTAAAGGTGTGCGCCACCGCCGCCGCCGCCACCACCGCCCGGCTTATTCTATTTTTAAACTATTGAAGATCCAACTGAGAAACGATGATCATCACGTCTTCACTTGAGAACTGCTCTGAACTAAACTCACCCCCCACCCAGCACACAGCTCAGTGAAGGGGCCAACCCCTTCCCACTCCCCAACCCCGTATTGCTTTCTTGTCAAAGTACCCTGCGCCCCTCTACACTTTAGTGCTTTCCAATTCTTTCCCTGAAAGCATTGCCCTTTTTTCACAGTTCCATCAAACACCTCAAGTGAGGATTATCCATTTCTAAGTTAATGTTATCTCAAGTAAAATTCACTTATCTTTGGTCAAAAGCATCTAAGAGTTTTCAGAATGTTGGCTGACAGTCTTTTTTTTTCCCTAGAGCCATAATAATTTGAATGTATGGCTTGGATGGTGCATAAGAGGCATGGCCACTTTACTTTGTGCTATAACTGTAAAAGAAAAGGGACATTTGTCTGAGCAGAAGACAAATGAGAAAGGGGTGTGCTGCTCTCTTCCAGGAACAATATCTTCCAAAGAATGTGTAGTCATCAGAAACAGAACCAATAGGAATGGTGTGAAGGAAAGGGGGAGAGGGAGGAAGGGAAGGAGGAGGGAGAGGGACAGAGGGAGGGAGGGAGGAAGGGAGGGAGGGAGGGAGGGAGGGAGGGAGGGAGGGAGGGAGAGAGAGAATTAGCCCATATGATTACAGAGGCTAAGAAGTCCCTAGATCTGCCATCAGTAAGCTCTAAACCCAGAACAACAATTTATTTTTAAAAGCCAAAGGCTCTAGATTCAACAAAAGCTTATGTTTTGTCCGATTCCCAAACCCAGGAAAACAGAAATAAAAACAAACAAAACAAAACCCAAACCAATGCTGCAGGTGAAGGGTTTCGGGAGGAATTTTCTTTCCTCTTGACTTTGTATTCCATCCAGGCCTTTAAATGATTGACTGAGCCCCACCCACCTTAGGGAGGCAGTCTGACTTCCTGAGTTTACAGAGTCAAATGCCAACCTCATTAAGAACATCCTCTCAGATAATTTCCAAATAATGTGTGATCAAATGGCTGGGCACCCCGTGGTCCATTTAAGTCACCATGCAAAATTGACCAACACAATAGGGTTGCTGGGACTATTATCAAACTTCTCATTGGAAAGAAAGAGGGCAAGAATCACTGCCAACCCACTGGGCTGTACAAAATGAAAAATTATTTGACCAGGGAGTTAAAAGTGATAAGAGAAACTGTTGAGTCCAAGCAAGAACAAAGGCGGAAGGGTAGCCATCCATGTAGAACTGGTGCATTTCTGACAGGGTCAGGTAAAGTAGCAGACGTACTTGATGTGGCATGGTTTCTGTAGCCCGAAACATTCATACAGCAAGCACACTGCCAGAGAGGTAAACAGTCACTTAAGCCTAGCCTAGGACGTTACAAAAATCTCAGTTTAGTGGACAGCTTAAGTTTAGAAGGAAGATTGTAGTACCGGGAGGAGGTCTCTGTGGTTCACAAATATGAACACGCAGTTGTTAGCGAAGCTCAGAGAAACTCAAGTCAACATGGATCAATGTTATGCTGGTATTAAGGGCAACAACTTTTCTTCAGACTAAAGCCAATGAACCACACTCTCTGCCCCATGCAATGTGAGATGTGCAAGTGTGACTGTGTAGGAACAGCTAAAAGATGACAGGACAGCAGTAGCAGTAGTTCTTGAAGGCCCAAAACAACATAAACTGGACATATGTAAATATAGAGGAAGCCTGCAGACCACTGGTGGCTGCAGATGCTATTGTCACATAAGATGATGACCAGCCCATAGGAACATGCTGCCAAGGAAAAGCCTGGGTAGAGTGCGATCAATACAGAGACTTTGCCTGTAGCTATCCATAGCTACAAAATCTTGCTAATCTCACTGAGACAGCTTCACAAACGTGTATTACAAATATTAGTTTCATTGTGAATATACAGAAAACAGGTTCGCTCTTCAGCAAGCTGCTGTATAATTCAGCTATTCTCCTGTGTAAACCTTACTCAAATGAACATTTAGTTTCCACATTTCTCTTTATATAATTAGTTAATTAGTAGATATACTTGTTACTTTTCTATTACTGTGATAAAATGCCAAGACCAAGGTAACTCTTGGGAAAAGGCTTATGGCCTTACAGAGATAAGAGTTCATCACTGTCACTGCAGAGAACACATGGCGGCAAGCATCAGCCATGGAGGTGGGAACAATTGAGAGTTCTTCCTTTTCATTCATTTATTTTACATCCTGGCCTCAGCCTTCCCCCTCTCCTCCATCTTCCTCTCCCAGTCTCTCTCCTACTCCCACCTCCCACTTTCCAATCCCCTCCTCTTCAATCTCCATCCAGAAAGGTCAGGTCTCCTATGAGTGTCAATAAAACATGGCATATCAAGTTGCAGTAAGCACCTCCCCATGTATTAAGACTGGGCCAGGTGACCCAGTATGAGAAGCAGGGTCCTAAAAGCCAGTAAAAGAGTTGGAGACAGTTGTTAGGAGTCCCACAAGAGGACCAAGCTACACAACTGTGACATATATGCAGAGTACCTAGGTCAGTCTCATGCAGGCTCTCTGGTTGTCGGTTCAGTCTCTGTGAGCCCCTGTGAGCCCAGGTTAGTTGATTGTGTGAATCTTCCTACGGTGTCCTTGATCCCTCTGGCTCCTACACTCTTTTCTCCTCCTCCTCCCCAGGATTCTCAAACTCAGCCTAATGTTTGGCTGTGGCTCTCTGCATCTGCCTCCATCAATTGCTGCATGACACCTCTCTGATGACAATTGGGCCAAGGCACCAATCTGGTTACAGGAGACGGCCAGTTCTGGCTACTTATCTGCCATTGCTAGGAGTCTAAGCTGGAGTCCTCCCCAGAGATTCCTGGGAGATTCCCCTATGCCAGGCTTCCTCCCCACCCTGAAATCCTGCCTCCAGCAGTCCCCCTCAGCACTCTGTGCACCCCACCACCAACCTGATCACTCATGTTCTCATTCCTACATGCCCTCAGTCCACTCAGGAAATCTCTCCTATTTCCCCTTCCCAGGGAGATCTGGGTGTGCCCCCATGAGAGAGTTCTCATTTCTAACTACAAGCAGACAACAGAAAGCAAACTCAAAATTACATAAGTCTTAAGCTCTCAAAATTCACCTCCAGTGGCATTACTTCCTCTAGCAAAGCCACACCTGATAAATGTCCCCAAACAGCCACCAAATGAGGACCAAGTATTCAAGTTCCAAGACTGTGGGGGATGTCTTATTCAAACCATCACAGTAGGTTAGAGGGTTTTGTTGTTCAAGCTCGATCAGACTTGCCTAAGTCATTCAGACAGTGCCCCTTCGCTACTCTTGGCTCCTGCACCAGCTATTTTTAGCTGTGTGAAAAATCACCTTGATAATGCAGCATGCATGTATTGACAGTTTTTGGCAGTTCTTCTGAGATGTGCTGGCTGATCATAGTGACCAGCTGAGCTACTGTATGCTCTACAATGACTTTCCTGACTGGGCCTCTGTGACATCTGCTGGGGCAATAAAAGTGAGTGGTTCACATGTCCCTACATACCAGGGTAATGTGACCCTTGTCAGGGTGGTGGTCACAGGGTTCAGAGCAGCACAAGACAACTAGCCCAACACACAAGGAAATCTCCCAGTTTCCGCTGATGTCACACATGCTGTCTTCTTATTGGCCAATACAAATTCCACAAGTCAACCTGAGTCGGCGTGGAAAGGGGTTCTCTAGGGAAATCATCTCTGACATTTTTGTAAATTGTGTGCCGCAAGTAGGCTTTATATAGTCACCTCTGTGCGACAACTTGATGGCGATGTTCCCAACACTCATCACAAGGGAATGTTTACCAGTAGTTTGTAAGCAGCAGCACCTGCAGTTTTCCACGTCTGATGATGCTGTCGCCCCTACATGACATAGATGACTACTATAAATGAGTGCATATTCCACACCCTTCAGTACAGATGCTTTACCACTGAAAAGGGCTCTTCTTTTTAGTTCAACACAATTTGATTATGTAAAAATTTATATCCCCGTGGTCTTGCTTTCTGCTTCATCATCATAGTGATGCCTCAGTACTAGGCCAGGTAAGAAAACAAAACCTTAGTAAGCAAAGTTACAAACTTACAAGATAGATAAATTAGGGAGTAAGAGGTGATTCATCTCATCACAGTACAATCCTTTGCTCTTCATCAAGATTCTTTAAATAGTCAGTTATTCTGGGGCTTCCAAAATAAAACATCATCAAACTAATGCATGAGCATTCTCAAGACTACCCTCACTGCATAGAATAATGTGTGCATGTATCAAATATTCTCCCCCAGCTTCCACTTGACCTGAGGGTCAGCATGGTGGTGTCCTACTTGAAGAGTATTACTTATCAAAGAAGCAACACCATGTCTACAGAACGTAGATTAAACTCACACCATCATATAATTTCAAATGTGTGACCATCTCACTACATACATTTTTGTGGAAGCACAATTACATTCTTTCCAAAAAGGAGAAAACTAGTTTGAATATCAGCCTTCACTTGGCTGGGGATATGGAGGAGTTGTAATGTCAATAAAACTGATGGGGCAGAAATGGGGTGCCCTGCTCATGATTCCCAGAGCACTATGCTAAGGATCCAACCCCCACTGAGACTGAGTCTACTACTTTCTTTTCTGCTCTGTTCCCAACTTTGGCATAGTTAATTTTCTCCATTTGATTGACAGACATCTCCACTCCCAGCTGTGTGTTCAAGCATGGCAATGCAGGAGGCCCAGAATCCATCATGTAGGAGAATCGCAGGCCCGTGTCCCGCATATCACAGCCCACTTTCACCATGCTGCCCCCGTTCCATTTCACCAGAGCGCTGTGAGCCAGCAAGTTAAGTAACACCCCAAAGCAGGCTCCTATTTAAAACTCTCATAGATGACAGCCCATCTGAGAAACAGGCTTCACTCTGTCAAATGAACATCTCTAAAGCATCTGCACTTTCCAGGCCACTGTTTTCTTTCTCCTAGCCCACCAAGGTTGCACTCAGTTCTTCAGGCTGTTCTGCAGGATGGAAGCTGCTGTGTCTCAGCAGGAGGCTGTCAAATTGTCTTACTTTTCCTGCCTAATTCATATGAGGATATCCATATTTATATTGATCTAGGCACATGAATGGCAATCACACGTGAGGCCTCAACTTGGCAGAGATGATCCAAAGCATATTTGCACTTACTGCAAATTCCAACACACCCACAAGATACTTCTATTTAACCTGGTCACTGATGTGACTTATTCAGTCTCCATAAACAGAAATTATATGAATGGTGTATGTGTGCCCACGCACATTACTGATGTGTGTGCATACACAATTGTGTATTATCTTACCTATAGTAACTATTTAGAAATGTTATCTACTCTTTCTTTAACCAGCTTTCTAGTATAAATCACCTATTAGTTTTGCTGCTATTGTGAATATACCAGCTTAGAACCCTGGTCTAGCCTACATTCAGATGCTACCTAACAACCTAATAATGGCCAGGATGAAGAAAGAACAAAGGCTGCTGTGCTGGTCCATTCCATTCTTCTGTCTTTGCCAGTGACCTCTGAGATGGAATTTGCATGTATTGGTCTTTGTAGTTGTTCATAGAATTATATGCTGATAGCCACCATCCTGGGATGTTTTCTGTGAGCCAGGAACATTCTGCATCCCCTTTGTCCCGTGTTCAGTCTACTCCAACTCTGCTTGTCCTCTTTCATACATCAGGGACTATAAAGACTCAAGCCTTCCGGTTCCTTCAGCAACACAGTGAGGTGCCAGGTCATCAAAAGCTGCCTTCAGGCTTCATGCTGTTGGCACACTGTTCACCCTGGATCACTCCACAGCTGGGATGCTGAAAGGATCAGCATCACCAAACTTTTGTGGATTGTGGTACAGGCAACATAATACACACTGTTCTCAGCAAATCTGCCCTCGAGGAAGGAAAATCTAAGTCTTTCCCCGTGATCCTCATATTGAAGTTGTCTTTCTAACCTCCATCCAGCACGATTACCTCTGGGATGATAGGAAGCTGAGAGGAGGTCCTCACTGCTAAAATCCATACAGTTCACACATTGTTTAGATTTCTGTTTCCTTGTCTCCCTGGAAACAATTGTAAAGAAGACTTGTTCCTCCCTACAGTTGTGTAAAATGAACCCTTTCCACCAACATTAATTTCTTATCCAGCTGTTTCTATAGTATAGCCTTCAGGTCCCCCCTCCTTTTCTGAGAACCTGGCATTCACAAGCTAAATTTTTTCCTGTTCAAGGCTGCTGTTTCTGCTGCACATCTGATGATGTCTTTTGTAACACCTGGGCTTGTTGTTTTCATGTTTGTTTACCCTCCCCCACATCCCAAGCCTATGGGAAACAACACCTCAGACTTGTCATGAAAGATCATAGCTACATGAAAATGGGATCATCTGGAGTGAGGGGAAGACAGAATTAACACTGTAGCACTTTATATACTGGGATCTTTTAGGTCTTTTGCTGTTATGAGGACAGGTATCATGATAAAGCCCAGGGTGGTTTTGAACTTGATATCTACCTGCCTCTCAAATCTGAGGACTAAATTCCTATGAAAAATCTACTCATTTTCTTTCAGTACACCATTGGCACACATTTGAGCATTTATAATCACCATCACCCACTACTAATGCCCATAATAATTATGACTTTTTTTTACAATGAAGGATTTTTTTAGGTCTCTTTTAACAGTGTAGACTCTTGTGGATTTGGGTGCTATAAGGAGTCTATGCTGTACATGGCATATGTAGCAGGAGTTAGCCTCACATAGTAACAACTATCAGCTAGGCTCATCTCACATGCACACCACATGTCCTGAGCGCAGTCTGCTTATCTGGGTCTCCAAATTCCACCTGGAAGAGCCAGCATCATTTGTGGACTGCTGGGGTGGGGTCCAAGCACAGCAGGATTAAAACAGCCAGATTCTGCTTTTGTCTGTAACCAATACTCTCTAAAACAGAGACACGAATCTCTGACAAATCAGAGTGTTGGGATCCTCATTGGCTATGCTGGCAGGGAATGGAAAGTGGAGTGTCAAAATGAGCTCAGAAGACCCAGATGCTGCTGTATTAACCCAACCATCATCCTCAGCCCAGGGTGTCTGCCCTATCTGAAACTGAAAAATCACATGTTCACTCTGCCCTCTTGTATAGATCAGGGTCTACTTTGGTTCCTCTCAGACCCTGTTTTCTAACTTGATAAAAAGAAAAAATAACCATCTAAAAGATAGCAAATAAATCCTGAGAGATGAAATAAGCTGAAAGACATACAGAAAAAGAGAATTCTCTAAATGCTTGGTTTCTCAGAACTGAAATTCTAGACCAAGCACATCCATGTACTTCCATTGGCTTCTTTGGCTTCTTCTCAGAACAAGAGGAGAAACAAAGCCCTCCTACTTAAAAAAAAAAAAAAAAAAAAAAAGTCTTTACAAAGCATGCTGGCTGCTCAGGTAGGAGTCAGATGGGTACTTAAGCATCTTCTCTGAAAGGCATCTTTTGGGAAATCAGACAGACTTTGCTCCTGGCTCTCCTTAGGCCAGGATTAATATGTTTCTGCAGAGAGAAGACAAGGGTTTTAGGAGGGTGGGCAGAAGCTCCCCCAGCCCTCTAAGGCAGCCAGGGCAAACTGGTCTAAAAGAGCCATCCTGCGGTTCCCCCCAGATACCCACATCCCCACAACTCAGCATCCCTACTCTCTGAACATCTAAGGGTGAGCAGCTGGAGAGAGCCAGCTTTGTATATTCCCAGTAGTTGCCCTACCATTTCAGGTTCAAGTCAAGGCCAAATGAAGCAGTCCACTTCTACAGTTTACTGAGACTTGTTCCTTCCATTTCAATTATCCCTCTTCTCATTCTCTGGGATCTTTGTGGATGATAGATTACACATCCCATAATTTGTTCAATGTATTTTTAAACCAACTCAATTTTTATTACTTAGATATGTGTACTTTTTATAGTACCATTTTATCAGTAATAATAATAATATAACAGAAATCCCTTGGACAGAACTTCTAAGAACTTTGTAAATATAAAGTACTTCCTAAATCCTTTTAAGGGAAAGCTGACGCCTCCTGATTCAGACTGCCTCGGTTTGAGTCTTGCTTCTGATATTGCTCAGCTATTTGATTTTGGGATTCTAATATTGTTTTCCAGAAACACAAGAATGTTTCATTAAATTGTTGAAAAGATTAAATGAGATGATACAAAAAAAAATGTTCTGCAGCACTTCCCAGAAGAAAATACTTCCTTAATAGGTTAGCTAATATTAGCATTATTCACCTCTCAAACATTTCATTTATCACTATGAAGGTTTGCAATAGTATAAGTGATGACCTTAAGCCTTGGATCATTATAAAGACAAAAGGGTTGATTTTTAGCCACAGGTCAGGAGGGTTGAAGTCCAAGGGATGGTCCTGATTGTGGAGAGGAGACTCCTGGGGCAGTGAAGGGCATCATGTGGCCAGAGACAGGACAGGGCTCCCTCCACCCCTCTCTCTTCCATCCCTCCTTCTCTCTCTTCCTCACAGTCTACACCCCCTTTTCATAAAGCCACTAAGATTCGACCATGGGAACGCTAACTGAGGACATCACCTGATCCTAATCAAGTCAGGCTGATCCTGAACTTGCTATATGGACTTACCTCAAATTTGCACCCTCTTCTGTACATCTCCCCAGTGTTTCTGGGATTGCAGGCATGCACCACCCTGTCCAGTTGCATATCTTTTATAGCCCAAAGATGTTTCTGGAGAACACTGCTGATTACTATCAACATCACAGTACGGAAGACAGCTGCCTGGGACCGTCAATTCTTCAGGCCTCAGCTGCAATGCCTCTTTCTCTGAACACAGTCCGTCTTCTCTGACCACCCTAAGGCCACTGTGCCACCGCCTCCCTTACCTCGTTATCAGATCATGGCAGTTCATTCCACTTTCCAGATGACGTTTCTAGCACATCTAGAAGGCTCCAATGATTTGACTCATTTATTTATGCGTTAAATATTTAAACATTGCCCTTGTCTAAATAATAACACACACACACACACACACACACACACACACACACACACACACCATGCACACATGAACACATACATGTATTGTTCTGATCTCCCCCCACTCAGACCATAAAATGAGTGCAAGGATTTTTTTTTATCTCTTTCACAGCTCTGTCCCCCGTGCCTCACACACTCACACGCAGGCGGTACACATAACAGGAAGCAACAAACATCTGTCGAATGAATAAACAAATGAATGGGAAGGAAATTGGAATGAACAACAGATAAAGTGTCTTCCCAGGGTCCCAACAGGTACTGAAGAGAGGGTGAAAAGGGCCTTTACTGGCTTTCCTGCCAGATCCTACCATGCAACAGACTAGAACAGCCAAGCGTGATGGCCGCTTCCCTGGGAGTCCTGCACAGCATTCAGGAGGCCATAGGTCACAATTATAGTCATAATTGCACTCCTAATGCTATTTTTTTAAACTCTACTGACATTTTCACTGATGATCTGGAAGTAATGGTGGGTAAAACTGTTGGCCCCTTGATGCAAATCAAGGCAGTGGCTCCCCACTGTGCCCACAGCCACAGTGCTATTCTTTGTTGCCACACACTCACAGTAAGGGCAAGGAAAGCCAGTTCACATAAGAACATCTTTTGATAAGACAGTACAAAAAAATGAATGTTTATCAAATCTCCAGCCTTAGAGGTAGACCCTTTCCATGGTCTGTGTGACCAGCCTACACACACACAAGTTAGGCAGTTGCAAACCCAAGTGTGATGGATATGGCCAAGAACAGCTCATATGAGATTGAGTTGTGAGCTCACTAGCCTCCTTTTTCTTGGAACACAGTTTTTGCTTGAAAGAACAAATTCCAAACCAACTATGGTTATTCAGACTTGGGCATTTGGCAGGCTTTTTTTTTTTTCTCAAAAATGAGCAAGGAAGCCTGTCACTTAAAAGAAAAACAACTGAGAATATTGGTTGCCAAAGATAAAAGTTGTGTTTCTGAGTAAAATAATAATCAGAATTTAAAAAAAAAATAATCTGAGAGCTTGACAGTTTCCCGATACTGAAGGTCTTTTCTGATGTGATCAGTAATTGCATTAATAGATTGCATTTTTTTCATATTGTGTAATGAAGTGTGTCAGCTTTTAGAAGATGTGACTAACTCAGCAGAGCAGCATTTTCCTAATGTCCAATGCCTGATGCTATGAAATTGGGCTTGGTGAAAGACTCCCTTAGAATGCAGAGGAGAGCTGTGCATTTATATCCAGAAGGGGAGGAGCTTGCTGGCAGGCTCAGACACAGCATCTCATCTTGCCTTGCAATTAACCTTTAGGTAAAGTCTGCCCCCTTTCAAGTTGGGGTGAACTGAAGAAAAACTTCCAGTGTACCTGCAAGCCCCCAGGATGACCTCTCCTTTTCTGCATCCAAACTGCGATACCAGCTCGTTACATCCTCCAACAACTCACTCCAACAGATCCAAATCAAGAGCACGTGTGTGAATATACCCGAGTTCTATTAGCTCAGGGCAATGAGCAGGTTTGTAAAACACAAAATAATGGCACCTTGCCTACTCATTTTTTGAAAATATTGTTACTTTTTCCTGGGTATATATTTGCTGACATGTGATTATTATTGTTAGTTTTACATCAATCCATTTCCCTATGTTTTTAGTTTTTATTTCTGAAGTTGTAATTACTGACAGCAATAATGGTATTAATTAATAGCTTTTTTTTAAGCATTTTTACTATTTTGAAGTGTAGAAAGGGCTAGTGAGACCAAAAGACTTTATAATTCCTGAATTAGAGTATATCAGGTGCTGCTCAGACTCTCCAGTGCCAACAGAAATCTGTTTTCCCAGATGGTGGACTGTTACAAGACTCTACAAGTCCATAGCAGGTCAGTTTTAAAGACAGAAGGCTATTTATACAATTTTTAAAATAATACAGAGTACACTTATCTTTGTTTATGAGGATACTGGCTATTTACACTTCAAGGCTAAAAATAACAAAGTCTCTACTTTTTCTCAGTTTTTTCCCTTTTTTTTTGTTTTGTTCTTGCTTAATGCACATGTCAGGTTGTCTATGGTTGTTTGGGAGGAGAAATGTTAGGCAAGAATTGGATCTTGGGTCTAGGGAAGTGGATCACTGCTACAACCCTCTCGGAGGAAGCTTGAGGATCTGGGAAAGATTCCTTGCATCTGTGTAAAAGGCAGGCATGGTGACACATGGATTGGGAAGGCAGAGACAGGCAGATCAGATCCATAGGGTTCGCCGCCAAGCTCCAGGCAACCCTGTCTCAAAGAAAGAGAGAGAGAGAGGAAGGGAGGGAGGGAGAGAAAGAAAGAGAAAGAAAGGAAAAGGGAGAGCAATAGATGTGGAAATCAGTGTTTATCCCTACCCTCCTCATGCACAGGCATGCACACTCATACACGCACTCACACACAAGTGCACACACACACACACACACATACAACACACACCCATGAAAAATTTAAAAGTCAGTGGATAGTTTCATCCAGAATCTGGGCAGATGGAACTTCCTTCTAGCTTATGGCACAATGCTAGTTGCTATGGCAGGATTTTCAGTGCCCCAGTGCAGAATTAAATTGCTCCAGCAGACTCCTTAGTGGTTTGCACGGTGGCTTTCTTTTCACTTTTGTGATGATTATCAAGGCTGATACATTGCCAAGACTTTCCTTTGACGCCTGTGTTTTTCCTTGTAGGTGCTCTACTAATAAAGCAAAATTTTCTCTCAGTGATTGCATCCATATATTTAGATTTCTGAATGTTTGTGGCTATCTATTACAGATTCATTGAGAATGGAGAGCAAGTGAGAATGAGTTGGAGATGGGGCCAAAGGAGGCCAGCTGAAGAAATAAAGCATAAAATTATATTGTTACCATCCTTGTCTCAGTCCATTCTATGCTGGTATATCAGAATACCCAAAACTGGAGAATTTATAATGAAGAGAAATTTACTTTCTGACAGTTCAGGAGACTGGGGCATCCCATATCCAAAAGTTGGCATTGGTCAAAATCTTTTTTGATGTAGCGTCATATGGTGGGAGGCAAGAGGAAAAGGGAGAGCCTAAGAAATGGACCAAATGTACTCTTTAATTCTATGACAGTGGCATTATTCCATTCAGGAAAGCAGAGACCTCATAGGTCAGTCACTTTTCAAAGGTTCCAACTCATAAAATTGCCACCATGACAATCAAATTTTAACATGCCTTGGGAGTTTGCACATTCGAACCATTCATGATTGTCTTCTCTAGCATCAGCAGATACCTTTATTGAAAATGCTTTCTAAGTATTGTCCCAAGTGCCCACACTGTTGGCAGGTGGGTGCAGTTTCAACTCTGTTTTCTGAGGTAAGATACAGAGGCTTAGCCACTGTGCCAGACCACACAGGCTAGAAGAAAGAAACAAGACTGTAGACGAATTTCTAAACAGTCTTATTAAATAAGAAACACAGAGCCAGATACAGAGGTATAAGCCGTAGAGGTCAAAGCAATAGCCACCAACTAACCTTAGCTCACCACCTCATGGTAGCTTCTCAAGAGAGCCTCTTCCTATCTAACCTGCACCTTTATTGCCTTCCTGTTCTACCTTCTCATTGACTCTAAGCCCGCCACATCACTTCCTTGTCACTGCCTGTCTGTACAGACCTCCAGGTCTCTATGGTTGGTACTGGGATTAAGGCATGTATCACCATGCTTGGCTGTGTCCTTGAACACACAGAGACTCTGCCTGCCATGTGATCGGATTAAGGGCATGTGCCACCACCATTTGATTTCTGTTTATGGCTGGCTATGACCTCTGCTCCCCAGGCAAATTCTATTTATTAACATACACATAAAATATCACATTTCAGCACAAATGAAATATCATCACACAAGACAGCTTTGAGCTTCTGTCTGTGTGAACTTGCAGCCTGCATTCCCTCTCTGTGCTCTGTCCTTCCCTGCCACCAGCATGAAGGGGCACTGGCAACAACATGTAAGGAGAAAGCATGTTCTTTGAAGGATCTAACAGGGATACTCTTGCTGTGTGGAGTAGGATCTGAAGATAGGCGGTTAAGACTCTGGTGTGCACTGAGAACATACTATCTGTGGCAAGGCCCAGAGGGAGCTAACCCTGGGATTGGTCCTCAAAGGGCCGAGAGGTGACATTTTAGATTATCCAGTGGATAGGAAGAAGGCATAGACATCAGCCCAGTTTGGGACTGGCACACAAAGCTCTGTGCAGAGCGGGACAAGAGTAAGGATGCTGCGGGATGAGCAGCTGGGCTCCTGCCAGGCCTCCGACTTAGAACACTTTCCAGGCATCGTCTTTCACTGATAAGAAGTGGTTGGGAAGCCAACTGGCAGAGGCTTCCCAATAGGCAGCTAGTGATGTATAGTTATTCACATGTAAATTCATTAAGTAGAATAAAATTAAAACACCAATCCCTCAGTCATGCCAGCTACATTCCCATGGCTAGAGAATGGGATATTATAGATACAGAAAGCACTCACCATCACAGAAAGTTCTACTGAACCACATAGCCCTTGATTGCCCAGGTGGGCTAGTATGGACCAGCAGCTACAGCTACAGCATTAATGACTAAAGAAACCTGTGAGAAGTGCAAAAACCTAGCCCCCATCCCAGACCTTGGAAGTTTCAGGCAAGAAGTGCCTTCCAGCTAAGTAGCATTGACTCCTCTGTAGCTTTAATAGGTCCCAGCAGATCTTCTTTGCTTGCTGATGACCTGTGCCACCTAAGCTGAGGGTTTCTCAAGAGAAGAGATGAACATCTAATTTCTCATTTTCCCTGGAAACATTTCCCCCATCTATTGCTCTTCCTTTCGTCTTAGTTTTGTTCATTTTTATGACTATATTTTTGGATCTTATTAATATTTAAAAGAGTACGATGGCGGGAGCCCGCCTTGGCTCTTACTTGGGAACAGAGCACATCCCTCCACCCCCGGCGCTCCCCACTATGACTCTGAAGCCAATATCTCTGCAGCATTCCTCCACGGAGGTGATGATTTCCTGTGCACAAATGTGCCATTTCAGCAGCCCCATCAAGAAACTGGGTACAAAGACCCACCTACCTTCTGCACTCACACCCAAGCTCAGTGTTTATAGATGCCCTGGCAGGGATGGGAACCCATCTTGCAAGGCCTCATAAATATTTAACAGCAAGCACTTTGTAAAGAAGTGTTATTAAGGGTGGTGCTGCCAAGTAGCCTCAAAGGTGCCCATATGTAAGGAGCTGCTGATGCGGTGTAGACATAACCCCCTGACAATAGCTCTGGGCAACTAACTGGGCTTCTTATTTTAGGGGAGAATTGAGAATTGAGAAGATTTTGCAAATATTTCTACCCTTCATGAGATACCCCCACTCCCACTCCTACATTGTCTCCTGATAGGGAATGGCCTTCCAACAAATCTACAAGAGAAAACGCAGTGATGGGTAGGGGAGAAAAATGCACCTATATACACATGCTCTTTGTGTCCACACAAAGATCTGGCTTGCTCAGCCAATTTTTCACAGGGCTTCTTGTATTCTGCTATAAGCAGATGACTGTCCTGTCACCATGGAAGCTCAGCCCACACCACTTATTTCAACTCTTCAAGCTTTAATGATGCTAGTTCAGTTTTCTTTACCCTGTGGATTGGATACACCACATTGCAATTCAAATCACCCCAAACACCACAGTAAGCATGAGGTGATCACATTTCTTCCTAAGTGGAAATGGCTCTCCACAGGGGACTCATTCTAGACGCGAGGGGCTAGGGCAGCATTGCCCTGGCAACTTCTCTTTCCCCAGATGATCATCACTGGAGGTAAATGCTTGGAAGATTAAAGTCTCCAGTCCATGAAGCGAAGTCCTGTTATGTTAGGAAAATACCCTCCACTGGCCATCTTCAGTGCAACCGATTAAGTCACACGGGATTGTCTAATGAAAGGGATGTGAGGGTGTCATTCTTATTATATTTCTCCTTCAAAATGCTTTCACTTCTTTTAGCTTATAAGGTCTGAAGAGCTAATTGAGGAACTCAACATGACCCAAAGAAGGCAGAGAATTTGGGTATTTGCTAGCATAAAACACTTCCTCCCAATGTCAGCCAGGAAGGAAATTGCCTTCTGAATCTCTTACATGGCTTTTGCTTCCTTACCAATAAATATTAGCATGGAACTCACCCTTTACCTAGGAGCAGGATTCCAGGGCCAGATAGATGACAAAGAGCCCTCACATAAAGCAGGGAACTCCGTAAGTGGTCCTATGTTTCAGCCATCCACCTTGGGCACTTCCTAAAAACAGATAGGAGAACATTCAAGGGAAACACATGAGCTAACTGAACCATAAACTAACACAGCCATCATGAGACACAATGATGATGAAGCTCTCCCCAGTGTACATGCTTTGTTCCAAGTTATAATCAAAAAGTTCATTTGTAAGCACATTACTGGGGACCTGGAATAAACTTTCCCATAGAAACGATGTTATAAATAGAGCTGGAGCTTACCCACAAAAGCTCATCTCAGCCAAATGCGGTTCCAGTATTATATAGTTGCTAGAAAACAATAACAGCCAGATATCCATAATTAAACCAAACAGAAGGACAATAAGATGAAATGTCTTCTTTTATTGCAGGAACATTCATTCTTAAGGGAAAGATTAATTGGACAAGGATGAGGAGGTAAACGGAGATGATGTGGTGCTCTCGGAAAAGGCTCTGGCTTACCTCAAGGGCTGTTGAAGCTGATGGCTCGAGCTGAACTCGCTTCATTTCACGTCAAAACTTACCACTTGCCTTGTGCTGAAGGCAGGCAGACAGCTAGCGCTACTTGTACTTAGCCCCTATAATTAAAGTCAGTTTTTATTGTCCCCTTCACACAATGAGAAAAGGGAAGAAGAAACAGGCAGCCAGGGGAAAAGGGAGGAAGGGGAGACCAAGAGGAAAGGGGGAAAAGCAACCCTCCTGGAGCAGCTAAGCAAAGGTTAACCAGGAAGGGGAAAACCGAGCTTGGTGAAAACCTGGATTTGAGAGTGAAAGACTTGTCTTGGAGGCGTCAACAGAATCAATGAATCAGTTACAAGAAGAAGGGAAAAGGAGGAAGAGAGGAGGGAGGGAGGAAGAGAGGGCCAGCCTGGAGGAAAAGTGCTGCCTTGGACAGTTTCTGTGCAGGTCATTAGAGGATGCTATCTTTGCTGCTGACTGGAGCAAATCAGACAGGGGACGGCCTTGGGGTGAATGGGGTGAGCCGAGGATAATGAACACGCTCCCCTTCTCACATAAGAGGCTGACGTGTGCCATGCTGACTTCAGAACCTAAAAGGCATCTCTGTGTTACTGGAGAGAGATACCTTATCTCCTGTGGCTCAGCATCACCATTATTCCTTGTTACCTCAGTAACCTGCCTCCTGTCCCTCCAAGGTGGCCCTTTCTTTCTTTGGGGAATGCAGTACAGTCCCCGGATGCCTCCATCTCTCCTTTTGCCTTCTCTCCTCTGCTGGCTGCTGCTCTGCTCTGCCCTTCTCCATCCCAACCACCTGTTCCTCATTCCTAAATGAATCATTTGTGTCGGTAGTGGGATTTAATAGAGCTTTATTAAGATTTTGAGACCAGAGAGGGAAATTTTAATATACAAGAGAAACAGCAGAGTATATGACACCAGACACAACTATCACCCCTCTCCCAGCACAAGGACTCTCCTGGCTTGGGATACTGACCAGAAACTATGTGGTTTGGATCTCATCCTCTAGGAACAAAGTGCTTCCTCTTTCCTGATGGCCCAAGTTTCCAGGCTACATAGACTCCCTTCTGTTTGCAGGTTATTGCAGGAAGTCTCCAGAGAAGAGTTATCGCCATACAGGCTACATTTTTTTTTCTCCTTCTATTCACATGGGCTAAAACAGGTGAGCCCTATTCACAAGGTCTCCTCCTTCCTCTAGGGCCTTGGAGGGAAGACAATAGCTGTGTGGAGAATGCAGAGACACAGGCAGGAGATCATACTGGTTCTTCTAGACTGTGGCCCTGGAAGTCTCATTCATTGGTGGAAAAACCTGTTGAAAGGCAAAACTCCAGGAGAGAGGGTAAAGTCTGGATAATAAGGGGCAGAGTGGTTTATGTAAAAGGAAGAGGGGAATCTAGAAACCCTCTGAGTCCCGAGTGCTAAGGAACCACAGGCTGTTTTCTGGGAAACCAGTAAGGATTCAAGAAAGGCAAATTTGAAATCCAGCCTGGACTGTACCACCTTAACAACACTGTAGATGCTTGTACCTTACTGTACAAATGGACTTCATTATCTTTTGTCTTAATCCTTTACTACAGACTAGGGTAGGAGCCTAACCCAGAGGCCCATTAATTAGTTTTTAAACAGAAGAGTCATTTTCCCTGACAAAGCCCAGACTCCCTTATAATGCAGGAGTAGATGAAGTCATTTATTCTTTTAAATAGCTATTTTCCCTCAGCTTAGACTTTTCAGTCTATAAAGGTTTTGGATAATGCCTACCTAAACCCTGGTCCCCAAGCAGAATTCAGGGAGTGGTATTTAATAATGAAAAGATTCTGATTGACACAAAGATGTAAAAGTAGGGAAATATTGGCACTGTAAAGGCTGGACAAAAGCCAGGTAAGGAGTCTTTTCCTTGGTGGCTATCAGGCTTGGGAAGGAGGGGTTAAGCGGGAACAGAAGGGTGGGCAAGTGTGGGCTGATCTCACAAGGTTAGCCTAAACCCAGTGTGATGAGTGCTACAGAATGGAGGCACATAGCAGCTGTGAACACAAGCAGACGCTGGTCCTCTGAGCACCTCTTTGAGGCCTCCATAATCCCATCCTCTCCAGGCTGAAATGAAGCAGGATGGCCTCCCAATTTTCTTGACTTAATTCCTCTTTGTCCATGGCATAAATGATTTGCTGTTATCGACTGAATATTTGGGCCTCTCTCAAAATTCATGTATTGAAATCCTACCTCTGATGGGATGATATTGGGAAGTAGGCCTTTGATCAGTGTAGGCCATGAAGGCAAAACCCTTACAAACAACTGAGGTGTGTGCCCTTATAAAAGAGATTCCAGAGAGCCCTGTCACCGCCTTTTATCATGTGAGGCTACACTGAAAAGATGGCCAGCAATAAGTGACCCAAGAAACAAGCTATGAAGACATCAAATCTGTGTGCAGACTCTGATCTCGGACTTCTAGCCTCCAAACCATGGGAAATGACTGCCAAGTCTAAGACTCCCAGACTTGGGTACTTTATTATTTTTCTTAACCAACAGCTTGAAATGGTCAGACCAGATACCTCTCTCCTCCTCATCATACTCCATAGTTTGGCTTCCCAGGAGCAGGTCTGACTTAGAGGTGAGAGTTTTGCCTGGAATTTCCTGGGCCCTCCAAATCTTGTTGTGTTAAGTGAGCAGAAGGCTAAGAAGTCTCTCTTTTGGATTCATCTGTGAAGACAGAAGAGAGTGGACTACAGATTTTGTTTTGCTGTTATTTTCTCAAGGAACCCTAAATATAAAAGAATTATTCTGAAAGATAGCTTATATGAATTTTGTAAAGTTAAAAAAATAAAATAAAACTGTTGTAAAGCAAGACATAATTTAGTCATGCCAATGTAATTTCTCTTTAATTTGAAATTGATTTGATCAGAGATATCAATATGATAAAAATAATAATAATAATAAATAATAATGATTCTGTAACATTTTCTTTAAGGATTTTTCATGAATTAGAAAAAAATAAACTTGAAATTTTAGCAGATATGCCAGGATACAGTGGGCAAAAGTTTTAAAATAATTGGCCAGACATTGGAGATGATCAAGGACTTAATGAAAACTCTACACAGCTCTTAACCATCTGCTCCTTTAAGACATAAAGGGTCGAGAGTAGAGGATGAGTTTTTGCCACCGTGCTTATAGACCCAGTCCTTGTTGAAGAATGAGAAGAGGCACTTCCTTCCTTTCTTCCCAAAAGAGCTGGTGATCTTATTTGATGGTAGTCAGTTGGGGAGGAGCAAGCAAGACCCTGATGAGGAAAATATTAAATTAATGGCCATCCCAGGCAGATGCACTCTCAGCTTGTTGAAGGGAGCCTTTCTTCTTCTGACCAGATGCAGGCCTTGCTTAAGGAAAAGAATTGGTTTTGTCTTCCATCAGACAGCTGACAGTTAATACAGAGACTCACAACTGGTCAAAGTCCATAGAATAAGTGACTGTGAAATGCTACAACCTAAATGGGACATCTGTATCCCCCCTCTTCCCGATACCCAGGCTTGAGGAACATCATGAAAGAGGGGGGAAACATACTATAAGAACCAGAGGTAGGGGGAGAATTGTGTTAAGTAATGTGTTCTGGATAGGACAGGACTGTTGTGCTCATGAACTCACAGATGCTTCGGCTGCCTGCCCAAGACCTTCAGAAGATCCAGCCAGTCACCTAACTTGAAGAGAGAAGGGCCCCAACATGCCCCAACTTAAGTTGAAGCAATTGGCTGCTGGTGAGCGGGGAGTCAGTTTTCTTCAGCTGTGTGGCCCATAGTAGGTTGTTCATGTTCATATGAATATGGGCAGCCCTAATTGGTCTTAATGTGCTACAAAAGAGAAGGAGGGGGAGAAGTTGGGAAGGGAATGTACATGTTGTGGGTTCCCTGTAGGAACTGGAAAAAGAAGAAGGGGTGGATGTGATTTTTAAAACATTGTATTCATGTATGAAATTACCAAAGAATAAATTAAAGTTTCTTTTACAAAAAGAGAAAAGTTGTTGGGCCAAATTTGGTTTGCCCAGGAGTGTTCTTACCAGAGTATAAGAGGAGCATACTGGTCAGGGTCCTTGGCCTTACAGCGTTAGTGGCCTCCTGTTTCACTGTTCTGATAAATGTGCTTTGTTCATTGTTGACAGTTTGTTATTCCTCTGTGGAAAAGGATGGCGCAGTTCCATCCCTAGCCTTCTCCCCTAAGTCTATTGCAAGTCTCCATCAGAGGCTATCTATCTCCACACTGATGCAGAAAACAGGAGGCTGTCATGATGGCATATGGTTGATGTTAAATCAAGGTCAGAATTGTGATGAAATTCCTTGAGTGCATATTCTAATTTTCAAACTCAAATTGCTTTGTGAATTAATGAGATGTCTCACTTAAGAACCAGTCTGATATTGGACCAGTTGTTGTGGAATAGTACTTTAACTATGTAAAGGTATGTTACATTTGTTTCTGCTGCCTTTGTTAATGATGTAAAGATGTGTTACATGTGTTTATGCTGCATTTGTTTAATTATGTAAAGACGTATTGCTGTTTCACCTTGCCTGCCTAAGGCACCTGATTGGTCTAATAAAAATCTAAATGGCCAATAGCAAGGTAGAAGAAGGGTAGGTGGGGCTGGTAGGCAGAAAGAATAAATAGGAGGAAGAATCTAGTCGAGAGAGAGAGAGAGAGAGAGAGAGAGAGAGGGAGGGAGAGAGAGAGAAAGAGAAAGAAGAAGGAGGAGGAGGAGGAGGAGAAGAAGAAGAAAAGAGGATAAGAGAAGGAGGAGAAAAAGAGAGACACACCACCCGGGGCAGAAATCAGTCAGCTGCCAGCCAGCCAGACAAGGAGACAGCAGGAAAGTAAGATAGACAGGAAGAAAGAAGGTAACAAGTCATAAGGCAAAATGTAGACAGAGAGAAAAGGTTAAGTTTAAAAAAAAAAAAACAAAAAAAAAACTAGCCAGAAAGTAGCTAAGATAAGACCTGGCATTCAAAATTAGTAATAAGTCTCCATGTCATGATTTAGGAGCTAGTTGGTGGCCTATAAGAAAAAGCCTAGTACAGCCAGTTGTCTTCGTCTGGTCCTGTGGACTGTTCCTGTGTTCTGATTGTGCAGAGTCATTCTGATTGACTGCCATGAACATATGTCGAATGGCAAGCAGAGAAACCATGGGCCTACTAGGAGTTCCATTCCAATGATGATAGAGATTAGAACAGAATTGAATAATACAACTTTTAAAGCATTGGATGAAATGTAAGATTTTTTTTCTTTTAAAGTAATTTAATGTGATTGTTTCCATGGAATCATTTCAAACATATTCACATTCTTTGGTACATTTTAGCAGTCTCATCATTTAGATTTCAAGGGAAAAATCCAATCAAGAATATGCTAGAATAAGGTAGGAATAAAAGATCACTAAGAGACGGGACTAATTCAGGAGTTAATAATTATTTTTTAGAAAGTTTCTCAAATTACCAATTATGCTTCATTAATTAGTTATGAAATAAATCTAGTGGGCTATGACCCAGTGTTTTTTTTTTTTTAATGAAATTGAATGGATAGGATGAAAGAGAAAAGACAGAATAGACTATAAAATGTCAGAGTGCACTCTCCACAGTGAGATTAAACATTACTTAACCATGCTTTTGTTTGTTACATGTATCTGTGAGTGCATGTTTGCGTGTGTCTACAGAGACGAGGGTATGAAGTGCATTTCATGTGTCTCACAGTCCAAGAAGTCTGAAGGGCACCAACACAGCACATGTAAAACACATGAGGAAAAACAAATCAAGAATCAAAAGGTGACATGTGAAATAACAAGCATGGGAGAGAAGAACTAAGAAACACCAGACAGATTCTGTTTCTTCAGCTGTCAGCTGTTAATTTCTTTTTCCTAGAATGGAAGGCAGTATTTACAACCAGTGGCCTTAAAGCCATCTTGTCCATTTTCCCCTTGACAACAGGAAGACAAAAGGCAGGGGAAAGAAAAGAAAGCAGAAGAGAAACAAGGAAGAGGAAGGGAGGGGAGAAAAAGAATAAACTCAAAAACGACTTGTGAAGACGGG
This sequence comes from Peromyscus leucopus, assembly GCF_004664715.2. NCBI lineage: Eukaryota > Metazoa > Chordata > Mammalia > Rodentia > Cricetidae > Peromyscus > Peromyscus leucopus. The sequence continues at coordinate 41,940,230 of NC_051069.1, read as the reverse complement.
CATCCTGCACCCCATTAGCGTCTGAACACAGCCTTATGCACCCAGTGCTTCAGACCCCTGGTGTCGGGTGGGAGTGACTTGTCACAAGTTATTTGAAGAGGAAGTGGGGACACATAGAATTGATTTTTCCAAATGTCAAGCTTGGATCCCAAACTTACTTGTTATCTCTTTAGCAAATCTTTAATGTAGATTAAACCTACTTGGAATTGTAAATAATCCAGATATACAGAAAAATGATTCGCCTCTGCCAGGGAGTCACTTAAATTCTTCAGAAGGTCTGAGGCCATTTCTTCTCAGGACCCTGAAAGTCAGTTATTGAGGAGTTCACAGACGACAGCTCCTAGACTCATGCAGTGCAAGAACACCTGCCTAGTATGTGTCAGGGTTCGATTCCCCAGTACTGCACACCAAATAAACTCTAAGTAGCAAGATTGCAGTAATAGGGAAATGTGTGGAATAAGGCAGAATGTGCACACAGTTCTCCTCAGGCTTGATATGCTCTTAAGAAGAGCACATTGCTACAAGAATGAGAGAACTCGGGGCTTTCATATCTAGAAGGTTTAAGTGAAGCTATACAAAGAGGAGCACATTGGCCAGGGACTATGGTGTTACCATGGTACACTTACTATGACAAGCAATGTTACAGACACTTGGTACATTATGTTGCCTGTACCATACTAATGAAAATTTGGCAAGTTGATGATTTCAGCAAGTTTGTTTTTGTTTGTTTGTTTGTTTATTTATCTTCTAGCCAGTGATGGGAAGGAGTCACTGGACAAGAGACAAAACTCTCTTCTCTTGGAACTTGCATCCCTGGAGACATGCAAGATTGGACATACCACCTTTCCTACATGATTGATAACTAAGTCAAGGCTTGCAGGAGTTAAGTAGCTTGTCCAAATCGTAGGGACACTCAACAGCAGAAAGCTCTCGGCTTTGAATCCAAATATATCTATCTCCAAAGTGAGCCCCACCCTTCACCGCCTCCAGCTTCGCCCAGGATACTAGCAGGAGAGCCCTGCAAGAGTCCCGCTCTTAATCTTCTTACTTGCCGAAGCATTATACACATGGCTTTTACTATCAGCTCTGACTCTTGATCATATTGTCATTTACTATTTTCTAAAGGTTTCATGGATGTAAGATTTCTTTGCTCACCTAAATTGAAAATTCCTGGAAGGTTGTACAAGATAATATATTCAGCCGTAGTCCCCAAAGGGCCTGGTGTCTTAGAGGGCTGGGAACATTTCACACTGTTTTCAAGCACCTTTTTATCTGCCGGAGAAGAATGCTCAGCAGCACAGTGAATTTAAAAAAAAAATCCAATAAATATTGCCCCTGACACCCAAAGACATGAGATTTTTGTATACATCATCATTAGAAGCTGATGGGATTCTAGTGTGAAGAAGTCCATTTCTGAGAACTCATGAAGAACTGGATGAAGCTTTCAGACACTCGAAGCAGACCAGTGTGGCACCTGGTTTCTGAAAGGGAAGAAAGATCATGACTGGAAAAGCTAGAGATTAATAACAAAGTATAATTTGCCTATGAGAAACACTCTGAAATCAAGAGAGGTTCAATTAGGAGAAATGCTTTAGGGTATTGAGTAAAAACTAATATGGCCTTAAAAGGAACCAGTCATGTCTCACACATCCAGTTCACTCCATCAAAAAGCTGTCAGTAAACCTTGTGGTGATGGCAAAGCAATAAACATATTATGGCTCACCCGCAGGAAGGCTGTTGGCTCTGCCCCCATGTGACGTGGTCATAAATAAGCTAAGAAAATATTGCCTGGGTGACTGTGCCACAAGATAGATGCTCTCTGATGATGGTGATAAACAGACATGCCTCTGATGGACCAAGGTAGACCCAAAAAAGGAATGGCCTAGGAATCAGTCATGAGTCCGGATGTATGTGGAGTCTCCACTGATGGTGGTGATCAGCAAGGCCAGGCTTGTTAAGCCACAGACAGCACCGAAAGTGTGGTGCACATCTTATCCTATTGAATAGGCCTGTATTTCTCTACAACTCAATGCAGTACAAAAGCCAAGGTTGAAATCAGGGCATGGGTTAGGTTTTCATAAGGAAAGCAGCGTCTGATCTCTCATCATTTGACAGTACTCCTAGGAACCAGGTACCAGGGAAGACATCCCTTGAGTGAGAGGCTCTGGTGTGGGTGGAAAAGGATTATCTGTCTCTGGGTTTGTGAGATACCCACTGGGACCTCCGTTTTCTCTTCTGTGCAATGGGGCAATGGCTGATCTGCAGATTGAGCATTATTTATGTGAATAAGTTCATTAGTGATCACTTGGGGCTTTGAAAATGCAAAGCATGGCATAAGTGCTGAGTATTATGATGTTTCTTGAAAAGGGCAAAGATCTCCACTTGGAAAGGAAATGGGAGGAAAAATTACAGGAGACAGAACACGAACACACAGGGGAGCTGCTATTAGCCAGTCTGGGAGCACAATTGCGAGGGTTTGAGCATCATAAAACATCTGTGGTAATTTTCACTCACCTCTGCTCCTCTAGCTAATGGGAGGGAGGCTGAGGAGGAGGAAGCAGCCTGTTGTCCTAAGAAGAGGGAAAAGTAGTAATGTGAGCATTTGCCCTTGGCAGCGTTGAGATCTTTCAAATGTCACCCAATTTGGGATGTTCTAAATGAAGAAATTCCTTAATCAGTCTGGGGAATTGTAAGTATTTCATAAAGCAAGGTAAACAAGCTTCCAAAATTCAGCTGGTAAATATTCTTTAGTCACACACACACACACACACCACACACACACACACACACAACTTCAAGCTGACAAGTTTCATAGATTGTCCTTGAAACTCAATTTGTTGTTCGTACTTCATTCCAAATTAATGGAGATGCATGTTCAACCAAATGCTGCCCATTTGGGGCTGCCCTCAAGACTCTCTCCAGCTGTACGAGGGCAATTTCCGTAAGCCTCAGTACTGGAGAAAAGGGGATCAGTTTATGTAGGGGAGGAACACTATGAATAATTGTTCCCTTATTGGTCACAGCCAGCAGAGCCTCAAAGGGTCAACACATGTCAGTGGGAGCTGTTTCAGGAAGTTAGAATCTAAGCAAAACAAAAAAGAAAACCCAAGCCCCAATCCCCCAAACTCTAGTCGTACATTTTTCTTTCTCTCTCACTTCTAACCTGCTATCTGAAGCGTCCCTCTAATAAATTAAAAGAGTCTTGTCAAGTAGCTGGTTCTATTATTAACTAGACATGTGTCTCTCCTGGGCTTCCTAGCAGATCAGGAAGGCTGTCAACCTCCCCTACAGGATCCCCAGGCTTCTTAGCTGAGCTCAGCAGCCTCCAGGATGGAAGACAAGGATGATGAGTCCTTTAATTTGGTCAAGTGGCCCAGAAGGGACTCAGTGACAACCATGGTCACGGTTGGAGTCTTCTCGCTGCTTTCTCTCCAGGCCACTCAAGGGCATCAGTGCTGGCCGTGACTGCAGGCAATGGGCGAGTTCACAGCAGCACAGTTCAGATCTTAAATATTGCATATAGAGACCCACTGGAATTTCTACCTGATTGCATAGCCTTGGAACTTGAGAAGCAGAAGGGTAACTTTCTGTCCTTGGAACCCAATTGCTACAGAAAACAGTACAAATTAGCATGTACCCAGGGTTCTGTGTAAAGCAGGACAAACAGAAAGGAGACAAGTACAATTGGAGCACTTGCTTGAAACTTGGTCTCTTTTGAAATTTGACCTGCTTTAGGCCAATGACACAGTCATTTCCAGGTGCATTTGTTTAAAAGGAAATGTGTATCTTCTTATAGTATGTTTTCAGGAACAGACACAGGAGAGGAAGATTGAGGTGTCAGGGGCAGCATGAAAGGATGAGAACATTATTCACACTCAGTCAGCCTCACTTGGGAAACACAACTGCTTTTCAGCTCCAACATGCCCACTAAAGGACAAGAGATAGCACAATCTTGAATGTTACTGCTGACGCCATTGACATCGCCATATGTAAGTACTGACGTGCTATGGTTTGAATCTGACGATTCTGTCATAGCCTCGTGTTTTAAAAACGTGTATGTGGCCAGTGGTGCTGTCTTTGGATGCTATGGAACATCTAGGAGGTGGAGGCCTAGCTTTGTAGGACACAGCCCTGAGTCCCACGTGCATCCTCTGCCTCCTGCCAACTGTGAAATCAACAGTTCTCTTCTCCTGCTCACTCCTCCGCACATGATGCCCTACCCAAATCATGGGGCCAAACACACTTGTACTGAAATCCCCAGAGATCAGGAGCCAAAATGAATCTTCCCTTCTCTCTGCTTTTGACAAGGTTTTTGGTCCCAGACACAGGCAAGTCAATCTCTTTAGCTAGCTCTAGCTGACTGTCGAACACACACTAAGTCTTCCAGAGATGCTTGTGGATCAGAAAATCACTAATGAATCAACTATACAATGTCCAGAGAGTTAGAACATTAATCTTAACATTCCACTTAGTCAGAGCCTTGTTCTGTTTCTCACCCTACCCCTGTTGAAACCTAATGTTTTAAGTGGGACTGAAACGAACTTACCATCCGCATATGTAATCTGTTATGGCCTGGAAGCCCTGCTCTCTAGAAGGAAGTTTGCTGGCTTCCCTCAGTCAGTGAGAGAAGCTCACAGCGGCCGCTCGGCTTCCTCCTCCCTCCTCATGTCAACTGCTCCGGAAATCAAAGATCTGCAGCTGCTCAGGCCTTCCTGAGCACAATTCATGTTGGTTTAGGATTTAAGCTTATGGGATTAGACCAACGATCATAAACCTTGCCCATTATAAAATCCTAAAAATCATTATTAATTTTAAAGTGAGTCTAAAACCTTGGGCAAAACTAATAACAAATGTATGCAGACTCAGACCAAGATGAAACCCAAATCCAGTCTAATTTGAAGAGCTCAGTTTTCAGCGGATTATGGAGTGAGGCTAAGGCTCTTCCCTCCCAGGAAAGAGAACAGAGGAGCAGCGAAGCCTCTTTGCTTCTGCCCAGAGCCAGGGAGTGAATGGCATCCCATAGTAGTTCTCTAGTTCCAACTTAAAAAGAGGAGGATTGGAGTTTGGAGCTGGAATCAACACCCCCAGGCTGAAGAAGGTCCAAAAACAAAAAGGGGGGCTTGGGACAGAGGACAGCGTCCAGGGAAGTGGGGACTCCAGGTGCCTCCATATTCTAGGTCTTCCAGCTGTTGCTTGTCTTCCATAATGTGAAACACACACTTGGAAGAGCAGCCACAATGGTATCCTAAGAGTGAGGGCTTATAATCAAATACAGAAATAGGCTTCCAACAGTACATATCATCAGTTCATCCATGCAAACAAACAACCCATTGTTGTTCCCTGGAGTAAGACACAGAGTGAAGAGGAGGAGAGGCCAGTCTCAACTCAGGGTGTGTGATTTACAACCCAAGTTCAAAGTGTTGATAATACTATGTTTTTACTTTTTAAATTGTTTTATCCTATTTTTCCAGCCCATAAGGAATGTACCTTGGTGTCAACAGAACCCCTTTGTCTTTGTAAGCAATTTCGAAGCAAACTATCAGTAAATTACTTCCCAAACCACCACACAACTAGATCATGCTGAGAAAATGGGCTTTGCAGGAACGCAGTAAATTGTTGCTGTCACAGAAGAAAATACAACCAGTAGAAATCGTTATGGATGAATCATCATGAGAAAGGGCCAAGAAAAATTAACCTTCATTCATTTTCTCCGTTGTCATGCATGCATGCAGGGGAAGGTAGGAGTATATGTCTGTGTTTATTTGAATTCACCAGCCACACATAGGACTGGGAGTGAGGAAGGGTTTTAGTGACAAGCAAGGGCAGCCTTTTCCCTGGTCCATGTGCCTTGGGGAGAGCTGATTTTGTACGAGGAGCTACTCATGACTGAAGGACTGAAAGAAGGAGAAGCCTGTGATTAGCGGAGAGAGAGAAAGAAACCTTCTATTTTCAAGCATTTGTTGAGGTTTACCAAGTGGCGCCAGGCTTAGGACTCAGTGCTGTACACCTGTTACCTCTCCCGATTTTATCCCTCCCGAGGGTCATCACAAGCAGGTGCTGTTTTACCCTAGTCTTTCACATAAAGACAGGGAAGTGCAGAGAGACTGGATGACTTGTCCAGAGCCCCACGGCACTGAGGTAGCTAGGATTGATGTCAAGGTGGGCTATCAAGTGTGATGCTCGACATCAGGTAGAGAACATTCCATGGGAGGCTCGCAGTGAGTGCAAGCCAGCACACCTCACCAAATCTGGCAGCCCATTTTCTATTACTATAATAAAATATTAAATATACAGTAAATTACAAAGAAGTGTCTTTGTCTCACAGCTTTGGAGGCTAGAAAGAGAAAGCTGATGTCAGCATGTGGTGAGGGTCTTCTTCCTGCCTCATGGCATCAGAGGACATCACAAAGAACTGCAGCAAGGGTGCCCTCTTGTCACAAAGCCATTGATGCCACCATGGGAACTCATCTCTCCTGGTCTTATCTCATCCTACCTGCTTCCCAAGGGACCTGTTCCCAAATGCCATTAACATGTGAATTTGGGGGTCTGGTTTTTAATACAGGAACTTTGATAGGACATATTCAAACCACAGCAATTACCAGGAGCCAAAGCCAGCACTGTGGGATGGCTGACTGAAGGATGTAGATGCAAACGAAGTCACATACCTGTAACAGGTGTATTTACTCCCATTTGGATTTTCAAATTTACACGTAATTTTCAGAATTAACTGGGAATACTCAGCCAAGGTGCTCCAACCACTGGGAACCCAGCATGGGGGATCTGCTGAATCTCTAACCACTCTCCTAAGTTTTGCTTAGCTCTATTCTCTCCTTTCTCTTTGCCCATAAAGTCATCCCCAGTCAGTTGCTAATGAGTCCTCTTCCTGCAACTATGTAAACGGTAATAGGACAAATGTCCCACTAAGGTGTTAAACATCCCCTAACACATAGTAATGGGTTTCACTATGGAATCAGGGACAAGCTATGATCACCATGCAATGGATTTGACAGACTCAGTCTGATCTGCTGCATGCAGCTGTGAGGGACTGACTCTGCATTAAGGGCTAAGAACCTGGCGGGCTGACAGGGGTGGGGGTGGGGGGTGGGGAGGCGGGGGGGGGGGGCTGTGGCCACAGAGCCCTGCTGAAGTTGTACCCAACAAGAAGACAGGGTCACCTTCATCCCTGTAAGATGATACCTCATCTCTCATCCAATGGCAGGTCAGATTAGTTTACAAGTGGCATGAATTTGAGGGCTCTGTCCTGCCACACTGATCTGTAGCAGGGAGCAATCTCTGAAGTTAGCAAGGCTCAGAAGACACCCTGTGGCAGATACAGGTCAACAGCGTTGCTGGGAAGAGCTGGGAATGAAAGAGCTTAAAAAACGCCAAGTGAGAAGCAAGGCCACATTTTCCATGCATCCAGAGCACAATGCCCAGCATGTGGATTTAAGAGTGAAGGCCCAAAAAATATGTGGAGAGTACTGCTTATATTTGACATGGAATTTCTGTAGGACAATTTCCCCTGAAACCTTCTTAACCTTTCAGGGTTGAAACAACCTTGAAATATATAACTCTTGCCAATATATAGCTTCTATATGTTAGTGTGCAGGCATGCATTTGTTAATCCATGTGTATATCAATGCTACATGCCATGTATGTTGACTATAATATTTTCATATTTCATAGCATGCATTTGTAGTACATTTGACATCTTATATGGCAAGCACGATTAACATGCACAAATGTTAACTTTATATATGTTAAGTGACATTCTTACAGGGGTACATGAAAACAGTTTTTCTGGAATTTGCACTCCATTCAGGGAAGCAGTTTAGGCTAACTACAGATAGTCACCTCTCTGTCCATTCCTCCAAGTCCAGTCCTCTAATCTCATGCCCAGCTCTGTAGGAGACACTTTTGGGGGCCTTCCCTTCCTCTTTGACCCTCATCTCCAATAGATCACATAGACCTTCTCCTCAACCCTCTGCCCCATCCCATTATCCTAGCCTCCAACACCAGCAAGGATTCCCTGAAAACACAGCTGCTGTAATGGCCAGGGAAACAGATAGACTAACTGCAGATCTCCATTTCTCCCTCCTCTTTTCCAAATCCAATCCCTCCAGTCTCATGCCCAGCCTGTAGCAGACCACCTGCCGCAGCCTCCACCTCCACTCTGCCCCATGTCCAGATGATCTCACAGATCTGCTCCTCCAACCTTCCTCCTCACTCATCCTGTTCTCTCAGCCCCCAGCTCCAGCGGGCATTCTCTGGGAACTCACAAGTCTGCCAGACAACAAGCAGGCGAGTGAAGCCGGTAGGCTAACTTCAGATCTTCACTCTCCCTTCTCGGTTTCATATCCAATCCCCCAGCCTCATACCCAGCTCTGTAGCAGACTACCTATTGTGGCCTCTCTCTCTCTCTCTCTCTCTCTCTCTCTCTCTCTCTCTCTCTCTCTCTCTCTCTCTCCCCCCCCCCCCCCGCCCTTACTCCTAGGAGACTAAGAAGATCCTGGTGGAACACTCTGCTTTCCTCCCTTCTGTGGACCTCCTCAGTCCTCCACCCACCATGTGCCATGCAAGACCATCCTTATTCCTAAACATCAGCTCCAGAAACACAGTTTACCCCAGTGGCCAGACCTATCAGGATAGCAGAAGAATTCCCTACCAGACAACACAACAGCCAACACACTCTCCTAAGAACCAGAGAGGACAACAGAAACCAATAAACAAGACACCCACCCAACAAGAAAATACCAGACATCAGCACCTAGAATTACAATCTTCCTAAACACAGAGTTCTAGATGCCAGTGTAAGAACACAATAATAGCGGGACAACATGTTTCCAGTGGAGCCCAGCAACCATACCACCGTAGTTCCTGAGTACTGCAACATAACCAAAGCACAAGACAACAACATTAAAATAGCCTTTATGAATATGATAGAGGTCCTTAAAAAGAAAACGAGTAACTCTATTAAAGACATCTTTGAAAACACAAACAAACAGCAGGAGGAAATGAATAAAACAGTACAAGACCTGAAAGTGGAAACAGAATCAACAGAGAAAACCCAAACTGAGGGAAATCTACAAATGAAACATTTAGGAACTCAAACAGGAACCTCAGAGGCAAGCCTCACCAACAGAATATAAGAAACAGAATATGAAATCTTAGGCATTGAAGACATGGTAGAAGAAATTGATACCTCAGTCAAAGAAAATGTTAAATGTAAAAACAACAACAACAAATCCTGGAACAAAACATCCAGGAAATCTGGGATACTATAAAAATGATCAAATCTAAGAATAATAGAAATAGAGAAAGGAGAAGAAACCCAGATAAAAGGCACAAAAATATTTTCAACAAAATCATAGAAGAAAATTTATCTGACCTAAAGAAGGAGGTGCATATCAAGGTACAAGAAGCATATAGAACACCAAATAGAATGGTCCAGAAAAGAAACTTCCCCAGATATATAATAATCAAAACATTAAATGTACAGAACAAAGAAAATACTAAAAGTTGCCAGGAGAAAAGGCCAAGTAACATATAAAAGGAGAACTATTAGAATAACACCTGACTTTTAATGGGGACTCTAAAAGCCAGAAAGGCCTGGACAGATTTTCTATAGACTCTAAGAGACTGCATATGCCAGGCTAGACTATTATACCCAGCAAAATTTTCATTCCCAATCGATGGAAAAGGCAAAACATTCTGTGAAAAAAACCCAGATGTAAGCTGTATCTATCTACAAATACAGTTCTACAGAAGGCACTAGAAGGAAAGCTTCAACCCAGAGAGGTTAACCTGTATAGAACCTCCATACCTGCATGACAGCGTCTGCGTTACAGAAAGGTCCTGTGCGCACTACCAAAGGAGAAACATAGACATCACCCACAGTGGTGTCCTGACGGCAAGACATGCTGGTACAGTGATGGCACAAAGCTTGTGGGAGTCACCAACCAAACCAAGATCTTATTTGACTTCAGGCCCACTCATAAGATGGAACCAGTACTTGACATTGCTTGGGTGACTGAAAACCTAAGACCTGATAGACTAGGGATCAAGGTAAAACCACACACTCCTGTTCTAAAACAAAACAGAAATATAGCAAGAATATCACTCCTAGTGGTGTTGTGCTGTAATTATAGATCAGTGCCTTGCTCAGCCATCATCAGAGAGGCTCCCTCCCTCCTACAGCAGATGGGAACAAACGAGACCCATAGCCAGACACTCTTAAACTGGATGTCTCCACAGGAGGCAGAAAGAGTATAAGAGCCAGAGGGGATGGGGGACACCAAGCAAACAAGACACTCTCTAAATTCACATTGCCCAAGCTCATATGAACTCACAGAGACTGAGGCATACTGCACAGGTCCTTCCCAGGTAGGTCTGCACCAGATGGAAAGAGAAGTGGACACATGCCCCATCCCTAACCCAGAAACTATCTCCAACTAATAACCACTTGCAAATGAAAATTTAGTTTCCTCCAAGGGAGTCTCACTTGGGAAACAAACTACTCTTCGGGGTGAGTCGCATGCCCAGCTTAGACGGCCAACAGAACTCAATGACATCTTTAGAGGTTCCTTGTCTCATAATGTCCTGTCAAGGCTTTTCATTTCTGCTTCTTAGCTTTTTAAATTTTACCTTATAATTCTAAATTTTTTATTTTATTTTAATTGCATATATTTTTCTTCTCTCTCTTTACCCTACAGGTCCTTTGTTGTATTATGGCTTCCAGTTTAGTGTTTCTGTGGGATTCCTGAGTGTGTGAACAAGCGGCTCTGTGTTTCTGCCTTCTCTTGGGCTCTTCTCCTTCTGTCTGTTTGTTTGTTTGTTTCCGACTCCAGTATGCTAGGTTTTGTTTTGTGTTATGCTATCTTATCTTACTATTATCCCTCAGTAGCCTGTTGGTTTTCTAATGAGCTGTGGAAAGGTGGGGGACCCTATAGGAGGGAAGGTGGCGCAGACCGGGGAGGAGTGGAGGGCGAGGAAACCGTAATCAGGATATAAAATGTGAGAAAACATTTTCCATAGCAGGAAAAAGTGAAATTCAGGAATTTAATTTTTTTTAAAAAGAAGTATTTTTTCAGTTAGATATACAGTAACAATCAGAACAGCAATGCTCAACTTGAGGTTTTGAGTTACCTGCAAAATATCTATAAAAAAAAAATTCTGCACCAAGGACTTCCCTTTCACTAGCCTATACCTTCCTCTGTGTTTGGGTTGAAATGGGTCTCAAGTGGAAGGATTTTCTTAGAACTTTTACCAAGTGATTCCTAACATTCAATCAGGTCAGGAGGCACTGTGGTGGACAAGCGTTCGTAGATGGATTGATTGCTTGAAGAGAAGTGTATAAAAATTGGAGAGTGAAAAACAAACAAACAGAATGAGGACCAGCAAAATGGCTCAGGGAGGAAAGGCACTTGTCACGCCAGCCTGAGCGCCCGAGTGTGACACCCGGAACTCAAACGTGGAATGCCTGTGAGAACCGCCCTCTGAATTCCATGTGTACACACCATGGTATGTGCACCCAAAGAGAGAGGTTTGTCTGATATACAAATGAACAATAATGATAACAATAATCGCTAAGGGGATGTTTTTTAAAATCCGAGGTGACAGAAAAGATTGGAGAAAAGGCTGAGGGTTTTCTAACACTGTGCAAGGAGAATGAAGCCTGCCCAGGTGAAGGGTCAGGGCCCCAGTCCAGCTTCCGTCTGTGTGATTCGGGACAGCATGCAGAGAGCGTCCCCTGAGATGGAGGATAGGCTCAGTGCAAAGTTAAAACCGAAGCACAAAAGAGGCCCGAGGAAAGGACTGTCCTCTGTCCTTGCTTTGCACTCCGCAGATTGACTTAAAACAATTTTTAGAACTGTCCCCAAGTCCTGCGGGACTCATTTAGCAGCACAGCGCCTCCTCTAATGAACTAGGAATGGTGCTACTCTTCTCATCTCCAGGCAAGGAGGAGACTCGGTGCAGCCCGGATTTCTCAGAAACTTGGGACTGCTCTACAGGGTGCGAGGCATTAGCCATGCAATAGTAACGACGACGACGAGATCAACCCCATCTGTCACAGGAGCCCAGCACTTTCACGTCTTCTTCTCCCCTTTTACTCGCCCCAGCAGGCACGGTCTATGAATTTCCCATTTTCAAAATGAAAGCTGAGCCTCAGAGCAGACCAACAGGATGGCCAGTATCACGAGGTGGTGGCAAGGGTCAGAGCCCCGAGGGGATCAAGACACAAGTTCAGCACACAGCCCTGCTGCTCGCAGATGCAGATGTGCATGGGAGCTGCACAGGTTTGCAGCATGGCACTCGGGAGAGGAAACAATTGTTACTAATAACTCCCTTGCCTGGGCCCTTCTTCAAACCCAGATCTCTGTTAAGCCATTAAACATATTTCCTCATTTAATATGTTTTATCCTCAATTTACTCAAGAACCATTTGAAGCTCAAAGATGATGCCAGCAAACTCCAGGCCAGTTATACTGGTGTGTGCCAAGGTCACAGCCATTCCACTCACTGCACAGGTCGCTTCACGGGTGTCTCTTTGAGGTTCCACGGACTCAGAAAAGCTCTTCAGTCCTCAGAAATGGGTTCTGTCCCTCTGGTTGGGGAGTAGCAGTGTCCTGCCTGTCCCAAGTCTAAAACACCTTCAGCCACAGAGAGAAGTAGTATCTTCTCTAGGGTCATAGCTCCTTGTGCATCAGGCACAGAGCGAGGATCAAAGGCCATCCAGAGTGGATGATTTAATTAAGGGTGCAGCTTTGACCTTTCCTCAGACTAGGACTCAACATCTGGTTCTGTGTGGGGACTGAGCAAGTCATACTATATTACCTCAGCCTCAGTTTCCTTTTCTGTATATAAGTGATTTCAAAAGCAGCTTATTAGAATTGTTGACAGGATGTCAAGAACTAATGTATGCAAGCACATAAAATACTGTGTCTAGTGGCTGATTGCATGATGAATGGGAGCTCTTATTACTCCTAATGGCTAAGGGCGCTGGTGCTTAAATGGTTTTCTGGATGTCTTCAAGAAGAAACGACTTGGCATGTTCTTCCACACTGTCTCACACACACACACACACACACACACACACACACACACACACACACACTATTTGCCTGAGTGTTCATGTGTACACATATGTGTGTAGGTGTATATATGTATGTAGAGGCCATAGATCACTGTCCCATATCTCCCTCAATTGTCAACTCTCCTCTATTTTTGAGACAAGGGTCTCTCACTGAATCTGGAGATCACTAAGTAGACTAGTCCAGCTAGCTGACTAGCACCAAGAATCCTCTTTTCCCTGCCTCTCCAGGGCTGTGGTTGCAAGCATACACTATCTAGTGTTTTAGGAGAATGCCAAGCATGATGCTTGTACAGCAAGCAATTTACAGATGGAGCCACCTCTCCAGCCCCGCCCACCACTCCTGGGCCTCTATTTGATCTCCAAGTCTAGGTGTAGAAAAGGCTCTGTCACAGCTTCCCACCAGTAACTGTTTTGTTCCAACACCCAACAGAGCCCAGCTGCTTTGGATTTTAAAGGATGTGCAGGCAGAACACGGGCAAATTAGATGTGGCACCCCCTGAGAGCTCACAGTCCAGCGGTCATTCTGTGCAAGCCTATATATGGGGCCCAGACAAATAAGCTGTCGATGCAAAGACTTTACCTGACCCTCCTCCACCAGCGTATCACTCATACAATAATCATACAGTCATAAGTACACACATAGGTGCCTGTACACACACACACACACACACACACACACACACACACACACACACAGAGAGAGAGAGAGGGGGGGGGAGGAAGGAGAGAGAAAGAGAGAGAGAACCATGAATAACCCACTGTCATATTGTGTGCAGGAAACTGCACCCCAGGGCCAGCCTCCCTGGGGCTGCTGGGCCTCTGCTTGAAGTGCTTGAAGTATCCTCAGCCCCTCCAAATGGCTGGAAATCTGCTTCCCCTTAGCCTTCTTTCTGCCAGTCACCTTCTGTCAAGCAGTGATTATGCTCTTTTCCGTCAGGAACACTGAGTGATTGTGGCAAGAAAATTGCTTTCAGCGATAGGGATTTAAGAAACGCTTTTCCTGAAAATAGTGCTCAAATTAATTAACTTGGAGGAAAGGGGTTGCTGGGCTCCCCCCCCCCAAGTCTGGGTTTAATTTATTTTTTCCCAAAGACTTTTTGTTAGGTGATAAGTAGTGAGAAGTGTTACCATTGAGCACATACCTGGAGTTGGGGAGGCTGGGTAGAGCCCCAGTCCTTGTACATGCCAGGGAGACTGTGGGGTGCAGACTGGCCAGAGTCAGGAGTAGGCGTGCTTGCTGGAGGTGGTAGGTGACAGTGAGGATACATCCACAAAGGAAATGGAAAGTAAGAGTCACCATGAGAAGCACACAGGGCCAGGAGACATGGAAGTCTAGATGCCAGAGTCACTGCTGATGATAAATGGAGAGAACCACTTCCTGGCTCTCCAATGGGGGTGGAATTTAAATCGGATCCCCCAGTCAGGCTGGACGATCAGATGATGCACACCGGGGCTGTGCTTTGTGTGCAGCTCTGAGACGCCTGCCCAGCACCTGGTAGAAGCAGGAGGTAGCACATGGCGTAGAGGGCAGGGGGCAGTAAGTACAGCTTTGTTGCCAGGCAGATCTGCAATCAGTGCAATGCTACAGTCACGGTTTGTATGAGCTTCGGCCAGTCATCTAATGTCTCTAAGGTTTTATTTCATCATTGGGGTAGAGAGCTAGAAATGAACATATCACAGCATCACTGTGATAATCAGGGAACCAATCAAAACCCTAGCCCACAATTCCTTCCTTTACCCTAGTACTGTGTAATACCCCTAACAGGCACTCAGAATGTGTGTGTGTGTGTGTGTGTGTGTGTGTGTGTGTGTGTGTGTGTGTGTTTGTGTTCAAATGCATGGACACAAATGAATAAATGAATCTGTTACTAATGCCTGCCATCTGTCATTCTTCCTTGTACTCACTGTGGCTCCTGTTAGGTCTCAGTGGAATCACTACAATGTCATACAGAACAACTCCCAGTTTTCATGCAACTTCCAGTTCAACACACAATAAACTAACTCAGCAGTCCACATGTGGGCACATGAATCACCCATCTTTCTGGTAACTACCTTTTCTGATTCATGGCCTCTGTTACTCAGGAAGTGCAAAGACATCTCTTGTCTGCCTGGACCAGCATTTTCTAACCTGAAATACATGGGTGGAATTTTCAGGTCCATCATCCTATAACCTTAAAAAACTATTTGTACTAAGCTTCTTTGAGTATTTTGGGGGTTAAATTTCTAGTTCCCACTGGCTCAGTATAAGGATGAATTGTGATCACACACACACACACACACACACACACACACACACACAACACACCACATGCATGCACATCAAACTGACTTATACCAAACAATACTGATAGTTAGCCAATTTAAATATATAAAGTTCTAAAATGGACTTTTACATAAAGGATTTTGAATACATTCCTCTCCAATTATTTTTCAAAGGTGATCTAAAGAGACCCTTTGAGAAATCACTTTCCTTTAAATGAAAGTTTTTTACCCTGTACCTTTTTTTCAGAATCCCCTACACTTGTGTACTCATTCACACACACACACACACACACACACACACACACACACACACACACACACACCCTCCGTGTCTCCAAACCACTGCCTGGCAGCTGCACACATACAGAGAACCAGAGTGGGAGGAGAGTTGGCATTACCACAGCCTCCTGTCTCTCAGGAATGTGTGGGTCTTCAAAGCGTCTCAACCAGCCTTGCTCCAGGCTGAGTGTTCATAGTTTGCAGGTGAAACAAAGGGAGGAAAATATCCTCCTGGAGACCCTCAGCAAGGACATTTCCCTAATCTCTGCAGAAGAGACGATAATTAAGAGAGGAAAACAGGAAGCAGATCTCATGCAATCAGAATGGCTGCCGGGGAGCTGTAAAAGCAGCAGAAGGCAAGGCTCCCAGTGGGAGCTGTGCAGGGACCGAGGGGTTCACTTGCAACCTCGGGGCTGGGCTCTGAGATCCCAGCTGTGCTCAGATGCAGTATGGCAAACATAGAAACACCATTTCTGATCAAAGAGGCAGCCTGATATTGTTGCTATTTTCAAAGACCTTTAGAAGAAAGGCCGTGCTCTGAAACGTGCTAAACAACCTTTCTGAGGAGACGGCAGGACATTTCTGAGTTGGAGATTGAGTCTAGACCTCATTCAGACCCCATTCTAGACCTCATTCAGCCATTCCTGCAAACACCGCTAGAGCTGCCATGGCTGCTGCTAATATATTCACCTTCTTTTGTCTTGTTCATTGATGTGTCTATTCTGTGGTCCAATACCCAGTAGAGGAGATCTGTAAAATACATGAGAGTTGGGTACCCATGCATTCTGTGGCATGGATAAATCACCCCAGGTTCAGAACTTGAAGGAACAATTAAAGACAGACGGAGAACTGGTGGTAGGGGCCTGGGTTTCTGGTTCCTTGCCCCACTGTGCTCATACAGAAGTTTGCATAGAGTGGGGACTCAGGTACTTGTGCAGATAGATATAGGCGAGGGCTCATAATTTTCTTCCTTACGCTCATCTCAAGAGCAAAGGAAGTTTTAGTCATCAAAACAATGTTTGTAGGAACTGGAAGTCCAGGAACCACCCACTTCACAACCTCCTGGAGGCATTGTTTCTAATGCAGTTCCACCAGCGCTGAACTTCCATCTTCAGAGGCTGTCCTACTTTGCTTTCTATTGTCAAGATAAGCACAGGACAAAGGGCGACTTGGGGAAGAGAGGGTTTATTTGACCAGATGCATCCACTCAATCTATCAAAGAGCTGAGTCGGGGCAGATGCAGGAAGCTGCAGGCAGGAACCAAAGCAGATACTGACCAGCTTTCTCACTAATTTTTTTTTTATAGAACCCAGGACCACCTGCCCAGGGGTGACAACACCCACAATGGGCTGGGCCTTCCCTCATTAATTATTAACCAAGAAAATGCCCCCGCAGACTTGCCTACAGGCTGATCTGGTGGAAGTACTTTTTCAACTGAGGTTCCCTCTTCCCCAATGACCCCAGCTTGTGTCAAGTTGAGAGCAAATAACCAGCACAGAGAAGCTGCTAGGGTCCACAGGTAAGCCCTGCATCCTTTGAAGATGGAGAATCCATCAACACAATGCTCAGTAGGAACTTGAAGTCCTTTCCCATCTCCTCTAGTCAATCAACTAAACCATGTATCAAGGCATCTCTAAGAGGAGCCTTGTACAGCCTTTCTTCTGACAGATACAGAATGGGGCAGGGTTCCGTAATTAATCAATTGGGGTAAATGTCATTTGGACTTCCAGTTATTTAAAAAAAAAAAAAAAAAAAAAAAAAAAAAAAAAAAAAAAAAAAAAAACCTGTATCTAGGACCTGAGCTTGGTTACCGTACTCTGGGTGCAAAGGCCTACTTGTAATGCCAGTGCTAGGGAGACAGGGGCAGGCAAATCACAGGGCAATCAGCCTAATCTAGTTGATTAGCTCCAGGACAAAGAGAGACACTGTCTTCAAACACACACACACACACACACACACACACACACACACACACACACACACTCACACACACACAAAGTCGATGGTACTGAAAGAAAAATATCCCCGAATACCTGGTTGTCATCTGGCTA
Source organism: Peromyscus leucopus (assembly GCF_004664715.2). NCBI lineage: Eukaryota > Metazoa > Chordata > Mammalia > Rodentia > Cricetidae > Peromyscus > Peromyscus leucopus. Next base: position 41,922,546 of record NC_051069.1, on the reverse strand, counting down.
AACTACACACGCTCACACATATCTGACTAGAGATTAGAGATGGCCCCAAATTCTCTTCTTGTCTTGTGACTCTCAGATGCCTAACAGGCACTCAGGTCCAAAACAAACATCCTGCCACATCGGTGGGGTTCCCTTGCCTTGGGACATGACAGCTAGGCTATGTTGGTCATCTTTGGTTTCATTTGAAAATATGTTATGGGAAGGTTCTGGTGTGATGAGAAATGGCAGGAGATGGCACAGAGGAAGGAGAAGGAGAAGAGGAAGGAAAAGAGGAAAAAGTGGACAATGACAAGGAAGAGGAGGAAAAGAGGAGATAGGGATGGGGAGGAGGAAAGTGAGGCGGAGAAGGGAAAGGATGGAGCTGGTTCTGGGGTCCCGGAAAGGATATTTTACCTCAGCAAATGATTTAATGGATCTGGGACTAAACGAAGGACCTAGAGGAATACAATAAGAGGGCTAAAGAGAGGTGGCCAACAGAAGACAAGAGCAGGGAGAAACAGGGATTGGCAAGAATAAAAAGAATTTGAAATACAAAGGCTCCAGAGAAAGAAGGGTTTTTTAAAATCCTCTCTCTTAAAAAAAACTTGCAAACACTTCATTTTACTACACTTAATTAATCATAACACAGGAACATAAATGTTTAAAGGGTGAAATAAAATGTACAGAAATATAGTCATACTCCACAAAAATGAGAACACATAAATTTAACATAAGGTTGTCATCCCTGCTCTCTGGGAGCCACAGGAGGACAGCGTCTCCATTCCCCTTCCTCCCAGTCATGAGCAAGTTCATGGTAATGAAGCCTCTTTCAAGACCAGCTAAAATCAATGAGCAAAACACAGAAGAAAGAGGGGAAATGCTCCAAAGAGCAAGGCAAAGGCACAGAGAAAAAGAGTGAATATGACAGAAATAACTTCATTCTCTCCTGTCTGTGCCCTTCAGGTCAGGAAGTCCTCTGATGTGTCTGACCCAAATCTCTCATGCAATTCCAGCCAATTTCATGTTCTTCTGGACCCATCCAGGAAGAAACAGCAATGACTAACTGATTCAAAATGCTACCACATGAAAGAGCCAACATTTCAAGTCCATCAGACCCTGTTTTGGAAATCTTGGATCCATAGAACACAGGGTGGAGGGTGAGTGAGCAGAGGCAGAGAAAATGCTGAAGAGTGATAAGAATCTCCATCCACCATCGCCTGTGAATCAACCAGTGTTCCTGTCTCCCTGCTCCGAGCTTTCTCTTCCCAATGGCCAACACTTTGATTCTTCTGTGGGAATGGCCAGGGATTCAGGACTGCATGGAGGTAAGGATAAATCCAATCTTCCATCATCTGAAGGGTAATGAATTGTCACATGATGTCCTCAGGCTGACCCTGACCTCAGATTCTCCATTTATGTGGTCTGTGTTGGACCTGAGAAAGGAAGACTTGGAGAGCACATTGCCATCAGCCTTTGCTCGGGTTCTATGAGGTTGATAGTCTTGACTTCATTACTGTGGTTTGAATGGTTCTGTGGCATGGCCTTCTGTGTCCCAGCTCCATGTCCAGGCCTGTGACATCAGGGAGATACCTATGATGCCTTCATCTGGCTAGACAGATTGACCTTCAGATCTTCTACCTGTTCTGGTCCATAAGCTCCTCTATTGGTGGCTCCTTTAATGAGCTACTGTTTTCCTTTAGAAATCTCAAACAGCTTGTAAACATCCCCACCTTGCCCTTAAAGAGGCTTTTGGGCATCCGAGCCCAAAGCCTCTTCCCCTGACCAGTAAGCACCCATCCCTAGCCACCTATCCCTAGCCACCTAATACTGACAATTGGAGCTGCCAAGTTCTGTGTGGCTAATCAAAATACAGTGGTGGACCCTTGTAAGAGTCATCAAACGAAAGTAGTTCAGACCCTTGGCGGACCCATGATCTAGCTACAGCTGCTACAGACCTCCCTTGTAACCAGTCTCTACCCTCCCTCCCTCCCTCTCTCCCTTCCTCTCTCCCTTTCAAGCCTATGCTTACCTTATAGCAATTCCTCTTATGAAGCCCTCACCTCCCTGCCTGGCACATGTCACAGCTCAGTCACATACTGGTCCTCTAACAGACTCCCCATGGGAGCCTGGGCAATTGACTTCACATTTTCCAGCTCTCTGTAGAACAGGGTGGTAATCACACAGGAGAGGAGTGTATAAAATTCCACCATGGTATGTGGCACAGAGACACTCCAGAGGGAGAACACGGAGTGCCTTAACCTTTCTGAAGTCCCCAGGGTTCCATAATTATCCTTTGCAAGCTTTGTTGTTGTTACAGAGGCAAACCTCAGCAAACGACTGGGAGTGAGGCCTTTCTCCTGTGAGGAACGCTGTAGCCCACCTCCATGGCTCTTCATTGCTGCTCTGCCATGCCCTCGGATCCTGCAGAGCTACTCTTATGCCCAGCAGCTGAGGGCACTATGGCTTCACCAGGGGCAGCTTCATCCTCCCTTATAGCTTCCAGTTCCATGTGCCTTTGCTTCTGGTCTTCAGGATGATGGATGAGCATCTAAAAGATGATTTTTATTAACTCTCTGTATTTAGCTACCCAATGCATTCAGGTTTCCTCAGTGTCTTTACTGTAGCTTCCTGTCATTATAACCACATTTTTTATGCTTGTTAACTTTCACACTAACAAATACTCTGTGCTTTAATCCAAAGAAGCTTGGAGGACCCCATATACAGTCCTTGGCATATGGGGGTGTGCATATTTGCTTCATGAATGCCTAGATATTCTCTGCATTTCAGTTGGATATATAGATGTTCACGGGCCTCATACCTGGACCACCGTGACACATGGGAGAGTCAAGATCAGTGTTTGAGATCGTAGGATCACCTCTCGTTAACTGTATGGTATATGTCCACTGCCCTCTAGAGAGACTGCGTGGTTCTTGAGCTACTTTCATACTGTCTTTAATAACAGTGTTGAGTGATCGATTTCAATTAGTAAATCCAATTCTGAAAGATTCTGAAGTCACATCCAAGTTCATCAGCAGAGTATAGTAATCAGTTAATGGTGCCTGTTTGGTCCCTTGAAGGAGAGAAGCAGTATTTCATCCACAGCCCTGAAGGCATAATGTCAGTTACTAATGTCTGGAATCTGAGCTCACCCTATGTGGAAACGGGAGGACACAGTCTGAGACCAGTTAGTTGATGGAAGAGCAAACACACTATGCTCTTCTCCTTTCTCTACTTAAACCCCTTTAGGGGGTTGGAGAGATGGCTCAGGGGTTAAGAGCACTGGCTGCTTTTCCAGAGGACCCCGGTTTAGCTCCCAGCACCCACATGGCAGCTCTCTAACTTTAACTCTAGTTCCAGAGGATCTGACATCCTCACACAGACATACATGTGGGTAAACACCAATACACATAAAATATAAATAAACAAATAAAACCCTTTAGTAGGACCCACTTCCCTACCCCTGGAATTGGGTCTAGTTTTTACAGTGAGACTGACAGTATATCAATTCTATCATGACCATGGCCCAAAGGGGTTTGTATCCTGCGTGCTCTCTTGAAACCTTGTGTCTATACAAGAACAAGAGCAAGATAGTATACATGTATACAAGTGCCAGGTCACCCCACCTGAGGCTATCTCAGGTCAGCCATTCTCCAGTGCATTACTGGCTGGCTGCAGACACACCAGGATCCAGCACAGGAGGGGAATGAGAGAGAGAGGTGATGTTTTATACTACAGGGCTTTGTGTCTGCCATCCTTTCGTGGTACTATGGATAGACAGTGGAGGTTTGAAAGGGGACACTTACTAATGAAGTACAACCACTAACAACTTAAGGGCTTTTTGTAAAAGCTGTTCTTTCCACTTATAATTGATTCAATTCAAAACCAGTACCTTCTATCCAAGTACATCAATGGACCAGTTATTTTTTTGCCTGTTCTTTATTATCTTTCTTCTTTTTATTTTAAATATGGAGTCAAATAAATTAAAAGACAGAATCTCAAAGTCGGGACCAGAGGTTTGGGGTATGTGCATGTGCTCATGTGCATCTGGGTACACAAGTGTGGGGGTGTTGCTACTCAGGTACTATTCATCTTGGCTTTTGAGATAGGGTCTTTCATTGGTTTGGGACTTAACAAGTGACTTAAGCTGGCTAACTATCAAGCCCCAAGGATCTGCTAGAATCTACCTTCCTTGGCATCTGGATCATTCTCATTCAAACCACTACAGTGCCTTATCATAGCAATCGAAAAGTAACTAAGACACCTCCTAAGGCTTTAGCTTTCATTTCTTAGCCATAGACTTGCAGATTTAGTCCCTTAACATTCATTCTGAACACTTTTGGATGACTGCTCCCCCAGACTGTAAAAATACATTTGTATGTGTGATTCTGGTTTAATATCTGTCACCAGACTGTGAGCTCCATGTAAATAAGGACCTAATATGTCTTGCTCATCTCTGTGTCTTCATGACCCAGTAGAATTGTGGGCTCATTCAGGTATTTCTTGAATTAATGAAAAGCAATTTCAGTGCCAGCTCTACCACAACTAAAAGCACAGTGGCATCACACACTGAGATAGTCTACATTCCAACAACAAAGAAAAGAGCAGTACAAGTCTATTTTCTTTTAGAATTTGAACTGAGATGAACTCAAAACAGGAGCACATACTTTTTCAGAATGAGAAAAAAAAGAGCATAAATTTAAAACAAGCTTTCTGAGAAAGCACAGCTAGATAAAGGCACTCTTGAAGTTAAAAAGATGAACTTCAACTCTCCAGATTCTTGATGGGCTCCTATCTGCAGGAATGGTGCTGGCAATTCATCCTAATGGGATGCCTCCAATCTATGCTTGGAATCAGGACTGTCTCCCTATATCTTGGCCTTGCCTAAACCAATTCAAATAACTTTTTCTCTGGTTTCAGCTCATATATGTCAATATGATCTACAATAGTAGCTTCCTTTGAAGTACAGAGAACCCTAGTCTGGTTAGAAAGGAAGAAAATCTGTGCCCCCTTAAAATTACATTCTAATGTTCTAATAAAGCCATATTCAACTACCAGATACAGTTGCTTGCCATAACAATAATCTCTTGATATCTATATAGTTCAAAGTTCTGGGAAGAGTATTATTTTGTCTATTTAACATAAACAACTAATTATATGAATCCCTTAGTGATCCCCAAGAACAATGTGAAAGCCATATCCTCCAGATTTTGTAGCTTCTTATGATGGCTTCTCTGCACAAGAATCCAGTGCTTGGTCTCCACATGAAACTACAGCAGTATCTGTTGTCAATACCAGGCCTATTTGTAAAATTTCTAAAATCCTCAATGCAATAAAATATGACTGTATACCAATGTGTAAAGGCTTATAGAGATGTCCTGCCAACATAACCCAGTCACCTTCTGAAGGGCACAGATGCCCCCTCTTCCTGTCATTATCAACTTCCTATCCAAACAATGTCTCAGTGTATCCACTCTCCGTCCTTGAGGAATTAAAGCCTGATGCTGAGTAGATACCTGCTCTTTCACCTACAACTTGAATGCATTCTCAGTACTTCCATTAATTGACAGGTTCGTAAAGCCACATAGTGAGCTTTAATGCAAGGCCTACATGTACTGATAAAACCCTTATCTAAGAACATTTGTCCTTCACCAGTCATCCTCCAGGGTGCATATTGTGCTTCAAAACTAGAGCAAATGTGAAAATAAATGAGCACAAAATAGAAAGAAGTGGGCACAAGTTCAGGTTATAAAGATTATTATTGTGTGTTTTCTTGTCAAATATCATTGGACCAAAAGAAGCAACATTTTTTTCAAATAGGACAGCGATTACCAACCCCACCAACATTTATTCATTTATTGTTCAGCTGTTGGTTAGAAGCTGAATAACTAAGTGCTTTATCATAGAAGTCCATGGTAACCTAACAAAAGTCTGAGTGTGAATCTGTGACATGGTGTTGCTTGGGTAGGACCCTTTTGAAGAGTTGGGAAGATGAGCTTCTAGCCATGATGGATAGCAAATATGGGGGTTAACTGACAGTAAACAACTAGGAAATGTTTGAATCAACTTCTTTTAAGATATTGGACAACAGAAAGGAGAATGTGAAGAATCCTGAAAAAAGAGAATATTCCTGGTGAACATTTCTGAACTATGTAGTGAGACAGGGGAACTCTAGCAGAACATAGCCTTTGTGAATTAAGGAGACAAAATGGAAGTGAAGGTGCTTGAGGCAGTTAGATGTTGTAGAATGGATTTCCAGAAATTAGGGACTTACATAGAAGGGAGCTTTAGAAATCTCCATGAGCCTTTTTTGAGTATTAGACTATACAAAGGAGATTGTATAACCCAAAAAGTTCAAAGTATACTAACCTCAGTCCTAAAAATGATAAATAGAGTGTATATATAGTGAGGATGTCAATGGATAAAACTAACAACAAATTAGACACTACAGAAAATAAGTAAATATAAAGACTTAATAATAGGACCAATCCAAAACAAAGCACACAGAGTGAAAATAAAATGATTTGGAGACAACAGCCAGTGTTCTAACACATATAACAGTAGGAGCAGAGATGGAGGAAAGATGAATTATAGGGCTATTTTTAAAATATAGTGCCTCAAATTTTCCTAAATTTAGTGGAAACCATAAATTCACAAATGAAATGAGGTCATGAGATCACTGAATTCTAACACAATAAACATAAAGAAAAGAAAACCTCACTAAGACACACCATTATGAAATAATCCAAAAGCGGTAATAAAGACAAAACACTAGAAGTTACCAGAAGAAAAAGAAAAAAGGGTGTCACATTATGTACAGATAGAGTTAAGAACAAGAGAGGAAACTCTGCAAGGCTGAAATCAGGAAGGCATATTTGAGGCACTGAAAAAAATCCCATATTCGGCAAAAACAGGAGTTAAAGACAAAACAAATGTTTCTTTTCCGAAGAACAAAGAAGAAAGAATTTACCACTAGTAAATCATCCCTCAAAAAATATTCAAAGAGGTTCTTTGCACTAAGAACAAAAGAAAAATAACAAGAGACAGAAACATAGATGCACACAGAGAAATTCAGAGCACTTTAAAAGATCAATATTTACTTTTTAAATTTTTCTTTACAATATAAATATATGTGAGATGGAGAAATTGATCAATAGGTATAGGTGCAGGCTGCCAACCTTGAAGACCTAAGTTCAGTCCCTTGGAGTCATTTGTGGAAGGAGAATCAGCTCTTGCAAGTTGTCCTCAACTTCCATACTTGTGCTGTGGTACAAATGTATACACACACACACACACACACACACACACACACACACACACACACACACTAATAAAAACAAATATAAATGAATTACCAAAGCAAAGAATAACAATATATAATGAGAATATATAATATATTCAGAAGTAAAAACATTCTTTGTCATAGTAACACAAAGATTTAAGGGGAATTAGAAGCATTCCATTTAAGGATCTTTCATTACAAGAAAGATACTAAAATATTGTCTCAAGGCAGTCTGTGATAAGTACATATAGTAAGCTCTAGAATAACCACGAAAAGAAAACAAAATACACCATTTAGCTAACAAATCAGTACTGAGCAGAAATGTCAACGTGAAAATTCTTTAACTAATCAAAACTAGTAGATGCCATAGCTTCAACTGTCAACTTGATGCAATCCAGAGTCACTTGGCAAGAGAAAACCTCAACTGAGGAATTGCCTAGATTAGATTAGTTTGTGACACGTCTGTGGAACATTTTCTTAATTGCTCATTAATGTGAGAAGGTCCAGTCTACTGTGGGTGGCACTATCCATAGGCAGGGGGGTCTGGGATGTATAATTAAAGGTAGCTGAGGAAACCATAGGGGAGGCAATCCAATAAGCATCACCCATGGTTTCTGTTTTCTCCCAACTCCTACCTTGAGTTCCTATCTTGGCTCCCCTTGATGATGGACTGTAACCTGTAAGATAAAATAAACGATTCCTTCCTCAAATTGCTTTGTGTCGGTGTTTTATCATAGCAACAGAAAGGCAAACTAGTAGAGCAAATAATAATGAAATAGGATTAAAGAGCACATGAGGCCAATAGAAAACAAATAGCAGGATGGTGATTTCAAACGAACACATCAATAATTATATTAAATGTAAATGGTCTAAATACAGCAAATGAAAGCCAGAAGTATTCAGATTGAACATAGAAGCAGAAACAAATCATATTTTGTCCACAAGAAGTCTTCTTTAAATACAAAGATTCAGATACATTTTTTAAATGTGTATCATGCAAACATTAATGATCAGGAAGCTGGAGACACTGACTTGATGTCAGCCGAAATAGAATAGGATTTACTAACTTCTTTTAAAATAGTGGACTAAGAAGTTATACATTTTCAAACACAATCCAATTAAAATGAATTTCCTTCCAGCTTTGCTGCTATTGGCATCTCTACTGGTCATAATCAAGTCCTACTGAGCTCTATTAAAATCCAACACTCCTTTCCTATTCCAGGTGGCTATTTGTCTCCATTTAAATTTCTCTTTTGCCTGTCTCGGATGCTCCTGTATCCTTTCTTTCTTCTTTAATTGTTGCTTCAGCCTACAATAGACTAGTATGTTCCATGTAGTTCGATGACCTTCTACACGGAACAGATCCTACCAGCTGTCTACCTTTCACCTTTGAGAGTGGAACCTCTATCTTTTATCCAGCTGCAGGCTGACTTTCTCAGCCCTGCTTGGCTATATGGCATGTAATGACTATCCTTTCTGGTTGTACTTTAATAGGAACTGGTGTATGAACCTCACACTTTTGTTTACCTTCCCACTGGTTGAGAAACACAAGGATAAAAGGTCTGAGATTTTTATGTTTGTTTATTGTGTGGCTCTCTTTGTTAAAGCAGCTCACAATAAATTCTAGTTAGTGTAGTGAACTGTTTAAGAGAGCTGGTTACTATTTGCAACAACTCAAATTTCTCCCCATCTAAGGACAACAATGAGAAGATGGCTCCAACATTTTAAACCTTGACTTTTTACAACTTGAGAAAAGTTGACTTTTTAGGGCAAAGTCTTTTACTCTTGCTAACTTTGTCAATGGAAGAGTCAAATTATGGTTTTAAAACACAGTAGTCTTGCTGGGCGGCGGCGGCGCACGCCTTTAATCCCAGCACTCGGGAGGCAGAGGCAGGCGGATCTCTGTGAGTTCGAGGCCAGCCTGGTCTCCAAAGTGAGTTCCAGGAAAGGCGCAAAGCTACACAGAGAAACCCTGTCTCAAAAAACCAAAATAAATAAATAAATAAATAAATAAATAAATAAATAAATAAATAAATAAAATAAAACAACACAGTAGTCTTTTGACAGTCTCAATAGAAACCATCTACAAATACAAATACAAACTTTTCCTAATCCATCCAACTTCATCTGCCTGTTTCTAGCTCTTTCTTATTCTTCTCTAGCTGCTTTCCCAGTAGTCAGTATAAAGACATTACAGCCCCACAAGTCATGCGTGCTAGGCTTAGATCAATCAAGGTCTTGTGAAGGATCAGAGTTTGAAATTATCAGCAGGGCTGAATGGGATTCTTACAGAATTGAGTCTTTCAAAACAGTCTACAGAGTCTCCCCACCACTACCCAACCTCTAGAAAATATTTTTTCAAGATAAATACTAAATCAGATTAGAGCCAGAATTCTCTGGAGAGGATACTTATCACTACCATGTTGCCTTCCTTTACTTAAGCTCTGCTGTGGTGTCTGGTTGGAGAATAACAGCTGGGATTGTATGGAGACCTAACATGTTGCTTTCTATGAAGCTGTCTTATCAGGAACAAGCCCCAGGATGGCATCATTTAATCAATAGCAGAGAAGCAGCAAGAGAGCAAGAGAGTGCACAATGAACTGATCAACATGTCTGGCTTCCTACAAGCACTAGTGAAAAATCCTCAAACTCCTCAAGAAACCAGACACATTGATTTTGAGTTCATTAGTAGTTGCTGGAGGAGGAGGAGAGACAAATGAAGGGAGACAATGAATGTATCATTGGGATTTGTAACCTCAATTGGGATCAAGAAACACCTCCAAGGCCACTCTTGGAGAGGACTGAGAGAATGCTGGTCCAGACGTCTGGTCATGGAACCAGAGCCACCACTGACACCTAAGCCTAAGGGCAAGCAATAGACCTGTAAAGGAGAAACCAGGGCTTTACATTCCTCTACAGACCATCCAGTCTCCAAATAGATAGGGTAAATCTGTTCTATATCCAAATATTTTGTCCACATCATCTCAAGTATCTTTCAGCCCCAATCTTTGACACCATTTAAATTTATTGGTATGTGCTAACAAACTCAGTGTTACCAATCAACTTGACCTTGAAAGGCCATTAAATAAAAGTCATTGTGGTTTGGAATACAGGCATCTCTAATTTAGTTTAGAGCTGGTGGTGGACAGAAAACTATAAAATAGATCTTTGTAAACATTGTTATCTTCCAGCACCTGCAATGCTAACAGTCTTCCAAAAAACGAGGACCCACCAAAAAAGTGGATATTCTGGGTATAAGCATTATTTGAACAAGTTGTATAAATGAATTGAACACAAATTGATTCAGAGTATAATACATGGAAATGGACAGCTTTATTGGGAGGATTTTTTTTCTAAGTAGATAACCATTCCCCCAACATATCATGTTTTAAACACCATTTAAACCACACACACACACACACACACACACACACACACACACACACACACCACACCACTTGTGATTTTTCCACAAACAGCACAGTTATTTCCTGTAAGTATGTAATTCGATCAGAGGCAAAGAGGACACTTTTCAGACAGGCTCAGTTAGAATTTCATGGCAACATTCTATTGAGTGATACATTCTATCATTCTTTTTCCCTCTCAGTGGCCCAAGGTAACTCATGAGGTACTTTCACCACTACGAGAAAACTTATTTATTATGTTACTGGCTGGGCAATCAATGATCACTACAATGTTACTCAAGCTTGAGTCTTAATCTCAAATAATTTCAAAACTCTGTCTTGTGACCACCAAAAGGACCCAGGGATTTAGAATTGCTGGGCCTGAAAGGTATAGGCTATTATGTTCTTCTAGGAGTTATTTTTCTCTTTACTGTTATAAAACACTTGACAAAGGCAATTTAAGAAACAAAGGCTTATTTGGGCTCCTAGTTTGAGAGGATGCAGTCTATCATGGTAGCAGTCATGGCAGCAGCAGCATGAAGTAAATGGTCACATTGCTTCCACAGGTAAGAAGAAGAGAATGGGCCTGGGTTATAACTTCTTGGTCAGCACCCCAGTGACTCACTTCCTCTAACGGGACTCCACCTCCTAAAGTTCCCATAACCTACTGAAACAACATCACTAGCTAGGAATCAGAGGTTAAGAATCAGGAGCATGTGGGATACATTCCACACATAAAACACAATAGAGAGAGAGAGAGATCACCCCAGAAGCAGTTAGAGATCGGATCAGCAGTACCAGTAGCTAGGTTTAACCTTAGGGGAAAGAGCATCTTTGAGGACCATGAATCAGTACTAGCAAGTGTTTGAAGGGAAAGTTGGAAAGCAGCAGGATTTCAGACTGGAAGGTAGAGGGAGAAGAGCAAAAAGAGAACTCAGGACTCATAGGGAAGCAGATTGATGCGCATGTTCTTCATTGAAAAAACACAGGAAATCTAGAAGATTTCTCTACAGTGAAGTCACAGAGTTGAGCACCGGGGAGATTATGTGTATAGTAGAGAAAACGAGTCCCTAGCACAGTGGAGAGTCTAAGGCTTGAGAAGTGACATTTAAGGTATCTGTGGCCATGCTACGAGGACTATTATAGGACCTAGGATACATGGCTCCATCTTTGCTGTCCAAATCCCTCCAATTTTCATTATTTCTTTGGATCAGCAAACTGGTAGATCTTCTCCCAACCCTAGCACCTCATGAACGAGCCTTCTCTGCAGACCCTTGCATGCTGCAGGTTGTCGTAGAGAGGCACAATGGCGTTCCACCTTAAAAGGGGCAAAGATGGCAACAATAACCGTGACACCAAACCAGGTGCGTTCTAAATCATCTGTGAAGTAGACACAATTTTTCCTTGTAGAGATGAAAGTTTGAGGTAAATAGCAGAGAATCAGTAAATAATTCAGCCTCTGACCTTGATGCTTATTGATTCTTGCAGCTGTTTATCTTTCTCTAGGCTATTTAGGTGGAGAAAAATCCTCCCCCCAAACAATTATCACTTAATTATAAAATGGCTTGGCTTGGGAGAGGCTTCTTGTTAGATGCTGAACACTCTGAGGGGGTATGTTAATCTTTCAAACCACCCAGCCTGACTGGAGCTATTGCTTAACATTCTTAGCCACAAGCCTCAATGTTCTCTGGTTTGGATGAAAAAATAAATAAAAAGAGAGAAGGAAACACCCACATTTTTCTTCTCATTTTCAAACACTTAGGGCATTTAACCAAGCAGATGACTTGAATGGCTGGTTATTTTTTTTCCCCTACAGGATATGAATACAGATTGATTCTAGCCTCAGGGCACCAGATGTGGTGAACACTTGGGCACACATGTGGCCTGCAGAGAGCCTTGGATCATCTCTGGTAGGAGTGGCAATCACAGTTGGAAGGCAGGTGGCACTAAGAGCCCTGGTTGTTCTAGTAGATGGGTTTTCAGATTGAACATCAAAAGGCAAAGGATACATTTATGTCCAGGTCTTTTTAAATGTAATTACTTCTTCAAGCTCAATTTTTGGTAAAAGATGGAGCTCAAAGCCAGCTCTCGCTCTCACCAGTCATTCCGTGGATGACAGTACTCTTGGTATCCCCTGCAAGTATGACGGGGAAGACTGGTCATACACAGAGCAGGTGAGGACTGACATCGGCCATCTGTAATTCTGTAGTTTGAACAGATAAACACTTAGCCTAGATGGGCCTTTAAAAAAGTCGATATTATCTTAGTTTGGTGATTGTTGAAAATGCTAGGCTGGCAGACCACCAGCCAATTGAAAAAATAGGCAAAGGACTTCAATAGACATTTTCCCCAAAGAAGATATACAAGTATCCAATGAGCCCATGAAAGATTGCCATCTCCACTAGTCATTTGGAAAATGCAAATCAAACCCTCATGGGATAACAGCTCACACCCATGATGACAGCTAATATGGATATTTTCAAAGAGCAGAAAACAATTGTTGGGGTGAATATGAAAAGAATAGCCGGGCGTTGGTGGTGCACGCCTTTAATCAGCACCGGAGCAGAGCAGGCGATCTCTGTGATTCGAAGCCAGCCTGGCACCAAGTGACTCCAGGAAAGGCGCAAAGCTACACAGAGAATCTCGAAAAACCTAAAAAAAAATAAAAAAAGAAAAGAAAAGAAAAGAATAGCAACCAGCCAAACAAAAACCCAACAGGCCTTGTGAATGGGAATGTGGAATGGGACCAGAAAACAGTATGGCAGCTCATGAAAAAATATTATCCAAAGACATAATCTAATAGCTCCAGTTCTGAGCTCACACCACAGCAGCTTTTCTTTCACTACTCAAAAAGTAGAAACAACCCATGCATCCACACCAGTGTCAATGAGAAAAGAAAACATAGTTCATGAATGTAATGGAATATTATTCAGCTTTAAAAAGAAGAGAATTGGTATAATTGCTCTAACACACCTTTTAGGATAGTGTACTAAGTGAAAAATGATAGTCATGGGAAGACACATCCCATGTGAGTCACTTCTATGTGGTCCTTGAGTAGTTAAATTCCTAGGGACAACAGGTAGAATGGCAGGGTAGCCAGAGGCCAGGCTAGGGAGGTGGAGAATAATTAAATGGGTATAGAACTTCAGTTCTCTAAGAAGAAAAGACTTCTGGAAAGTATTTGCACAATAATATGAATGTACTTAACATTACTGAACCATGTATTTAAAATTGAGTAAGATGGTAAATTTCACATAATGTGTATCTATCTTATCACAATTAAAAATTAAAGGAAGACTGCTTGGCTGGCCTTTGCAAATGAGTCATATTCAGTATCAAAAGAAGAATTCTGTAGCTCTTTGTTGGTTCTGCTTCCTCCAAGAGTTGATCTACTGGAAGGCTCAGACAGCTAACCTTTTTTAGTCTGTTGCTAAACTATAATACACGATAGTGCCCGGCTGATATCTCCTGAGTGGGGATTGGGAGCAGATGTTTGGAGAAAGGAAAGTGTGTATGGACCACAAAGAACAGCTTCCGGGGTCCATGTAAACTGTGCTGGAGAATAGCCATTAGCAGATTCTCCTCTGGTAAAAAGACAGTTGAGAGATACTTGTGTTACCTGTTCTCTCTCTGCAGCTATCATTGCCCACCATGCTCACACTCATCTGACTTGTGAATATTTACACGTGTGCTTACATGTTTTGGGTCTCTCCACTAGAATGGAAGCTCCATGGATAGGAATAGAATGTATGTTTCTATATATTGCTCCCTAAGGATCTGCATCATTGTATAACAGGTGTTCAAAAATATTTTCAAACAATTTAGTCCATATCTTGACACAGAATTTAGCATAGCATTGTATATAGTGGTATTGTTTATAGTGTTACTGAGCAGCAGCAGTTCTGTGGAATGTTAAAAAATTTTCAGGAAGAAACCATTGCTAAGTAAAGTTGAACAGTTTTCTCTTCAGGGCTTCTGAGAGCTTGTTACACTTCAGCATGTTATACCATAGCTCTCCAGGACATAGGTATCACATAAACAGTTTCTCAGTGGTTTACACACAACCTAAGTTTCAGAAAGCTATCCACAGCATTGTTCTCAGACATCTCAGGCTCCCCTCATGAGTTCCACCTGTAGTAAATCCCTTTGTATTCTGTGTTCTCAATTTTTTTTATAGCTCAGGCCTCAGGTTTGTCCTGATGATAGAATTTTACTCTCAAAGACCAATTTTTTTATGAGTATATAAAATATCCCTGTGCTGTGAAAGGTACTGTTTTCTATAGGAATATTAGTTCTGTCCCCTTTAACACACCCATTCTATTCAGCAAACTAGAAAATTGTTCAACATAGGGGTGGAGAGAAGCTTAATCAAACTGAAAATCTCCAGGCCAAAAAAGGAGTTGGTAGGAACAGTGACCAAGGACCAGGCAAGGTGTGGCTAGAATTTCTGTTCTACCTTTAGGATCCATGGATATGCAGGACAGACAATATGTGGGGATGGAGGTGTGGAATCATATCAAGAGGTGATGCACCAGAGCAAATACCCTAGTTCTCTGCTTCAGGGGAAGATCAGGACTAGACCCTTACCTAGCTACCCATGATGCTCAGTCCCCCTCCCCCAGCTGTCACCATAGACCCTCTAAATGGCAACACTTGTCAGCTATAGTGAAAGATGTGAAGTCTTGGACTGGCAGCATCTGGAAATCAGTTGGTTTTCTTTATACTTGACACCTACTATGAATCCAGCCATGTTCATTCACTATCTGTTTCATCTGCATGATAACCAAAAGGCACATTAAAACCTTATTTTTTACAAATTTGAAAGAGAGGTAAGAGACTGCAATAGTCCACAGAGCTGCTCAAGATCAGGTAGCTGGTAAGACCTGGGGAGCTCTTCTGGTTGAATGGCAATAATCACTACAGTGCAGTAGGATCTTACAGTGTGAGACAAACAGGAACAAACTCAGAACTGAAGGTAGTCTCGGGCTGAGGGATACAGATGGCAGACCCTTCAGCTTCTCTCAAGATCCACACTCTTCCTCTAGGCCTAAGAAGGTCAAATGGAAGCCACAGAGCCTGTCTCTAGAGAATGGGGGGCGGGGATAGGAACACTTTGGAGGTATATACCAACCATACAGCTGCAGAAACCCCAATTGTGAAAAAGGAGACAGGGAAGGTGGAAGGTGTGTGTGTGTGTGTGTGTGTGTGTGTGTGTGTGTGTGTAAACTGCACTGAGGAGTCTTTGATTCTTGACTAATCCTTGTCAAAAAACAAACAAGCAAACAACAACAACAAAAAAACTCACTGTGTTTCTTGAAGTCTTAGTGAAGAAGTAAGCTCTTTGGAATAAGAAGGAAATTTAGTAAAAGTGGCATAGGTACAGTCAATAATGATTTACTGCTTCCTGCTGTATGCTAAGGCCTTTGTTTTTGAGGCCAAGGAATACAAAAAAAAAAAAATTCTACTTTCAGATAGTCTGCAGTAGTTTCGAGAATAGAGCATAGTGTCTCCAGTGAGCATATACAGAGATGCCAGGCCATTATAAATACTAAAGGCTTTCACAACAGTATGTTCAGGCATGGGAGTTCTCACAGACAAAAAAAAAGAAAGAGAGAGAGAGAGAGAGAGAGAGAGAGAGAGAGAAAGAAAGAAAGAAAGAAAGAAAGAAAGAAAGAAAGAAAGAAAGAAAGAAAGAAAGAAAGAAAGAAAGAAAGAAAGAAAGAAAGGAAAGAGAATTTTCTGCTGTTTTAATGGAGTCATAGACCCACTACTTCCAAGAGTTGGTGGTGCACATGTCTCCCAGAGTTGGCAGTAAATATACCACTGCCATGTTGAAAAGCTAAGGTGGGCAGAGTCAGCAGCTAAGGCTGCTGCTTCAATACTAACCACTTCAGTTTAAAGCAATAGATTCACAATAAGGCAGATTTGGATGGAATAAGACTTCAAATGGTTTACAGTGTATGTAAAAATGTACATAGGCTTAGAAGAAAGAAGAAAATGAATATAGACAGCTATATAAAAATAGTTTTAAAAAATAAAGTCTTTAAAAAGATAGTAAAGGTAATATTAAAAATAAGCCATGTAAAGATGGATATTACACAATGAATCTAGATTATACTGTCTTTGGAATTTTTAACTGGAAAGAGACATTTGATTATAAAGGCTGCTGAATTAAACCAATATGTATATTTTAAAGGTATCTTGACTTCAAAATTTGGATCTAAGGATATGTTGCTTTGGAAAGGAGGCTCTGCTTTTGTTTCCACAGGAAGCAAGAGGCTATGAATTTGTTCTAGATTAAGATACATCAGGTTTGAGCAATGAAGACCCCTGAGAGGTCTCTGGTTACACCATGGCCCAGATGACCCAACATCCAGAACAGCTTCAAGGCAACTGGCTCAGAGAATGCAACCTCACAGACTATTCCAGTCAGGGCTTGACCATAATTCCTAATTTTCTCAAGATGCCCATAAGAATATAGCGCCCTTTATAAGCAGAAAGTAGCCTAAAAAACTACACCCACATTCCCCAAAAAATAGACTACAGATGTTTGTCTTTGTTTAGGTTACAAATTGTTATTGGTCATAGTCAGTATCTTTCTAAAAGAAGAAAGGGGGATATGATATATGAATATAGGATACAGATATGATAGGATAAAAGGTTGGATTGTTGAACCTACTTTCAAAGAGCAACTTGTTTAAAATATTTTACATTGATATAGATTTTAGTTTATTGATACAAATTTAAAGTTAATTTTGTAATATTGTATGTATATTTCTACTCTTGTTTAAGGTATTATGTTTGTGCAGCTCATTTAAATTATAATGGATAATTAAAAATACAGATTAATAATTAGTCTTCTATGATAGTCAAACATATAGACATGTTAGGTTTTCTATGTATACATAGATATAATTCAATTAGATAATCTTCAAACACTTCAAAGACCTACAGAATTTGGCATTTAAATGTTTTGATAACTTAGAATTCCATTGACCTGAGACACAATTGCTCCTGGTAGCACCGATCTGATCCTGAGACAATGTTGGGCTTCTGAGACATTTCTGTTTGGAAGTTTGTCTTCCTCCTTTTTAAAAACTTAGACTTTCCTGGACAATGAGACACATCTTCTCCTGGCAGTACTGGTTTACTTCAAAGAGAAAGATGGGTGTCATAGACACTCTATATGAAGTTTATCTTCTTGGCAAAAATAGCCATTTGGGCAAGAAACTGTTCTTGCCTGGACTACTTGACAAAACGTTGTATAAAATGGACATGCAGGTCCCATAGGAAGGTAACCTTCAGGTTCCTGTTTTGCATAAGAAACTACCAGACATTCTGCAGGACACAGAGAGAAGCAACTGAGAGACTCTAGGCCTGTAGGCTGAAGAATGGATCCCCCAACATTGCAGAAGAACTTTGGGTAACTGAACAGGCAGCCAGCTATTTCTGTCATTTCCAGAACTTTTTGGAAATTGCTTACAATGCTCTTCCTGTTTACTTAGATAATATTATATCCTTCTGAGGTCTTTGGTGTAGTTGAAGACTCAATAGTTATAATTTTCCTTGGTTATGATAAAAGATAAATTAGATATGAAACTTTAGAATCACAAATATAGGATGGACAGAATATTTTCTTTAATTCTGCCAAATACAAATAGACTAGATACTATAACTGTAATTCTTGCTTGATAACTGTTTTGTTATATGTAATTTTACTGTGTTAAAGTTAAAACCTTCCTTTTTGATTAGACAGAAAAGGGGAAATGCTGTGGGATAATGCTCTCATCAACTGATTTAATAAAATGCTAGTAGCCAGGCAGCAAGTATATGTGGAGTGAGCAACTAGCAGAATGTTGGGAAGAGGAAGGACAGAGTCAGGAGTAGCCAGCCAGTTGCAGAGGAAGCAAGATGTCAATGTCTAACTGAGAAAAGGTACCAAGCCATGTGGCTAAACATAAATAAGAATTATGGATTACTTTAAGTGTAAGAGCTAGTCAGTAATTAATAAGTCTGAGCTAATGGCTGAGCAGTTATAATTAATATAAGCCTCTGAGTGTTTACTTGGGGGACATGAGTGGGAGAGATTTGTCGCAACTGCTGGCAGGCTGGGACACAGAAGAACTTCCAACTGCACACGTAGGAGATAAAATAAACTTTGCTTTGGAAGATGAGGGGAGCAGACTCTGAAAAGCATCGCAGGCGGGGTTAGGCAGTGCTGGACCTGGAGGCAGGTACAGAGCTCGCAGGGAGCAGGTGGGAAAGATAAGGTCAAGCCAGTTTGTGGTGAGCTTTGAATGCTAGTCCATGAAGTTTGAACATTAACGTCTAAGCTCTAAATATTTACAGACAGAAGGGCAACAGATCACAGGTATATTTTCTGAGCTCAAAGTGATTGTAAGAAGCAGACAAGATGGCCCCAGGATAGAGAGTCAGAAACAAACAAGGGAAGGACTGCAAGAGTCCAGTGAACATAGGTTTTCACCTTCCTCATGTACCTATGTCTGGATTTTTCCACGGGAACCATTTCTCAGTAGTCACAGGCCCTGTGTTGTGAGAGGAGCTGATTGCAACCCATTTCCTTTCCAGAGAGACACATGAATGGTCTGGCCCTGCAAAGCGATCTTTCCCTTCACCACTGAGTGGGGTAAAATAAGCTACTTCTCAAGCAGGGCCTTTGAGAGTCTGTGTTTGCATCTTTCAAAACATCCTGGCAAATAACGCCTCTCCTTAGCACTGAAGCCAACTGGAGGCTAAGCTTAGAGACGCTGGCGGCCATTTTGATAAGACTGTGGAAAGATGAATAAACTGACATATGAGAAAAAGCCAAGGGATGGCAAGTGAGATTTCTAAAGCGTTGGAACACTGGGATTCGGCTGTGTCTGTTATGTATGTTTGGAAATTTTTTAAGGAGCCAAACCTAGTAAATAGACTGGGAATAGTCGGAAAGAGGGGGGATGGTGATCAGAGAGGGCCCCTCTGATAAGGTGACATTGTGTATCTTCCCCATCTCCTTGAAAGTTCTGCATCTAACCTGGTTGACATTGAAGGACACAGGACACAGGGGTGTCCGGCATAGGAACAGTGGGAGCGAACCCTGGGCTGAGTTCACTCAGCGTGTCTGAGGCCCCTGGAGAAGGCCATTTTGGCAGCAGCCAGCTCAGCAAGAGGGAAAGCAAATAGGTCAGAGGTCAGGCTGTGTCAAGCCTTGTCTGTCTGTGAAAGGCTGCTACTCTCTGAACGAAGGGGAGCCATTAGAGAGTTTTGTGTTAAGAATGATGTGATACAACTTACATTTAAAAGGGTCACTTGGTCACAGTGCTGGGAATAGACAGAGCGGGACAAGGGTAGGAAGCCAGGAAGTGGACTGGGAGACAATAAAGGGCTGTGTGGGTTGGGCTCAGCCAGTGTGACTAAAAGGTTCCGTCCCCTGCTTCGGTGCTAGATCTTTAGAACTTAAATCCTGGAGTAGGTAAGAGTGGGCTAGGCGGGAGCTGTCACTGAAGAGAGGATGTAAGGAAGAGGGTATTGGGAAGGGAGTCAATGAGCTCTCACAGGGCTCCTGTAGGAAAGGAGCGCCAGAGGCCACTTACCATCTCATTTAGGACCAGCAAAGGCTGATGCTCCATCACCTGCACATAGATGCAGCCATATGTGCCAGGAGGTGCTGGGCCAATGTGGAAGAGCATCCAAGCCAGCCTGGTATTCAGTAGTCAAAGATATTGGGGGACTTTGTCATCCAGGTGGTCCCTGTGATGTTAGGGCATCTTTCTGGGGTGTGGGTAGAGTATATGGAAATGCAAGCAGCTGCTGTGCTCCCAATTCCCTTGGTCTTGAGGACAAACAGGTTCCCTACCAGGCACCCTCACTAATCTTAACTGAAGACGCCCCTGTTCGCCCCTGTAAACTGGAGCCTGTCACTTTTTCCACCATGATCCTGCCAATGCTTTCATTTTCTTTCTTTTCCTTCAGGGGGACTGAAAATCAGGCTATGCACTCAAATGAGTACTGGAAGGGAACCCTGGCTGTCTAAGAGGGGTGGGAGGTCATAGCTGTGTGTAAATTTCAGCTGCAAATATGAAACCATAGTTGATTGTACATGAAGGGAGCCTTCCCCTGAGGTCAGGAGGTTTCTCCCATACATTGAAAAAGTCAGAAATTGATCTGGTGCTTAGCATTTACCAGGTATTCTCAGAGGAAGCTGTTTTTGCAGCTTCAGGATTTCCTTTACTCAAGACAACACCTTGCTTTGCCTCTTCTCTCCCCAACCACCTGGCAACTTCCCCCCCAACTTGCCCTCGACCTCCTGGTGTTAACTTCGGATTTGCACATCTTACTCCAGGTTTTCTTACTCACCTCTGGACCCCTGCTGCCCATCTCAGCATTTGGAATATAGTTTGTGCTCGATAAATTTCTGTTGAATGTTGCTGAATGAATAAGTTATTGATATTGATTGCCTTGTTCTTTTAGCAACACTTCTTATCTGCCCCATGTCTTTCTCAGAACAGGCCAAATTGTGGTTCAGGAAAGCCTGGCTTGTCTTATAAACCTCTCACAGTTTCATGGGAAAGTGGACAATGGCCTCTGCTCACCCTTTGACACATGTAGATGTATAATTTGATTCTCATAAACTGGAACACACACACACACACACACACACACACACAACACACACACACACACCAAATACATTCTAATTTAAAGGCTCTATGCTAGTTTCTGAGGACTCCAAAACAATGAAGCTGCACTTGACCAGCAGTTGGGACTCTCCATCCCCATTGCACATTTGCTGTCACCTCTGTAGACACAGAAGCCACATTTTCATGTCTCTGCTTTGTCATCTGGGATGGAAGTTCTGCAGGTCCTCTTCAATTCATACATTCAATGCTTATAAGCAAAGTACTAAGGTAACAATATGAATGTTTTTACTGAATAAATGAGAGGTATAAAATTAAGTCATACAAGAGCTGATTCTTGGTTAGGAAGGGCTTGGGAATAGCACCATCTTTGTGTGTGTGTGTGTGTGTGTGTGTGTGTGTGTGTGTGTGTGTGTCTGTCTGTCTGTCTGTCTGTCTGTCTGTGTATAATGTCGGAGTATGTGTACTAATCAGAGTTCTCTAGTCATATACTTGATATATGATATATCATAATGGAATTTATTATATTGGCTTGTATTTGGGTGCTCCAACAATGGCCATGTGGATACTGGGCAGAGAGAACTCAGCTGCTCATTGGAAGGGACTGAAAACCCCAATAGTCCTTGGTCAATTCTGGAAGCCTGCGGGTTCCCTGATGTGCCTCTGATGCTGAGACTAGGCTACAGAAAAGCTGAAGTAGGTAGATTCTGATGCCATTTGAGCACGGTAGCAGCAGAAGCCACACCCATTCAGAGGCAACAAGAGCACGCACACACGCCCTGGTTGCTTCTTCCTTCAGTGGTCCTCTGTGCAGCTCTCTGCCCCACTGGATGTCACTACATTCAGTGCAGACTTTCCCCTGCACGCTCTTTCTTACCTGTCAGTCCTCTGTGGTGTTTCACTTGTCCTAGGATCTCTTAACACTGACAACCAACACAAACCATCATGTACCTTACTATGGTAGATGCTCGACAGATTAGCTCATTAAATGATAATATCAAGTCTAGAACAAAATGATCTAATATGAATTTTCTATGATAACTGGGGAAATTCCACATCCCAATGGTCTAACACAGCAACCACTAGCTACACAGGCTCCTGAGTAGTTTAATAGGGGCTAGTGTGATTGAGCAACTGAATTTTCAGTTTAGCATAATTATTTTATGCATAAATAGCTATTCACACCTACCAGCTGCTGCTTACACAAAGCAACTGTGGACACTAAGAATTGCCAGAATTTTGAAAAGAGCCATGAGGTATGCCACATCCAGACAATAAAATATTGCTTAGCACTAAAAGGATACGGGCTCCCAAGACCTGAAAAAGACATGGAAAAATGTTAACTGCACCTGGCTAAATAAAACAGTCTATATCTGTATCCTGTTATAGTTGCGACTATATGACATTTTGAGAAAGGCAAAACTAGGGACAGTTAAAAGCACAGTAGCTATCAGGAATGAGGACAGGGAGGATAGACTGAGCACAGGATTTCTAGAGCAGTGAAATTTCTCCACTTGGTGCCACCATGCTGGGTACACACATAAGACTGTTCAACAGTAGAATGAACAGCACCGAGAGTGAACTCTTAAGGCAGAGTTTACCTTTGAGAAGAAAAGACAAATCACTACATGTTCATTGTATAGGAGAGCTATCAACAACAGAGGGTTTACACAGATGGCGGCACGTGTTAGTTATTTTTTGATGTTATACTAAAACTCCATGACCAAAAGCAGCTCATGGAAGAAAAAGTTTATTCGGGTGTTGTCATTCCAAAGGGAGGATCCATAATGGTGGGGAGGTATGACAGCAGGTAGCCAGAGCAGAAAGCTGAGAGGTCACATCTCCAATCACAAATGTGAAGCAGAGAGAGTGAACCGGAACTAGAGTGAGTCTATAAACTCTCAAAACCCTCCCCCAGGGACAGTCATCCTCCAGTAGGGCTAATCCCCTAGCAAGTGTCCACCTCCTCAAACAGCACCACCAACCAAGGACCATGCTTCCAAATATTGGAGCCTACCAGGGACATTTCTCATTCAACCACTCCAAGGTCTATGGGATGTCTCTTTAATTTCAGCTCAGTTTTGAGAAGCCTAATTTTGCCCCGAAGACAAAGCCTACTTCAAAATAAATAAACAAATCAAACAAACAAACAAAAAGAATAAAGATAGGATGCCTGGAGGAAGTGGGCATTGAAATGAAGTCAAAAGTCAACTGTATATGATTACCAGAGGCTACATTTGCAAGGAGCACAAGTTTAAGAGCTATCTGTCTGCCCAGGGTGCCAGAATGGATGTTTTTTTTTGGGGGGGGGGAGAAAGATAGCACCAGGTATCAGGCTGGGGGTTCTCTGGGCTCACGTTGGGGAAGAGCTTGAATACCAGGCTCAAGCATCTAAATGTATTCATCATCCAATTGAGTCCCCAGAGGATTTCAACTGGAGAGATGAGATATCCAAAGAGTGTTTCAGTTGTATTAATATTCTAAATAAGCATGCTATTTAGGACTTGAAGTTCTTGGAAGGTCAGGTTTATGTCTTCAAGTTAAATTATGTGAGGTTCTTGATATCACACCAGGAAATCAAAAGTGCTTAAAACAGTTTAAATCAAATAAAAAATAGCTTTGCTTGGGATCACACCACTTTCCAAGAATCTTCCATTACCGATGTGGTATGTCCCCTATTGCCTGGAAAATTACAGGCTTTTAGGGCCTCCTGCTTGATGGATTTGTCTAAATGTGCGCAAAGGACATGCACAATATAGACCATCTGAGCCCTGGGAACTCAGCATTCAGAATGCTTAAGCATGGAGAAAACATTTCCATTTGTGCTCTCCTACAGTGCACTATCTTCAAAGGTCCCCAGATTTATTATTTCATCAACAGATAGGAGAGGGGAGTTTGTATGAGATCAAACAAACATGAGTACTGTGGGAAAGCTGGCAGGTGACAGTGTATAAATTGCCCAACGGAAAATGTCAAAAGTTGACATCAGAGCAGTAGGAGGGTAGGGAGCACACAGAATTGAGAACAAATGACCATGCCTTTCTGGGAGCCAATTCCTTATACAGTCTGGCTAATGCATTGCAAGAAACTCAGGGCTCTAACACCCACTGGGAATCCACTGAAAGCCATTAACTCAGAGTATGTCCTTTATTTAACAAAAGAAAAAAATTATAAAGCATTTCTTTATTTCTATGCCTTATCTCATTTCCCTTGTTATCTTCCCTTTCTTCTCCAGTCTCTGTCTCTCTTTCACATACACATATATGCATGTGGGCACACTCACAGACACACCTATTCCTGCATGCTTTTTTCTTATCTACCCTGTGTACACCCTCTTGTTTCTTTTACATTTCATACTTTACATCAGCCTGCTCAGTCTTTCAAGAGTGGTATCTTGATAGCTAAATCATCCTCCAGGTAGGAAATTACATCTCTATGTTCATGCAGACTCAGAAATGGATACAAGGAAGATTGTTAAAATCTCTGTGACCATGCTAAGTGTTCAGAGCAGTACTGTGTGGTGGGTCAGATTATTTGAATTTAGGACTCCATGTTATTGACACCATGGTATGTATTTCTTGTTTATACTAATATGGACATTTTCTTCTTATCTAACAAAATGCAGGAGAAATGTTTCCTTTTTCCTCCATAAAATGCAAACTCCATATATTTGAGTCCTTATAGCTCTGTGCAGCAGATGTTACAGAAACTGCATTGCACAAGGAGAGACACACATGTAATGGACGCTTAGGGACTTTACCATGGTCTGGACTGCAAGTCACAGGGCCAGCAGAAGCTCAAACTCACCTTTGAGATCCCAGCTGGCTTTCTACCACAGCATCTGGCCTTCATGTGACAAGAGGACAACAAGATTAGGCATCAAATCTGAATGAGCCTTCAAAATAAAGATCAGAATGGCCTGCAAATTTATGTGCACCCCAAAGAGAGTAGCAGTGAATTCTAGATTGAAAACATGGGGCACTAGAATCTCTCATAACACCAGCTCTCAATATTGTGCTCAGTCATTGTGATTTAATCAATGATCTGTTTATTTTTGTTCTCTATGAGGTCCCTAGCCTCTCCAAGAATGTATAGTTGATATGCTACTAGAATCTCATAAATGTCACTTTATTTCTCAAAAGCTCCCAGCTACCAATCTCAATAATTTAGAGTTTGTTCCCCTGTCTCTGCTTTCCACCTCGCCTCTCTCCCCTTCTTCCTCTTAGATGGCTCCTACCTTTATTTTCTTATGACTACAGACAGCTGTTTACACCTCTGCCCAGCACCAGCCCATGCTATTTGTCATCTACCACCTATCTTTTGGGTATTCTCTTAGAAGCAGGCTTATATATACACTTCACTGCAGCCTGCCTAGTAAAATTAGGGCTTCCTATCTGAAGCATGCTAAGAACAGGCCCTCCCTCCACTTGACTGTGGAAAAGCTTCGATACAGCTTGCATTTCAGCAATGCGAGCATCCCATCCACCTCTTCCTCTTTGGGGCTAGCCAGTACCACCTTCCTCTATAAAACCTGCTCACATTAGCCTATCCTTCCCTCCTAGGTCAAGGATGGAAACAAAATATACTAAATTTGATTATCTAAAAAAAAAAAAAATAAGCTCAACCTGTTAGTGTTAGAATTGATATTGGACTCATTTATACTGCTGTAAAAATTCATCAATTCCACTTAGATCCTCAGCATTTGGACCACCGTTTGGTTAACAAATTTTCTATAGGCAAGAAAGAGAATCCTTCCTTATTCAGACAGTTTCTCCAGAGATCCCAGCATGCTTCCCCTCACTGGCTGGCAGTGTCCCTGATAGCCCTCTCTGGAAGCAAGACCAAGAGCCCGAGGGTCCAGACGGAGTATGTTCATGCCTTCTCCGCTCCGCGGTGGCTTCAGTTGTGGTGGTGCCGACACTGCTCACAAGTTATTAACAGCTGAACAGAAGGCCACGCCTTCTGTTCCTCACACATTTCTAACACCGTTCGTAACCCACAGTTGTTATCCAAAGGCATTTGCAGCTGTGAAGAAAGGTGGGCGGGGAGGGAAAACAAATTAATAAATAAGTCGTTGCCATCGTAGGATGCCCAGCTCAGCACAGCTTGAAATCCTACCAGGACCCATCTCCAGGTAAGGCAACTTACCTGATTCAAGGCTGCTTTGTTTTCCCTGCCCTCCCGTGGGAGGATATGCTTGCTAATGTCAGTCTAGCAGCAGATCCATAGCTACAGTGTATGCTCTGTATGCAAAAGAGACAACAGCTAACTGGGAAGGGGTTTGATTGAGATGCCATGCCATTGCGATTTCAACATTTAGACCTTGTGGAGCACACCTCGGATGGTGAAGAATCAGAGCAGACCTTCAGCTCCAGCACGTGTGGAAGAGCTCCCTCAGCTTTAATGCTGGGACCTACTGTGTTTTCACAGTTTACTCCTTCTGGGTTTTGGGCATTTGAATGGGGAGAGGGCATTGACTATGAAGGACTGAGCCAAATCAATCAATTCTCCATGGGAGAGTAACAAAAATGATGACTCATTTCTGAAGATCTGGTGCAGGAAATTTCTGGTAAATAACAAGGTTTGAATATTATTTAGGTTAGAGTATAAATAGAAAAATGAAGTGATTGATCAAAACCACTAATGAATACTGGATGCAGCTAGCTAGACAGCTACTATCTACTCATTTATTGGCTATTTCTTCCCTATCCCCTGTACCAGGTATTGTAGTGAGAGCAAATTGAGGACTTGTCCTTGAGAGGTCAAAGGTCAGTGAAGATGTCATTATCATGTGATAGGATATAGGGTGCTTCTGTTGGCTATATAGGATGTTCTGAAAGATAATCAGAGGAGACAGTAGAAAAGGGAATTAGGGAAATTTTCTGGAAAGGAGAGATTCTTACATGATTAGAATACCCGCTTGATATGAAAGTGACAAAGAATAGGACCCCTAATAAGAAAATAATTACAAGTTGTGGCAAGGAACTTCAAGTCTATCTTGGGGCTCAAAGAAGGAGCCTTTGGAGCATTTAAGGGGGAGAGGCTTGGATGGATTTACAATGTGTAAGGATCAGCCTCACATAAATCAATGTGAAGGGAACAACCTGGGTGAATGAATACAGAGGAATAGAGGCAGCAGGATCTGCCTAGAGACCATTCACACTGTGAAGTAATAATAGATAAGGCATGACTCTGGTAAAATAGTAAAACCTATACCAACAATGACCGTTTAGAAATACTTAGATTCTTATGCCTGGTTTCCTTTATTTACAGAGAGCCTCATAGAATGGTACTGATGGTGATAATTTTATTATAACAATACGATTTATTCATGTATTTAATGATGAATGCAACTGAAAGTCTAAGTAATACAAAGTGTCTTTTCTGACATCAACAAGATGAGGTATCCAGAACAGAATGCCTTTGCTTGCAAAGTCTACTGTGTTACTGTTCATCTGAAATGGAGCACTTCCACCTTGGGTCTGCTGAATACATTCCTGTTAAGATTTAAATGTAGCATGAATCTTAAAGAGTCTTATTAATAAAATCGAACCCAGAGCCAGGTATTGGGGTGAATGCTGGAAGATCGGAGAAGCAGAACAAGCCACAGCTTCCTCACCTCGCCAGTTCCTCAGCTGATCTTGTTTCTTCAGACTGGAAGCTTCTGTGTCCTCATCCAAATGGATCTCAGCTGAACTGCTGCTCAAAAGCCTAAAAGCTTAGCCAGCTCTAGTTCCTGGTTTTCACGCCTTATCTATCTTTCTGCTTTTTGCCATCACTTCTTGGGATTAAAGTCACCATGCCTAACTGTTTCCAGTGTGGCTTTGAACTCACAGAGATCTGGATGGATCTCTGCCTCCCAAGTGATAGGATTAAAGATGTGTGTGCCACCATTGTCTGGCCTCTATGTCTATCTAGTGGCTGTTCTGTCCTCTGACCCCAGATAAGTTTATTAGGATGCACAATATACTGGGGGAAACAATATATCACCACATTTAAACCAGCTTAAGGATCATTTCTTGAACTTCTTCTCTTTCCCTGTCTCCACATTGACTTCCACCTCCACCCCCAGAAGATTGTGACTTGACTTAAAGCTAAAACCACTAATCACAGATGACCTGGTTTGTTAGGAGTTAAAGAGATGAGGCGGGGCTTGCAGAAGTTCCTAAATTCACAACACCAGTCAAACTGACCCTTGGGAGAGCTCTACTGTCCAACCCTCTTCGTTATTTGCCATGAACAGTGACTGTCGTTCAGCGGATAGACCACAAAGAGAATTGGGGAGACTGCAGTTCCAGCAGAAACAGACTCCAGGGAATGTGGACCTAATCTGAGACCTAGACCTAGCCCCTACTTTTGTTTGCAAGGGCAAAGAAACTCCTAGTACAGGGGGAATTAAGCCAGTAGTATGTGGGAAGTGTCCTCATGAGTCTGGCCCCCAACCAGCCTTGATTCTGTCCCCCAGGTGATCCTTGTGACCTGAGACATATTTGGTTCCTACAGTGAGGACAAGGGTCCTGCAGGCATCTAATGGGTGCAGAATAGGGTTGCTGGTGGCCATTAAAACTTTCAAGATGGCCTCACAATAAAGATTACTCAGACAATAACTTTGAAATTTCTAAGCAAGAGAAACGCCTAAGCCTAGATCGATAAATAGTTCTTTTGGTGCCGCATGCTCACTATCCTTTAGTGATACTCCCCCAAGAATACAAATTAAAAGGAATATTCCCCACAGAGTCATGTGCCTCATGGGAACAGCTTTCAGTTGCTGACTTGGAAGATTTGCCTCTGATGATTCTTCCAGCTGCCTTGCCCATCATCCATAGATTAACTAGTCTATGAGACACTCGTTCATTCAGACTTTAAGATGTTTGTTTCCACATTTAATGTATTTTTGAGTCAATTTCATTTTTCACTGAATAAGGCTAGAACCCCTGACACCTTGCTGGGATCCCCTCTTGTCCACACTACACTTCTTTTAACCCCCTCCAGCCATGGTCCTTACATTTTGTTTTCCTCTTCTTCACCATCCCATCATGTTGGCCCAAAAATGACTGTTTACTGACCACAGGGCAGGTGTGTGCTCTCTGCAAATATTGCCAGGAACTGTTAGGGATGCCCCACCCCCTGTATTTATGAACCATCTAATGTGTAATGGGATACTGTGATTAAGAATTGGCTTGTCAGATTCTGTGTGAGCCCCTCCCTGGTCCCCTCTATATACTCAGGCTTACACTGGAACACTATATTTGTTCTGAGCCATTCTGCAACTGATGCTTCCTTCAAGTCAAAACAAAGCAAACACTTCCTAGCAAAGACAGAAAACAATGACCATCTCTTTTCTTTATTGTTCGAGCGCGCGCGCGCGCGCACACACACACACACACACACACACACACACTCACAGACAGACATACAATACACAAATACACACACACACACATACAATGAGAGAGAGAGAGAGAGAGAGAGAGAGAGAGAGAGAGAGAGAGAGAGAGAGAGAACATTATCCGTGTAGACTTTCTTATGGATCCATTCATATACAAAATGAAAACTCAAACAGTGGAAGGAGGTTGCTCTGAAGCAATGCCAGCACTATGGGTCATCTGGCTTCCAGCCATAGGAACCCCTAGGCCTGATCACTTACTGTATTTTGCCTGCAGATAGAAGATGGGCACTCATTTCTACTCCTTCCAGGGTCCTGGCCACTTGGTGTCCCAGCCTATTCTTCTGAGCAGCCTCATACTCATCCTTTCTAATGTGTCCTTCAAATACAGCTAACATGAAGGTAAACACTCATCACGTCTCCTGGTGGTTCTCTGCTCAAGACTTTAGTTTAAGACTTCCCATTCCTGTGCCCAAATGCTGGCTGTAGCAACTGTGACAATTCTGGACAATTTCAGGAAGAGGTTAAGGGACAGGTCCATCAAGTGTCCACCCATGGAGGATTGTTTTTAGACCCCCTATAGGTACCAAAATCTGCAATGCTCAAATCCTTGATATTTTCATACTGTGTGTGGGGTTATCCACACTTCCCATATACTTTAAATCATCTCTGGACTCCTTATTGTACCTAACACAATGTAAATTATATGTAAATAGTTGTTATGCTGTATTGTTTAGGGAATGATGGAAAGGGAAAAAAATCTGTGCAATTCCTTTTGAATATTTCCAATCTTCAGTTGATTAAATCCACAGGTGTGAAATCTGCAGCTTCAGAGAGCTATCTCTATCCACCAGTACAGAAGGAAGTCAACCCCCCAAGGGCTGTGTATTTGTTACTTTCCTGTTCCTGTGATAGATACAAAGCAAACTGGGTGAGAAAGAGTTTATTTTGACTTACAGTTCCAGAGGAGAGAGTCCATCACAGCAGGAAAGGCACAACAATGGGACTGGGAGGCCAGCCTGACACTCATCATACAGAGGGGAAAAAATGGAGCCAAGTTGTAAGATCTCAAAATGCACTCCCTAGTGATGTACTTTCATCAGCAAGCTCTCTCTTGAAGGTTCTACAGCACCCATATAGCACTACCAGCTGGTGACAAGTATCAAATACAGGAACCTCATGGGGGCATTTCACTCATCAACCACATCAGAATGCAGCATCCCTGTGCCCTCTGGGATCTAGTGGAACAGTCAGCCTTCATCTAGTGGACTACCACCCACCTGTACCAGTCGTTTCCCAAGGAAATCATGGCATTGGAACATAACCTGACATATCGATGCCAAGCCCATGAAGGTGCTGTAGATCCAGAATAGCTGGATGTCAGCCCCAGGATTCAGGAAGAGACTTTTAGAAAAATTGATGTTCAAGGAGGAGAGGTTTAAGGTTGAGTTAAAATGGTGACAAGCGGCTTGGACACAGAACTGTCATTACGTGAGAGTAACTGTAGCACAGATCACTTTGGACTCCACAAAGATGTGTGACCCTGAACCTGCATACGTGAGAGGACCTGGAGTATGTTCAGTTCCAAAACAAAAGGACCAAGAGCACATGCCAGGGAGCATCTCTGGCTAGCCCTGTGGGGAGGACAGGGGTGGGGAGGGCAGCTGTAGGGAGAGGAATGAATCAAATCTCTACTTCTGTGTAAATGTTCCCAAGATTTACTGGCAACTCATGAAGCTAGTGTCTGGGAGTTGAAGTCCACTGATTAAGGTGTGCATTGTGTACATCTTTTTACAAGTCCCTTTGAGTCCTCGTTCAAGCTTCCTATCTAATCAAATTGCTACAGAGGCTAATCATTTTGAGGTAGCTCCATCAGACAGACTGCGTATGGTTTAGAGAGTACTTGGCAATTGAGAGCAGGAAGAGAACCATATTTCATGAGATTACTTCCCCATGCCCATGATTCTTGCTAGTTCACAGAGCAAAAGAAGTGGAGGAATCACAGTCAATATTCCAAATAGTCAATACTCCAATTCTACAGAAGAATGTAGGTGTAGAAAAAGAAATCTGGATCTAGGAAAGGCGTCCCAATGCTCACAGAACAATGTAGGAGACAGGTGGTGGAAATAGGAGAAGGGGCTTGAATCAAGATTCAAGAAAATGTAAGATCCTCAAATAATTAAAAATAGAACTACCATATGATCCAGTAATCCCACTTCTGGCTGGATATCCAAAGAAATTTAAATCAAAGTCTACAAGAGCTATCTACACTACCGTGCTTATCTCAGCATTATTCATAACATCCAAGATAGAGAAGCAGTCTACGTGTCCACAGACAGACAAATGGACACAGAAAGTAAGGCAGATATACATATCATGAGACATTTGTTGGCCTCCCCAAAGCAGTAAATTCTATAGTATTTGACAACATGAATGAACCCAGAGGACATTATGTTAATTGGAATAAGCCACACAGAGGACAAATGCTGTGCGCTCTCAGTTATCTAAAGTGAGGTACCAAAAGAAGTCAAATTCACAGAGTCAGAGTGGAGTGGTAGTTGCCATGGTTACCAAAAAGCCTAAGAGGGCTACAGCTGTAGTTATGCACTGTGGAGAAACTTCTAGAGACTCTCTCTGCAACACTATGCTTAACGAAGTTACCATATAACATAACGAAGTTAACAATAATACACTGCACACCTAAACACTTGTTAAGGGAGGCACACTCATCTTTTAACCACAATACAAATTTCAAAACAAAAGAAATGTTGCAGACAACTGGTAGCCGTGGGTCTAATCACTCTTAATAAAGTTGTCGAAATGGAAAAAGCAGATAAGAGCAGCTGCCAGATGAATGATGGATGGGCTTCCAGACCTGGAAAATTGTCATGGCAGCATGGGAGTAGAAATTTCCTCAGGAGCAGAAACTGGGAGTGGGCATGGGGATGACAAGATCATCGGAGGATAGAAGAGTGTGAGATGCTCAGGGGTCATCCGAGAACATTCTTCCCCTGGAGCTGAGCTGCTTCTCAAGGAATGACCTTGTGACCCTTGCTCAGGGCTGGAATTCCATGGGAGGCCCAGTTCCTGACCTCAGGAGCATTCCAAACCACACTGTTCCTTTACCTGCTGCTTTGTGTCCCCACTCCAGTGTCCTCTGGACACACTTACGTATTCCTCCCACTGACTCAGTTGTACCATCAAGTGTTTCATGGACACACTTTAGGCACATCTCCTAAACATGAAATGCTCCTTTATCCCACAAGATGGATCTCAACAGATGAAGAGTTTATCTAATTATTATTCTTTTCAATAAAAAAAAAATCAGGAGTCAGATATGGGGTAAGAACCTGAAAGATCAGAGAAGCAAGGGAGCAGCTACCAGTGACTTCCTTCCTCTTCCATTCCTTGCTCCAAAAGGGCTGAGAGCCTCTCTTAGTCCCACCTTACTACTTCCTGTCACCTATCTGTCCACAGTCCTCCAAACCTCTATGTTTAATTTTGGTCAGCTAGTGGCTAGCTCTGCCCTCTGACTCCGAGCAATCTTTATTTTCAGAATGAAATCAAAACATCACACAACAAACAGAGCTGTTCTGTCCTCTTGATACAAAACAGGCCACCCTAGAATAGACTAGGGGTGAGGGGCAAAGAGCAAGGTGTCAGTACTGATGGTGTCCACACTGGCTTGTCCTAAGCAAATTACACCTTCCTTAGCACTTGCTCCTTAATCTGTGGATGAGAGTGAAGGTGCCTGTGCTGACTGACTTCAGTGTCAGTAGTCCCCTGCAGTGACACTTGGAAGTCTGTTTCATAGGGTGGATGCTGTTCCATTACAGCTGAGTTGGTGCCTTCACCTTGTAGCTCTGGGTCTGAGTCCTGAGCCTCTCCTTTCTTTCTCTTAGCCATCCCTACCCTACAACTCTGTGCTTCTCCAACTGCTCCAGGAAAATGTGGGAGGTGCTTGGTGCTATGGAAATGGGGATCCAAGAGACAGGATCAGGATGCAGCCTACAGGAATGTGTATATTCCATCACTGACCATGTCTAGAATTCTGATTTAGCAGTCACAGCCAGAAGCCTCAGGCTCTAGACCTAGACCAGCGCAGAGTGCATCGGAGTGTCCTTCCTTCTTTCCTTCCTTCTTCCTCCCTTCTTTCCTCCCTTCTTTCCTCCCTCCTTCCCTCCCTTCCTTGTTGTTGTTTTCATTTCTACTCTTAGCAATCTGGTAGAAATGGCATCTGCTTATCCTCACTAGAAGCCCAACAAAATGCAGCTTTCATCACTTGATAGTGTACATGTGCAGCCCATGCAGAGGCACAAAAATCAATGTGCATTGATTCCTAAGCTAGGAATTCATAAACTTCTTTAAGGTCATGGATTGATTTTTTTTTTACCTTCAGTAAAAAAAAAAAAAAAAAAAAAAAAAGTGAGAGACTCTAGACCTTTGCCTTTCTCACCTTCTCATCTGCAGAGACGCATGCTCTGCCTCACCTATGTGCCCTGTCTCTCTGTTCTTAGCACTGCCAGGAGGAAGAGCAGAGAGAAACAGAGACAGAGACAGACAGAGAGACAGAGACTCATGCTGCATCAAAGCATCCTCACACTGCCTTAATCCACTGGATTAATCAGATAATGGAACAAATGGATTTGAAGATTGACACCACAGAAGCAAGCACAGTGATTGGAACAGACTTATCAGTTCCTGCCAAATCAAATTTGGTGAGCAAGGGGTTTAATTTCAAAGCAAAAACCAAGATCTGATGGGTGCCTCATCCCAGCACAGATTGCAAGTGGTGCCACATGGTATGGGAAGAGAGAGCACTTAGTTTCCTCCAACTTCAGACAGAGACTGCCTTTCCAGGGGAGCCGCCATCCTCTCAGATCTGTCCTGGTGTGTCCTGGTCATCCAAGGAGCTTCCATTAGGATGAAGCTTAGGTTCCTCTGAAAGGTTGTGAAGCACCTCCCTCATGAAAGCAGTTATGCTCACAAGAGGAAGAGATGTAAAAGTGTGTTTTTAGACTGCAAAGCATCTGATGAGTATGAGATAATTACTACTCCAGGGTTCTAAATCTTCCCTCCTTATATTTAGAATGAAAAAAGCTTTAGGAAATCTATGAATGGCATGACTGATGGGCCATCCTGTACTCCTTCCTTCCGTCTTTCCTTTTTTAAAACTGTTATCTGTTGTGGTAAGGACAATCCGCAAGCAATCCACCCTCTTAGTTGACTGTCAGCTAAGTGGTATTTGTAGTGGTATTTGCTCCGCCTATGACCTTGGGCTATACAACCCAAAAAAATGGTGGTGTTTTTGCCCACATACATGACCTCTTAAAAGGAAAAGGAGAGGGGTCACGAGGGTCCTTCTTCCTGCTTCCTGGTGTGATCGGACTGCCAGGTGGATTCACTCCCAGACAGAACAGAGGACAACTTCAGCTGTTTACTTGGTTCTGTATTAGGGGAGACACGATCCAGCCCTGCAAGAAGGAAGATGTGAAAGTACTGGTAAGCCACAAGCTATGTGTCAAGACATAGATTAATAGGAATGGGCTGAATTAAGTTGAAAAAGCTAGTTAATATAAGCTGGAGCCATAGGCCATACAGTTTGTAATTAATGTAAGCCTCTGAGTGATTATTTTATAAGCGGCTGCGGGACCACGGGTAGGAGAGATTTGTCCAGACTGCAGGCAGATGAGACAGAGGAACTTCTGCCTGTAAGTGTGTAACACATCACCATTGTCTGAAGGCACAGTGTGACACAGCAGACCTCTAGTGCTTATTCATCATGTGCATCTGAAGCCTTCCGCCTCTTCCCTCCACATTGGCATCCACCATTCTGTTCTTTGCTTCTGTGTGTATGATGCTTTCAGATACCTCATTTAAGTGGAGCCATAACCATGCATTGACCCTAGAAGCCCTTTTCCTGAGTGTTTCTCCTGCAAGAATTGAAATAAGGACCTCCCGGGTACAAGCAGTGTTGTCCTAAATAGTCAAGACACAGAAACAATGTAAATATCTCTGGTTGGGGGGATGGATAAAGAAGCTGTAGTGTCTGAACACAATGGGATATTTTTCAATCTTAAAAAGAGGTAAATGCTGCCACCTGTGACTACAGAGATGAACCTTAGGCTAGGTTTAAATAAGCCAAGCACGGAAGGGCATGGGGCGGGTGGGTTGGGGGATTTCTTTTAGTTAATGCTATGTTAGAAGCTGTCAAGCTGATTCCATAGTCAAATGCTACAGAAGTCATATCTTAGCTTTACTACTTATTACCTGTTACCTGGCAACTTCTCCTTCCGGAGGCCTAGGCTTCATCATTCATAAAATAAGGAAACCACGCCCACCTGTGAAACTGCCCAAATGCGAGGCCAGATAACCTACAAGGAAGCCTAGGCTAAGTGGCACCAGGCTGATGCCCTGATCACTACTGTGTCTCAGAAGATCAGATCGGCCAGCTGGAGCGCTCCGGTGGAACCGAACAAGGAGCCAAGCCTTGTTCAGGCCAGCCGCCAAGGCCTCGGATTTCCACTCACTGGAGGCCCTGTCCAGGCAGCTCTCCTTGGCACCACCAGCTTGCAGTTGGTCCTCCTGGCTTTCCAGTGAGTCAGGGGAGCAGAGTCTCTGGTCTCGGCTGTCTATGGATCACATGACGTTGCTGGTGTCAGGCTGCTCAATTAGCAGCAAATCAAGATGTTCAGATGGAGCCGGGAAGCATCAGCAAGCCAGCCCCCCCACCTCACTAGCGAGGGTGGCAGATTGCTTCTGTGCTGGCTACCAACTTCCTGTCAGCCTCGCAGGCCTCTTTGTGGCGCGCCAGCCTCCTCTCTGGATCACAGTCCTTCCCTCTGGCTCTGGTCCTGCGCGCTGTCAGCACCTGGCCCTGGGAGCAGCAGGGCTCAGCTGTGCCTGCCAACAGGTCTCCTCTCATTAGTACAGGCCCCCTGCTGGCGGGTTGAGGCAGAGCAAGCAGGGAGCCTGGGTTCTCTGGGCTGGGCTGAGTCAACCCATCCCTCCACTGACCTGCTAGCATCTGGCACTTAAACGTGGTGGATAGGACAACTTTGACAGTCAGCTATGCAGCCCCCAGCATCAGTAGGTAACAGTTAGTCTGACAGAGAAGGTAGCAGAGGTGACCCAAGAGAGGAATGTCTAACCAACAAATAGATAATTCTGAAATATTGAAGGTGATGAGTTTCTCGGTTTCAGAGCACATCCTGACTATTCCTTGCACAGACTATGAGCACACAGTCTCTTTCACCTCCACACAATTGTTAAGAGTCTTATGGAAGAGCAGAATACAGGGAAAGAAAGTAACACTAAGTAATTACTTGACTTAGCCCAGTGATGCCCCGTCTGTGATAGACTCGAGGGTCCTGTGTCAGGTACATTGGATGCAGGGATCCAGCACACAAATCCAGCCCCCAGGAGCAGAGGGTGGAGCAGAGAGCAAGGTTTACATGTAACAAGTAGAGGGACAAGGTGGGGTGTGGCTCAATAATAAAGCACATCATTGGGAGTTCCTAGGTTTAGTCTCCAATAACTCCCAATGAAAAGAGCAATAGGACAGGATGCGTGTAGGAATGGCAGAGCCTTACCTGACTCTTGGGGTAGGGGACCTCTCTTGAGGGTGAGCACTCCCAGACAGAGGTCCCATCTCAGTCAGAGTTTAGAGGCAACAAGTTTTAAACAAACTGGTGTTGCTTTCCAAGAGCAATGTCCTGTTAGTTCGGGTTTCTATTGCTGTTAAGAGACACTATGGCATCGGCAACTCTTATAAAGGAAAAACATTTGATTGGGATGGCTTACATTTTCAGAGGTTTAATCCATTATCCTCATGGAGCGACATGGTGGTATGCAGGCAGACATGGTGCTCGAGAAGTAGCTGAGAGTCCTACATCTTGACTTGCAGGCAACAGGAAATGGTCTGAGACACTGGGCATATTTTGAACATATATGAGACCTCAAAGTCTGCCTCCACAGTGACACACTTCCTCCAACAAGGCCATACCTACTCCAAAAAAGGCACACCTGCTAATAGTGCCACTCCCTTTGGGGGCCATTTTCTTTCAAATCACCACACATGTACTTCAGAAATACAGATTTCTTGGTGAAGTCCTCAGGGAGTACAACCAGGAATGTGAAGAAATGCAAGCTTACATGTGACTGGGCAGGTAGAGCCACCACGTGCTTCTCGCAGAA
Organism: Peromyscus leucopus; assembly: GCF_004664715.2. NCBI lineage: Eukaryota > Metazoa > Chordata > Mammalia > Rodentia > Cricetidae > Peromyscus > Peromyscus leucopus. The sequence goes on along the minus strand of NC_051069.1, from coordinate 41,884,665 downwards.
TCAAACCACAATGATACAGCTAGGCCATTCTTCCTTCCTCGTATCTGTCTTTACCTTTTCAGAGAGACCTCCCAGCACTCAGAAACAGCCAGCACACAGCATACAGTACCCAACCTGGGGATGAAAGCCCCCTCCTCCTATGTATCTGATTCCCAGGCAAGGGGACCTCTGTCACTTCTTTGGTCTGAATGGAGACTTCCTTGGTAAAACCCTGCTGGGATCAGCTTCCCAAACCTCTCTGTGAAATCCCATGGCCTATTCTCTCCTATTCCCTTTCAACATCCATCACAGAGCTTGCTGGATCTGCTTCCTGAAGCATGCGCCTCCATGTAGTTCTAAAGACCATGGAGAATTCTCAAAGGGAAGTTCAGGTTCAGGTTCAGCCCAGGAAGTGCTGACCCACCTCAATGGCTGTACCTCAGCATTCCTGGAAAATGATGCAATGAAGTGCATCTCTTCTTTACTTTGAGCCAGAACATATTGAGATGCCAGCCTTGGTCGCTGGCTGAGTGTGAGCACCATCTCCATTGTGGGAGATGCCTGGCAGTGTCAAGGTTCTTATTGTACTGTTTTTAAAGAAGCTGTGCAGATGAGCTCCACTTTGATAGCACTCACAGGAATGGGGTGGTAACAGCCTCCTTTACCCTTTCTTCGTCTAAGAATGGAACAAACCAATATTTTTTAAAGTTGTAGACACTCAAAATTCTCATCACTATTTAGAACTTCTTACCAGAAAAAAAAATGCATGTATACAAGAACATTTTACAATGGCAGGTAATTTCCTGTCCCCCAAAGGCAGATGCCCTTAAGCATCCCCACGATCTGGCTGAATCCTGAAGGAGAGAGTCATCTGGCTTGGCCTGGGCCTCGTGCTTGTGGCCAGCTCTGGAGTCTTCTCTGTGTTGCTTGTCATGGCTCCGTGTCATCCTGAGGGCATCTAGGAGCAGAAGCCCAGGACTTCGGGGGCTGTGCTGCATTTGCTGGAGGTGGCAGATGAGGGAAGTTATGGAGGAGAAAGTCGTCTCCCCCACAGCTGACAGGACTTCCTGCCCTCCTCACTCCCCCTCTGGCTACTGGATTTTCTCCAAAGGCAGCAGCAGGCACCAATGGCTAATTGCTCCAAAATAGCTAGTCTCCATTTCAGGGTGCTGCTTGCGTTTGCTTTAGTAGCTGGCAAATGAATCCTCCTAGGGATTATAATAACCCCATCCTGGCTGTGTTCCCTGGAATCTTGGCCTTTTTCCCTGGCACTTGTCCCAAAAGGGTTGGAAATCTCTGAGTATTTATCCCCTTGAAGATTCCCCGTGCTGGCCTGGCTCCTGGCCATTTTGCACACAGAAGGCCAGCTTCCTCCCTTCCTCCATGAAGCAGCCCCTGCCCTGGTTCTCCCCATCACCTGCCTATCCCCGCAGCGTTTAGGCTCTGGTCCCCACCCCTGTTTCCCGGAGGCTGCTCTCGTCTCACCAAAGCTGCCAATCTGCCCATGCAAGACTGCTGCTCTGTCTTCCCTTCTCACTGTCCTCTCTGTCAGTGATGTTTTCTTCCTTTGTGGCAGATTTCCTTTTTCTCCCCACAGTATCATTTCCATCAAAGCCCTCAGCACTGATCGGAGAACGGTGTGGCTTCTCTGACTGAAGAGAAACATGAGCTAGCTCTGAAAAGGGGGAAACACTGAACAAATGGAGCTATCGCTCCCTCAAAGAGCTGATTGTCAGTTCTTCCTTCCTGATAACAAACGCACGAGTCCCACAGCAGGGAGTGCACTGACATTTTGTTTCTGTGCCTCAGAATATAATCGTGGACCATTTATTAATGGCATCGTGGTATCAGGGCACAGAGGAGGGAGCAGTCAAATTTTGAAGACTTATTAAGGGCTGCTTCCGCCTCTCTTGCACCTGTCTCTCCCCACTTGACTATGAGCTTTACAAAGACAGAAACTAGATCTTAAAATCCCATGCAGCTGCTCTTGTCTCCTCCCAAGCCCATTCACCAAGGAAAGAACTGAGGCAGGGGCACTCAGTGTAGGACTGAAGGCCTCAAAGCTCAGTGCTGGTGTCTGAATTACGATATCGCAGCCCATCGAATTTCTAGCAAAACCTTTTGGAACGGATTGAATTTTACAACCCACGAGTCGTATGCATGGACACTGCTTACTTAGAATGTGTAGTCCAATGGAGAACAATGATGCCCTTACAGGACATCTCATTTCACCAGGTCCTTGGCCGTGGTCCCAGAGGGGTTTGGGTGAATGGGTGTATAGGTGTGTAGACCAATTCCTGCATAGCCAGCATCAATGCTGGGAAGCACACAGGAAATGGGCTGGGTGCTGTTTTTGTGTAGGAAGCACAGGATATTCTCCTTAAGTCATCTCCACCCAGTGCTCCGCAACACTTGAGGAGGGTCTTAGCTCCTCCCATCCAAGAACGAGTTCTCTTAACAGAGAGATGATGGAGCAGCCCCGTCACCCTGGTCCACAGCATGGTCCCGTGCCTTCAGTTCCTCCTCAGCTTCCACTTTGCAATGCAGGCCTGCTGCCTTCCGGCGAACACTGCTGCGACGTTGCTTTGGCATGCCCTTTGCCAAGTCACCATTGGCTCCTAGTGGCCATTCAAATGCAATCATAATAAATAAACAACGGTAACTAAAGCAGCCCGTAGTAGATCATGTAAAACCTTTCTATGGCTGAAAAGCCAAACAAGTGCCATTTTAACAAGAGAGAAGAGTGGTGGGCCAGCTCAGAGGAAGTGTTTGGGAAACCCAACTGTGTCCACAAGCACAGTCCTTGTGAATTCTCCCAGTTGAAATGAACACATGGTGTCATCCAAGCCAGGAGGGCTTGTCCTTAGTGACAAATTGCAAGCTCTGTCAGGAAACAGAAGATGATGCCCAATGGAGAGGCTGAAGCTCAGTCAGAAACTGTTTGGTTAAATCAGACACTTCAAAGAGATAACAAATGAAGAAAACAGATGTACTTCGACTCATCAGGCTGCCTCTGCACAGAATAGGAACAACTCCCCTTGAGGTTGGAAAGCAGCAGAGAAATCAGAAAGGGAACTCCTGGCAAACGGAACTCCCCCCAGTGCTGCCCCTGCCACAAAACAAAACAAAACTTTCTCCTGGTAGCTCCCAGAAGAGTGCCACAGAGCCTGGGGAATGCATGTGGTTTATGGCCAGAGGAGCAGAGGTTTGCATGGGAAATCTGAAATTTGTCATCCAAACTACTTTAACTTGGCTAAGCATTTCCTCATCTCCTAGAAAGTACAAAAGCACTGCCGGGCAGTGGTGGCGCACACCTTTAATCCCAGCACTTGGGAGGCAGAGGCAGGTGGATCTTTGTGAGTTCAAGGCCAGCCTGGCCTACAGAACAAGATCCAGGAAAGGCACAAAGCTACACAGAGAAACCCTGTCTCAAAAAACCAAAAAATAAAAAATAAAAAAAGAAAGAAAGTATAAAAGCACTTCACTTGAGGATGTAGATATAACCTAGTAGTAGAACACAGACTGAGTATGTAAGGGAAGAATTTGTCTTGTTATTGGAGGTGAGCATACTCAAGCTTCCTGTGTCTTGCTGTCAACATTAGTGCCAACAATATTAAGAATGGGTTCCAGGTCTTCGAAGAAGCCTGAAAACTCACGGAATAATCACCCTGTTATTGTTTCATCCATGACTAAGGACAACAGAGAATCAAAGAGAAGAAATGAGTCAACTGAGGTTATAGGAGAAAGTATCCAAAAATGGATTAACAGTGAATTGATCCATGAATGAGGACCAAGATTGCCTTACCATTAAAGAGAGAGAGAGAGAGAGAGAGAGAGAGAGAGAGAGAGAGAGAGAGAGAGATTCAAAGCAAGAAGGCAGTGTAAAAAGCACAAGGAATGAATGAATCTACACATCATACTTGCAAATACTTTGGAAGTGCTTGAAGCTCAGCGAGCTGGCGCAGAAGTGTTCATAAGCACCCCTCCTTCTGCCTCCAGCTCGTTCACAAGCATGCCCTTTGCAGAGTTCCTTGACTCATACACCAAAGGCTCCATCTATAGGACCATGGAGTCAGGGAGTTTGTGCATAGCTTTAGAGTGTTAACAATAGCTCAGAAAAATTGTGGATAACCGAGAGACCCAGGACAAAAGGTCTAAGGGCTGGAAGACAAGAGCAAGCCAAGGAACAGGTTGGCTTGGCTTGGCCATGCTCTCTAGGTTTAGAACTTGAACTTGGGACAAAGTTGAGAAAGGGTAAGTGTTGCCACAAGGAGCAAGCCTACTTCATAGTTCCTTAATTGAGCTGAGATCCACCCACCCACCCCCTCCTCCCCATTTTTAACACCTTGTAAAATAAAGAGCAGAGTCTTAAAAAGAAAGCCAAAGATGACAGTTGTAGGGTAGAAAAGCTGTGGGAAATAAGTGAGGAACAGAAGGCTCAGGATTCTGCGCTGCTGTCAGTAACTCGGGAGGTGTCCGCACGGAAGCACAATAGCTGGGCGTGAGGCTTGAGGACACAGAGACACTGGAGCTCGGAGAAATGGCGGGCAGAGTCGCCAGCAAGTTCTGACACAGTCCTTTTATGTCTGACCCGGGAGACAGCAGATGCTCCCACCTGTCATGACATGTCCTGTGGCTGCAGGCTTGTCTGCTGTTTGCTCTTGTTTTGTCTTTTTCGTTTCTCTCTAGCATCAGCTTCAGAGCCTGTGAGTGTGATGCTGACAGCCAAGAGCTTAGCACTTTGAAGAGGAGAAAGCCTTCCATAAGACTGAAGAGCGATCAGTGAGCCAAGGGAGCTGGAAGGCAAGGCTGTGTCGATTGTCCACTGATTGCTCAAACAACAGGAAATAGGAACTGAAAGAGCCTGTTGTCATAGGCTGGGCCCATTTCCAATAGTAAGGCAGAAGGTTCCAAGTGGTCTAATGCACAGGTCAAGTTTCAACAAAATCCAAAACTTTTATCAACAGCTAAAAGCTCATCTCTGTCTTCCTGTCTACGCAGAGCTCAGCTCTCTACCCTGTAGCTGGAGATGGTTAAATAGGAACAGTCCCTGTTCAGCCATCACCCCAGACCTTGTTCTCTGCCTTTGGGGATGCTCATCCTGTTGCCTCTGTGGTCAACCCCTGACACTTGTCTTCTTACCTGATGGGCAACATAAAGCTCTGTAAGATTAGCAGTTATTTCTAGAGATGAGGATGGATCTTTGAAACAAATGGAACAGTAGTCAGTAATGGACTGTCTTATCGTTGGCTTTGTATGTTCTCATGGTCATTCAAATAAGGGACTGCTTGGGAACTAAGGAGGGCTTGTGTTTAGTCTGCAGGAATAAGCAGGGGCAGGTTGTACAGAGCTGCCCCCTCTTCTTAGCATCAGCTAGTAAGAAGAGTTCTATCCTTACAAGTGTCACCCTTCTGGTGGTTGCTTGACATCAGAATCAACTTTTAATTAGCTAAACAAAAGTATTTAGTGTTGTTACAAACAACCTTCAAGACATTCATATCTGGCTTCATAACACATTATGGCAGGAAGGTGGGATGGGGCGGAGGTGGTGGTGGAGAGGCCTAGTAGGAGAGAGTTGCAAAGATTTATCTTTCTAATTATTCTTTGCTTAGGGCTAATATTAAAATTAGTTTTAATTCCCTGAGCACACAGCAGCTCAGGAACATGCTGGGAGTTGGGAAGGCTAGTCTAGGATTTTAAATTTGTTCATGACAGACACACTCAGTAAACAGCACACGGGCAGTTCAAAGCAAGCTCTTCTGTCAGTGGGTCTGGCTTAAGACCTCCAACAATCTCTCCTGGTGGGCTATTCCCATACTTCATGCAAATGGCATGAAGAAGCTGTTACACTGCCATGTGCCTAGTATTACTCTCAACATATAGTAGCAAGTGGTCTTGTAGGTACTCCATAGAACTTCATTATTGTTTTGAAGCAAAATAACCCTAGATATGGGAAATAATATACAATTGCCAAATGATACAAAATTACTGCAAATCAATACAGAATGGTGTACCTTTTTTCTTTTTACCCCCAGTGCCAGAGATGTGTTGTGCTAATGACTTTTGCACCTGCTGAGCATAATTAGTGAGTAATCTGCATGGGTGTGTAATTACTGGGTAAACACATGATATTTGCCAATAACTTCCTGCTAGGTAAGCACCAATGAAACTAACAGGTAGCTATTAACACTAACTTTAGATGGCTCCAACATTGGCTTAAATTTGGACTTCAGTGGAAAGTTCCTTCAAGGATTATGATTCAATTTGTGAAAAAGTCTCTTCCAACAGCATGCCCCTCTAGCTTTTTAATCGGATCTGGAAACATAAACACCACACATCCCAAGAATCTTTTCCATGGATGAGAAATAATAGGACTCTCAATATCTAATGTTGAGGGAGACACTTGGGGCTGGGTCTAAAATGTGTATAAAATTGAGATACGTCTGTTCCATGCATTTGTTTCATCTACTGAACAGAACAATTAACATGGGACCTGGGTTAAAAATATAGAAAGTTCCACAAATGTATGTTATTAAAACTATTACTCCAACCTAGCTGACACCATGGAGGCCTGGGAATCTTAGATAGGAAATTATAGAAGATACACATACAGTTAGGCAGGAATTAAAACACTGCTCATTCCATTCCCCCAACCTTAGTAACAGCCAAGCTCTTAAGAAAGAGGGTGGTGCCTTTGAGTTCCATATCCCTCGAACACAAATGCCTCTACTGCATTCTCTCCTCCCCATGCCCCTCACTGCCTGCTCCTCTTTGAAAATTTCCTCCTGCTTAAAATATCACAAGCTCTTGTCCTATGAATGCAGAAGAGTGAATGTCTGAAGACATTGAGATGTGTTTGGGTACTTGGTTTGAACCCTGTAGGCGCAGTAGGCATGCTTCTCCCTATCCAATCCTTCCATGTTTGCATCAACTCTGCTCCCAAACTCTGAGATTTGAAGAATGTGACTGGGAGAAAGCTGTGGGCAGAGAACAGAAGGGGGAGATGGCTTATTGCTGACAAAGCCTGCTGTGTCCCCCACCCCTGGTAAGATTACTTCTGCCACAGAGAACACTGACTTGCAAAGGCCCTGAGTATTCCTTGAATTCTTCATATCTTCATCTTTGCCAATAATACCCCCTCTTCAGAAAGCATCACCATTACCTGGAGCTCTCTGACTCCCAGCTGTTTTTCTACTCAGAGATGAACTGATATGGATGTAGTCCAAGTTCACCCAGGGTGCCCTCAAAGAGAAAAATATCATCTTGTCAACTATGGGGAGTGTTTCAGACCTTAGCCTCCTTAGAGTTGAGCTCCAGTCATGTGAGCTACTACCCAAAGAAACACACCAGATCCGCACAGGTAATGTCCCTTGATCTGGGAGTCAAATGATTGGTGTGACTGAAAAGCAATTAATATAATAAGAGGATTTTCTTTGGGTATTAACGTGAATCGACATTACATTTTTGAAGGACTTTCACTATGGCATAGTTTTACAAATATTTAAATTACTTCTCAGAAATGAGTAGAAACTACATTGATTTTCACTAGATACAGTTTCTATTTTAAGGTTTAATTTTATTTATTTTTGCTTTGAATAGTTAATCAATACATTCATACATTCCAAGATTCAAAAGAAACAGCACCCAGTGAAAACGCTTCCTCTGAGTCATGATCCTCATCACCACGTGCTTCTGATCCTGAAGTCACCCACTTATCTTGACTCATTCCAAAAAGAGTCTATCTTATAAGCAAATATACCACATAAGCCCTTTTCTCCCTTTATTTGGTATCTAATGAGATATGATTATACTCTTCTAGCTTAAGTGCCTTTATGAGGAATTTCCAAATATTTTTAAAGGACTTTAAAATCATGTTCATATTTATATAATCTTTACGTCCTGAAAACTGGGTCTTGGATTTTATAACTCATAGGTTTCTCCAAACATTTGATTTTTCATTGTGAATGCTGATTCTTATCAAATGAATTCTCCTCCATCCACGTCCCAGGTGCCTACTGGGACAGATGTATTATCTTTGCTTCTTCAGCAAATGTACTATCTCAGATCGCAATTCAGACATGGTAGGGCTAAAAACAACTATCTTTAGCTTATGTTTCCAGTTTCTTTCACCCTGCCCTTTAATGGAAGAGTGCCAATTGGTGCTGATCACTGCTGGATATTATAGGCACCAGATTACTCAGTGTCTGGCAGGTGTTAAGCAAAGGACATCCGGTGGCATTCTTGCCCCTCCCACGATGTTGGGATTCTTCTCCCACTTCTGTGTAAGGCAACAGGACTCAGAGAAGGAAATTTTGTTTCTAGTCACATTGGTGGTGGACAAATCGGGGTTCTGAGTTAAAATTTTTTCCAGGTCTTTCCTTACTGGCCTATTTTGATGAAAATTCAAAAGCTAACAAATGTTGGGAAAGATGTAGAGTAAAGGGCACCCTTATTGGTGAGAATATAAATCAGTACATGGAGAAGACAGTACAGAGTTCATCAAAATCTCAAGTCTAGAACTGGCATAAGACCCAGAAAATCCACTGCTGGATAGACAGAGGAGGAAACAAAATTGATATGTTGAAGACATGCCTTGCCCCGTCCTGCTCATTGCAGAGAGCCAAGCCACACCAAGTGTCCACAGACTGATGTATAGGAAAAGAAGAGATAAAAAAATGTATGTGCATGAAAGAGAATGCACAAGAGGCTACTGTAGATATTCTTTAGCCTAAAATATAAGACAATTTTGTCATTTGTGGAAAATTTGGACGAAGCTATAGGATACCAAATCAAGTGAAGCAGACCAGAAGGGAAAAGACAAATGTGGAAAAATATGGCCTCTCATAGGCAAAAGCCAAGAAAAGCTGAACACAGAGTCAGAAGTCAAATGGTGGTAACCGGAGGCCAGGGAAAATAGGCAGATGTTAACCAAAGGGCACAAAACTACCCCAAGGTGGGAGGAATGAGTGCGGTGTGCAGTTTAGAAAGGCAACTGCCATCACCGGCCATGTAGCCTATCCTTAAGAAACATTGGAACAATGGAAGTTTGTGGTACTCGTCATAAAAATAACTACACGAGATGATGCATGAGTTCATTAACCAGATTTAACCATTTTTACGTTGTACAGGTGCTTCAAGGCATCACACATACACATAATTTTATCTATCAATTCAAACTATATCCAAAGACAGTGATAAGATTTACAGAATTTGAAGGCAACACATAAAAACTGTTGTGGAAGGACAGTAGGCCAGCTCATGCTAAGGCAGTGGTGGGATGCCCAAAGCAGAATCCACCCATCCTACCCTGATTTGGGAACGGCAGTGCAAGACTTCCCTGCAGAGAAGGTTAACTTGAGAACCCGTTTGTCTCCTCTGATTGTCGGTGTGTACATTCACATCAGATATTCTCCTGTGAGCAAAAGATACAAGCCACATGACAGCCAGTGATGGGGAGAGGCCTGGAATGAATGCCTACCTCTTTGTCCTCTGTTTTAAAATAAGATAACCTGTGTTTTGTCTAGTGTTTATTTGTACCTCTATTTTTAAGACCTCTTAAAAATGACATATTCATGGGCTGATCACGTCATCAATGGCATTCCTAAGTTATGATGGGGAGGAAAGGACTCCTGTCTGTTTTTCTCACTGTGTCTTTATCAGTTCCACAAAAAAACATGGAGACCAAAGCTGGAAACTTTTACTTGGGTAAACTGCAAGATTAAGACGACTCTCTAGAACTCTAATCTCTGCTCCCAGGACACTCTCTTTGGTACTCAACAAAAATGTGGGTCTCATGGTGATGACCCGAGGAAGTGGAGCCCCTGGAAAATGACTGGGACTGAAGATAATTGAGACTTCATAAATGGGATTAGGTCCTTATAAAGAAGGTCTTGCTTTTCCATCATATGGCAAGACAGGGTAGTGAAGCCCACAGATGACTTGGGAATTGGGTCTTCTTTTAACACTGTACCTGCCAGAACCTTGATTGTGAACTTTTCAACCTCCCGAACTGTGGGAAATAGACTCCACTGTTTTATAAGATACCCCATCTAAGGGATTTTCTTAGAGTAATCCAAGGGAACTGAAACAGGAAGCTCACATTGTTCTTCCCATTCTCCTTATCAGAAAACTAAGATGAAAGGAGGCAAAGAGGGTGTTTCCAATGACAGGGGCTGCCACCATGCACAAGGCTGAATAAATAGCTTTGGTCTGTGTCCAGGAACTCTGCTCTTTGGGCCTGTGTGCTGAACCATGGAGCCAACAGGCCCAGAGAAAGTAGAAGTGAAACAACCCCCCCCCCCCGCTGGTGTTCAGCCCACTGTCTCGAAAGGCACTATGCAATTTCACTGAGTAGCTAAGGAACCATTTCAATCAGCACATACTAGCGATTCCAGCAAAAACGCATCAAGCCTGGGAATTCCCTCCCCAATGGGAGAATCGCACCTTACCAGCTGCTTCTAACACAGGATGCAATCAGTGCCAGAAACATCCCTCCCACCTCCTGAAATAGTAAACATCTGCCGAAAGATGGCCCATTAGTAACATTCCGCACTTCCGCAGGTGGTGGCTTGGATTTCTGCTACGCTTTCTGCCTGTTTCCACCATCTCAGCAGCCTTTTGGAACATGCCGGGACACAGCCTGTGGGCTGCCCCAAGCTGCCCCTTCTCGGCTCTTCTCAGCCCAAGGCACTTTCCCCTCCAGGAGCACAAACTCTGAGCTGTCACATTGTTGTCAAACAGATGGGAGACAGCCACCACCCTGCTGATGCCTCTTGCAGGGACGAGCAGGATTTGTGGGAGCAGAGCGGGAGCGAGTGAGCTTCTTGGTCACAGAGGCCACTCAGGGATAAGAAATTGTGTGTGTTCGTTTCCAGTCGCCACTGGGAGAGTGCCCCCTACTCCACAACTCCCGTGGCTGTCCCTCTGCTCTTGAGCCTTCACCTCCAGCCAGCACAGCAAGCAGCATGCTGACGGTAGGGTGCTTCCAACTAGCTGTCGCTCCAGATGTCAGGAGCAAGCTCACACGTCGAAGCTATGTAGGACAGTTCCGAATTAATTTCTCAGTAGAGGGTTTTGTTCCATCATGCAGCGACATATGAATTACGACTTATTTGCTCCTGTATTTCCATGTCAGAGGCAATGAGCGAAGGACTGCAGGGTTCTTGTAAGACCCGCCCCCCCCCACACACACACACCAACCTACAATCCCTACACAGTGCAGAATGAGTGATATGGTGGAGGATTGCAGACCCTGGTGAGACAGGGCAGTGAGAGGCAGGGACCCGTGAAGAGAGCAGACTTATACACCAGAAGGAAACGATAAACGTATAAGGAGAGACAGGGAAGTGAACAGTATTTTTAGGAAGGGTTCTGCAGCTTGGGCTTTCCTGGTCCACACAGAGGAGGAGTTTGTGGGTTCTGTTAGAACAAAGATCTTAGCTAGCTCTAGAGGATTTTAAAGTCAGCAGCTAGCACTTTTGTTTGACACTCTTTTCTCTGTCCATCATGCCCTTGGAAAAGTCATTTCCCATACCAGGCTCCTACTTTCCTTACTTTCAAAATGAGGACAAGTCTCTCAGGAGAGGTGAAGATGTCACTGATGAAATATTCCATCCAAAGACCCAGAGCCATGCTGCTCTCCATGGAGGAGAGCGATATCCTGGCTCTAAGGATACACGTTTTTGTATTTATAAAAGACTTGTCCAAACCCAGTATGCCACCAACTGGGGTGGATAAATCCCCCATCTCTCTTTTTATTTATTTATTTTTCTTATAATTGACAACAAATTCATAAAACAAAAAAGGCTTTTTTATTTCATTTTTTGTCAATAAACTTGGCAATGGAAATAACAATTTGAACAGCAATTTCCCCCTGGTCTGAGCTGAAATTGGCTCTGGATGAATTGTTTTTCAGTTTTCACATGCAAATTGTCTCTGCACCCTTTCTCCTACAGATAGTTGGGGGCCATTCCCAGTTTCGGGACCACGTCTCTGTCCAAACCTTTGTTTCCTGGTGAGAGCAGCCATTTATGCAGCAATGCCTCTGGTGCCCTCTGCTCAAACACCCAGTTACAAGGGGCTGGGCCCTAAGACCTGGGAGGACTTCAGGCACCACGTGACTATCGTCAGACGATACTGGCAGCCTGTCAGAGCAGGGTGGAACTGGGCCTGGAATAAAGATGTCTTGAGGCCAATTCAGCCTTGTTCCAGCATACCTCCATGACCTCTCTCTCCCTTACTCCCGGAATCACTGCTCAGACTCTAGCCAAAGCCTAGGATGGTCGCCCAGGTTTAGGATCTCATAGACTTTAGAGCATTTTGAGTTCAAAGTCTTTTTTTTTTTTTTAAATTGCTGTTTCCATGTTACACAGGCAGAAAACAGAACAAATAACTGGTGGTCCATGCATGTGACAATTGCTGAACTGAGTACGTGCATGTTGAAAATTATTCTTTGCTTATCTAAAATACAAACGTAATTGAGCTCCTACGTAAAGGACCTCCCAATATGTTGACCTGCGACTTTGGGCCACATAAGCCTCTACCCACCAATAGTTCTCTTCCTCACTCGGAATATTACAAACCCAATCAAACGTTCTTACGAATTCCGATCAATTGTCTCCTGTGATGGTGCACTGAAACATTCAAGATGATCCAGGCTTTAGCGAGATGTGACCATACGGAAATTCAAGTCTTGGTTCCATCATATGAAAGCTATGTTACTTTGGGTCAAACTCTTAATTTATTTAATCCTTAGTGTATTTATCTGTAAAATATGAACAAAAATATTATCTACTCAAAAAGATAGTCTAAAGTATCAGATAATATTTATAAAATTATCAGTAAAGAACCTGGGACATAGCAATTATTATTACTAATGTCATAGGTTTCTATGTCTGTTATATCAAACACAAAAACAGTCAAACCAACAGATATCAACATCTTTTAATATATCTTTGTATGTAACAATTGAACAACCATGAGCTATATTATTTTATTTTACAGAAGAATAAATACATTCACAGAGAATTCTACAATTAAATATCAAAGTGTGGAGCTTGAATAAGAATATCTTCACTTTCTATCAGTGTATTTCTAATTATATTTCAGTTGTCCCTCAACTAGTAGGAGGTTCAATTCTCAAACCATAGTATAGGATGCTGTCTTTTCTTCTTAAACTTTGGAAGTTCAAGGTCTGCCCTTACTTCTCCTTGGTCACAGGATATTCTTTAACTAGCTATAGGCTGTGTGAAAAATCTAATCATACTGATGATTTACCAGTCTTCAAATTATAGGCACATAATGTAAATGGTGACTCCATTTGATCGAGTCAAGAGATCTGTAAATCCCTTAGTTCCATGGGCTTCTCTGTCTCCCCTCCTAGACTCTCTCCCAGTATCTATTTCTTAAGCTATTATCTAGTTCTTAATTTCATGGCTATTTCCTATATACAATGTTTTGGATTGGAAAAATGGTCTTAGAGGATTTGAACATCTCTAGCTGGTTGACGTATCTTCTCCCAGGCTTTAAACACATACACACACACACACACACACACACACACACACACACACACACACGCTGCTTCCTTTCCTTTCTATGACTGAGAACAGTGACCTTCAGAAGGCATGGTAAGGAATGTAAAATTCAGCCCTCTTCTGATAGCTGTATCCTACATAGGAAGTGGCCACTCCTTTCTCCTGGGAAGGTCTAGCATCAGGGAGATGCTTTGGGAGGTATGTTAAATTACTATCGTCCTTTGAAAGCAATGACTAGTTTCTCTGATTTCTTCATGTTAAAATCATACTTTGATCACATAATTTTCCCACATTTTAAATTTCCCACTGCAGCAGTGATGGGTGAATAATACATTTATATGTAAACAGCATAGCACAAGAAAGTCCAACTTCCTGTGTATGTGGGTGGGTGGTGGTGGGTGGGTGAGTGGGCTGTGTTCTTCCCACACCTTAGAGAAGGCCACATCTAAAACTCCCAAACCCATTTCTTTCCTAGCTTTTTTAGTGTAAATCATTTTCAAGAATTGTAACTTCCTCCTTGAGTAATCTAAAACACTTCAGGTTCATCTTTCTACTTTCCTGGCCCTACTTCTAATCAATTTCCTTTCACACATTCCTGTCCCCCAGATAAATCAAAGGCCAATTTATCTTCTTCTCCCCTATTCTATGCCTCCTTTCACTCCATCTCCGGCTCATCACTAATCAGCCAGCAGCAAGCATCTGCATGTGCATCCAGTGCATATTTCATATTTCTTGTTTGCAGTAAAGAGCAGTACCTCAAATTCTTCAAATACACTGGCAATGAGGAAAGTTGCCATTAATAGCAAGGAAACAAAGTAAAATACTTAAGGCAATTAGAGAACAATTGGAGCTGGCGAGCCTATTAGTAACTAGTAACATTTGTATACAGCTTTGCAGAGCCCAGAGCCCAGAACAATCTGAATTTCATTTGATCTTCACAATCATATGTGATCAAGTCCAACAATGCACTGCGGGCACAGAAGGAAAGCATAAAGGCAAAATGGCCTTTATTACCAAACGGAGGTGGGTTTGAATCACAACCGTACCAACTACTGCTCTGTGCCAGGATTGCATGTGCAAGCGGCTGGGTCAGCACAGTGCCTCAGCGTTCTTATCTCTCAATTATTTTCCATAATCTAAAATGTATTTTATATAATTAGTAATGATGTACATATACTCTCTCTCTCTCTCACACACACACACACACACATATAATGTATAATGAAATGCACAGGCCACAGGAATTTTACAAATTTATTCATTCAATGTCATATAATCAGTGAGGGCGGAGCAATCATGCAATGCAGGTATTCATACTATAAGGCCTCTACCTGAACCATGACATCATGACCAACATCTCCATTCAGTTCTCTGACCTTAATGTGCATACCAGTCACTGAGGTCTTAATATGCAGATCTTGATATGATTTAGTGGCCTGAGATGCCATGTTTCTCACAGGATTTGAGGCTGTCCTGGTTCACACTTTAAATAACAATAGTAAAAGCTATGAGTATTAAACAGATGTGAGGTGGTGAGTGCTCACCATATGCATGTTGTGAGCCAGGTATTCTGGGAGCACATAGTAAACAAATCTATGTGGAAGGTAGAAGACAATAAAGAAAACTCACATGCAATTTGCAAAGACTAATGCAAGAGATAATGGAGAACCTTAAAAGATTTACTGAGAACTGTAACTTTGATCCAAGACAGTAAGTATCATTAAAAAATGAGAAATTAGCATGTCACTCTGAGCAGAAGTAAGAGACAGAGATAAACCATGACGTTGGTGTAGATAGCAGAGGTATCACAGTTAGGACCAGGACTTTGGTAGATAGCGTGGGAGTGAACAAAGAGATATATGAGGCACTGGGGATGTGTTTCCTGGAACACTGCTTTGACTTTGCAAGATCATGTGGTTACAGAATGAACCCTTTCACACTGCCACACCAACCATGCGACCGCTCCTCCTTCATCTTATCTCCAATGGAGAGTATGTGCTTCTCCCCAGATCCAGAGGCCTGACCTTGAATTCCAGACCTCCAGGACCATTTGATAAACAAATTATTTTCTTTATTAACTACCCAATCCTGGGTACTCAGTTATAGCAACAGAAAATGCAACAGAGTCAGTTTCAAGTAGTCTTCCTGCTGTCTGATTCTCCGAGCTTCCATCTCTCCACCTGTAAAGGGCAGATGGAAATTTATAATTATATATAATGAATAAATAACTGAAATAATGCACATGGATGCCCTTTGAGAACTCTAAAACGCAATGTAAATTAAGGAACAATTATTAAGTTTCTCATGCAGTATTTGACACATTAGCACCGAATTAATAAAGTAATAAAGGAACAGAATTTGGTGAATGTGTGGATGTGAAGAATAAAGAATAAATAACCAAAAAGCACCAGAGATCTAGAAAAATCTGAGAAAATAGCTGTGCTGCTTAATGGCATACAGGGTCAGGGATCCCCTAAAGGACTTGCGAGGTTCAGAGACAATAAATCTCCCTCCAACTCTGCACATGTTGGGGTCAGAGGACAATTTTTAACGCTTGGTTCTTTCTCTGCCATGTGGGTCTCAGGGATCAAACTCAGGCAGGCAGGCAGGCTTGGCTGCAATACCTTTAGCCTAGTCGTCTTACTGGTCCAAAGCTAGTAAATCTATGAGATTTGATCCTGCTGAGTCCAGTGGCAGGACACTTCATAAATTCTCTAAAGGAACAATAGGATTCATTTGAAATTTATAATTTCATTCTCCCCTGAATACCTCTGGCAAAGTTTTGTCCTACAGGCTACAGGATGGAGGATAAACAGGAGCCAACACAAAGAGATACCATGGGTGCCACAAAGCGTAATGCTCAGAAAACTCCTCAGGTGACGCTTGGCGTGTCCTGGGTGCTCCTTACCCCCTCCTCTTAACTTCAAAGCCTTTGTAATCATTATAGAAACATTTAGCACTCTGTCCAGGCCAAATACAAAGACTATTAAAGCTCAAATAAGAGGCCTTGGGTCCAAGTCTCCCCCATCTGTAGCACATGCTTCCAATGTCGCGCAAATTAGAAAACCAAGGCCCACAGAGGAGGCTGGTATCTTTTCTTATGTGGATAGATGTGATACTCTTATCAACATGGTTCTCCCAGAGACCCTGCAGGGACAAAAATTTCCAGGAAACTAAGGGGAAAATACAGCTGCTGAATCCATTGACCTACGGAGGGTTGCTCTCTAGATGAGGCCTATTTTTTTCCATCAAAGGGAGAAGTATATTCCTCCTGAGCTGGACTATTAATTAAAATTCAGTGATGCTAATTTTACTGCCAACTTAGGAGATTCTTATTACATTTATTTTCCAGGTAATTGCTGCTTGTACAGGAGTTCAAATAGATGTCTTTTTAGATGGTGCAATAGATGAGAATTATAATCGTCACATTCCTCACCCTTCATTTTGTTCCCTCTAATTCTAAAGCGAGCTTCCTTAAATTATACTGAGAACTCTCTCTAGCCCCTTCCTTCCTCCTTCCATCCCCTCCCTCCTTCTCTCTCTTTTTACCTCCTTTTCACCCAGCTCTTCCTTTTGTTTTTCTTCCCCTAACAGTCGACTTCACTGAGGCATGAAATATCAAAATAGTCTCTGTTTTGTTCACAATTTCACCATACCACTTCCCTCCAGCGGAAGAACCCAAAATAAGCCTTTCCTTATGTATGGAAATGTATACAAACGCACATTTTCTTAGATCGTCTGTGTTTCTATCCTGTTGTATCCCCAAATCACAGATGAATACACAGATACTTATAGTCACAATCCCACCAATCCCACACAACTAGCCAGTAAGTGCCAGGCTCTCATTCCCCTTCCTAGTGGCTCAGTAAGGGAAGTAACCAGTGTGTGCCCAACCTTCTGGGCCAGTATAAGTCAAACTTTCAAGAACAATTACAATGCACCATTTGCCTAAAGAGAGTAGAAGCCAGCTTCACCAGTCGGGAACAAACTGAGGGGGGGGGGGACAACACTCCAACATCCAGGCACTGTTTCTCTCGCCTCCGCACATCTTATGACTTGCTCCTCTCTTCCTCACAGCATTGAGTCCCACTTTAAGGATTCTAGCAGGATAAGGCCACACCTGCAGGCAACCAGGCAGTCTTCTGGGACCCTAGTAGGAACAAGCCCTAGTGGCATTCTTCAGGGTCAGGGAGGCCTTTGGGAAGTAGTGAGCCATGAGCTCCTGCAGAGTCAGCTTTGAGGCTGTTGGAGCTTGTGCTCAGCACGAGGCTTGGATCTTTGAACTTGAGCAACAATTAATCCTGCAAGCCTGGGAAGGTGACGTTTGACAAGGAAGGCATACATTAATTTTAAAATTTCAGTGGTAGCTGCCATCTATTGTATCCTTATTATGTGCCAGGCATAATACTAAGCACTTTACATGCTTGATCTCCATTGTCTCAACAATCTTGTAAGATAGGAACTGTGATTATAATTAGCTCTGCTTTACAGGTGGAAAAAAAGAAGAAGAAAGAAACCTAAGGCTCAATAAGGGAAGTAACCAGTGAGAAGTCAGGGGATCAAACTTCATGGAGCTAGGATTTAAACCTGGGCTCTCTGGCTCTCCCAAAATGGGTCACTAAAGTCCCCACCAAGAAGTCTGGCTTAGTTTAAGTCTTTTCAATGCTGTAGAGTAGGATTATAAAAATAGAAAAAAAAATGAAGTTGTATCTACAACGATGTCACCCAAACTGAGGTTTACTCCTCAAGAGGAATATGGTGTATCTATCAGGAACCTAGAAAAAAATGTTAGCATGTCTATTTATGTTTAATCCCATTCTTTAAGTGTATGGGCATGTGAGGTTCATAATGTAAATACTAGTAAGTTAATATGTTTGTCATTTACAGATGTACATATGGAAAGCTTTCTCAAATTTATCTTACAGACAGGGATCAGAGATAGTTTACATCTTGAGATATAGAATTGATTGTCTCATGTTAGAATTGAGGAAGAAGTTTAAAGTTTGCCCAATGTGATGTCCTGCTTCCTGCAACCCTGGCTGTAATTCCTAGGATTAACGTCAAGGATTCTTGTAAGCATTGTGAATGTGCAGCTTTACAAGAAGTTTTCTTTGCTGCTATTTCATAGCAATGGACTCTTTCCTAAGACTTGGTCTACACACAAACCATTTCTCATCCAGTGAACCACTGTCCATCCCACTGACCCTGTCAACATAGAACATTTAGAAGGTAGTGGGCAGCAGCATTGCCCCAGATTGCTTCTTCCAGTAGCCAGACACACAAACCTGTTAAACCCAGCAAAACTCGACCCAAGGACCTCAGAGCCTCATGAGCATCCTGCACACACAACCTCTGCAGTACCTAAAGTGTATGCTCTAGAGCCTGTAGCCTCGTGGTAGCATCTTCAGTGTTCATTTCCTCTGACCTCAACATCTTCCCCTAACTTCTCTTTTTGTGGTTATGAATTGCAAACACCTTCAATCAGCAGAACAGAGCCGAAGATCCTGCAGAAGGTTACCAGGTCCTGGCAGGCAGCTAGTAAGATGAGAAACAATGTGAAGAGTTCCCCACTGACTTGAGGGTAGGGTACTCACCAGGACCCACACAAACTGGAACTGTGAGTGACAGACTGGGGGTGTTCTTTGAGGTTGAAGGTAGTCCAGCAAAGCACTCTAACTCCTGGATGAGTGATCCTAGAGTCAGAATAACAGTTTTCTTGAATGTTACTATTTGGTAGAATATACACTGCTTCTAATCCTATTCCCAAATTCCTGACACATGGTGTCAGGGGTGGTCAATGGTTTATTGAACATTGAGCACTAGCCCAAGCAATTTACTTATTCACTAATACAGTAATGGCTGTAATATTTGCCACCAGCAACTGGTCCACTGGCTTCCCCTTTCAGTAACATTCTGGGGAACCAAATAAGTTAGAAGTATAAGCACAGGGCCAGGGGCCAAGATATATCAGAGGTGAGATTCTGGTTTGCCAGCCACTAAATAGCTTCCACTTGGGAAGAGCCATTATGCCCATCTGTGAAAGGGGCCAATGCTAGTCCTTTAGAGAAATATGGTACAGATCAGATGAAACTGGAGTGGCATTGCCAAAACTGCTCTACATCATTGTCAACTGTTTCTGTGACATGTCTTCCAGAGATGATGACAGATATGGTTCTACTCCCACATGGTACCAGACAGAAGTTTGAGAGTTAAAGACCTCCCTAACACCACAGAACCTGCCCTGAAGCAATGTTTGACTTGGTTGGCACAAATGCTGTGGCTCCATGGTCTCTTGAGGGTGATGAAAAGAAGCACTAAGTCCACCCGAAGGCCATTGTGTCTGGAGGGACAGAGCTCTAGACACTCCCAGTGAGAAATTGTTTGGTGTTGTGCCTTGTAGAGGGGGCCTCTTGGTCTCAACTCCTACTCTTCTCCTGGTATGCCTGGACTTACCTCCCAAAGACACTGCTGAGATCCTTGTTGTTCCTGAAGAGACCCAGTTTCAATGGCCGTTTCTCTAGGTACAGTTTTGAAACAAAGCAATTCTCATGGAAGAAAGGGTGCTAACCACTGTCCCACAGAAATCGTGAACAATCGAAGGCCACACTTCTAAGCCATCTACAATTTTTCTCATTCCCTCCTTTTCATAATAGCAGCCTCGGGGAATCTTGTTGCCTGTTGCTTTTATGGATGAGTGCACTCTGTTAAGAATATGAAATAGGTCAAGTCACTAAACCAGAGAGAATTCCCAGTTGTTTGTATTTCCAGTACTTTGTTAACCTCTGCAAAGCACATCCACAGTTACAGAACCATCCCTGCTCTCAAGTTAGAGAGATAAGGCATGGGAAATATGGGGCAATTAGGTTCTAACCCATGCCATTTTGACAGAAGTAATTCTTTTCAACTCTTGGCCATAAGTCATAAAGCCTGTTGAGATGGTGACCTGGTCCTTCCGTCTAGATGAAGCCTCTGAGCCCTCTGAAGTGTTAGTGGGCACCTCACAGCAGTCTGTATAGAACTGTTCTTGGCCAAACCTTTTATCTTAATGACTATTTCATATCATGCCAGCCCCTACCACAGAGATATCTCAACAAATGATATCTCAACAATGCATGACTGGTTTGAGCATTCAGGAGACCAGTCTATTCATGTGTTAGCCACTTTATGCCACTTTGGCAAAGTATCTGAATTTGAAAGGTAGAAAATTTATTTCGGCTCAGGTTTTAAAGATTATAGTCCATGATCAACCAGGCCTGTGATGACACAGGAGACCATGGAAGTAGGAGTGTGTAACAGAGGAGGCTGCACACGTTCTGGAAGCTAGGGAGGAGAAATGGAGGCAGGGACCAGGAATGAAGGAGATTCTTCAGGGCAAACTCTCAACAATCTATTTTATCCAACTAGGGTCCGTTTCCTAGGTTCTATCACTTTCTAATCATGTCATCAAATAATGAATGTATCAGAGGATCAGAGTGCTGATCTGGCTAGAACTCTCATGTAACAATCATCTCCAAAAGTTTTCACTCAGCATTGCACTGACCGAGGCTTCACCACATGGCTGGGAGAAGAAAGGCACTGGATCCGAACTACAGCACTCGACTAGAGATGGAACTGAACCTGAATCATAGCTTGACGTCAGAACACTTCCCCAGAATAAGGCTGAAGCAAATCTCCATCTATGGCCATGTGATCCTTTAGTTTCTTTCTCCTCCCATCCTGCTTAGCTTACTCTTCTCCTAGGGGCTATCCTCTAGTAAGCACGTCTCAGGCTAACCCTAGGAAACTCACTGAAAACATACACATCAGAACCATCATGGGAGTTTTACAGAAGGATCTACAATTGGGTATTTAAACATCCAGACTTACCAAACATGAGTCTCTAGATTTGGGGGGTTAAGGACCACATGACTGTCCATTTTTAAAGCCTAGCGGGCATTTCAGATATACCAGGTTATTGCTCAACTTTTTATTTAGAGAGCTTCAAACTTATGGAAATAATGAAAGAATAATGTAATGATGAACACCTACACACTCTTCATCTAGACATACCAATTATGAACATTTTGCTGCATTTTCTTTTCTCATTCTCTGGCTCCTCCTATATCAAAAATAATTTGCAAGTATGCTACAGACATCATGACACTTCCTTCTTTGATAATTCAGCACCTATTATCTAAGAATAAAGATAGTCTTCTACATAATCCCACTACCACAATCACCCCTGAGAAAATGAATATCAGTTTCATAATATCATCAGAGTATGTTGTCTGTATCTAAGGTATGTGCTCATGTGTTTAGACCAAGAGTTGAAATTTTCTCAGCTGTAGGCACAGTGTAAGTTCAGAGATAGGAGGACTCTGTAATGGTTAAAACCAAAGGGAACTCTTCAAAGAAGAACTGAAGATGTTAATAGGTTTGTGAAAGACAAATAAAAAGGAGAGAGAACATGCTCAGTAGAAATAAGTGAATTTCAGTTGTGGTGGCAGGATTTGCTGAAGGATGTGGAGGCAGGAGGATCACAAGTTTGAGGTCAGCCTGAGCTACACATAAAAAGCTAGTCAGTGGCGGTGCACACCTTTAATGCCAGCACTTGGGAGGCAGAGGTAGGCGGATCTCAGTGAGTTCGAGAACAGGCTGGTCTACAAAACAAGTTCCAGGACAGCTAGGACTATTACACAGAGAAACTCTGTCTTGGAAACAAACAAACAAAACAAAACAAAAACAACAAAAGAAAGAAAGAAGTGAACATGCACGCTCACAAACACACAGAATGGGAGTCCGTGTGCCCTTTAATGTGGTGGTAACTGGGTAGAGATGGCAGGCTTGGATTCTCTGCTGTATTTACGATCATAAAATAAGCTGGACACATCTTACAGTGACATAGTACAGAGATAGAGCAATTTAAACTATCAAAGATAGGGCATCCACATTCTAGGAAAAAATAAGAAACTGGATTTGTAAGAGTTCCATAGAAAATTTTAAAACACATTGTGGTGAACTATAAAGAACAATGTTTGAAGGTTTGGGGTCAGAATTAGATTGGAGAATTCATCACTGATTGAAATGCATTCAAATACTGATTCTATAAACATTCTCTATGCACATATTATGTGCCAGGTTGCCAATCTAAACATAGGAAACAGAAGGTCTGAAAGAAAAATTAGACAAGGTTCCTGATGGAACTAATTCTTATTAGTATATGTGTTGGGTGGGAGGGGGCCAAGAATGCCTCAATAGTCAAGTAAATAAGTAAACGAGGAAACATTCGATTGCTGTTGATATGGTTCCCATGAATATAAAAGGAACAGGTTCCATATTGATTGACAGTTACTTTAAGTTGGTTATTCAGAGAAATTAACATTTAAAGCACTGTTAAACTAGAGCCAGCTACCAACTTCAAAGAACAGATTGTCAAAAATTTACTCAAGTTTGTGAGCTACATGATATCGCAGTGGTGACTTTAAATAGTCCCCAGCATTGTATTTAGACAAGCAGGCAAATGCTATAAGTTGTGGCTTCCTTTTCCCAGAGAGCTGGCAGTTAAACATGACCAGCACACCACTGCATTACAATCCAACCTCAAGGACAGAAAGACGTCAATGTAAAGCACCAGGAGAAAATACCCCAGAAAGCTGGTACATGGTCCTGAAAAGGACAATAATCTTACAGGTTTGGGAAACACAGAGGCTGGTGTGTGGTGATGCAGAAGAGAGAGACATGGGGTGAGGACAGAATTGGGCAGAAGCAAGGTCATTTGGAGCCATGCAGCCCTGGTAGGGGTCATTGGGGTTTTTATTTCAATGTGATAGAATGTACTGTATGCTTCTAAGTATCTGAACAGCGTAGTCTGACTCGTGTCTTCAGAGACTGCTTTGATTGTTGCAGAATAGCTTGGAGGAAGAGTGACAGAGAAGAATGGAGCTAAGAGTGTAGTGCTTATAAAGCAATGTATGTAAAAATTATTCATTGCAACAGTGCAATGTCAAAATATTGGAAACAGCCTGAATGCCCATCAATAAGAGAGAGAGTAAATTCATAATGGCGTAGTCATAGAATGGCACTGCTCAGTAGCTGTTTTATAAAATGAAGACATTCCTTACTTACTATTAAGCAAACATCCCCAACATAGTAGTAAAGGGAAAATTGGTCCAACTGAATCTAAATGATGCTGTTATTTTTGTGCAAACCAGCAAAGATATAAACTATACTTTTCAAATACTTGATTATGTACACATTACACATTACCTGATAGGGATTTTAAGAAATGAAAGCTCAAACATTATTCCACTGTGATTTTTGAAGGTTAAATGTTTGTGAAAATTGCCAATTTCATGATATTTGTCTCCACTATTTCTATTTTTCATTTGATAAGCACTTTCAGAAACTAGATGCAGTGCAGAATTATGAGATATATCTTTGAGCATATGACCTCCATGTTTTATTAAAACATAAAACATTGTATTTTGTTAAGTATTTTAATTAAATAACCAAATAGATGATTGACTAATAGATGATAGATGAGGATAGATAGATAGATAGATAGATAGATAGATAGATACATACATACATACATACATACATACATACATACATACATACATACATGGATGGATGGATGGATGGATGGAAGGATAGAGGGATGGGGAATAGAGGGATAAATGGATGGGGGATAGACAGATGATAGAAGATAGATAGATAGACAGAGCACAAGAGAGGAGAAAGTTCTTACAGAGGTCCAAGCCAAAGTTTGTAGAACTGAAATTAGAGCAGTCGTAGAGATGGGGAGATTGGTTTGAGATGGATTTTTGAGGCATGGTTGATAGGACTTGCCATTAAATTGTATGTTCAGGAGGATCCAATTACAAAAAATAAAATAGGCAAGGGATGCATCCTTCATCCTTGTTTAGGCAATTAAGTATAGTTTGTTGAGCAGGTCACCTCGAAACTTGAAGAATCAGATCTGAAACTGAGGGTGGGCCTGATGACTTTGTGCCATAACACTGTCCACCATCCCAGGTGTGAAAAAGACAAGAAGACTTTGTTTGTTTTTGTTTGTTGAGACAGGGTTTCTGTAGGTTGTCCTGGCTGTCCTGGAACTCTCTCTGTAGACCAAGCTAACCTCGAACTCAGATATCAGCCTGCCTCTGCCTCCCCAGTGCTAGGATTAAAGGCATGTGCCACCACCACCTGGCGAGGAAGACCATTTTTAAAGGATTAAAAGAAGCGTGTGAAGGTTCTGGAAATGTTCAGATTTATTTTTTCCTATCTCCTAAAATTCCTGAGGCATTGCACAATAGATAAATCAAACAAGATGTCAGGGAGAAACAAACAACCCAAGAACACCAGAACCAGTTTTGTGTTTAAGTGTCCTGGCACCTCCATATCGTATAGTTATTCAAAGTCTTGCAAGGGGTAACATCATCACAGTGCTATCAAGAGCAGCTCTCCATCTACACAAGGTCATTCAGAATGTCATCAACTGCACATCCCCCTGCTTTCAGTGGGAGGTGCGTAGGCACAAAGTAAGTTCAAATAGGGGCAAAACTGAAAGGATTCTATTTTCCTCCCAAAACTAGAAAATCCAACCTTAAAAAAAAATAACTCAAAGAGAAACAGAGCTAAGTTATTGAAGATGGCAATATGGTGACCTGGTCATCTATGGGACAGGGAATAAAAGTGTAGGTGACAAAAACAAGATAAATGGAAATGTGATCAAAATAAAATGCTTTTGTGAGATCTAATGGTTGGGATTCACTGCCCAGGATTCAGCCTTACCACCCAGCAGGGTTTGAAGTGAGCTTGGCAGTGGGGAGAAGAGCAGTCTCTCTGTATGTTTGCAGAAGAAACATGAAAACCAGACTCTGAACACGCCAAGCACACCTCTCTTCAGAGAAGGCATTCCCTGAGCACTGCGGGCGAGTGTTGGGCTGTTAGCTTCTCATTCCTCCTCAGTTCTAAAAATGGATAATTAAATTCTATCACTCTAATGAAATCTTTCTTGTCATTTATACTGCAGAGATTGTTCATGGAGCTTTCACGAGGCTGAGAGGAACATAGTCCTAAGCAGGGGTCATCTGTGTTGCCTAGGACAAAACAGAGTTGAGACATCGGGGGACAAGTGTAGGTCCCAAGGGTAGCTCAGGTGAAAAATTCGGGACCAAACCTGAATAAAGCTAGATCAAAACAGCTCATGTTTCGTAGAGCCTAGGATCCTAGGCTGTCCCCACTGAACAAAAACCGCCAGATAATTGACAAGTGTGTACTTCATTTGGTGTTAGGAACATCTGGTCTCAGTTCACCCTGGAGAGACATATACATAAATTGCTAGGTTAATAGCTCTCTTGTCTCCTCAGAAATCTTCCAGACAAGAGGATGGGACTGTGTATGAATGCATACGTCATTCCTATCTTCTTTGCTGCTATTATTGGACCCATGAATGACAAGGAAAGAAGATGGTTTGAAACATTTGCAAAATGTGAAATGTATTTATTAATGTACACTTGTGGAGTTGTGTCAAAATCTGAAAGCTTAGTGCATTGAACATTATAAAAACTTTTACTGAAAAGGGGAAAATTAACTGATGTTCCTTCTTTGGGTATGAAGAGATTACCAAAGCTACTGGGATCTTCTTATCACCCTTAGATAGCCTTACAGGGGTCCTTGGGCATCAGAGGCCCAGGAAAGCTTGGTTTAGAATCTGCTTCATTCTTAACACCCTTGGAAATAGTACTTGCTGCTGACCCTTGCAGGGAGTTCATGAGAAGAATTGGAGATTCAAGCAGATACTAAAATATGTACATTCACATCATAAACCGAAGACAGCAGCGAGGGGTAGGTGGGGGAGGAATGAATTAAGGGAGGGCGTGTGACAGCCAGATGCATTTATTACTCACACGCTCCCTTGGCTTCTCACCTGATGAACTTTTCACACCACAAGTGGGGAAACTCATCAACTTTTCCCCTCTCCGTGTCTTCTGTCTTCTCCTATCTCTCACCTAACTGCTGCGCACTCAACCTGGACTGGCTGGCGTTGTTCTCATTTCAACTTTCCTACAAAGGTGCCCTTAAATGACTCAGGAGCCCAGGTTCACTGATGGGGAGCAACCTGCCTCTGGCTGCTTTGGCATCTCCTTCAGAGCACAGGAATGAAAAAGTTCTTGGCTCCTTGAATGATGTGAACAGCCTGGCTCTTCTCCCACTTTCTCTCTCTAGGACAACTTCTCGGTACCCCTCCTCACTCCGCTGCCCCTCCTCCCATCACCTAGATGGTAACAACAGCTCTGACCAGACCTTACCAAGATTCTGTAGACTCCGTTCCACCATAGAAAGCAAAGACCTTTTTGTAAAAGCTACTGCAAATATTTCTAATTCCATCTGCATTCTTAAGGAAATACAAGAGAAGGGGCTATGTTGCAAGTGCCCAGTTCCTCAATATTTCATGATTAATAGACTAAACTTATGAAGAGCTAAATAAATGCTGCAATCACTTGGCAGGTTTTTTGCGTTATGCAGGTAAGCCCCTCTCTTCTGAAACAATGCATGTTGAGTGCCGCCTGAGCTCACAGAGGAATTTAAGACCTTTAGATCAGTAAGCCAGCTAAAGCCTGGACATCAACTCTGGTTTAACCACCATTTATTTGCAGGCCATGTTGTCATCAGTCCTATGTGACAAATTTACAAAAGAAGAGACGACACAGCCAAGCCCATGAAACATAAGATGATTCCCTGCCTTGAGTACTTAAAGCCTATTACCAAAATAGGTGTGCAATGTTGCTGTTATAAATATCATCCTTAACACCTTTTGATTCTTTTTACTCTGAAGTGTCCAACCCATTATGGAACAAAGAAAGGCCGCCTTTTAAATCTCACTCACCTCGGCTTCCTCAGAGATGGATGAGCCCCCCTGAGCTCAGCCTCACATAAAAGCACGGCAGTGCACGGCTGTAAATCTGTTTTACATCAGCTTTTATGTGAATCAGGCCTGAGCTGGGCTTCATTATCTTTTTTTTTCTTCTTCGCTAAAAATAATAACAAGGAGTCTCCAACTAACTCGGCTGATTTGCTTTGTAAATAGCATGTGCTCACTTCTGGACAAAGAAATCTCCTGGGAAGCCTAGGACCCTTGGACTTGGATCTGTTACTAGGGTAGATGCCGTTGGTTTGGGGAGGTAACCTTTCCTGGGCCATCTTCACGATCTGTGCTCTGTATAATGCCTCAGTCTCTGGCCCACAGTGCTTTGCTCTGCAGGGCTATCGGAAGGCCCTGACTCTTCTGTGGTTGGTACCTAAAATGCCCGTGTTTATACCCCAGGAGAATGTTTAATTGTCTGTGTCTCAAGTCCTTTGTGAGATCTCCACAGAACCATACAACCATGTTCTGATTTTATTTTAATTATAAAGAATTTCAGTTCTCAGTTGAGTAGTGGTGGCCCACGCCTTTAATTGCAGCATTTGGGAGACAGAAGTGGACAGATCTCTGAGTTTGAGGCCAGCCTGGTCTACAGAGTGAGTTCCAGGATAGCCTGAGCTGTTACACAGAGAAACTATGACTCAAATAAAATAAAATACATGTTTCAGTTCTCAAATAGGATCATGTTTAAATTTAAGTTGTGCCTGCTCAAGTTCAGCTCTTTTACCACCACTTAAGGGACTGGAATACATATACATACATACATACATACATGCATAGATACATACATATACATTTTTAAACTCTTGTATGTATATGTAAGTTTGTGTGTGTGGGTGAAAGCAAATATATTTCTGGCATGCATATGGAAGTTAAAGGACAACCTTGCATGTTGGTCCTTGTCTTTCACCATTTTGAGATGAGATCTCCTGTTCACTCATATGCCAGGATAGTTAGTCAGAAGCTTCAGAGAGATTCTCTTGTCCCTGCCTCCTGTCTTGCCAAAAAAAAAAATGCTGGGATTACAGACATATTCTAATAAGTCAGCTTTCCATGGGTTCTGGGAATCTTTGCTAGGTCTTCATGGCTGCATGGTAAGTACTCTACCCACTGAACTGCCTTCTCATCACAGGGATTATATTTTAATCAACCAATGGTAATTTCACTTGATGAAGGCTGCTGAAGTACTAGGCAGCAGGAAATCAGAAAACAGAGCTGTTGGTGATAAGTTTGGGGCAAACAGTTTCATGTCTTATGGACTATGGTTCCCTTGTTTCTAAATGACAAACTCTTGCCCAGTTCCATCTAGCGTCAGAAATTTCCGAGTCTATGTCCTTCTTTCTGATTGGTAGGCAACCCTTCAGAAGAAGGGATCCTCCGGTCATCATAGGGTTTCATTGGGCTTGGTTGTGTGGCAATTGAACCTAGAATTGTTGATAAATGATCTGTCTAGAATAGATATTCATGGAAATAAAGATTAAATCAGAGCTGAAGAGTGTCAATCTGGCAATGTTTTAGCAGGGTAGAATTGGGAGATACCAACCCATTCACCTCCGATGTCTCCTGAGGAGCAACTGAAATCGAAGTATAGATGTAGGAGTGGGAATAGGCCAAGACATAACTCATGGCTAAGTAGAGAGGAGTTTCAATATACGGGCACTGCTGACAAATAAGGAAACTTAATGTACTTCTTGGAGCAGTCAGCAAGGCTGACTAGTGAGTCAAGTACACAGTGTCATCAGCTACAAGGGTTAGCAGGTGAGGTGAGGTCCAGACTGTCCCTATGGGACCCAAACTGGAAATAAGCAAAAGGTGGAATGTAGAAGTTTTTTATTTAAGCATAAGAAGTTCTTCTCCAACCCTCCCATAGCTCAGGGTTAACATTCTCAAGGGTTCTGTCTTTTGAACTAAGCAAAGGTCGCTTGGCCCATATGGAAAACCAAGAAGAAGAAGAAGAAAGAGAAAAGTGTTCAAAGGGAGAAAAGGACCCTGAAAGGAAAATATGTGACTTAGAGACTAGAAAGGAAGGTTTCATGGTCACTGTCATTTTGGTCTCAGGGGGATATGAACAGATACTCGGGATACTACAAACAGGAGAGTGGCCAGTATATAAACATGGAAACACAAAGGCAAAGGGAAATGTTGACCCATTATGACAATAAAGCTCCCAGATTATGAAGCAAAGAGCCAAAGAGGGTGAGTAAACTGATGAGACCTGAGAGGTAGAGATCGACCCCAGAGCTCTACCACCCAAAGCATGCAAACCCTGAGGGGAAGGGGAGAAAACAGGACAGAGTCAACAAGGAGGTTATAGTAGAGTGTCCAGTGCTAAAGGGCATGGGTCTTTACACTTAAAGAGTAACCAGCATAATCCAGAGAGAAAGACTCATGTCTTCAAAACAGCATCACAAACCAGGTGAGGAAGGCACATTGCAAGCCCAGTGCTTGGAAAGCTAAGGCAGAAGAATTGCTGTGAATCTGAGACAAGCTGGGACAGCTTAGTGAGTTCCAGGCCAGACACACACACACACACACACACACACACACACACACACACACACACACACACACACAATTAAAATAAGCAAACAAAAACCACCACAGAAGGGTCCCAATGGGGCAGAAACAAATGACTTCCAGACAATGGGGATGAATACTATTATTTCCCTAGTTCCTATTTGCAGTGGGATGTAGGAAAATAACTAAGCAATGATGCCAAGGTTCAGGTTTGCAAGTAACGTTTCTATCCCAAATTCTGTGCTCACCTGGACAACTGACCAACCCTACCAGTAGATTGGAAGCATCCTTAGGGTGAAACATTTTATTTAACATGCCTTCCTTCTTGAAAACTTGTTTGCGGACAGATTTCACCATAAAGCTCATCCCAGAATGGAAAAATGTGTGATCCAAGAAACAGTGGATTCCTGGGTGGGCCACAGATTGCATTCTACCAGCACTGATGTCTGAGATGCCCAGAGAGTGGAAGCTGTGGAGGCTGGAGAAAGAGGGCAGAGCTCCAAGGTGAGGCGGGCAGGGAAACGAGGGGCTGGGGGGACAGATGCTATGAGTGGAGTGTAAGGAAATAACACCAGGCATAAGAAAGGCAAGGTGTGAACAGCAGAGGGCAGGGAAGCTGTCTCTCCTGAAGGAGGGGTATACATAAAATTCATACTCTAAAAGGGAACTATGTAAAGTCAGTGTAGTTCTGCCAATGCAGGGGTGAGAAAAGAGAGAAGCTAAACATCTGTTTCCAGAAGTAGTCCCACAGGGAACTCCCAGAAAAAAGGAAATAGCCTCAGTTCTGGCCTCCCACAGTGGGAGACTAAATATCTTCTGTGGCCACAACCTGTGAACAATGTTGATTTCACTTTCAAAGATCTGTGGACAAAGAACAGAGCCTTGCTTGTAACTGCAGACTAGAGTGTACATGATTTATCAACCTTGGCAATGTGGGTAGAAAGAACACTGTGTATGAAGAGACAGAGAAAGGATGAGAGAACAGTTAGGGTTTCCATGCTTTCCTGGTACCTAGAGAAAAGTCAATAAATGAGTAAATGCCATTGAGGGTTGAAACTTTAAAGAAGGATTTAAGTATACCTCAGGATGTGGCTTTAAGAACTAAACAAACAGGATAATAACACAATTTTCAAGTATTGAGGATGTGTGTGAGTGTGTGTGTATAAAATAAGATCTCTAATAACCTGCTCTTTGACCCTTCATATTAAGACTGACTAAAACTGATAAATAAGCAAATAAATATTAAGTGTCAGTTGTCTAGTCAGGCACTAGATTAGAATATAGTGTCAGTCTTGGCTGCACATTCAAGGGCTCTAAGAACACAGGTGTTTGCATCCCATCCAAAGTTTCTAATTACTTGCTATGGGATCACCCACAGCACACTGATTTCTTTTTAATTTTATGTGTTATTATTGTGTATGTGTACATGATGTAGGGCTAGCAGTGCATGCCACAGCACACTTGAGAAAGTCGAAGACAACTTTGTGAAGACTTTGTGGAGTCGCTCTTTTCCTTCTGCCTTTATGTGGATTCCAATTCCAGTCACTAGGCTTGAGTGGCAAGTGCCTTTATCACCTAAGTCATCTCACTGACCCAGTAGTGTGGCATTTTAAGGGTAATGGGAATGTACCATCAAGATAGAATCACTTCCCTGGAGAAAGATGCCTGGGACTAGAGGGTCATATGAGTTGAACCCAAGGATTCAACAGCTTACATCAGTTGCTTCATATCACATGTTTGTACCCAATTGATAGATCTTGATCAGAATGCATCTTAAAACCACAGAAGAATTGATAATTGGAAACATCACTGAATTACATTTTTAAGGTAGGGAGAAGTCTATGGTATATGAGCATTATAAACTCCAAAGTTGTTTTAAAAAACTAGGGCATTAGATACCAGAGAAACAGAAATATGTGCACAATAGAATACTAAACAGTATCCAACTCAAGACTCTGTCATTTGCAACAACACAGAAGATCCTGTAGATTATTTAAAAAAACATAAAAAGTGAAGTGAGCCAACACAGCAAAAGGATGCCTCCTGAAACAGAGAGCAGCATGATGCTTTCCAGGGGTCTGGGATGGACAAAGAAACGATGTTACTCAGGGGGTCAAATTTCAGTAGACAGGATGGATAAGACCTGATGATCTACTGCACTGCACTGTGGTGACAGTTAATAATACCATGCAGTATCTTTCAAATTTGCTAACAGAGAGGAAGGCAAGTATGCTCATCATAAAAGTCTAAGTGGATGAAATGAAGGATAAGCTAACTCTCCAGAATGAACACACACCTCAAAATCTTACACTATATGCAATATGTACAGTTATACTTATTGGTTAAAATCAGAATAGAAACCAGTGAGACGGCATCATGGATAAATACCCCATATGGCAAAAGAAGGAATCAATCACTACAAGTTGTCCTTCGACCTCCACCTGTGTGCCATGATATGTGCACTGTGCGCAGCGCACGCGCACACACACACACACACACACACACACACACACACACACACAAATGCACACTAAATAAATAAAAACATTAAGTATAAGGCAACACAAGTCAGCAGCAAATGCTCGATGCGCTTTCTGCACACTTCCTGTATCACTCCCTACGTGACCAGCTTCTCTCCTAGTCTTCTCTGCCAGCCTTGCCCTTCCTCTCCTTCCCCTTGCTTCAGCTGCAGCAGAAAGCAATACATGCTGCACACACTCTAGACCCCACACTGAGTCCTACTGAACTCGGGTTCTTCTCCTCCATAGCGTGTTTATGATCAATCTGTTTCAGGTCAATTTTCTTTCAGAATAAATGTACTGTCTTATGTTTTCCTCCTGCTTGGCCTCTGCTTCCTTTGTCTTTGGGCTGGGGAGGCTTTGTGGAGAAGCGGGCCTTTGTCCTAGTTGCAGAGGTGCCCCCACTTCTCAGAAGAAAGCTGGATGTTTGGAGTGGCCTACTTTACCTTTTGTTTTTCTGGCAGTTTCTGCTTTTTGTTTCTCCTTTTCATTTAGATCAGTGTGAAGGATGTATATATCTCCATGCTTATTTCCACAGCCATGAAGAAATATGACAGGGTCCAAAACAAAGGTAAGAGATTTATAGACCCTGCGAGATCCCAATTAATAGAAACCATTGGGACCATCGCCGCCTTCTGCTTCTGGGGCCTCTAAATGCAGCACTCCCGTCCCATAAAGCAGAGTGGTTGACACTGGAAATAAAACATCTGCACTGGTGCTCAGGAAATACTTCATATGCATTCCAGAGCCATGCTCTGTGTTTAAACCCCAGCTTTTTAGTATAATTTTAGTGTTGGAACTTAACGTTTTTACTGCCTTTTCTCCAAATAATCAATATTGATTTTACTCGATCTGTTATCATCCTGACATCAAGATTTATTTCCCAGTTTTGCTCTGTGTGAGACTGTAGTTTACAGAAGGCACATTTATTCTCTTCTTTTGGGAAGGCTCCTGGGATAATTATCTTGCCCCATCGGCAAATCATTCAGCTTATGTTGTATTGAAAAATAATAATTGGCTTTGCCCCTCATCAGGTTTGAACAGCTTTATTATCCTTATATTTGCTGGTATGTTGCAATTACATCTTTGCCAGCTTTAGAACTGTTAGGGACCAAGAAACCTGAGCTCATGGTAGTGAGTCTTCTTCTCAGCCACCTCAGAACTTCCTTGACTGAAAGATGCAAAGCTTGTAGGTGGTCTGCTTTGCAGACCCAGTTTCTATCGTGTTTTTTGCCTGTTTTTGTAGATACAGGAGCTTGCCATAGGTCCAGATTTAAGGTATGTTAGGGCAGGCTGTATGATATGAACAGAGTGTGGCTATGAAGAAACAACCCCAAGAGAACTCATTTTTCACATGCTTGTCCACCTTCATCCATGTTTTTTTTTTTTCTTTCTGCAATTTCGGTCACCCACAGTCAACTGTGATCTGAAAATCTGTAACAGAAAATTCCCAAAAGAAACAATCTTTACATTTGAAACAGAATAGTAGGATGCCTGCCATCCTACACACCTCCTGCTCCAGAGGTGATCCGTCCTGTGTGCAGTGTATCCACACTATGGATACTATTCCTGCATTAAACAGTAGCTGTCTTGATAAGCAGGTCAACTGTTGGACCAGCGTTTGTGTTCAGCTGGAACTTATTTACTTAAGAATGAGTCCAAAGCCCAAGAGTAATGATACTGGTGATTTTATCACAGTGCACTGTTATAATAGTCAGATTGGATTATTAGTCACTCCTGTTAGTCTCTTTTTTGCCTAATTAATAAACTAAACTCTATCAAGGCCTGTATGTTAGTTTAAAATAAAATAGTATGCACAGAACTCAGGAGCATCTGCAGTTTCAGCTACCACTGAGGACCCTGGACTTACAGCTCGATTTGTATGTGCATGATGACTTCGCAGTGAAGTCACAAGTAGTCCTATCAGACCATACATGGAGAAGCCAATGGAATGGGGATTTAACCCTTTGCTAGCTGTATAACCAACCCTAAGTAAAATACCTAAGCTTTCTGAACCCCCAAAGGACCATCTTAGTAGGAATAATAATGTGAGGTTGTTATATTCTTTGGCTTTGTGTGTGAGTTAAGCAGTGCCATGAATAATATTCATAAACGCAAAGTCACATATAATTTGCATTTCTATAGTAAGGACTATAAGCATAGTATCCAAGAAATGCATCCATTCACTTATTCACCAATACTCACTAAGCACCGCTGTATGTCAGGCTTTGTGTGAGGTGCTAGAATTATAAAGGGGGATAAAACACAGAACATTTTTCTTGTACTTTACACGTAGTTGAAATCACCACACACTGGTTTAGAGTCCCACAGACAGCAGCTGAAGTAAGGTCTTCGAGCCCAAGCCCATGCCAAAGATACCATCCTAGCAAATGGAGAAGAGAGAGGGGTAGCCAGTTGTGAAGGTGGAGGAAAGAGCAATCCAAGCTAAGGGAACATCGTGGGCAACAGCCCGACCCAGCAGAAGTAGACCAAACACAAGCAGCTGGCAAATGGTGATGTCCTCACCAAGAGAGAACACAGGGTACAGGGTCCAGGACAAAGGCAGGTGGCAGGTTGGGAAGTGGACCAGGGTAAGATGGCAAGTGACCATGTTTGTACTCAGTGATGTGTGATGTGTCCCTTGTGTTGCCACTCTCCTAACTTCTTTGCATGAAAGGGAGGCTGAATAGATCCAAGCCAAGAGGTTAAGATGCAAATGAGGCAACACGTGACCAGGACAGCAGCAGATGACTGTGGGAAGAGGACAAGCAGAGTTCAGGCTAGGGGGTAATGGTAATCTGAGCCATGACTGGGCAGGTGGTGGAATGTGGGTCTTTTGTGAGCCTCGGTGGGCAGACATAGGCTCTGCAGGTGCCCTGGCATGCTGCAGTGGTGAATAGACATATTGCATTTATCAGGAAGGGGGAGAAAAACTAACAGAAACAGAAATCAGTGAGCTATAGAGACTAAGACACTAGACTAGGCTGGGTAAATATGGACTGCAATAGATAGATAGATAGATAGATAGATAGATAGATAGATAGATAGATAGATAGATCATAGATTATAGATCATAGATACATGGGTATTTTCTAGAACTCTGTCATTCTGTCATCTAATACTTTTATCTCCAAAGGATTTGTAACTGCTGGAACACAGAGCCCTCCATCTGCCATATGGGGACTTTCCTGCTGTCCTTAGCTGGGTAGGAGGCCCTGAGAACCTGTGTTTCTGGAACTCAGGGCTCCCCAGTGCTGGTCCCAGTTCTGGAGCAGTGTTCAATGGATACTTGGAAGAATTCTCCCAGCCCACGGACACACAGCTTCAGCTGACCTGTTAGGAGAGGGAGCACCTGACCCTGACACTCAATTAGCAGAACAGACCGCATATAACGTATGCTCGACACTGATATGATTTAACGTTAATAACTGCTTTTCAAATATTTATTACAATGGCTGTTTTAATAAATATTTCATGAACACTATTTTTTCCCCAAAAAGCCCTCTGTTGCCAGCTTTGCTGCCTTAATTTGCCTTAATGAGGATTTTTTTTTAATGCACTGATAAACTGCTCTACTGACCGAGCACAAGAGGGAAAAGGGGATGTTCTGGACTATCTGTCCTCTGGAGCAGTCAGCCCAGGAGAAAATTGAGAACCAACTTGAAAGGACTCCAAAGAAGGACAGACTAGGGTTCTGCCACTAACACTCTCCAGTCCTGAAAATGCAAAGAAAGGCTCAAAGTCCCGGGACAAACACTTTGAGGGAAACCCTGGGGATCATACTTAGCAAGCAAGGTCAGATTTGCTTGGGCAAAAGGGGAGAGCAGAGTCATTCTAGGGTCTTGCAGACTCACAAATAAATGATTTAGAGCTAGTGAAACCGGGAGGAACTGGCAAAGTCCTGTGCCTAGCCTCCTGCTGCACACCATGGACTCCTAGGCTCTTCTGCAGCCTTGGCATGACCACAGTGCTCCAGGCTGATGTCTCTACCTTTCTCTCAAGTGGAATTATCTGCCCTCTTCCTCAACCACTCATTTGAGTATGTTTGAAATCTGGATACCTCTTATGATCTTTGAGCACATTCAATGGGAGGACAGGGGCATTGTATCTTGATTTCCCTGGAAAGCTACTTGAAAACCAAGGCTGCATTCTGTCACTGAGGGTACCTAAGAATGAGAAAGCCCTGTGTCCACAATTATGGCAATGTCCACTGAGGTTTGGAATGAGTCACATTCCTGGCCAGGACTCCAGCTTCTAGCCTTGAGGCCTGATAAGTGCATCAGTCTAATAGCTTCCCCTTGCCTTCCCTGTTGGCCATACTCATTGCCACTGTGGCACAATGCTCTCTTCTCCTGCTCCATCTCATGCTTCTTCAGATAACTGAGAGTTTGCCAAGCTCTCTTTGGTTCTATTCGACAATCATGATTGGCAGGACTTGAGTTCCTGGCCTATTATACTCTAGCAACCAAAGGCATTGATACCTGTATCTCAGGTCATATTTCTCCTTGAATGAGAAGTCTTGTCTCTGTCAAGGAGCAGATGTGTTCCTTTGGATGACTAGAAACTCAATTGACCCCTTCCCAGAAGATAGGGACCATTTCTGTGATTAAACTGGCCTTTTACAACCTTGTTCCTGGGGAGCATGATCATAATTGTTTGACTCCCTGACAGCATGTCTCATTCCACTGTTTCAGAATTCCCACTCTGTGGGGCATTTACCCACCAACCCCACTGCTCCCCAGAGTTTTCTTGAGTGTGAGCAGCAGTAAATATTAGATAGAAGGATTTATATTGCGAAGATAAATAGATAGAAAATAAAGGATAGCCTCGAGAGGGCCTGGAATCTTTTCCAACAGGCCCTGACTGTCTCTGCCCCAGGGTATTTATAGAGACGCCAAGGGGTGGAGCAAAAGACCTTCTCCCCTAGCACAGCCAAGTGCAGACCATTTCAGACATCTGCACTCAGGCCCGTGGCCCTAATGATCCTCTATGCGGACCTACTGGGTAAAGCCACAAGGAACCTGAAAATGGGCTCCCACACCATTTTGATTCCATTACTTCAGTACTTGGTCTTTGTGTCCTTAACTAACCTCAAATCTTATATGTCAATTGGGTTCAAAATACTTGTATCCCAAAGATTATGTTCATTTCAGAGTTCAAGGAGACACTGTCCACACTGCATTCTGTCCCTGGAATTGTGCAGTCTTCAATCTCTATGAATGAACATAACAACCTTGCTCTCTCACTTCCAAGTTCAGCAAAGTTGCAGAACAATAGCTCTTGAGAGTGAGCAAGTCCTAATCCTGGACAGAAGAGACAATTTATAAGAATAGTTTGGATTGTTGTTAGACTTATGCTTATATAGTAAATCACTGATTATAGATTCTCCTCCAATAACCATGACATCACTAGCACTGTATAGTTAGGTAGGTGTCCAGTACCAGGAACTGTCTCCCCTTTGTTGAGCTACTTATAGGTCCAACTAGAGATCTGTAGAATGAAGTGTTAAACGGTCTTATTAGAAAAAAAAAAATCCCAGACAGATATCAGGGTTAAAACCTGAGAGATCAGAGGAATAGGAAGAGCCACAGCTAATCTCACCTCACCAACTCCACAGCTTCCAAAGAGACCTATTTCCTGTATACCCACACCTATATGTCTTTCTATTCTGTCAACCCATTTCCTCATTCTGCCAAGCTACATCACTTCCTCTTCCTGCCTAGCTCTGTCACTTCCTGTCTGTCTGTACAGACCTCCAGACCTTTATGGTTAGTGCTGGGATTAAAGGTATGTACCACCAAGGCCGCCATGCTCTGTTCCCAGTGTGGCCTTGAACTCACAGAGATCCAGACAGATCTCTGCCTTCTGAGTGATAGGATTAAAGGTGTGTGCTGCCATTGCCTGACCTCTATGTTTACTATAGTGGCTGGCTTTTCCCTCTGATCTTCAGATAAACTTTACTGGGGGACACAGATAAAATATTACCACAGAGATCTGTTGCTTACCACCAAGGCATGCATGCCACTATAACACCCTTTGGGTTATCATGCCATGCTGGTCATTGATATGATTCATGGCTGTCACATTTGGGTAGGACTACTGTTTGCCACCCTCCTTTGGAATCTTGCATGGTACCTTTTGGAACCATGAAAGCTAGTTCTCAGGGAAGGGGCTTTCAAGTCAGTTCCAGCTCAGGGGTCTCTGGGCCCTGTTTCTGAAGTACATAGTGTCTTCAGTAATAAGGACCAACATAATCCCTAACAACAATCTGTAAATAGGTATCTTTATACCCACAGGTAAGTGCAGTCTTAATTCTCACATCAAGGGAACTTCTCTTTGTAACAAATGGAGACCATTACAGGAAACTACAACCAATCAGAATGCAGAGTTGTAGAGCCCAGGCTCAACAAATACATCTACAAAAGACTTCTGAACCTAAGGCTCTGGGAACTCTGCAGAAGAGGGGTAGAAGTGTTGTGAGAGCCAGGAGTCCAAGGAGTTTGCTGTGAGATTGGGTCTCCTAGTAATATCTGATGCTACACCCACAGTCTTAGCAATATGACTGCCCAAGTGTGAGCTGGACAAAGATGACACCAAGGAACATGCCAAATGAGACAGAGAGAAGCCCTTGAGACTTCAGCCTTACATAAAGAACTACACACAATTGAGGAAGGCTGGGAAAGGGAGAGGTGCTTTCCCAGGGAAAGCAAACCTATTTGTTGTCCAGTGCCAAATGGTCAGCTCTGAAAACATACATACAGTTAGCATCATATGGACTGAACATTTAGAAAACACACACACACACACACACACACACACACATATTTTATGTGACAACAATTAATAAAATAAAAAGGGCATGAATTTGAAGGAAATTGGGCAGAGGTATATGGGAGAATTTGGGGAGAGGAAAGGAAAAGGAAAAATGTAATTAAATTACAATTTCAAAAAATTAAAAGAAAAAAAGAATGTTTTAGGCATCATCTATGCTCTATGCAGATACACAGAGTTAAAAAAAAAAGTACAGGAAAAATAAACACATAATCAATTGCACAACTGGTTGACTTCTATGTCAGTAAGTGCGGGGTGCCTGGCCAAGTACATAGATGTTATGAGAGAGGAACAGAAGGGCTGCACCTGAGCCAGGTCTTACACTGACTACAGTTAGCCACAAGACTGAAGAAAAACATTGAGGGTGAAGGTGGTATTGAAGAAAAACCTCATGAGCTCAGGCATCTAGTGACCGATCCTCCAGTGATTAATGTATGACTTAGTAGATGTGGGACATAAAATATGAATCATAAAATATGAGGCAAAGCTGGAATGTTACTAACCATATCTCACACACTCACCTTGATAAGATTCCTTGTCTGGGCTGCTGCACCTCGGTGATAGCACTTGCTTAGAATGTGCAAAGCCAGGGTTCTGGCCTGAGCACCACAGATACAAAATCCCTCACCCATATCCTGTGAGAAATGAGGAGCCAAGGAAGAGATTTGAGAAGAATGTGAGTAGCTTTTTTGTGTGATGCACCCCTCACTCTGGAAGCTTTAACAAGAACAGGTTTGAGCAGGACAGAGAACCCAGTTGTCAACAAGACAGTATGCTGTAGAGGGAGGATGCTAAGCTCCTGAGGAATAGTAACAATAGTGATGGGTCCAGTATTTATGGAGTGCTTGTTATGCACCAGATAGTCCTTGAATCCCTTAGAAGTAGTAAGTATTTAATGTCCACACAACTTCTATAAGGATGCACTGTGAAGAAAGACTCCTATGTCATAGAAGAGAGATGAACTTGAGCCACACGCCATGCCAGGCCATTTGAAGCCCTGATGCAGAGGGGGAAGTATTCTAGAGAAGCTGGGGGAACCCATGGGGATGATTGACAAGGGGTAGAATAAAGGATGGAAAGGCAGGTAGAGAAAGATAGTCATCCCCTACACCTAGTGCTTAGCAACAGTCCGAAGTTGGGAAGAGTGCTAACAAATAGATCAAGGGAAACAGTTTATGTCTACTGGGAGAAAGTCATGGTTTTAAGTTGAAGTCTAAGCCTGAGGCATCTATAGAGCATAGATTTGGTAATGACCATGAGACAAAACTTAGGGAAAGGCTAGTCTCAGTGGTGAAGTTCTGGGAATCTTTCATGCATGCCTGGAAGCTACCACAGTAAGCACAGCCTGTTTGGATGTTGGCATATCAATATTCTGCCCTTTACCTATGCAAGTGCAGTCAGGAAAGTGATTGGGATCTCTACCTTGATAGAAAGTAACTAAAAACACAAGAGAATTTCCAAGGCTCCAGCAGTGTGGCCATTCCCTCCTTGCCTGCAGCCGTAAAAGGAACGAAGAGAATGTAGGCAGCCTGCTCAGAAGAGCTGGGAATAGTGTCTGGGTACCTGCCGATGAGAACATCCCATTTTTTCAGAACTGATGAATGAGTTTAAACAATCCCAATGGAATAGCTAGTATAGAATCTGATCAAGACTGAGATGACCCCTGGACCAAATGACTGAGTGCCCATCTCTGCTCCCTGCTCTGCCTGTGTTGGCAAAGTGCAGAACAAAGGCTATATGAAAAGACAGGACAGCTGAAGACAGGAGCCTTGATTAAGGGTTGGTGTGTGGGAGTCCCACTGTGTTAACAACCTCTACTGATAAATTGAATATGCTTCTTGGTAAGTGGCAAAGTGTGATTGTAACATTTGATTCTAACAAAGGCAAAGAACAAAAAGTTGGCCACGGTCACAAAAGTCAGCAGCAGAAGAGTTAGGGATTGTTGCATGTTGAGGAGTCTAAAAGGCTCTTCCTGGTGACCATGAGCTCCTGGCTAACCATAGGAGCAGCAGGTATAGACTATGAGGATGGTAGGCAAGGAGGCAACCCAGAAAAGGGACAGCATTCAAAGACGGGCAAAAGAAGAGACAATCAACAGTCAAGGCGCTATCAGAGAGGAAGGAAGCCCTACTTGTGGGTGAAACATTAGAGGCTATGGTAACCAGATCAAAGGATTGTAAATCAGATAGAATTTAAGGGAGGAAGTGGGGATGGAACACAGTCCTTTGGAGGCAAAGATTAGAAAGAAATATTCCTTGACACAGTCCTAGAAACACACCTAGGAAACAGAATTCAGTAGTAAAGGACATTGTTTATTTGTAGTTGCACAAGTTAGAAAATGGGTTTGCTGTGTCTTTATTTGTTACAATTTATTTCTCTAAGACCAAGTCTACAATGTATGTAAATTTAACTTTAATAATAGGGACACGTCAGTCCTAACTGGGAAAAACCTAGGCTCCAGGTTGCCACCTCTCTCTGTTCTAGAGAGTGTTTTTAATTCAAGTTGAGGCCAAGAAAAATGGGGTCTTAAAGACTCCCCATATGTGAAGAGTGGGATCATACTTTCTACAGGGGTATAGACATTGACAAGTTCACCATGTTCCACTAAATAACAACTGCCCCATGCTCATGTAAGCCACCCTAATTAAACTCCATTGATCACAAAGAAAAAAAACAATAGGGGCGGGGAGGATAAAAAAAATAGAAATGGGATGTGTTAGTTGGGAATAGGGGGATCAGCAGGACAAGGAGGGGACAAGAGAGGACAGAGGAAGTAAATATGGTCAAGACCATTCTATACATGTTTGACCTTTCCAGAATAATAAGTTATAAAACTAAATCTTTAAACAATCATCTCTCACTTTTTGCATGAGAACAGTATCTCAGGATGTGCAGGTTATAAGATCCCCCAACCACGCTAGGCCTGGCAGAGTTTCTTGTCTGTAAGTCCATTTCTTTGATGTAAGTCCATTAGAGTGAAACAAACGGGGAGTTTCATAGTTGAAGGTTAGGGCACAGCTGTCCCTTTAGAATAGTTACTGTTGTGACAGGGCCTTGGGGTCTGATCCTGGTTAATATAGAATATCTCCTCCCCTTTATAGCTTTAAAGTAGAACCCCGATTAACATAGAATATCCCCTGCTGTGGCTGCAGGGTAGGACCCTGGTTAATATAGACTATCTCTCCCCACTCTGTGACTTTAGAGCATGACCCTGGGTAATACAGACTACCTCCTCCCCATTTATGGATTCACTGTGGACCCTAGGTACTACCGACTACCTCCTCCCGCTCTGTGGTTTCAATGTGGACCCTGGGTAATACAGACTACCTCCTCCCTGTCTATGGCTTCAAGGTAGGATCAGGGTTAGCACCTCAGTGCTGCTGAGCAGAGACTATTTAAAGAGGACTTCTGTGCTCTAAGGTTCTGCTAATATCTGAAGAACTGCCACCACAAATTTGCATTGGCTCGATGTCTTTAAGCAACAGAGATGGACTCTTCATGGCCCTGGAGCCCAGCAGCCTAAAATCAATGTTTCCACAGGGCCAAGAGCTTCCACAGGTTCCAAGATAAAAATTGTCTCTTAGCTTCTTCTGGTGGCTGGGCTGTGCTGCTCAGTGTCTGCCCACTTCTTTTCCTTTCTGTGTCAATCTCAAAGTTTCCTCTGCTTCTTGCTAGAAGGTCACCTAAGATTGGGACCTGCTCTCACAACCCAGGACAAACTCTTCCTTTCAAAAAATTTAACTTAATCACATATTTTGCCATAAATGGTGACGACAGTCGCTCTTTCTCCATATGAAGAGATACTCATGGTTCCTGAGGATTATGAAGTAAATATACCTTTGGGAAGACATTCTTTAAGCCCAACACAGGGACAGCAGAATAATGCTAGGCAGAGGGAGAGGATGTGAAAGGAAAATAACGTTAAAGAGATGAGTTGGGGTAAACTATCAGAGTGACATTTTAGAGTTGAGAAATATGAGAAGAAGATGCAAACCCGCTCCTGAAGGACTGACAAGAGGCAACAGGGCTGGACAGTGTGAGTCTTCATTGCTGCTTCATTCCGTGTGATTCCCATC
Organism: Peromyscus leucopus; assembly: GCF_004664715.2. Taxonomy (NCBI): domain Eukaryota; kingdom Metazoa; phylum Chordata; class Mammalia; order Rodentia; family Cricetidae; genus Peromyscus; species Peromyscus leucopus. The sequence goes on along the minus strand of NC_051069.1, from coordinate 41,841,299 downwards.
TGATGGCCGACCTGGGATAGGAGCAGGAGCAGGAAGGACATTAGGGACTGTCCAGACTCAGGCTTAACTAATTGGAGTGTCACCTGAATTGAATTTGTAATGTGCCCCCATGCCAAGGAAGAGACTTTCCCAGGCCTGTCTGTCACTAGAGCTAGCCCACTCTCAGCACGATAGCAACTGTCACCTTTGTCAATGAAGTGACATCAGTCATCACAGGTGCCATGAAGGTGGGCCATGTAGATGGAGGTAGGAAGAAGAAGGCATTCCTCCCAGGGTGGAAGAAGGTGAGCAGGTGAGAGGAGCTGGCAGGCAGGCTGCAGAAATCTCCACAGGCTGCCTGCCCAGGGAGGCTGGTCAGCATTATGAGAGAGGGCCACGCCCAAGAAGAGACCTGCTAGCGCCTCCCCTGAGCGGCCTCACCCTCTGCACAAGCTATATCACAGCATGCCAAGTAGCCACAGATTACTCTCATTGTCATATATTCGTCAGCACATCACTCCACTTTTCCAGATCTCAATTTTTGACCAATAAAATAGAGTGGAAAAAGAGCCCACCCACTCCAAAAGGTTGCTCTGAAAAAAAAAAATCAGTAGAGTTACTCATACAAGGACATACAGCCTTTGTGCCTAGAAGCCTCTGATAGATGACTTCTAGTGGAGATTGAAGCCTTAATGTGATTCATGTAGAGTTTTGGGCCACGTTCATGTGTCCCTAGGTCTATAAAATTAGAGAACAGCCTAGGTGCGTCGTAGTCTATACTCTCCAAATTGGTGTAAGGAAGCTCCATGACGTTCACACAAAGATGAAATCACCTACGGACACATTTCTTGGAATGTGTCCCTACATTAATAGATGCATGACTGTAGCAGGGACTCCATAGCAAGTCTCTCAGTTCATCCTGTCCTCTCAGCCGTGCAGGGGATGATGCTCTTCAGTACTGAAAAGGGAGGTAGCCAGCCTCCCACAGCCAGTGGCTGCCCCTCCCACGCCCTCTGTTCATTTTCCTGTTGTCAGTCTTTGCTTGCTTCTCTGCAATCCAGGTATCCATACAGCGATTTGTTCCAGATGCTGAGCAATTTGCGTTGTCCTGCTCAGCATGAAAAATATTTCCCCAAAGCTTGCCGACGTCTAGAAAGCGGGTGTTTTCAAGCCCGCCAGCCAATCCCCAACACAGGGCTGGAAATATGCAGGTCTTTCATCATCTTTGTTTGAACATGGGATACACCACTGCCAGCAGAGAGAGAACTCTTGCCAGTAAATCCATGGAAGCCATGCAGTCTCTCACCTGCTGTGGAAGGATGGATGCCTCTAAGGGCCATTGTTCATCATCTTCTTGGAGATGTGTCTCCAGGAGGCTGGGGAGAATTCACCAGAGGCATCTGAGCGAGACTCTTAGATGAGGCGGGATAGGTGGGATGCAAAAGACTATATAAGAAGTTGAATGTTTCAGCAGACAGGGGTGCAGTGTGTCCTGGGTGTGGGGTGGAGACAGCTATTAAAACATTCCCAGACTGGCTGCATGTAAATCAGTGCTTTAACTAGGTTCTCGGGTGTTCCTTATGCACAGCCACTTCCCAAGCACTGATCCACGGGACATATTAAAGACAATAACCCCATGTCCTCCCTAGACCATCTCATCCATAAGCTCTGTTACAGATGCATGAAATGTATACACTGATCACTCCTCAGCTGAGACTGGACATTTCTTATTTTTAAGTATCTGTGGCAGCAAATCACTGCTGTGACAGAGTCTTGATTCTGCACGCTTCAAGCTTCATCTGAGGAGCTTCTAAGTCCCATAAAGGTAGAGCTTCCCTAAAACCTTTTGTTTCTCATCCAGAAGACATTTCAAATATTCTAAGGCAGCAGCAACTCACAGTGTTTATTGCGAGCCCATGTGTTCCTTTCCTTAATCACCAGTGATGTGAAACAGCCCAGAGGCGCACCGATGCAGTGCTGGTAGGAAAATATCATTAACATGTCAAAATGCCGCCTGCTTCTGCTGCAGCACGGCAATTTACAGACATGGCTGATAGCCTACCAAAGAAGACTACGTGGTGTGCCACTTGTTAATGCAAGCAGTTAAAATAATCTTTGATTCACAATCAGTTCTACACAGAATGTTTAGTTTTCATCTTTTTCTAACCTAGCACCTGGCTTAGTGTCTTGGTCCCATAATCACTGGGTGACAGAATAGTACGACCTTGTATTGAAGCCTGGATGTGCCTGGCATTGAGTTCAGCGCTCTCTCTCTCTCTCTCTCTCTCTCTCTCTCTCTCTCTCTCTCTCTCTCTCTCTCTCTCATTCTCTCACTCTCTCACTCTCTCTCCACCTGTGTCTACCACTAACACTCACAGGTAGTGTGTATTCCCCACATCTACCTCCATAAGGATAATTTCTCCCTCCCTCTTCCAAGGTCATACAACAAGCCGGTAACAGAGCAGGTTGTTTGGCTCACATTTTTTACCATTTCAATTTTGCCTCCAGTTCAAGTGGATGGTGAGTGGAAATTAGGCCTCCTTACCAATGTCGCTCTGAAAGGCATCATTCCAAAACACATCTGAGGGCGCAGACTTCCTTTTATTGGCTTTGAGGAGAGAGCACTGGCGGCCAAGGTCACCGGTGCCAAGTTTCAGGGTCGTTCCAGGCCAGAGTCTGTGCTTCATGTCCTTTAAGGTGAGCCACACTAGGCAGAGGAGGTAACCATCAGATTAGGATTCAGTGCAGGTTCCTGCACCAATGCCCAATTCCTTCTGGAGGCATCAAGCTGTGGAAATTAAAAACAAAAGCAAAGATGAAAAATCATTTTCGGTAAGTGTCAAGGTGGCAACCAAGCTGTGTGCAGATCCCCTTCATCAGCTCTTCTCCCCCACACTTGAGGAATCCGGAATGCCCCATAGTGCGTGATTAAAAGTTCCTCTTCTGTGGTCCCCCCCACCTCTGCCTTCATCTTTTTTGGTCTGGGCTGACACCAGAGACAATTAGGGACTGTATAATCGTTGCTGCTGGGCTGAGCTTCCACATTCATCCTCCTCAGAAGGGACTGATTACCATATTAAGCATTTTGCTCTTGACAAAAATCAGTGAGAATGTTTCCCTCTGTTTCCCCCAGAACGCAGACTACGGTGTCACCAGGGAAAGGCGACAGGGGCGACCAATGAGAACTGAGATTCAGAAACATCTCTATCTCTCATAGTAGTTATCTCCTTTGATGTCGAAACGTCCTTTCTCTTCTTGTATTTTATTTATTTGGTTTTGATTTCTTCTCTTCTCTCTCTTTTTTTTTTTTTTTTCAAAGCTGCCATTCAGAACTGCAGCCCTATCTGAAGAGTCCTGAACCTGCCAATGTCGATTGGAAAGGTCAGCCCAGCTCTGGCAGTTGGAATCATCAAGGAGCTAAGCCCCTAGTGGCAGGCCTGCCCATCAACCTAAATCGAGCCAATGGGACCTGAAGATCTCACTCATGACTGGCAGGTGGCTCGAGAACAGGTCTCGCTCACCATTTTCAATAAACAACCTGGAAAAGCAAAACAATCACAGAAGAGAACTTCCCAACAATCTCTGCAGTGCTGTCGGCTTGAAGGGAGTAAGTGAAGAGTTGGATCAATTTTCTAAATAATTTAAGCCCCAAACTCTGTTTCCCTTGGAAACACTCAAGTAATTGAAGCCAAGGGGGTGTTGAGGGTGATCTGCATCAATACATCCTTTATCTGCTACATCACTTTCTCCACCTACCTAAGCCCCGACAGTGACCATAATAGGTGCGTGTTTAGAACGGCAGTAATTTATCAAGTGCTTGCTAGGTGCCAGGCAGCACTCAAGGGGCTCTGCATACATCACAGCCATCTAAATACAGTCATGCTTCACTGAGTGACAGGGATGCATTCTGACAAAAGCGTCATCAGGCAATTGCATCTTTGTGGGAGCATCTCAGAATGTGCTTACACAAACGCAGACAGTTTAGGTCAGTCACTCAACGTGGGCCATGGATGTGATCAGATGTGGTGAACACCAAATATATTAGCTACTCTTCTATTGCTGTGATTAAACATCATGACCAAAGCAACTTATAGAAGAAAATATTTATTTTGTGCTTATGGTTCTAAAGAGATCAGAGTCTGTCATCATTAAGGTAGGAAGGCATGGCAGCAGGCACTTCTGGCAGCTGAGGCAGACAAGAGCTCCTACCTCAAACCACAAACAGAACAGAGAATGAACTGGGAATGGCGTGTGGATTTTGAAACTTCAGAGCCTGCCTCTAGTGACATACTCCCTCCAGCAAGATCACACCTTCCAATTCTACCTAAACAGAGCCACCAGCTAGGGAGCAAGTATTTAAACAACTGAGTCTAAGAGGCCCATTTTGTTTTAATCCATCATACCTGATGTTTGAGGCTTATGCTGGCTGTGCAGAATATGTTGTACATTAAGTATTGTGTGTGTGTGTGTGTGTGTGTGTGTGTGTGTGTGTGTGTGTGTGTAGTTTATTCTAAAATAAGGATCAAACATAATCCAGGAGTGTCGTCATTCACTATCATTTTCAAGTACGCTATGCTGTGCCTAATCACCTATGCTTTATGATTACACAATTCACAGGACAGGAAGTTTGTTAATTCCACCATCAGCAAAAGCACACAAGTGGTACATTGAGTTAAGACATTATTGTATGATACCTGTGATGTCACTAGGCAACAGTAACTGGTTCCACTACAGTCATAAATGTAGCTCATTGACTAAAATGTCATTAAGATGCATGTGACTCATCTACCTGCCAAAATGTAGGCCTTCGCCTGCCCGAAGGATCAGAGCACAGCTAAAAGTCATAAATGCATATTAAGGGCACTGGAATTTTAAATCCTAACATACATGAAAGAGAATCTAATCCATAAGACAAAACAACACTTCCTAAAAACAGACATGAGCAAACAGTCTCGATGCTCAACTCCAGCTCTCTCTTGCCCTGCAGGAGCTCTTCTCCACACCCCATTCTTCAGATCCCCTCCCAGACTCCTCCTGGAAGCCCTGCCACCAGGCTCTGGTCTTTTGTTCCTTTCTCTGTTGCCTCCCACCTCTCTAGTCACGTCTCTCTTCAAGCATTCCCTTGATTCTACATCACAAAGACCGCAGCACTAGCTGTCAGAGACTGAATTCTCATTAGGAGGGAGGAAGGAAAGCCTTGCATGCTTCAGACAAAGACAAAATATTCCTCCGTGAGTTGGAGCTGGGTGTGATAGGGAATAGAAGGGCTGGGGCACTGACATGGTGAGGAAATCTGTGTCTGTCTCACAAGCCGCGTGACAAGTTGGAGAAGAAGATATCATTGTTTCTATCTCGGGATGAAAAATCTGAAGTCTAGGTGAGTAGTCTGAGGGCACAGACCTAACAAGTAATAGCAATTAGAGAAAAAAAAAATGTATGAAAACAAAGGGGACCATGTCCCTACCAAACCACAGTCTTCCCTGGAAGAGATAAATATCTATATAAGACCCTAACAATAAAATCACGAAGATTCCTGAGGCCTGCTTCACAATCCTTCAGTGACACAGGTGGTGGAAGACATAACTGAAGAACACTGTAGCTTATTCCCACCTGGCTGGGATCCACAGCCGCTCTCCTGTAGTACATGGCTCAGTCCCTTGTGATGATAAACAGATACAGCTTGGATTTCCTTAACAAGTACAACTCATTCATTCAACAAATATTAGTCAAGCTCCCACCATGTTAGAAACCATGAAGATGTGGGCAGGCAACTGGAAATAGGATGCATTTCTGGCCCTGATAGGTAAGGGTCAGAGCTGAAAACGGACTTTTAAGCAATTAGGACTCTGTAAGGTTGTAGAAGAAGAAATACAGGAGAGACCCAACAGGGCTTGAGATAACCAGGAAATACTTCACCAAAGTCAGAGCATTTATTTCATGCTGTTTTAGATGTGTATTTACTACCATTTTGATGGTTATATCTTAATCTTTGAGATTATCTTGAACTGTCCTCAATTGTTTATACTTTAAAATTATATTCTACAAAATCCTTGAAGTTATTGTTAAATTGAATAGGTCCCAAAGTCACATCCTCCCATGAAAAGTAACATGTAAAATTCTATTTCCTTGACCCCTAGACAGTCAGATTCTCTTATTAAATAATACCTTTTGGAAAAAACCTATTGGAATAGCTTCCTTAGAAGGCAACAACAGCTTCATATAAGCTGAACACTAGGAAAACATTTGTGAAATGCATAGGGAATGGATTTGACCCTGGGTCCAGGCAAGGCACTCCCCAAAGAATCAGCACTTGAGCCAGCATCTGAGGGTGTAGACAAAAAGATCATGACATGTGGAAGGAGACAGATGGAAAGATAGAGGGAAGCAAAGGAGGGAAAGACATTTGAGAGGCATGTGGAGAGACCTGAGAACTGGTGAGATATCCAGATCTTTATCTCATGAGCATTATGAAAACTTTGGCATCATAATAGATAAGACAGACCTTCATTATTCAAAGACCATGTGACTTCTACTTAGGAAACAGATTGCAGGTAGTGGAAATGGCATGCAAGAACCTCTTGCATGAGACAGAGGAGCTAGACAAAATGGAAAAGGCAGTGGGCTTGGAATTTTTTAAGATTTATTTTTATTTTATGTGGATGAGTGTTTGCCTGCATGTATGTCTGTGTGTGCCTGGTATTCAAACAGGTCAGAAGAGGGTGTCAGACCTTCTGGAACTATAGTTACAGATGGTTGTGAGCTTCCATATGGGTTCTGGGAATCAAACCAGGGTCCTCTGGAAGAACAGCAAGTCATCTTAACTGAACCATCCCCCCAGCTCCTGGCACAAAGTTTTAAGGTGAAGAAGACAGCTACAAAATGAAAACAGAGATACCAGGTTTTTACCCTGGTTTTAGTTACATTGTGAGTCTAAGCAAGGAGTCGATTTTTTTTTTTAATCAGTTTCTAAGTGTTTGTTGTAAAGGAAGAAAGAGGTGGGATACTAGAACTGCTTTTATAAAACAGAATGGAAAAATAAAGATTAGTATATACACATGGAGAAAATAGACAAAGAGCCGGTCCTATCATCTGGATGCTCCTTCTGCCTTCAACTCGGGGACATATTGGTGCCAGAGTTCTCCTTTCAAAATAAACTACAAACCTATTTATTTCTCCTTTCAAAGAGATGTCTCCAGTGACTACATTTCCCCCATATGGACCTATTCAATTGTTAGCATTCTCCTAAGAAAAGAAAGGAAGGGAGAGAGAGAAGGAGGGAGGAGAGAAGGAATAAAGGAAGGAAGATCTTGGGAAGGAAAATAAAAGTCAAGAAACTTTCTGAATTCCCAGAAATATTGATTCCAGAAAGTGTAGAAATAAATCATTGTTTATTTTGCTCCTATTCTGGAATTATATCATAACTTGCTGGTTTTTAAAATGATGAACAAGTCAATATTCTTAATATTTTCCTCTTAGTATAAATAATTCTACTGAACCCCTTTAATGTCTCCGACAAATGGAGTGTCCAGAGTTCACAAAGCACTTGGAATGTGGAGCAAAACTCACCAAAATTGAGAAGGGTTGCCAATCACTGCATGTCTTCTGCATGTTTCCTTTTTGGTAGCTAGCCACCTGCTCTCTCTAGCTTTTTCTCCTGTTGGCTCCAGCCCACTCATGGCTTTGTTCCTGGAACCTTCCCTCTACAGCATGTCAAATGCTTCCGAGAGCTTGGAGCAATGGGCTCTATCTCCCAGTGCCAAGCTCAACAGTGCCAACTGTACAGGAATCCAGGGCAATGGGGTGACACCACCTGCCCTCATAACCTCTCTTCCTTTCAGCCTCTGCTGGCCTCCCCCAAGCTGTGACAATCTCTCTTAGAATGACCGAGTCACCTTGAAGCAGCAATACACCCCTCAGTGGGTTCTGCAACAATATGACTAAAAAGAACCTGCCAGCCTAGAAGATAATTATCTTAATAAGGAAATTTGATTGAAAAACATAGATTCTGCAAACTACCTCTTGATCTCTAGACTTGAATCAAGCACAGAGCTCCATCTCAAAATATGATCTTGGAATGAAATTAATATTGATTAGGAGGGGTTTTTAAAAAGTTCTGTGTGGAAGATAATAAAAATTATTTTAGATTATGAGGTGGGGGAATAAGATGAAAATAAAAATGAAGTATTAGCAAAGCACTATAAAATGACAATAAAATCCAGTGTTGTTAAATCACGAAGTTAATTACTCGAAAAGATTCTAAGAGAATAAATTAAGTTATTACTAAATTGTGTGACCTGTTTTTTAAAAAATGGATATGGTTTTGAGAGAGGCACCTGAGGGCAAGAGGCTGAATACTAAAACTACAGATTTAACTACATTAAAAATTCTCATGTTCTCATTTATCTATCCAACATGATCCCACCATGAACAAGTATAATGTGGGCCTATGAATCACTGTTCTCAAGGAGCCTACAGCCAGTCAAAGGACAGGGGAGCAGGCACATTCTTAAACTAAACATGTTATAAAAGGGATTGAAAAGAAGAGAACATTGAGTTCTACTAGAGGGACCAAGAAATCACCATCCACCCATCTACCACGGCCACCCACACTACGGTAGAAGTAGGCGATACTTGTATGTATTTTGGGTTTGTTCTGTTGAGGAAAATGCAGAGCTGGGGCCTGCTTCTTTCTGGAGGTAGGCGCAACATAGTGAAGGATGCAATTCCCATTGACAGTCTCCCAGACAGAGCAGATGCACAGGCAGGGCTCCAACACAGAAAATAGCAGGGAGTGGATACTGAGCTGATATTTAGAGCAAGGGACAAGTTCAAGAGCAAAAAGGGAGAAATTAGTGCCCATGTGGCACTGGCTGTACATAGAGAGAACTCTACAAGACCACGAAATTCCTCAGCTATGTGTTACTCTTTATTCATTAATAAGGTGCTGTATATCAGAGCAGTCAAGAACAAGGATTATGGTGGCAAGCTGCTCCCCTTTCCAGCCTGACTCCATCACTAATTAGCTGAACAATCTTGGAACAGTTATTTACTCTTCCTCTGACTCCCTTCATTACCTTTAAAATGGGAATAATCATGAGATTTACCTCATGGGGCTATTGTAAACATTGAATAAAATATTGTATGTAATGGACTCAGGATAATTCCCAGCATGTAGTAAACACTCAATAATTATTGACTGCAAAGTATTTGTCATTAATATAACTAAGTTTTAATAAGATCTTGAGTTACTGAGTGTTTATACAATTTTGAAACTATGAATGAAGACATTAGACTTTGTCTCAGGGGTGTATTGAATGAGTATAAAAGGAAGCATTATAAAGAAAAAAAAACTGATTTGGCCAAAACAGGACCCAGAAACTTAGAATAGGAAACTGTAGGGAAGGCTCAGAGCCCTGAAGTCCAGGAGCCATGCCAGTCAACTTTCCAGCACTATATTAAATGCCAGAGACAGTCAGCTTATAAAGAGATAAGGTTGATTTGGGCTAAAAATTTTGGAGACTCCAGTCCACAATCAACTGTCCCATTGAGCCTGTGAAAAGTTCACACAGCAATAATGTGTACGGCATATGCGACCTAACAGAAAAGTTCATCTTATGGCCAGAAAAACAAGAGAGGAAGAGAAGAATGGGAAGGGGAAGAAGAAGGGAGGTGAAGGAGAAAGAGGTAGGGTCCCACAGTCCCTTTCAAGAGCACACCCTTAATGGCCCAAGTACCTTCTTAGGCTCTACTCCAAAACTTCAATAGCTCCCCCTGTGAATACCAAGCCTCTAACACATGCACCTTTGGGCATTCACATCCAAACTATCACAAGAGTCCTTCCCTGCCATGAAACTGGCCTTTCTAAGACAGTGTTGAAGGAGCTGGCTTTTTATTTTCCCCATGGAATTTCATGCTAATGATCAAAAGAAATTGGAAAGCCATGCCATCTTCTTGCATAGAATCCTGCAATAACTTTGATGGGATACATTTCACACTCCTAATGTTCCAAGATGATTCCCAGAGTAGCTCCTGGATATTTCAGCCAAGGCCATGGCTTTCAGGACATTTAATTAGCCCACATCCCTCCAAGTCCCCATAAATAAAATAAAGAGAGATGTCCTGCAAAACAGACACAGGCATGCATGCACACAGACATGCATGCACACAGGCATGCATGCACACAGGCATGCATGCACACAGGCATGCATGCACACAGGCATGGGGAGATTCCACCACTGTTACACACTGAATATATGAAAGAGTGAGAAAGAAATACATACAACCTTGATTCTTATCTGTCAGACCATGGTTAAAAGAATGACCCATGGTGAACAATGCCTTGTGGAACTTGAGAGAGGCTCCAGAGGAAAAAGGCAGAAGGTCTTTTTCCTCAGGTGCATTTTGTTCCCTGGATGGTTCTTGGATGTGATTTCATGCCTCCTGTGACAAACATTTACATTTAATTTATAAGACATGTTTATTCTCGTTGGGGGTCAGAATATGGCTACAGAACCCAATCTGGTCAGTGTGCCCTGAATCTGGATATGGTCTTTTGCCTGGCTTTCATGCTTTCCCAGGTATAATCTATAGTACATGCCAGGCAAGTGTGTTTAAATTGGTCTGTCCCAAGGAAGTTCCGGGAAAGGGCTGCTTTGTTAATATTTAGTATGTGTTTACTGACATTTATTTACATGTTTTTCTGATCACGTTTTTTTCTGTACTCAACCTTCCTTAGCTCATTGCTTTCTTTGTTTTATTCATTTATAGAAGTCCACAGAAACTGAAGTAAGCTTGTTTACAGCATTAGACTGGAGTCCACCCCATTCCTTTGGATTCTCAGATTCCAGGTCCAGCAGACAAGATCGGCACAGGTCGGCTGAAAAGTTGACTCTTAGCCGCAGAGATGTCTAAGCCAACATGGCCAGTCTCACTATATAGAAAACCTAAGTGAAGATTCTGTAATTTTATAGGTGAGTTGAAAAAGGGAAAAGGAATATCTAGTCAGGTCAGCAATCTGACAGTGAAAACCACTTTTTCAAACAAATAATGCTGCTAGAAAATGAGAGCTTTGGGATTCAGCTGCTGGTAGCAGTCTGGTACCATCTAGCACATGGTAGCTGTTGAGCTAACTCAAGACTACTGCTAGCCTCTTTATTTGGAGAGGGGATGAATCCTCAGGACCCTGGCCATTCGAAATTCTGTAGATATTAGAAATGTCAGATTTTCATACAGCTGCATCCATTTTCACTTTCTTGTTGGGTACATGTGAGTAAGCCGATATCTTCTGAATCCTAAATCCACCCCTCGAACTCTGATTTCTTTCCAAAATATTACAGATATCCATTCTTGCTTCTCTCACAATACTCGTCCTAGCACACCTTAAACCAGGTGACTCTCTTTTCCCCCCATTTCCTCCCCTACTTGATTTTCCAAGCACACTTCATTGTTTAGCCATCTCCCCTGATGCTGCCGCCATCCTAACCTGAAACCTGGCCAATCATCTTTATCACCTCACTCCCACAAATGGCTCATGGATTTGAATCATCTCGCCATGCCAGGTGGGTTCCTTTTAAAGGATCCTTATGGTCTGCATGCCTGCAGCCAGGTCCTAATGCAGATATTCATCACGTCTTGTCCACATCATTTTACGGCCTCTCATGAGGGCTCTCATTCTCAACCACTCCACTCTTACTGGCTGCCTGTATTCCAAAGCAGAGTGTGCCCTTCTGTTCTCGCTTTTGCAGCTCATTAAAGGTCTTCCCTGTCAAAGTTCTTTAAACCGTCCAACAAGGATTTTCATGGACCTATTTCTTATGATCCCTTTTCTGTTACTGTGTCACACTAAACTACCTTCAAAGTGCTTAAAGCAATGAACTCCCTTTTACTCTTGGGCTTTTGAACTGACATTCCCTGTCCAGGATATTTTAGGTTAAGTTAGCATTGCCATCTATTCCTCACTCGCTAGCTTGAACTCACCCTTTATATTTCAGTGACAGAAATGTGATGAGCGTGTTTGTGCCCAAAGAAAACTGAGAAAACCTGAAAAATCTCTCATCTTAAATAAACCTGAATTGACCTTAGTTGTTTCTGTTTGTTTTCCTGTTTGGCTGATTGATTGCTTTTGTTTGGATTTGCAAGACAAGTGCTCCTGTCTTGAGCTTCCTGACTCTGCCTCCTGAGTGCTAGGATTACTGGCATGTGCCATCATACCAGGCTTCTTAGTTGTTTGCCATTACTTACAGCAACCATAGCAAGTGCTATGCTTTGACTCTGTTCCCAAAAAACCTCCTGTGATGTCCTCAAAGCTGTATGTTAATTGTCTTTGAAACTGGAGCCTTTTTACAAATGATTCTAATCTAATGTGGTCATGGGCATTGCTTCGTGAAAAGAAGGTGAGTCTCAAGTTAGCACTCTGGATGGCTCGCTCTGTCCTCATTATACTGTGGCACAAAAGAAGGGCGTTATCAGATGCCCAGGCTAGCCTCTTGGTTGCCCAGCCTCCATAGCTACAAGAAATAAATTTCATTATGAGTTGACTTGATTTGGGTATTGGAGTCTAACAACACAAAATAGAATAAGACAAGGTTTTTCATTATGTTTTTAGGTCTTGCTATATTCACTTCTAATAAAGAGACTGTGCTCACATATATGAGAAAGATCCCATCTCCCTACCTTACCTAATCAGATCATCTGTTCATTTTTTATTGAAAGTTGTCTTCAACTTTACTCCTTTGGTCATACCTGTCCTAGCCCCAACACCCTAGGCTAGTCCCAAAGATAGAGCCCATCACCCTAGGCTAGTCCCAAAGATAGAGCCCTTCACCCTAGGCTAGTCCCAAAGATAGAGCTAACCACCTCAAAGATCACCAAGAAAAGGTTACCTTGGCCCACAGTGAGAGAACTGGTTTCTGTACCGGAATCACTTCTTCCATTTCTCCATCACATGGACAAACTTTCTAGAAATGTGAAGCCTCCCAGTTTCTGAAGACCACAGCACTGCACTTGCTTCAAGTCAGAAATTACCAACTGCTAGGAAAATAAAGAGTGAAATCTGGTGCTGTACATAACGGCTCTGGTACGTGTCTTTTAATCCAAATTAAGGCCGGTTCTATTCCCAGCATGGGGAATGCTTAAACCCCCTTCTGTTTGCTGCTCTCTACTGCAAACTTCTTAATTCACATGTTTGGGAATCTTCTCCTTATGCCAGTGTACGTGGGACACAATTGGCATTCCACTGCTGACTTCCAACTCTGCCTGAGAGATGATCTGCCCACTGGAGGATGAAATGGACCCAGCCTCAGGAGAGATGAATCGGATGACACGCCCACAGGCTCCCTGGATTTTGTTTCTCTCTCGTCCATCCTCAAGGCTTTACTTGCAGAATTATTTACTATTGCTTATTTTTCTCCAGTGCCCTTAGTCCTCTAGGCTGATGGGAGGGCTCTCCCATGACCTCACGGTCCTGTACGATTTAATTCCTTCCCATCAACTTGACCTCATCTATCTCAGGGAGGAGGCAAAGCACACCTCAGACACATGACAGTCATACCAGCTTTCTCAGAACTATATTAAAGTGTAGTCTGCTATAGTACTCAACCCATAATGACCCATGCCTTAAAAATGTGTCCTTTGTGAATTGTGCCTTGGCAGAAAAGTTCCTTTACCAGTGTGTTTAAACTAGCACAGACCTTTTTGATTTACAGTCAGGATAGGTAACATGTGAAAAGGATCCAGGCGGCATCAGAGCTGCAGGAAGGAGAGCCATCAGTTCCTTACAGAAGGGAAACCCCTGTATTTCCGCTGCTCTGTGCTGCACTTGAAAGTGAACTGTGGACAGCTCTCACAACACGTTGTAAATTCTGTCACTCTTAAGTCCTTTTGTCACCTTCTCAGTGTTCCAGTGAGGAAATTCTTCTGTGTCCTAAATGCTGGGTGCCTGTCTTCAGAGTTTCCCTGGGGATGAGAAGGAGCACTCTGGTGTCCTTCTCTTCCGTTCATGGGGCTTAATCCTGCTCGGGTGGATCCCAGGATGAGGTGGCATTTGGTTGCAGGGAAATGCCTCCTTATGGGGCAAATCCTATGACTTATTGCACCCCAGATTTGCTGAAGCCCCAACTCCAGCCTTGATGATTCCTGACTCCAGCCTATTCATTCTGCTCCTTCCATTCTGTGTGAGTCAAGCATGGCATTAGTGTGGGTTCTCTGTTAGGATGAACATTTTGACCCTCCTTACCTAGCTCCATACATATCTGATTACAGGTCCAACCCAGCCATGTAATCACATCCCACCTGGCCTCGATTTTTAATCTCATCTCCTTTGTTCAGTTAAACCCACATTTGAGTCAGAAGAGCATTTCTTACCCTTCCCTGGCGGAGTCCCAGGCTTGTAACTTCCCTATGGCCTTCCTAGGCAGGCTGAGTAGATGGTTTGGACGAAGCATATGTTTGGCATAGGACAGTTATGGGAACTGGTGCTATAAAAGCAGATTGGGGTCAGTCTGGGAGGCCTCGGAGTGTGGAAGCAAGCAGCATCCCTCCTTTGCTCTAGCAGCCACACGCCAATCTCTCGGCACAGCACTAGGCGTCATTTACTGGATAGGGAGCGACTCCATTAAACTTCAAAGCATCACTTGAGAGAGGATTATTTTCTTACCAAGGTGACTGGAGGTATTTCAGTTCTAAGACTTTATGATCACATTGTCTCACAGGCAGCTTGACAACGTCTTATGTCTCTGACACTGGAGGGATTTATTCACTTGAAGCATGGCACTAAATCCTTGGCGGGCACTGTATGTAAAATCTGGCTTTATAAATAAACACTACTTTGCCCTTCTCTCTCCTCTTCTTCTGAGAACCTGCAAGTTCCCACCATCTCATCATGAAATAAGCCTTGTATTCCCTACCCTGATAGAAGGTAGATGTGGTCCTGGCTTATTTTAGAGGCTTTCTCCTCCAGAGCATTGCAATGATTTTATCTACCTTTCTCTCTCAAGGCTGGGGGAAGTTAGAGTGGATAATAGAATATAATTATTCTGCTTGGGGGTCTCAAGAAAGGAATGAGAATCTTTTGTCCTAAACACCAATGCTATGTGGTACCTCAGGCTCTTCTGCAAAATATCTTTCTCTTTTCAAATCCAGAATCGGTCTTTCTACCTAATGAAGAACTCATTGGGCCTGAGGAAAAACCAAGCTGGTTCATTTCTCCACATGGTCAGTGTGCCAGTTGGAATTAATTATGACCTTAACACAGTCTAGAATCACCTGGGGTAGGGGAAGAGTCTCTGCTGAATAACTATCATTATCAGGCTGGTCTGTTGGCATGCCTGTGGAAGATTGTCTTGAGTATTAATTGACTTAGGAGGGTTAAGCCCATTGAGGGCAGAACTATCCCTAGGCTGATTGTCCTGCGTTGTATGAGAAAAGGTAGCTAAGCGTGATCCTGAGAGTGAGCCATGAGGGGGAGCTAGCTAGCAAGCGGCATCCTCCATGGCACCTGCTGTACTGATGTGGCCAGGAGTTCCCTGATTAGAAATAATGCTGTGTAGACTAGCAAGTAGGACTGCCATCGGGGCCCTTCCTTGGGTTCCTGCCCTAGCTTCCCTCCATGGCAGACTATGACCTGGAAGATGAAACAAACTCTTTCTTCTGCAGGTTGCTTTTGGTCAGTGTGTTTATCACAGCCACAGAGAGGAAACTAGAAAGGTCGTCTAGCTCAGTGTGAATCCACCTGCTGACAGGGAACTCACTGCTCCCCAGGAAAGCCATTCCCAAAGAGACAGCGCTTTCTCATATGAAGCTAGCTACACTTCTTCCTGTATGTTCTGCCTTAGGGATCCAGCCAGGGACCTCCAGAAGACTTCTAAGCAACTGTAATTCTTTCTCCACATGACAGCCCCTCGAATTTTTGAAGGCAGCTATCACAACTGCTTTTCATGATTTTCTTCTCCCACATGAACTGGAGCCAGACCTTGGCAGCATAAAATCACTGTTCATGGTGGCTGGTAATATTTTTCTTTCATGAAAAGAAACAAACATGAGTAATTTGTCACTCATTTATCACCATATTTTTTAAAGCTAGAATAAGTGCTATTTTTAGCTCTGAATATACCTCAATTAAATCTTTGTTGCTCATAAAACAGATAAATTTGGCTGCATTCTGCAACCTATGTCCACAAAATATCAGTAGTTCTCTCCTCTTCGTCCCCATGACACCCCCTTAAGTTACTGCGTTGTTTTCTTTCAGGTCATTTATACCCAGACCTGCCCTCAACCCTTAAGTCTCAAACACACTCTGCATTTTAGTCATGTGGTATCCCCCGAAGCCTAGCAGAATGCATAGAACTTGCTAGCAAAAAAAAAAAAAAAAAAAAATCAATGTTTGCAGCTGAATGAATGCTGTCTATACATCATAATAAAAAGGGTTGTCAAGATTTCTTCAATGCCCTAAACTATTGGGAATCTGTTACTTTACAAAGTTGGTTTATTATTTCGTCTGTCAGCTGCAGGTTCCAAATATATGGAGCACGTGTCCAAATGCAGAAGCAACTTTGTATATATATTCCCCATAAAGAAGATGTATGCCAGCACTCTGCTGTATTTATCTGGTGCCTAGCATCAGTGGTGACACATAAAACTATACAGTTAAAGGACATTAAAGTGGAACTGAGATGAAAACAGATGAAAAAGATAGAAACCATTCAAAGGGTTGCTGAAAAGAAAAATGCCTTTAGGCCTCTTCTTGAAAGTATTTACATAAATAATCCCAAGTGAATGAGTTATATTTTTCCCTCTTAAAAATCTGGTGTGTATGTGTGTGTTAGGAATGATGATTTTAATTTAAAGTTATCTTTAGTAATGCCTTGAGGTCTACACTTCTTTTATACCTCTTCAGAGTTTCAGGAGATTGTCAGGTTGTGTTCGTGTCCCCTTCCTCCTGCTTGTGAGGAATTTTGCAGAAAGAGGACTGCTATGGCAAGGACACACAGGGCTCTAGACATCACAAATGCATCATAAGTCTGGGAAGGGAGAAGGAAGAGGTGATGAAGTTGATTCACACTGATTTAAGGGCAAAAACGAACAAGCCTAACCCTTTAATACAATTCCCAGAAATCTCTGATGGCAGAATCTAAAACATGACCCCTAGTAGTTTATGCATTATGCAGTAATATTAATTCACTCCAACCATCGAGATAAGAGACTTCATAGGGAGGTGAGGAGACAAATTACAATACTACATCTTTAGCACAGCTGGAATGAGATACTGCAGAACCATCTCCACACTTACCTCTCTTGTCATTTTGAACCAGAAGAAGCATCTTAGCTGCAGGTCAGCTTGAAGGAAAGATGAGATGCTCAGAGAAAAGGCGTGGAGGAAAAAAGCTCTTTGGGGCAAAGGAGGCACGGAGATACAAGGGAAAAGTCACAGACAGCAATTTGTTAGCCCAATCAAGCACACAACCAGAGAGGGAAACCTTTGGTTTCCTGAAGTACCTTTTCATCAAAAACCCAAGGCTGAGACTGTGAGCTATGGATTCGGATATCTCAAGTACCACAATCATGTCACTGTCCAGCATTGTGATAACCAGAAAGCACAGTAATGTCCCTAACCAAGTTTTCATTCACCAAAAGGAGGACAATAGTGTTATAAGCTCATAAATTCATGGCACAGTTTACAATAATCCCAAGTAGTACTAGATATAGTTATTGAGATGTACTAAATATTGAAGACATGCTTTAAAAAATTGTCCCAAATGCAAAGCAAGCATGACAGATGAGCTCGAAAAAAATAGAATGTGATATTTACTCATGACTCATGGTCAACATAGAATCAGATAAGAGATTGTGAAGCAGATCTCCAGGTCTGCCTGTGTTGGCTTCCCAGAGATGATTATATGAAGTTTAATCCATTTAATGGATTCACATTTTGAATAGATTTTTAGGAGGTACTAGAAGGAGGGTCTGGTCAGAGAAAGTAGGTCCTTGGAGCATGTGTACATGGGGGTTATATCTGCTGAGTCCCTATGTGGTGGTTTCAATGAAAATAATCCCCATAGGCCCATAGGGAGTGGTACTATTAAGAGGTGTGACCTTGTTGGAGAAAGTGTGTCACTGGGGGTGGGTTTTGAGGTTCAGATGCTCAAGCCAGGCCCAGTGGCACACTCTCTTGCCAATCCAGATATAGAATTTTCAGCTACCTCTCTGACACCATGTCTGCCTGCATCCTGCCATGCTTCTCACCACAATGACAATGAACTAAGCCTCTGAACTGTAAGCCAGCCCCAATTAAATGTTTTCTTTTATAAGTCTTGCTGTGGGTCACATTGTCTCTTCATAGCAATAGAAACCCTAACTAAGATGCCCCACCCTGCTTCACATGGCCACCATCATGTGACCTCTTTTTCTCTGCCGGGCACATTTTGCTCTGGTAGACTGAAGCAAAGGCAAGATTTCCATAAAGGGAAAGGGGATAGTACTGCATCCATTTCCTGTGGCCACCAGGACAAACCAGAAGAAAGAAAGTGGCTTTTCGGGAAACGTTATTCTCTCATAGGTCTGGAGTTACAAGTCCACAGTCAAGATGTTGACAGATCTGTGTCCCCTCTGAAGGATTCAGGAGAAGGGACTGCTTGCCTCTTTCAGCTGCTTCTAGGCTAAGGCTGACCTTTGGTCTCTTCCTACATCCTCACAGAGCCATCTCCTGTGTCTCTTTGTCCCTCCTTCTGTCTCAGACTCTGTTAGGGACATTTGCCCCTGGACTTGAAGCTCACCTCGAAATCCGAATGAGCTCATCTCAGGATTCTTGCACTAATTATACTTGCAAAGGCATGAAAACAAATTCCCTTCATTACACCACCTTTTCCAAGTAAGGCCGCATTCACAAGTCCTAGGGCCTAGAGCATGTGTGTACTTCTTTAGGACCTACCAGAAACCAACCACCAGCAGTGATTAAGCAGTAACTACAAAATTTAAATTAAACAGCAAAATCCAGTTAGCAATATGATATTTAAAATCATCTTCTTGATACTATTAATTAAAATGTTTCAATCAATCACTGTGGGAAAATTTTACCATAATAAATACATATTTTGCAGAGATAATACTGATTTAATGTAGAATTATGTACGACTTTTCTCTTGCGTAGCTGGGGGTGTGGGTGTTTGTGTGTGTGTGATACCTAATTGGTAAATTAAAACTTCATACTGAAGGGAACTACTTTTTAAAGTGCCTAATGAAAGTGTGTTTCCTTTCTCATTTTCCTTACAAATGATTCCATCAGTCCAATAGAGCCCTGGGACTCTAATCATTGGGTGAAGGTAACCTAAGATGAATGTGTTATGATGAATTGAAAGTCACTGGTAATTGTAGTAAAAGTACATGGTTTAAGATCGTTCACTGATGGTCTGACCTCCAGCCAGATGCCTGACTACATGACCAAAAGTTCCCTCAGCTCTAAAGTGAACAAAACCCTTTTCACCCTATTAAGCTTTGCCATAAAGACTCTGGCCTCGTTTTCTCATTCTGTTCCAGCCCCGAGGCTGCAGGTGTACTTACAGTAAAACCTGTTTCAGTTTTGTTTCGGTTGCTATGATAAAGCAGTCTGACCAAAGGCAACTTGAGGAGGAAAAGGCTCATTTCATCTTACAGATTATAGTGCATCACTGAGAGATGTCAAGGGTGGGAACTCACGTGAGAAGCTGGAAGCAAAAACTGTGGAGAAACGGCTTACTGACTGCTTACTCTCTGGTTCATGTTCAGCGAGCTTTCTTATACAGCTCAGACTCATCTGCTAAGGGATGGTGCCACCCACAGTGTGCTGCCCTCCCATATCAATCACCAATAAAGCCACTCTCTCACAGTCATGGCCACTGGCCAATCTGATTGGGGCAAACTCTTAATTAAACTCCTTCCCAAGTAATTCCAGACTGTGTCAAGAAAGCACTGGAAACTAACTAGGGCAGGTGCCAAGCTGGAGCTAGCTGTTGGCTTCTCTCTTAGAAGTTACATCTCTCACATCTCCTCCACCCTCCCTCAACTTTATCAAGGCCACTGGCTCCTGTTTGTGTAAGACCAGCTTAGGATGTGTTTCTGGGTACCTTCTTGCCTTGCAAACGGCTCCTGCTTCCTCATAAATCTGAGCATCCTGGGGTTTGACTGTGCTGTTCAACCCAAACCTGATTTGGGTCGTCTCCCACAATACCCTTTCAACTTCTGTCCTACTGTGAATTCTTCTAGTCCAGCTCTGAGTTCAGCAATTCCCAATTTCCTAGCAAGTAGCATGATATGACCCAAGCTTTCCTTGTGAAGTAACCCATAAGTTATGGGGGACAAGTTCATGCCGGCCTTCGGGCAAATGCATCTGTAAACAGAAGGTAGTTCATGTGGAGTAGCCACCACAGGCTCTCCCACAGTTCTACAGGTGTGACTGTGTTCTCACAGGATTCTACCCTCTAATGGCAGTGGCTTGACTTACACGTGACACCCATAAGCAGCCAGAACAACTTCCCTTTCCCCTCAGGTCTCAAGTTCAATACCAGAGAGTCACCCGAGCCTCTCTTTTCAGTAAAGCACTGAATTGTAAGAGTTGTTTATAGCCATTTTGTTTTCCAGTACAAAAAAGATGCCAGATTGTAGCCAAAGAAAGTTGGGATGCAGGTGTAAGGAGAGCTGGCAGCCTTTCAAGCCTTGGATGCTCTTCCTGGCTGAATTTCCCAGATTTCCCAGAGCTGTCCTACTACTCAGATCTGTGGGTTCTGTTAGAAACAATGCCCTGCAAGGGGCATTTTGCTCTAGCCAATTCAGAGTTCTTTCCTTCCAACCAAAGCAGTCTTAACCATCTTAAGAAGGGAGTGGAAGGTGGTGTGAGCTGGACACCCTGGCCTCCTGCTAGCCCTACAGGTCCTGAGACACAGCCAGGTTTCCCTTCAGCAGTACCAAGTCTCACATTTGAATTCAACAGGAGCTGCATATGGAATCCCCAGTAGAATTCATTATTTTACTAATATTTATTGAGTGCCTATTATGTGACAGGCACTGGGCTCTGTGCTGGGAATTTAATGAAGAATAAAACAAACTACTTGCCGTGCCATGATATTTTAAATTCATTTTCATTCTAGAATTCTCAATAGGAAGGGTTCACTCCAAGGGAACATTCCACTCCTTCCCATACTCGACCCCTGCCAGAGAAGAGCATTTGCAAAGCCCAGCATCTCTCCCTCTGTGTAAGCTTCAAAACCACTGATGTACTGAAGCCAAAGAGAGAGCAGGGGGCTGCCAGTGGCATCGATGGAAGGAAGCCCTCCAGAGCCTCTTTCCTATCACTCCATTTGGGACCTGACTTTCTCGGGATTCCCACAGGCAATTATAGGAAATAAATACAAGTCAAGTTAAAGCATTTCTAATGAGTTGCCTGGGAGCAACTGTATCATCACTACCTGCTCTCCCCACACCTACCCAGCTCCTTGAACACAGAGGAGTTACTGGATTTCCTCAAAGATGTTTAATAAACACTTCTCAGGGACTTCTGAGCCTTCCCTTCCTGAAGCAAAGACTCCCCTAAGCCTTATCCCTTCCAAATCTCTTTCCCTGAAGCTGGAGATCTGGTGGTAAATGATACAGACAAAATGTCCTTAGTAGTGGCAAGAAAACAGAGGCAAATCATGGATCATATACGGTCAGGTGATGAGCAGAACTGTGGAGAGCAGTGGCACTGGGGTAAAAGGATAGAGATGGGCCAAGCCAAGTGAGCAAAGGTCTCTTTGAGCAGTGGCCTTTGAGTGCATGCCCAATGAAGAACATGAGACCTGTGTTTGTGGCGCTGGGGATAATCCAGCCCATACATATAACTTACATTAGAAAAACATTTCAAAAACAAGGAGGGATTGGGAAGATGGCTTGATGGGTAAGAGCATTTGCTGTCCACACACGGACTTGAGTTCTAATCCCCAGTGCCCATGTAAAAAGTTGGGTGTAGCTGTATGCACCTGTGACCCCAGTGCTGTGAAGAGTGGAGGCAGGAGGATTGCCAGCTGTCCACATACCCCCCAGGCTCAGGAAGAGACTTGGTCTCAAGAGAATATGGCAGAGATAGAGGACACCCATGTCCTCCTCTGGCCTCCTTATACTCATATACCACTCCGTGCGCGCGCACGCGCGCACACACACACACAAAACCCACACCAAAAAAAATGTTGAAATAGCAAGGAAATTTAAAATGGCTAGAACACCACTCTAACAGCGTGTCCTCTGTTCATTTTGTTCTAACCTGGGGAACAAGCAAGAGCTACTGCAGCTGTTGCCAGAATCCAACTACCCCCCTGAATTTTAGCACCAAATTCTTATTGGAAAAAATGCACTAAGTTTGTGCTTGTTAGTTTTTGATAACTTGATACAAGCCGAAGTCATCTGGGAAGAAGAAACCTTAGCAGAGAAAATGCCTCCATCAGACTGGCCTGTAGGCAAGTCTGTGGGGTGCTTTCCTGACTGATGATTGATGTGGAAAGAGACTGACCACTGTGGGTGGTGACATGTCCAGGCAGGTGGTCCTGGTTTGTATAAAAAGACAAATTGAGTGAGTCATGAGAAGCAGTCAGCAGTAATCCTCCAGGGTTTCTGCTTCAGTTTCTGGCCCCGGGTTCCAATCTCCATGCTCCTGCCCTGAATTCCCTTCATAATCAAATGTAAGCCATGAGATGAAATCAATCTTTTCCTCCCCAAGTTGTTGTTGGTCATGTTTATCACAGCGATAGAAAGCAAACCAGGACAGAGTTGAATCAGGGACTCCTTAAAAATTAGGTTCATATTCTGAACATCAGAACCCGGGGCTGTGACCTTACACTCAACAAAAGCTTTTATGGAGATATGATTAAGGATAGTACAAAGAGAGTCATCCTGAACTCTTCATGGAAGTTTTCGAACTACTCACAGGACTCTTTATACAAGACCTGCAGAGGAGAGACACAGTAGTGAGGAGGGCCATGAAGAGATGAAGGCAATCATTAACTACAATCCAAGGAAGGCCTGGAGCCACTAGAAGGCAGAAATAAGAGCATGCGCGCGCACGCGCGCGCGCACACACACACACACACACACACACACACACACACACTATACATTCACATATATACATAAAAATACATGTACACATGCACACACAAAATCCATGCATACATGAACACACACACACAAATACATGTGCACACATACATATACACACAGCTCAAAGTGTTTTGATTTAATCTAGATAAATGAGAGAAAGGGAGTTTTAGAGGAAGATCAGGAATGGAGAACTCTGTTTTGATTTTTTTTAATTACAAGTTTCTATTATTAAGTAACAAAGAAAGGAAAAGAAAACAAAAACAAACAAAAAACATGTTTTCCCATAGGGCCCTGAGAGAGATGCACTATGCTAATAATCTGTTCTATGACTTCTAACCAAGAAAAAAAAAATAAATGTGTTTTGCCTCAACTCACACTCAATTTTAGTTTTTGTTCTTTACTTGTGCACAGTGCTGGGGGTGAAACCCAGATCTTGTTCATGTTAGTCAAGCACTCTGCCACTGGAGCCTTCTTGAGGCCTCTAGCCCAGGCTAGCCCAAGCTGAATGCTATTGACTGTCTCTCATTGGTGCTATATAGAATTGGTTCCCTCAACTTCTCCTGGATGGCTAGCCACAAAAATCCTGAATAAAAGTTAGGTGCCACTTAGTGCCACTAACGTGAGGGACAATTTATAACTGGAGTGCTAAGTGCAGTGGTCCTGGCAGAGGTTCACTGGCAGACGGATGCCTCGGTGCTGTATGGAGGACAAAGCATGAAGGTTCACAAAGGATGGCAGCGAAAGGAGTCAGGAGGCTCCCAGAGTGGCCCCATGGAACTGTGCGCTGTGGCTTAGGGGAAGGGAGGTGAAGAGTCATCAAACCCTAAAAGCATTTCAAAGGCCGTTCCGGGATCACTTACTGGGCTGTGGAAAGGGAGCTGAGGATGACCACAAGAGTTCCTAAGCCACTTCGGAACTTCGGAGGTAGCTCAGTAGGTGAAATACTCACTGTGAAAGCCTGAAAACCAGTCCTAGATTTCTGAAACATCTAAAAAAAAAAAAAAAAAAAAAACCAGATATGATCATGCACACTTATAATCCCAGTGCTGTGAAGGCACAGACAGCTAGTTCCCTGGGACCCACTGGCCAGACCAGTAAAAGACTCTGTCTGAAAAAACAGGATGGATAATGCCTGAGGGATGACACTCAAGATTTACTTCTGGCCTCCACATGCACACTACACACACACACACACACACACACACACACACACACACACACACACACACAGGCACACAGGCACGCATGCATGCATACACATATACAAAAAAATAAAACCCATGTATACACACACATACACACTGAAGTTATGGTCTAAATACTTGGATAAATGATAGAGATTTAAGAGGAAGGTCAGGATTAGAGAACTCTGATTTAATTTTTTTAAAAATCTATTATTGCACAACTAAGTGGAGACATTTGGACACTCCAGTTTAATTTAAAAAAGAAAAAGGATGGAAGTTATCAGTGAATGAAGACTGTTTAAAGACACAGAAATAGATGAGATCACAGAAATAGATGAGGGAGTAAAGCTGGATAAGATTAAGATGTAAACATGTATCCTGGAAGCATCTTTGTCTACGAGTTTAGTATAAACTAAAAAAATGGGTTTGTGTCTGGATGTTTGTGTCCCTCTACATTGTTCTTATGCTGACACCTAATTGCAAAGGTGTTGGTATTAGCAGATGGGGTGTGGGGAGCTCGTTGTATACTGAGGGCCCTGCCTCATGGCAGAATTGGTGTTCTTGTGAAAGAAGAACTAGAGAGCTGCCTTGTCCCTTGTTCCATGTGAGGACACCACTAGAAGGTGCCACCTATGAAGCAGAAAGTAGACTCACAATGGATACTGCCCCCAGGAGTGGTCTCAGATGTCCAGCCTTCAGAAATGCTTTTGTTAGCCATCCAGCTTGCTAGATGCCCAGGGCATTTTCCCCCAAGAGTCTGGACAGACGAAGATGGAGATGAAGAAGGGGTAAGTGAGGAGGAAGAACACGAAGAGCATAGTGTTTCCAGCCAGGGGACTGTTTCAAGAAACAACAAAAAACATAAAAAAAAAAAAAGCCTACAAAATGCAGCAAGGAATTGAATAATGTAGAAGCTGAAATGATCTTGGTAAAACAATGTTACTAATGTGGTAGAGTCAACATTTAATTGGAATGAGAACAAGAAAACCCGCATGGGGAAAACAAGATAGAGTCCTACTGTCTGCTTCATGGATGTGGCTGTCAGAGCATGGAGAAGAGGGATAGGAACTAGAGATGACCACTAGACATCTCTGTTCGGGTGATGAGGAGGGATTCTTAAAAAAACAAGAGGGTGAATCTGGTCCATAGGGCAGATGAAGATGGTACATCTTATCACTGTTGTGACCAAGAAAGTGAGACAGGATGGGTGGTGGGTTAGAATGGGGTGGGGGGTATTCCCATTTCTTTATCACAGGGAAATAAAGGATGGACTCACCAGAGAGCAGAAGAAGGAAGAGGAAGGCAGTATCAATCAGCCATCTCAGAGGGAGTTAAGTAAACAGATCCAGGGCCTGTGGTGGGATTATCCAGAAATACTGAGGACCCAATCAACCTTTTTAACTCCCTGTTCCAAGGGTAGTAGTCACAAGACTTTGACACAGGGATATACCAGTTAGATTCCCCTTCAAGGGAGAAACTGGTCAGGCACAGGAAGCTAGCTGCTGCCTTCAGAAGCTACTGAAACATCTTAGAAGCAACTTGAGTCTCTCAAATGGGCATGGCAGGACATGTTGGGCAGTTTGCAGTGGGTTTCTTTGTTGGATTGGCAATAGCTTGTTTTGCAGCAGCATTAAAGGCTGCTTCCCTGCTCTCTCACATGGGCTAGACCTGCCTTGAAGTCCAAAAATCCTGCCCTCCTTGGCTTTACACTTCTAAGTGAGTGCGTTGAACTCTGCTCCCTGCCAAGTCCATTTTGATTTCTGCTTCCTAGAGAGTTCATCCAATAGAAGGTCAGGAGCCTTCTTCCTCCAGCTGCCTTCAACAGTTTAAGTCATGGTTCACCCACCAACTGAGCAAAGAGCTAGCCTTTGGCCAATATGCATGGGGGAGTGATGGATGGATGAAGAGTTCTAACATGTTCAGGGTTAACTCTGAGTGTAGAATTTGTGATTAGTGGGATCCCAGGCTTCCACCCTTCTTTGGAGATCTGAACTAGGGAGAGGTCTGCCCCTCATGCTCTTTGCCTCTCTTCCTCGTACCAAGCTGGTCAAGTCTTGTCATAAGTACACTCTGTCTATCATAAACTTCCTGAAGATGAAACAGTAAATAGTTGAAGTAATTGCTGTTTCACAAAATTTTATGTGTGAAAAACCCCTGAGAATGAAGACGTCTAACCCATAAGGAGTGGGACCAGAATCCCGACCCAGCCCTACTTCAGAAACTCCAAAGCCTGAGCCCTTTGCATACCACCACAGTGTTGGTACTTGTTATATGCAACTTATGTATCAGAGCTGCTAATTAATTTAATCTTATGTACACAGTTTGTGTGGTATGCAAATGTGTATGTAAATGATTATTTTAATTTATACAAACAAAGATGCAAATGAATCCTTGGGTTTACAGGAAACTGGTAAGATAACTTTACCTCAGTTGCTCCATCCTTAGGGGCTCTGGCAAATCTGAATCATTGTAATATAAATAAAACCTCAGTATTCCGTATGAGAGTTACTCTTTCAGACTTTAAAACATTGATTCGCTGGCCCCCTATCAAGGATATTTTGGATTCCTCACGATGTTCCCCAGGGCTGAGAAAAATGTGAACAGCAAAACCTCTCTCTGGAATTCTCTCTCTCTAAATATAGAAAAGAATCTGTGTCTTAGTTCTATCCCTGGGGATTCAGGCCAGGCCATAGCTCTGGCCTCAGCATTCGACTTCTGTAATCACACATTTGCCTGAGTTCGGAGTCCTGGGAATTTGCCTTCTTTATTCTCACCTCCCACAAACAGACGAGTATTTTGAGCAGATCAGTTCATTTGAGAGGTTCTAGGAAAACCCACTGCCTTTCCTGTTCCTTCCCAGTTCTCTGGGGTTGGAGGTCTGATGTCATCTCATTTTGGGGATGCTCCATGAAAGCCGAGGCCCTTTCAAGCTCATCACCCGTGATCATCATGTCACCCACTCAGATGAAGATGCTTATGGACATGGACGCTAAGGTAAGTGGGAGGGGGAGGGCAGAAGTAAGACAGGGAAACAATAAGAGCGTGGATAAGCTTTGAGGCAGAGGCTGCCTGCAGCCACGATTTCCCCAAGGCCACAGGTGACCCCAGATGGCACCTTGCAAAGTAAATACTGGTGCTTGCCCAGGCCTCTCCCCTTCCAGAGCCGCAAGCCCTAGCACACCACACCTTGCTGTGGCAGCTCTTCAGCCAATGGCTCCCCATCTTGTTTTGAGCCTTCTCCCATGATGCTCTGTCTTCTGAGCACCTTGCCACACATTTGCCCACCTACTCGTGACCTCCCACTCTAAGATTTCTCCTGATTTCCCTTCAGATTGGATTTCTGCTTTGTTCCTCTAATAGTCTCTGTGAAGCCCCAAGGGGGCAATGACTCTTTTCTATTTATCTTCATATTTCCAGCAATATGCTCTGTGGTTTAAACCAACAGTGTTAATAAATATTCAAGTAACTAAACAAAACTCCATTAGTGAACTTAGCACCCTTTCCAGTGGTTAGACTGTCTTTTCTCCCCACATAGGCATTCTGAAGACTCACATCTGTTTCTGAAGCTCTATGAGTTTAGAGCAGTGCCTGGCCCATAGGAGTTGCTCAATACATAATTTAGGCATTAATAAATTAACATAGGCAGCAAGCATCCAGTCGCCTAAGCTGGTTTCTCCAAGTGATAAAAATGGATCTTTCCCAAGACTGTCTGAAGGCACATGGTTGATGATAAGCCTGACACCCCACAAATGATGGCCACAGCAGCACCTTCTGCTCCTAGTGGGAAGCCAGGCCCACCTCACGCTTCATTATCCTGAGGCTGACACACACACACCTCAGTCGCCTCCTCTTCCGTCCTTTCCCTGCTGTTTGTGGAATGAAGGTGCTGTGGTTCTGGCCTTGCTCTGACACTCATTACTCTGGTATTGATGGCCTTCCACCTCCCCGTTATTCTGTGCAGATTAGAAAGCACAGACCTTTCTTGGGCGAGAGAATGGGTTTTGTCAGTATTCAGTATGTAACAGCAGAGAGTATAATAAATTCTGGCAGTCAATCGAATATGACATGATAATGAATGTTAACATCATGTGCCCCCCCCCTTTGCCAACAGAGGGGAAAGTCATGTTAGATTACAGGCAAACATGGGCACCTTGTGATTTCTATTTGCCGACTTTCCTTTCTCTCTTTCCCGGGTTTAACCTCCCTGCTTGCTCAGCTCCACCCTGCCAGACCCAGTTTCATTTGTCTGCATGGCTCAGAAACAGAGCAGCTTCAATTCCCCAGGCTCCACGGGCTGTCTGTAAGAAACCTGACCTCAGATGCAACTTCCTTCCCCCAGCTTCAAGGGATGCTGTGCCTCTGGAGCCCTCCTGCAGCCCTGGGGCGGCCGCTGCCTGTGGACCCAGTGGAGCGGGATAAGAAGGCAGGATGGCACTGCCAGGAGAGCCCTGTGCTCTGGGCCAGCCGCCTGCCAGTCAAGGGGCAGTCTGCAGCTCTCCCCCAAGCGCAAGGAGTTCAGAACAAAGGCAGAAACAAAAAGTCATTCTTGCCTTCGTTTTCTCTCAATTTCATTGATTTCAGGTACCTTGTCTGCTATTTGGGAAAGAATAAAATGAAACAGAGTCCCATTCTATGGTCCTCTGGACTGACATTTGCTCCGTTGTAAGTCATAGCTTTTCCTGTTAAAAGCAGGATTTGCCATCATGGAACTAGAAAGAGATTGTAGAGAAACAATACCTAGGAGCCTCAGATCCCTTGGCTGCACGGACTGGACCTGTTCCCCCAGGACAGCCAGCATGTGTTGCTTGTCTGTCTGTTGCAGTGCTAGAGGGACCATCAGCTAACGTCAATCAGTACTAAGCCATTGGGATGTGACAAGCACAGTGCCACTCTGCTCCTACTACATACAGAAACCCGCAGACACAAACATGGATACATACACACAGACACGCACATAAACAAGCACAGAGAAACTTGGAAATACACACATAAACCACACATGCATAACACACATGCACAGCACACATTCATAGCACACATCACACAACACATACACATACACACACAGCATACACACATAACACACACATGCATAATACACATGAAAAACATACGTACACAACACAGAAAATAGGGGCTACAGGTAATATATGTCCCAGAAAGTTCCAGGCATTTTCTTTGGTGTCATTACCATGGATGCTAGGACAAAGAGATGACCTGTCTATTTACCCACCAAGCATCACTTAAAGGAGTCACTGTTGACCCATATAGCCAGGACTCACTCTTCCTCTCCCTGGAACTTCCATAATATTCCTCAGTACACATTAAGGATATGCAGTCTTGCTTGAAAGCCAGATAATAAAGAGATAGGAAGCAAGGCCAACTTAATAAAATAAAACTATCACTATTAGTATTATTTGATTCTTATAATTACAAAGCACTTTTGCCTACATTGTTTAATTTGGCCTTCATAAAATCTAATACAGAAAGCAGTAATTATTATTATTATTATTATTATTATTATTATTATTATTATTATTAACATCATCATCATTACCATCATCATTTTATGGATGAAGAGACTGCTCTGGTCTGAACACTCACAGTGATAAAATACTTTGGATACACACTCCAAAGGAGGTCCCCAAACAGCCAAGCTAAATTTAATAGCAATGACAGCCTTCGTGTTATTTGGATATTATTCTACAGTTTCGAGGCATTTTCACATATGCATAAATTGCCAAATTAAATTGCACAAATATGCAGAAATTTAAAATATGCATCTTTAGCCCAGTCATCTTACATTCTGGAATCTTTCCTCCAGGAAGAAACAAAATCAAAGTGTCTGTACACAACAGTCTACTTCATTATCTTGTTCCCCTGAAGACAGGGAAGCCCCGTGAGATTGGGAAACCCAGGCCTAATCACCCACGGGATAGCCTTATTCCAGGGGTAGGAACCTGGTCTCCCCCATCTCAGTGCTCTACCCACTTGCCCTCAGGGAAGAAAGAACCGTTCATTTGATTGTTAAGTGACAGAGATCAGAGGGAACTCATTTCAACAGTCGGGACATGTGTTGCTTTGAAAGCCCATAGGGGACTGTAGAAACGCTTTCTCTTCCCAGCCTCACCTATTCTATGAGCTCCACCTACTCAGGAGAAGAAAACAGGCTGATGCTGTCGTGCTAAGAGAGCAAAACAAACCAACCATCATCAAAATTACACACTCCATACAGTAGGCTCTCAGCTGTTTATTAAAGCCTTTTTCTTATGGTAAGGGGCCTAAGAATACTCATGTTAGTATGTATCAGTGCCTTCATAGTCAGTATACCCATGTTAGTATGTATCAACGCCTTCATAGTCAGTCAGTGTACTCATGTTAGTGTGTATCAATATCTTCATAGTCAGTCAATGTTCTCATGTTAGTACATATCAGTGCCTTCACAGTCAGTCAGTATACTCATGTTAGTATGTATCAATACCTTCATAGTCAGTCAGGAGCTCGGGCAGGTCACCATGCCTTAACCTGGGTCCCAAGTGTGAAAGAAGAAAACCAACTCTTGAAAGTTGTCTCATGTTAGTATGTATTAATACCTTCAGAGTCAGTCAGTGTTGTCATGTTAGTATGTATCAATACCTTCATAGTTAGTAAGTGTTACTTTTATAAACAGAAAAATAAAAAAGGTCTTAACCACAGATGGAACAGGAGACTAGATTGATGGAATATATGGAAAAAAACGAAACCAAAACCCAGGACTTTTGTGACCTAACTTCAGCCTCTTAGCATGACCTTCTAAAGTCTCCTCAGTGTTCAGACAAACAGGATAAAGCTATTTGATTTAAATAAATTGCTAGAACAACCCTCATGACCAGGGACCTCCTCCAGGGCATCAGTCACTAGCACTCTGCCTGGACCATGTAAAACTTTAGGGACCAGCATTTATGAAAAACTCAAGACCTGTGCTGGGAGACCATTTCAAGTTTTGCCCCCAAGCTGCCGAAAGGAAATGGCATTTTCCCAGTTCCTGTATTCCTGTGTTTGCTTGGCCAAAAGTATCCGGAATCCCAACCTCAGTGGTTAACACTTAAGCCCTTGGTCCCAAGTATGAAAGAAGAAAACCAACTCGTGAAAGGTGTCTCCTCACCTCTGCATGCTCTGTGATGTGTGCACATGTGGACATATATAAACACACAAATGCATAAATGAAACTAAGCCCAGGATCTGTGTGGGAGCATATTTTAAAACTTGCTGTTTTCATCTTAGTGTGCACAAGACAAAACTAAACTTCTGAGTTATAAAACGCATGAGTTTTCAGGAACTCCTTCCTCCCTTCCTCCAGGGATATAACCTTCACTGCCATAACCCTTACCCCCATAAGAACATTTCTCTCACTGATGTTCTCTCTGCCAGGCTAGCTTAGTCACTGCAGTTAGAGCTGGAGCTCTTTGGAAAGTGTCTACGCTAGACCTTTGATTCCCAGACAGAAGTGTGAAAGGTCCAGGAAAGGAAAGGACTCAGCCAACCAGGACTCTGACTGTGGAGCAAGGACCTTGATGGCAGAGCCAGGACATTGATGGTAGAGCCAGGCTGGAGGCATAGACAAGGCTCGTTTCACTGCACTGTGGGGTCAAATAACTTACACTTGCAGGGAAAGGTGGGGTTGGAGTGTGGGAAAGGCACCCTGGACTCCTCAGTCCATAGAGTGCTCTGTCCCTCTGGCATCAGCCAACCTCCAGGCTATGGGCAACCTCACTGTGCACTCTGGACCAGTGTTTCTGCTGCTATGGAAACCAGTCACAGCAGTGCTGTGGGAGGAGGTGGCTGAGTCAACGAATGTGGTAAAAAACCATTTTGGAGACTGCAAAAAAAGATGATATGAGTTTTAGGTATGGGATTTGGTTGCTGATTGACATCTCTCTAAGAACTACGAACATTTAAAAACAGACACCTCCCCTTATAAAACTGGCAAGAAAGTGGGGTAAAGGAGCCTCAAATGCTGCTAACAGGAAGGTAAGTAGCGACAAGGGTCTGGTGAGAGGGTTCAAATCCTAGCTAGGTACGTACGCTTTCTCCCCAAACTAGCAGTGATCAGAAGCTAACCTGGGAGCTAGCAGCGAACTAAGCTGTGCAAAGACTCTGCCTTTCACTGCAGCCTTTCACTCGCAGTGACTCGGGTGGAGAAGATCTGGAAGCTCCCGACAGGGGAATATGGCTGAGTCCCCTGAGGAGAACTCCAGAAAAGACTCTCTCAATTAAAAGGCTATGTTCTTGTTGGATCTCTAACTATTGACCTGTGAGGCTCTTGATGACACATTGTAAAGAGAAGACCAAGTAACAGAAACTCACTTTCTTGATTCCTGTCTGGTAAAGACTATGAGTAAAAATGATCCCCATGTCTATGTGGAGAAGGAGCCAAGACAGGGAGACAGTGAGAAAGAAGAGAAGAAAGTAGACAAGCCAAGACTGGCATCTTGTTAGCTCAAAGCAGTAAATGTCCAGTGAGAAACTTCCAGGATGCTTAATGGGAAGATGAATTAAAAAGGAAGTCTCTGACTTAGTGTATAGCACTTGGCTCTTCTGTCTAGGAATCCATCTCTCTGCTGGGCAGGTTTCCAGGTTTCACACTCTTCCTTCCTATGCAGAGGTTTCTGAATCCAGCTACATTAGCCACCCATTGCCCATATCTACAAGAAACTGGCTCATTCTTGATGTCTCCAATGATATTTAAACTAGAGCCTGGAGTTCAAGCCAAGACCATACACAAGCAAGCAAGTATCTGCTACAACCATATGGCACTCTTCTGAGCACAAAGCAACAGACTTCAGCATGTAATTACTAATATAGGTTTTTGCAGTAAGGAATTATATCTTTCAGTCACCATGAAGCAAGCACTCCTATGCTTCAGAGGCCTGCATTTGCATATACCTTATTGCTTCACTATTGCTAGGCTTCCAGGTGAGGCTCAATAGACTTCTGATGGTAACGGTCAAATTGGAGTTCAAGGTGTAAATCTCAGTTTTCCTGTCAGGGAGCCTCTGTGCCAGGAAGCATCGCCTCCCATCCCATCAAGGTAACAAAACGGCAGTGCTAATGTTGTCTAGAGTTCATCCTTACTTCAAACCAACAATGAGCTGAGCTAGTAGATTGCAGCAAAAGATGGCTGTCCTTAACTCTTCAGATACTATCTCATCTGGTACCCTTCCCATAACCCTCAAAGGATCTCCTTACTATTTTGTTATAACTCTTTCAAATGTTTACTGTAGGATACTGATCTGCCTTGGTTTCATGTCAAACCACGAGGTCTTCTTTATCCTATGGCAACCCCTCTCACAATGATGGTGTGGGTCCTGGCCCAGTCAACACTGTTGAGTTGGCCTTCTCTTTCCTTTTAAAGTGATACAGAGGCACAGCAAAAGTTGAAGAGTCTCTGCCCAGAATGGAGTGGGCATATCAAAGATGCATATGCATTTCCCTGTTTATTGTATCATGTATATATTAGCCCAGCATGGACTCACCCTGAGAGTCCCTCTAACAGGTGAATGGCTAAAGAAAACAATGTAAAGAATAGTATTTGACCATAAAAGGCAATGTGCTTGCCAGTTATGATAATAGACCTGGAGACATTGTACAAAGTGAAATGACCCAGACACACACACAAAAAGACAATATTTACTCACCTACTTTATATGTAGAAATTAAAGGAGCATAGTAAGGAGAGTGGTGGTTTCCAGAGGGTGAGGCACAAAGGAAGTGGAGACTTTTAGGACAGAGGCTATACACTTTGTTATATGATATACTTTCTAGAGATCTAAGAAACAACATGTTGATTGCTGCTAATTGCAAAATGTCATTTAACAGAATTTGCTAAGAAGGTTACTCTTAAGCGTCACCACATGGGCATGCACACACAAGAATAACTCTAAGAGTGGGGGTAGATGGTCAATTGATTTGACTGTAGCAATCATTACAGTGTGTGTCTGTGTCTAATCACAGTGCATACCTTGAATGTTCACAATTTGTACTTGTCAATTATAGCTCAGTAAGGCATGAAAAAAAATGACTTGATGCCATATAAGTGTTACTCCACAAATAACTTTGGAGAAAAATAGACATTCAAAAAGAAAATTTAAAGGCCCAAGGATGGGAACTAAAGCAAGTGAATTCCAGTTCCATCTCTACCCCCAAGTCTCTCTAGGATTTCAGATGAGTCACTTGGCTTCCCTTGGATCCCTTCACCCATCAAGAAAATAAACATAGCATAGAACAGTGGGATGGGGACAAAGTAAGGAACTGATTGTGCAGTTCATATCAAGTAGCAATAATAAGACACATCCCCTACCAAAATGCCTTCATTCCCTGTGCATCTAAAATTTACTGCCCCTCCAGTATGGTGGGCTCATTCATCAGCTTCTCATGTGAGCCCCCACCAGTCAAAGAGATGTGGTACATGTGACAATGATCATTCTTTAGTTCTCTACTCAAAAATCTCTATGCTATTGTAAGAACAGACAGACAGAAAGAGACTTAAATATTGCCATATTGTTTACCATATCTGTATTTACTCAGTCTATGGTACATGTATATATGTGTGTGTGTATATATATATATATATATATATATATATATATATATGTGTGTGTGTGTGTGTGTGCGCACAGCACGCACACACACACACACACACACACACACATAACTCCAAGGTTTGGTCAATGGTCAGCATCTAATACAAATCCAATAGGAGGGTGGATAGCTGGTTGGAGGTAAACAGGGAAGGAGGAAGGGGGAAGTCTCATTTTGAGTTTTGGTTTTATTTAGATGCCTCTAGGCTGATCTATGGAGAACATTATCTATATATCTCTCTGCTTTTGATGGCATATGAATATTGAAATAGAGTGAAAATGCTCTAAGATGGTCTCCTCAATAGTCTTTCTTTAAATTAACATCACCCATCAGTAATAGATTTAATTACATGTATGTATACAGAGCATGTTCCCAAATCCACGTGGGAAGAAAAGGGATACCAATACATATATGTGGTCTTTTCTTACAGATGAGAAAACTCAGCTCTAGGAGGTAAAAGATTTGTTCAGGCTTATCCTACTAGAAAGTAACAGAGCTATGATTCACCTGTTGTTCACAATTAAAAAAAAAAAAAGGAACTTGTTTGCTGTCTATCTATAGCTGAAATCCAGGAGATAAAGAATTTAGTAAAAACATAGGTGAAGAGAGAGTGGCAAAGAGTTTAACATAAACCAGATCTATTTTATGGCTTGTCATCAGTCCCATCTCTGCCCACCTCAAAGGCCTGCCTGACTCTGCTGATCATGAGTGGGTAGCTGCACACAGCCCTTCACCTGAGAGCTGCTTACCATCTCTCTAGAGTGAGGCACTGGAAACGTGGCCACCCACCTGTGCCGGCCTGCTCAGTAGGCGTGAAGGGCCGCACTGCATAGAAATGGACTCTTTCACTTAGCAGGAGGCAGGTAATTTCTTTCGTCCCTGCTGATGCATTATTGATTGGGATGAATGTCAGAGTGGGAGCCCATTCCAGGAGCCATTAAACAATAATTTCATCTCTGGTGGGTAATTGATTGTCAGGGGCCCACAGTGGCCAGTTGTGAAGTGGTGGTAACATGAATGTTTTTATTTGGGGCAGGGTGTGAAGGGAAGATTGCATGATTTATTTATCAAATAGCAAGCCCAGTTTTCAGGAAGAGGAACCTGAAATGTGAAGTTGATCTTCTTGGGCTGAGACAGCCTGTTTCCTGAGGTCAGACTCCTGCTGCTCAGTGCTAGGGTCATATTGTGGATTCTCGCCTTTATCTGCTCTCAACCACCAGTATGGCTGGTGATCACCCTGTGCCGGGGAAGGAAACTTAGGCACTGACTTTCAGGAATCCTCTACAACCAGTGTCCAAATCCTCACAGTCCATA
Source organism: Peromyscus leucopus (assembly GCF_004664715.2). NCBI lineage: Eukaryota > Metazoa > Chordata > Mammalia > Rodentia > Cricetidae > Peromyscus > Peromyscus leucopus. Next base: position 41,805,108 of record NC_051069.1, on the reverse strand, counting down.
TTCTTGTCATATAAATTCCAGAAGTTTGTAGCACAGAACAGGCTAGATGTGCTAGGCTCAGAGTCCAGAACTTGGATTGCCTTCTGTCTTGTCTTCCGTTCGATTAGATTCCTACTTAGTAATGTATCTCCACGTGCCAACAGCTGCTGAGAGAACCTTGATCTCTCTCAACTTCCAGTGAAAGAGTATTAAGCTTTGCTCTTTGTCACCATCATCATTATTATTATTGTCATCATTGTTGTTGCTATCACAGTACTTGTGGATAAAACCTTCACATATTAGGCAAATGCTCTACCCCTGAGCTAAGCTCCTAGCCCATTTGTATTCTCTTTCTCTCTCTCTCTCTCTCTCTCTCTCTCTCTCTCTCTCTCTCTCTCTCTCTCTCTCTCTCTCTCTCTCTCTCTCTCTCTCTCTCTCTCTCTCTCTCTCTTTCAAATGTGCACAAATGTTTTGCCTGCATGTATATCTGTGCATTACATGCATGTAGTGCCCATGGAGGCCAGACGAGAACGTTTAGATCCCCTGGAACTGGAGTTACAGTGGTGAGCCACCGTGTGGATACTGGGATCGGAATCCAGATCCCCTGGAAGGGAAGCCAGCACTCCTAACTGCTGGTCATCTCTCCAGCCCCATCTCAAAATTCTGAAGAGTGATTTCTTTATGTCTTCGCTGTAGAACGTCTGTTACCACGACCTATTTGCTTAGATTCTGACTTGCCTACATTGTCAGTGATTCTCAATCTTTCCTAAATGACAGACTCCTTAATAGAATTTGATTTAAAAAAAAAATTAAAATGAAGTTTCTCCCTGGGGAAAAATGTGAGTACCTTGACAGAAGTGTAAAATCTCTCTAGTTTTAGGGTGCTTGCAGATTCACCGAAGATCATTCACAGACCTCATGTTAGGAACCTGTGCCCTGACTGAGATCTCTGAAGCCAGAGTTTTGATCACTGTTTGTGCCTCCAGGTGCAACAAGGTGGGACACGCAGCTGGTGCTGTAGCAAAGCATGTCACTGTCTCTGCAAGCTCCTAAGAGTTGTGGGTACCCAGCCTCACATATGATCAGCTTAAGAACACTGTCTTACCGTTTCTATCGCAGTGATGAGACATCATGACCAAAATCAACCTGAGGAGGGAAGGGTTTATTTGGCTTACAGGTTATAGTTCATAACTAGGGAAAGCCAAGGCAGGATCTCGGGCAGCAAGCTGGAGGCAGGAACTGACAGAGTGAAGGAACACTGCTTACTGGCTTGCTCTTCCTGGCTTGCTCAGGCTGTTTTCTTATACACTCCAGGACTACCTACCAACGACAGCATCGCCCACAGTGGGCAGGGCCCTCTCGAGTCAATCACTAATTAAGAAAATGTCCCATAGGCCTGCCTACAGACCATCTTATAGAGGTATCTTCTCAGTTGTGGTTCCCTCTTCTCAGGTAACTGAAGTAGCCAGGATAAGCAGTGAGCTGATCTCTGGAGCATGCAGGCACACGGTGAGTGTTGTTGGCCTGAGTTGGTCCTGCTTCCAGGTGTTTTGAATCTGTGAGCATGGGTCATGGAGGGCTTGAGCACTAGGAAGCACAGCTGTGCAGGACTGCGTTGGGAAGTCCAGAAACTGAGGCCGGGGAAGGTCAAAAGACAGATCTGTGTTTCTGGGCCCCATTTTCTTCTCCTCTTACCTTTAGAATCAACTAAAAGCCTGAACACAATAACATTGCCCACAATAAAACAAATACACGACGAAGTCTGTACCCGTCTTCTGCTGGCTAGGATACTGATGACACTGGCTTTGGCCCGGCCTGGTGCCCCCAGAACTGCTTCTCTGAAGGCGTTTCTCAGTCTGCAGCTCTAAAAGTATGGGTTGCTGAAGACAAGAGCCACCCCAGGGAGAGCTGTGTGTTCTCCTGTCTGGAATAGAGTGCTCAGATTCAGACATTAACTCTAATGTGGATCAACTATGTGATCCTTAGCAACTAACTGAACTTTACTCTGCTTCATTTTCCCTGAATGCAGAGCGGATGTCCAAGCCCATCGGCTGTGGGAGGCATAAATGGGCAATACACTTAGATGGCTCAGGACACTTAAGTGTTCATTAAATGTTAGTAGACACTCCTGCTACTGCAGGAGGTGTTTGTGAATAGATGAGTGCTAATTCGATTAAGAATTTCCTGTATACAGTTGTTCAGATGGAAATTTTTATTTTATGTTCAAATATCAGATGAACAAGAGAGTCGTGGTTGAGAACTCTCTCTGCAAAGACAAGGAACCAATCTCGTCTACAAGGCCCCAGTCAAAGGAGCCATCTCCATATGTAAATTAAGCTAGCCAGCAATGCTGTGTCAACCCTCATGTCTGGAATTTTCCTTGACTTCTCAGCCCACATGAAAATGTTCCTCTGTTTTGACCCCCTGAATCTGTCCTGGTTGGCTTTAACTGCCACCTTCCCACAGCCTATAATCGCCTGAGAAGAGAACCTCTCTTAAGAATTGCCAGCGTCAGGCCTGCCTGTGTGCATATCGGTGAGGATTGTCTTGTTCGTTGATGTAGGAAATCCCAGTCCACTATGAGGAACACCATTCCCTAAGCAGAAAGTCTGACTGTATAACAGAGCTGGCTGAGCACAAGCCTGCCTGCATACAGCCAGCAAACAGCATCCTTTACTGTGTCTGCCACACTTCTCTAGACACAAAGTGAAGTCCTCGGTCAGAGGCAATGCCGTGTGCAATAGCAAGTGGGCCTGCCTTCACGTCCCTGCCCCGAGTCCCTGCCTCAACTTTCCTCAAGGATGAGTGTGACCTGGAATTTGTATCCAAATAAACCCTTTCCTCCCCTGTGTGGGTTTTGTCGGGGTGCTTCATGACAGCAACAGAAATAAAAGTAGAACATGTCCCACCTCCCGACACTCACTGAAACAGTTAACTTACGTCACATACTTGGATTTCTCAAAAGCTGGACAATCTCTCAGGGCAGGAAGCGTATCTGACTCTTTCATAGGGTTCTGCCCATGTCAGCTCTGCATGACTCTTGGGACACCACCATGTATGTGACAGAGCCGTGATCTTACATCAAAGACCTAGGTTTAACTTCTGCCCTGTGACCTTAGAAAGAAGCGTGAGAACCAACCGCAGTATCTTACCCACTTCTCCCTCAGAGTAAAATCCTCCATCATAGCGGTAATATTTCCAGCCCCCTTCTTAGTTTGTAAGCACAGGACAAAGTTCCAGGTAGTCAGACAATGGGACAGGTGTGTGAATTGTGACTCCTCCCCTTCTTCTGCTAGCTTACACAGTGGCTGAACGCATTTGGATGAGGCCCCATTAGGAAGGATAGAACCGGGATCCCTAACAATTTCCTAGGGCGATCACACTGCTCCTCGACTACTTGTCTCCAAACCTTATTTAAAGTGCAAGCGAGTTATTTTTCCTTTAAAGAAAATAATAGCTGTTATTTGGGATTTTACATTACAGGGTGACTACACCTGACTAAACCCTCCCAATGTTAGGTTTCTCATCAGGGTGGTGTAGATCACAATGTGCAGGGCCTTGGTATGTGGAGCAGACATTGCAGATGTGAACTCACTGCTACAGGAGAAGCTGAACTGTAAGAACTTACAGAAGAAAGGCACAGGGAGAGAAGAGACTGGTGATTTGTAGGAACACTGGATGCTGTTGTAAACATGCTGTTGTAACACTGGGATGCTGTGTGCTGGTGTGTAAACACCGGGATGCTGGTGTGTAAACACCGGGGTGCTGGTGTGTAAACACTGGGGTGCTGGTGTGTAAACACTGGGATGCTGGTGTATAGCTGTTCCCTCCTTCTTACAGAGGAGCTCTTAAGACATAGGATGGGAAAAGGAAGGTGAAGCAACAGGACATTTTAGGCAGGATGTTTATGAGGAGTTCCATAACAGACTATTCTAGGACAGTGGCTATCTACTTGTGGGTCACAACCCCTTTGAGGGTCAAATAACCCCTGCTTTTGCATGGCTCACCTAAGACTCTAAGAAAACACAGATATTTACATCACAATCCATAACAGTAGCAAAATTACAGTTATGAAGTAGAAACAAAAATAACTTTATGGTTGAGGAACCATAAACATGAGGAAACCATAAATATAAAACCATAAACAACATGAGGAACTGTATTAAAGGGTCACAGCATTAGGAAGGTTGAGAACCACTGTTTTAGGGGGAGCGAAACACTCCAGGCTGTAGAGAAGCTTATTAAGATGGTAAGTAAACAACTCAAAACAGGCTTTGGAAGTTCCTGAAACTGTCCAGATTCACTAAGGATATACTGCCTCCCAAGAGTATATAAGCAATAGAGGCCACTTAGAGCTACCTTCAGAAAAGCCAAACTGCACAGGAGACTCTTAGACAAGCCCAGGAGCCTTGAAGAAGCAGAGACCAATAGAGCCACCTGGAATGGACACCCTCCAACCTCTTAAGCTACCTGCAGGCTCTGCAGTGAGCTCTGGGTTTCCAGCTTCCATGAGCTGTCACCCACGCTCAGGAGGGCTTAGGTGATACAGCTGGCTGAGTCATTTCTGCTCCTGTAAGTAACCCCCATCGCTGTGCTGGACTTCAGTATTATTCGTACTTTGGTCTGTTGTCAGTTCACTATCTGGGGTGAGCGTGTCTCATTGAGAATACTGTCACACAACAGATGACTTCTGAAATAAGCATGTCAGCAACAAAGACTGAACTGGCTTGAAGAGGTCCTCCTTCAATGTTGGAAGCCTAGCACGAGATGTTCCCACCCCTGGACAGGAACACGAACAGTAGCCTCATAGGACATATCTTCAAGCCAAGAGTAAAGAGGGGTGTATGGGAAGGGAAATGCCAACAGACTGTCAATCTCAATGAATTTGGAAATGGAATGGGCTAAAAGTCATCTTATCACTGAGGTGGAGAGTCCCTGTCGCCGTGACCTGTGAAAGGTGAAGTTATGTGGATTTCCTTCTTCTCCTCTGTTTTTTCATTCACTACTCCCTATCTTGTCAGAGCCCTCCATCACATCACTCCTGTCCATCTCTAGACTAAGACAGAGGTACTTTGACCCATCTTTCGTGGTCATAGCCATGCCCAAGCCTTCTGGCTCAGTCCGACCTCACCTTCTTACTAATGGGAAGGCAGAAGCGAAACAGTATATGATTTCCCTGAGACCATGCTCCAGGCAGTCCCCTACACCAGTGAAACCAGGCCTTTCCAGTTGGCTTCTCTGCCTTTACAGCTCCCTCACAACTCAAGCATTGTGGAGAATGCTATGCAGCCAGGAAGTCTCTTCCAGGATTGGTTCTGCCCAACTCATCATTCCCCCTGGCACTGACTGTCTGATCATCATCTTGGTGTCACACTTCCTGTCTAATGTCTACTCATTAGGGAAGGATGCTTCTGGAAGGGAGAATGTCTATCCAGTAATGACTTTCTTGACAAGAGTTTCCTGGGTTTATTTTTAAATGATTTCATTTAAAATGTGTGCAGCCTGTGTGAGTGCATACCCAACAGAAAACTTAAAGATAGCCTGAAAATGCCTATATCCTCCTGGTCATCCAATAGCAGAGCGAGAATTTAAATCCAAACTTTTCTTTCTTAGAGCCTTCTGCTTCCTGCCGCATTTCTCTGACTCTTTATCAGTCTTCTGAGACAGTTGGATTCTGATGTGGCCTGAAAGTTTGTGCCTTTCTCCTCATCAAAAATATGATAAAATAAAATGAAAATTATGTTAAAATTCTAACCCCTGAGATTTCAGTACTAGGAGGTGGGCCTTTGGAGGTGACTAGGACTTGAATGTAGAGCCCTCATGAACGGCATTGCTGCTTTTGAGAGAGACCCAGGAGAGACTCCTTGTTGCTCCTATCATGTGAGCTTATTTTGAATCAGAAAGCCAGCCCTCAGTCGACAGGGGATCTGCTTGGTCTTGGACTCCACGTCTCAAGGCTGATGTCCTAGTTAGACTTCTGTTGTTGTGATAAACACCATGACCAAAAGCAACTTCGGGAGGAAGTGGTTTATTTCCACTTAGAGATTACCGTCCACTATCCAAGGAAGTCAGGGCAGGAATTCAGAACAGGAACCTGGAGTCAGGAACTGAAGCAAAGACCATAAAGGAATGCTGCTTACTGGCTTGCTCAACTACCTTTATTTATTTATTTTTTATTTTTTGGTTTTTTGTTTCCTTTGGGGTTTTTTTGTTTTGTTTTGTTTTGTTTGAGACAGGGTTTCTCTGTGTTGTTTTGGTGCCTGTCCTGGATCTCGCTCTGTAGACCAGGCTGGCCTCAAACTCACAGAGATCTGCCTGGCTCTGCCTCCCAGTGCTGGGATTAAAGGCGTGTGCCATCACCGCCTGGTTCAACTACTTTTCTTATGTCGCTCAGGACAAGCATGGTATCTCCCACAGTGGGCTGGGCCCTCCCACATCAGTTAGCAATTATGAAAATGCCCTTACAGGGATGCCCATAGAGACAATTCCTCTATTGAGTTTCCCTCTTCCCAGGGGAGTCTCATTGGCATCACATTTACAGACTAACCAGCACAACTGAGAAATAACTCTCTGTTGTTTCTTAGTCCCCCCAGTCTGGGGTATTTTGTTCAGGCACCTGGGGTGGAATAGGAGACCTCATCCCTGCTCCCTCTCTTGCATTTCAAGTAGGTGTTCCAGGCTGTGGTGCCTCATGGGGACCTTTATTTTACCACCACTGTTTCAGCAAAAAAATTACTCTTTTCCTTATGGAAGCCTAAGATAGTCTCTGATTTCTTGGCCTGAAAAAACATCTGCAGGAGCCCCAAAATGACTGCTGCCTGCACATTGGCAACGCAAGTGTTTCACTTCAGGAAACCAGTGTAGCAGCCCATTGCCCACCCCTGCATCCCTCCTCTGAGCTCTGGAAAGTGACAATGTTCTTTCCCTCACTGCCCCTGTAAGTGCTCAGGAGGAGAAGGCCAACAAAATGTCTTAAACCATACCCTAAAGGCCAGATATAATCTTTCATAGTAGAGCTGAAAGCAAGGATCTCATGTGTGTGTGTGTGTGTGTGTGTGTGTGTGTGTGTGTGTGTGTGTGTAGGTACACTTACCTGTGTAAATGCACATGGAGGCCAGAGGTTGACATCAGGACAGAGGCTGACATCAGGACACCTTATCACTTCTCCTCCTGAACTTCTTAAGACAGGGCCTCTTACCCAGGGTGGGGGCTGTAACCTGAGGCCTTGGTGGTGTCTGGTGGCCAAGCGACCAACAGAACCATTCCCACCTGAGAGGCCATTCCTTCCAGCCAGAGCCAGAATGTCTTCCAGGCGTAAACTGCTGCCGAGGGCTATGTCTGAATCCATAGTCCAGCTGCAGTTGGAGTCTGCATTGATGTCTGTGACCTGTGTTACCTGAGGAGGCCTTAGGAACCATGTGAAATGAAATCAGAGGGCTGTACTGAGCTGGACCCACCCTTCACTGGCCCTGGGAAAGCTGGTCTTACCTCTCACTGGACACTACAGCAAGAATGCTGGTTCCTGCACCTGGGAAAGACAGTGCCCACCCCTCACCATAGGTGAGGCTGAACCAACCCTGAGAACATGCACATAGAAGAGCTTACTCCACCCCCTTGCCTGAAACAGGTGGCCCCAGTGGCCCAGACGGACTAGCATGGCTACCACCCAGGCCCACAGCCTGGCCTTGGGTTGGCTCACCCTAGCATCTACCCCATCTAGGACCTGCTGGAGCTTGTGAAAGGACTGGTCCTATGGAATGACACCCATATGATATCCAAGACTCTGGGTGGCCACAGGATATCCAAGAGGAGTTCTGGTGAGAATCCAATGAGGATGGTGTGCCAGAAACCAGAGGCCTTGAACAAGACCAGACTCCAGACTCATCACAATAAACATTTGCTAGTAAAGCTAATGGGACAATGGGGTATACTATACGGCACACTGTTGACCCCAATGCCACCAGGGTAAATGACTCGGTGTTGGAGAGGCGGGAAAGAAAGAGAAGCAAAGAGGTTGTTGTTGTTGTTGTTGTTGCTGTTGTTGTTTGGGTTTGGGATTTTTTGGAGGGGTTGCTTCTGTTTGCTTGCTTGCTTTGTTTTGTTTTCTTTTGTGGGGGGTTGAGGGGAGGATTTGGGGGGACATGGAGGTGAGCAGATTGGGGTGCATGATGTGAAACTCCCAAAGAGTGAATAAAGAAGTTAAATTAAAAAGACAGGACCTCTCACTAAACCTCAAGTTTTCAACTAGTTTAGCTGGTCAGCAAGACCACAAAATCCTCCTGTTTCTGCCTCCTAGAGACAGGATTATAGACAGACACGATCATGCCAGGCTTTTATGTGAGTTCTGGGGATCAGAACTCAGGTTCATGCTTGAACAGCAAAATTTTACCAACCGAGTCATCTTTTCAAGCCTGTGTTACTCCTCGGACCTTTTTTGTTTGTTTGTTTGTTTTCAGTGTTGTCCCCGCACCCGTAGGTCCCAGCAATCCCAAACAATCCTTCAGAACTCCGAGACACCACTGAAAAACACTAAAGAGGTACAAAATTTAAGAAAACAATAATCTCACTTTCATTAGCTGTTTCTTCTCAATCGGACATGAGCTGGTTTCTCTCCTCTGGGTAGAACACTTTACCAGGCAACTCCTGTTTCTAAAGCCTCTAAGGAACTACACAATGCTCTTGGCACACATCTTAGGGCCAGAGGAAGGCTGAATGCCTGCAGACATTAATGCTTTCACCATGCAAGGGCAAGGTAGATGCAATGGTCACTGGGTGCTGCATCTCCTTTGTCTGATTGCAACAGCACCATTTGGTACCTAACATCTGATGATACTCAAGAAAAATGTGTTAAATAGGTTCCAGTCTATTCCTCTACCTCCCCTTCCCCTACACTCCAAGTTCAAAAACACAATCAGGCTGGATTTCACTCACCCCCACCCCTGGTCTATTTGTGCCCTTATTTGGTGTTGGTATCCTTCATGTGACCAGATACCTCAGCCTCAGATTTCTCACATCCTGTACAGGGTACAGAACAGACTCTAGCTATATTTATTATTTCAGTAGATAGCTGATGATCACCTACTACGCCACAGATGACTTTAGAAGCAAGTGAAACAGAAATGATGGAAACATCTTTCCTTCCTGCTAGGATCTCAGAGAAGAAATACTGAGAAATAGCCACAGTAGGCAATACAGGGCCTGGAGTCTGGAGAACCACCCACTCCTGATTTCCATGTGCTGTTGGGATATTCCTGTACAGGCAACTCATGATCCCACATGTTGTGGCTTAGATTTGCCTGCTTCTTATTTCTCGACTTATTTAAGATGATGGGATCAAACCCAAGGTTTGTGTGTGTTAGGCAAGTGCTCTTTATCACTGAACTATTGTGCATGCCTGGCCTGTGGCTTAGATCTGAAGCATCTCCCTCACAGATCCATGTGGTAAAGGAATGGTCCCAGCCACTGGTACTGCTGGGAGGTGATGGAACCCGTAGGAAGTGAAGTCTTTAGAAAGTGAACCATGGGAGGCATGGGCTTGAAGACGGTATTGGGACACTGGTCACTTCTTTTACTCTACTTCCTGGCATCATGAGAGAAGAAATTTCCCTTTCCATACACTCCCTGCTGTGATGTTCTGCCCCATCACAGGCCCCCACACAGCAAAGCCAAGTGGCCATGGGCTAAAACCTCTGAAACCATGATCTTTAATTACCCCCTTTCTCCTTTCAAGTTTGTGCGCTTGAGTATTTTGTCAGAACCACAGAAAGCTGACCATGTGCCTGTGGATGTTTAAGAGGTCCGGAGCCACTGAGAGCCCAGAACATTACAGTCACAAGTCTGAATTTACTGCCTTATTGTGAGTTTTATTTCTCTGCTTACTGCGGGGGAGTCCTTGGCCAGTCCCTCAAACACTTTGGACATCAGTTTTCTCTTGTGAAACACGCTGATATTAATAGAATAGAATCAAATAATGCTTGTAGAGTGCCGGGAGTAATTTCTGGCAATAGTGAATATCCAATAACTGTGAACCAGTTCATTTGTTCTGAGGTCTTTCTTCCAGGACAGCCAGGACTTTTTAATGGGTGAACTTGTGAGCTTTTCGATGCCCTGGTGCACCACATGCATTGGATTTTCGTGCCCCCTCAGCCCACTGAACCCTTGGTCCTGTCATTCTGTCATGTTAAATCCAAAGAGAGTGTTTCCTAAGACCTCAGCCTTCCTAGGTCCCACCAAGGGGACATTTTATCATTTGTCTCCATCTCAGTTATAAGCAGAGCAGTTAGAAGCAGGGTTTCTAGGACCCCCATTCATTGTTCTGATGTTTGTTAGCATCCTCTGAAGGAGAAAATGGGCACACACATCCCAATACAGCCTATGGCAGCAAGGTTTGAGGAATATATCTTGACATTTTGTCCTCAAATCTTTCCCCTCAAATGACTCCTGGGTCCATTCTCTGTGATATTAGACACAGTACTTCCTGAAATTCAACATTCATAAGAGATTGTTAGGATTGGAAAGCCTTTAGCAGAATAATACCATGTCTAATGACATTGTGTGGTGGGGGTGCAAATTATTCAAAGAATTTGAGCTTGCTTTACCCAGCAGGGCTGCATAATGCATAATGGGATTATTTGGCCATTGGCATGGTTACCAGGTGTTTGGAAGGGTCTACACTTGGCTTGTATGATGTGCTTTGATCTTGCAAGGGGAGGTACTTTGTCTCTCCCCTTGGCATATTATAAAAAAGCCCTTTTGATTAAACCTCTGGGTGGCTGGGTATTAACCCAGGGCCCTCCCAAAGCTGTCCTGTTGTCTCTGTCTTTCTTATTGTCTCTTTCTATCTAATATGTCCTCATTCCTCTCTCCTCCACCAAAGAACCCTTCAAAAGGTGGGAGCAGTTGGAGCTGGACTCCAGCAGACTTCCACAATTGTGGATTTGAAACCTGGCTTCTTCAGGTTTGACTGTTTCTCCACTGTGACTCACAACACAGGTAACTTGATGCTCCTGCAGACATTCAGGAATCTAAGCCCTTTGAGTAACTTCCCAGTTACACCAGCAAACTGACAAAGAGAAAGCCACAGAAAAATTAAGGCACAAGAGTATTAGTCAGTTTAATATCCTCTGTTTTGTACCCAAGAAAATCAAAGTGGCCAAAGACTAGAGACTCTCCCAAAGTCACAAGTAGAATCTGGTCATGATGTGACAGGCAGCAAGGATTCACTTTTTCCAAACCCGTGATCTTCACCATACAAAATATAGACCTGCCAAATCTAAAAATGAAGATGAAAGGGATGTTGAGATAACTAAATAAAGTAATGCACTGAAATTTAAACAAGTACTGGGCACATTACATCCTGAAGAAACCATGCCACCCATGCCATGAAAAGATGCTCCCAAGGGTGGCATTGCACAACCCTCAAATCTTCTTAAGATCTCTCACTGTCTTTCTTTGCTGGAAATGACTAATTAATGCCATCCTCCAAACGTGGCCGTTTTAGTTCACCCTGTGTGAGGCACTGAGATGAATCAGAAAGGATGTTGACTTTGGGCTCCCAGACCCAGCATCACCACACAGTGAAAGATGCCATAAGCCAGGCTCAGGGCTGCTGTGCCTGCAGATCAGCACAAGTGCCCACCTCGCCCTGTTCACCCATGTCCCCTTCTTTGCCCATTGGAATTAGAACTCAGGAGGCTAATTTCGATCCCAAGTGGAAGTTTTGGGAGCCAGGGTGAAATTGCCACTTGCTCTTTTCCCCTCTGGAACAGATATCAGCTAATTTTGCAATGAGCCTCCTCCATCAGCTTTGCCACATTGACAAACAACTCTTGTGTAACGTAAGCAAGAAACACAACTGTGACTTGAAGCCTTGTGGTTTTGAGTCTCTCACCACATAACAATCTAACTTATCCTGGTGGATAAACTCTGACACGGTGATGATTATGGGATTTTGTGGGTTTTCCTCCACACCCCTGTTAGCTAGCTTTTTGTTACTATAACAAGTGCCTGAGATAATAATCATTTTACGAAGAGAAAAGGTTTATTAGGGTTTACAGTTTGGGAGGTTTCTGTCTGGGATTGATTGACTGGTCCCGTTGTTTTCAGGCTTATAGTGAAACAGTGCATAGTGATGGGAGTACCTGGCAAGACAAAGCTTCTTCATCTCATGCAGGAGAGAAATAGAGGAAAGGGGAGGGGAGGGGAGGGGAGGGAAGGAAAGGAAAGGGAGGGGAGGGGAGATGAAGGGAGAGGAGAGGAGAGGAGCCGAAGACCCCAGGTTCCCATATTCCCCCTTAGAAGCACATCCCCAGTGACCCAAAGACTTCCCACTTAGCTCTACTTCACCGCCTCCCAACAGCAGCAGGCTGGGGAGCAAGCCTTCACGACATGGGCTAACCACTGCACTATCCTCTGCAGTCCCACCCCGACTATCCCCACACAGCCCTCTATCCTAGGACGTCCCTTTTCTTCTGATGTGAAGACATACATGTGCCAGCCTAAAAGCTCTCACCCCCTCCCCAGCTCCTGACCCTTTTAGACTAACAAGTGACCCCTGAATAAAAGGTACGAAAGCATGCCAAAACCTCCTCCTTGCTCCTCCTGCTCCCTGCCCCCAGCCTCGGCCTAAACTAGCAATAGATGAAGCAATTGTGTTTTAATAAAGAACATTGATTTACCTTTTCAACATTTTAACAAATAGCAGTGCACACAGATCTCTAAAGACTTATGCCCACAATTTGCAAAATTATTTCTGTATCGATCAGCGTGGGTTTGTTTTTTGTAGGTTCAGTCAATTAAGCAGCAATTTTGAGGTGGGTGAATTAGTCATGCCTAGGAAGTCCCCAGTGAAGGCAGATACTTATATTCTGAGACTGAGACATGTTGGTGGATAGGCAACATGGCCCAGGACCTTGTAAAGCAAAGAAGATACCAGAAAGTCAGAGAGAAGTGAAATGTAGATAGAGAGAAAATGGGGAATTCAGAGCCCATGTGGATCTGACCTATCCTAGGAGGCCCTATCTTAAAAAATAAACTAATAAAAACAATTAGTATCCAAGTGACTTCTGCCTGAGTAGTAACATGTATGTATGTGACAAAAAGTATGTCCATCCAGAGCTTTGCCACTGGATAGCAGTATCAGTGACTGGACAATGTGTCCCTTCATTTTACTTCCCCATGAGGATTCTAGACCACAGCTAATTCTCAAAACATTTTTCTAGGTCTGATACCACTCTTCATGATTTCTACTTTTGGAGAGAACAAATATAGATATTTAAAAATGTGTAAAGGTGTCTTATACCTTCAAAAACAATTTCAACATTTATCCATGTTGTTTCACAGCACAAACTTGAGAAGAGAGAAGTGAAAGACACATTTTATTGATGAAGAAACTAAGGCTAGCATTCTGATTCTCCAATCAAGCGGTGTTCTAATTGTCCTCTTCTGGTAGTTTCTAAGATTGCAGAGTCATGCTTGGTTAATTTTAAAAAAGCAGAAAAGAAGAACAAAGATATGGGAAGATGGAAAGGAAAGAAGGAAAAGAAAGACAGATCTACAATATGAACACCACACTCAGTGCAGAAAATAGGAACATAACAGGGTCAAGAAGTACATGGTCTGGAAGGAAGGGAGGAATAATGAGCAAAGACCCAACTAAGAACAGTGGCCAATAGTCCATTTCAGAGCTGTAGATGAAGAGAGAACCTTCTGCTCCTAAAAAAAAGAGACCCAATGGTAGGAATTTTTAAAGGGTATATTTGAAAAGGTGACATTTGGTACAAAGAGAGAATGGCTAGTTAAGGAATCCACCTTCTTACTCTGGTTGGGATAAGACTTAAAGATGGAAAACCTCAAGGTTCCTGAGGAGGAGGCTGTGATGTGATATCCCAGGCAATGATCAGGGGAAGCAGATCTGACTTCAATGCAAAGACATCTGGATTGATTCAAATCAAGCTCCACGAAGAGCATCTCTGTGTCTTTAAACAAAGCTCTGCATCCAGAGAGGCTGTGATGTCCCTGACCAAGAGTTGCCACAGTAGCAGGCTTCTCTCCAGCTCCCATTGCCACAGGGACACAGGGCTATTCATCTATCTTCTGCCCTATACACTCAAACTGTCTGTCCCTAGTTTCCACTGGAAACACGACAGACAAGCTGATGGTTAATCATTCTTTCAGTGAAAAGCCTTCCCTCTCCTCTGAGCAAATATGGACAAATATCTTCTAGGATCTCTGTGTACTTATGCTTGTGATTCCACGATATTTGTTCTTTCAATCACCCACAAGCCTTCCATGTATTCATCCCACAAATATTTACCTAACGACATGTTTAAAATACTTTGTTGCTATGTCACCTGTAGCACTCAAAACCCTTCAAGATGGTTTTCTGGGTTCATGAAAGTGAAAACCAAGGTTCCTATCAGACCATAAGCCTCTGGGACCCCTTCACCTCTCAGAATCCACCTCCCCTCCTCTCTTCACTCACCCCTTCCAGCCGCACTGATGATCTTGCTCTTCCTCTGCTCTTCATGCACTTCAAACATATGCCTACTTGGCACCTGCTTACTCTTCTGCTTTGAGCATGAGAAGTCTCTCAGCCTCTAATACACAGAAGAGAGAAGAGATATCTTCTACACGTCTGCCTTCAGATAGCCATGCTTTCTCCTAAAATTCCTCCATATCTCTGCTAAAGCATCATGTTGTCCAAGAGATATCCTTGGCCAAGTAGGAAAGATTAACAAGAGCCATCACTGTCCACCCTCTTTGCCAGGCTTCCTTTTTCACAGTGTTTGTAGCAACCATCATGGTATATGTTTAATTGTCTCTGCTCTCCCTATCCATTAAAAGCCCCTGAGATCTGAAAAGCCACCCATCATGATGTCCCCAGTGCCTCACATTGCTTAGGACACAGGAGATGCTCAATGAGTATTTGTTCTATGCATCAATTAATGTGTCAGGGACTGGGGAGAAGCTGGGTGGGAGCCGAGGTGACACAGTGAATCTTTTCGCTACTTGCTGTTCCCCATGACCAGTTCTCTTCCTTCATTTAAAGGGAAGCATGGCAGCATGTCTGCAGACTGCCAATGAGAAGCACCTGAGTGAGACACTCAGCCCTGACTATTGTCAGAGACAAGACACAGAGCTAAATGATCCATTGTTGAGTTCCGGTCCGGCAGTTCTCATCTAACCTGCGAGTGCCAGGTAATTGGATTGGTAATGGGATATGGAGACTTTCACCTTGAGGTCACTGCCTCCCTCCCAGCCCCAGAGACAGCTGCAGCTGAAAGACACTGTTCTTGGGGGGCAGTTCCAAGATCTTTTGGAAACAGGTAAATCTGAGTTTCAATGTAAGGCCATACCTACTTACTTCCAAGGACAGAGACAGAAATCATGTTTTCTACACTGCCTTATATCCATGGTCCTTTGGAAGGCAACTCAAAGCCTTGACTTAATGGCACCCTGGACTAAAGAGAATGATAAGAGCCCAACCTGGCCCAGGAATGAATCCCATCCTCTAAAATGGCTTCTACACAGCACTGTTGGGGCAGCTGGTTAGGCTGTGATTTTACCATTCTCAATGACTTTTCTTAGATGATAGCCGCTGGGTATAAACTCTGTCCTCATGGTAATACTGATTCATCCAGTCATGAGCTGTGTAAGGGAGGACCAGGACTCTAAAGCTTTCAATTCTGGATTGTCTGCTTGCTGGCCATAACCTCAGACAAATACTTCAACATCTCTGCATTTCTCTTTCCTTATCTATAAACTAGGGATGAGAACTCCCTCTGCATATCATTACTGTGAAGGTTGGAGACAGGGCTCCTTAGGCACTGAGCATAAGAGCTCAAGAAACTGCATCAAATGAGCAGCAGGGATCCTCTTTGGGGAAGAAGAAATGGGTAATTTATGACTCCATCCAAGAAGTCCCTTTATCAGTCATCTGGGTCAACTAAGCAACAGATTAGGTACAGGTTGACCACTCCTTAGCCAAGGTACTTTGGACCAAAGGTATTTTGGAAGTTGAATTTTTCAGATTTTGGAATGTTTGCACAAACATAATGAGATGAAGGGACTGAAATCTAAAGATAAAATTCATATTTCATATACTCCTTATCCACACAGCCGACAGATGACTACATATAAAACTTTTAGCATGCCTCTTTTTTGACTTACATGTGATGTTAGGTTTGGAATTTTTCATTGTGATGTCACATCAGTATTCAAAAAGTTTCAGATCCTAGAGCATTTCAGGTGCTAAAGTTGCAGATGAGGAAAATTCAAACAGCCTGAGTTAAATAGTATGTCAAGAGTTTGAGATTCAGGAAACAGGGGAGAAAGCCACTGATCAAGAAACACAGGACTTAGCAAATAGTCACACATCTATGACAGCCACAGACAAATGTCTTCTGTTTAGTACCAGGAAACTCACTGAAGTCAGGACTATCTTCTTCACCTTCATCTGGCCCTTCCATGGAGTCTGTTAAAGTAGGCACTGGGTGCTGAAATTCCATTTGATGTGTTTAGATACATGGAAAGGATGCCAAGTAGCAAGCCTGGAGCATCTGCCTCTTCCTGCACAGCCAGAGCTAGCTCCTAGGACCTGCACGGGCACTTGCTCTCACCCCACCGATGGCAGCCCAGGCTGTGGAACTCTGCCGCAGAGCCGGGCTGACTCACTATGGCATGTAGCTGTGGAGCTGATGGGGTGGCCTGATTTTAGGCATGTGACGGCATTGCTGACTAAAGAGCTGGAGGCATTCGGGAGAAGACTCCCTATTGTATAAGCCAGGCCATCTGGGGACATGGCTGTGACCGTGACCAGCGGTTAGTGTTTCCCAGGGCTAACCTCTACCACACACCTGCTGCCCTGGCACCTGGATGCCAAGGACATCTCAATGACCAGCCTCCGGTAGACCCAGGATGGAAATATGTGCTGTCCCTGGGGATGCATGCACAGCCATAGAGAAGGCTTACTTGCTGAGCCAGCTGGGTAGCTAACCAAGCACCTGAGTCCAACGCAGCCAGAGCAGCAATACAGAAAGCAGGGAAGGGATCCACCCATGGGGCCCACAGGACCCTCTCATACCCCGCCAATTTGTCTTCCTTCTTCCTTCTCCTCTCAGAAGCCCCTGACCTGCAGGACTCTGGCTTTGTTACTGGGAAGCTGTAGTTAAATCAGGGCACCCTGACCCCCTTCTTTTTCTTCCCCATACAAGAAAACAACCACATTCCTCCTTGTCCCCAGAGGACAGCTAAGAAAATGAAACTAGTTGGCAACCATGAAGGACTTCGGGAGTAAACACGTTGCTGTTGAAGCACAGCTGGTGCCCAGTCCTGCTCAGGTGCCATCCCCCTGAGGACCCTGGAGGAGGCACCTACAATCGCTTCCAGCTGTACAGCCGAGCCAGGGCCAGTGGCCAGCAGCCACAGCAGAGAGTCTATGGCTCACACAGGAAAGTCAGTGCCACCAGACACAGCCAGCAGCAAAACGGTGCCACAGGAGGAGGTCATCTCTGCCATGCCTTCGTCCCTGGGCCTACAATCCTCTCATCCAAACTCTGAGGGCTTCTCCCAGTGGTTGACTGGGCTATGTGGCAGGAGATGCCTCCCTGCTTTAGGGATTGCCTACTAAAGAGGACATGATAACGAACTGCAAACAAGTTACCCTCGGAACAATGACATCTCCAGAATTCCATTCCGTTGAGGTGCCAATCATGAGGAAAAGTTTCTCCCATAACCTTGAAGAGTAATTGTTCCTGGGGCAGTTTCTAGTCGACACGGACAGGGAGGTTGATGTTCTCTCCTGGGTCCCTGCACATCTGTGAGTCCTGGCCTTTCCTCCAACACAGATGTGCCCGTGCCTCTAGGTGCTGTCGGAACTCAGCTATCACAGAAGGCACAAGTAAGCCTAAGAAGGAAAGCAAGCAGGGCCAGGGGGGAAGAGGACAGCTGCTTCCTAATGATGCATTTGGTAACAGCAAGGAGACAATTTACTGCCACCGTTTTTATGCATATTAAACCACTAATCTATGTCCTGTTTTGGCAACACAGGCTACCTCACATCTGTATACCTTACCTACAATCTGTAAAGCTAATTTGTTAAACAGCTTTCTTCTCCCATGGGAATGAGGTCATTGGTCGCAGAAGATTGATTAAGCTCTCGGAGAATCAACATTAATGAAAATCAACACTGCCTAATGAGTGTTTTTATGGCAGCCTCATAAAGAAGAATTTTTAAAAGGAGAAACAAATAAACAAGAACAGCAAGAAAGGCTAGCAGCCTGCCCTCCTGGCGGGCATCTCTCCATCCTCACGAAAACTTGTCTCTACAGTCAGGTGTCACTTCGCTGTGCCGGCCTCCTTCCCTCTGCCCACCTCTGGCTCTTGGGCATTAGGCCTGAGAAAGTTTGCAGGTGTGCATGGGCTCACATTGGTTTCCAAGTCATTTCCTTTTGTTCAGGCCAACCGTCATGTCGATAGAGAAACAGATTTTTGGTAAGGTAGGTTATGGACAGAACACCAGAAGCACCATTGACTGTGTGGCTTTGGGCAGTGAGCCTCACCCCAAACTACTACCTCTCTAAAATGGGGCTACACATTTTCTTCTGTCTCCAGCAAAGCTGTTTGCTCTGAGAATCACATAGGCTAATGTATGTGAAAAAAAATCGAACCCACAAAACCCTATGTAAATAAATGTATCTTTGGTATGGTACAATTGGATAGCAGCCAGAAGGTCAGGTAATGGAGTCATACAAACTGGGTTGAATCCAGGCTCACAGATAAGCTCAGTAGCTTAACCAGTTGTATAACCTCTGGCCAGGCACTTACCCTTCTTTGAACCATGTGTTATCCACAAAACAGGGTAATTCTAGTGTTATTCTCTTAGTGTTTGGTAAACACTAAGTTGAAATGAATGTAACTTACCCAGGATAGTGCCTAGCATTTGATAAGCAGTTCAGAGATGTGAGTTGTTATAATGACATTCAGTATGCTCCCTCCAAATATCATATTCTTCTCACCATGGAATGATGAGGCAACAGAGCCATTGTTCCATTCACAGACAGCTACAGCCAAGCCAAGCCACACAACAGCAACAGCTCCATGAACTCACTCTGGAACTCCAGGCCACTTTGTCTAGGGAGTCTCTGTTTGGGAAAATAGGGGCCAGCAAAACTTAAACAGACTGATGTTATCAAGGGAAAATATGAATGCTGTGCTGTACAAAGGGACCACTGAAGAAGGCTCACCTGATTGTGATTAAAGATGGTGGTGTGAGAGAACTGGTGACCAGCCATTCTCTTTGTACTGTCTATAACAAACAAACAAACAAACAAAAAAATCAGGCTTAAATTAAAAAGAGGATGATGTCAGTAACGGTGTGGAGACCCAAGATGGGAAAGAAAGGAAGAAATAAGAGAAGGATGTAAAGGGGAGGAAAAGAGTGGGAGGGAGGGAGGAAAAAAGGAGGGAGAGAAAGAGAAAGTGAAAGAGAGAGACTCAGAAGAAACTTCCCCCAGGATGTTTTTGTTAAATAAATATATAAAGAAATGAATCAGTTAAGAAGTCTGTTCTTTCCTATTTTTTCCATTTTGTTCTTCACATCTCTAATTTTACCTAAATGATAATTTTATGAGCAAATCAAGTTATACATAATACATTTTATGTTTCTTAGCAAAATGATTTTAGATATGTAAATTGCACTACAAAAATAAATATTGCATGCTATTCTAATTTTTCACCAAATTTACATCCTCATTCTCCCCCCAATTCTTCAACTCTCTTTCTCTAATGGTTTTAACATTTCCAAGGCCTTGACATTTATAAATTTAGCTTATTTCTGAGAGAAGTGGCTTCATCTGGGCTCGGGTGGTTTGTTCTGCTAACTGGCAAGGTTCTGAAATCATAGCAAGTATCCTTCTTCTGACTCTGAAACAACGGAAAGATGTATATAACCGTATGGAGCAGGGACAGATGAGTCTGGTGGGGAATCCACATTTCTGTGTCAAGACTTTAGGAACCTCACCGTTGTAAGTCCTGTCTTCTTCAGAGTTAGGAATATTTGAAATAGCATCGGGACCCTTTCTCCATTTCCTGAGGTGGTTCCCCAGCAAAATGGGTGTGGATTCTCCCCAGGCCTCAGAGGAAAACACTGATGGTGGGCACCCCTTCTTGTGATCCGATTTCTAGACTTTCTCTGTGGCATCCAATTTACATGGAAATCTGTAACTCAAAGTACTGGTCACTGACTTTCTAGAATGAGACTGATGTCCAACCTTATCTTTGGGAGACCCCAAGTATTCAAAACCATTGGTAAAATTACACAGAACTATGCTGTTCAATGTGGTAGCTACTAGATGCAAGTATTTAAATTACTTGAACTAGGCAAGATGGCAGCTTCAGTTCCTCAGTCACAGTACCCATATTCCATGGGCTTCTTTAGCCAATATGCTGGTCAGCAAGAGACAAGAAATTTTTCTAACACTGCAGAGGATTCTGTTGGCCACACTGATCTTTAGGAAAATAGAAAAACATAAGTTAGCTCACAACAGTTAAATGCTATACTTCAGGGGTTCAATCAATTCTCCAATAATCAGTGCAGTGAGTGATATCATTCTTGCTTTCCAGATGAGGAGCTGGGGGCTCAGGGAAGTTAACCTCCACAGAACTCTGCAGTTACTGGCAAAGCTATGACTTTAGGACTGTCCAGTCTTGAACGTCGGCTGTGAGTAATGACATGAAAGCAACGTAAGATGGAAGTGTGCAGGGGGCACAAGTGGGGGGGGGAGTAAATGGGAGCAGTGATGAAGAATGGGACCCAGTGTAAGTCATTAACTTCACCAGAGGAAGCTGACTCCCACCCTTTCTCTTACACCTTCACTGGAAGAAGCAATACCTCCAAATTCAGGGATCTTTGAGTTTTGCTTCCCTCGAGCACCAAGTAGCCTTCAAGACCACAGGGCCAAGAAGTGGGAACAAGTACACTATTGAAGTCGTGGCATCTTATTGGCTGACAGCACATGTCGTTGGGGACCTTGATACTCCACAGGTTCTCTGTTGCAGAGGCTCTTGAGTACCTCTTCACCGTATAAAAGTGAGAGTAGCTCCTTTGAACTTAGCCCACGTTGCTAGTGGAAACTCAAGAACATAGGTTTGAATCCCCATGACATATAGCTGTGAAAACAGGAACACAGCCGGATTCTGTAGAGAAGTCAGAATCCAGAGTATCTTCAAACAGGCTCTGTGTCTTCTCTGAGTGGCAGAAAGATGTTTGTCATCACTCTTCCAAACAGATGTGGGATGGACCAATCTGAATAATAGCTGCAAGTTCTGAGGCCACTGAGTGGCAATGCCTTGCAAGAGGAAGATAGCTCAGAGACAAAGCATACTCATAGTCTAATTCAGATACTTGCCATGACTATGGCTGGGGTTCAAGTTTCTTGCGCTAGACTTGTAGATCATGATCCAAACATGGTGCATACTAAATGGTGAATAGAGAGTAAACGTCTCTTTGATCACATCTGGGGTCTACTTTGAAAGGAATGCAACCTGTATTTAGGATCAAAGGAACTGTACATAATTGTGAATGAGAAGCCACTTGATAGTTTTATCTTTCCATTCTGATCCTTGTTCCTAGAACATGGAGGGCACTTAGGAAGAGCCCTGCTTCTAAGGTCTGGAATCAGGGTTCCTTGTTTATTGATCAGCATTCTCCAGATAAAGAATGAATAGGATATACAGATAAACAACGAGGAGATGAACTGGAGATTTGGCTCATGAGCTGATAGAACCAAGCAACCCCATGAAGTGCCTCTTCTAGCTAGAGAGCCACAAAAACTGTTGAGGTGGCTCTTCCTGGGTCCAAAGATCTCAGCAAAATTGATGGGAGTAACCAAACATACGAAAATGAGGATGATGCCAGATTCTGAAGGCCTGAGAAACAGGGGCTCAATATCCAAGGACAGAGGATGAACATCTCAATAAGAAGAGAGAGCAAATTCACTCTTCTCCATCTTCTTGTTCAGTTCAAGCCTGCCATGGACTGGGTGCTGTTCTTACCAGCCTAGGGTACTGAGAACAGACCTTCTGTAGCAAATCTATTGATGTAGCTGCTAATCTCTGTGATAACACCCTTACAGACATGCCCTGAAATCACATTTTACCACCTACCTGGGCATCCTTCAGTCCAGTCAAGCTGATACCCAAAATAAACCATCACAGTTAACTTCATGGAAAACTTATTCTGAAAAACACTGGTGGGTCTTGAAAAAACAACAGATACAAAGGAAAGGAAATCCTTCCATGGCCAACTTAATTTGCAAAGCATTGGATTAACAAGGTTCACCCAGGCAATTTACTGTGGGTTCTCTCTGTGTCTTTTAAATGATAATGAGGGGAATATAGAAAACAGCCTTTCCCAAGCTTAATTGACCACAGAATTCTTTTTTCCACAGAGCTTCTTGTGGGACTATTGTTCTGTGGAAACACTGATCAGGACCTTCAGCTTTAGCTCTCTATTGCAGCCTTTAGATAAAGCAAGTGTGCTATGTTGAGGCTTACTGGCTAATCAATGAATTGTACCACTGCTTGAAAGATCAGTAGAGGCACACATCCCCATGTTTATCTAGGCAGGTAGACAGCTTAAGAATGCCTCACCTCTACTAGTGTTGGTCCTGAGAACATAGATTTCTTCTTTTCTATTTCTGAGCTCACAATACAACAATGAGGAACTAACTATCAGTCTTAATTCTTCACCACAACCACATTGAATTTATTTGTCTATTAATAATTTTGAACACCTACTACAGGCACAGTGTTATATAACCTGGAAACAGAATTCTGTAAAAGACAAAAGGATCATCCCAGTTTTCCAGGAATTTGCAACCTAACTGAGAAAATTAGAAACATACAGTTTTCTCCCCGGGGAATCATCTGCTCCTTGCTGCTGCTCACACCCCCAACTTTAAGATGCCTTCTCTCTGATCCCTGTACTCAATTATCTTTCTCAAAATGCCTTCATTTTCACAGTCTCGACTGGAGATGGCTCTGTGGTTTTGGGCCTGTGTACTGTATGTATTATTCATAGGCTCTCTTGTTTCTGAACAACTTATGAAAACCAACTAGAGATTAATTCATAAAAAATAAGCTTTTCTCCCCTCTCCCTTTGCAAGGCCAGATCTGTTTCTCTGCCACAATTGTATTGGCTGATTGGGTTTCTGCTCTCCCTCTGCCCCCATTCTGCAGGAAAATCATGTCTCTTTAGTATTGCTGCTGCATAGCCTTTCATGTGCCTGAAATATAGACCATTGTGTTCTGACTTTTGTTTAGTGCAGAATCCCTTTCATGCTCTGTCTTCTGCAAGGTCCCTCTGTCTTGGCAGCCAAAGACACTTCTGTTTGCAGCTGGGAGATTTCTATTGTACTTTATACATCGCGAGTTCTTTGTTCTGGAAGGTGGCCTTTTGTAGTTGAGTTTGCTAATGTTTCTAACTGAAAGCAGACACAGCCATACTTCATCAGTCCCATTCTGTTCTGAGGCATAGTTGTCAAGCCCATGAGGGGAACCAAGAGCCTCCCTGTCCACAGGAGAAGAGGTGGGCAAAAAGGAGCATAAGAAAACGTGCTTGTTACTCTTTGAAGTTGAGTGAAGTGAATAGTTGATCACTAAGGAAATTGAACCTGAATTTCAGGCATCTTAATTCTTCCTTCCCAAGGGGAATGTGCCTGTTACTTGTCTTACCAAAGAACATTCTTCAGCTTCCACCTCCATACTTTTGGCCTAGAGTAGCCATCATGAGCTCACTCCCTCTCTGACATCCATTTCACTTGGGAATTGTAAAATCACAGATCACAGCTGCTTAAATTTTGTTCTTCAGAATAGATACAAACATGTCACCATGGTCACTAACCATTCTCCACCATCTTATTCCCAACCTACAGGTGGGGTTTTTTATTTAAAACAAGAACAAAAGCAAAAAAACAAAACAAAACAAAACAAAAGACTACTGAATGAATGAACCTGTTTCATCTGGGCCCAGCAGCCTAGACTTTGAGAGAAATACCAGACAAAGCATTTGCCTCCCAGTATTATCTTCCCCAGTATCATCTCTTGATGCCTCTCAGTAGTGTAGTTCTTCAGACATTTAAAGTGTTGTCTATGAGGCAGAGAAGGGCATGAGAAGGCATTGACCCACAGGGACACAGTGCTCCTACAACACCTATAATGCACCAGTTCAATCATGAACGAGCATCTTTGGAAGTCACGTGGGTTCATTTGAACTTGCATGATGACCCTAAGCTTCTCTCATGGGACAGGTGTGGAAAGGGGGAGGGGTTGTTTTAGTTCTCTAACTGACCATCTCTAATCAACTCATTTTGAAAACTTCATTTTTTTTAAAAAAAAAAAAATGTATTTTTATACAATGTCTTCTCATTTTCTTCATCCTCAAGGACATATTTTAATTGACTAGCATATTTCTCCTTCTAAAATAAACAGCAATACACTTTGATATCCATACCAATGTACACCAAAAACTCATTCTTTCCTTGAGAATTTTTTTCTTCCTCCTTCTCTTCAATTCTCTATTTTCCTTGTTTTTGTTTGTGGCCTACTCTTCACTCTATTACTCCTTCTTGACTAATTACAGTTTATTAGTTGTTATGGCAACTCTGTGTTGCTCTCAATACCTCTCGTGATGTGGCTGCAGATGAAGATGTGAGAAAATAAGACAGGATTTACTACCCGCCCCCCCAGCCATGTTTCCTCCCTAAGCCTTTCTTCCATCCCCATAGACTCTCCCTGTGAACTCTGCACCCTTAAAACCAGGCAACAAAGAAGCCCCTAAATAAATAAATAAAAAGCCATGCCCGTTTGCCCACAGCAGCACTGTTTACTGCCGTAATAAAAATGGGGTTATGGAGTACTTGAGCTGAAGTTGCATGTTGTGATTTGTGACACTTTTGGAGGCAGCTTCTCAGTTTTGGAACGGCAATCACCACAGCAAGCCAAACATGTGAGGGGAGGACAGGTGGCACACTCAATTCTAATTCTCTCTGGCTTCTGTGTATGCCATCTATGCCCTCCCTGAGACCCTACGGATGATCCCCATCCACGCCCATTAGAAACACCTTAGTCCCTTGATGACAGCCAAGATTCTATAGCCAAGTCCTCTCTGAATCATGATGAAATTGCCTATCTACTAAATTCACACACCTTATGCCCTTGGCTATGCCCAAGATCCTAGAGACAAGCCTTGTCTGAATCAGAACTAAACTGACTATCTGCTAAATTCAAGAAAGGGCCATGAAAGTTCTTGCTAAATTATTCCAGACCCCGTATTCCACACCCTTTAGGAAAACACTCCACTCCTATATGTCTTCCTAGCAAGTTATTTTACTGTCACATTTTCTCTGACGTCTGTCACCTTGGTATCTAAGCACTCTGGCAAATTCATAAGGCTAAAAACAAACACATGTGTGGGAAGGGAGACAAAGGCCCGTCTCTTCTGCTCTCTCATCTCCATAGGGACAGGGTAGCACAAAGAGGCTGTGAATCTCCAAGGTCACACTTTGCAAAGACAGCATAACAGAGCCAAGAAAAGACTGTGAAATCCTAACTTCCAGTCCTTGACCTCCATAATACAACAGTGCTGCTCAAAGTCAGTGTCCCTGTTTCTACAGGAAATACCAGAGGGAATTTGTGGGCCGCTGGCCATAGCCAGGAAAGATCCTTCATGCAGTCAAAGGCAAGTCCCTCCTTCACAAGATCTGGACTACAGCATCTCCTCTTCCTGTGGAATATCCAAGTACTATTTTGACTTTTATATTCAGTGACATTGGTTGAAATGCTCAAGGTTTTGTTCAGTTGTTAGATCAATTACTACTAATTAAGGGATTTCCACAGGCAAACAAATGTTGGAGCTGACCAAGACTCCATCTTATATACAGGGTTTTCTAATCAAGCAAAAAGATATAAGATATACATGTAAAAATGTATTCTGTGCTCCTTTGCAGCATTTGGGGATTCTAGACTCTAAAAAAGACATCAATGGGGAAAACATAAAAATATTTTATTTTAATGGACATTATTTTTATAGTGGGGAAATTAGCAATAAATGGAGAAATGAATATGATTTATTCCATTAAAACACAGTATAATATGAAATGTGATATAACATAATGGAAGAATAATCAAAGTGCCCAGCATTGAATATATATTTTTTTTCATGAGTAGGGTCTCATTATGTAGCCCAGGATGGCCTTGAACTCTTAATCCTCCTGTCTTTTACTTCCAAATGCCTAGGATTTCAGATCTGCACCACTGCACATAGCAATCATTTCTTTCCCACACAAGATGTAAGCAGTTGAATTGAAAATATGATCTAGTCTCAGAGTTGTTATGTGCAACAACCCAGAATTTAGATATAAAATGTTCTCTAATAAGCAACTGCTGCGAAGTCCCATCTGTCCAGCTGTAAGTTATGAGCAATAACATCCAGTGCCTACAATGTGCCGACGTGTGTAGAGGGCATTCAAGATCTAGAACAGGCTGATGACCAAAAGGGTTTGAAGAATTTGGAGACAGGTGAAATAGAAATGCCCGAGTCTAGTGAGGAATAAATCTTTCAAGTGTAGACTCTGTGGAAACCATTGCAGTCCAGGGTTCAGGCTACTGCCCTGACTTCTTCACCCCCGTTTTTAAAGCATATTCCCTTAGAGTTGCAGAAAACAAAAACCAAACCCTGAATTTTCTGGTTTTTAAGATTAGATGTAATTACTTAAAATATTATAGCATTTATCCAAATAGTTAGATAGCAATGTCTTGTTTAACTTTTACTCTAACCATTAAGATTTTTCTGTTATTCAGTGGTGGAGCCGGTTGGGCAACATGGAGGCTGAAGTTCCTCAGACAAATAATGTCAGAGAAACTTATTATGGTACTCCCCTGTATATTCTCTGCTTATATAGAAGATGTTATTCAAAATAGTCACTATTCCTCACCTGGAGGCTGATTCAAAAAGATAATGTTTATAACCAGCATTCAGCTTGTCAACTAGAGTCGCTTCGGCTAATAGCTTGGGTAAGTTAAATTCAAGCTGAGAATATTAGTCTTTCTGCAATTTAGAATCTGCTAAAGTACCTTGAATTAGCTAGACAGAGTAAAGAAGAGACAGCCACAAAGAATGGGGCCTCAAGCAGTGAGATCCCACAAGGCCTAGCAAATAATATGTACCCGGGGCTTAGCACCATGAGGAGACACTGGAACTTACAAGATTCCGACGGAGAGCTCGCTGATAACCTTGCACACTCAACTGAAACTCAGAAAAGCTACAAAAAACAAGGAACACACTCACAGGAAAAGCTACACCCTAGGACTAAGGACACACCTGAACTCGACCCATGTAAAGAAGATTATACAAATTCTTAAGAGAGTCAAAAGAAGCCACAAATAATTTAGCCTACCGGAATGAAATGCAACTCTCTCCTTTTAAAAATAAAACATAATCAAGATTCCTTATGATATATTACCCACAGTGTCCAATACAGAATAAAAAAATTACTGGACATGAAAGAATATGTGGCCTGTAATAAGGAAAATAAATAGTCAGGGAAAACAGACCCTAAGATTATTCCATTAGAATTAGCAAGCATAAGCACTAAAATAACTATGGTAAGTATGTTCAAGGGCAATATAATGTTAAAGAATCAATGCAGCTAAGTAAATAGAAATAAAAGAAGGGACTTAAAAAACTCAATAGAAATCCTAACAATGAAATGAAAATATCTGAGATAAATTCTACTGAGTGGGTTTAAAGGGGGAGACAGTTGGTAGGAAGTACGGTCGGTGGCTGTACAAAGACCTTCATGTGTCATCCAAAGTGCAGATGAGTAAAAAGACTTCGTATAAGTCAAAGAAATGGAGATGTGGCATTCTGTGTAATGCTCTCAGGTAGTATAAGATGCCAACAATGAATTCTGAAAATAAAAGAGAAAACAGGAGAAATTTAAATAACAAGACAGAATTTCCTAAATAAAGAATTGTGCCTTCAATCCCAGGCTGGTAAACTCTATTATGATTTAAGAAAAACTAAACACATCCTATTTCAATTGCTAAAGCCCAATGTAAGCAGAAAAATCTTAAATGTGGCCAGAGGGGGAAATGCGTTACCTAGAGAGACTAAGTGAATGTAACATGGCTGACCAACAAGTGCCAGAAGAAAAAGGGAAAATTCCTGCTGAATACAGAAAATAAAATAAAGAAAACAAAACCAGCCACAATCCAGAATTTTACATTTGGTTAAAAGAAAAAGCAATAATTAAAAAATAAATAAAATAATTTTTAAAAATCTGCTTTTCAATGTGTCTGAACCAAAAGGATTCAGACTCAGCCGGTCTTTACCAGGACACTTCCTAAATGCAGTTCTTCAACTGAGGTTTGGGATTTCTAATGCACAACACAGGATAAAGGAAATACCTGGAGAAAGACAAATGATCATATTATCATTCTCTTTCTCCTTGAATCATTTAGTTTTATAAATCATTAGAAGCCCTAACCAGCGAATTCATGGTTTATCAGATTTTGAAGTAGAATATATGAAAGTGTAGTGTGCAGAGTGCAGAAGGCTGGCACAGGGGTGG
The DNA here is from genome assembly GCF_004664715.2 of Peromyscus leucopus. Taxonomy (NCBI): domain Eukaryota; kingdom Metazoa; phylum Chordata; class Mammalia; order Rodentia; family Cricetidae; genus Peromyscus; species Peromyscus leucopus. Next base: position 41,776,498 of record NC_051069.1, on the reverse strand, counting down.
AGCCCTGCTACACTCACACTCAGGATACTGGGGCAACATGATCACAAGTTTGAATATAAGGAGTATGGGAGGCCTGCATGGCAGAACAGCCCAGCGATACTGGAACTGGACACACTACACCAGGATGACCATGAGTTTAAAACCAGTTTAGGATACCTAGAAAACCTCCTCTCAAGAGAAAAAGATGGGGCAGGGGAAGGACTAATTATCTTACTTTTACATCATTTTACATTTTATCTGGTACGCTGCAATGTTAACACTAAGAAGACTGAAACCTAAGGTCATTTTGTAATCCTTGGAACATTTCTGATAGAATATAGATTGACAAAAAGCCAGTAGACTAAAGATAATTGAATACTAGAATAATCTGATGAATTCAAGAGTGGAGAAAGAGAAACAGAAACCGAGGTAAAGATGCAGCAATTGGAAAACAACTGGTAAGACAGTAGATTAAATCCATGAGCAACAATAATTGTGTTAAAAGCCAATGGAAAACACACTCCGGTAAATAGCACAGAGTTTTTTCAACTGACTAGAAAAACTCAGACTAAATTATATGCTGTCTACAAGAGGCACACAATAAACGCAGAGATGCTGATAGGTTGAAAGTAAAAGAATGGAGTAAGATTAATCATTCAAACAGTAATCATAAGAAGCCATGTGTGGCTATATTGATATCAGATAAAATAGATATCTTGACAAGCAATCCTCCTACAGACAAAGAGAGAGATACCACAGTGTAAAAGAGATCAATTATTCTAGAAGATATAACAATCCTGACTGTGGTGCTTGTAATAATAGAGCTTTGAAATTCATGAGGGGAAAAGAACAGAAAGAAAGGAAGAAATACACAAATAAAAAGTTATCATAAGGGACTTAAAACTCTCTCACTAATAAATTATAAGGAAAATTCAATAAGAAAATACAAAAGATTTATGGGGCTGGAGAGATACCCCAGCAGTTAAGCACTTCTTGCTCTTCCAGAGGACATGAGTTCAATTCCCAGCACCCACAGTGGGTAGCCCATAAATGCCTGTGATTCCAGCTCCCAGGAGCCAACACCCTCTTCTGGACTCTACATACCCACACACATTTGGCATTCATTCACATAGACACACATACACATATACACAAATACAAAGAAAAGTTTTTTAAAAATTAAAAATTACTAAGATTTGGATGTTATAAACCACACTAATATTTTTTTTACAAGATTACCCCAAAACTACCGAATACACGTATTTTCAAATAGCATACACATACAGAGAGTACATATAGACCATATGTTGTATTGCAAGACAAATTCTAATACCTCTCAGGAAATTGAAGCCTTTCACACATGTTTGCCAACAAGAGAGGTAAAACAGAAAAACAACAAGTTATGTAGAAATCCTCAAGTATTTGAAAATTAAACAACCTGTTTCTAAATAAACCATGGGTAATATGAAAATCAGGGAATTAGAAAACAATAAACACACAATGTATTGTGGTAAGGGTAGTGACAGGAAGGAATTCATCATCAGCATCACTGAAGGAGGAAAAGGAAGAAAGGAAGGAAGAGGGCGGGAAGGGCACAAAAGGAAGACAGGGAGAGGGAGGAGAAAAAAAGAAATGAAAGAAAATAAAAAGGGAAAATCAAATCGTCCGTGATATCCTTGAAATAAAAATAGGGAAATGCGACATTTTGAAAATAGGTGAGCAAGTTTCCACTTCCAACTTGAAAAAGTAGACCAATAAATACAAATCAAGTAGAAGAAATGAGGAGCAAAGGAGAGTTCTTTGAAAGACTAATCAAGTTCAGGCAACTTGAACAAGACCAGTCGGCAAGAAAAAGAGGAGGTACCAGTTGTCAGCACTCGATACTGAAGAGGAGTGAGTACCATCGCCAATGCTGCTCACGGAAAAACAACAGGATGTCACAATAGCTCGATGCTAATACCTCCAACAGTCTGCATAGACAAACTCCTTCAATACGCAATTTTGTAAAAATGAGACCAAAAGTAAACAGAAAATTATTTTGTATTTAAGAGTAAAATTCCTAAACAGAAAGTTAATCTGGATGGTTTTATTATTAATTTTGTACTTAAAGAAAAACACTTAAAGGAAAAATACACTCCATGAATTCAAAAATTAAAGACCATTACATAGCTTATTTCATGAAAAGTCCTTACACCATAATTTAACAAAGATATTTTAGTTGAAGAAAATCATGCCCAAATGCCCCCCAAAATAAGCAAAAATAATCAATCAATAATATTAGTAAATTAAATACTATACAAGAACTTCAAATTATAGCTGGTTATTTTAACACCCCAAAACTAATCAATATAAGCTACCGCATTAGCAATACAATTTGTCTTATTATAGAAAAACTATGTGATATCAATATATTATCAATTAAATTGGGAAATTTTTGACAAAACACAACACCCTCATGATTAAAATTCTGAGCAATGTGAGAAGAGATAAGAACTCAATCTGATAAAGGGTAACAATGAAGACCTTGTAATTAGCATCTTGACTGGTGAAATAGTAAATTCTTTCTCTTTCACTTCAGAGAAAAGGTGAAAATGCTTTTTTTAGCTACTTGTATTCAATCTTGTACTAGAGATACTAGCTAGTAAAAGAAGGCTTGAAAACCAAATAAAAGCCTTATAATTGGAAAGAAAAAATTCTGAGTTTATTCAGAGATGTTCTAGAAAAATCTTAGGGAATCCACACACAGAACAAAGACAAAAGTGAGGTATATTTGCATAATGTATACTAAATATACATTTGCAGAATAGACTACATATACAGTATACAAATAGATATTTTAAAAGACTTAGAATAGCATCATTTGGGACTAAAATTAGAAGGACAGAGATGTAGCTTATGTGGTGGAATGCTTGACTAGCATATATAAAGCCCTGGGTTCCATTCCCAATACCACATAAAACTAGGACGGTGACACACATTCCTAATACCATCACTTGAAAAGTGGATGCAGAAGGATCCAGAGTTCAGGGTCACCTTCTTTTTCTTCATAGTGAGTTCACAACCATTTTGAGCTACATGAGATCTGTCTCAAAAGAATAATACCAATCAATCAATATCTCTCTCTATATGTGTGTGTGTGTGTGTGTGTGTGTGTGTGTATGTGTGTGTATTCTAAAAACATTGCTGAGACAGAGTCAAGAAAACATAAATGGAGAGAGTTTAAAATATGCAAAACTGGAAAAACTCAATATTGTTAAACATCAACTCTCCCAAATTTCTTATTGTCATTGCAATCGAAGTAATGATTGCAACTGACCACTTTACAGAAAGTATCAAGTTGATTATAGCATTTATATTTCAATAGGAATGGTCTACAACTGCCTAAGCCATCCTAAGAAGAAGAAATTTGCAGAATTTGCCTTGTCTAATTTCAACACTTTACATTTCACTGGAGTGTTAATTATACATTGTGTGTATTTTCAGAGCACATTGAACTGCACATGAAAGATCTGAACCTTTACTGTGTAAATTTCACAATAATTAAAAAACAACAAATTACAATGTCCTACTGGAAGACTCCATCAGCAGAAGATAAGAGGATTTTTAGCTGTTTCGACATGAGAAGTCGAGCACACATGTCTCAGGTGCCTTTTTTCTGTCTTCTTTAGTAAGCAATGCTGATGGATTATTCTGTCAACCTGTTTAAATCAAAGCAACATATAATTTCTTCTCTATGCATATCCAAGTTTAAATTGCTCAAAAGAAGAATCTGCACAAGATTTGGAGGGTGGAAATGAAATAGCACTGAAGAGTCTCTGATGTTTCCACATTCAGATATGGTGATGAACACATGGAGAATGGCCCCACACATTCATCTTGTTCTCATGCACCCTGGTTTTCCTCTAGCCCAGTAGTTCTCAACCTGTGGGTCACAACTCCTTTGCCAAACCTTTATCTCTGAAAATATTTACATTACGATTCATAACAATAGCACAATTATAATTATGAAGTAGCAATGAAAATAATTTCATGGCTGGGGGTCACCACAATATGAGGAACTGCATTAAAGGGGCACTGCATTAGGAATGTTAAGAACATCTGCTCTAGGTCCTTTTTCCAAACTGATAACTCTGTTGGTCAACAAATGATGCAGGCTCAATGTCAGCCAAGCTTCAAGCCCACAGAAGACATCACTGTATCTTGTATCTTTCTTGGCAATCTGCTTTGTAAATCTATTTTATAGGCTGGGCGTATCCTCAGATTGTGCACTTGGCTACTGACTTATTTTCTGTCCTACCAACTCCTTTGCAGACCTTTACTTTGCCAGTCTCTTGCCAGCTGGTTAAAGTCACATTACTATTGTAAGTCTCCTGTCCACATTGTTTACAGCAACTCTGATTTCTTAACTGAATTCTAACTTAGGAGAGAGCAATGCCATCATTAGGTCACTTAGGAAGAGCAGAAGGTGACAAGAGCTCAGTGGGTTACCTGAGGTGGAGGAACAGTACACAGCCCCATGGTATCAAAACTACTGCATGAGTGTTGTCATCAGAGATGGCATTAAATTTCAGCTGGTATTTTGTATATCATCTGAGCATTCTCAAAATCCTAAGAGATATAATCAAAAAAGCTTTTCTCTGAAATCATCCTATACAGATTGTAATTTTGAAAAATATCCTATTATACTTACATTCTTAGGTCTTTTAGAAGGCCAATATGCATAACAATCCAGATGATAAGAAGAATGAAGATACAGATATACATGTATATAGACCTATATTTGTATCTCTCCACTAAAGAAAGAAAAACAATGCACATAATTTGAGACACACACAAATGATCCATGAGAAATCAATAACCTGATCTTTATATTTAGAATATTGTGGAAACTTGGAAAAATATCATATCCTTATTCTTTATTTTATATACTATAAAACGAGGTATAAGACTATCTCCAGTTCTTTATAAAAGAATAGAAAATAACTTGATTTATGCTATGTGCTAAGCATAATTACTTTTTGTAACTATCCTGTGTGGAAAGTATTATTAGCTTAATTTTATAGGTGAACTCAAGGCTTAGAGATATGAAATGACTCCATTAAGACCATACAGCAGGCAGATAGGAGAGTCATGACCTGATCTTATACTCACCTGAGCATCATAGACTTTCTGCCAAACCACCTTCTTTTGCAGAATGGACCTGTGTCTGAGGAAAGGGGGGGAGGGAGCTGTTGTGCAGATATCATGCCCATGAAATTATTTCAAAATGAGCATAATAGTAATATTTAAAGCTGAGGGTATACTTCAGGGGTAGAATACAACTTAACATGTATGAAATCCTGGGGCTGAAGCTCAGCACCAAAAAAATTAAATGAAAATGACTTTTAACTGCTTTCAGAACCTTTATGCATTTAGGGGGTTCTCTTCAAGTCAGTCACTTTGAGAGAATTTGCATATGCCCTATATGAGTCCCAACATTGATACTTCCCAAGATATTTTGAAATTCCTCTCTCAGAATTACAGAAATGCAACACAGCTGGTACATATATGTATGTATACGTATGTATTTACTAAATATGCATGTGCAAGTTTCATATGCTGATATACACGTATGTAGGCATGTAATAAGTATAAGACCTTTTCTCTATATTCCCTGTGTATGCACAGCTTCTAAAGTGACTTTTCTGAAATACAATTCTCCTTGGAAATTTTCAAGTAGAATGGAGGAAAATCTTCATTGGGCACGTTGCAGAGAGAAAGCCCCATCACAAAAAGAGCTGAACAATGTGACCTTTGGTTTTTTTTTCCCCCACACTGAGATTCCCTGTGATAAAATTTGTTGTGTTTATTTTTCAAAAAAAAAAAAAATGCTCTGTTATAATATGGTCACACCTCATAAAAAGCAGTATGCAAATAGGAGGTGGATCTTTGTTATGCATAACATTATGGCTGTCCTTTTGGCAGAATCTCTAATTACTGAATTAATTTCCATCAGTCCCCACCACAAGGACCAAACACTTTCCTCTATATAATCTTACAATGTGTCTACCTTCCTTTGTGCTAAAAGAGACCGCATAGACAATTGCCTGTTTGATACAAAAATTGCCCTCTGGTCCTTCAATTCCTAAAAGACCATGCCCCACCTCTTTATCACTGTGAGTTGGTCTTGAATACACAGGAGAACTCAATAAATATTTTTAATGAATAATAAATATTAGTTGAAGGTCAAAATCATAGACTGTGGAATCAACCAGAAAACCTCCTCTATGCTATCATACACATGGAAATAATTTATGTGGCATTTCATAGAGGCTTTTCATGTGAGTCTGTGTGAGGTAGAGAGCCTTGGCATGTCGAGAATGAGCCATTTAGTGGGTGAGCAATCAACACCCTCCATGCCATGAGGAATGGGGACTTCAGGAAGCATGCACAGCAGAGAGATTTCTTCAGCTGTTGTGAATCAAGAGAGAAGAGGGAAGAAAGCATTTCTGGTCCAAAAAAAGAAAATTACAAGACAAAGAATCAGGCACATACAAATTTTAGAATAGAATTGAACATCCCAGTGTGGCTATTGCCTAACATCTGCAGAGTGGTAGGAATATAGATAGATATTGACCTTGATCAGGTGCAAAGACTTCCCTTATCATGCCTAGTAGACTGAACCATGGCCCAAAATAGATATGTATAGCCTAATTCCTGAAGCCTGGGAATGTTACTTTCTATGGCAAATGTGATTTTGCAAGTAAGAAAAAGAAATCATGCAGAATTATACAGAAGAGCCTAAAATGCAATCATTACTATCTGTCAAGAAAAGCAGAAGGTGACTGGAGAGATGGCTCAGTGGTTAAGAGCACTGGCTACTCTTCCAGAGGATCTGGGTTCAATTCCCAGCACCCACATGGCAGCTCGTAACTGCTCCAGGGGATCGGACACCCTCATACAGATATACATGAATGCAAAACACAAATGCACATGAAATAAAATTTAAAAAAATAGCAGCAAAGATGGTTTGAAATGGGAAGACTGGGCCCGAAGAATTCAAGATGCTAATCTGGGAACGCTGGAGGGAGTAGAAGAGGTATGGGCCAAAATACTCAAAGAATCCAGGCCTAGGAGAAGAAAAAGATATGGCCAGGGATTCCCCTTGAGTCTCTAGAAAGAGTATGCCAATGCCAATACCTTAGTTTCAGCAGAATGGAACCCATTTAGGATTCCTGACATCCACAACTGAAATAGAATTAATGGGCATTATTTTAAGTCTCCAGGTTTGTGACAGTTGTTACAGCCACCACGGAAGCACATATGACCAGGTATCCAGCATTTCAGGGTT